>NW_022631020.1:0-1200000 GCF_010015895.1 Lontra canadensis | reverse complement strand
CATTAGACGGGCACAGCTTGAAAAAAAAGAAAAGTGCACAGCTTGGTAAGAGAGACAAGGAAAACAAATAATTACAATACAATGTGGCTAGTTCTACAGAACATTGTTTCATAAAAGTATTTTATGTTAAAATACTGATTCTCAAAACACTGGAGGGTAATGCTGTCTTCTTATTTCTAACAACTTTGCCTTCCCTGACTCCACTTATGCCTCCTTCTGAGCCAGCTGGAGTTGCCTTTTTAAACCATAAATTAGCTAATGGTGGAGTTGGGGTTCTGACCAGGTCCTTCTGACCCCAAGGTCAGTGCCCTTCTAGAACTTAGAGACCTATTGATTTTTCCCATGCACCTCCAGGGCTGGCTTCTTTCAAGTTTTATCAGGCCTGATTTTTATCATCTCGCTCCTTTCTTATAATACCATTTAGGAGTGTGTTCAGCTGCAAAATACGGAAAAACCGTTAATAAAGACAAAGAAATAGGGGTTCATTTCCCATGCAACACAAATGAAAGTCACCACATGGCTGCCTACCATGTGCCAGATTTTTCTAGTCCCTGTGGACACAGCAGCTAATGTAGCCCACATTCTAAAGCAGGGATCGGTACATTTCATAAAGGACCAAATAATAAATATTATATGAAGGCTTTGCAGGCCAGAGGGTCTCTGCTACAGTAACCCAAGTCTGCCCTTGTAGTGCAGGAGGAGCTGTGGACAGTATGTAAATGAAGAGATGTGGCTTTGTTCCAATAAAACTTTATTTATAATACAGGAAGCCATAGCCAGCACCTGCTCTGAAGAGTGAGAACTCTGTGCAAGGCATCCTGTTCGTTTGACCTACAGTATTTAATTCATTCCAGAAAAGCCCATCATATACACTTTTTCTGATGAGGAAGCTAAGGCTTAGCAAGGTGAACTCATTTTCACAAAGGCGCATGGCGAGGAAATGCGATGGCCATGATTCAGGTGCAGGTCTGCGTAAACACGAGCTCGTGCTCTCCATCACCCTTCTATTCTGACCATATTTCCATGTTTTATTCTCTGTCAATTATAAAATCCCAACCTGAGAGTTAATTTCAGAAGATTAAAGAAAATAAGTTGTTTCAACAGAACGGATCTGCGATGTTAGAGGAGGCGGGAGGGGTGCCTGGGGGCGCGGTATGAGGAGGGTTTCTGGGGCCCTTGGCCGAGTTCTGTTTCTTGATCTAGGTGCTGGTTCTGTGTGTATAATCAGCGGGAAAAAATACAGTGACCTCTGCGCTTACCCATGTGTATCACGTGTGTATAAAATATCAATAAAAGTTTATCCCCAGGAGCACCTGGGTAGCTCAGTCAGTTAAGCGTCTGCCTTCAGCTCAGGTCATGATCTCAGGGTCCTGGGATCAAGTCCTGCATTGCACCGGGCTCCTTGCTCCGTGGGGATCCTGCTTCTCCCTCTGTCGCACTCCCCTGCTTGTGCTCGCGTGCTCTCTCTCTCTGTCAAATAAATAAAATATTCTTAAAAAAAAAAAAAAGTGTATCCCCAAATTCAACGAAATAAAAGCACATAGGAGCAGAAATAATGACCAGAAGGTGCCCGGAGGCTGGCTGACAGAATCAGTTTTGGAAGAGCCAAGGACAAGTCTTGATTTTGCTGAACCAGGGAAGAGCCACTCACCTGTGAAAACCGGAAACTCTGGCTGGGTTTTCACCTCTGCTCTTATTAGTAAGGGTGCTCGAAAATACAAAATTTCTGTCCACTGGTTTCTGCTTCCTCCCCTGATTCTGTTGATTTTGAGTGGGGTGGTATGTTACTGCAGCCTGGGAAAGGGCTCTGCGATCAGACTCCCAGCCCTGAAGTCAGTGCAACAGGATGACGGAGTGGGGTGCTGGCCCTCCTGAGCCTCACTTTACTCGTGGGTGGAATGGGCGCAGCAGTGCCCAGCTAGTGGGGTTTTTGAAAGGATCAGATGCGATAACATCAGCCAGCATGTAACCCTTTGGGTGGGACCTACTCAGGTGTTCAAAAAGTATTTGTCATGGAAACTCTTACCATGATCATTTTTTAAATGGATGAAAACCGAGGACGTAAGAGTTAACCATCTTAACGGTCTCAAGGTGTACTGGGCAGTAGCATTAACTGTATTCACCTCGTGCCACAGGTCTCTGGAATGTTCTTCTCTTTATTTTTTGTTTTACTTTTTTAAAGATTTTATCTGTTCGTTAGACAGAGAGCACAAGCAGGGGAATGGCAGGGAGAGGGAGAAGCAGACTCCCCGCTGAGTAGGGCACTCCATGCGGGGCTCGATCCCAGGACCCCAGGATCATGACCTGAGCCGAAGGCAGGTGCTTCACCAACTGAACCACCCTGGCGCCCGTTTCCATCTTTAAAAAAGTTGAAATTGCATGCCCTTCTACAACTCCCCATTTCCCCTTCCCCTGCCCCAAGCCCCAGGCAACCACCATTCTAATTCTGTTTCTAGGAATTGGGCTACTCCAGATACCTCTCAGCGGACTCGAACCCCTTTGTCTTTCTGTGATTTATTTCGCTGAGCCTCCTGTCCTCAGGATGCATCTGCAACGTAGCATATGACAGGATATCCATTCCTTTTAAGGCTCAGCTGAGACGCGTTGAATGCACGCACCATGTTTTTGCACGTGCGTGTCTGTGGGTGGACTGGAGGTTGTGTATTTCATAACCGTCAGTGGCTGTGAAGACTGCTGCAGTGAACACGGGTGTGTCCTCAGCCTAGTGTTTTCCACGCTCCTGCTGATTTTCACCTTTACCGGCTTCATCTGGGAGGCTGCTTACTTGCCAAACCAAGAGGAAGTGTGATCGGTCCCACCAGATCTGAACGGGGGCTGTGGCAGCCGGCCTTGCCCATGTGCCTGCCTGTGTGTGTTACATGGGAAGCTAGGGTCCCCAAGTTCCTGGCACACGGAGTTGTGGACCTCCGTGCCGGAGTGGTCGGTCCAGGCAGCTGGGGTCCCAGCCCAGCCTTTCGTGCCTCGGCTCACTTTCCATCACGTGAAGCGCGCACGTCAGAGCAGGCTGCCCCAGTCAGGTTTGCAAAAGCCTAAGGGGAGAAGGCATGCATTCCATGGTCTAAGACAGGAAATAAGCTAGTGATAATTGGTAATCAGTTATGCTCTACCCTTCATTAGACTTGTCCTCTGACTGGCCGGTTAATAGAGTTGATGGCTTTGTGTCCATGCGAGTTTGGCCTGCCCTTGTCATTGGGTCCAGGCAGCCGTGCCCATGAGACTGCCTCCATAGGAGCAGAAGTGTTTTCATCAGCTGCTGTATTGATTGGTCTTTCCATGGCAGAAATGCGAGTCAGATCCTGGGAATCGAGACTCTGTACTTCATATTTGAGTTAATTGGTGGCCAGAGTCGGGGGGCTGGTAGAAGGCCAGGAAGTTGCCATTGGGGTGAACTCAGACTTGACTGTCCTTGATCCTCTCCTGTGCGCCATGACTCTGCTCCACTCCTTAATGCATCTCATTTGTTCTGCATTCGAGGTGGGGGCGAACGGGGCCAGACAGTAAATACGCAAGGCTCTGCAGACCTTGCTGTCTCTATGGCAACGCCCCAGCACTGCCCAGGGAGCCGATTCAGAGAGGTAACTTGCCCGGTACTTAACGATGAACTGTATAACCAGGTTTTTAACCAGGATTCACACGCAGGTCTGCTTTCGGCTACACGTGGCTGCCTTTCCTCACATTGGCCCTGAGGTCGCCGAGAGCTGCGTGAACCTAGCGATGGAGATAGGTATGGACCACTGATCTCAGAAGCCTGTCAAGGGTACTGGGAGGGGCCGGCATTGTGGCTTGTAAATCTCGTTTTAAACATTTGCTTCGTCCTGTCACAGCTGGGTAGAATCTGAACCTCTTCAATTTTGGACCTTATCTGGGAAATGAGTTTAATAAATGATGATTTTACGAGGTTGTCATGAAATGCTTTACAATGATGGGCCCAGCAGGATCCCTGCACGTGCTCAGAAACCAATGAAGCTGGCCCACCAGTCTTGCGTTAAAGCTGTATCACTTACCAATCTGATAAGACAGTTCCCATTTCTAATAAATACCAGTAAAGCTCCGGAAGAGGATTGCTCTCTTTCTGTTAATTTTCTATCTTTCTCTGTGCCAGGAGAAAAGTTTCGCTCCTGGTAGTGTCTTAGTTCAGGCTGCCCTAACAAGATACCGCAGGCTGGGTGACTTGAACAGCAGACGGTGTTGGAGACTGGAGTCTGAGATCAGGGTGCCAGCCTGGTCAATTCCGGATAAGGACTCTCCTTCTGGCTGGCAGGTGGAAATTCTCAATGTGTCCTCACATGGCAGAGAGAGACCAACATCTTTCTCTTCTTCTAAGGCCATGGTCCTATTGGACCAGGGCCCCACTTTTAGGATTTTATTAAACTTTCATTACCTTTTAAAGACCTATCGATACAGTCACATTGGGGGGTTAGGGCTTCGACACTAGGATTTGGGAGGGACACAGTTCAGTCAACAGCTGCAGGCATGCTTTCTAGGGGCTTGAGGCCACAGAAACGACGGCTACACCCCTCGCCTCCTGCGTGTTTCCCAGCCCCACCGGGGTCAGTCAGGCCTCCTTATGTTATGCTTCATAGCAGCCTACTGACCTTGCTTCTTCCTGGGGGTCTGAGAATGTCATAAGCCATGAGCAGCTCTTTGTGGAACAAAGAGGGATGAAGAGTTGCAGAACCACAGACAGAAGTTTGGGAATCCATCAGCAGTGATGTTGTGGAGTGCCTCTGTCATCATGCAGGTTTGATGTGACAGTGGCTGTATTAATGGGGCAGTTCTCAGAGGAGACAAAGCTTCTCTTGAGCATAGAGAGTCTGGGAAGAGGATGGATTGGTAGAAACAGAGAGCAATGGGGTCATCTTCCATTTCTTTTTTTTTTTTTTCTTTTTTAAAAGATTTTATTTATTTATTTATTTATTTACTTACTTATTTGACAGAGAGAAAGATCACAAGTAGGCAGAGAGGCAGGCAGAGAGAGAGAGGGAGAAGCAGGCTTCCCGCTGAGCAGAGAGCCTGATGTGGGGCTCCATCCCAGGACCCAGACCATGACCTGAGCCAAAGGCAGAGGCTTAACCCTCTGAGCCACCCAGGCGCCCTTCATCTTCCATTCCTTAAGCTGGGAAGATACATGTTTTTTTTGTTTTTATTTTGTTTATATTTGGTTTCTAATTAATAGACTTCTTTAAAGATTTTATCCATTTATTTGACAGAGACAGAAAAAGAGAGAACCCAAGTAGGGGGAGCAGCAGGCAGAGAGAGAGGGAGAAGACTTCCCTCTAAGCAGAGACCCGGATGTGAGGCTTGATCCCAGGATCCCAGCATAGATTTGGATCTTGCCTTTTTGTCCAGTCTCATAATCCTGCTTTTTAATTGGGGGTATTTAGAGCATTTACGTGTAATGTGATTGTTGATATGATTTAAATGGGTCATCTTGCTATTTTCTGTTTGTCTTCTCCATTCTTGTTTTTTTTTTTTCTTCTTTTAAGATTTTATTTATTTGTCAGAGAGAGAGAGAGAGCATGAGCAGGGAAGAGAGGGAGAGGGAGAAGCAGGCTCCCCGCTAAATAGGGAGCCCAATGTGGGGCTCAATCCCAGGGATCATGATCTGAGCCAGAGGCAGATGCTTAACCAATGAGTCATGCAGGTACCCCTTCTTCACATTTCTTATGCTTGAGGTTTTCTGAGCTTTTCAGATCTGTCAGGTTTATCGTTTTCATCAAATTTGGAAATTTTTCAGCCATCATTTCTTCTAATATTCTGTCTGGGTTTTTTTTGCCCCTCCCTTGCCATCTTTTATCCTTTGTGACTTCAATTCTCCATGCATGTTAGGCTGCCCAAAGTTGATCTACAGTTCTCTGGTGCTCTATTAATTTCTTTTTGTTTTCAAGATTTCGTTTATTTATTTGACAGACAGAGATCACAGGTAGGCAGAGAGGCAGGCAGAGAGAAAGGGGAAGCAGGCTCCCTGCAGAGCAGAGAGCCTAGTATGGGGCTTGATCCCAGGACCCTGAAATCATGACCTGAGCTGAAGGCAGAAGCTTAACCTACTGAGCCACCCAGGCACCCCATTAATTTCTTGATATTACTTCTCTGTTTCATTTTGAATTGTTTCTGTTGCTTCATCTTCAGGTTCATTAGTATTTTTTCTGCAATGTCTAATCTGATTTCAGTTTCATCCTTTATCTTTTGTTGTTTTTTGAATCTCACACAATGTTGTTTTTGTCTCTAGAGGTTTCATCTGAGTCTTTTATTTCTTCTGTATGTCAACATTGAGCATAAAGAATGCAGTTGTAATTAACTGTCCTTATGTCCTTCACTAATTCTAACACCTGTGTTCCATGTCAGATTTTTTTTTTAAATTTATTTATTTATTTATTTATTTTGGTGTGATTATGGGCTCTATTTTTCTGCTTCCTTGTGTGTCTGGTGATTTTCTTTATTGGATGTCAGATATTGTGAATTTTACCTTGTTGAATCCTGGATTTTTTTTTTTTAAAGATTTTATTTATTTATTTGACAGACAGAGATCACAAGTAGGCAGAGAGGCAGGCAGAGAGAGAGGGGGAAGCAGGCTCCCTGCCGAGCAGAAAGCCCGAGGCGGGGCCCGATCCCAGGACCCTGGGATCATGAGCTGAATACAGAGGCTTTAACCCACTGAGCTGCCCAGGCGCCCGAATCCTGGATATTTTATATTCCTATAAACTTTTATTGAGTGTCCTGGGATGCAATTAAGTTATTTGGAAACTATTTAATCCTTTCAGATCTAGATTTTAAGACCTGTTAGATGGGACTGGTTTGGTGTATAGTCTCAGGTTAATTATTCCTTACTGCTAAGGGACAGCCATTCGGTACCTTACCCAGTACCCCAGAAATCATGAGGTTGTCTGGTCCGGCTGGTGAGAAATAGTAGTAGTCCTGACACTATGTGAGCTCTAGGCCTGATACCTTGAGTCATTTCATTGGTTCTTTCTCCCCAGTCTTGGGTACTTTTATTACAAGATGACATTGATCAGTATTCAGTTGATGACTCTCAAAGGGAACCTTCTGTACTCTCTCAAATGCTCTTTCTGAGACTTCTCAGCCCCATCTTTTTAATTCATTGATTTGCCAGATACTTCCTCCCTGTACCATGGTCCAGAGCTTGCTCAAGGCAGAAGGCTGGGGCAAGTGTAGTGATCGTGATTTTATTTACTTGTCTCTCAGGGATCACTGTTTCTTACTGTCTGGTGTCCTGAGCTTTAAGATCTGTTGTGCTAAGTATATTTTTCTTTTGGTTTTGTTTTGTTTTGTTTTGTTTTTCATATAGGAAGATAAATCCAGTCCCTGTTAATCTATTTTGAGCAGAATTAAAAAACGTCTAACAGGTTTAAATAGAAAGCCACACTTAACATTAATATGAAAAAGTTACATTTAAGCAAATTGTTATAAAAATTCAAAGTCTAGTTATTTCTTGTAGGAGTCAGCTTGTGGAAAGACTACCTTGTTGCCATGAATTCTGGACACTAGATAATTTGCTGTAACATTTTATCTCATTCCTTTATATGTTACAGTCGATGAAATTTTTTTGTCACATACAGTTCTGATTTTTAAACCTGAAGAGGTGAGCCAAGCTTTTGTTGAGTCTGTTAGCTTTTAGACGAGCGGCATATTATTTGCAGAAAAAGCACAAGGTTGGGGTCAAATGAACTTGATATTGCATCCTGGCTGTGTGTGACCTTGGGCAGCATAAATAAGCTTTCTGAACTCGGCTTCCTTCCTGTGTAAAATGACCGCATCGTCAGGAACATTAAATGAGAATGTATAAAGCAATTGTCTAGTGCCTGGCCTGCAGGACATGCTCAAGAAATGGTCTCTTCCCAGTACTCGGATACCAAGTAACTGAGTTTCTTTCAATAAGAACCTTTCCAGAACACCTCAGATATTTTAGTTGCCTACAAAATCTTCCTAAAATGTCACCCGCCAAAATATCAGAGGCTAAAGATGTCAAAGGGAAAGAAGAGAAACCACTTTGGGAACAGTGGTTGAATTTGCCTTTCCTTACATACCTAAGCGTTGAAGTGTTTCTTCTAACACTGACATTAACCGAAGATCAGAGGAAAGTAGGGAGCCTGACTGAAATGTAGGCAGATGCGAGAAGACAGGGCTAGAAAGCTGTGTTGAAACCAAACTGTGGAAGGTAGATGTTAGGGGCTGAGGTGTGTCTCCCTGAAATTTGTATGTTGAAGCTCTCATACCCAGTACCTCAGAACAAGACTGTACTTGAGGATAGGGCCTTTAAGGAGGCGGCGAAGTTAACGTGAGGCCAGGAGAGTAGGCCTCATCCAGGCGACAGTTGTTACCTTACAACGAGGGAAGTTGGATGTACCTGAGGGACACCAGGGACATACGTCCACAGAGACATGATCGTGGGAGCACAGGGCCAGAAGGCATCCATTTGCAAGTCAAGGAGACCTTGGGAGAAGCTAAGCCCATGACCCCGTGAGCCTCCAGAGCTGTGAGGAAATTAAAGTGTGTTGTCCAAGTCCCCTAGTCTGTGGTGGTTTGGCCCAGCAGCCCCAGCAACCTCTTACTAGCCCGGAAGTTCCCTGATTCAGTGAGTTGTACTGACGGGACTGACATTTTGAGAAATCCATTCATGTTAACCAAATCCCTTTACAGTCCAGTAACGTGGCCGTGTAGGGGCGCTCTGGAGACCAGCAGCATGGTTTTGGAGAACAGGGATGTGTGGCTTGGTCAAAGGGGTGGATAGTGGGATTAGACATAGATCATTATAGTCGTGACCTTCTAGGGACCTTCTAGGCAGGGAAAGAAAGATGATGGTGCTTTTGTTACCTTTTTAATTTGGCCGGAGCTTGCTTCTGTTCTACTTAGGTTGAGTGAAGAAGTGATCTGTGATGACCGTGTCCAGTTCAGATGCTTTCCAGTGGCCTCCCCTGTATATCAAAACTTCCGTGCTTGACCTCTGACAAGCAGCAACCCTATTTGTCTTCTTGCTCCTTCTAGCTCATCCATTTAGGGTAATTTAAGTCCTCTCTGTGCAAGACCTTTTCCGAGCCCTGCAGCTAACACTGTAACTGGTAAACAGAGAGGTTCTCGGAGACCCTGAGTTCTCCCCGCAACCCCCCAGGTGAGCCATGACGTGATCGATGGTCCCCAGCGTGACTGCTACAGAGCCCTACCCAACAGCCTCATGCCCGCCGGTCTGATGTTCCCAGACCTGCTTATTCTAAAACCACATGCTCCGTTGGCTCAAACTGGTGCTTGTGTTTGATGCTTGCCACAGAAATGCCAAAAACAGACGAGAGCTGTTTTAAAACAATTCATAAAATTGGCATTGATGTTGCCAGAGCATAGTCGTTTTGTCCCAAGTGGTTTGCAGAAGTCGAGGCAGATTCTGCAACAGAACTGGCGATGGGGAAGGTTCTCGGAGGGGGTTCCCTGAGGCAGCTATGGTGGTCAGGCGAGCGCAGGTCTGCAGGCCCATGGGTGCGCACGCCATGGTGGGGGTGGGGGGGTCCCCACTATGGTTCTCCAGTTAACATGCTGTCCCGTGCAACACGACGACTTCACTTACTCTCTCCCCGCCTCCATCCTGCAGCCCTCTGATTTTACAGGGGAAGCAGAAGGCAGCAAGAAGGAACTTCCCTATCTTCCCGACACAGAAATGGAAACTCATATTCTCTATTTTAGTTCTCATCTTACTTGACCTTTCAGTAGTTCTTGGTATAGTTCCTTCTGGAAACGCTGACTTCCCATGGCTTCTGTGATGTAACTTTTCCTTTTTTCCCTTCTGTCGTCGTTGCTTCCACCTGCCTGTTCCATGGCGGAGGCGCCATCTTGGGTCATGGCATTTCATCCTCTGGACTCCGTGAGGCAGTCTTCCCCTCCACGGAGTCAGGGTGGAGACGACTTCTAATGTGAGATGTCCTGTCCAGGCTTCACCTCTGAGCTCCAGACACATGCGCCCCACCGTTGCCATACTGTCTCTTACTCATGAAATCCAAGGACACCTTATAAAATCAAAGTCTAGAACCTCCATCCTGGCTCTCTTCCAGTACTCCTGTCTTTGTGAATGGTGCCAACGTCTATCCAGAGGCCCTCGGCAGAAATCTTAGTATTGATTTGGTCATTTTCTCCTCTCTGAGCCACCATATCCAGTCCGTCAGTAAATCCCTTTTGATTTTACCTCTTAAATTTTTCTTCAGTCCACCCACTTTCCCCCATCTCTGCTTCTGCACCCCTGGTCCAGAATAGTGTTCTCTCTCGCCCAGACGATTGCTATGGGCCAGTCCACATCTCCTCCGGCCCTTCTGTCCTCACACTGCCAGCTTCATCTTTTTAAAGATAGCACATCTGATGCTGTCAGCCCTGTGCTTAAATCTAATGTCATATTGCTCTGAGGATAAGGATGAAGAATGGCAACATGGTGGCGGGGGCCTGGGGGTGGGGGGCAGTCTGCAGTCTGACCCCTTCCTGACCCACCCGCCTTGCTCTGGGGCTGGGGCGTTCCCTTCACATCTCCACATGACGTCATCTTCGGGGATCCGTTCCCTCAACAATGTCATGTTCATATCAGGTCTCACGTTCCCTCTACCCCCGTGCCTGGTCATACCTCTGTCCCGGCCCTTGGGAGTCCTCTGCCCTCCCTTCAGTCAGTTTCTGTCACACAACTTCACTTTTGTCAGGAAGGGTTTGGTTCCTGTCTCTTCCCCACTCGACCATCAGTTCCGTAAAGCAGGGACCATGCTAAGTTTGTCTCGTCGCTGGATTCCCAGAGCCTGGCATGGGAACGTGGTAATTTTTTGTTAAATGGATAAAAAAGTTAAGAACAGGGTTTTAATTTCCAACTCCGGGTACTGATTGTCTCAGTCTCCGTTTCTTATCCCATGGAAATACATTTGGCACCTTATCCATCTGTTAGGAATCTTAAAAAATACATCTCGCAAACGACGATTGCGGTTTTAAATGTTTATGTTCTCACGTTTGAAGGTTGATGTTTGTAATTATCACAGTGGAGATAAACCTATGTCAAGTAATGCCAGTATTTTTTTTTCAAGTTTATTTATGTAACTAATCTGTACATACAACCTGGGGTTTGATCTTACGATCCTGAGATCAAGAATCACATCTCCTCCGGTTGAGCCAGCCAAACCCCCCTAATGTCATTGTTTTGTTGTTGTTAATGTTGTTTGTCCCCCTTACAGGAGAGTGGTAGGGGATGGGAAATACTGAAATGAGAATTTTATTAAGCAATATTACTGCTTGGGGGCACCTGGGTGGCTCAGTTGATTAAGCAACTGCCTTCGGCTCAGGTCATGATCCCAAGGTCCTGGGATCGAGCCCCACTTCGGGCTCCCTGCTCAGTAGGGAGCCTCCTTCTCCCTCTGCTTCACTGCCTGCTCGTGCTCTTCCGCTCTCTGTCAAATAAATAAATTTAAAAAAAAGAACTTTGTAAAAAAAAAAAAATACTACTGCTTGGAGAAGGTGAATGGGGAAAGAGTAACCTGAATAAGTAGAGATTTAACATTTTTAGTGTTTCCACTGAGAATTCTTAGTGCTCACTTAAGGTGATTTGGATAATGGAGAAAGGCAGAAGACAGGATATCACCCATCTTCCAACCTCCCAAACACATTTTCCCACATACTTAAATATTCCGCAAGAACATCATTTTTAATGCCTGCATGGTAACATGTCCTATTAGAGATTATTTATTTATTTGGTGTTATTGTAAAAATTTTTCACCGTCAGAAATGCTAATCACAGCATTTTTATTTCACCTAAATCTTTGTGTGCATCAATGTACAATTTCCCAAAGTTCCATGACTGGATGAAGAGTATGTGTAGGAGTGGGGTTTTTTAAGGCTTCAGATAATTATTACCTAGTTAGTCTCCAGAAATATACCAATTCATCTCTCCACCAATAGCGTTAAGACACTGCAGGTTTCCCTGCCAAGCTGGGGTATTACGGTACGAATACACAGATACCTACAGTCCTATCCTGGTGCAAATTTAGTGGGTGGAATTGGTATTTGATTTTTCCGCCTTGCATTTGTAGTGTGGTTTGCTCCTGAATTTGAACAATTTCCCTGCTAGCCATTGTTACCTTTTTTTTCTTCTGTCACTTACCTGTTAATTCTTTGCATCATTTGAGAGTGTTGTGTTTTTCATATTTACTTGTAAGAACCTCTTTACGTTAAGCACAGTAACTGTGTCTTCAGTAGAACCCTTTCCACATGACCACCAGTTCAGAAGGAGTTCAGAGAAAAGCAGCGTGTGAAATCAGATAATATGGTTAAATGATGCTTTATCCTTAAGGGCAATTGGCTGCTCTCTCTTAATTTTGCCTCCTGTCCTGCCTGTGTGTGAAAAGAGTCTGGACTTTGAAGCTGGACAGGCTTGGTTTCAGTCCTTACTCTGCCTGTCTGGACAAATAATGGGTTCCTACAAGTCTCCGTTCCTCTTCTAGGCAACCTGAATCCTTCTGGCCTTGTTTTGAGAGGTCAGAAGCTTCTGGATAGTGCCTGGTGCAGATAGATATATTCCCTTCCTATTCCTTCCCTTCCTGTATGCCTCAAAGATGTGTCTGTAAATGCGTACAACACGTGGGTATTTGTTTCATTAAGGAGCATGTGTTTTCACTCCCCCTGTAGCCAGATGTGCAGTGGGGCCTCGGGGTTTGCTGAAGAACTAGCTGTGGGAGAAGAGTGCAAAAGAGAGGCAAAAAAGTCTTAGTTCACTCTTGGCATCTGGGAGAGGTTTTTAACTTCGAAGCTCAGGGATGATATCAGCAAATTTGGATCTATACTATGCAAGTGGTAGGTGATGGGAGATACACCATCCTGCAGAAAACAGGAACAGACGGCCTCAAATACTCAAAAATATGGTGATTTTAAACAGCTCCAAGTCAAGTCTCAAAATACTTGTGCTCTTCCATTGAGAATTTGTCTCAATCTGTTTTTTCTTTCGTAGGTGTGGCTGGATCTCTTAAAACCTATTGTCAAGCAGATTAGAAGTAAGTATCTCCCCTGTGTTTAACAGTGATGTTAAGTGTGAAGCCAGACTGTTTCCTTTTCTAGACACCACTGGCCCTGGTGGCACAGATTCTTGGTGGTGGTGGTAGTTTTATTTTAACCCCTTGATTTCCTGTCCTCATCCACTAAACCAACTGCAATTAAAATGTCACTTCTGCGATTATAATATTTAACAATTTGGTCATCAAAACCTTGCTTGGAAAATCCAATCTCAATTCATAGCTAACGCATATTGTTCATCCCAGGCTAATTGAGCTTGCCTTGGTCAAGGCCCATGTTTGTTACTGTCACTTTTGAAGGGGAAGGTGGAGCCCCATATTCCAAAGAGTGGGGTCAGGTTTTCTGTCCTGCCTCTCCAAAGCCTGGGAAATCAGAATGCGAGTGTTGTGTGGAAAAAACGAGGTGCCCAAAAGTGTCTGGGTGGTGGGATGAGCGGGAGGATTCTGAAAGGCAAGCAGAACTGAAGGGAGTCTGGCTTGCTTTACATCGTGTGCTGGAGAAGATTAGGAGGAGTAAGGAAAGAAGGCATGCTTTCTCTCTCCCTTCTTGTTGAGACTCAGACCAGGACAGCCCCTCCACTCTCTGCCCCCTACTCTTGGTTTTGAGGTCAAGTTCAGAGTCTAAATGCTCCCTCCCTGCTTCCCCAGCCTGGGCAGAAGTCCCAGGATGGAAACAGAATCGTATTCCATTAGTGGAACAGGAAGCACCAGGACACCTCGCTGCGATCATTTCAATGTCTGACTAAGAAACCCCACTGGGCCACTTCTAACAATTTATGTGGGTGTAATAACCAGGCGCGCAGCGTCTGTAGGGCCCTTATGCGTTTAAAATTGATGTTGATCTTCTGTCATTTAAATTAAGCAATTATTGATGCTGAAAATGAAACCTCCATTGTTTGTTTAATGTTTATGGGTTTATGGGGTGGCTAGCCAGAACCTGAGCATGGAGGGCAGGAGGTGGCGGGGGGGTGGGGGGAGCACGTTGCTGAGAAGCCCCAGACCTGGTGGGTGGAGGTAGCGAAGCATCCAGAATGTTGACTTGTGTGCCTGTAGTAACTCCTGGGAAATGCTCAGTGTGGAATGGCGTCTTTTAGCATGTTGCCAAATGCAGACCAGAGATACCCTCTGTTGCCCTTGGGTCCACCCTGAGCGGGGCTTCTCCTCCGATCCCCGTGGGCTGTGACTAGTTGTGTGTGAGACAGAGCTGTCCTTCTGCATTGAGGGACAGCATCTTCCTCGCTTCAGGCTGTAGAAGGATCTGGTAGCCTCACGGAATTCGCCGCAGACAGGAGACAGGCTGGCCTTCCTCTCTTCCCCATTTGGCCACGTTACTTTATGATCCAGCCTCGACAGGCGAGGGTTTTTGTTCATTGTTAGCGTGGTCGGGGACAAGGGACCCAGTGTCCCTGGGCTTCAGTATTTCTGTGCCTCGTTTTTCTCCTAATTTTGTGTCTCTTGTCCACATCTTCATCTTCCGTCGCTTTTGGGGTTTTTTTCCTCAACTTAAATGGGTGATCACAGATGATGATACAACATTATTTTTTGTGACAGCGAAAGGTAGAGCAAAGAGACATTTTCTGCTTTTGCACAACTGCTGTTAAAATTTGGATTTCATTATATTTCCTTATATTTCATAGACCGTAAACTCGTGGCTATCATTCCAAAGGGCAGAACCTGTAAGGCTGCTCTGGTCTATAAGCTCATATAAGCTTATATATATCTGATAGATATGAAATTTGATACATATATCAGAACAAGCTCTGACTCAGGTTATAAATTATTATAATTAACTTGATGTTTTGTTTTAATTCTGAAGAGTTAGCCATCTCCTTGATCCTCTCCCTGTCCCCCCATCCCAGGTCTGCTTCCCGATTTTGCCTGAACTCATCTGCACGATGGTTTAGAGAGGCTTTGGCTGACGGCTGGGGGCTGGGCCATGCCTTGTTTGTCTTCTCTCCAGAGCTCAGGGGAGCACCTGGCCCTTAGGTGCTCATACATATTTGATGAGCACATCAGCAGCTCTACCCGGTGGAGAGCTTAAAATCCTAAATCCTATAACCGACTGACATTTTCATTTTTCCCTCAAGTTACCCGAAGCCCTCCATTTGTACTAAAAGAGCCAATTAGATAAATTTTTGAAGGCAAATGCCTGTTTTTACAATCTGAGTACAGTTTAAGTCTTCAGAGGAAAAGGTTAATACCTGAACCAAACAGTCTGGTCAAAGCGTTATTTTAGAACAGGCAGCTGTGTCTCTGCGACATGGGAGTGGGAATTAGTACCTCAGCTACCGCTTCAGTGACCCGGATGTGAGCAGATGTGCTCTTGGCAGCTTGGAATGAGATTCGTTATTTGGTGTCTGATATACCCTCTGAAATCTTTTTCCTTAATTGCACTTGAAACAAATCAATAAATGCTTTCCTGCTTTTTCTCCCCGTCTTTTAGGGCCAAAGCATGTTGTTGTCAAGTTTGTGGTGAAATTCTTTCCACCTGACCACACACAACTCCAAGAAGAACTCACAAGGTTAGTGGTTTGGAAACTGGGTATTTATTGCCACGGGGTGCCGAGGAGAAGAGAAGGTCTGTGTTCTCCGCCGTCTGATGACACGTGTCCACAGCACTTCCCTGACCGGCGTCTGCACTGTCCTTCACCGTGTAACCCTTTGCTCCCAGCTCTGCCTACAAACAGGGCAAGAGAGAAAGCACCACGTTTTCCTCAAAACCTGGTTTCTTGAAAACTAAGCCATGAAGGGAACCGGGCTTGTGACCTCTTCCAGTCCTAGTTTCCTTCTTCTATGTGTCACATCACAGGACAGTTTGGGGAAGCCAGACTCTGGGAAACCAAGATGTTAGCTCAGTGTCTTTCAGTTGCTGCCGTGGGTGGGTGGGCACGAGCCAATGCTCGGTTTCTTTGAAAGTTGGCCAAGTGGGAGAAGCGTGAGCACGGAGTCAGGCCTGCCCTTGGTCCCTGTGTGACTGGCCAGCTTTCGTGCTCCCTTTGTCCCTCTGCTCATTGCCCTGTTCAGTGCGACTCTGCTGGCACCTGGCCAGGGTTGTCTTGAGGAGAAGCAGGATTATGCATGAGGCAGCTGGAGCCCGTAGGGAGGACACGCATGATCACATCATCGCCACCATTGTTTAACTTGCAGAAGAGACAGGGTATATGCTAGGGGAGAGCAGAGCCTGGTGGGAATGCCTGAAGACAAAGTGTCACCCTTTCAAGAGTGCCCGGATGAGTGACCTACTAGTCTGACCAGGCAGATTCTTCCCACACATGGCTTTCAAGCTGTTGCTCATTAGGCTAAGCCTGTCCCTTCCTTGTCCTCCTCTTGGTATGGAGCACAACGTCTTGGGTTGTTGACCGTCATTTAGCAAACGAATGAAGGCATTCCGTCAACAGTGCTTAGGGAGTGGACGCTGTACGCGTTGTTCTAGGCTCTGGGAATATGGTGGCGAAAAGGCAAGCCTGACTCCCATAGGAGCAGACAAAATGATTAAACGAACAAGAACAAATATCAGATAATGGTAAGATCTCTGTAGCTAACTGAGGAAGGGTGATCGGATGGACAGTTACGACCGGGCGACAGCTTCAGATGGGTCAGTCTGAGGAAGTGGTACGTGTCTGAGCACGTGATAAGAATCCTTCAGTCCTTCTTGGAGGAAGAGCCTTCCAGGTAGAAGGAACGGCTGGTGGTGGTCGAGGCACCAGCAAGCTCCGGATGTTCAAATACAGTGGACCCTTGAGCAGGAGTTTGAGCTGCGCACATCCACTTACGTGCAGATGGCACACACGTGCACGCGTGTGTGTGGGAGAGTGTGATAAATACAGCACGGGACTACATGCACTTTCTCTTCACAAATGGATTTTCTTCATATTTCTTGTCTGTAGCTTACTTTTTTTTTTTTTAAATAAGAATACAATGTGTGATACATATGACTTACAAAATATGTGTTAGTCAGCTGTGTTTCTGACTGGTAAGCCTTCCAGTCAACAGTCGTTGAGTTTTGGGGAAGTCAAAAGTTAAATGCAGATTTGGGGCTGCACCTGGGGTCGGCACCCCTAATCGCGCTGTTGCTCAAGGGCCAGCTGTACCCTAGAGAAGGCTGGCGTGGCAGGCACAGACAGGGCGACGTGCAGTGAGGCAGGACAGAGGCTGGATGGATGGTAGGGTTGAACGTCTAGCTGCTGTGCGGGTGTCGCAAGATGGTGACAGCTGGGAATTCCGTGAGGAAGCCGTTGCTCTCCGTGCCACAGTGGTGGTCCCAGAGGAGGTGGCAGGAGTGGAAACGGGAAAGTGTGGTTGCATTTGGGCTCTGTGCTGGAGATGGGGTCCATCCATCCTGGTGAGGGGCCGGTGGCAGCAGAGACTGAGGGAGGGGAGGAATGCTTACACTTTTGACTTATGCTTAGACTTTGACTTAGACTTTGACTTAAGAAAGGAGTAGAGGGAAGCAGGGGATCGCGGAGGGGTGGAAAGTCAGGGATTGGGTTCTGCCGGCTTTTGTTTGAGAGGCCCGCCAGACGCCATGCTGCCATGTCAGGTGCAGGAACGTGGACTTCCAGGAACAGGTGAAGGCCGTGGCTCTTCCCATGGCTCTGCATTTTCTGAGTGAGTTGCTACTAAGTTGCTACCTCCACTGATAATCCTCAGATGGATGAAGCTGTTAATTGGCCAGGAATTACGGGAGCCCTCAGCCTTCTGGGAGGTATGCGTGGTTTTCTAGAACAGCTCCCATGGAGGAGAGGCAGCTGGACTGCCACGCGTGGAGGCACAAGATGGGCCAACGACAGTAGAGGCTTCCGGTGCCGTCATTGCTGGGGCTGCTGGGTCTCTGCATCTGGGCTGGGTTTCCTCTGGTTGGAACATGCATTGCTCGGAGCTCAGAATATCGACCTCAATCTGAAGGCAAGTCCAACTGTCACAGGGCAGTGTGCCTTTACCTCCTGTTTGTCACTGCACCTGTGTCCTCCTTGGGAAGTTGGTGGCATGAATCCTTGTTTTTCCCCCTCCCCTTCTACTTTGCTTTGAGTTTTCTGCACCTTTTCAGTGTTTGTGAATCATTGTCTCTAGAGGTTTGTAGTTTCCTCCCATGGTGGTTTTTGCTAGAAAATTCCATGCAGCTTGGGGCCTCTTAGCCAAGTGTGCCTGGTATGTGGCCAACCGCTGTGTCCAATCTGATAAATTCCTCAGGTGACACAGGCTCAGCCGAATGGGGCAGCTTTGGGGTTTTCTTGTCTTTGCTTTCCGGCTCCCAGTGTTAATAACCACATTTAAAACATCTTTTCCATAGACTCCTTTCGGTGCAAGGGTGAAGATAATCGATAGGAAATTTAGGAGCTCTCCCTCGCTTTGGACTTTGTTGAAAGGTGCAGCGGGAAGGGGACCTTCCTGATCCAATATGTTGCCTCCCTCATTCTCAAGTTCCTGTGTAAGCAGAAGTTTAATGATGGGCCTCTTGAGGTCCCCGGCACTTTTCTGCAGCAGAGAGGGAGTGAGGGAGGACTTAGGGGAAGCTCTGTGTGGATAGCACTTTAGCCGAGGGATGTGGGGATGAGAGGGCGACAAGAGGCAGGTCCGCGGTTTAGCAGACTCTGAGTGACTCTAGCTCTACAGTTAATTCTCGGGGCCTCCGGAATAGGTTTCAGCTTCCCGTGTCTGTAGACAGAAGATTAAATTGCACTTTGCTGTTAACCGAGGGGCTGAATTCCTTTCTATTTATTGAACCACACTTTCCGTGGCGCTGTGTCCTGTTGCCACCAGGGCCGTGGCCTCTAGAAGGAGAAAAGCAGGTGTGGGTTTGAAACCGTGGGGGGGGAGCGGTCTTTGGGGTAGAGGTTACCAGGTTTCCTTACCACGGAGCTCCAAGACCGTCTCGATGAGCCCACATGCCTCTCGGCACACTTTGCTAGGGCGTCCTGTCTCCGTCCCGATCCGGTTTCCTCTTGGCTGTGCTCTTCTTAGAGGTGGTGAGATCCGTCCAAACTTGCTGCCCTTCAAGGCCTGCTCAGGTGTCTCCTGAGACCGGCAGAGAAGTTGTAAATTACTTTCCGCTGAATAAGGAAAGGACAGTGAAGACCTCCCGAACGAAATAAGTTAAGATAGACGTGTTTAAAGTAGGGCCTCTGGTTGGTGTGAGTTGCCACACTTACTGTCCCCAGATGTCCTCCTGATGAGTCCCGGCCACCGTCATTCCCTTCTCCAGACGCCCAGGCTGCTGCCGAAGCTCTGTTCTGAGCGCTTTGCGTGTCCATCATTGACTGGTCTCGTTTTATTTTGTGCCTTTTGAGCTAACGCAGCCTTTAGCTCCTGTGAATTTGATGGCGGTTCCTTAATTTATAGTACGAAAGGCGTTGGTGAATCCCCGAAGTGAGCCCTGACTGACAGCGGTCACGAAGTCAACCGTCAGGGCCCAGGAAGACCGTTCTCATGTTCCAAGGGCCTCAGAACAGGGAGACTGAACACGACTAGAGTAGGGAGTGACAGGTTCTTCCTACAGCCCCCAGAATGCCTGACGTGTGAGCTTCCAGAAGCCAGCGCTGCCTGGGAGCCCGCAGGAGACGTCACCAAAGGTCCCCAACGCCTGTTGGACTCTGACCATTCATCTGTCCCTGAACATTTCTCTGCAGATTCCAGACCTCATGTTTGAACTGGGAGATGGTCAGCTACTCAGAACGGAATGCTCTTAGGCCCTCGACTTGTTTAAAAATTTAACCAGAGAGAGAATTAAAGCTTGCAGGTCTGAGAAGTGTTAGGTTCAAAATAGCATATCCCCTGCCTAATCCAGAAAGCCAGATTGTGCTGCCTCTTGTCTTGTGTGGGGTCTTTTATAGTCTCTGCTTTTCTTCCCTTTAACTTCCCAGAGACCAGGAACATGAGAGCAAGAATAAATGTCGGGGGGGACTGCGTAAAGGTCAACTATTACCCCCTGGCAGATCGGGAGGTGTTTTTCGACTTGGATTTTGTGGGGGAGCTGGTTCCAAAAATGCCTCTGTAGTTGTTTTTAGATCTTAGAAATGGAATTTCCTAAGCAACATAAAGGGGATTCATTTTTCTTTTCTCTCTCTCTCTCTCTTTCTTTATTTAAAATTTTACTAAGTAAGCTGTACCCCCAACATGGGACTTGAAGTCATGACCCTGACATCAAGAGTCACATGCTCCACTGCCTGAGCCAGCCAGGCACCTCTAGTTTTTCATGTATAAGGGAAAAATCGCTAACATTTATTGAATGTGTTTGTTCTAGCCATGAGCTTTCCATGTGTTACTTCAATTATTTCTTATGGCAACCTTTATGGTTGATCTTATTAAAAGCCCCCCTTTTTTTAAAATTAAAAATAACCTGTCATTATTACAAAAATCACAGGTGTACAGTGTAGAAAGTTAGAACATGCAGATAAGCAAGAATAAGAAGGTAAAATACCGTATTCCGGTGGCCCAGAGGTGAGCATTAGGTAGTACATTAGTGTGATATCCTTTCTGATTTTTCCATATGTACTTTTTATCTCACCTACTACCATGGCCATGCTAAGATTTTCCCATCTGTCCCGTAAATGTCATTTTTGTCTGCTCATCTGAAGAGATTCACTGTAGGACCAGAGTTGCACTTGGTTATGTCCTTTGGACCTCATTTAATCCAGCAGAGTCTCTCCTTTTTTTCTTTTTTTTCTTCCCCCTTCGTGTTACCACCTTGTTGAAGAAACTGGACCCGGTACATGGTAGAATGCCGCACCTCCTGAATTCGTCAGATGTCATCCTCGTGGTGCCATTTAGCTTTTTCCTCTATCCTCTGCTTTTCCAGAAAACTGAAAGGTCGTTCGATAGGCTTGATGGATACTGGTTGAACATTTGGGGCCAGAATTCATCAGAAGTGATGCTGTGTGTTTCCAGTTTCATTAACAGTGCCAAGATTCATCATTGAATTAGGGTGGGGGTATTCTGATCTCGCCACTGTGAAGTGAAGTCATGCTACTTTGTCTCCAGGCAAACATTCAATCTCCTGGATGGTTTTAACGCGGATTAACAGCCCTTGCCAGAGTCTGTAATGTCTTAGAGATTGTGGAAGGAGGATTCTTGTGGTAATTAGTCGGCATACTTCCAGAAGGAACTTTGCCTCCTCTACTTGGATTTTCCAAATATCCTGAAATGCCGCTCTTGTTGGAGACGCAGAGTCCATGCTCCATTTTTTGCCTCAGGTTACCAAGAATTGCTTTCATAGTCTCCTCCAATGGTGATGCATTTAGAAAATTTAGGAGCTCTCCCTCACTTCGGACTTGGTCGCAAGGTGCGGCGGGAAGGGGACCTTCCTGATCCCATACGTTGCCTCCCTCATTCTCAAATTCCTGTGTTTTTCCTGCTTTCTCTTTGAATACTGAAATGGACTCAGGAATTTTTATCGAATCCATGTGTTTTGATTCACTTTAATTATTCTTATTGATAATCAAGTTGCCACAGCATTGGCAGGTGGACACCCCTTCAAGATGTTTCTTTGCCCCCCCCCCCTTTATTAAAGATTTATTTAAGAGAAAGGGGAGAAAAAGAGGATCTCAAGCAGACTCCCCACTGAGTGCAGAGCCTAGCCTGGCACTTGATCTCACAACCCTCTGATCATGACCTGAGCTGAAACCAAGAGTCGGACACTCAACCAACCGAGCCACCCAGGGGCCCCTCTTTTGCCTTTTTAATACAACCCATTTATATTTCCAAGCCGCCTTGCTTTCTGGCTTCACTAGATACTCCAGACTCATACCTACCCCATACCTAGAATCTGTCATTTCTCCATGGACCTTCCTCTGTGACCTTCCAGTAACTGCAGACTGCCAGAATCCAACTGCCAAGATTTGTTACTGAGGTAGCACCTCTAGGCAAAACTAGCAAATATCTTCCTAAAAATATGTAGGTGTTCCTGTTGATTTTTTTTTTCAAATCAGTTTTTACACTGCACTATTTTTACGTAATATCTTTGATCTATAAATACCTCTTTTCTCTTCCACCAAAAATGTTTTCTTGCTTTATTCTGCAATATAAAAATAACTGTAAAATGAATTTTTATAGATTGGTAACCGAGGCTTTTAGGAGAATCTAAGTGATTATTACACTACACACACACACACACACACACACACACACACACACACACCACTCATGTTTTTCCAAGTCAGTTGGCAGAGGAGCTCTCTCTATCCTTGATAATGACCTACTGTTATTATCTGATCCTTAAAGTTATTTTTCATACATTTGATCTGTGAGGAAAAAAACGTAAACTTTTGTTACACCCTGCAAAAACTATTTAGAGAGTGGCGTAAGGTAGTCTTAGGTTTTTAAATGGAGAGGTAGAGCCAAAGAATAAAATGTATTCGTCCTCACGTGAGAAGGTGCTAGCATGTCTCCTGGTCCTTCTAGTGATGGATAAGTGTTGACATTGCCGTCATTAGCCCCGGGTTTCATGCTGGATGACACAGGCTCTCTTTTCCTTGCTCTGTTTACCTCTCTCCAGCTCCTCCCCATGTGCACCTGAGCCTGACTTTGACACCGAACCCCCCTCCGGCCCCCCGTGCGTGCCATCAGCCAGAAAGTGTGTGTGACGCCGGGCGTGTGTGTTTGTGTCCACAGGTACTTGTTCGCTCTGCAGGTGAAGCAGGACCTGGCTCAGGGCAGGCTGACCTGTAATGACACCAGCGCGGCTCTCCTCATCTCACACATCGTACAGTGTAAGTGGCATCCGTTTCCTCCAGAGGTCCTGTTGGAGCCCACCGCGATACGATGGATGGGGGGAAGTAATCACAGCGCCCGAACACAGTAATGATGCCTTTGTGTTATTTTGCTGCGAGCCCGAGTTCCGGTGGGTTGAGGACCACACTCCTCAAGCTTTATGGGCATACCCACCACGCCCAGCATTGGCCTGTGAATTCTGTGTTTGGTATCTGTCTACTCTTTTCTTCCTTTTTTTTTTTTTTTTTAATTTATTTGACAGAGAGGCAGTGAGGGAACACAGCAGGGGTAGTGGAAGGAGGGAGAAGCAGGCTTCCTGCTGAGCAGGGAGCGCGATAGGAACTCGATCCCAGGACCCCCAGATCATGACCTGAGCCGAAGGCAGTCAATTAATGACTGAGCCACCTAGGCTCCCCCCTTTCTTTTTTTTTTTTTTTTTTTTTAGATTTAGTTTTTTATTTGAGCTAGAACAAGACAGTGGAGGGGGCAGGGAAAAGTGAGAGAGAGAATCTCAAGCAGACTCCATTCTGAGTGTAGAGCTTGATCTCAGGACCCTGAGATTGTGACCTGAGCCGACACCAAGAGTTGCACGCTCAGCTGACTGCCCGCCAGGCACCCCCTTTTTTTTTTTTTTTAAGGACTAGTATGCAGTTGACTTGGAGGAGAAGCTTGGACAGATGGCATCCAAGTAAACTAAACTTGATCTATCCTGTTCTTGGACTTAATATCCATTATCGAATATGGCCCATTAGCTTTAAGACCTAAAACTGTCAATGATGGCGCATCTTGTATTCCATTCTCTGGAGTTCAGTAAACCCCAAGACACATGAAGCTGGGCTGAACCCTGGTGATGCTTGAAACTGGGTATTTTTACCTTCTTAATCTAGGCAGAGGATAAATTAGACTGTGCTCACTGTAAGGCTTATTGACAACCCAGCTGGGCATTTTTTTCCCCTCTTAGCTAAGGCAGAAGTTACTTGAAATGGAATATAGATGTTGTGCTTCGGGAAGGTAGATATATATATATATGCATGAGGATGAAGGAAATTGTGCTGTCATCTCATTTTAAAATTTCCGTAGTTTCCAGAGTAGTCCCTTAAAATCAGCCCATTCGGATATCTGCCCAGGTAATAAGATTCCCAAAGGTTTGGAACAAGTGTCACTCCTAGTGGTTCATAAACACGCCTAAAAGGAGGTATTTCTAGAGCCCGTCCTTATCTTCTCATTCTTTCTATGTGGGCCTTATTGAAGATCTCCCAGACTCAGGAAGGAATGCTACTGATGTGTCCCCCGCAGCAGGAAGGGCTTGAGAATGATCAGTTCTTCCCCTGGTGTAGCTGGAGCCAGATAAGTTGGCCCTGTTTTGTGCAGAGCAAATATTCTCAGTGAGTGCGATTTATAGGAACATATCGGCCGCATCCTGCCTGGTTACTGGAGGGGCGTTGGCTAGAGTGGGACAAGCTACTTCACATGACAGAATGACCGGTAGATTTCACTAGCTTTTACTCAGAAACACCAGGGTTCTGGTCATTAGGCTACTTTTTATTAAACTTATTACACAGACCATAGGATTCAAAGAAAAAAACGAGGCTGTCCCAGAGGTATTAGATTGGTATAAACTGAGCTGCACTAGTGATGTTAAGGTACAATCATTCTTTCAAAGGTCTGTCCTGTAGCTTTCCAGACCATGGCCATTTGGGGACAATATAGAGGTAACGTGAGAAAAATGTGCCTCCTCTTTGTAGATGAAAAATTCGTAAGAATCTGCAGTCTGACCAGTCATTTCTGACGCTAGGACTACAAGAAACTTAATACACTTTGTTTTGTTTTACCAAATGAGATCACGTGTGTATAGCTATTTACCATTGGCTTTTCTCTGCATGAGAAAGCATTTGGGGTTTGGACCAATAATTATTATATATAAGAGTTTCAAAAGTTGCTTTTGTAAAGTCCTGAAATTCTGGGGTCCATTTAGAAGTCATGAGGTCATGAAATCCACATGTGTAGAATTTACCGCCTAGAACAGAAGTGGTCCCAGTTGGGTGGGGAGGAAAGAATGAACCAGGAACGTGGATGGAGGAAGACAGATGGATAATGAAGTCTTCTTTGCAGCTGGTAGAGATGAGAAAGAGGGGAAACCATCCCGGCATGTTGGCACAGTTGTTAAATACATGCTCACAGGAAGTCGTGTGACGTCCGGCCCTGACGATACCCACAGGCTGGGATCGCCTTCTCCACTGCCTTCTGCTTTGCTAGTTCCGGAATGTTCCACAGGGGAATGCAACAGGTTGTGAAGTATTAATCCTATATGGCTGGGTTTTGTTTCTCTGTTCCTTGGTAGCCGAGATTGGGGATTTCGATGAAGCCTCGGACAGAGAGCATTTAGCAAAAAACAAGTACATACCTCAGCAAGACGCACTAGAAGACAAAATCGTGGAGTTTCACCACAATCACATGTAAGTCCCACCGGGTGCCTTGTGTTCCCTTTGAGCTGTTTCTGTCTGTCCTTCCAGCGTACATGGGTGTGCACACACTATTGGGGCAAGATACGCCAAACGTGAGGGAGAAGAGCACAGAGGTTCGTGGAGGTGAAATGCGGGTCACACACTCAGGACCAGAGCTCTAGGATCCTTCTTTGATTTCCTGTGCTACTGGAATAGGCCTGGAAGTTAGGGCACCCACGTTGTGGAATTAAAGGGAGAACTTAAGACCCATTAATAGGAAATCAGGAAAGGGATATCCACAAGGGGCAAAGGAGGAATGTTATGAAAATCCAGAACGTCTGTATCCTTTCCTTTTTTTTTTTTTTTTGCCTTGATCAGTAAAATATTTTTCAAAAGATGCTACCTGGGCCTCTTGTTTTTGTTGCTATTTTGAAGGAGGGTACGTGCACTTGATGAAAGTATGCAAGAGTGTTGCCCTGAACTTTGCTTCCAAGGGTAGGCCCATTGTAAGTGACTAAAAACGTGTTTTAACACCGTGGTGTTTTGCTTTTATATGACCTTAAAGGAAACTCTTTGAGTCAAAAAAAAAAAAAAAAAATACAGGGCAACTGTGAGGTAGACTTTTGAGGTTTTCTGTTTCATGGGCAATAGGGCTTTTGTCCTAGCTGTTCGACTTTGGGTGATAATGAATGGGGGGTTGGGTGTCTTCTGATCAGGTAGCTCCATTGTTTGTGATGAAATGCCTTTTAATTTCCCAAGAGAAGTTGCTTAATCTCAAATTAATAGACACAGGGAATTCAAATCTCCTGGCCTTTCTTTTTTCATTTTTTGTTCTGTCAGTGGACAGACACCAGCAGAATCAGATTTCCAACTCCTGGAGATTGCCCGTAGGCTGGAGATGTATGGGATCCGGTTGCACCCAGCCAAGGACAGGGAAGGTACTAAGATCAACCTGGCTGTGGCCAACACGGGAATTCTCGTGTTTCAGGTAAGAGCGTGGAGACCACAGCTCAGTTCCCTTGGTGATGGAAAGATAAGGGTTGGCTCTTCAACTCTGATTCCGTGTTGGGTGGGCTGAGTTAAGACCTCCGATAGTTACTTTATGTGAACAGGAAAAAACGAACCTCATCTCAGGGTTTCTATTTCTCTCCAGGTCCTCAGCTTCCAGATCCTATTCCATTCCATTCCACTGGCCCCTGCTCTGGTTGGGGAATGCACAACCCGAGATTTGCTTGTGTCTGTTGACTTTGTAGGATCACAGAAATCTCTCTCGGTGGACCTGGGCTCAAATCCCAGTGTCATAGAATCAGATTTCAGATCCCCCAAAAGAAACACCTTCTTTACACTGGCACGTGATACTCATGTCATCCCCTCCCCGCCCCTTTTTTAAAACCTGTTAAGGTTTTTAGTTGCTTTTTTTTTTTTAAACCAAATTTAGAGGTTTTTATACCTAATTCAGATTTTACATCAGTCGGCTGATTTGTTATTTCAGGTATACGTAACTTGAAAAGCGTAAGGTGTATTTTTTAGGATTTAGCAGTTCTCTAAATTCCCGACAGCCAGGTGCTATATAGTAACTTTATAGCAAAACACTGCACTTGAATTCTTACCTGTGTTTTATTAAGGACATGGTTTTCTGTACTCTGAAGTGTGTACTCTCTTAATCGCACTTCCGTTGTTCTGTTGATCAGTGCTGCTTTTTGTGTCTTAACAGCTTCATTGGGGTATTATGGACAGAGAATAAAATGCATATATTTAAAATATGCAGTTTTGTAAGCATATATATATATATATATATATATATATATCCTGAAGCCATCAATGAAATATATATATCCTGAAGCCAACAATGAAATCAAGACAATGAAGATATTCACCACCCCCAAAGGTTTCCTCAGTGCTTTTCTTTTAAACAAAAGTGCATCATCTCTGCTTTAGTTTCAAGGGGGTATGAAGAAAGCAGCTGCCTTTTAAATTGGGTCCTTTTCACCCATTTTGAAGGGGTAAATACATACACAATCTAAAATACTCCTTCAAGCTCTGCCAGGTTCGGTTCTGTTTCCCCTTCCTGTTTTACCAAAATAGTCCCAGGGCCTCTCTGCTGCAGTATCAGATGTTTACGACGGACATGAATTATCACCGAATCCTGTCCCGAGAGGAGTCGAGGTTGGGTTTCATATGGGAAAGCAGGATGGTATTAGAGGAGATGACTGCTCTCGACAGTCTTTGGCCTGCTGAAGTAATCTTAGGAGTGCTCGATGAGCAAAATGACAAGAAACCAAATAGAGTTTTCAGTCCTACCGTGAAATTTTAAAATCAGAGGCCTTAAACAGTTCTAAAAATCACAGAGGGTAGGGAGGGAAGAAATGCCTCACAATTGAATTAATTCGCTCTTGATGATGTGCGGTAGAATCTAATACTGAGAATTGCTCGGTTATTTAATCATGTACAAAGGCTGTATCTTGGAATTAATCTTCTTGCCAGTCCTTAATTGCTTCATTCTCACCAATTTAAATAAATGGTTCTGGTGTTCGAACAGGCTCAGGAGGAATTCTAATTTTAGTTGAGATGACAGGACAGATGGGAGCTGGTTTCTGGCAGTGTCCCCCTGCTTCTCCGTCACCCTGTTTCTCCACACCTGACTTTAAAAGATGAGGATGTGTGAGTCCTTCCCTGAGACTGTGCTCTGGTCTAGAAGACACCACCGCAAGCCGGGCCTTCCCTCCCCTTCCCGCCTGTGCAGCAGGGCCGCCTTCTGGGCAGGGGAGGCTGACCCCTGTGCGATATGGGGGTTGATTGCTAACCTGCAGGGTTGCTTTTATGGAGATTAACGATTAGCCCCTGGTTAAGACACAAGCTGGGGAATCTCATTCTGCCTCATAAACTGTGGGATTTTGGACACACCAAGATCTGTCCATGCAGCACTTTCCATATCTGTAAGAGAAAGATAATAAACCCATCTCCCCAGGTTTTGTCTCAGGTTTGATAAGCTGAGGTCTGTCAAGTCCTTACGGGGTGCTGACACTCCAAAAGTGATGGTCACTAATTGTGGTTGTCCTGGTTTTTACTGTTTTTTTGTCTTTTTATCCTTCTCTCCCTTTTTGTCTTTTTATCCTTCCCTCCGCACTGCTCCTCTCCCTGGAGGCAAACATGGTTTGAATGCCAAAGCCTAGAATTAGTGGAAAATAATGCTCCAGGCACAGTAATGTCCACAGCAGCAAGTCCTGAGAATCCTCTAGCAGAAGGCATGGTTGCGACAGCTCCCCGTCCTCGAGGCAAACCAGCCCCCTGTGTTGCTTATTATGCATTTCCTGGCTCACTGGCCGAGACCTTTCTTCTTCTCAGGGTTTCACTAAGATCAATGCCTTCAACTGGGCGAAGGTGCGGAAGCTAAGCTTCAAAAGAAAGCGCTTTCTCATCAAACTCCGTCCTGATGCCAACGTAAGTGGGTGGGGGTAGGGTGGGGGACCGTGACCTTGGAGCCCACCCCATGACCGTGGGGACAGACGGGCTCTGCTGGGGCATAGGCTGGAACGGCAGCCAGCGCTATGCAGGTGTCTGCGGGTCTGTATCGACAGGCGTGCCCGGACACTCCGTAACCACACTGTCACCTGGGTTGACAGAACAAGGGTAAAGAATGGGCAGCCCCCCCGCCCCCAGCCCCAGACAGCCCGACCTGTACAGTTGCTGGGGCTCCAGTCCGCAGGCCACCTCCTCAAGACAGCACTCAGCATCCACGAGCCCACAAAAGCCTCCAGCTGTCCCCAGCTTTCGCATCCCCGCTCTTGTCCCCAAGCCTCTGACAGCGCATTCTCACAAGCTGATAAGCAGGTCCACCCCACTTTCTCCGGAACCCCTAAAAATGTCACTCAGCCCGGGACGGGGTCAGGGAAGAAAGAGCATCTTCTTCCCCTGCCAGAAATGGGCAGTGGAGGTTGTGGATGATAGATCCCTGATGTCCCCAATCGCCATTGCAGATTTGAATGGCGAGTGGTTTTCTCCCCTGTGGGAAAAAAAGATGATAAATGGCCATCGAAGCTCATCGTTCAGCTATAGAATGGATTAAATCCGCTTTTATGGCCTGACCTGGGAAGCAGTCACCCATTATAAGTTGTTTATAAGCATTCTGGGAAAATGCTTTCTGAGTTCGAAAAGGCTATTTACAGATATAGAATTGGAGCACACTTGTTTGTAAGTTGGGACTGCCCAGACTATGAGATCCCTCAGAATAGTTGGAAGTTGCTGGGAACGTTAAGGACTGTGGTAAGTCCGGTTTATAAAATACAGCCTCTTACATGGAGAACGTTCAGCCTGGGAATAGAAAATTATGCTCTCCACTTTGCAGAATCAAAGGACGTGATATTTTTTCAGCCTTGAGTGATACTTTTGTGCTCCAGAAAAAAAAAATGTTCATTTCCTGTGTGGTCCCTGGGGCCACCTGGAGGCTTGAGCCGTATGTGGCTCGACAGAAAAAAGACTTAAGACCAGTATGCAAAGTTGGCATGAACCTTCAGGGAGAAAATAAAAGTGTGTTTCAGCTATTTTAAGGAGGCAAAAAGGGATTTCTGTACTTTGATGTTTTTTTCTTTTCAAGAAGGAAATGTAAGCAACGTACACAAAATTTGTTTATCAATTCTGTCAAAAGAAGTGTTATGGCTTCTGCTAAGTATTCCTGTTTTCTGTAGTTCCTCTAAGGCATTCAGGGGTGGGGGGGCAGGGAATGGTTGAATGATGACTATATTTTGTCATTAGGAACAACTGTGTTTTACTAAATATGTGAATTTATGGTCCTGCTATATAATACAGTACACGATTGAAATTTTATTGGACATATTTGTTTTCTATCCCTTTTCTCGTTTTTCCAACCCAATGTTCACGGGTAATGGGAAAAAGAAGAAACCCAAAGTGGTATTTTCTATTTTTAGAGCTCATACCAGGATACCTTGGAATTTCTCATGGCCAGTCGGGATTTTTGCAAGTCCTTCTGGAAAATCTGTGTTGAACATCATGCCTTTTTTAGACTTTTTGAAGAGCCCAAACCAAAGCCAAAGCCCGTTCTCTTTAGTCGAGGGTCATCATTTCGGTTCAGGTAAGGATTTCCTTTCTCTAAAGAAGCAAGTTGGTCCTCAACATTTGGTCTAGCCCCCTGGGATGGCGCATTAGACTTACACATCCTCGGTTCTCTTTCCCACTCCTCCTTTCAGCAAACACTGGAGTGTCTTCCCCGTGTCAGAAGTCCCCGTGTCCCCTAGTCTAGGCCATGGGCATTCATGGTGAACAGAATTATCCCTTCCTCCTCGAAGCATACAAATTCTCAGGATGGTTGCTTAATAAGCAAATGCAGAATTATTAAGGGGTTTCATCACTTGAACATTTTTCTGCTATTTAGAAGGGAACTACGAAGGGACAAAATGGGCACAGACGGTTGTCTCTCAGAGCTGCATTTATGCCTGGCTCGCTGGGAAAGCCCAAGTCTCTCCTGGTGATGGAGGGGAAGGAAATACTGGGTATGTCCCATGTTCAAATGAGAACGCCTTCCTGTCTTGTCTTCCCTCTCATCTTCTTCTGTCCTCTTCCTTCTAGCGGTCGGACGCAGAAGCAGGTTCTTGACTATGTGAAAGAAGGAGGACATAAGAAAGTGCAGTTTGAAAGGTAAGAGAAGCTTCAATGCTTATAGCCCTTGCTGGGTTCCACACGCTTCGCATCCATGAACTCACAGTCTTCATGCCAGCTCCGTGAGGTCGGTGCACTCCTAGTCCCCTTTTTCTTTATTTTTAAGATTTTATTCATTTATTTTAGAGAGAGTGTGGGGGGCAGGTAGGGGGAGAAGGAAAGAAGCAGACTCTCTGCTGAGGGCGGAGCCTGATCCCAGGACCCCGAGATCATGACCTGAGCGGAAATCGAGGCAGCACCTTCACCCACAGCCCCCCACGTGCCCCACGCGCCCCACTCCTGTTACCTTTTTAAAGATGGAGACACTGCAGCTCAAAGAGATCAAGTTACCAGCCCGCGTCTCAGAGCTGGCACGTGGCCCCCTGCCCCGAGTGTGGCTCTGCTGCCTGGAGAAGGAGAAGCAGAGAATCCAGGGACTTGAGATAAACGAGTAAACAGCTGATGTGATGTGCACGATGGGCTGGACAGGGCATGTGGATTTCTTCTTTTTAACATTTTTCTTTTTTACATTTTAATCCATCTTAAAATTACAGTAGAGACTGGAGAATACAGCAAACATCCACGTTTCTCTCCGCATCTGGATTTTTTTCCCCTTTTTGTGTGTAACTGCTGTTGGGACACGTAGCCACCCCCACCTTGACCAACAGCCGTCTTCGTTGTTTCCCTTCTCCCTTTCCCAGAGGCGCAGCTGCCAGCTTCCTGTTCCTCCTGTTACATATATTTACACACCTGAAACGGATGGGCAGGGTTCCTCTGGGTTGTGTGTTTTCATTTGTTTAACTTGTAACACATGGTCCCTCGTTTTGCATCTTGCTTTTGAAGCCCTACCCTGATCTGGGGATCTGTGTTGGTGTTGTAGGGTATTGTGAAAGTATCCCGCTTTATTTATCTGAATCTCTGTTGACAAACCTTCTGGGTGCTTGGTGCCTCGTTTTACTCTTGCCTAAACAAACCTGATGCTTTGACCATCCTTGTATATGTGGAGTATTTCGAAGAAAAGCCGAATGCACGTTAACTTTTGATCTGTCTGTATTGATACAGTTTCATCATCTGAGTAGCTGGAAAGTTTCTAATGCTTGCTCACGGAGGAGGAGGAGGGCACCGGCAAGCGAAGGAAGGGAAAAGATAAAGGAGACAGACTAGTGGCATTAAATCCAGTTCCTACTACTGCTGAGACTGTAAATTCATTAATGGGGGCAGGCCTTCCCTGACCTCAACACTGAAAGAGTTAGCTGATTAGCGGTGATTGCCTTTATCATAGAAAATCATGACCCGAAATACATGAATTGATAGCGTGTCGTCCGTCCAGAACTCGCATCTCAGGGCATCCGTGGACCCAGCCAACTCTCCCTCCCACGGACCTTCCTAGGTCTAGAAAGATGGTGAGCAGTGACTGGGTCTCCTGACCACTTGAACAGGAGCAGGGGATTATTGAGTATTTTTTCAGAATCTAAGTAATCCCTGAATCCTACAAGTATTAGGAAAAGGATGACCCCCTTTCCATCGGGCACCCATACACGCTAGTTTAGGTGCCTTCCTAGTGAGGATGTGCATAAGGCTGTTGTTAGTTTTTATTAAAACACACACACACACACACAAAACAAAACAAAACACAGTTTACCTAACTTTGGCTATCTTATATGATTTCTCCCAGGAAACACAGCAAGATTCAGTCCATCAGAAGCCTGGCTACACAGCCTACAGAGCCGAATTCAGAAGTGCCCAAACAAGTCAGTAATGCTCATCGACTATTACAACTGTAGGGCTTTGTGTTTCATTTTGTTTCACCGCACTTTGTTAACTACTGCATTTCACAGTATGTTTCTGAGTTATTTGCCCTGCACTTTGGGGGTTTCTTTTTGTAGAGAAGAGTATAGTTGTGTGTGTGCCCTGGCTTTGAGCAGACTCAGGCTCTGTGCAGCCCAGCCTGGGCTCAGCGTACCCTGGAGCAGGTCCTTTTTCAGCTCATTTCCTGTCTTCCATGCTGTGCTTTTTGCCACGGAGACGTTTGCTCTGTTGGCCTGAACGCAGCTTAGGAGTGGAACCACCCACGGGAGCCAGTAGAGCAGAGCCCACCATCCAGCGAAATGGGTGTGGTTGTGTGAAGACACTGGGACCTCCTTTGCACCTGCTGGGTGTAGCTCCCGGTCAGGGCCAAGGTCAGAACCCTTTGTTGGCACCAGACTGTGTGGAGAGTTCCCAGGACTCCTGTTACAACACAGTGACCGCAGTTGGCACTAAGGGACATTATCACTCTTGCCCTGAGGATGGTGAAAGCTCATTTTGTCCGGAATTGGCCTCTGGGTGTGTTTTCGGGGTTTTCTCTACCAGAGAATGCCAACTTTGTAGGCACATCTAAAAAGAGTGCCTAACCTGTCTGTTCCTCCCTTGGAAGTATAACCAAAGAAGTTTTTTTGTCATTTGTCTGAAATCCATGTCAACTTGCCTTTCCGGGGAGGTTGTGGGGGGGTGGTCCACCATGTGTTTTCTTTCTCTCCCCACCCACCCTTTCTTGGGAAGCCCCCTGTGGGTTGCAAGGACTCTCTGGGTCCACGGAAACTGGAAACCCAGTATGAGCCCCGGGGGCCCTAGAGAGAGACAGGCCCTGGCTCACCTGTGCTGCTGGAGGCCCTGCATCGTCAGCATCCACACGTAGAGAGAACCTTCTGGATGCCGACCCTATGCACTCGGGAGGGCCTGCTCATGGGCGGTGTTTTGTTTGAGCAGCAAGGACCGGCAGCCTTTACTTGGTGGTCCCTGGCAGTCCCTTGCGCTGCTCCAAGCTTCCCGGGTGTTTCTAAGGTAACCTCTGACCCCGCCCTCCCTCTCTCGCCCCGCCCCGCGCAGGCGCAGCAGAGTGCCAGCCTGCCGCCGCGAGAAGGCGCGGAGCCCGCCGGCGGCCCGCAGGGAGAGGAGCCCAGCGCCCCGGCCGAAGAGCCGCGCCGGAGCCCCGCGCTGCCCCAGAGCCCCGCGGGCGGCGGGAAGGCTGACGGAGCCGCGCGGGCGGCGGCCGACGAAGAGGAGGAGGTCGTTAAGGATAGGACCCAGCAGAGTAAAGCTCAGCCCCCGCAGCCGAGCACAGGTCCAGCATCCAGGGCTGCCCGCGGCAGCAGCACTTCCATTCCTTTCATTGACTGCAGTGACGTAGATAGCGAGTCCGACCTGCTCAGGGAGCAAGCGTCCCAGTCCCAAACAAATGACAATTATGAGGGTGATTTGACCAGTGGGGTTTACCTGCTCTCCAGGGATGAGAGGCGGACCGAGGCTAGGCTCAGGGCTTCCCCTCCCTCCGTGAAGTCCTCCCGGCCTCCTTCCAGAGAGTTCCTCGATGATGATTCCGCAGACCTCACCTTTGATATGAGCGGGAGCCCCCGACTCCCGAGACATAGCTCCCTGATAGATGAGCTGTTCAGGGGCTCGGACGGTCGCAGTAGCCCAGCCACCCCTCTGTCCCCCGCTAGCAGACAGTCGAGTCCGAATCTGAGTTGGGACAGGACTGGGTCTCAGGGCTATGTCTCCGAAAATGGGCATGACCCGAGACGGGAGAGGACGGGAGAAGATGCTCTCCCAAGCCAGGGCCCTCTTTCCCAGAGCTCGTCCCCGATCCTGCAGAGGCCATACTTACGGAATCTTCCCAGTAGATACAACAAGTCAGAGACCGACCCGCTCATCCTTAGCCAGGTGGCGACAACCCCACAGGCACTGGATGGGCTTGATGGCCACGAAAAGGGAGGACTGGCCAGCCTGGCCGCCTCGGGAGGCAGAATGCTGGCTAATGGTGCACCTTTCGTGGGTCCGACCTCAAAGACGCCCGCCGTGCGGTCAGTGTGTGCCGGCGGCCTGGTGGGCCTGCGGGCGCCCCTGCACGTGACCGAGGGCTCCACCAGCAGCGGGACTGAATCCAGTGATTCAGATTCTGAGATGGGGACCCCTTTGAGGCAGCCACTCACATTTGGCAACCCAGCGGTGCTGGGCTCCCCTTCCATGCGGAGAAGTCCAAAGCTGGTAGGCGGCCTGCGTGTGAGTGAGGAGGACGAGGAGGCCAAGTAGGAGGGCCAGGCTTCAAGAGTCGGGAACCTGGAGTCCTGAGTCCAGGGTTCCAGTGGAGATGATCTGTCCTAGGGACTCATTAATCTTTAATCAATGTTCGTCGGAGGAAGTTTTGGACAGCCATGTTTGGATAGGGTATGCCTAACTCTAAAATCTTGAAGAAAAAGGAAAGTTGGCGTAGTGGGCTTGCTTTCCAAAAAAAAAAAAAAAAGTGGACAAGATAAACAGTAAGACATGATGACAAGTTACTGGGAGCTTGTTTATCTTTCTGGTTGAAGGCAAGGAAGAAATTCATCCTTACGAATCTGATCATGGGTATAGGGTGTTTATTTATGTGGAAATCTTCTGTGTGTATTGAGTTTGTGTGCAGATCACGCTCCTATCGATTGAATGTTCAGACTGAACTATCATTGCGATCCCAGGGAAGGTGTTGGTTTTACTTTTTCCTCCCTCTTTAAGAGGAGGTGCTGCTTTTTGGAGCTTTTTGGAGCCTCAGAAAGTGAGGGATTGACATAATTCAAGCCCGTTTGTAAGTTGATTGCTGGATAAGATTTAAGTGTGGGTGAAATCTCCGTTAAGAATAATGAACATTTTAATAGGGAGAATAGTCTTTTCTCTCCAGATTTCCTCTGAAATGATGTAAAGGATGTCAGGTGGAACTGATTTATAAGGGTTTGCTGGTTTGGCTGGGATTTGCATCAGTTGGTCAAATTGTTAGTCATGTTTTAAGAAGCTATAACTGGCTGTCAGAATTTCAAATTGAAACACAGAAATGCAGTTGACAGGCAATGCAGGGGGAAATCAGACCTTGCAGGAGGCACGAAAGGCCTGCCTTTGACTTGTGTGCAGCAGAGAGAGGACCGTTTTCCAGTATTGCTGCCTCTTGGCTGGTTATTATGTACACCCTTAACGTTCACACTTGGGTGAACAGGGTCTTCTCTTGGAAACAGTGACTTCTAGAAGTTTCCATGTGCAGGAAAAGAAGTGTATGTAGCGAGAGGTTTGCTTTCTTCTTAAATCTTGCCCACTTCTGCCAGTGCCTTTCACTCAGCATTCCTGCATCTTAGATCAAAGAACCTGGTTTTATCATGCTTGTTTCTCGGCCCCAGCCACACGAGGGAATCACCTGGGACATTTTAAAAATCAGTGATGCCTGGGCCCTGACCCTAGACATTTTTAACTAATTGGTCTGGGGTGCCCCTTGGGTTCCCCAGATGGTTCTGCTGGGCAGTCTGGGTCACTCCTCAGCCTGACACAGTTGCCTTCTAGAATCTAGTGGACTATGTTGAAGCTGACAGGTAAATTTCTGGCTTGCTTGCAGAGTAAGGAAAGCATCATCAATGAAATACTTTCATTAATTAATGCCTGTTACTTGGTACTTTGCAGTCTATAGTACTTTTTCAAAAAAAAAAAAAAAGATGAGTTGTAGAATCAAATTTTTAGATCCTAACTACCAGATAACGGAAAAGAATTTTAACAGTGATACATCCTTAGCATGCCACCATGCCGACTGCCTTACTAAACTCCTGCGTGTGGCGTGATGACAAGGGAAGGGCTCCACGTACTTAGGAAGCAGGGAAGAAATTGGCAGCCATATGTGACAAACAGACATATCGACTGACCTCGTGGCTCCCAACTGATTATCTGTCCACACGAATGTTGACAAGTTGGTTTTGAAGATGCCAAAAACGTAATCCATTTTTATACGAACTTTTTTTATTGTCTTATTTTCCTAATCATTTGATTCAGTGCATGATTGATGAATCAAACTGATTATTGGATGGTTTGAAAGATGTTCATTGAAGTAGTCTGTTGATGTCTTGCTTTAGATCTCTATATTTAACGGAGTCACGGAACTTTAGAACTAGAAGGGACCTTAGAGATCGTCTAGGGGAAACCTTCATTTTGTGGATGACAAACCTTGTCCTGCTGAAGTCGAGACACTTCACCTAGTCATACAACTACTGCATGATGAAGCTGAACTAGAACCTTGGCCCGTAGCCCTTCAGCTCTGGTCTGTGTGACCTCTTGGTGCAATAGGACCTTTTTGATTTAGTACTTTAATTTTTGAGAATCTTGTTCAGATTAATAATTAAAATTAGATGTGGAGACCACGGATCATGGAGACCTGACCTAAGATAGTTACAGTCCATAATGCGTAGGAAGCACTGTTCTTTCTGTTGTGGGGTTTTTGCACTTATAACGTGTTCTTGCATATTCTGTTCTGGACTTAGAAAAAGATGTTGATCTGCTGTATAAAAATGTAGTCCAATGTGAGTTAAGCAGAGTCCCATTTGGAATCCTGTGGTTTATTTGTGAAGGTGATTTGTTCAAATGACTTTTCTTTTTACCTCTAATCACACCACAGCCTGCTGATGAAGTATGAATGAGCAGTGGGTATTAACCTACCCAGCATACAGTGCGAATCAGCAAATGTAAACCCTCAAAGCAAAACACGCTCCAGTAATTATTTTGTTTTGCTTTTTGCTTAAAGGAGTGATTTTTGTCTGTTTGTTTTTATGTGAAATGTTTTAAAAGCAGCTGATCAGTGGTAGTGTACTCAGCTCTGTGTTGACAGACGTTCCCTGTTTAGGGTAGCTCATCAAGTTTTCCTCTGGTTGGTTTTGTACCAGCCAAGCGACTCAATTTCTGCTTCTGGGCCAGTATTTATGAGAGCAGCAATCCTGATGTGATTAATGGTGCTTAACAGAGAAGGGGTATGGTTTGTTCAAAAGCCACGTAGCCTAAAGTGCTGAAAATATCCACTAATTGCCTCTGGGGGAGCTTGCTCTGCACAAATAAAGATTTTAAGCATGGGTTGGGGAATACTTCTAAGCATTCTTGGAGCCTGGCAGAGCCAGCTCATACAGGAGATGTGGTCTCTCTCCGTGCAGAGGTCAGGGAAAGCCCACAGCCTCCCACCTTCTACCTTTTGGGCACCTCTGGTTCCCCAGGTCTTAACATGGCCTCCAGAGCCACACGGTGTGGCAGGGAAGGACACGTGTGTGACAGAGTTGAACCAAGGATGCAGCAAAGACCAGCGATGGGGTTGAGTGTAGACTGGTGACCTGTGGATTCATTCCAGTTTCCAGAGGGTTTCCCAAGACCCATCTGTCTGTTTTTCTAAGACAACAGCTAGTGCAGAGGACTCCTGAATCACTCAGGAGCCCAGGTCTTTAGGTAATAGCTGCTCCATGAATTAGCAAACCTTAAGGCCTCGGATAGAAGACAAACCATCTCTAGAAACACACCTTCCAGCCACCGGGTCTCCTTCAGGGCCCCCTTGCATCCGTATCTTTTGTGAGATGGTATTTCAAAGTATGCAAATTGTAGCCCCTCGCGTGGTTGATTTTTCTGTTGCTGTTTTTCAGGGCAAAATAAAATGCAAGAAATTCTTTTAGCATGAAGAAATGCATTTAATGGGTTCCGGAACTTAAAGCGAACTGCTCCAGCTCCTCTGACAGGCATCTGTATGCCATTGACGATATTTTATTAGACAGGCATTTAATTAAAGGAATTCTGTGGGCCAGATTTCTTCCCCACATATGTGACTCATATTTGGGGATTTCTCACAGACTTAGCTCCCAATTGTGCCACGTGGCTAGCACTTGAAATGTGAATGATTTTGATTTTATTCTCAAGCACTTCTTTGAAGATTTCAAACCCAGCAATGCTTTAAAAAAAAAAAAAAAAAAAAAGCCAGGCCTGCAAAACTAAAATACAGCCTGAGCCTCTTGAAATTTGCAGCACATATGCAAAATCCAGCCTGTCCTCTGTTGAATCAGAAACTCAGCTTGCATCCTAGCCTTGGAAGCCCTTTGACTGTGCTGCGAAGCAGTATCTAAAAGAAGGAAAAATTAATGAGATTAAACTATCCTTTTAAATTCTGTTAAAACTTGCGCATATGCATACAGCTTCCTTTTTCGTATCTGTAATCGGTGTTCACCTCCGATCCATCAACTTTTCCACTTCAAATGTTACTCCGTATTCAGCACAGAATGAGTTTGGTGCGTTTGCTGTCATGAGTCAGTGATTGGCCCAGCCTTAAATTAAGAAACTTGGGGGCCTTCTTCATCACTGGGCTTATTTTGAATTGATTCTGTTTTAATCACTCTTCGTCTCGGCAAGAATTTAAGGAGACCTCAGAATTGCATTCCTAAGAAAGGCTCTGTTTTCTGGATCTTCTCTCTCTCGGAGGCCATAAGCCTTCCTTCTCTGATACGAGCGGAGTCACTCTAAAGCTGGCGGGCCTTCCTCTGGTTTCATGGGATGAGTCTGTTGCTGCAGATTTTATAAATCAAACTGCAGCGGAATCTTTCTCTGCCGTGGCTGCCTTAGGGAGTAAGTCTCTGTTGAACCTGAAAGGAGTGACTGTTTCAGAATCATCCACCACTGGTGGCTGTCTGATGAGTTTCACACTCAGCCATGTTCGCCACATCCCTGAGAGCACATGGGAGGAGAAGTGCTCGTTACGAACTCCGAGAGCAGTAAGTGATGAACAAACGAGACTCTGGTGACCTGAGACGATTTACTGGTGCTGCTGCTTTTTCTTTGTCAGTTTCATTCCGTCTGTTTCAGTCAAGTTGAGTGAAACAGTGCAGGAGAATGGGCTCCCTGGTGTACACTCGTGCACACCTCTAACACCACTCGCTGGCTTTTAAAAGGAAGCCACTGACTTTTAGATCAAAATAAGCATGCCACTTTAATAAGAAGTTGTTCTCTTCTTATTTAAAAAAAAAGAAAAAGAACCCCATCTCCACAATTTGGCATTATGTTGTCGGGACTTGGTTGCCCCTTGCTTAGAGCCATCATTGAAAAGGGCTACTTACTGTTTCCTCAAATAACCTAGAGATTTCCAGGTAATTCCCCTACAAACAGGAGTTGCAGATGCTCATTTGTATGCCATTTTATATGTTTGGGAGGTGATGGGTGGAGTCTTGTTTTGACCAAAAAAAAAAAAAGGAGGAAACAGTACATCATTCCAAGAAACGTAAATGACATTTCTAGCACGAGGAACGTTTCTCCTCTTCCAGTGAAGGCAATTCAGCATTCCCTGGAGGGACCTGGGGAAGAAGTGAGAAAATCTTTTCCTGAAAGCTTTCAGAACTGAATTGACTGATTTGTGCAGAATCATGTGGGTGTAGGCTGACCTTAGCTTCGTCTGGAGACACAGGCATCGGACTCCGGTGTTGTTCCCAGGGGAAGGCATCTCCTCTGGGTCTTTGCATGGGTTCTAGATCAGGTTACTCTGGAATGTCTCGGGGTGGTTTCATATCTGAAAGCAGAGAGGATTAAAAGTCAGCTGTTGACGTGGGACATCCGATCCACATGTGTAGCTGAGAGCAACTTTTAGGTGAACTGCAAGGCTGGTGCCCCAGAGGCCAGCACAGGAAGGGCGCCGTAGATCCGCGGGCTTGCGGGGCAGCAGTCGCAGAATGTCGAAGGGTGATGGCAGTCGTTGCCAAACGCAGCCCAAGCCGGGGGCACGAGTGAGTACTGTGTGTGTGCGCATGCGTGCACACTTAGTAAAAAGCATCAGGCAGGAATCGACTCATTCTACTTTCAAGTGAGAGACGGAGGTGGTGATGGGACAGGGAGTCTACAGGCAGTTTTCTGCTCTCTTACAAGTTTGGGCTGTTTACTGGCTCTCAAATAGGAAACAGGAGAAGGTTCCTTTTGGAGCCCATAGTGGTGTGACTGGTGTGTCGTTACCCACGGATGAACCTTCTGGCTCATGAAACTAGGCTAACAGCTCCTTTTCCCCCTGGGCCTCTAAGTTCCTTTGTGGGAAGTAAAGAATTTGTCAGTCTGTCTGCAGCGATGTACAGAACGACCGAAGACAGGCCTTCTTTAGTGCAGACCACACACCTGCTACTCTCCCCACACGCACCTCAAGCCCCGAGGTCCAGTCCCTCACGCTCACCAGCCCCTTCTGCGTGGAAAGTTGCCGTGAACACCTGACTAACCCAGTCTCACAAGCTTGGCCTATATGATTAATCCAGTTCCCTTCTGTTCTTTCTGTGTGTATATTTAATACTAGAGATAAAATATTTTATTAAAAATGTCTAATATGCCAAATTTTACAATAGAAAAGGCTGGGGACTTCATTCTCATTTTTGTCATTTGTTTAATAAATTTGGGGAAACATTTTCTGTTGTTCCATTGTATGCACTGTCTGTCAGCATGTACCTACCTAGGAGGGGAAAAGCCCCCCCACCCCGCCTCCAGTGTTCTGTCTTTATCCTCAGAGCATGGTGTACCCTCTGTTCCCTGCATTGTTGAGCACTGTCTTATGTCTTTTTTTTTTTTTTTTTTTTTTTACACTGCTGAATACCAATTTGTACTTGGAATACCTGTTTCCTCTAGAATTACAGTGATCCTGTTCTCTAAACAGCAAGCTTTAACACGGAGGCATGCCGGGGTCCTACCCCATGTCACTGAGGGTGGGGACTAGAAGGCGAATGGAAGACTTTACTTGTCTGATTTCGTCTTCTAAGGAGCCTGCACTTTGTACTGTGTGTGCGCTGGGGGGGGAGGGGAAGGGGGGCCTTTGGAAGCGAGCAGGATCACTGTAGTTGGGGGAGAGGTCTCATGGAAACAGAGCGTATCTGTGGCTACAGCTTGCACAGGGGAGCTCAGACATCTAACCAAAGGGCTGGCTTCCTGTTTTGATAGGGACCAGCCATTCAGATGGGGGTAGAACACTTTCCATAGTTGATGTCTATAAGGGAATTTAGTCGGGCGCTTGTCTTGGTGGGTGTGGGGTCTGGTGGGAACATAGAGGAGACCCTGCCCAGCTCAGCCCCACTTGGCTCCTCATGGATAATAAACTATTAGTAGTTCTGATGCATCCCCAGAATGTAGGCTGTCACAGATACTGTCTGGTTTCCTCCCCTCTCCACGGTCTAGGAAAGCAGCATCCCTGTAAAGCATGGATTTATATCACCGGGAAGGGTGCTGGCTTCTGCGGTTAACAATGAGCTTGGGGATTCTTGGAGCATGGAAGGCCAAACTCCTGTAACCGTGTATGCACGATATTAATATCTCTTGTTAATCCAGACTCAAGAGGCTTTTACTTGTCCTAACAGGTATCTTGCTGTAAAAACTGTCCATTGTAACTGCTCTTTCCCACTGACGGCTAAAGCTTTGTCCTGAGTACAAGATGGTATTTTTCATTGGTACGAAACACTGTGTTCCCCAATCCAAACACTGCCCCCAGCACCGCCACCACCACCACCACCATGTGTGAACAAAGAGAAATTCTCCTTTCTCTTTTCTCCATAAGTGAGAGCACACTAGAACATTCTCTGTCATTGCCCCATTCGTAGGCATGTCTCTGTTTCTCTGCACGTTGCACTGTGGTTGCTTTTCTGAGTTGCTGCGTGATGAACGCTTAAGCTGATGCTTAGCTGCTTGTGAAACTTTGTTTAAAGGACCTTGGTCTGAGAATAAGAGGCACATACACGCATTAACCTCAACACCCTCCATTATCAAGAAAAGGACAGCGCCACCAGGATTGCTAATTCTGTGAACTAGTTTTTCTCGTGACACCTTATAATTTTAACAAAGCATTGTCAGCTTTTTTCACATATTCCCTTGGGGTGGACACCCAGTGAGTTATCACACGAATGAATCCTGTCCATTTGGGATATTACCCTTTTTCAGCCCAATACTGACCTTTTTTGATAACGGCTTTCCAAAGCAGACAATCTCCAGAGAGAGTTCATTGTATTCTTTTTTTAGAAGGAGATGATGGATTTAAAAAGAGCCTTTTTAAAGATCCATGAAAATCTACATCTGTAATGAATTTCCTACATGTGCCTTTGGAACATATTGTGGGTATGTAGAGATAAAATCTCTTGTTTTAGAACCAAATGCCAGGAGACAAATCATGATAGTTGAGTGGAATCTAGAGGCTTGCCCAGGTGACTTTGGGGGGAACGCTGAATAATCAGCATCCTGTTCTAATTGTACTTATTAAAATTTTGAAAAGAGGAATTGAGAAAGCAATCAGTATTCTCAAATATTCGAGTATCTATCCAACCTGCTCTGGGTTACTATTTTTAAAATGATTACCAGGTTTTCTAAACACTTAATAGGAAAAACAACTTAGCTAATTAAAACTAAGATGACCAACGTATTGACCAATTTAAAATAGAGGACAGGTACAACTAAGTTTTCCAAATGCCATTTTCTCTGACTTGGAAAATAGAGTGGAAATTCTCTTTTTCCAGACATGTGTGGAGTCTCTTCTTAAGCCTTAATACAATCAGAGGAGGTTACCATGCAGCTGTGCCCAATCCCAAAAAGCAGGGAGAGGAGCATTGAGTTTGGATCGATGGTCATAAACCATGTTCCCACTGTTGATGTACCTCTGAAAAGGGGCTGGTCCAGAGATACTATAGTCGGGGTGATACTGCAGAGCTTCCCCAGAAAAGCCAGGAGCAAGGAAGTATGAATATTTTACATTAAAAAGAGAAGCTAAGTCAGTTTTTCGGCTAGGTGAAAAATTGAATCCGTAAATACAGCCATACTAATTTGAAGTTCCTTAATTGTTTGTGCCATGAGAATGTGTACATTTAAAGGGATTTTTAAAAGCAGTTCCCAGAAATGCCTCTCTTGAGAGCAGTATCGGTGACGGCGTCTCCAGTCCGTGGGGGTAGTATAAACTCAGCCCTCTTGATATGGGTTAATTGCAGGGAAGGGGGTGGGGACCGTGTTGGGGTCATGAAATCATTTGGAAGAGGTGGAAGATTGGAGAGTTATGACTGGAAACAAAATGCAGGGCAGTTTCTGGAAATAGGAAAAAGTAATTTTTAGAAGAATCCGAAGCTTCCGGATTTTTGGAGTATAACTGATCTTTTTCTAATGTCTTGAAGCTTCTTTCCACCTGTTGCCTTAATATCCAGGTGCTTTCTCAAAAGATTCCCCCCAAATTATTTACCTAGAGCCCATCCCTGAAAGAAATTACTTGTGTCCGTTTGTCATGGAGCCGGGGGGGGGGGGGGACCAAGCAAACAATAAAAAAAGTACCCAGGCATTAATGAGTTCACTGAGTAGCCGGGAACATCAGTCACAGTTTCCTCTTCTCGTCACCTGGGGCTGTGCCTTCAAAGCAGGTAACCAGCTTCATGATTTGACCAGGCTTGATAAGCTAGGTAGGTAAGCGGGCTGGTTTTCTCATACAGGGCAGCCCTGTTTGTTTGTGGAATGGACTACTTCAGTGAAAATTGGTTACATAGACATGTAGTTCAAGTAACTATAGCGTAGACTCTGACTTAAAGACCCAGCTCTTCCCACCTGCCCAGGGGTCGACCCTACGTGGATACCACTTTGAATTCGCTCAGTCCAAAGAGCGTTTTAATTTCTCATCAAGCTGCCAGATTCTACCGGTTACCCTCATCAGCATATCTGACGGATTGCTGAGTGGTCAGTGAGCTGCATAGTTGGGTTTGGACCACGTCACCTAGAAGTTTTCAAAGTCTCAAGTAATTTCGCTTACAAGGGGAGAAGACAGCTACTCTCCGTGGACGCAGCTCAAACGAGCAAACTTGAACTTCAGAGTTTGGACCTTCCCTTTCTTTTGACTTATGGACAGATTTCTAGACCGGGCTGCTTGGTGTTTATTGATTTATTGGTCCTGCTGTTAAATACACCCATCAGCCCTCCTGTCTGGGGCCCCAGGAGTAGACACAAAGCTAGTGGAAGGAGCCGCTCTGGAAACGGAAGTGCGCAACCCTAATTTTGATCGTTCCCTGAGTCCGTGTGTTGCACGTGTAAAGGTGCCGGTCACCCACATCTTTGGGCTACGTGAGCGCATCAGGTTGTCCCCCAGCAACCTGTGGCTGACCCGGGGCTGTCCTTTCCTCAACCTAGGAATATAGGTTGTCATGAAGTTCACTGCCATTATCCCGTTTTCTGAATACTGTCTCTGACGTAGTCCAGTGTAGATGCTTCTAGATGGCTGTTTTCTTTGAAATGTGCCCTGCCCTCTCGGCAGGACAGACATCTCCTGGAACCCTGGTCTGTCTTCTCATCCTTTCAGTCTACTAAATTAGAAGTGTCCCCAGGGGGACTTCACCAGGGCAATAGCTTTTGACCTTTGGAGGGTAGAATTTCCTGTGCTTGATGCCCCCCCCCCCGTATTTTCTCCCTCCCAGTAGGGCAGGTGGTTTTTGTCTGCTGCTGGATGCTGTCCAGGGCCTGACTGGTACTGTGTCCCCCCACACACACACCCACCCCCTCTCCTCCTCCAAGCCAGCCTTCTCTAACTGCTTTTTATTCTTGGCTCCAACTCTCACTGATGACGTGAGTGCTTTTTCTGCTGCACATCCCTGCAAAACCGAGGCCCCGCATGCTCTCACTTAGAACTGCCTCACCTGACCTCACGCACAGTGTGAGAGCTGAAGGTAAGCCCCGCCCCCATTTTGCCGGATCGTGGTGGACAGATAAAAAAGCTGCTCGGATACAATGACTCACAAATGCATGAAGTGTTTGGCTTGCCAGACTGCCAGAATTTCTCTTTCCTATTTCCTATTTGTAGTGATGACACTTTTCCTTTTTGTGACCTTTTTTTTTTTCTTAAAGAGAATAGCGTAGACCCTTGAAACATTTGCGGTTCTAATTGTTGTCACTATTTCTATTTGACAAGTTTCAGTACTTTCGAAATCATTGTATTCGGTTGTGCACTAGTGTCAATAAAATTGACATTTGTGAAGCAATTTCTGGCCTTTTTCTCCGGGTTTCGCTGGGTCTGGTGGAGTGTGGGGTGCATGGGTCTTTGTCTAACAGTGCTGCGTATTAAAAATGCCAGGATTTCCATGGAGGGGTTTTTAAAACGCAAACTTCTTTAATCTTGCTCACATCTTCAAGTCTCGTTCTTCGGGGACTGTTGCACTGACCCACAGTCCCATAGCGGGACATCTGCTTTTTTGCTGTTCTTCTGGGTGTGCTGGCTTTCCCCGCATGTGTTGGCGACACCACTAGCTGGTCCAGCTGGGACGGGACGGGGGCTGGTGGTTTTTTATGGTTGGTTCATTCCTCCTGTGATATCAAGTTCACTACCCTCCATTCTAGGCCATCCCATCTTGTAATTTCAAAGTGGATATGGATGAATCCAGAGGGAGAGGATAGCTGTCAAGAAAACGGGGTATGCCCAGAAAACGGCACTTCACCTTCTCTCCGAGATCCTTGTCAGTGTGCGGGATAGCCTTGAGCTGAAACCGCATTTTGGAAAATGAGAAAGCGTTTTACATCGTCTTTCCTTAGAATGGTAACAGATGGCACTGCAGGCTCCTTGAACTTCGTCGACCCTCGCGCTAGCCCTAGCAAACCTGTGTTAGAATTAACAAATGTGTTAGGTGGAAACACGCAAGTAGAGTGTTTTTCCGAAACGTCCCGGTTGGCTTCCATGGGTTGAGGTTTGGAGACACAAAATTCTGTTGGCGAAACGTTGCACGTGCACACCCTCTCCTTTGGCTGACGTATAATGGGTAATGATACATTTTCCTATTATTTAATGTATCCTTTGCAGAGGAATCATTAATGACCTGTCACTTTTTGACTCATCAAGGGGAATTGTGATAATGTAATGACCTCCAGCTTTGCATGTGGTGCTAGTGTTTCTGTCCCAAACAGTGAGAGAGACCCGGAATGCCATCACCAGGTATAATAAGCTTGCTTCTGTTCTTGGTAGAATGGGGAGTTAGCTGCTCGTCCTTTCCTTTGCTGCGGCCCGTTGTTTCCAAGGCGTAGTCTGTCCCGGTACATCAGCCATTTAGTTTCCTTTTAGAATAGCTCTATTTTCCTAGTCCTTTCTCATGTCTCCTGGTGGTAGAGACACTGTCTTTCTGGAATAATTCGTAGCCGCTCAGGCAGTAGTAAGGAGCTGAAGATCCCGTTTGGGGATCCACTATGCTTCTACACATTCCCCGAGCAGAGTTCTCCGCCTTATTAATCACAGAACTCTGGCTCCACTGACTCATTCATACTACGGTATTTTTAGTGTGAAGGCAGCCGCAACTCACAGCAAAACTAGAAAATCGTGAAGCAGAGTCGATGTGCAGAATGGTAGTCAAGGTTCTAAAGATTTGATTTGGGGGAAAATGGAAAGTAGCGATCCGGTCCCAGAAGGAATTACTTTTTTTTTTTTTTTCCTCTAATACTTCTCATCCCCAAATAGACTCCCTGACTGGTAGCCCTCACCTTTCAGAGCTGTCCATCCACTCCCAGGGAGGAGCTGTGCCCGCCAGCGTGATCTTGTCTCCCAACCTGAGCCCCGATGCCAAGCAGGCCTCCCCCTTGGTCAGCCCCCTGCTGAACGACCGCGCGTGCCCGCGCACGGACGACGAGGAGGAAGGCCGGAGAAAGGTGTGGGGACCCTCGTGCACACGCGTTGCTCTTTTTTTTTTTTTTTTAAACTGCATTAGTATACGTAACACTTGCCATGTTGCCTGCTGGTGACATGAAGTAACTTTGCAGTGTTGTCTGTCTGTCTCCAGTACTTTGTCATTGTTCCAGACCGAGCCTGTCCCCATTCACCAGGAAAGCTCCCTCCATCCCCTTCCCCCAGCTCCCGGCAGTCCCCATCCTGCTTTTTGTCTTTGTGGATTCAACTGCTTATCTGTCCTTTTGTGTCTGACGTTTCTTCCACGTGGCACAACGTCCTCAAGGGTCATCCACAGTGTAGCGTGGGACAGAGTTTCCCTTTTAAGGTTGAGTCCCATCCCATTGTGTGGGTAGAGCACAGTGTGCTTATGCACCTGTCTGTCGGGACAGGTGGGTCGCTCACTCCTTTTGGCTGTCTCCAGTGCTGCTGCCGGAAACATGGGCATCCAGGGGTCCCAAGTCTCCGATGCCAGTGCTCTCGTGTGTATCCCCAGAGGTGGAATCGGGCACACTCTCGTGGAATCAGGCAAGATGGCTAGCAGCCAGGATTGCCCGTGGCCAACTCACTGTAGACAGGTGCTTGCTCACCTAAGTGAAGGACTCCAGGGAACCGAGTCACGGTGGTGTCGCCAGCTGTTTTCTCTTTGTCCCCTTAGCTCAGCCACCATGTATCTCCACGGACACTCGAGCTCCCATTTCCCATACACCGACACCACCAGACCCTCCCCACAGAGGCCGGTGCAGCTTCTCTTTCTTTTCCTGGAAGACGGCATTGCTCTGATATTTTACTAGTTGGTTAGAGCCTCCGATGCCCCATCTTGAATAAATAGTCCTTCACGGTGACCAACGTACTCATTGGAGGCCTTTGACTGCCAGTAAGATTTATGCGGAAGGACGTTCCCAGGCTTTTTCCACATCATGGGAATCCATACTCTTCTCCTAGCTCCTCACACAGAAAGGCAAACCAGTAAGAGTTTCTTGAGCCCTGAGCCCCGTGAACAGAAGATGGAAAATGAGCCATGTGTCGCTTTAATCAGGACATTCTTAGAGGCTTGTGCTCAAAGATTATGACATCTTGTCTCTCCTGTGGGTTTTGCAGAGATCCCCAACGGACAAGGCATACTTCATTGCTAAGGAGGTATCCACCACCGAAAGGACGTATCTGAAGGACCTTGAGGTCATCACCTCGGTATGTGTCGCATTTCCCTTAGAGCATTCAGTTTCGTGATTTATCTCAACACCCATGTAGCTTTCAGAGAGTTTCTGGATCTAATTAAATGTTGGGCTCTCTGAATCCAATTAAAAGGCTTTGGTTCTGGGTTATAGAAATTAGACGGCAATAGTATATTTAATTTGGAACATGCTCTATTAAAAAAATCTTACATTTGTGATTTTCAAGTGCAAAGGAAGGAAGTTCCTAACATGGAGAAAATTAAAACGAAAACTTTCTCTGCCTGTGTGGCACCCAGGGCAGAGCAGTGTTCTGCCGAGCATCAAATGTAGCTCCTTCTGCTTGAGGGAGACCCTAGAGGTGAACAGAAGCCTCGTTTTAGCCTTGGTAAGAAATGGAGCCAAGTCAGCAAATCTGCCCGAAGCTTGCCTTTTGTTATTTTAATCAGTCCTACTGAGTCTCAGAAAGAAATTCAAAGCATTGCAGGTATCTAGGATCCCCGGATTCTGGGAAAGAACTAGCCAGTGGAGGCCAGTGGAGGCCAGTGGGAATCGCGGGGCTTCTGTGCCTTTAGGGTGTGAATGGCCCGGGGCGGGGGCGGGGGTGGCCCAAGCAGGTGCTGGAACAGGTGCTGGGCCTGGGGGAGGGGAGGGCGGGGACAGCCCCGCCTCCCCGCAGTGGGTCGAGTACCTGTGTGAAGGTAGTGGCTTCTCTCACTTGTCCTGCCTTCTTGGGGCTCAGCGTTTTCACAAAGGAGCAGCGATCGATGTTCCTACAGGATCGAAGCAGAGGGGGTGCCGTGGTCTAAATGAGTGGGGACCCAGTGAGTTGGCCAAAATGCCACTCCTGATTGGAAGTAGCTTCCCACTTCAGAGATTTCTCTTGACCTCAACAATCCACTGGTAACAAGTTGTGGGCGGCCCTGAGAATGAGCTGGGGGCTTCTCACCCCGTCTGATAGAAGAAGGGAAAAGCAGTCAGGCCTGGGAGCCCCTCATGCTCCCGGGTGCCCCCAGATTTAGCAAGAAAGCCTTGTGTCCTCCAGGCTGCCATTCACGTGTCCGTGTGTGTCCTCTTTTTGTTCCAGTGGTTTCAGAGCGCGGTGAGCAAAGAGGACGCCATGCCCGAAGCCTTGAAAAGTCTCATTTTCTCGAATTTTGAACCTTTGCACAAATTTCATACAAGTTTTCTCAAGGAAACCGAGCAGCGACTAGCCCTGTGGTGAGCACAATTACGTTTAACAATGACACGCGTCCCCACGCCCTCCTCTCTCCTCGCTCCCTCCTGTTTTCCTGTCATTCCTTGTACGCAGCTGTCATGCCCAAAGAGAAAAGCAAGAACCTGGCTTAAGGTGAGCCAACCTCAAGATGGTTTTCAGTTAAATTCTGTGTGCATTTAGATGTCATCCTGGGTTTTTGTTCCCTTTGGCCTACAATTCTTCGGAACACGGGTTTTCTCATGAGTAAGTGAAACTCAGAACATAAAGATGGTAGTTCCTTCTGGAAAGCCAATGTGGGCTTTAAGGAGTAGAGGCATGTGGGGGGACTTTGCAGGTGTTGGCGGTAGTTCCCTGCGCTGGCCTTACAGTCCTTTTTGAAGCATCTGTATGTCTCACACGGTTTTCAGATTTATATGACATGGTGTTAAGTGCTTAGCAAAACATAGGGCCCCATGTACCACCCACTTGCACATTAAATCCTACTGCTAGGAGTTAATCTTAAGGATGCATTTGTAATGGGAGATGACAAGATTGATAGCCATATTAGAATTAAAAGATTGCAAATGATCTAAATGTCGATGAGTAGATTGGTTCAGAGTAACATTGAGTCTGTCCGTTTAATACCGAAGAAAACATTAATCTGGGAGGAAGAAGAGGGTGGTGCTACAAGTCAGGCAATATTCCGTGTCCCATAGGAGGCAAAGTCCAATATACCCTTCCCTAAAATGGAACCTTTACAGAAAATTCTTCAGGTGTGCTTTTTGTTGTCCTTGTTTTTTAAGCCTGTTCTGTGTAGACACTCGGGGAGTTGACTGTCTACCAAACATGCATTTACAAATTCCAGAAAGAAATAGCAAGAGGCTTCTGAGTTTTTGGCAGAGGTGGCGCCGTTGTATACTGTTTCCTCACTGTAGGGGACAATTTGCTTTAAAGTGTTCTCAGGGCGTTTAGTGACCGGGAGTGTGAGGGAGCAATGGCTGAGGTGGTCTCGCCCCAGGTGATCCCAGACGATGGGATTCATTGGCTGACCAGGTCTGCAGGGCTGCTTTCCTGTGTCGTGAAGGGAACGTGCTTGGGAGTCTGGCTGTGTGTGTACTTGAAGACAACACACACGCAGATCTTGCCCTACAATAGGAGGAGGCCGGAGGCTTGACCAAGATGGCCCCAGGGAGGGGAGCACAGCCAGGACTGAGTGACGGCCTCACTGAAAATGGGGCAAGATTGGGAACCCCACTGGAGAGGTTTACTCTAGGTTGGTTGTGTGAATGTAAGAGAAAGGCCACTTGTCAAAATGAAAAAAAAGATTCTACAGGCTCTAACTTCTGATTTTACCTCCCAAAGTTTACTTGGAAGCTTTTGGTTGCGTTCTGCTCTAGCACATTGCCTCATCATTCCTACAGAGCTCGATATTGCTTTCACAGGGGAGGTGAAGAACTTAGAGCTCTGGAGAAACCAAGCCACAGTTCGTTGTGTGGCCAATGAGATGTGTGTTGAACAGTCTTAAGTCGTCCCGGAGGCTCAGACCATCTTGAGCACCTAGCAACTTCCGTCCACCTAAATGATGGTAGATGACCTTGGTAATGTTGGGGAGGTCACACACAGGAAATGCCACCAGTGGGACCCAGGCAGCCCAGCATCGTGGCCTCCGCTAGCTCCCGCCACCACAGAGAAGTTAGGAATAAATGGCATGCTCTTGGATTTATCTGTGACCTTCAGTTTTTAGTATCCAGCCCTTAACTGTGAAAGAAGAGCCAATTCTTAAAAAGCGGCTGCTATCCCATGTTTCCCAGAGGATTTCCAGTGGAGTTTCTTTCAAAGATCTGTAATGTTATTCATGTTTTACATGCAAAAGACTCAAAGCTAGAGAGAGAACAGATCGTTGATCCGCCGCTCAAGGGCACACCATGTCCTTGCCACTGTGGACCCAAACCAGACTGGTGACGTTTATCAGGAATCCGTGGAAAAGTCTGCTGTTGAGTTCAGCTAATCATTTCCTCAAGGGCGAGGTGAGGAAGACCTGCTTGGCTTGGCGGGGGGGTTCCGGACAGAAAGGCTGCGTAAATGAGTGTGAGAGGATAGAATAACGCGGAGAGGACCCGGCATCCGTCTCTAACTCGCAACATTGGCTGCTCCTTCCAATCACCTGGAACCTTTAACAAAAATCTCCATCACCAGCCAGAACCCCAGACCGGTTATGTTGGAATCTCTGAGAGGTAGGACCTGAGCACCAGCGGTTCCTGAAGCTTCGCAGGTGATTCCAGTGTGTCACCAAGGGCAGGAACCCTCGTCCTGAGTGTCCTAGACATGAAGAAGGCCAGAGAATGAAAAACGAAACCTTCAAGGCTCAGGGCTCCTTCAGCACACTGGGCCCAATTCTGAGTTTCACATTTGAAATTTGAGTTTTACATTTGCTAATAAGAGAATGCATTTCATTAAAAAAGAAGTAGTGTTGGAACCATGGGCATTTGTCCTAGAAGAGGGAAGATTGTAGAATACACGTTGGCTCTCTTTCGGCTGGTCACATGGAAAAGGGAGTGAGCGTTGTCTTCGCTTTACCAGAGCAGGAAATTTAAACAGGACGTTTCCAAAGAGGCACATCGTGTCTAAATATAGAGAAGGATTTCCTAACGCTGAGGCTTAGCCGTGAGAGACTGCCTTATGAGGCAGTGAGCTCCCCCAGCCCGGGGTTTCTTGAGAGGAGGCTGACTGTTTTTAGAAGGCATTTATCTATTAGGAGAAACCCCAAACCCGGCCAGTGCCTCAAGGTCACCTTGGGGGCCGGGGTGGGGGGTGAGTTTCGAAAAAATAGATTCCCCCCCCCGTCCTGGTGCAGCTCTGCTGAATCAGAACATTGGAAGGAATCCCAGAAACGTGTGTTTCTAAAGCACTTCTTGAGGGGACCGAGAAATTCCTTTTCTGGAGCCACTGGTAGGGAGTTCCTCTGACAAACTAGGATTCTCGGATTCTTTGCTTTGTGTTTTGGTTATGGCTCCTGGGAAGGTGTGCACGCACAGGTGCGCGAGGGGACAAGCGAGCCTGGTGTCCGAGTGAGAGTCTCTGCCCGCGGGGGGGCTCTTGGTCTTGGGGGCAGGAGGCAGGCTTGGAGGAGGAGGAGGAGGGCCAAGCCCCCTCGTGGGTGAGTGGGCCGTGTCCCTTGTGGGCGCCCGGGCATCGTTGGCAGGTTCTGCCTCGAACGACCTCTGGGCCTTTGGTGCCTGTGTACACAACAGAGGCAGCCCGGGAGTGAATGTATTTAAGAAAAGCGGAACATGGGGAGGTTTATTAAGGAAGGAGCTCACACTGTGGTCCTGACCGACAGGCCAGGGAGAAGCAGGCACAGAGGTATATGCATGCACGGGAAACCCCGGTCTGGCTGGCGCAGACGGGGACGGTTGTGTCCTGACTTGGGTCCACACTCACAGGAACACCACCAGTTGTCTCCGTCCAGCTGCCTGCTGCCGTTGCAGAGCTCCAGGCCTCGGCTGTCAGGTGTGCAGTGTGGTCTCCGGCTCACAGGACCGTCCCGCGAACTAAAGGAGAGGGTATGTGGGAAGGGCTTCAAGTTCTGCCCCATCCACGGGGGCCGGGAAGGGGAGCTGATCATTTTTTTACATTAACTTTATTTTGAAATAGTTTTAGATTTCGAGAGAAGTTGCCACTAAAGAGTTTTCTGCGTTACCCTTCATGCCTGCCTTTCCCTCGATGTTAGCTGCTTCTGTCTGTCCGAACTCAGTAACTCCCGTGGCTGAGTTACCATCAGCCAAACTCCAGACTTTATTCAATGACGCTATTTTACGTTAAGATTTTATTTATTTATTTAACAGAGATAGAGAGCGCAAGTGGAGGGAGGGGCAGAGAGAGGGAAACGCAGATGCCCTGCTGAGCAGGGAGCCCGATGTGGGGCTCCATCCCAGGACCCTGAGATCATGACCTGACCCAAAGGCAGTCACTTAACAGAGCCACCCAGGCGCCCCCCAGTGATACTGTTTTAAATGACTGTTGTTAATGGGGAAAAAGGATCCTAAGTTTACCGCGCACCTAAATTCCCCCAAATTTGGTACTGCAGTGACAGCCACCAGGCTTTTCCTGCGCAGTTCTGTGTTAGCTTGTCCCTATGGTTCCATCAGCCATGGGAGGCCTTAGGGCAGACGAATTACCAGGACGCTTTCCTGCACAAGGAGGCTGAACCCCCTTGCTCAGTAAACACACCTGTCCGTATCTAAATGCTGCATTCTCCTGACGAATCGCCCCCGAGGGGAGGATGGACTGTTCGATCCTGGTCAAAGCCCAGGCTACTCTGTGTCTCCAGAAACAAGGAAACCGGTTTGGTGACTTGTGAAAACATCCAGAATGCTTTTCTTTTTTGAAAGTCAGAATGTTCTACTTGGCTGTTCAAAAGCGTTCAGAGACAGCCACTTAAAACTGTTGGCTTTCAGAACAGAGTTTCCCAAATTCGAGCCCAGAAATGCCTTGCAGGCACCGAGCACACATTGGCCAACTTGTTCCGCAGAGATGGATGAAGACCTGGGGAGCTGGGGTCTGGGGGACAGTCCTGCAGGGGGCACTGGGATAGGCTGTGGGCGCACGTGGTTCTCCAGAGGGATCAGCTGCGTGTATTAGGAGAAACTTGGAGTAGATTTTCTTGGAAGGGGTGCAGGAGTCTAGCTAGGAGGGTGGAGAGACCAGAGGTCGAGATGTCACAGAGCAGGCAAGTGGGCCTCGTGGGACTAAAGGTGAAAGGAAGGGAGAGGCCCCGAGAGCTTGGATCCTGGCTCCCTGGGAGGATGCTCATGAATTTAAGAAATGGAAAGAAGAAAGGAAGATGAGTTAGCTTTGGGGCACACCAGTTCTGAGGGGTCAACAATGAAGTCCTACCAGCAGTTGGAAACACAGGTCTCGGGCTTGGGAAGGAAATCCGGTGCAGGTCTGGATCGGGAAATTATCTACAAGAAGAATTCCATCTTGTAAGGAAGAATGGTGAGACAGAGGAGGCCAGGGACAGAATTGTAATAAATAACACCTCTTTGGCAGCCTTCCATAAATGTGCCGCTTATGGCTGAGCCAGAGCAAGTGAAGAAACATAAAGAAGCCACCAGAGATCTGGGGGTGGGGCGGGGAATGGGCAAGGGGGAGTGGGAGGTCCCAGAGGAGAGAGTGGCTGGGCACACAGAGTGCGTTGCAGTAAGGGCAGGAGCAGACTTGGACCCTAGGGAGTCTAGAGACGAGGAGGGGGTCCATTCAGAGCAGAAAGGAAGCTTCTCTGTCGGGTGGGGACCCTCCTGCAGACAGTGATCGGGAATTCCACACGTGGAGCCGTGTTGTCTCACGAGGACACTCCAGTGGCGGAAACGGAGTGGGGGTGACCAGGGGAGGGTCAGAGAATGGTTTAGAGCAGTACCTTCCCCCAAAGTGGCACATCTTCACAGTGGCGTCACGGTGGACAGTCAACAAACAAAAACGAATAAAAGCTCATCATCCCAGTTCTTTGAAGCTGGGTATCGTTAAAAGAAAAGCCTAGGAATTCCTCAAGAAATTAAATACAGCATTACCATGTGACCCTGCAGGGCCACTCCTAGGCGGGTATTTGAAAGACTTGAGAGGACCCACACACCTCCTTCTGCCCCCACGTTCACAGCCTCATTATCACAGTGGCCAAAAGCTCCGGGAGCAGCCCAGGGCCCGCTGACAGGTGTGTGGATAAACAGAATGTGGTACGTCGTCCAATGGGATATTGTCCTTAAAAAGGAAGGACGTTCGGACACCTGCTGCAGCACTGGGGACGCGTAAAGACCGGCTAAGCGAAACACCAGCCGGGCCGGACCCTGTATGATGCCACTTAGGAGAGGCCCGGAGGAGTCAGATGTCTAGAGATGGAAGATAAGAGGGTGGTTACCGAGGTCCGGGGTGAGGGCAGCAGAGAGCCTGCGTTTCACCGCAGAGCCGGAGTTCCCGCCAAGTGCGATGAAACGTGGGGATGGATGGCACTTGCCCAGAGCAGGGAACGTCCTTAGAGCCACCAAACCGCTAGTACACCTAGGAAATGGTGAAGACGGCAAACTGCCTGCATGCACCTTTTTTCTTTTTTTTTAAGATTTTATTTATTTGACAGACGGAGATCACAAGTAGGCAGAGAAGCAGGCAGAGAGAGAGGGGGAAGCAGGCTCCCCGCTGAGCAGAGAGCCCGATGCGGGGCTCGATCCCAGGACCCTGGGATCATGACCTGAGCCTAAGGCAGAGGCTTTAACCCACTGAGCCACCCAGGCGCCCCATGCATGTACCTTTTACCGCCGGTTTTTTAAAAAGAGAAAAAGAAAATCCTAAGTGGTCCAATGCAGGCTAGGAGTAGAAGCTTCAAAATGGTGTCTTGGCCACGAGGGATGGCGCCCATATTGTCACCCTGTGGGCTGCCCTGGCGCATCCCTGAGTCACCCGGTTTGAACCTCAGGCAGCGGCCGGTGAGCACAGGAAGTGGGCGTGGGTGCCTCTTGGGTCACCTTCGATCTGAGCCCGACCCCGAGCACCCGCAGCCGGCTGCGGGGGGCTAAACTGCCCCGAGGATGTCCCTTTAGAGCCGAGATCGTGGGGCGCCTGGGTGGTTCTGCCGGCTGGGCGTGTGCCTTCGGCTCAGGTCGTGATTCCGGGGTCCCGGGATCGAGTCCCACATCGGACTGCCTGCTCAGCGGGGAGTCTGCTTCTCCCTCTCCCTCTGCCTGCTGCTTCCCCCGCTTATGCTCACCCTCTCTCTCTCTCCGACAAATAACATTTTTTTTTAAAGATTTTATTTATTTATTTGACAGGCAGAGATCACAAGTAGGCAGAGAGGCAGGCAGAGAGAGGAAGGGAAGCAGGCTCCCTGCTGTGCAGAGAGCCCGATGCGGGGGCTCGATCCCAGGACCCCGGGATCATGACCTGAGCCGAAGGCAGCGGCTTAACCGACTGAGCCAGCCAGGCGCCCCGACAAATAACATTTTTATTAAAATAAAGCTGAAATCGTACTTGAGCCAAATGCTGAGTGCTTCCACATTGAGAACGCAACCAAGGGCGCGGTGCGGTCTCTACCTTTCCAGCTGCCTTTCCAGCACCTTCCTCATTCCTGGAGGCTCTTCCGTCTCCCAGTATTGCTTCCCTGCGTTGCCCCACTGCTCTGTGAGGTCCACGGGGCTTGATCCTCAACCCCTGGGAAGTGACAGCACACTTCGCAGCTTTTTTGTAACTGTCCCAGAAGGGGTGAGGTGGGCGATTGTGCCGGCCGGTCAGACTCCACGCTCTTGCCCTGGGGTAGACACCTGCCTTGGTACAGCGCGTTGCTTCTCCGGCCTGTGTGTGAACTTGGGACTGTGTTGGGAGATGCTAGAAAGGACATCCAGAGGCTGGACAGCCCGTGTTCCTGAGCTCACCGCACACCTGAGCTTCCTGTAAGCAGGGTGGGCAGGGACACCGTCTTGCCGGGGTGGTGGGGGGCTTCCTGCCTTCCTCCGCTCCTCAGAAAGGTCGCTCTCCCTGGAGCCAGAGCGGTGTCCCCCAGTATCCTCTCCTCGGGTGGTGGATGCAGGTGTTCGAACCGGGCCTGAGCACATGCCACGTTCTGTACGTGTGTGTACATGGACGTCCCCCTCCACACCCAACCTCCTCTCCCCTGCGAGAGTCGGCCTCTCCATGCCTCATCCCTGTACTGTCAGAGGCTACTGTCGCTGCCCACGGAAAGGCCAGCTTCGCCCATGCAATTTCTTGTTTAAGATTTTTTTTTTTTTTTTTTTTGACAGAGTGAAACAGCAAGAGAGGGAACACAAGCAGGGGGAGAGGGAGAGGGAGAAGCAGGCTTCCCACCAGGCAGGGAGCCCGACATGGCCCGACAGGGATCCTAGGACCCTGGGATCACGACCCGAGCTGAAGGCAGACACTTAACAACTGAGCCACCCCAGGCACCCCTTGCCCATGCAATTTACAGGACTCCCAAGCTTTGGTCCCCCCAAAGTAGACCTCTGTAGGGTCTACTGTCACGTGGACATAAGGAAAGGATCTGATTTCTAGATTGTTTCCCAACATCAAAATACTTGTAAAGGTTGACTGCAGACGACGCCTATAATTACTTCATGGAATAATAATTACCATCCCACAAACTTTGTTCACGATTGCCTAATCCTTTCCAGACACAGTCGGTCCCATGTGGAGGTCTGCGGGATGTTTACTAGGGACAATGAAAACTGTTACCCTTTGTTTAGAGTAAAATTAGCTGCAGTGCCTTTTCGTGGAACATTCTTGTGTGATGTAGCCCACTGCCTCATGGGCTGTCAGTGTCCCAGCAGGGGCGAATCAGGTTGTGAGCAGGAAGTCTGGGTTACAATCCCGTGAGTCAGGAATCCTGAGACAGGCTTTGTTCCAGCAAAGTCAGTTCATGGCATTGATTTTTCTACCTATGAAACAGCCCATGCAGAGTCCTCTATCCTCCGCATCTTCCGTCTCCGAAGTTCCAAGACTGTAACTAGCCTCCTTACATCACTGACCCATCCCCACCTAGCATCTCAGTTCCTTACACGCACGCCTGGGCACACGGCCCGTCATTCCTGTGCCACTTTGTCTAGACTGGAACTTGAGAATGATGACCGCCTCGTCAGATGAATGATTTCTTGTTTGCAAATGGCTTCACCCATTTTTGTTGTGGGTTTTTTTTTTTTTTAAGATTTTATTTATTTGAGAGTGAGAGAGATTGAGAGAATGACTGGAAGGTCAGAGGCAGAGGGAGAAGCAGGCTCCCTGCTGAGCAGAGAGCCCGATGTGGGCCTTGATCCTGGGACCCTGGGATCCTGACCTCAGCCAAAAGTAGGCGCTTAACCGACTGAGCCACCCAGGAGCCCTTTATTTTGTTTTCAGATCCTTTTGTGCCTCATCTTCCTCAAAGATTTGAACGGTTTACAATTGGAAGACAATATAAGAAAAGGACAAAGGCAGGCTATAAAGCTGCATTGTCCATTGTCCAATGTGACAGCGGCTCGCCACGTACAGTGATCTAAATTTAAAATCTACAGTAAATTAAAAATCGTTTTCTCAGTAACACCACATTTCAAGAGTTCATTAGCCACATGTGGCTACTGTGTTTCATAGAAGATATAAAACACATTTTAGGGGCACCTGAGTGGCTCAGTCAGTTGAGCATCTTACTCTTTTTTTTTCCTTTTTAAAAGATTTATTTATTTGTCAGAGAGAGAGCACAAGCAGGGAGAGGTGCAAGCTGAGGGAGAAGCAGGCTTCCTGCTGAGCAGAGAGCCCGATGTGGGGCTCAATCCCAGGACCCTGGGATCATGACGTGAGCCGAAGGCAGACACTTAATGACTGAGCCCCCCGCAAGGAATCCCAAGCATCTTATTCTTGATTTTGGCTCAGGTCATGACTTCAGAGCCATGGGATCAAACCCCGCAGCAGGTTTCATGCTTAGCACAAAGTCCGCTTGAGATCCACTCCCTCTTCCTCTGCCCCTCTCGCTGCTCTCACGCACTCGCACGCGCGCTCTCTCTGTCTCAATAAAATCTTAAAAAAATTTTTTTTCACATCATCACAAAAAAAGATTGGACAATATTGGGCTGAAACATGAGTAAGAAATAGTACTTGTTACTACAACAAACCCAGGGCCTGGGACACAAGAATTGCTCAGAATACCTGCCGAATGAAGGAAAATGTCTTGATTTTGTCCAGAGTAAGAACTGATCTTACATAAAGCAGAGGGAGGCCTGGCAAGTGAGGAAGGTTGGTGCCTTTATAAAGTCTCATTCACATGCAGAGTTCGTGGCATCAAACTCTTCAGGTACTTTGTACCACTGAAAACGGGCATTAGTGATAAAAATTTAAAACGCCCACCCAGCTTTTCCCCTTTGATCTTCAAAAACAGGTTGGCAGACTGTGACCCATGGCCAGATCTCTTCCGCCGCCTGTTCTTGTTAATAAAGTTTTATTGGAACTTAGCCATGCCCATTCTTTTACCCATTGTCTATGGCCTCTTTTCCCAGTTAAATACTCATGACACAGACTGTATGGGCCACAGAGGCCGAGATACTGTCTGACCCTCTACCGAAGAAGTTTGTCGCCCGTGTTGAAAAACACTTCCCCAAGTGTAGGTGTTATTCCCGTTGTATGTTTGGGAAAAATGAGGCTCAGGGAGGTTGAGAGCCCTCGTACACAGCCTGTAAGTGACAGACGCACAACTTGAACTTGGGTGTGATCCGGCCCTCGGCTTGTGCCTCTGCAGCTGTGTTGACGAAGCACAAGACTTTCCACCTGGAAAGGGGCTGGGGGTGAATCCGCCATGGATGGCTCATGCTTCAGTGTGTGGGGTGCCCTGGGCCACTCAGCAGGAACCCGCCGGAGCCCCATCCAGCACCTGTGTCCCCAATTCTTGCATCCATCCTTCTGCTCCTGGCTTCGGGAGGTCAGCTCTGCTCCTCGAGAGCCCCTGCTCCTCTGCCTACCCGCCTGTGATGTGTGTCCTCTCGAAAGTGGCAGGAAGTTCGTGGCATCTGGTCGACCCTGGCCCCTTGGTGCCTTTGTCTGCAGAAGGATCCCTGTTAGATCTCGAATCTGCAAAAATGCATTTGGATTTTTTTCTAATCTACCAAGAGACTTGCTAAGGGTGACATGGCCACTGCGGGCATGGTGATACCAGAGGTGACACTGTAGAAGTTAGCCTTGCCACGTGTCCTCGGAGCCTCTCTGGCCACCCCCAAGGGATCACAGAAACAAGAACACTGATAAGACCTACCAGGTGTGCTTCTGAGCCCTTACCTGCCTTGTTTCAGCTGCGCGATGGGAAGAGGCTGGTTGGGACAAGGGGACTGAGCCTCAGTCAGCAGAAGGAATAGCCCGGCCGGCTTGCAGAGTTATTGCTGGACTTGAACCCAGGCAGCGTGGCTTCCAAGTCCTGCCCTCCCCATCTCGCTGAACTGCTTCTTGACCTTCCCGTTTGACCTGCTGACCCAGCCTTCTGCCCTCTCTCTCTAGAACTTGAATCTAGAATCTGAATTAGGCCCGAGGTGCGTGGAACCGAGAGCAGAGGGCATGGTTTCTCGGCCTCTGCTTGGCTCTGATTTAGGTCCCCAGAGATGTCAAGGCCATTACAGTCTGAGACAAGGCTCTTGCTAAGTGTTAGGAGCACTTTTATTTTATCCCTTTGATTAAAAAAGTGTAAGTTGCTTGCCGATGTCTTTGGTGAGTTTTGGCCAACGTGAATCGAATGTTTCCTGTGTTCCTGTTAAACATGGTTCGTGTACCGTGTCAGTCTTCGCAAGAACATCACAGGTTGATACTGTTCTTTCCTTACCTCACAGGTGAGGAAATGAGGCCCAGAGAGGGCTAGCTACTTGGTAGATGTCACACAGCTAGCTAAGGGCACAGCTGGTTTTTGAAACCAGCCGGTCTGACTGACACTATGCCTTCAGCATCAGCAGCTTTAGCCCTAACATTTAGAAGGAGAGAACTCCGAAGAAACAGGTTGACTGTTGTAACATGAGAACAGCCTCTGGATCCCAGGAAACCCCAGCCCTGCCTGCTGCTTGTTACCCTGTGCTACCCACGCTGCTCAGGCCATTCCTGGCCACACGCATGCACGCTCGCACACAGATGTGTGGATGGGGCAAGGGTATGACGCATCTCTTTTCCTTCCCAGTGACACACGGGGGCTTTGGTGGCTGAGGCCATCTCCCCACCTCGGCCTTGAGCCGAGTGCACATAAATCCCTCTGTCAGCAGACTGGGCCAGGATCAACTTGCGTGGATTCAACAAACATGGACTGCATCCCTGCCGTAGCTCGGTCCCTCTTCTTGGTGTTCAGCAAACAAAACATGGTTCATTTCCCATTCTTCATTCTGGTTTCATCCTTCGCTCTGCTCTGTGTGGAGGAGGCAGCCAGACCAGAAGGCGGCCTGATAAGATATGAAAAGGAGAAGGGACATCTGGGGGGAGCACAAGAGCTCCTGCTCTATTTTCTACTTGGGCCAAGCCCAGAGATGCACAGGCATCTGACCCTTTTCCCAGAACAGAAGTCACCGTCCGTATTCTGGAGGTGTTAAATACCATGACGGCTTTAAGACGGGCAACCTGTGTACCGTAAAGCACCGCGCATTTCTTGCAACATCTTTATAAATATTTTCCCTTAGATTGCCTCGTTGGACCATCAAAACAATCCTGTGGAATTAGGCCCGCCTTGCCCTCCCTATGGAAAATGAGGCTTTGAAAGTTGGTGGGGATAAAACTAGTTAGGACGGCACCTCACTTACTGATTTCGCTGGAGCCCGTGAACCTGGGGCAGGAGAGGTAGCTATAGGCCTCGTCTCTGTTCTCTCCAGAGCGATGTTCTTGGGTGGGGCTTCTGGCAGTGATGGATTGGGCTGTGTCTGCAATGCTCGGTAGCGGCCACTAGCCACGTGTGGCTACAGACCATGTCAAATAGGCTAGTGTAAGTAGAGGTGAGTTTTTTTTTTTTTTTTTTAAGATTTTATTTATTTATTTGACAGACAGAGATTACAAGTAGACAAAGAGAGAGAGGGAGGGGGAAGCAGGCTCACTGCTGAGCAGAGAGCCCGATGCGGGGCTCCATCCCAGGACCCTGGGATCATGACCTGAGCCGAAGGCAGAGGCTTTAACCCACTGAGCCACCCAGGCGCCCTAGAGGTGAGATTTAAACAGCCATGTGCGGATACTGTCCAGGGCAGCACAGTTCTCGAGGCTTTGAAGGGGAGGGAGCTCAGGAGTAGGAGACAGAAGAATACCGTCGTCTCTTCCCATCGTGACCCAACGTCCACTTGCCTGGAATTCAGAATCTCTGAGGTTAGCTGTCAAAAAGGAAGACTCTGGGTGCTTCTCTGAGCCCTGCACTCCCCGCTTCACCCACACTGGGGCTACTTCTTGCATGTAAGAGCTTTTATTCGAAGATTTTTCTTTGGTTGAAAGAATAAGACGATGCAGAAAGGGTTTAAAGTCATTGTTCTCAGAGTAAACGGCAGTGAATCTCATAGGGGACAAGGCAATGTGGTCTACCTAGAAAACCACTTGGAAGCTTAAACAGTGGAAGAAAAATGAGAAAAATTAGCCTAAACAATGGGAAAAAATCTGTGTGGGGGGTTTACCCGTACACTGTGCGGGGGGATCGCTTGTATGCTTATTTATATAAGTTTAAATTTTTATGTTTGTTTCAAAGCCAAGAAGGACATATAGAGGACCCTGGGATTTCATTATATGCTCTGGGGGCTTTCCAGTGTCCGTCTGGGCTTCCAGGGGTGGTGGTCATTGTCTCCTTTTAACACATGCGTAAAAAGACATGTTCCCCGTCCTATGTGGGAGCTAGTTTTCCTTGGATTTTCTGCCTTGTCCTGGCTGTAGAGCCTACTGTGCTCTGAGAGCAAGCTGCTTTCCTAGGGAAATGAAAACAATTTTTCCAGTTGCCTGAACCGCAGCTGGGTTTCTGCTGGACAGCACTTGAGAGCGAGCCCCCTCCAGGTGGCGGGTGAGTCTAAGACCCCTTTTCCATCCTGTCACATTTTCACAGGTGGCTCATGGACAGGACTGCACCCCGGTAACCGCGTCAGGTCTCACCTGGGTGCTGTCAAGCCTGCCCGTGGGTGGGGTTGTAACTCTGGCTCCTCTTATTAAAGGGAACTTGGTATTGAACCCCAGAAGGAAAGCCAGAGCCTTAAGCGTCCCGGGGTTATCACGGATGGGCATGACCCCTGCCAGAGCACAGGCTGTCTGCCTTCTGATGGCGCTGGCCCAGGGACTGAGTCCCTTACCTGTGGGCGCCCAAAGACAATCCCAAGGGCCCAAGGCCCAGTGAGGACGCCTCTTGCATGAACATCTTTTCCACAGCTGGGGATGCAAACTAAAATGCAAAGTAATTGGATTTTCCTCTCCAGGGATCTCCAAGGATATTAAAATCCATCAAAGAATATTGAAATCTACATAGATTACATGTGGCTAATATATTTATAGATGTTCTGTGTATTACATATAAATATATATAAATAAGTGTTGGGTCTAGAATATAAATCTAACCGATTACTCTGGCTAAATTGTTTGCTTTTGAACTCAGCCACCCTCCCTCACCCACACATTAATGGGAGATTTATTCTTTCTACTTAGATATAGACAAATATGTGTCATTATAGACTTTTTTCATTTTAAAGTCCTGGAAACCCCAGGGACTAGCAAGAGCTGAGGATATAATGTTTGATTTGCAAATGTGGCCTAAAAATGGGGGCTCAAAAGGTTCAGTCTATCTCCCAGGGGAGGGGGCGTCCAGACCCAGAGCCCGGTGGGCCGGCCGCGCCCCAGCTCCGAGGTGCTTGGAGCTTTGTGCTTCGGTCTGAGATGATGCCTCGTTTGTTGTGAGAAGGGGAGGCCTGAGTGCTTACTGAACACGCCCGGACTATACGAGACTACCTGGACAGCCCAGTGGGGTTGGTCACTACCTGCGTTCGCAGTAAAGAATCTTCTCTGACCCTTGACGGAAGCCAGACGTGACGTCCCGCTCTCGGGATAGCACAGCCTGTGGGGGGTCGTGTCACTGACGAGGTTGTGGACACGCTGTGCACAGTTTTAGGGTTCCACGTAGAGTTTTGGTTGACCCTGGGGTTGGGGTGTGCAAGGGGGAGCACAGTGATTTCTCCCGTCGGTGTTGCCCACCTGCTTCTGCCGCCAGTGTTGTGTTTCCTGGGGGGTCAGAGTCAAAGCCTTCGGGTGCAGGGGCTCCCTCCACACCCTGTAGACGGCCTCGCTCTTGGCCCTCCCCCAGGGAACTGGTCCTTCTTTCCTTCCTCTTCTTGCTCTGCCTGCTGCTGAGTTAGTGAGCAGCTCACGTAGTGGTGAATGAAGTGTGTACAGAGTCAGGAAGACTTGGGAGATTCGTGCGTGCGTGTGTGTGTGTGCGTGTGTGCGCCAGCGTGCGCCTTCAGCCCTGCGCTGAGCCCGTGTGTCCTTGCTCCAGGGCGTATGTGAATCGCGGTGCACGGGTCAGAATCGAGCACCCAGGAGGCACCCAAGTACATGGGTTTCCGAAGTGAAATTGTCAAAGGAATTTTCAGCTTTGTTGCAGCGTGGTAATTGCACAGGCAGCAAATATGTGGCCCCGTCTTCCAAACAAGGACCCTTTTCTTGGGAGGTTAACATCCGGAGGATGTTCTGGAAGAGTTATAATTACTTTTTTCATGTTCTTCATAATGAAATGACCTTTTAGTTCTTCGTAATAAAGCAGATGCTTTGAACGTGTGGATAGGGGGGCAGGGAATAAAAACAGGACAGTGTTTCTAGAGGCGGCGGCAGGAGTTTCGGGGTCTGTCCTGTTCCCGTGGAAGGACTTCCATGTTCTAGAACCACAGCAGGGCTGGGACCGGCCCTGTGTGCCGCAGAGGGGAGGGTACCAAGGGCGGGCAGAGCTGCCTGAATGGTTGGGATGACTTCCGGGGCCGCAGCCTGCTTTCTGCACACCCGCTAGAGTTGGCCCCTTTTGAATTCATCCACCTCACTGTCTGCCCCTCTCCCCCCACCACCCCACCCCCCACAGGGGCACAGGGCAGTGGTGATAGGAAACTGGAGCTATTTCTAAAACAAGAGTAAAGATGCCACCGACAGAAACGGGGCTCTGCTAGCAAGCCAATGCAGGAAAATGTCCCTTTGACGTTGAGGCTTTAACAGGAGTACATTTTCTTTTAAGAAATCGTTGGCAGAAGAAGAGAGAAAGTGAAGTCAGTGATGTTTGATTTCCACGCTGGGCTTTGCCCCTCCCTCAGCGTCCGCTTTCCAGCTCTGGATTCTCCCCTGGGCTAGGGTGTTATCTGTGAGAAAGAGGAAATTGCTTGTTAGGAATATAAAGGAAGCCACAAGACCCCCCTCCCCCCATTTCTCCCCTTGCCCCCCCAATCCAGAGGACTCTCACTAAAATATCTAAATCATGTCGTTCGAACTAAGTAAAGACCTTCCTGAGTTGCGCTGTCAAATGGCATGCCCATTTGAAAGGTTTGGGGTCACTTACATAAGTTCCAAGTAGTATCTACGCACCGTAAATCAAGTTTCAGCGCGTCTTTCCTCCTCTTATTAATGTGGGGCATTTTGTCAAAATCAGTACATCGTGGCTCAGGAGCTGGGTCTTGCTTTTTGTTCAGGTGTTTGGGGGGGGGGGGGCAGTGAGGGAAGGGAAGGAGAGCTTTCCAGCTCCTTCAGGAGCTTCATGGGATGGCGAAGGCTCAGGGGACGGGTGTTCCCAGGAGGCAGAAAGCCTCCACTTAAGGCCAGAGCTCCTTTCTGCGCCCAAGTATATGAGAAGAGCAGCCAGCAGACGCAGCTAAAAGCAGGCACACGTCAGGACCGACAGAATGGCCAAGTGATCTGCTTCTCCGTAGAGACTGGATTAATAACCGTTTGCTGGAAATCCAGAGATGCCGCGATCCTGCAGCTGATGGAGACTACAAGGCAGTGATTAGCCTGGTCTGAGTCCGCTGCCCGAACTTCCCCTAGGGGCCCCATTTTGGGGGGAATCTCATCCAGCGGGTGAGGATACGAGAGACAGACAAGGGAGGATACTGGAGCTCCTGCCGTGGCATTTGAGATGGGGCAGAACAACTGTGCGATGGGGAGAGAATCCATATTTAACTGAAAGAGAAGTGAGTAAGTAAGGCGCGTTGCCAACCATGGTTGTTTTGGCAGCTAAGAAGAAGGGGAAGGTTTGGGGATACTGTGTCAGGGTGGAGGAAGAAGGAATGGGTTGAAGAAAGCGTCCAGAAGCCCTGAGGACCCAGGCTGGGAGCATCATGGACACTCTCTGTCCCTTTATCCCAGGGAAGCTTTACCTACCCGGTGCGTCTGCAGGCTCCGCCTCCCATGTGATGTCATCGGCCACCGGGGGAGGGGCGTCTGCAGGCTCCACCTCCCGTGTGACGTCATCCATACAGCATATGCTTAGTTAGAACCGAGGGAATGAATCGGGTCGTTCTCGGCCTGCTGTAGGAAGCCAGGGGCTGGGCGAGGAGCCAGCCCCTCCGATGTTCCCAGCCCCTGGCTTTGCTTCCTTACACGCGTGCGTTCTTCCCGCCTTCCTCTGCCCATCCCGACAACTGTTCCAGAAGGCTCCCAGGCTCAGCGCTGCTTTAGCTGGGAAGGGAGGTCACTCTCCTAGTGTTGGAGGTATAGAGCGATGACATCCTTGGGGTTGAATCACAAACCGTCCCGACATGGGTTCAGGGTTTTACACACTTCCGACTCAAGGCGCCATGCCCGGATTTTTACCTTTTTTCTTTCTCACCCATCCCCTTCACTGAAGTTGGCTTCTAGCTTTCCTGAACAGTTGGTTTAAAGATGATAGCCAGATTCATTATTGTAAATGGTGTTTTAATCGCCTCTGGAATATTCTTTTCTCATCAATGCTTCAATTCACACATATCACTGGCGCCGTGCTTGGAGGGGCATAGGCTGGACCCCCTTGGCTCAAGTTCAGGCTTACGATCTTGTGGAAGCTGACATTAGGCAAGCCACGTGGTTCTTTGTGCCTCGGTTTCTAAAACTGCTTAAGGGTGGTCCAGAGGGCACCTGCCTCATGAGGCCACCATGAGGGGTCAGTGAGTTCGTGCTTGTACTGTGTTCAGCACGGCAGCCCGTGCTCAGTACCTACCTGCCATTTCCGATATTCCTCTCCTCTGGTGTGTAAGCCCCTGGCTTATCAACACTGGCTGCAGCCCAGAGCCTTAAGAAATGTAAACAAAATACACCCAAAACTCTGCTGAAGGTGCCCACATCTTCGTCAGCGATCACCCGGCAGGTCGGGGTGGGGGGAGTCTGGACCTTCCGTATACCTAGGACCCCTTGTCCTGCCTACTTCTGCACCCATTCCCACCTCCTCATGCATGGGTCCCTTGCACCCCCTCAGTCCTGTTTTTCCCCTCCTGAGGGCTTTGCACACAGCTCTCTGTCTGCTCTAGGCTAAGGGTTCTTAGAGGCAGAAACCTGGTCTCTTGGTGATCTCCATGCTGCTCTAATGACGCCAGAATCACCCAAGTGTGGATGGGGAGAAACTATAAAATGAGACCAAATTAAAATGATGACAAAATAGTTCTTCCCCATCTTTTAACAAAGAACAAGTCGACTTCTTTTTGGCTGCAGAATGACTGGGGAAATTTCCAGGTCTCCTTCCGGTGCTAATACTCAGTGATACCCAGAGAAGGGGGAGGTACTGGAAAGCGAGATGGGAAGGTCGCTATTTTGGTGGGATCCTGGGGCTGGGACTCGTTCAGGGAGCTTTTCCACTGCTAACGCTTTCGTTTCCCACCACCTTTTGCCTTTGTTCTCAGGGAAGGCCGCTCAAATGCCCACATCAGAGGAGATTACCAAAGAATCGGAGATGTCCTGCTGAAGAACATTCAGGGCATGAAGGTGAGTGGCTTTGGGATCGGGGTGCAGCACGTTTCCTGGGGACAGTACTGGCGGGGCTGTCAGAGGCCTGGGCTCTCACCGCTGTCTGTAAGCGCACAGGACTGGATTTGACCTTCTAGGGATGACACAGCTCAGCGTAAACCCCTCTGTCTTGCCAGATCATTTTATTTGGAAGCATAAAGGAAAAGGCAGTCACCTGGCCGGGGGGGGGGGGGGACACTTTTTGTCCTTTTTCTCTTCAAAAACTCTGTGTGATGATCAAAACAACAGGTATTTTCTGTGAATAAATCATTCAGAACCATTTTAAAAAATTAGGTAGACAAGACATTTGGTTGACAGAACGTTTCACTTTTCGTCCGTTGTTTTTGGTGTCGTCTAAGTGTGGCAGAAATACCGGTTTCAGAACCACGTAGGAATTCTTTCCATCCTATGACTTCTTAAGTCTTTGTGCCAGGCCGAGAGCTCTAACCTGCTTGCTGGTTACAAAGAATGGAAGTACAAGGAGTCAGTCCCCACCGAGCCAGTCTTCCACCTCATTTTTGAAATCTACCCCTCTCTTATATCTGGAATTTTCATTTTTACATTTTCACTTTAACCCATTCATCCCTTTAATATAGAATGTTTTGATTCACACACCTTACCTTTTGAATACAGATACATCTGTGTGCATTTTACTTTTTTTTTAATTTTTATTTTTTAAAAGATTTTATTTATTTATTTGACAGAGATCACAAATAGGCAGAGAGGCAGGCAGGGGTGGGGGAGAAGCAGGCTCCCCGCTGAGCAGAGAGCCCGATGGGGGCTCGATCCCAGGACCCTGGGACCATGACCTGAGCCGAAGGCAGAGGCTTTAACCCACTGAGCCACCCAGGCGCCCCTCTGCGTTTTAAAGCGATCTTCCTACATCTTGACTGCCCGAAGCCTGTCTAAGAGCCTTAACTAATAACCGAGGGCAGGCTGCTCATACCGACACCATTTCCCACCAGCCATCTGTCCGTCTAGCACTAGCCAACGTCTAAGACATGTGTACAATGAAAGTTACCACTAGAGTTTGAATTAATTCCCGAGAATCTTGCTAAGTTGTTGAGTGCTTCACTTTTCCCCCCTTAGAATGATCTTTCTCATGAGGGAGGACGGTGGGGCGGTGGGGGGCAGATGGGAGAACACAGGGAAAGAAAGGCTACTCTCGAGATTTCCTATTTCTCTTAAAGATCAAGATCTTATTTTGTAGGCCCTGTGTTCACTTTTTCTCTGTGTTCAAAAAGCAACACTCCCCTCTGGGCAAGATGAGAGAGGGAGGCCCTGGAAGCTAGTGGGATGGCAGAATCCTATGCAATAGATGCAAAGAATTATCTAAGAGGTTCCGGGGCTGTGGTATTTGTAATGCCGTAAGTCAGGGTTTTGCACAAAACTCCCATGTAACTAACAGACATCTTTGTACTTTCCGTTGTATTTTTTATTAATATGTTTTACTTTTTTTTAAAGATTTTATTTATTTACTTGACAGACAGAGATCACAAGTAGGCAGAGAGGCAGGCAGGAGAGAGAGGAGGAAGCAGGCTCCCCGCAGAGCAGGGAGCCCGATGCGGGGCTCGATCCCAGGACGCTGGGATCATGACCTGAGCCGAAGGCAGAGGCTTTAACCCACTGAGCCACCCAGGCGCCCCGTAATCTATTTTACTTTTTTAAAGCAATTCTTGAAGTTTACAGAAAAACCGAGCAGAGAGCTCCCAGAGAGCTCCCCTATTCCTGCCCACTGACGTGCGCGCTCGCACACCATGACCCCTACGCTAACGTCTTGTGTGGCTCTGGTGTATTTGTTACAACTGATGGACATTTTTATTCCCAAAATCCACAGTTTACATGAGGCGTCACTCTTGGAGTGGTATGTCCTGTGGGGTTTTGCCAAGTGCAGAACGTCGCGTACCTGCCATGACAAGAGGACACAGGACAGCATCGCTGCCCGAAAATCCCTCCCTGCTCTGCCTGCTCGTTGCTCCCCTCCCCCAGCCCCTGGCAACCACTGACCTTCTCCTGTCTCCATAGTTCTGCCTCTTCCAGAAAGTCCTAGAGTCAGAATCACACAGGGCGCAGCCTCTCCAAGCTTCTTTGCTTGTTAAAGATCTTTCTCTCTCTCTTTCACACACAATACGTGTTTGTCACTGTTGTTCTTTTCCTCACAGGAAGCTCCTTTTCCCACGTTTTGCCTGTCTTCTTGGCCCAGTTGGGTTTTCCCCCTTTGCTCCCCATGCTCCCTTCACACGGCAGCGGACCCTGGAACAACACCGGTTTGGAGGGCGTGGGTCCGCTTACAGGCAGAATTTTTTCCGTCAACCCAGTAGGGTCCCCTAAATGTGTGTCGCACTCCCTGTGATGGTAAAACACTGTGGGATCGTCAACTCTTTGTGTGGACCGGAAGGCTCCTAGACAGCAGGAGGCTATTATTAATAGTTTTGGGGGGACTAAAAGTTAAATGCTCTGAACCCTGACATTATTCGAGGACCCGCTGTATGATCCTGCCCAGGGAGGGCTCCCCCTGGCACTTACTCCCTTCCAGGAGGCTGGGCCTCCGCCGTGGCCTCCGGGGACAGCAGCTGGACACCTACCAGCCCACTCCCTGCCCCCTTGGGGACAGCCCCCAGAGTTGTCCGGTTTACCAGCTGTCTGTGGTCGCTCACCCCCAGAGAGCTGACACACGCGGGCCTCCAGCCTCCTCTCTGTTCACCTCGTCTCGCACCTGAGACCTCCTAAAACATCCCTGGTTTGTGCTCAGAGCCTGGTGAGTTGGCATTTCTGTGCTCAGAGCCTGGTGAGTTGGCATTTCTGCACTGAGGCGGCCTCATCAGCTGCTGGCGTGTGAGTTGGTGCGCGGGTGCCGTGAGCATTTATAGCATGGAGCTCTGTGCGAGTGAAATTAAAATAGGTGCAGAGGCTCACACAGCCCCTGGCAGCCTTTTTTAGACTTTGTTTGGGTTGCTTTTTCTTGTAGTGGTTATAGTTGGTTTTAAAGAATTTTTATGAAATAAGAAGAGAGGGTGGCAGAAAGTTCTAGAGATGTAGAAGGCCAGCTTAGCACTTGTCCAAAATGCTTAGAGCAATCTGCAGCTCGCAGGGTCCTTCCTGCCCCCAAGCCCCAACACACAAAGCCACGTATTTACCTGCATTTTCAAGGGCGCAGTGGGGGGGTGAGCGACCCTCCACTCGTGACCATGACAGAGGCAGGGGGGCCAGGGGCCGCAATCCCCGCCTGAAAGTCACACACCCAGACTGTGATCGCGGGCTCCTGCTGTGGACTTCCAGCCGGAAACATCCGCCCAGTGGCACAAAGGCTCTTCGAAATCACACAAATAAAAGATCCACCTTTCATCCAGTCTGGGACCTTCACCTGAGCCGTCTGTCTCCTCGAGTGTCCAAGTCCTGCCCCCTCTCCTTCTTCAGCTCCTACCGCATTTCTCCTTCTGGCCCTCCATTTGCTCTCCGCTGGACGTTTTGACCTGCTTCCCAGTGCCTCCCCTCCCCACAGCGAGCTGAGCTCCCAGGCACCATTTCCGTTGCAGGCCAACTGCCTAGGCTCTGAGCCCTCCCGTGTCTCTCTGGTTGGGAGAATGCAGTCCAAACCCAAAACGTGACGAAGGAAGCCTTCATCGTCTAGCCTTGGATGATCTTTCCAGGCCCTTCCCCTGATCTTTGCATTCCACTGTGTGCTCCGGTGACCATGAACTTGCCTCTCAGGTTCTTGCAAGAATCCTGTCTCGGCTGGGTGCATGCATGGGTTCATTTACTCTTTTTTTTTCTTTCCTTTTCTTTTTTTTTTTTTTTTTTTAAGTAACCTCTACTCTCAACATGGGGCTCCGGCTCACAGGCCTGAGAAAGCAAGAGTTGCATGCTCTCGTGACTGAGCCAGCCACGTGCCCCTCATCTGCTCATTAGTGCACGCAGGGAACAGGCATTTACTGAGCACCTACTATGTGCATCAGGCCCCAAGGATATAGGAACATGATAGACGTGCTCTCATTTTTTTTTTTTTTCCGGACAGGCATTTTTTTTTTAATTTTTTATTTTTTATAAACATATAATATAGTTTTATCCCCAGGGGTACAGGTCTGTGAATCGCCATGTTTATACACTAAACAGCACTCACCATAGCACATACCCTCCCCAATGTCCATAACCCAACCTCCCTCTCCCTACCCCCCTCCCCCTGGCAACCCTCAGTTTGTTTTGTGAGATTAAGAGTCACTTATGGTTTGTCTCCCTCCCAATCCCATCTTGTTTCATTTATTCTTCTCCTACCCCCCTTAATCCCCCATGTTGCATCTCCACTTCCTCATATCAGGGAGATCATATGATAGTTGTCTTTCTCCGATTGACTTATTTCACTAAGCATGATACCCTCTAGTTCTATCCACGTCATTGCAAATGGCAAGATTTCATTTCTTTTGATGGCTGCATAGTATTCCATTGTGTATATATACCACATCTTCTTTATCCATTCATCTGGATGGACATCTAGGTTCTTTCCATAGTTTGGCTATTGTGGACGTTGCTGCTATAAACATTTGGGTGCACGTGCCCCTTCGGATCACTACGTTTGTATCTTTAGGGTAAATACCCAGTAGTGCAATTGCTGGGTCATAGGGTCATTCTATTTTCAACATTTTGAGGAACCTCCATACTGTTTTCCAGAGTGGTTGCACCAGCTTGCATTCCCACCAACAGTATAGGAGGGTTCCCCTTTCTCCGCATCCTCGCCAGCCTCTGTCATTTCCTGACTTGTTAATTTTAGCCATTCTGACTGGTGTGAGGTGGTATCTCATTGTGGTTTTGATTTGTATTTCCCTGATGCCGAGTGATGTGGAGCACTATTTCATGTGTCTGTTGGCCATCTGGATGTCTTCTTTGCAGAAATGTCTGTTCATGTCTTCTGCCCATTTCTTGATTGGATTATTTGTTCTTTAGGTGTTGTGTGGAGCACTATTTCATGTGTCTGTTGGCCATCTGGATGTCTTCTTTGCAGAAATGTCTGTTCATGTCTTCTGCCCATTTCTTGATTGGATTATTTGTTCTTTGGGTGTTGAGTTTGCTAAGTTCTTTATAGATTTTGGACACTAGCCCTTTATCTGATATGTCATTTGCAAATATCTTCTCCCATTCTGTCAGTTGTCTTTTGGTTTTGTTAACTGTTTCCTTTGCTGTGCAAAAGCTTTTGATCTTGATGAAATCCCAGTAGTTCATTTTTGCCCTTGCTTCCCTTGTCTTTGGCGATGTTCCTAGAAAGATGTTGCTGCGGCTGAGGTCGAAGAGGTTGCTGCCTGTGTTCTCCTCAAGGATTTTGATGGATTCCTTTCTCATATTGAGGTCCTTCATCCATTTTGAGTCTGTTTTCGTGTGTGGTGTAAGGAAATGGTCCAATTTCATTTTTCTGCATGTGGCTGTCCAGTTTTCCCAACACCATTTATTGAAGAGACTTTTTTCCATTGGACATTCTTTCCTGCTTTGTTGAAGATTCATTGACCATAGAGTTGAGGGTCCATTTCTGGGCTCTCTATTCTGTTCCATTGAACTATGTGTCTGTTTTTGTGCCAGTACCATGCTGTCTTGATCAGACGTGCTCTCTTAATAGGGGACTGTGCACGTGGTAATACTGCATAGAGCTGCACACGCACGAGAACACACGCGCTCAAGGGTGTGCATAGCTGGTAGAACCCGGACAAGCTCCGGGTTGGCCCAATGTCAGTCTCTTGGCGTTGACGTTGTGCGGTCGTCACAAGATGGTAATGCTGGTGGAGGCTGAGCGAAGGACCTCCCTGTACATTTCTTTGCAAGTTCCTATGAGTCTATATATATTTTTTTAAAGTAGTCAACAAGCCAAGCAGGGGAGAGCATGTGATAAGGACTAAGAGGGACAAATATAGCCTAAGTACAGGAAGACAGAGGAGTCCCTAACTGGTGGAGGCGGGCAGGTGTCCAGGGAGTTGCCGAGGCCGGCAGGAGTCCAAACAGAGGAGTGTCGTGTGCAGAGGCTCTGAATGTGACAGCTGGGCACGTTCAAGTTCAGGTTGGCCCTGGGATGAGAGGCTAGAAGCAAGACAGGAGGGGTAGGGAGATTATATCCTAAAGGTCCTCTGTGCCCTGCCAAGGACTCTGGAGGTTGTCCCAAGATAGGGGGAGCTCTCATCATGTTCCATCCAAGAGGCCACAAGCTGAGCTCCGTCGCCGATTTGTATCAGTGGTGGAGGGGTGAGGCGTGGAGGCAGAGGCCCCCAAGGAGACCCCACCGTGGTGGTAGGCAGCACAAGGCCAAAACCAGGGCAGTGACCATGTGGAGAAGAATAGGAAAAGGTTTGATGTTTTAAGGAGGTAAAATGAGAAAAACTTGGTAAAGGATTCAAAAAATGGGGGAATCTGGAATGTTCTCTTGGTTTCCCTGTCTTGAGTCACTGGCTGGTGGTGGCACTCATCCTGAGGCTAGAGAATCTCAGGGCGGCCCTGGTTGAGGCAGGCAGCATGGGGTTCCCACCGGACTTGCTATGTCTCAGGCTCCTTAGGAAGCCTTTGTGGGACGTTGAAATGTAGATGTGGGGGCGAGCGGTGCACGGGTAGCAAGACCGCCCCTGGGTAGTGAGTCTTGAGGACAACCGTTCTCTTGACCTCGGTGCACTTGTGCCCATCTTATTACCTTTGTCTGGAAACCTCCTTCCCTTGCAATCTTCCCCACCTGCTGGGAAGACTGAATTCCCCCATTAATGCTTTATTGTTCTTTATTACCCTCGCTAGTCTCCACCATGAGCCATAACAGGAAAGGAATCTTCAACAGCATGTGTTAAAGATGGTCAAATAGACTTTATTCAGGACCACTGTGACTGGGGTAGAGTCCCCTGCAGTGGGGTTTTCAGTGGGGGAGAGACTGGGCTCATCTCTGAAGACAGCATGGGCATTTCTAGCCAAGGGGCAGGGTAGGGGGTCAGAGGATGGGAATATATGCAGAGGAAACATGGGGTAAGTCGGGTTCTGGCTGAACCAACCTAACAGCCTTCTTTGCTGAAGACGGGGTGATCTGGTATCACCTGGAGATGATGAGAGATGAGGAACCCAATGTCAGAGGTGACCAGACATCCAGGCCGTAGGGTTAGGGTTAGGCTGACAAAAAAGGTTTTTGCTGAAACTGGCTTTCAGTCAGGAAGTTTCCAGACAGGTCGAGGAGAAGGCTCAGGAGCCTGAAGAAAGGGTCACGTGCAGTGTCTCTGTGGGACCCCCTAGAGCAGGGCACAGGTCTAATTCTCACCCAGCTCTCTAGGACTGAGAAGAGCTGGGGCGTGTGGCAGATACTCCCGGGTAAGCGAAAGGGGTGAGTTAAACAGAAAGGCACAGTGGTAACCGTGTGACATTTACTGAATGGGCCCTGGTCTATTTGTCATCTGGTGACATTTAGAAGAAAACCACCGGGCCCCTGAAAGAGCTCCTGTTTGTTCATTCTCCTCCGAGATTACTTCTCCATCTCCTCCTCCAAAATCCTTAAGCTTTGTCAGCGGCTTAATGCTTTAGTAGAGCTTTTTCTTTCATCCGGAGAACCTAACTGCCGCTATCAAATACATAGCGAAGTGGGGACGGTAGAACAAAAGGAAGCCAAAGCGAGCCTCGTCTAGGAGAGGCTGGCCGTGTGGGACGCATGCGCACTTGTCTCCCCCGCCCACCCCAGCAACTGGCGGTTCACCTGTGGAAGCACAGCGAAGCTCTGGAGGCGCTGGAGACCGGCATCCGGGGCTCGCGGCGGCTGGAGAACCTGTGCCGGGACTTCGAGCTGCAGAAGGTGTGCTACCTGCCGCTCAACACCTTCCTGCTGCGCCCGCTGCACCGGCTCGTGCACTACAAGCGGCTGCTGGAGCGCCTGTGCAAGCACCACCCGCCGCACCACGCCGACTTCCGGGACTGCCGCGGTGAGCGGGGGGCGGGGCGCCGCGCGGGACCAGAGAGGTTGAGGGGCGTGCCCGGAGTCACACAGCGGGAGAGCAGATGGCTCGGAGCCCGGACCCAGACCCCATATTCTTGACCGTCTTGTGCTAGTGTCCTGACGCTGTCACTTTCCGTGTCGCTCTCTCGGCACCGGCGCAGATACCGCACCAGGTATCTTAGTGACACCGGCGCCTTCGCTCCTTTAACAACCAGCAACAACAGGAGTACTGCTACCCCATTTTACAGATGAGATACCTGGGCCGCCAGTATCTCTCTCCTAAGATATTATGAACACCTCCCATCTGTCACCTCTTTTTCTAAATGTACCTCTCACTCTCGTGCTTAAAACCTGGGTGACCCCTAGTTCCCTCAGACTGCAGTTAAATCTTCGTGATCTGGCTCCTGGCCGGTCTCTCCTACAGCAGGTACTCATTGAGCACCTGCTGTGTATTAAGCATAGGAGAGAGAATAACGCGGATGTGGCCCCCACTCATAGGACCAGCTAGTGGCCACAGAGGGCAGGACATCTGGGCAGTGACTGACCTATGACCTGACCCAGCCACCAGAGCCCAGGGGGAGCTTTCTGAAGGAAAGGTTACAGTTTTTTAAAGATTTTATTTATTTATTTGACAGACAGAGATCACAAGTAGGCAGAGAGGCAGGCAGAGGGAGAGGGGGAAGCAGAGCAGAGAGCCCCATGTGGGTCTCAATCCCAGGACCCTGGGATCATGACCTGAGCCGAAGGCAGAGGCTTTAACCCACTGAGCCGCCCAGGCGCCCTGAACGTAAGGTTATTTTAAGTTTTTATCTAATGCATAAAGTAAAGGAATTTTCTTGGATAGACTTGGGAGCAACACATACAGAGGCCCACAGCGGACAGAGACTATGGAACATTCCAGAAAGAAGTTCTACGTAGAACACAGAGGGATAGCAGCAGAAACGAGACTGGCAAAGTAAACAGAGACCAGGTCCCCTGGGGTCTCATAAACCCCACAAGACTGCAAGGAAGAGCCAAGGGAAGACAGGGAGGGTTTTAAGGAAGGAAATGGGGATGTGGGGCTTGTTGCAGAAAAGTCGATCCTTTGGTATCCTAGGATATGTCGACAAAACTTACAGATGAGGTTTTTAAATATTTTTTAAATTTTTTAAAAAATTCATTCGTTTGTGAGAGTGTGCATGTGTCAGCAGGTGGGGGGCGCAGGGAGAGGGAGAAACAGATTCCCCACTGAGCGTGGAGCCCAGCAGGGGCTCAATCCCACCAGAGCCAAAAGGCAGACACTTAATCAGCTGTGCCGCCCAGCCCCGCCCCCCCGCCCCCACCACTGACAAGTATTTCCTGACCGAAATATCTAAACGCTCAGCAACTCTGGATTTACGTAAACTAAACTCACACTAGTTGGGCATCAGCTGCTTTTCCATATCAGATACGTCCCCGCATGAGGGAGATGTGTCCAGACTCCAAAATCTGCCTTTTGTAGTCATCTTGGTAAACGGTGTAATTGGTGCAGAAGGAAGAACTGGGGCCGGGGGGGTGCTGGATGTCAGGTGCCCCAGAGTGTCACATCAGTAGGGTCCCTCCTTTGCCCCAGATTTTCTGTGGCCTCCCTATGCTCTGTTCTTTCTGGGTAACAGGAGGCGGGTAGAAACCTCTGCCCCAGGGAAAAATTCCAGGTCTCCTCCTGCTTCTTCCCCTACGGTTTGCCTCTCTGTGCCAAGTGATTCCGACGGGAGGACAGCCGTCCACCACGTAGCTACAAAGGGATCTTTTACATTTCTAGAATGCATTTGGGAAACTCCAGTAAAGCAAATAAATACATAATGCCATTTTTTTTTATTTGTGAAAAATTTGTATTAGGAATAGCAGTGTTTCCCCCAAGGAGGACGGCTTCTAATTTAGTTCAGCTACTGGGGGATGTGACCCAGAGGGCTGATACTGGGGTGTGGCGGGGGGGGGGACCCCGGTCTGCCACTCATGCCACCGTGTCTGTGTTCGCTTTGTTAGCTGCTCTGGCAGAGATCACTGAGCTGGTGGTCCAGCTTCACGGTACGATGATCAAGATGGAGAACTTCCAGAAGCTACACGAACTCAAGAAGGACTTGATCGGCATCGACAATCTCGTGATTCCAGGAAGGGTAAGCCGCTGCTGGAACCAAGCCAGCAAGGCAGTGTTTCAGTGACTTACATTTGAACCTTTTGAATCTGGACTCTGGTTTAAGAACCCCCTCCTCCTGAGTGAAGGGGCTTTCTTCCAGCTACAACGCAACTGGGAAGGTGCCTTGACCATGACAGAATCACTAGAAAATTCTGTGTCAGAAGGAGATAAGCAAGCCGTAGACCACCTGGTCTACTATTTCTCCTTACCTGTTGATTGGCTAATTTTCTTTCTTCCTACCATATCTGGAGAGGAATTGAGATAGCTTATTTTAGTTTTTAAAAGTTAGGGAAATGGAAATGGAAGCCAAGCGAAAACAAAGACAAACAAACAAACAGTGGGGCAAAATGGTGATAGAGACACAGGAAAATTAGCGCCCAAAGCACGTAAATTCCTGTGTGAGGATGAAAAGGATTTTTAAGAGATGCAGTTTTCTGTGCATAACATAATTTTAATTTAGAATTAAAATAAGGTTTTAGGCAGAACATGGCTCTAGGAGAGATTCGCGTTCACTTGAGCTGTTAACCTTCCCCCGGCCTCACGGGGAAGCAGGGCCTCGCTGCACACGCGTGTACACACCCCTAACAGGCCAGGGGGACATGAAGACACAGGGAACCTGCCTGCTTCTGATTCTTTTCCTAAGAAGCCATCATTGCCCAGGGATCAAAAAATATTAGGCGGTATATCCACTCTGTCTATGGGATCATTATCCCTAGAGCTGCCCCGTTTCAAGGTATACATGAACTGGGGCTCCAGAGAGAATTCTGGTGCCTTTGGTCTGTTGCACATCCGCCTTTTTTTTTTTTTTTTTTAAAGATTTATTAGAGAGAGGGAACGCACATGCACACGTGAGCAGTGGGCAGGGGCAGAGGGAAACAGAGTCTCCAGCAGATTCCCTACGGAGCACAGAGCCCCCATGCAGGGCTCGATCTTACGACCCTGAGATCATGACCTGAGCCGCCCACCCCCATATCTGCTGCTGCTCGGACAGGTGCTCTGTCCAGTATGCCAGGGGCTTTCCGTCCTGGCTGCCAGGCAGCTGCCCCGGAAACGAAGTCTGTAATGTGGGGAAGTCGAGGGAACCTGCACGTGTGTTTGGGTCTCTGACAGGAGAGCCCAGTTACAAAACTGATGGGAACACTAGTCATGAGAGGTGGTCAGAAGAGGTGTATGTGGGGCGTGACAGGTGGAAACGAAAGCCAGGGCTTGCTTCAGCTCTGCCAGGGAGAACATTCTAGTGGGCTTCACATAAGAAGCACATTTACCCAGCCACACGGAAGCCGTGCCATTACTGAGATTGTCTCTTAACTTTGGGTGTTCTAGAATACGTAGCCTACTATGCTACCTGGCGAACAGACCCCACCTGTAAAGAAATTTTTGGCCTCGCGTTGCACTCCCTGCTCCGTGGGGAGTCCGCTTCTCCTTCTACCCTCCTCCCACATGCAGCCTGCTTGTGCTCACTCTCAAATAAATAAAATCTTTAAAAAAAAAAATTTTTTTTTTTTTTGAGGCAAGGCCCCCACTGGTACCATATAAAGAGGAGCAGATTAGAGCAGGAAGTCGCAGGCTCGGGTCCTAGCTCCGCCAGACCTCAGTGTTTCAACCACCTCAGAATGTTCTTTCCTTTCTGTAGCATGGGTGTCCTGTGCTCTCCCTTATAGGCCATGAGGATCAAATGAGATCTAATATGTAAAAATAGCAAATGTGACTTTCTCCTTCCCCCACCTATAGTTACTTGAAGAGATGAAGTATTACATCGTGGAGGAAGGCCTGTGGCTAAGTACAGGTTCTGTTACTGATCCTGGACAGGTTTCTAAGTCACTTTGCTCCTCGGTTTTTTTCCCTGAAAAATGGGACAACATTGAACTTGAGGCTCCCCTCCGGTGCTAGTATAAGGCCCCTACCGTGTGCTCAGGATTATTTAAAAAGGGGAAGTTGGAGCAGGGGAGCTGGTGACCGACTGCCTTATATCCATGTCCGTGTGTTCATCGGCCAGCCTCAGGTCAACCCTGAATGAACTGGAGAGGAAGGAATCACAGGCCCTCCGGGGAACAAATAACCCCCCATGGGTGGGAGGAAAGCTCTGATTTGTCTCTAAGTAGAATTTTAAAACTTGAGATTTAAAGGGGAGACGCCCCCCTCGGCTACTGCAGCGTGAGTCCTGGCAGGGCCAAATCGCTCCCTTTCCTGCTGGGGTCAGTCTGCGATGGTATCACCTCCTGGAGGGTGGCACTTCCCCTCCTCACCCCATCCCCCTGCGCGCCCTCCCCACCCCAGGTCAGCCCTCCTGAAGGTGTTTATCCTAAGAACTGTGTGCCTGAGGGAGAGCTTGTCCTGGGCCAGCCTCCGTTTGGTTAAAACTCAGAGGTGTGGACTGGATTTCCCTCTGGAGGGAAACAGCCAGGTGGTTCTTCCGCTCCCTGCGCCCTGACAGGGGTCCCAGACGGGCTGGCCTGGCCTGGAGGGTCAGAGGCTGACACCTGGCAGGAACATCTGGAGGCTCAACTGGGACTGACTATGCACCAGGGAGCCCGTGAGAAGCCCGACTGGCCCTCGGTTCAGGCTGGTCTTAATGCTGTGCGCTGCTCAGGGTCCCACGAGCAAGTGTTCCCAGGGACAAAGCAGAGGCTACGTGTGGTCTTATGACCTCATCCTGGAAGTCACATAGTGGCAGGTCCACACGCTGTTGGTCAAATCAGTCACCAGCCCACCCATACTGAAGGGAAGCAGAGCCCCCACCTCCACAGGAGGAATGTGAAAAACATCAATGAACTTGCAGCCCTGGGTTAGAAGTAGCACGGTGGAGATCAGTTTAGTGGCTCCTTACTAAGTTAACATACCAGCAATTCCACTCCTTAGTATATAGCCAGAAGAATTGGAAACAGGTATTCCAACAACAACAAAAAAATTTTTTTAAACATTTTATTTATTTACGTTTGAGAGAGAAAGAGGGAGAGCATGAGCAGAGGGGAGAGGCAGAGGGAGAAGCAAGCTTCGCACCAAGCAGGGAGCCTGATGCGGGCTTGATCCCAGGACCCTGAGATCATGAGCTGAAGGCAGACGCTTACCCAGGCGCCCCCTCAAACAAAACCTTGAATGTGAATGTCCATAACAACACTGTCGTAGCCAAAAAACCCCAAGTGTCCATCCTCAGGTGAGTAGATAAACACAGTGTGATGTGTCCATACAAGGAAATAGGCACGGGAAGGAGGGGAGCTCTGATATGTACCCCCATGTGCATGAAGCTTGCAAACACGCCGAGGGGAAGAAGGCACACAACAAAACTTCATATATGACAAGATTGAATTTATAGGAAATATCCAGAATGGGCAAATCCATTAAAAAAAAAAAAATTGGTGGGAGCCAGGTGCTAGGGAAAGGCAGGAGTGGGGAGTGACTGCCTGAGGGCCACCGGGTTTCCTTTTGGGTGATGAAAATGTCCAGACCTGGAGAGTAGTAATGCGTACACTTTCTGAATGCACTAAAGGTCACAAACGGTCATTTTTATGACACTTTCTGAATGCACTAAAGGTCACAAACGGTCATTTTTATGTGTATTTTACAATAAAAAAAAATTTTGTGGGGCTTAGGGTTTTGTTTTTTTTTTTATTTTTGAAGTGCCCCCAAATGACCTGGGCCCTCAGTTGTTTATTAATCTGGGAGGAGGAATTCCTTGGACACGTTTGCTTCTGGCTGTTTTATCCTAGAGCAGTTACTGGTTTCCAGGAACCAGAGCTGTGAGTCACGGAGCGATCCTGGGTTAGGAATAACTCCCCTCTGGCTTCTCTGTCTTCCCAGCGCCCTGACACCGGCCCCCCAACCATGCATGTGGCGGGAAACCCTGCCACCCCCCACCTTCCACTGCCCCCCGCCCCAGCACTGGCCATGGAGCCACACTGTCGTGGCCTCTGAGCGCTGGTTTCTCTGCATGGAGCCCATCGGAGCGCCCGCCTCGTGGGTTCCTGGGAGGGACGGCGGCACTCAGTGAACAGTAACTAGGATCGCTGTGGTTCTCGCTGGAACGGGAGCGTGGCATGAGGACGCGGACTCGCGTGCTCCCCGCCAAGCCCCGGGCTCTGTGTGCTCCGCAGGAGTTCATCCGCCTGGGCAGCCTCAGCAAGCTCTCCGGCAAGGGACTCCAGCAGCGCATGTTTTTCCTGGTAAGTGCCGAGAGCCGTCGGTCTTCAGGGTGATGGGGGGCCCCACGGGAGTCATGGGGCTGGGCCTGGGCCACCGGGGAGGCAGGAGGAGCAGCTGCGGTTGGGGAGCTGCCCTGCCAGGTTCTGAAGACGCAGTCTGTGCACCTGTGGGTTAGGGGAGCCCGTCCATCTCAGCCGCACTTGTCCTTGCTCCTCTAGTTCAACGACGTCTTGCTGTACACAAGCAGGGGGCTGACGGCCTCGAATCAGTTTAAAGTCCATGGACAGCTCCCGCTGTACGGCATGACCGTGAGTATGCGCCATGGGCATGCGATCATGGCCCCTCTGGTGCCACTGCCTGCAGGGGGCAGGCCGAGCTAGAGGAAAGGGGAGGCCGCTACCTGAAGAAGGGAAGGGAGGGGCGGAACTAGGCCCCTTGGCCCTGTTCGGGCTCCCTAAGAGGGGCTCGGGACACGGCTCCTCCTGCACGTGAGATGTCTGGGCAACCTCCTTCTAGAATCAAGTGAGGAAGCGAGCTGTCGTGGCCATGAGGTAGGCCTGGCCCCGGGGCCCCCGAAAGAGCATTCTCACCAGCCCCTAGAGCAGTGGAGCCCACCCCTCGAGCGGGGGCCACCTGTCCGCCACCGGATAGAGGGAAGTTTATGGGCACTGCCAAAAAGCAATTCCACGCCTCTGTGGTTCCTTTGAGCCATAGCCAGTTCGGGGAACGTTTGAAAATGCACCACGTGTCCCACTTGCCTCTTGGCAGTAACATGATGCACACTCGTCCCACAGATCGAGGAAAGCGAGGACGAGTGGGGTGTGCCCCACTGCCTAACCCTCCGGGGCCAGCGGCAGTCCGTCGTCGTGGCGGCCAGGTAAGGCGGACACCCGACCCCTCCCATCGGCCCCTTTCCCTGCCGGACTCTGAAAACCTGCCGTCTGCCTCTTCAGCTCCAGGTCCGAGATGGAAAAGTGGGTTGAGGATATCCAGATGGCCATTGATTTGGCAGAGAAAAGCAGCGGCCCCACCCCTGAGTTCCTGGCCAGCAGCCCCCCTGACAACAGTAAGTGTGGGCGGGGGTGGGGGGGGGTCTCCTTGTGTTCCACAGCACGGGCACACCACCTCCAGGAGCTGGCCATGGAGGGGGCCCAGCCCCCGCTCACGGAGCGGGGACAGCCTGTTCCATTCCCGGCGGCCCCCATCTCTGTGACGGACACTTGTGTTTAGTCTTTTTTATTCCTAGTTTTTATGGACATATGTACAAAATCATGTAATTAAAGTTTCTAGGACAGAAAACAAAGAAGGCCCTCCAACCCAAGTACTTCCATATAGCTGCTGGTACCGATTTGACACGTCTTACTTCTTCCCTGTACGTTTTTTTCCCAGTTTTATTTAAATTCCAGTTAGTGAACGTACTGTGCAATATTGGCTTCCGGAGCAGAATTCGGTGGTTCATGAGTTGCACAGAACACCCGGTGCGCATCACGAGCGCCCTCCCGGGTGCCCATTCCCCATCCAGCGCATCCCGCCACCCACCTCCCTCAGGCCACCCTCAGTCTGTCGTCTGTAGTTGAGTCTCTTGTGGTTTGTCTCCCGCTTTCTCCCCCTCCCCTATGTTCATGTTTTGTTTCTTGAGTGGAATCATATGGTGTTTGTCCTCTGACTTATTTCACTTCGCACAGTATCCCCTAGGTTCATCCGCGTACTTGCCAGTGGCAAGCTCTCACCTTTGTGATGGCCGCGTAATATTCCGGTGGCTAGATCGCCACCTCTTCTTCAATCATTCATAGGTCAATAGACATCTGGGCTCTTTCTGTAGTTTGGCTGTCGTTGATAGACATTTGTGTTTCATAACCCTAAAAATCGAGGAACTTCCACTCGCTCAAACACCCCTTAGAACAGTGCTACCGCCGGCAGTAGGGAGAGGACCCAAGGCCATCTGACTGGGCAAACACCCCAGGCCTCTGTGCCCAGGTGTGTTCGGGGCTCCCTGGCAGAGGGGCTGACGGGGTGGGACCTGGACGAGGAGATGGCTGCTAGTGTGACCTCCTGCTCGGGGCGGGGTGCAGGGGCTCCCCAGCTGAATGCCCTTAGCCGTCCTGTCCCATCCGGCACCCGGGAGGGTCTGGGACGGGGTCCTTCTCCTGGCCGGCAGAGATCCGAAGCATGGCCATTTGTCACACCGCTCAGAGTCCCCGGACGAGGCCACGGTGGCAGACCAGGAGTCGGAGGACGACCTGAGCGCCTCGCGCACGTCGCTGGAGCGCCAGGCCCCACCCCGCGGCAACACGACGGTACACGTGTGCTGGCATCGCAACACCAGCGTCTCCATGGTGGACTTCAGCGTCGCCGTGGAGGTGTGAACCACATCCTGGTGTTCTCCAGGCCCCGAAGCCGTGATCGTCCCCCTCCCGGAGCTGGTCACTGGTGTTCAGGGAGGTGGAGGAGGGGGACACGGCGGGGCCAGGTGGGACCACGGAGCCATGTTGGCTTCGGCTGCCCCTGCCCCTGCTGCCGGGCTGCCATGAGCAGAGGCGCTGGGTTACCTTCTTCACACCTGAAAACCTCTGAGTTCTGAGACAGGCCTGGCCTAGGACGTGTCACGGGAGACCCTGAGCCAGGACAGCAGGGGGCCCGCCAGTGGTGTTAGGGACAGTCCCTAGGGACGATCTGCAATCATTCTCTGGGGGTGACCATCAGGGTTCTACACTGCTTTTCCGGAGTCTCCCTGCGAGGGGGGCCGAAAGCCACGCCTGTTTCTGAAAGCGTCCTTGGGAGCACCCGTGTGAGGGGCAGGCCCTGGGCCCCAGGTGCGCCACCCGGGGCTCCCCCAGTGCCCCCTGGCACCAGGCCTTCCTGGGGCTGCCAGTAAACGGCCCCTCGGCTCCAACCCCAAGGGGACGGATGGACTCCGTCCTTCTGCCCAGCTCGCTGTACTCAGCATCCTGCCTCCCTTCACACGTTGGAACTAGAGCTTCTCCCACGCACGGGGGTTGGGGGCAGGTGAGGAATGTCAGGGGATTCGGGAACTTGGCAGGCTTGAAACCCCCTTTGCCAGCCTGGAAGCATGCAGGCCGCTCCAGAACGCAGCGACCCCCACGTCAGGTAGGTCCTGGGGGCCAGGCACTGTAAGGCCAGCTCCTCCGGGGCGACAGGCCCGCCCAGCGGCCTACATGGTCAGGCTTGTGTACTGAGCTGGTCAGCAAACCGGCCCCCAGGCCAGATCCAGGCCCGCCTTGGTCGGTCCCAGCCCATGAACTAAGAACGGGGTTTAATGTTATCTGGCGACGACAATCTGACTTGGTCACTTGGCCTGATGAGCTCAGACTGTAGACTGTCCGGCCCATCAGGGAAGTCCACTGGCCCCCCGAGAGGTGACTGCAAGCCCCGCGGTGTGTGGGTTTAAGATAGCAATAATGTAGGTGAACTCGGTGTGGAATTGGCTCGTGCCCCCGGCCCTTGCCACGTCTCCCTCCCCAGGCCCTTTGGTCCCACTGGGCAATGGGGAGGGAGTGGCCACGCCTTCCATCCTGGCTCCGCTGCTGCTGAGGACCCCCCCACCCCTGCAATGGACCCTCTTCCCCTCGCAACTCCTGCAGGACCCTCACGGGTGGAGAGGAGTACGGGGGATAGCTGGGGAAGCGTGAAGATGGGCTGGGAGCGACCCGAACGTGGTAGGGAAGCCAAGAGCATGGGGGAGGGGAGCGGTACACATTAGACGTAGGAGTCCGGTGCTGGGAAGCCATGGAGCACTGCCGTGTTTTAGATCAGAGTTGGCAGACGCTAGAGGCCTGGGGAGAGGTGGGCAGGGACCAGGAGGGAAGGGAAAGCACAGAGAGGGAGAATCGGGGCGGGGTGAGGGTTCTGGCTCTCCTGGCTGCCGTAACACGTTCCCCCCAACTGGTTCACAGCAGGGCCGCTTACCTCGCCGGGCTGCTGGGAGCTGAGGAAGGGCCCCGCCGTGCCTCACCCCCAGCTTCCGGTATTTGCCACCATCTTTGGTGTCTCTTGGCTTACAGACACATCACCCCAGTCTCGGTCTCCGTCCCATGGGGAGGGGTCCCTGTGTCTGTGTTCAGGTGTTATGAGGACACTGGATACTGCCTTAGGGCCACCCTACTCCAGTAGGACCCATCCGAACTCTGACGCCCGTGGAGACCCTAGTTCCAAATAAGGCCCCCATTGGAATGGAACAGAACTTTGCGGGGGGGTGGGGGGGGATGCAACGCGATCCAGAGTAAAGACTGAGCAGCAGCGTGTGCCAGGACGAGGGCAGAGCACAGAGGCCTTCCCTCCGCTGGGGAGTCCAGGAGCAGAGGCTGCTGGGAGGGGAGCGAGACTTCGGGGCAGCAGCTGCCTGGGGGTCAAGGATGTGACCCACCCAGTAAACGTGGCTGAGGAGAACTGGTCGGACACAGACTTGAGTCATCTGCCCGCAGGCTTCAGCCTCTCGAGAACAGAGGTAGAAGGGCTTCAGGGCCATGTGACCTGAGACAGGGACAGAAGTGTAGCTGAGTAAAGCCGGAGTGGGGGGTTTGCGTGTAGCTGGTGACCCCAGTGGCCACTGAGACAGTGGGGAGCAGGGAAAGAGAACTCTGTTCAGAGGGTTGGAACATGGCATGTTCCAGAAAGGACAGACGGTGGTGGTGGCGGTTAGAGCCTTCCCACGCGCCTGCCTGGACTTGGGTCACGGTGGGCCGCAGCACGCTGTGGGGCCGGCAGCAAGAGGAGGACCTACCGGGCTCCAGCCAAGGGTGTGGGTTCGGTAGGAGAGGGCTCCCCCCTTGCCTTGGGTGTGACTCAGCTCCGTGTGTGAGGCTCCCCCAGTCCTGCTTGCTGCCATCACCTGCTTGGCACTCCGAGCACCCCATTTTCTCCTGTTCGCCCGTGGGTGAGTGGCAGGCAGGGTGATGTTGGGGGGGGGTGTTCTGCCTGGAACTCCTGCTGTGGGTGGGAACCCACCTGTCTGTGGGTCTGTCTACCTCCGGGGCTCTTTCGGCCTGAGGCACCGTTTGCTTCCGGTAGCCTCTGTCCCCCCCGCATCAGGCAGTGAGCAACTCCAGGCAGAGACACTTAAAATTCTTTAAGGTCCCTGGGCCAGGAGGCAAGAGAAAGAAGTTTGCGTACCTTAAAAATGTGTGTTGGAAGAATAAAGTAGACTCCGGTGTATTATTTATTTATTTATTTATTTTTTAGTAATTTGCCCATTTGACCCCCAGGTTGGGAGTCTGTCCCCAGCATCCATCTCCTGCCTCCTTCAGTCTCCAGGGTGCTGAGGGACCCGCTGGTCAGGGCCCCTGGTGCGGGGGGTCAGGGTGTGCAGCCTGTGCTCCAGGTGTCCCCCACCGGGCCTCCGAGCTGGGGAGCTCAAGCAGGACGCCTGGGGAAGGCCAGTGTGGACCGGGGATGACTCTTCATTGAGGGGAGAGTCACATGTGCAGGGCCCAGGCTGGACGCCTGCTATGGCAGGCCGGCGTTCCGGCCACGGCCACTAGGTGGCGCGCAGCACCCGACAGCGTGTTGTCCTGAGGTGATGGGGCCTTTCCTGTGCTACCATTCGGGGGCGTGAAGTCGGAAATCGGGGAGCACCAAGCTCCCCGCGCCCCCTCTAGGGAGGGTCCCTGGGTGAGAAGCAGCACTTCAGGAACTCCGCCTCCTCTCCGAGGGACAGCAGGCACAGCGGAGGAAGCGTGAGGTGCTCCTACCTTCCACCTGGGGTACAGAGGTCACCGTGGCGGGGGGGGGGGGGGCAGGAGGGTGTGAATTACCTGTCATTTAGGTGGGTGACAGCAGCTCAAGCAGGCTCAGACTCTGCACCCACAGGGAGCACCGGCCCTCTCCCTAATTAGGGCAGATGCAGGAAGCCTCGCCCGGAAACCCCACCAGGAGGCCCCGGGGACTGTGTCGTGTGTGCGTGTCCCCCCCCCCCCACCCCGTGCTGCTGACAGTCGTGCTTGTCCTTCAGAATCAGCTGTCTGGGAATCTGCTGAGGAAGTTCAAGAACAGCAACGGGTGGCAGAAGCTGTGGGTGGTGTTCACGAACTTCTGCCTGTTCTTCTACAAGTCTCACCAGGTACGCAAGTACCACCGCGCGGCGCCGGTGGCCGTAAGGGGGCGGGGCCGGGGGGGCGGGGCCGAGACAGCCTCACTCTGGAAGGATGAAGAACCCCAGCACGCCAGCCACCCAGGCCCGTGAGGGCCACATCCCCGAGACCCTGGTTTCCGAGTGAAGGCGGATGCTGTCCGCGTGCGGGAGGCGCGCCGTGGCCTGGGGAAGGGCCACCGGGCTGGTGGCTGAACGCGGGCGAGGGGAGGACTTCACTGGAGGCTGAGGGCCAGTCTGGGCCCCCCTGGCTGGCCTGTGGGGCAAGAGGCTGCAGCTAGGCCCCAGGGCCGCCTCTCCAAAGCCCCCCGCTGTTGCCTCCGCCCAGGACAATCACCCCCTCGCCAGCCTGCCTCTGCTCGGCTACTCACTCACCATCCCCTCAGAGTCCGAGGACATCCACAAAGACTATGTGTTCAAGCTGCATTTCAAGTCCCACGTGTACTACTTCAGGGCTGAAAGCGAATACACATTCGAAAGGTAACGATCCCCTCCCTTCTCCCAAGCGAGCCCAGTGGACGAGGCTCTTCTGGGGGCAGCTACTCCCTGCCCACTGTGGGCCTGGGCATTTGCTCACTTCCAAAATGTCCTTGACCTTTGGGGGGAGCGGGGTGAGAAGGATGGTCCCCTGGCCTGCCACCCGTATCCACCTCTGTTCTCGAAGAAGCAAGTGACACTCCGACTTCCCTGGTTCAGTGTCAGCCCCTAACCTGTACAGTGTCGAATTAATGCTCCCCAGGGCGCCCTTTTTTAAATCTCTAACATGTGTTTTAGCGTCTAGAGTATTTAGTCGGAATCTGTCAGATTTTGCCGGGGCTGGAGGGCACCCGAGGAAGGGAGCAAATCCTCATGCTTCTGAGGGTCACCTTTTTAGTAAGACTTCCTGTGGGCTAGAATGAGGCCCAGGAGCTGTCATTTTCAAAGTAAGATGGAAAGACCCAAACTATCACATTTGACCGATTTCAGACCGTTCCTGAAATTTCAAGTAGAAATTCTGGACCCCGGGGAACTGGATCCTGTATTAACTAGCTTGGGGGAGGGGGGGGTCCCCAGCCCTCCTGGCCGTGCTGAGAGGACCAGAGTGTGTGTTCCTTCGCTACCCCCTGATCCCATGAGCGTGCAGGACAGGACCTGGACCCAGTCGTTGGGAAGGGTAGTTACAGGGCAACACACCGTGGGGGGGAAACCAAGGCTCAGCCCTCCCCTCCAGCACTCCCTAGTACACTGCTTGGAGAGTGGGCTCAGGGGACAGACTTCCCAAATCTGAGCCCAGACTGGGAACCCTGGACGGGGTGGGGATCTTGTCACCGTGGTAGCAAGGGCCATTGAGCCTTGTAGTGACAAGATCCTAAAAAGACCAGTGATGAGAGAATTTCTACACAGCCTTACTACCCATTTCTTACCCTCGGCACTGAGGACACCGGAGACCATTTGGATCCCTTGGAAGGGTGGGAAGCCCCGCCCCATGTGTTAGAGGATGGGGAGCAGCACCCTGGTCCTGACCTCTAGAGGCCATTTGGCGCCCCCTCATTGTGACACCCCAGAACGCCTCCAGACCCTGTCCAGCAGAGATGGGGAGGCAGCAGGAGCGCACAGAGCGGGCCAGACCCCTCCATCCGGCTGCTCTACAAAGGGAGTGCCCCAGCCATGGTTCTCAAACTGTTCCTCTGGTACACCTCACGGAACCCTTAGCCTGGCTTTCGTGTACTTGGGTACCAAGAGATCGTTCAAGAACCCTTTTGCTAAAATAGCACGTTGACAAACCGGGCACCGGCCTGCCGTGCTGTGTTTTTATAAGTCATGAGGTTACGTGGAGTGTCGGGAAGCTATGTTACAAGGAGAAAAAACACCCTGCGCAGGTTCAGAGAAAATAGCCCTTGACCCTGCTTTCATTCTCTGGTCTCAGGTGGATGGAGGTGATCCGCAGCGCGACCAGCTCCACCTCGCATGCCCACGTCCTGAGCCACAGAGAGTCTCATGGGTACTGATGGCACGTCTGTTGCTGGGCTCGGCGGGGGCGGCTTCCCCGGGAGACACTGCCTGTCCTCTGTATTAACGAAGCCTAGTAAAATTAACACCTGTCTGGGAAACCGAAACCTGGTTTTACAGCAGCCCTCCTCTGTCTCCACAAAACCGTTTTTAACCTTGTCTTTCCGAGCTGTTCGCGGTCATCTGAACAGAACAGGGCTCCTGCCGTCCGGTCTTCCTCCGGGTGGTCTGTTCCCAGCTCACGCCAGTGTTAACCCCGTGTCCCTAACAGTGCCAAATGACCGTTCGTCCGCAGCAGTACGACCCCATCCGTTCAACCAAAAGACAGGGCAAGTGCTCTTTTTCTTAAAAAAAAAATTTTCCAGTGTTTGTGATACACACGGCACAGTCTTGAGCAAATGAGATCATTTTCAGATTTCGTTTTTTCAATCTTTCTACTTTTATAATAATAAGTTAGGATTTACTTCTTTGATTAATAGAAGCAGTTCGCCGCACGCTACGTACTTTCCCCTTTGGGGTTTTATGCTCCAGCGAAATGCTATTCTTGGCACAAGGGGACCAAATTGTTTCCATGATTCCTCTTTACAAAACGTAGCGGCGTGGCCCAAATCCGGCACGAGGTCTGCGTGCTCGCTGTCCTAGGAGTGGTGTGTGCGACGGGAGGTCCTCTGCTATGGTGTTTGCTGTCTGTCTCCCGAGCATGAGAACCTGTATGTCCGTGATCAGGGCCATTTGTGATATGTGACGGTTCCAGAGGGTCTCCATGAGCTTGGAAGCCCCATGAACATGAGGGGCACAGCCCCTGGTGCTCACCGCCATAGCCTGCACCTGTGGCTGAGGACCGCACAGTTGGTAGTAGTATATATTGTGCCTGTCTTCAAGAACATTCTTTCCTCCGTTTATACTCCCCCTCCCCCCCCCCCACAGGCATGGGGTATCCACAGTATGACCTTGCGTATCCGCAACAGTCGTACTACACAGGGAACCGGGTTCCGGGACCTGCGGGGCCCGCTAGTCGAAATCTGCTTGCCTGTTCTCTGCGGAGAGTGGGTGGCTGCTATTCCCTAGTTTTCTTAAACCCTTTCTGACCCAGTCCAGAGGGGGCGACCCATCCAGCCGGTGCCCGCACCCCAGCCCCACTGGCTGGCGCAGCGGGGCTGTTGGGCGTGGAGGGAGCGGCGGCCCCCGTGGACGAGGAGCTCGAGACGCGTTCATCACTTGCCTTACGCTGTGTACCAGATGGTTTGAAAGTACTAACAAAAGGGAATAAAAATACCTCACGCCACAATCCAGCACACTGACGTTTTAAGGCAAAACATCACCTACCTTGTCTGGTCTTTATTTTCATCCGATGCGGGCAGGTTGCAGGGACGGAGTGGCCCAGGAGTGGAGGTGGCTGGTCCTAGCGTAATGGAGGGCGGGGACCTCGTGGGAGGCTGACGGCGTGAAACCGGGGAGGCGGAACCTTGGTGGGGGCCTGTCCATGGTTAGAAACTGACTAAAACCCAAGAGATGAACACAAAGCCAGGGAGGGGGGCTACCTTCCACGTCCTTCGTGAAGGGGGGGCTCCTGGAGACCAGCTACTCCTTCCCAGATGGCTTCTCTCACACCCCAGCAGCAGGACCAACTCCCCAGGAAGGGGAACGGAGGTGCAGCTGACGGGACAAAGGCAGTCTCAGGAAGATGCCCCCCCACACCCGAGGGCACCAGTGACTGACTTCTACAGGCTAGGGGACGAAGGGGTCTAGTACAGTGTCTCAGAGAGTCCGAACCGGTTCGATGCTGGTGTTGCCCTACTCATACCTCTGTGGGCACCGGAGACCACCCCCAAGCTTCCAGGAACCCGGGGTATTTCAGAGACACCCAGTGTCTCAGGTCTCTCGGGCAACTCAAACAGAAACACCAGAAACGCATCTCGCAGCTCTGGAGGCAGGAAGGTGCAAAACCAAGGCGCCAGCAGATCTGGTGTCTGGTGACAGCCTTCCCAGGTCACGGTCTGCTGTCCTCTCTTTGTGTCCTCACAGGGCCAAAGGGAGGAGGGTCTCGGGGGGCCCGTCTTAGAAAGTCACTAATCCCATCATGGGCCCTCGGTCTCCTGACCTCATCACCTCCCGACACCATGCCACCGGGGGTTCGGATTTTAACATGCACAGTCCCCTGCACAGAGTCCCTGTGCTCACGAACACGCCACGCCGCACTCTCCCCATTTACCGCCGTATTTGATAGCACAAATACGGAAGCCGCAGTTTTTTTAAGGAAACAGAAAAACACTCATAAATGGACCATGTTTTGCCAAAAGAACGGTACAAAACGCTACACGAAGAACTGCACTGGACACAAGACTAACTCGACCGGCAAACTGCTGGGTTCAGAAGGCGTGTGGCCTGTGGTTACATCACGACAGTCACGAGGCCAGCTCTGAGGTTCCGAGGCCCCTGAACCCCCATGGTGGCCACTCGCTTGTGCAGCCAGCCAGGACACACGACAGAATGGCTAGAAGGCATGAAAACCCAACCAGACAGCCCACTGCCTCCGGTCCTGCCAGGCAGTAGCTGTGCTCACCGGAAGCCTCTCCCAGGCCGGGGACAATCTGAGCAGCGAAGCTGGGGGCCGGGGTGGGGGGCGTCTGGGCATCAGGGAGCCTCCAGGTGCCAGCCTCGTGGGTCTGGCTGCGCGGCCGTGGGGTTTCTGCCCCGGGTTCTGCTGGAGGCCCCCATGCCGCCACCAGCCTCCCCGGCTCGCGGAGCAGCCCGTGGAAGGGCACAGGGCCCGCAGGCCCCGAGAAGCCAACCGCGGCCTGCGTGGCCACAGACCGGAGAGACTAGGGACGAGATCCCCTTGTCAAAGCTCCTCACAGCACTTCCTCCCCAGCAGGCCCCGTCAGTGGAAGGTGCTGAGGTAGGCTCGAGAACAACGACTCTCTCTCTCCCTGGGGGTCAGCGCTGTCAACCGTCGGGGGGCTGCGGGCCTTGTGCCAACCGTGGGCCAATCCGCTCACCTGGAACCCGGTCTCTCTGCCAGCGTGACCGCTCCTCGCAGTGGAGACCGGCTCCAGCGTGTCGTCTCAAGGTCACCGTCCACATGCAAAGGTGCAGGACCGTAAGCCAGTCTACACGGGCCGGCTGAAAAGCAGCGCGTGCCACCGTCCGGAGAGAGCGGCGTCACTGCTTCACGGGACCGTCCCGCAGCGGACACGCCTCGCACGGGGAGACCGGGCGCTGCCTGGCACGAACCACTCCTAGAGCACGGAACAGCCTCACGTCTTCTCGTGCAAGTTAACGTCCCTGCCGCCGCCGAACGCGCAAGATAACGATCCGCGATGCAGTTCTATTTCCCCGAATCAAAACGTATCCCTTACAGAAATCAATCATTCATTCAGCTTCTGGTTAAAAAAAAGAAAAAAAAAAGATTTCATTGTAGGCTTTTAAACGCTACACTCCGTGACCAAACGCAGACCGCACACACGCACGCTCCCCTCTCCGGCTCTAGGCTGGCTCCCCTCTCTGTGGCCCAGGCCACTGGGGCGCCAGACAGCAAACCCTCCATCCCAAAGGTGACCCAGTAACTTCCTCGCTTCCAAAACTCCTTTGTCTGCCCCTGCAAGGACTGCTGCGCCCACAAGAGGACGATGATTTGTGTCCACGAAAACCACATGAAGCCACACGTACTTAGTCAGGAATCGCTGCTGGAACTCCGTGTCTCACCCCAGAGAAAGGACTCCTCCTGCCTCCCACCAGGCCAGCAAGGCCAGGCCACAGGCCAGGAGAACGACAGGCCCACGGCTGTCAGAGAGCAGCCCCGGCTCCTCTAAGAAAGCAAAGCCGTCCTTAATCAAGGTCCCCAGGAAGAGAGCGCAATTTCACAAATCAGCAGTATCCAGCCCCATTTTCTCAATGGCCAATTTTTTGAAAGTCACACAGGGAGCTGGGCAGGACACTCAGCGTTTTGAATGTGGGCGCTTCTTTCTGGAAGTGCCAAACGTCCCCGTGCGCTTGCTCGCTCTCTGTCTCTCTCTCACACACACACACACACACACACACACACACCAGGTACACTGCCCTCTGAAGAGTCACGTTTCAAGGAAAAATGTGCAAAATAAGTGTGTTATAAAATTTATTCGTGTGCGCATTCAGACATTTTTAGGTGGGCAAGATGATAGGCGGATTCCACTACGAGGCGCGACAGAAAATCCTACTGGGAAGGACAGGAGAGCTGGCGCGGGGCCGGCAGTGGGACGATTTCAAACAAATGTGAAGACGAGAGCACTTCATCGGGGAGAAACTTAAAATAATAATTTAAAGCTTCATGAGGCAAGATATGTTCCAATTTAAAACACTAAGAAATAGTACCATCAAATGGAAGGAAATCAACCTGTATGTGTACCAAAAGGGCCGTTGGGCAAACAAGAGGGGGATTTGCATTTGCGGAGGTACAAAGAGGAGTGTTCCGTGAGGGGGGCATGAAGTCGTATTAATGGCAAACCCTGCAAATACAAAATAAAACCCAAATCACTGATCACAGAATTCAAAATTTACATGTAATAAAGGCAAGGCAATAGACTCGAGTTATGGCCTGTCAAATATTTACTCCACTGACATTATCTACAGAAGCACTTGGCCAATTTGTACACAGTGATTCCTTATGCACGCCAAAAGGGTTTCCGTAAAAATGACACTATATACAAATCTGTACACTGACCCACCAGAGCGATACTCCGTCTCCCGCAGGGGGGGAGTCACCCACTTAAAGCAGGGTACCTGAGATTTCATGTCCTCAATTGCCTTGTCAGGATCCCAAATATACATTTCAGGGTTTGTTTTTGTTTTTAAAGACACTTTCCTTGATATGTGCACAATGGCTAAAATTAAAAAACACGAACGAGAAAATAAAATGATCGCTTGCAGGAGCTGACCCTCCCCACCCCACAGGACGAGTCCATCGGGCGGAGGCCGGCGAGGGGGGCGCCGTGTGCCCCGGGATGGTGGGCACCCGCGGCTGGGGTCAGGGGGTGGGGGGGCCCCTGGATGGCACACCGCTGCAGCGGGGTCAGCAAAGGCTCTCGTGGACGTTTTCGGAGGAGGAGGATGAAGAAGAAGAAAAGAAAAAACCCCAAATGCCAAAGGAATTTCAGTGGGTTGAAGTTCCTCCACCACTTAGAGAGTATCTAGGGAAAGAAAAACAAAAAAACTTAAGTGAATGCGTGTCATCTGTAACCCCCATGCAAAAAGTCAAACCAGCACCGAAATCCTAGTTTACTAGGCAATCTCAAGTCATAAAAAAAATTTAGTGGCGCAAACATCAATGGGTTCATTATTATATAAAAAATTCATAAGAACTAAGAAAGTCATGATTTTGACCCCACTTTTCATCAGTTAGATTCAGTCAGTGAAAAAACTGGAAGAATGTAGCAAGCCAGAGCGTGCCTGGTCTCCTGGGAGGAAAAAAAGATGGGACAGTTCTGCTTACAGTCCACTGCTAACACTGCCCCAGTCGGCAGCTCCCGCTGACACGTGCGACCCCAGGGGCGCGCACACGGCTGGCTGGCACAAGAGGCCCCGCCGGGCCACAAGAATACTACTGCTCGCGCACGTAATCCCGCTTCCTGGAGCTGTCCCTGGGGTCCAGAGAAGGAGCAATGTATTTGCACAAGGAGGTCTCTTAGGGCTTTTTGTCATTGGAAAGATTAGGCAACAACTCCGATGTCCAAGAGCAAAGAAAGGGTTAAGTAAATTAAGCAAACTGAAAAAACAGGTTAAAAATTGTAATTATAGGGCGCCTGGGTGGCTCAGTGGGTAAAAGCCTCTGCCTTCAGCTCAGGTCGTGATCCCAGGGTCCTGGGATCGAGCCCCGCATTGGGCTCTCTGCTCGGCAGAGAAGCTCTGGCTTCTTCCTCTCTCTCTGCCTGCCTGCCTCTCTGCCTACTTGTGGTCTCTGTCAAATAAATAAATATTAAAAAAAAAAAATTGTAATTATAGGGGGCCTGGCAGGCGCAGTCGGTTGAGCATCCAACTCCTGATTTTGGCTCAGGTCGTGACCTTGGTGGGGGGGCGTCTATGGTTTACACACAACAGACCCTGGGACCCGGCACCGCCGGGAGGCGTGACCAGGCTGAGTGGGGTCATGGGCACCTTCTTCGGCTTTCTGACAATTGCATGGTACTGTCTTGCTCTGGAATACAGAAAAGGGTGGGGGGGGTCCCCGAGGCCCAACCTCACCCCAACACTGACCCTAATTCACAGGCAAGGGCAGAGGACACACTTAACGGAAGTGCTCTCAACCATTCCGGCCGAGAGCCGCTCTTGCGGCGTCTACAATACTGGGCCCTCTCCCGGGGAACAAAGGATCACGTACGACCCTGTGGGAAAGCAGGCCGTACCACAGATCTCAGAGCCTCCTTCCAGAAGGAGAACTGCCTACGCCACGGGAGGACTTGATGCCACACAGAAGGGTCCACACGATAATTCAAATGACGACACGTCTTTGAAACGCTTTAGGCAAAGTCGGTTCTTTTTCCCCCGAGGTGACTGATCCACCAGAGTGATGCCCTTCAGAGCAAAATGGACACGAAGCAGCGGCAGTGGCCACCATGGTCTGGGCCATCTGGGTGGGGCACACACAGAAGAGCTCCAGCTGCGGGCTGCAGGGACCGGCGGAGGACCCCCGACCCCCCGGAGCGTGTCACCCGCTGGCCGCAGAGTCCGCACGGCACAGAGCAGAGCGGGAGGGACAGATGGCGCGGGGACGAGAAGGACTGTGGACTCGGCGTTTCCTAATGTATCACCGTGAAGTACGCGCTCCCGGGTGAACGCGGGCCGTGGTGGGTGGGACTGAGCCGGCGGCTGCCGAGGTCACAACGAACCATGGCGGGTTCACGCCGAGATGTGCCGCTGAGTGTGAAACACACGCCGGGCTGCAAAGATGCCAAACCGCACGGGAACGACCCCCCACTGATGACACGTCGGAGAAAGACCTGGGATGCGGTGGGTTCGAGAGCGTATCACGACCCTAACTTCACTGGCACCTTCTTTACTATTTCTCAGGAGGTGACCAGAAAGCCCTGGACCGTGCGGTGTGGCTCACACCGGCTTCCGGGCAGTGCGGGGCCGGACCAGCTGTGTCGGCCGCCCAAGGGCAGGAGCCGAGGGGAAATCGAGTCAGGTACATGTGTCCCTCTGACCAGTTCAGGCAACTCGGGACAGGGTGGAAACCATCAGTCCCGAGAGTGGCCCTACACAAGCAGAAAACCAAACCTGAAAAGACCCTCCCAGCGCGGCGGGTTCCTCGTTGAGCGCTGGGACACTCGCAGGCTCCCCTACCTGCAAACACATGCACCAGCCCCCGAGCCACTTCGGGAAAGGAGAAAAACGGACCATTAAGTCATTCCTCGGTCGTGGGAAAGCCTGTGTGGTAATAAGGATGCCAGCCCAGATGAGTGAGTCACGGACACTCTAACATTAGGGACGTCCCCGCACACACACCCCGAGGGGTACAGACAAGCTTGTCCCGACTGTGTGTGTCCCGCCGACCTGACTTCTGTTTTCCTCTATGCCTGGGAGCCGTGAGCACCGACAGCGGGAGTGGATGAACCCGAGGACGACAGCGGACTCCTTCGCTCGCCTCAGAAATCAAGGCGGCCGGTGAACAGGCCCTACCGTGCTGCCGCCACAGAAGGGCGGGTCGGCGCGCGGGGATGGCGTCTACGCCGCAGCCAGAGCAGAGGAGCGTGAGCCGCGCGCGGTGCCACAACCAGGTTGTGCCCCCACACCCCACTTTATCAGGACGCTTCACGGGCCAGAGGGCAGCCCCCCTGGATCTTCACTGCCAAGGAGCAAAAGCAACGCAACACGCCCCTAACTTCTTTACAGTTGTCAAGTCAGTGTCTCTGGAAAGACCTGAAACGCTCCACTCTCATCAAGGCTCGGCTGCCCTCTGGAAGAGACTGGACAACTCCCCCGGAAGGGGAATTTCAAAGCAATGCCCCAGCCGGCTTTCTGGGGAGTGACGGTTTGGGGGTGTGGAGCAGAGCTCGAGTCACAGCTAACCTCCACTCCGCAGCACCCCCAAAGGGCTGCCCTTACATGGGGGTGGCCATGGGAGCGACCTCCACCAGGGGACTCCTAGAACAAGCCTGAGACTGGGTGGGGGGAGCCGGATCGCCGCCCCCCTCTGTCGCTGCCCCCTCAGCCCAGAGCCCCCGGCAGGGCAGGGAGTGCGCGGCTGTCCCGACAAGGCTCCCGGGAGCAAGGCAGACATGAGCATGGGCATAAGCTCAGGAGAAGGTGCCCGTGTCCTAAGTCCCCGAACCCTGTGAGAGGAGAAAAGCACCCGGAGAGCAGCAGACACACGGTGGGGAGCACCCCCTCCCCCCCAGCAGATAGGCAGCATCGCTAGGAGCGGACGGGGTCACAAGGTCACTGGGTGTTCCCACGAAAGAGCTCCGAGTGCACATCTGTGGTCCTCCCCTGGGCACCCCAGACCCCGCCATTCCTCACAGCGGCATCCAGAGCTCAGACTGAAGTCTTCTCGGACTTGATTCTGCTTCAACCGTGTGGCCGGGAAGGAAACGGCCAGAGACCAGGAGCAAAGCGCCAAGGCGACCGAGGACTGCCAGGCAGTCCCTCGGACAGACCAGGAAAGGCAGGGGGCACACGTGGCATGGTCCGACCCACGAGGCCTGGGGCAGTTACCTCTGCAGCCGCTGGACGAGCTGGGCCACCATGGTGTCCGAGATCCCGGGGCAGGCCTCCTCGGCCAGGTAGATGGCCCCGCGCAGCTCCTCTATGGACCCCATGTTACCTCCGCACGCCTGGCTCTTCTCCTTCAGCTGCAGACACACAAGCGAGAAGAGCATGACCCACACAGGAATCAAGGGGCACCTCCTCTAAGGTGGGGCGCGATGTGAGGCCCACTGCGCCCCAGGCACACGAGTCCGGTGGAGCTCGGGCTGGGCTGTGGGCAGCCTGCACTCCCTCTGGCGAGAGTCTTTCCGGGGGACAGTGCGCGCGGAAACGGCATTCGTTAGACTTAAATCGCTACCTTCACCAGGAAAGAGCAGAGACAACTTTCTGGGCACGTTGTCAAGACCCAACGGGACAGCCGCCCCACTTCTTCACTTGGACCTTCGTCTACACCAGAAACACATCGTCCCATCGCTCGGCTCTGGTTCCCACAGGAGCTGTGCTGCGGGCTGCGGCTTTGCTCCAACAGTAACAGGTCGGTCCTTTATCCCAGCAAACAGCCTTTTTGGTCCACTGTGCTGTCAAAATATTCTATTTCCTACAACCAAGCACCCCCACCCAGCCTAAATTCTGGGAATCCGGTGTCCCTCTTGAGCCTCCCACCTTCACAAGAAATCACAGCAGTGTCCTCGGGCACCACCACCAGCTCTAAGTCCCCCTCCCGGAGCAACGCAGGACAAGGAGGGCCGTTCAGTCACAGGCAGCAGGCGTGCGACGAGCCTCCCGGGGCAGGAGCCCCTCCCCGATGGCTCCTTTAACAAACTGATCACATGTGGCTTTGGCTTTGCAAGCTCCTGTGAACACATCACTGCCAGCATCGGCCCATCCTGACCGTGCTGGTCCCTCCTCCCCGCGGAAGGGACACAGGGAGGACCCGGAGGGCCTGGTGTGGGAGGGGCCGTGGCCCAGCGTGCTCTCCCTGTGCTCCTCCCCGCCACAGACTGTGACGCAGCAGACCTGGAGGCGGCCGCCAGTGTCCACCTAGGACTCCTGATCACTTAACTAATACAACGGTATTCACAAGTCATGAGCACCCAACCTCTCTGCCTTCTCCCATTTCCTGCAACGGCCTCCCTCCCCGGCCCACCCTGCCCTGTGCCCCCACCGCAAGTCCCCCTGCCCAAAGCTGCTGCTGGATGGGCTCCATCAGCCGTCACGCACACTCCGACATCAGGACAGCCTCACTTGTAGACACGGGGATAATGATGCTTTGTTATTTTTATCAGAATTACATAAAATGATGTATACTGATAAAAACACCTTAGACAAGACACCCATGAGTTTACCTTCAGCTTAGCTGAAAAAAATCTGAACAGTATTACACTGAGGACTAATTCACTAATTCTAAGTAATGATTTCAGCACTGTTTCTTCATATGCCCAATAGAAAATACATGGCTTCAAACAAGTAAGAAATATGTTTATCATTTTCCCTAATGGCCAGACTGATCCTAGTGGAGCGCCCATGGCAGGGTAACAGGAAAGCAGAGGAACATCTTGAAAACCCAGAGGACCACTCTCCCAAACAACGTAATAAAGAGTGAGACGGTGTCTTATGGACAGGAGTGAAGAGCGCAGGCACCCAGAAACGTCAGTCGAGGGGAGAGCCAGGGAGCGACACGGAGGGCCTCCAGCTGCCCTGGGTCACTTAGTTTGCCATCACAAACCCACATGTCCAGCAGTTTCAACTCCACACCCCAGGCTCAGCATGGGCCCGGCTGCCGGCTGGGAAGGCAGGGCCCTCAGCCTAGCCCAGGAGGGCTGACGCTGGGCAGGGGAAGGACAGAGAGCTGGACAAAGCGGGCCAGAACCCCTCTTGGCAGGGGGACCGAGCTCTGGGAGGGAAGGTGTGTGTCTGGTACCTCTCACCCAAGACCACCGTCCTCAAGTAGCAGGAGAGCTCCGCGTCACCACACAAACAGAAGGGACCAGTGTGGCTCACTCTAGACTACCTTAAAGGCAGCCTGTGGGGCTCAAAAAAAAAAAAAAAAAGACAGAAAGGGTATCTCCAACTTCTTTTCAAATCACCTCCTAACCAGATGAAGAATAATCTTCATTCTCATAAACTTTATTCTTGAAAACACTGCACAATGCCGTACCTCCAGGAGGCAGGGCGGGCTCCCCTGAGAAGGAACGGCAGACCAGCGTGTGGGTGACATCGGTCCCCGGAGGAGGACGGGACCTGGGCTGCTCACCGGGGAAACAAACCAGGGAAACAAACTGGGGGCCCAACAACAAGTAAGGAGACTTGTATGGGATTACAGTGAACTATGGGGGCACAGTGGGGCACAGGTCTCTGCGGAATCCAGTACCTCCTTTAAAATCAAGGTCTACAATTTCACGTCACCGTCAATTTGATGCAAAGCCGTCAGGCTGCACCGAGCAGGTTTTGTGGAGAGCAGTGCGACAGAAGCTCAAATTCACCCTGGTGACACCCGGAGCCGCGCGGGGCCAGCACACTCAAGGAGGCGACAGTGACCTTTCCCAGGAGGGGTGGGCAGCAGATGGTGCCCAGGAGAGCAGGAGGGGCACCGGGAAGCCAGTGCCCAATCCCAGCGGCCTCACGGGACCACGATGCCGACTCCCCACCTACTGGTGCCCACCAGCTCTAACCTCCCAAATTTGACTGGCGACACGTCACAGAAAGAGGACCCTGCTCCCCACTGCGTCCCTGTCACACCCCACCCCCCAAATGTCAACTGGGTATCTTACCTCTGCAAATAGAGGAGAAATAATTGTAGATAAACACTGAGAGAAAGGCCTCTTTGGGATGTCTTTCATCTTAGGGAAGAAAAAAAGGTGATCAGAAGTAAGTATTTAACATTCATATTCAACAGTGCAGAAACTTCAGACAAGCACCATGCTAGCCAGCATAAAGTCTGAAATGCTCTCTGTTTGCTGTGCTATCTTTTATTTTTAAGATTTTATTTTCTTCAGTAGTCTCCACACCCAGAGTGGGGCTCGAACTCACAACCCCGAGATCAAGCGTCAAGGCATTTGCTGTGATAGCTAAACGGGACTGTCTCACGCTTTTTCACTAAACTTCAACATTTCTTTGCGGCGATGTGCCAAACTCATGCTGCTGGGCGAACCAGCATCTGGACTCCAGGTGCAAAGGCCCGAGAGGTCCCGGGAGTGGCCCTCGTGCAGAGGCAGGTGACAATGAATTGCACCCCTGCGCGGTTTATGCAGCAGGACTTGACTACCGACACTCTGGAAATGGAAATGAGATCAAAGCTGGCTGGTGCAAGTGACTATCACAGGACAGGGGCCCATTTTCTACTTTTGCAATCTCTGTAATGACTCCCATCTGCCCAGTGCAGCAAGACTTGTAGGATCACCAGGGGACAGCTGTGAACAGCCGCTGGTCCACGCTGCCTGACAGAAACTACACCACGGTGCTTTAAAGCGACTCCAAAAACACAGTTCTTCATAAACTTAAACAGGCGTCAAACCAATGAAAATAAAGTCCCATGTAAGTACCAACAGTACTACGTTTGTTTTTAAGAACCTAAAAAACTTAATCCCAAAATTCTGGTATCTTTTCTGAGTAACCCCAATATACAAAACATAGTTCCGTGCAAGGTCTGAATGTCACTTCACAGGTGAGACGCCCTGCCCCCGGCCCCCACTATGTGCAAGCCTCAGGAAAGGCCGATGGCGAGGGAGGGAGTTGGGGGACGGGGACAGGGACACAGCAGGCTCTGCAGAGCAGGAAGCAGCCCGAAGTACAGACCAGATGCCGGGCTCTTGGATCTCACTCTCTGGGTCCTTATGGGTCCCCGACAGCGAGACCCCCCCCAGCAAGCTGCCCCAGGGAGCCCCACCCCGCCCCCCACAGAGCAGGCCCGCAGAGGTGAGTGGGGACGGACTGTGGTACAAGCCAGCGTTACCTTATTTCTTTCTAAGTCCGAAGGCTGAAGAGCTCCATTTTCAAGACTCTTTGGATCTTTCTCTCGGATAGTGAAGATCCAGTCCCCAGAGTCGCTGCCTCCAGAGGCCTGGCTGTCCGTATCCGTCTCCCTTTGGAGAGAGATCCGGAACTCTGTGAGCGAGTGCACAGCCCTGCACCCGAGACTGACCCCCGCAGCCCTGCCTGGCCACCCCACACTCCACACCTACCTCCCATCCCTGCTCGCCACCCATCATTCTCTCCAGGTCCTGCCACCCGCCTCTGAGGAAAGAGACCGTCACCACGGGGCTCCCTGACTTCCCACAGCACTGGCCGCACCCACAGCCGCCATCCCACCTCCTGGACCCCAGAGAGGCCGCTCCCGGGCAGGACCACCCTGCGCTCTGCGCTCCGCTGACAGCCCCGCTCTCAGAGGTCATCTTTTCTCCCCTTCGGCTCCTTCCCATCAACGCCCCGACACGCATCCCTTTGGCTCCCGCAACGCAACGACCCCTCCAGCCACAGCCAGCCCCCAGTCTCGTTTCTTGGGTGTATCAGCTACACTTACTGCCTCTGTTTCTTACCTTCTCTCACCCCAAAACCAACCCTGTCCCTACAGCTGCTCTGACCAAGGCCGTCGACCGCCCGCACGACACTGCGCGAGGGGGCTCCTGCTCTGTCCTCCGCCTGCTTGAGCCCCGGGTCCATGTTCCTGCTCATCCCCGCTCCCCTCCGAAGTCTCGCCCCCAGATCACCCCGGACACGGTCACCCACAATTCGGTCCTCTACACTGGCGTTTCCCAGCGGCCGGCCCACCGTGCTCTGCAGACACGCGCTGGGTGACACTGTTCACTCTCATGGCTCCGGCGACCATTCACAGTGTCGTAACTCTAAATCCCGGACCACAGCCTGCACGACTCGCCTGTACCCCGAACCTCAACGCTCCTCTACACCATCCTGCCAGCACCTCAAACATGTCCCACCCCAAACTCAGCTTCCCGTGCCCCGGCCTCCTCCCTGCCCCGCCTGGCTGCTTCTCCGGTCACCACGACACCCACCACACCGCTGAGGTCTAGATGGTCTCCACTTCCTTCACTCAAGGCCGTGGCCACGTTTGGACTGCCTGGCCATCTTTTTGTCCCCACAGCTACCACCCTCATCTCTCCGCTCCCTGAGCCAGGGGTTCTCGCTCTTGGCTCCTGTGACCCTGAAACACCTGGTCTCGCCCCCAGAAACTCTGATTCAACCAGCCCGGCGTATGGACCTGGCCTGGTGGTCGACTTGGGACTTGTAGCCGAGGCGTGAGGGAGAACAGAATAGGTGCTACAGAGGGGCCCACTTCCACTTGTGACGCCCTTGTTCCTGCCAGAGCGGGCGGCCCAGCGCCCCCCCCTTCCCCCACACCAAAGCAACTCCCAGACCCCAACCATCTCTTTGGCTAACAGAATTCCAGGATGCGTAACCTGACACCGGTTTTCAGCAAGGAACTTCTGGTATCCAGCTTCACAGCCCTAGCATCGACCACGGACACGCCACAACACAGAATCGTAAAGACGTACATTTGTATCTTCAAAAAAGAATATACTTAAAGCAGTTACACCTGACCAATATTTTATGGGCAGGAAAAAGAAAAGGAAAAGGAGACCAGGCCTAGTTCTTTATGCACTGTTCCTTCACAAAGATTTTTCCTGGAAACTCCACTAGCAACAGAAAGAGGCTAAAAGGCCCCCAAATTGTCCCACACTGACACAAAGATCATCATCAACCTGGGTTATCTGAAAACAAATTAACAAAGAAATTCACAAATAACAACAGAAAATCCCACCCCAGATGAGGGAGAAGAACAAACGCAAACATGACCCATGCACAGGGCTCCCATGGGAGCCCCCCGGCCCAGGTCACGCGCCCTGCACACCCCGGCTGAGGGGACTCACGTGTCTGAGTCTTCGGAGCCCGAGTCCTCGTGGCTCTGCTCGGCCTTCCATCTCTTGTACCTGTCGATGAGCTCGGTCAGGTAGGAGGTTTTCTTTGCGTTGCGTATTATAAACTTGTGCTTCAGTAACTCCTTCGCGGTGGGTCTCTGGAAAACAAGCCGCCAGACGGAACAGGAAGCAGGAGATGAAGTTCCCTGTGTTCTGACTCGACCCCAAAGGACAGACTTCTGCCTCCAAGAGTCACGCACCCACACTAAAATGTAACGATCGAGTTCTGCTTCCAGGTCTGTTTCCCTGACAAAAGCCAGGATTCCAACAGCAGTGGTCCAGCACCCACGGGTGGGAATCCACGTGCAGTGTGGACATGGCGGTTAGTGTCTGATGTGGTCTGTGACATGCCACTGGGAACCACCCAGCAAAAGCAAAAAGCCTTTCCCGAGGAAGACGCACTGACACAGAAAACATGTCAGAGAACTTCAGAGATCATTTAGGACAGCTAGAATATACCTCCCGGTTTTTATAAAATATTTTGTTTACATACGCACACACATACTTACATACAAATGCTGACAAGAGAGAAAATATGTGCTCTGTGCTACCTTGTTAACTTTCTGTGTTACTATTTGGCTCCACCTCCCCAAAATAGTAAGATAGATGTTAACTGGGATACATCTCAACAAAACTAGAAAGGAACCAAGATATACCCTTTTCTCTGACGCTGAAAGAGTACCGAGTGCCCTCACTCATCAGCTTCCCCCACGTACAAGTGCTGGCCTCCCCCGTCTGTCTCTCGCCCTGGGGTTGGGGTGAGGACCTCGTCCAGGTCCTGGGCTCCGAATGGCCAAAACCACACAGCACATTCTGAAGTTGGCAACTGCCTTCCCCTCAAGGATGGCAAACCGGATGACAGGGAGCACACTTTCCAAGCACAGCCCAAACGAGAGCAGACGGGGGGGCGGGGGGCGGGGGGGGGGGGGGACACGGCCAGTGAGACTCAGTTCCCTCTTACTTAAAGCCTGATTCACGACAGCCAGCCATGTTTCTCAAATTCAAGCCTACAGGAAACCTGGGTCACCTCAGGTGCTGTCTCACTCCCTGGGAAACTCCCAGCATCTCCGAAGTACTCACATTCTCAGCTTCTTGTCCTCTTCCTCAGTGCGCTTGGGGCAAGGTAGGGGCAGACATGTGTGCTCTGGGCAAGTATGCAGACACTAGAAATCCATTTTTAATGGAAAGACGAGCACACGTGTGGGGGTGTATCTTCTTGGGTGCTTCATAGCCTCTGCACTGCGGCAAGGGACTCACATCATACCAGACCGTCCAGAGCGCCGTGGACAGATGAAGCAGCGACCCTCCCCGCCTGATGCCTGAGGCATTAATGAAGCCCACCTGGTGAGCTCAGGCTACGTTCCCCCGGGGGTTTGAAGAAAATGCTGCATCCCCCATTTCATTCCTTTACCAAAACGAGCATACTAGAAAACCATGGTGTTCTTGTAAAATTAGTCACCCATTCTTAGATAAGAGTTAAGAAGGGGATTCAGGGACACCAGGGTGGCTCAGTGGGTTAAGCCTCTGCCTTCAGCTCAGGTCATGATCTCAGGGTCCTGGGATCGAGCCCCGAGTCTGGCTCTCTGCTTAGCAGAGGGCCTGCTTTCCCCAACCCCTGCCTGCCTCTCCGCCTACTTCTGATCTCTCTGTCAAATAAACAGATAAAATCTTTAAAGGGGCGCCTGGGTGGCTCAGTTGGTTAAGTGTCTGCCTTCGGCTCAGGTCATGATTCCAGGGTCCTGGGATCGAGCCCCTCATCAGCCTCCCTGCTTAGCAGAGAGTCTGCTTCTCCCTGCTGCTCTGTTTACTTGTGCTCTCTCTCTTTATCCTTCTGTCAAATAAATAAATAAAATCTTTAAAAAAAAAAATCTTAAAAAAAAGGGGGGGGGTTTAGCTTGGCCTTCAGCCAACGCTGCTAGAAGACTCAGAAACAAACTAAGGACATATGGTCCTATACGTAACACCAAAATACAAAGATAACCTTCAGAGATGCATCCTAATTCAATAGAGAATTCAACTAAAGCTATACAGGAGAGAATTCGTCTGGCCACATGGCTCTGCCAGTCGATCACACACACAAAAAAAAATAAAATAAAAAAGGAAGGGGTAGGAGGGCAAGGTGGGTGGTTCATGCGTACTTTTTAATTTATCTTTTCTTTCCTAACACATGCCAAGAAGAAATTAAAAACATGTACCTTAAAGGCACATTTAGCCATTATTTTTCTGGCCAGACTTTGCGATTACTAAAAACGGCTAAAAATAGCCTGACCTTTTACTATAAACATTAAAAATTTATGATTCCACGTATAATATTAAGGAGAACAGTCTTCAGGCTCAATGAGGTACAAAATGCTAGAAAATCTGAAAGAAAATAAGTAGATTTCTGTTTATTAAAAGATAAATAATAAAAACATTTACGGAGCATCTGGATGGCTCAGTGGGTTAAAGCCTCTGCCTTCGGCTCAGGTCACTAGCTCAGGGTCCTGGGATGAAGCCCCAAGTCAGGGTCCTCAGTAGGGAATCTGCTTCTCCCTCTCCCTTTGCCCCCAGCCACCACCCCCCCAATTGTGCAAATGCTCTCTCTACCCTAAATAAATAAAATCTTAAAACAAAAAAATCTGCAACTCAAATTAGTCGCATCCATTTAGAAAAGAAGAAGGAAAAAAAAAAAAAAGTGATCATAAAGACAACGGTGACTACAGCAAGAGTGATTAAGGAAATTCCAGTAAGATGGCTCTAGACCAAGTCTGGCCACACAGAAAGAGGCGCCCACCCCGAGCTCGAGCAACTCACAAAGCTTGGCTCCTTATTCAAACAGGCTTCAACAAACTCCTTGAGGGGTTTGCTGTAGTTCCCTTCCAGCGTGGGGGGGTTGTTCTTTGGAATGAGGAATAAAACCTTCATGGGGTGCAGCTCCGAGTGAGGGGGCTCCCCCTTCGCGAGCTCGATGGCTGTTATGCCCAGGGACCAGATGTCTGCCTGCAACAACAAAGCATTTTTAGAGATACCAAGAAGGAATAAGCTCGAGTAAATAGGCTTCTTAGAAAAAAAAAGAAATACATCTCAACGTACTTCTAAGGTTTTGAAAAAGATAATTATTTTTAAGCAAAAACAAAAAAGATAAGCCTTTGGTATAATTTCAAAACAGGCGACACACAGGAGAAAACGGAATACACAGACCACCTTCTAGCTCTGCACTGAAGGTGGATTTTACAATCATTCGTCTTCCGTTTACTGCTGGAGTATGAAGCACTCCACGGTGACTCAGATCCCTGGAGTGACGTGACAGTTCGCCAGAAGTAAGCAGAGCGGGCACGTCTGGAATAGAGGGGTGTTTGCGACTCACCCATCAAGCCTGCTTACAACCACGCACAGCTGTGAGGCTAAGAGCCTCAGAGACTTGGGTTTAAACGCCAGCTCCATAACCAAAGTCTTACGACAGGAGACAATATCTCACCAGGACGCCTGGGTAGCTCAGTCAATTGGGGTCGGACTCCTGGTTTCAGCCCAGGTAGTGCTCTCAGGGTCGTGAGATCGAGCCCCACGGCAGGCCTGGCATGGAGACGGCCTCCCAGTCCCTCTTCCTCCGCCCTTCCCCTCACCCATGCTCTCTCACGCGTGCTCTAAAATAAATAAGTAAATAAAATCTTAAAAATAAAAAATCTAACCTGTGAGCCTAGTTTCCTCAATGGCAAATGGAAATAATACCGGGGAGGTTGAGCAGGGTGCCTCACAGAGGGCCCCGAACTCAGAACGGGTGTCTTCCGGAAACGTTCACACACACACACAGAAGTGGAGAAAACTACCGGAATCTTAATAGGGGAGAATATTCACAGAACTAACATGAAGTTAATGATTATTAACAATCTGCCATATGGACTTTGTCTACTATTTGCCACAGTGTATTTAAAAGTAAGTCTAAGATATCCTGACATTCTCCCCTGACTACCTCAGCTTGTCAGTAAAGGTTCTGTACTACCTATCAAGACCGAAAATTAGGAACAATTTAAAAATTAATAATAAGTTAATATGCTGTAATAGTTAAATTTCCTCAATTCTTCAAGAAAGTATTGTCACGGTCGGTTTACTGGAATCGGGATCCACACGAAGCCCGCCTCGCACAACCTTTCTGCACTGGCCACTGGGCACGGGAAACCCATCGAAAGTCAGAACCTACTCGATCCCTCACGCTCACTCTACAGCAAAGAAATGAAAGGCTGAGACATGGTTCAGGTCACGGCAGGACCCCGACATCCCAACCTTCAAAACCTGCTGTGTTCTCACAGCCCTAGGGAGCGGGACAGACCCTCGCTGCTATCTCCCTGGCCAACAGCCGGCGGGGTCAGCGCCACCACTCGCTCTGCTGCTTCTCTTCTTGGTGAAAACAGGCCTGTCAGCGAGTCTTGTTCTGAATTCTTTGCACAAAAAGGATCAGACTCAAGAACCAGCATCAGGACTCCTATTCCCATGCTCCCTCCCTGGGCAGCTTGGACTCTGTTTTAGCTCACATGTGAATGTATTACTTTTAAAATCAGTACAAACATGACAGATCCCAGAGTCCCTGTGCCCAGGAGGAGGTAGGCTGCTCGGCAGGTGAGCGGCGCTGCCCACGGCAGCAGGAGGATGGGAGCAGGTGCGCAGTGACAGGGAGCCAGGGATACACAAACAGGGGAACGCGCAGCCTCGTGTGCCAACGGCTCTTCCCACAACAGCTTTCCTCTGGCTGCCTGCTCCTGCCCTCCTGGACTTCCTGAGAACGGCTGCTCTATCCAAAGCCTGCTGCTTGGCACCCACAGGGCCTCAGCCCCCCAGACCCCTGATGGACAACCTCTCGATCCCCAAGCACCCCACAGCCACTTACAAACCATAATCCAAACACCAGACCGACGGTGGCCTTTGCTGACAGCCTCTCACCATGAGCCTATGCTCATGTCCCTAGAGCTCCGAGGGCTGCGGAACAGGCTCCCGGCTGGACAAGAGACAGAGAGTCCCAAGATTTCAAGGACCTGCACCTGCTCCCACAAGCCAGCATGGGCCAGCAGCTCACAGGAGGCCACCTTCCCGCCTGCACATCACGCCATGGTCTTCAGAAGAGAGGCTCAGGAATCACCCTCCTGCTTCTCCCCTAGTCCCCCAGGAGGGTCAGCCAGTATGGCCTTGTCCCAGCAAAACGCGTGCCAGCCTTCCAGCCTGCTAAGCCAGAGCCTGTGTGTCGCACCAGCTCATGACTTCTTCTCTGGATCCTCCTCCACCAGCCAGGGCCAGCGGTGTGGCTCCCAGCCTCTCAGCACTGGGGGCCCCCTGTCCCTCCTGCCCGTGGCTGGGTTCAGAGCTATCCTCTCCCCCTGGGGCGTCTCTGGAGGGCTCCTAAGTGTCTTCCTGCCTGGAGACTCCCCCTCTAGACATCTCACATCCTGCCTACGAATGTGGAAAACTTGATGGCAATTTGGCATTATGTATCAAAAGCCGTAAAAACACTCAAGCTTGTTAAAACCAATAAATTCCACTTCTAGGACTCTATCCTAAATAAATAATTTTAGATTTAGAAGATGGCGTATGCTGCCAAAAACATTCCATCGCTTCCACTCAATCTTAGAAGAAGGATAAAGCTGTGCTAACACGTTTACTGCTACGCCGCACACTCAGCGGTGACGGGGCAGAGAATCACAAATGTAACGGGGTTTGTCCATTACTGTACTTAGGAAATATTTGGGAAATATGGCATCAGATGAGAACACGTGTCTAGGTTTTAAAATAAAAGTTATGTGGGGGAAGGGCACTTACTTTCCAAGGCAATTAAGATTGAGGTAGAAGAGGAGACCTGTTTTACTGCCATCTGGAAAACCACGAAATTAGATGTTAAGAGAAAACAAACAGTGGTTTTCAATATGGGCCCAACAGAAGTTATAAGGGCAGGTGTTCTAAACTACACACAGACCCCTGCAAACAAACTGACTTCCCGCATGGACAGCTCCCACAGCATGCTCCTAAGGGATGACACAGAGTTCTCTGGTACTGATGATCAGGGACTCCTCTCGGTAGGGGTTAGGTTGCTATGAACAGACAACATTCTCGATCTTTGCAATATCCTGTTAATTAAGTAAAAGTAAGCTGGCTACAGATCTGCAGATACAACACAAGGTTGAGTGCTATAAAAAATTTATATGCAGAAAATATTCTACAAGTAACCATAGGCAAGGCTCTATAATCAAGAGAAGGAGGAAGGAAAAAAAGAACTAAGAATCCTGCCTTTTGGCTCCCTGGGTAGCACCATGGTGGTTGGGAAGAACCAGTGTCTTAAGGAGCAAAAAGGGAGCGAAGAAAGCGGCAGATTCATTTCCTAAGACAGTCTGGTGTGATGTGAGAGCACCGGCTATGCTCAACGTAAGAAACACTGGAAAAACACTAGTCACGGGGACTTAGGAAACAAACTCACATCCAATTCCCTAAGGGCTGGGTTTCTGAAAAGAGCCTTGGCCATCTGCAGAATGATGAAGGTGCACCTAGAAAATTCAGGCTAATTACTGAGGACGTTCAAGACAAAAACCGCCTCATTTCCCTGGCATGCATCTTACCCGAGACAAAATGTGCTCCACGGTCAAAAAACATGGCAGACCACGATCAAAGCGCATGCCGAACTCAAGACTACCAATGGTTATTTACTTTGTCTGTTTTGTGTTGCTTTTGCTAAAAAAGGCAACAATCAGATTCAGAAGACCTCTTATGCTCATCACCAACAGGTCTGCTGAATTTGGAAAACGATGATAGAAATCACAGCCTCAAGATCTGCAAAGGACTTGAAAGAAGTGGTCAATACACTGATTCCAGAAAGCATCAAAAGACACAGAAAAGGCCTGTCAGTCCATTTATCCATTCCACGAATGTCTTGGTTAGAAAGTAAAAATGCTGAAAAAGCCCCAACCTTGAATTAGGAAAACTCATGGCACTTCGTGGTGAAGGCAGTAATTCTGGAAAAGCTATAGGGATTGAGACCAGTGATCAAGTTGAATGAGCCAATGGATACGAGCCACCAGTACAAGAATCTGTTTAAAATTCACACATGTAATGGTGACAAAAAAATCTTATTTGTGATCTTTAGCTTCTGATCCTGCTTTTCACAGGCCGCCATGGACAAGCTAACCAGACAGATTCCAAAAACTGGCGGGCTAATACTGCCAGTCTTCCCTTATCTTTAACAATCTTCTTTTTTTCCATCAACATATCACCTAGTTCCATTTTTCACCATGGTTAGACAGCAGTTATTGCAGAGATGACCGGACACCAAAATAACTTAGCCTGTGCTGGGGTGGTAGGTCTACAGATGTTTTTCTTTTTTTATCTCCTTTTTTCCAACATTTTCCAGATTAAAGAGTACATACTGCTTTTGAGACCAAAAAAGGGAAAAGCTATTTACAAGGGACTATGGACACTGGCTTCTCAGTGTCTGCAGGGTATTTCAGTTAGCAGGCCAAGTCAGCTTCTCCAGCCTCATCCCCTTCTACGTTCTTCACCACAATCTAAAATCCAAATTCAAGTGTCACTCCATTCCCACACCAGACTTGGGTCTGAACACCCACCCACCCTCATCTCTGAGGGGCTGCAAAGCTCTATGTCTATGAAGCTTTCCCCAGCTTGCTCTGACTTTCTGCACACAACTCCTCTGCCCTCCCCACTCTCTGCCAGAGCCACCCAGGACTCCAATCACTCACTGAAGATGTAAATTACTCAGCACTGGGCACAACTACAGCAATAACCAAATGAACGAATACAGAGAAAGCGACATCGAACAGATACAATGTTTTCATACAAGTCCAACCCATTTGCCAACACACCATCATAATAACCTTACAAAGAAAGCGGGGGGTCGGGGGGTAATTAAGGGGGGAATTAACATTCTTCAGCCAAGACCCTGCTCAGACATGGAAAGCAAACCCTTCTTTGTGGGAGAACAGTTATCTCCCTTGGCACCATCTCCAAAGTCCCAAGACTTCTTAAAATAAACCAAGCTAGCCTACTTCACCTTAAAAATAACAGTAATAATGAAGGCTCAAGACATACGGACAATCATGATCTAGTAATGCTATATTTAGATGAAGAACTGAGACCAATGGAAGATGTCCTATATGTGCAAACATGCTCAGGACACCTAAGGAGTCTGGACAAATGACAAGGGGTCAGAATACTGCTTCAACAGGTGTTCATGTTGACAACATACATAAAACTAAGGCTCACATGCCCTTTGGTTCAGTTAAGATGATGATGCTAGTGAGGCAGGGGCATTCTAGCCTTATCCCAACCTGACCTTCCTTTGAAAATCAGTGAGTGTCCAAAAATGAGTATGATGGGAGCAAGGGTTCCGAACAATGGTAACAGAATCCTGCCACCGTGGGGCTGTGAGCTCAACAGAAAGCAAAGACTAATAGGAAATATGTCTAGACAGACACCTAAGGCAAAGAATGGAAAGGGTAACTGGAAAGAAGCCAAATATATTTGTGTACCAGGACACCACCCATGGCCGTCCAAGAGCCTCCACCGCCTGCCAGGCAAGTCTCTGAGAAGGGAGGCAGTCCCTAGAAGAATATCCACAAAGCAAACGCAGAAAAAGACCCTTTGTGAAAAAAGCTGCTAGCCCAGAGCCACACCTAATGGGAGGGAACTAATGTCATATTATCCCCAAGGCCCCAGACTCAGACATAGACATCAGCCTTATCTGCACTTTCCACACCTCCTGGGTCAACAAATCTGGGAAGCAAACTTCACATCAACATCATTTTTGCACGTGATTTCCAGGTCAGAGGTGTTGGGTGTGAGTCAGGAAAATGAAAAGATTTAGCCTTTGATACAGGCCAGACTAAGAGGTAAAGTTAAAGGGTAGCAAGAAGAGTGGCATAGCTTTTCATGCTCCCCAACCAAGTGCGTGCCCCCGGAGCTGGAGACAGCTTCTTTAAATACAAACAAGAACCCTGAAACACCCACAGATGGGATCTGAGTGTTCTGATCTTGGCAAGAACTCCGGGAAAAAGGTGGCCAAGCCTTATGATGCAGGAAAATCTCTACCACTAGAGGCCCCACCTTGGGCAAATGTCCAGAGTAGCCCCAAAGGAGGAAGACAGGCAGCAAGGGCAAGGTCGAGTGAGCTGTCGTGTGAGCCATGGTGGGCGTTTCATCATGGAAAGAGAAGGTCTGAATCCAGATTCACAAGCCCCGTGGTCGAGCAGCTCATTTCCCGGGAAGAGCAGAGAGTACTAGCGCAGTGTATTCGGAGGTCAGAAATGCGGATTCTAGCGCCTACCAAACTCCAGATCTACGAACTCGGATAAATGGGCCTCAGCCTCAAATAAAGAGAAAGGACTAAACACAGAAGTTCCTGCCGAGTCCTAAAACGACAGCTCCCCAACGGCCGAACTGGCTGCAGAGATTCCCCTGGAGCGACCCCTCACACAGGGCCACGTGCCAGCCAGCGAAAACTGTAGTGAGCACTGCACAGCTGTCACGCTGGGGGCTGAAGACCCAATAGTCACCCTCAGGCCGTGGCTGCCAAGGCCACGGGGGGGACTACGACAGTCACGGCCACCACAACGACTCAAAAGTGAGACAGCCAGGTCCGTCTCTGCCAGGCTAGCACAAGGCACACCTGCAACCTTGGTACCACCTAGTCCTTCCAACAGGCGATGGCTCACAGTGGCGCCCTGAGGGCTGGAGGAAAGGCTGCTCTACGCTCTGCGTGCCAAGTTCGACAAACTGGGAAGTCGACTGTCTATTTAGAAGAGTCCCATTTAAAAAGAGGAAGCAATGCCAGGCGTGTACACGTATGGGAGTTAAACACGGGTCTGCCTAGAAATTGTCGGTTCAGAGGAGCCAGTTCCCTGTGGCCATGTGAGTTTTCTGCGCACAGTGTGCGGGCGGGCAGCTGGGGGGGAGCAGTTAAATCAGGGATCCCTGAGGCAAGGGCCATAGGCTGTTTAGTCTATACTAAGAAGTTTACAAAAGCTGAAGGGGACACCCGGGTGGCTCACTTGGTTGGGTGTTTTCGGCTCAAGTCATGATCCCAGGGTTTCAAGATCGAGCCCCATGGGGACCTCCTCACTCAGCGGGGAGTATGCTTGGGATTCTCTCTCCCTCTCCCCACCTCCAGGCTCTCTCTCTCTCTCTTTAAATAAATATATCTTTAAAAAACCAAAAAAAGAAAAAGAAAAGAAAGAAAAAGAAATGAAAAGAAAAAAAAAAGAAAGTTGAAGGTATCAGGAAAAACTGGGAGAGTACAACAATGTATGACAGGTAAAAAAAACATGTTAGGAAGGAGCCTCTGGGAATAAGGATCCTAACACGGAATTGAAAATAATGAGAGGAAGAATCTGTAGCAATCACTAAAGGCATATTCTTTCCAGATTCTGGGCTTCTATTTTCGTGGCCTCTCCATTGCTTTTGCGGGGCCTCTTTCTCTGCCTGTCCCTGGAACACTGCTCCGAGGTCTGTCCGGGGCCCCCTCCCTCATGCTCCACTCTGCGGCCCCACACGCCCCCATGCCTCCACCTGGACGTGTCACCAGTCCCAAACCCACTCCGGCCACCCTCGTCCCCTGCTCCTTCTCAGGGAGCCCACCGCCACCAAGCATCGGTGCTAAAGCTAGAAACCTCGGCAACTGCAGGCCGGGTGAGTACAGGACACTGAACGATGGAGAGGGAAATGACACCTGCTCTCTGACCAAAGTCTGAGAGAACCACCTTTAGGTCCCACCTCAAGGACCTCCCTTCGCTCTGCCGGGAAAGGCTGCCAGGTCGAAGGGGAGAGGGACGACTGTCCGGAGCCGGCCACCGCGAAGAGCCGGGCCTTACCTTTGAGTCGTAGGCAGACTGTTTGATGACCTCGGGCGCCATCCAGAACGGGGTACCCACGAAGGTATTCCTTTTGATCTGCGTGTCCGTCAGCTGGCCTGCCACCCCAAAATCGGCCAGCTTCACCTCCCCGTGCTCCGAGAGCAGGACGTTGGCAGCTGCAGAGTGAAAGCCGAGACGCCCCGATGTTACCTGCCGGGCGGTTCCACCCGCCGTGGGTTCGGGGGCCCGTGGTTCTGTCGCGGGGGATCGCAGGCTCGCCGAGGGCCAGCAGCACCGGTGCGCTGCAGGGAGATGCCCCCGGAGCCACCCAGCCCAGGCGTGAGGAAGGCAGTCTCCCCACACGCGTGGGATAACCTCCCTCGGGCAGAGAAGCACGAGCTTAGCTCCACAGCACCTTCCCACCCGCCCGGGGGGGCTTCCGAGGAGAACAAGCAAGATGCCTCCTTACCTTTAATATCTCTATGAATTTTCTTCTCAGAATGCAAATAATCAAGTCCTTTCAGGATTTCTCTTAAGATGGTAGCAATCTGAGTTTCATCTAAAGGGCCAGGTTCTAACTAATAAGAAAAGAACAATTAAAGTTACTTAAATGATCATCTTGGTTTTTTTAAAAAAGACTATTTATTTGAGAGAGCGAGTGCGTGCAAGAGAGAGCGTGAGCTGGGGGGAGAGGGAGGAGCAGGGTCCCCGCCGAGCAGGGGGCCCGATGCGGGGCTCGATTCCAAGACCCTGGGATCACGACCTGAGCCGAAGGCAGGCGCTTCACTGACTGAGCTACCCAGGAGCCCCTCAAATGATCATCTTAGAAATAGTCTGAGGTGGAAGAACCGAGGCCCGAGTTACACAGACAAGATTAAAATCTAAAAACCTCTTCAGCCTGAAAGAGACATTTTGTCTAAACAATTAAAACATACTAAAAGGACCCACTGCCCCCACCCCTGCAACAAAAAAGTGAAAAAAGCCATGGAGGAAAAGCCAGCTGAACAGAAGTCAGGCCTGGGGGCCAACTGCCTTCTGAGGTCACCCCTGCCCTAGGACTTTCCAAATCTGAAGTTTGAAGACCTGGGGGAAGAGAGCTGACAGGGGCTCAATGCCTTGTGATGGGGGTATTTTTTGTGACATAAGGAAAATAGTAGTTATTATATTACTCCAAATATTATATTGCCTCAGACTAGCCTCCGAAAACCTTTATTGTGAGAAACTCAAAAGAATTGATACTGATGCCTTAAGGTTATAATCGTATAAAGATGTAAGGAAGAAATGTCACATGCATACATCCCCCCTTTAAAAGGGGGAAATAAGATCCAGAGCTCAGCTCGGAATGGGTTAAGAGCCCATCACCACCACACGGCAGGGAACTCAACCACAACTAATAATTACACGAATCAGCAAAACCACCTGACACTCCCTGAAAGACTAATAAGGCAGCCATCAGAGAGCGGCCAGAATTCTCATAATTCACCATATGATAATCCTTGGTGTTGTTCTATTTTTAGATCTCAGAGTGAACGCCATCATCACCCAAATTCTCACACTTCTGTCAAAGGAAGCCACCACCCTATGACATTCCAAGTAACTTTTTTTAAAAGATTTATTTATTTTAGAAAGAGAAAAAGAGCGAACGAGCACGAGCGGGAGGGGCAGAGGGAGAGAGAATCGGAAGCAGACTCGGCCCGGAGCCTGACGCGGGGCTCCAACCCATGACCCTGTGATCACGACCTGAGCTGAAGCTGAGAGTCGGACACTCGAGTGATCGCGCCACCAGGGTGCCCTCCCTGTGTAACTTTCTAAGACAGATGAGCTTTACAGCCTGATGTGAATACGGAGAACCCATAGCTGCTGGGGGAGGGAGGTGACAGGCAAAGGGGGTAAAGTGGAGTAGGAGGCACAGACCAGGACCCTGAGATCATGACCTGAGCTGAAGGCAGAGGCTTAACCCACTGAGCCACCCAGGCAGGGGGGTTGCTTTAAAGGGAATGAAACTAAGATGTTCTTTCCACATGAGCATTCGACTGACACACGGACGCTGTCCTGGACAGACAAGCTGACTTGTGCATCTCAGGGCCTCGCAGGGAAGATGGCGACAGAATGGCTGTTTCACAGGCCTGGGGCGGGGGTCAGCAAGGCTCCCCTGGTCTCTTGGTGACAGCCGGACTCCTGCCTGGCACCACCTTCTGGTTCATCCGGGGCTCACAGGCCCAGCTCAGTCTTCCATAACAGGGTCCAGGCGTGCTAGAGGGAAGGTGGGGGAGCGCGGGGGCTTTCTCAAAGCCGGCCACTTCTCCTAACCCGCTGACCCCACAATCTCTGGGACTCTGGCATCAGGCAGCAGCGCCCTGTGACCAGGCCGACCCCCCGGCAGTCTCCCATGCAGGATACAGGGCCAGACAACGTTGGGGGCACACTGGTTCTACGAGACGTGATGGGCTCGGAGAAGGTCACACCCTTGGGCCAACTAGCCTACCAGGAAGGACCCAGTTTCTAATTCAGATACTGTCCAGGGGCTCCTGGGTGGCTTAGTCGGTGAAGCGTCTGCCTTCAGCTCGGGTCCTGATCTCAGATCGAGCCCGGTGTCGAGCTCCCTGCTTAGTGCGGAGTCTGCTTCTCCCTCGCCTCGGCCCCTCCCCCTGCTCCCGCTCTCGCTTGCTCTCTCCCCCTCTAAAATGAATAAATAAAAAATCTTAGGGGCACCTGGGTGGCTCAGTGGTTATAAAGCCTCTGCCTTCAGCTCAGGTCATGATCTCAGGGTCCTGGGATCAAGCCCCCCATCGGGCTCTCTGCTCAGCAGGGAGCCTGCTTCCCCCATCCCACCTCTGCCTGCCTCTCTGCCTACTTGTGATCGCTGTCAAATAAATAAATCTTTTTAAAAAAAATCTTAAAAAAAAAAGGTACCGTCCAAAGATTACCTCAGATGAAGGCAACACGTTGCACACTTTATTCCACAGAACCTAATTTTCCCCCAAATTATATGACCAAGAGTCTTATTTTCAAGAAACATACATTAAACTACTGTTCCAAAGAGCACAACCTGAAGACCCTGCCTTGTCCGTCTCCCCAAAAGCTGCTTCTGAGTGTTCACAGGACGAAGACATTTCATTACTCAGAAAGGGGAACAGGCACTTTTCTCATAACCGGGGAGAGTGGGGGGAGGGCAAGGCTGCTCATGCGCGTGCGTGTGCAAGTGCGTGTGCATGCGCATGTGCAAGTGTGTGTGCATGTGCGTGCATGCATGTGCTTGTGCATTGCAAGTGTGTGTGCGTGTGTGCATGCGTACACATGAGCGGGTGTGCACGAGCACGCTCTTATTCACGACACCAGGATGCAGAAGGATAATCCAGTCATCCCAAATCCTATCACGGAGCACAGGTTTCATTTCCTCCTCCGGCAGGGTACCCAGATCATGAGGCACGTCTGACTAGACTTGGATTTAACCACCCCTCCCTTCGGCTATCAAGTCTCTGGAAAGGAACAGCAACGCCGCCTGCGGCCACCACCAAGAGGAAAGAAAAGAAGCAGGGAAAACTAATTAAAACCCTTTCCCTGGATCATTAAGTGCTGGCTCTCCAGTTAATAGACACATAGTTACGCCCTTTTAAACGTGACCTAAACACCACCCACGGGTGATTTATATGCCATGGGAAGGTGGGAGAGACTCTATTTACAGGGCAAGGAGATCCTCCGTGCTGTCAAAGACACTGCAGAAAGTCTGCAGTTGTTCTGGACCCAGACCTCTCCGCAGGTGGGGAAGCCCGGGGTGAGCTAAGTTCACAGAGCGATACGTTAACCTCTTCCACCACTAACATTTCTAAGCAATATCAACGTGGCGGTCTCTACCATGAAGAGGAATGTGGGCTTTTCAAATAATTTTTGTAAAAGAAAGACTCCCAGGAAAAACACTGAGATTGCATCTCACTTCTGGGTGACTTCGAACTCCCTCTCCCCCGAGTCTGCTTTTCCCTCCCGAGTCTGCTCTTCCCTCCTTCCTCTGCAATGCGGACCCTCAGCCAGGCACGCAACTAGGGGCCACCCGGGCCAGGGTCCGCGGCAGCAGGCTTCACCGTGTGACTAACTCTCACTCATGGGATAGGCACAGAAGTGACAGCCCCTTCCTGGTCTTGGCCTTGGAAACACTGGCAGCCAGTGAGGACAGTGACTGGAGACCACGGGAAACCACAGGTTACAGATGGCAGAGCCACCGTCCAGAGCAGGGCCCTGACGACCACGTGGACTGGAGGCCAGTGACCGCCCCCCCCATGCGGGACAAACAGAGTGGACCCATGAACAAGGTCAGGGTTAGACAGTTGAAAATCTGCCTACAACTTCTGACTCCCCAAAAGCTTAACTACTAACAGCCTACTGTCGACTAGAAGCCTTACAGATAACATAAATGGTCTCTTAACATTCGTTTTGTATGTTACGTGTATTACATAGTATATTACAGAAGAAAATGGTATTAAGAAAATCATAAGAAAGAGAAAAATACACTTACAGCACTGTCCTGTACAGGGAAAATCTGCATGCAAGTGGACCCGTGCAGTGGAAACCCGTGTTGTTGCAGGGTCAACCAGCCCTCTCTCCTGTTGGAGACACTGTTCGGGGGCCACTGCAGTAACCGCTTAGCCTAACATTAACGAACAGGCCATCTCATTGCTTTAAATCGTGCTGCATGTTCATTTTAAGTCTGTCAACCATCTCTTGCCTGATCGAGTAACCACTTCACGGCGCAGGGGTTCTTCTAAACTAGACTCCAAGGCCAGCCCTGACAGTCTCCTGCAGAGACTGAGCTGTCACTACCGATCTCCCAGACTCCGGCTGTCTGCTGCGGACGCTCCCTGCGAGCCGCCCGATCCACCCCAGCTGGCTTCCTTCTCCCTGCAGCACTTTCCGACATACAATCTGACTCTCTTCTCTCAGTAGAATACGGCTCCGTGCCAGGGGGATTTCCTTCTGCCTTGCTCACTGCCGAAACTTCCCGTGGCTGGAACAGCGCCCAACACGTAGCCGGCACACAACAAGCATTTTCTGAATGAAAAATGAATTCACCTGAAACCTATCACATTTCAAGTCATGAAGTCTTCAACCTCACAATACCTATTATATTCGTAAGTCAGGGCACCCCAGAAGCAGACAAAACTTGAGAAATTATTTACACACGTGCTTTTCAAACCAGAGCCCAGCGTTTCCTTACAGTGCCTTCTAGGGCTTCGATGGGGAGCCAAAGAACATTTTATTTCAATTTGTTCGTTACCTTTCAAATTAAAAAAACAATCAACGGATCGAGCACACTCATATGTGTGCATTCAAAATAAAATATATGCTTATTTTACTCAAACATTCCTGGCTCCTAACAACTCAGCTACATATGGGGGGCACCTGGGCTGGCTCCGTCAGAAGAGCATGCAGCTCCTGATCTTGGCATCATGGGTTCAAGCCCCACACTGGGTGCAGACATTACTAAATAAAACAACAAAATGAAACAAAACAAAAAACCTAAACTGTGTCTGAAACTATTCTTCATGCCAGATCCCATCTTTTGCTGCTCAAGTAACGGGTTAAGGGTATCAGCTGCATTTTCTTAAAGTCAAGAAGGATGCAATTCCAGCACAGAGGAAGAGCAGCTCCCACGGACACACCCTCCAACAACATCAGTGTATCTTCTGCCCCACAGAGAGAGGCCCCAGCTGCGCCCAGACAACAGGACTGGGAAGTTCAAGGGTGGGACAGCCCCTCAGTACCCCACAAAAAGCAGATCTGTGTGAATTCCACAGTGGAATTTATGAAGCCTTCTGGTTGTGTCCTTCGACTTATCTGTGGGGCCCATGATTTACCTATAGGCCAAGCTGCAGACCAGGATCCTCAACCCATCTTCAGCCTGGGGTGAAGTCGCTCTCCTCTCTCAGGTCACTTCCAAATGTATAAAACGGCAGGAGGGGATCAGGTCTGCAGTTCTCCTGCGCTCCGACAGCTGACACCACTGCTGCCTCAGAGGGCTCGGGGGCAGGGGTCTGCGGAAGCACGCTCATACCCAGACAGCTCCCTACCTACGACCCAAACACCCCACTTCCCACTGGGGAACATCCAGGCAATTATATCTCTGTCTCACATCCCATCCTGGAGCCGGCCTCCCTGTGGAACCTCAATTCCAGAATGACAAGCAAGCCCCCCTAAAAGTAACTACCAGACATGGTCAAAAGGCAATGTCAGCTGAAGGAGGGTGGCCATCGTCCTGTCCCAGGCTACAGTGTCATTAAGGTTTAAGGCAAGGAATTCAACTACCATCTAAGAGCGTAAGTAAAAAGACCCGATAACCACAATGCAGAACGAAAACGCAAAAAACAAATTTGCACACGGTACTTCAACACCCGTACGGACAAGAACGGGAAGGGGTTGCAGAGACAGCTGTCCACCTCTGACCAGTCTGAAGCCTTAGACCAGCTTTCATTCTGTTAGGGACTGAATTGTTGTGCCCACCCTCACCACTAAAAATTCAAATGTTGAAAACCCACCACCCAATCTGATGGTTTTAGGAGGTGGAGCCACCGAGTGGTGATGAGATCACGTGTGTGGAGTCCTCAGGGAAAGGGTTAGTGCCCTTCTCAAGGATAGGCCAGGGAGCTGCTCTGGGGCTCTCTGCTCTGCCTCATGCAAAGATACAAGACACCACCCTCAAGCCAGGAAGCAGTCCTCACAAGACACCAATCTGCCCATGCCTGAGCTTGGACTTCCCAGCCTCCAGTGGGAACTGTGAGAAACCCACGTTTGTTGTCTGAGTCCCCAGTCCACGGTAATCTGTCATGGCCGCTCAAGCTGACTATGTCAGCTGCTGAGTGCATGAAGAGAAAAGATGAATCTAGAAAGTCAAGCTACATGCTCTGAGGGATGGCATGGCCCTCTCCCTGACCAAGGCCCTCTCCCTGACGTGGTCGCCTTTCCTCCACAGACCCTGACAAGTGAGGCTCCTCCAAAGCCACATACACATATTAGCAGTATGCCTCTTACCAGAGAGACATTTAATAAAAGCAAGGTTAATTTTTCAGGAAAAAGCCCCAGAATCCATATATTCAGCTACATGGTATCCAATATTATATGCAATAATATTCTCATTCTTAAAATCTTTCATTAACAAATAACAGACCCTCTCAAAATAATCCTAATAGTTTTCAACATTCAAAAAGTAATTCTTGCCTCCTATTATTAATGGGTCATCTGTGCAAGTTGGGGACCAGCCAACAGCAAGGGGATATGAGAAAGATAAAACAAAGTCAGAGGGACGGGATGGACAATGTGGGGCCAGGAAAGGCCCCAAGCTTTGCAGCTGGGCACAATGAGGTCCAAAGTCCAGTTTTATTTGCTAGCTGGGACACCCAACCTCTCAGCCTCTCCACTGGCTCGTCAATTAAAACAAGATGATTCAGGACGTCCAGAAAAGGATGCCTGGCTCTCGTCAATAGGGCCATCAACGTGGATGATGGATAGCAGTCTGCTGGGACTGATACCAAACAAGATTTTTTTTTTTTAAAGTGGAGAGTTCTACACCTCCTTCCAATTGTAATGTCTTCAAAGCTCCAAAGGCAGTTGCCACTAAATAAATTACTGTGGCATTAAGAATGAATCAACCAGGGCAGCGAGGCTAGAGCTGCTTCTCTGAACGGCTCTGTGTGGAGGACAGAGTCCCGGCAAACAATCTCCCGTGTGCCACAAAGGCGGTGCCCTCAAGGTAACAGTAAATCTAATTACCCAAAATGAGATTATTTTCTACATTCCTGTAGCAGTTCCCACAAAGGTAAAAAAATGTTAAACTCTTTGTGTCCTGTATTTATGGAAAAGATGCAAAGCAGGCCATGAAATTTATCCAGCTCTTCTGCTGCTTTTCTCATTCTAATCGTTGATACGGTATTAAATCCTTTCTTAAAATTTCCCCTTGAACACTACTTAGACTGATTGCTTTCATGGTTTATAACATGATAGGCTATTTTAAAATTGGGTACGTGATACTTTTAAAGATACATAAAGTTTTAGAGGTTTACCTTCCCCCCAAAAAACGACTCATTGCTACTCCCACTGTGAGAAAGAAATCTCTTAACCAAAGGGCTTTTCTTTCCTTAGTGGATAAAATCTGTGTAAGACTATAACCACTAAAACACACAGGCTTTCCAGCAACCACTCTGAGAGCAGGGAAAGCTGCAGGCCCATCAGCCAGACAACGGTCACCTTCTAACACGAAAGTGACAGACAAGGCCGGTCCTAGAAAAGACCACGTGGGCACCCCAAGCCAGCCCTTCCAGGACAGGTGCTGAGTGCGCTGATTCCACAGCATAACCACCGTGGGGACAAGATGTCAAGTGCTAAACAACTATGGGAGTTTTTTAAAACTTGTTCTGCCTCCATGTGTTTCTAGGACAACTTAAGCGATGCTTACGGTTCACTGCTGATCTGTAAGCTTCTGGCCAGAAGCCAACATGCAGCCACGTTTCACTGAGAGCAGCAAGGTGCAGACTGGGGCTCTGAGGTCAACCCCTGGCGAGCTTCCACTGGCTCACATGTGGACTGGCAAGAAGGCCCAGGGCCAGCCAGGGGACAAAACCGCGGGGGTGGGGCCGGCTCCACTGTCAATGCCCCACCAGCGCCATCAAGGCCACCACACGTGCGAATAAAAAACAGGAGTGTGCACCCCCCAGCAAGCCCTGGGGCCCGGCCACTGCCCTTCATCTGCCTGCAGCTCTGGGCTGTGCAGGACTTGGACCCAGGCTTGGCCCCCCGCCCCGCTCCCATGGGTGACACCACTCTGCCACGGTCACAGGCTGCCGGCCTGCCTGACTTCTGAAATCAGGGACGTTTTAAAAACCCTGGTTCTAATTAATTATAAATGAAAATGCTACAGGTGCATTTCGGAAGCTAAGCTACTACTATCTGAAATACGAAACAATAACGGGATCTCCGCTCCACAAAAGTTAAAAGCAGTTTTGGAAAACAAGCTAACAAAGGGTTCCCAAGGAAGGCAATGATAGGATCCTTCACGGCTTCTACGAACAAATTCACTGGCTTCCCAGGAAACAGCAGAACTGGTTTCAAAAGTAGAACTAGGGGCTCCCTGGGGGCTCAGTGGGTTGAGCGCCCAACTCTTGGTTTTGGCTCAGGTCACGATCACAGGGTCGTGAGATCCAGTCCCGTCCCCCCCCCCCACCACCACACTCAGCAGGGAGTCTGCTTGGGATTCTCTTCCTCTGCCCCTCCCCCCACTCATGGACATTTTTTCTCTCAAATAAATCAATCTTTTAAAAGGGGGAAACTATAATTTCCAGTAATATTATTAGAAACGAAATTATAAGGAAAAGTCTGGTCCCCTTTCTGTGCAACTGAAGAGGGAAACACAAGTGGATAAAAACAGAATTACCTTTACAACCAAGATTTATTGAGAAGAGCTCTGATGCGTATCCAGGCATGGGAGGGGGGTACTTACTAGATCTAGCGCGGAGCCTCCACCAAGGTATTCCATTATTATCCACAACTTAGTGTCCTACAGAAACAAAAAGAGGGTAATTATTTTTAATAAACCAAACCAGAAAAAAATTTAAATAATGTCGGGGGGGGTTCACTGTTCTTTTGGAACTGAAAATTTCCAAGAAAAGCATGTGCAAATGAGTCCCATGCAGGAGCGGCCTCAAGACACGGTGAGCGACCACGGCTTGTCCCGGCCTGCATCAGGAGCTCGGAAGCAGCGTGTTCTGGACCTGCTGAACCAGAAATCTCCGAAGAGGGGACGGACAAGCTCAGTCTGTGACCCTCGGCAACAGCGGGGTTTGGGAACCAGTCCCCAAGGCCCATCACAGGGCCGGCAGCGGACACACACGTTCCCCCGCGTGTCAGCCTGGAGGCACCCAGAGCACCCAGCCCTGGGGCCCGGCCACTGCCCTTCATCTGCCTGCAGCTCTGGGCTGTGCAGGGGCAGCCCTCATGCCCTGTGAGCTGAGGGAAGGGGATGCTCCCGAGGGTGGACAGCAGCACAGCCTCTCATCCACCAGTTTCCAACAGCCTGAAAGCTACCGGAGTTTTCAGGGAGCTTTCCAGAACAGCAGGCCCCGGCCCAAGTCCTGAGTTTGTGTGCTCACCAGTGTCCACTCGGTGTCTTTTCCCTCCGTGTTTCCTAAAACCACTCAGCCCCCGTGACTTCCAGGGTTCTGTTGTTAAACACAAATCCCAAAGCGATGCTCCCCTGAAAGCCAAGAAGCCAGCCACGGCACGCTAGGAGAGGGAGCACCCCGGGGCGGTCAGGAGTCCACGGGCTCAGGGACCAGCCAGACCAGGGTTCGGATCCTGACCCTCCTGACAGCCTGAGGGATTCAGGTAGTTGTTTCCTCTCTGAGCTTCTGACCTAATCTAGTGCCTGACCCACAGCAAGCAGGCAAGGTCGACAACTAGTGACATGGACCCTCGTCACAGCACTGGTGGCAAGTAACCCGTGAGTGGTGCTGGGGCTGGAGGACCCAGCACACCCCGGGGAGGGGGAGAGGGGTCTGGTCCCCCGCCTGGGCAGTAAACGCATGTGGGGACGTGAAGCAGCAGCTTCTTACTGACTCAGTCCTGTGTGGAAGCTGTAGTGGACGTCCAGTGAGCTCTGGGTCCCTTCAGGGTGGAAGCGAGCCCTCCCTCTTCAGAGTATCCCCAGGGGCCCTCCACACTCCTGGCTCCAACAGGGAGGACTTTGACCGCCTACTCTTCTGGAACCCTGGAACAGTGTCTCTGGCCTTTTCGCCTCCGAGGAAGGCGGGGAAAAGCCCTTCCCTGCCTCCCTCCCCCACAACCCGTGCGAACTTTCACTTTAGCAACTCTTGGTCGGATTTTAGATTCGCGAGTCTGTGTTTGCCACCAACAGTAAAGTACGCGCCCGGGGACAGTGGGGCGCGGTCAAGCTCAGGGCGTGTCAGTTACCGCGCGCTGTCGTCAAGGAAGGGCGAACTGTGCTGGCCACATGTTCGCTTCGCCACACGTTCGCTTCGGAGAGGCAACGATACACGCACCACATTTGTAAAATACATTCCTTGTAAAATTTCAACTAAATTCTGACATCTGAAGTCGATTCTATGATATTCTAGACAGTCCAAGTTTTACTGCATATACAGCATTTTCTCAAGCTTTTAAAGGCCCTTGACGTCTAGTACGACAAAGACAATTTCAGCAGAGACTGGACGGGGGTACAAAAGCCTGACACGATGTGTTTGGGATCTACCTTCCATATACAAACATTTTACCACCACCACCCCTCCACCACTGCCATAACTACCCAGTCACAGGCACCTGCTGGGAACAGGGGTTCGGATTCTGAGAGAACTTCCCACCAGAAAGACTATTCTCTGACCTTCCTTCCATTTTGTAACTGAGCCTAATGCCAGGCAGACACAGCCCCTGCTCCTGGAGAAAGGTTTGTGTTACTCCTAGGCATTCCAAAAGCATCTCATCTGACAGAAATAAACTATCCCAGGGAACAACCAATACCATTTTGGACAACACGGGAACTCTACATTCTCCTTCCACGGAAAACCTGGAACTCTACATACTACTCCCATGCCCGCCGTGAGCGTGCTGTCTGACTCCGCTCCCACCCTCTGCCGTCATGGTCCTGAAGGTAGACTCAGTGGGTCATCATCCTCCCTGTCACTCCCATCTGCGGCTGGCTGTGACCAGGACGCCCTGAGGGGGTCACCGCACTGCTTCCCACACCTCACCTGCCCACCCGTGCCAGAGCACTAGGCTCCTCTCTCCCAAATCCCTGAGGGGTTGCCCAGCAGGGAACTACCCACCAAGGAAACAAAAAATAACTCTTTCAACACGCTGCTTTTCTCCTTTCAGGGAGCCGCACCAGGTGCTAAAGTGACCCCGTTCCCCATGCTGTCCTAATACCTCGGGGGCACATAAGCCACAGCGGAACACACAGCAAACCAAGTGCCCCACCTCTCGTTGTAAAGGCTTCACCTCCTGCAGGGGGAGGGAATGAAAGACCAGCCCTGCCTCCGCTGTATCCAGCTCATTCCTGGTGGGCACATCTGCTGGCATCTGAAGGCTGTCCCAACACAAGGGCCACCAGATCCGAGGACCCCTGGGAAACAGCGTTAGGTCATGCCGCTTAAATACCGTGGCCAGGGGCCCGAACTAACGTGCTCTTCCCCCAGGTCCACTGGCACCACTGATCAGGAAAAGGTTCTACTGGCTGACCCCTGTCGGCCGAACTGGCTTTTCCAGCTCACTTGCATGGGGAGGCAGCCCGGGAAGCGGGATCAGCGACCCCACCGGCCCTGTACTGTGTATGCTCAGTCCCCACTCCCTCGGGCCGAGGGGCCGCAGGGCAGCTTGCCAGGGGCTGGCACCAGGAGGCTTCGATAAGCAGGGGAGGCACCTGCCTTTTCGCACGGAGCTCACCTTCTGAAGCCCAAGACAGACCTCGACAACTGTTCCCTGAACTCTGTCAAGAGCAGGTGCCAAGACAGGGTACAGCAGGGACCTGCCGGATCGCAGAGTTGGAACTCGTCTCTTTTCATATGAGCCCGATGAGGAGCTGGCTCTGGGGTTGGGGGCGATGTGGAGGGAGGGGACCAGGGGGACAAGTACAGGTGAGCCAACAGAAGCGAAGCTGTAAGGCAAGGCAGAGGGGACACCAAGGACCTAACGGAGGGAAGGCACGGAGGCGAGGGCGCCCCGGTGCAGAGTGACCTCGAGTGTGCAACAGAGAGAGGCCGATCTTGTAGCCTGTGCTAAACATTTCAGATTCCCCCTAAAAGTCACTGGAGGGCACCAGAGCAGATGCCCACTTTGGAGCAAGCCCTGGACGTGGGTGGAGAAGGAAGCAAAGAGTAGTTACAGGCTCGGGCGGAGGCCGGGGCAGAGAGAAAGGTGGCGCTGGGGAGGCAGACGTTATGGGGCCTGGGGGTACACAGGGACGTCAAGGTCACTTCCAGGCTTGGCCTCACTCAGATGAACAACCTGGCATCACCATCTACTGACAGGGAGCCCCGGCGAGAGGAGGGGGTGTGACAAGTTTGTGGACAGGTGGGATGAAGGAGTCCACAGATCATTCATGGAGCAAGAATGACTCTCCTTTCTCTTTGAAAACAAAATGAAAAAAATACACTCTGGTTTTAAGATAACTGACAGGTCACACTAAACTGCAGTGTGAATTCCCACCTCTGTCTTGGGGAAGCCGCCCCCCACTCGCAGGCACCCATGCGTCCCCCGCTCTCATGCCACCCTCCCCACCCGTGTCCCAGGACGCACCGAGCTCCAAAGACCGCCAGCTCCCGCACAGCCGCTCCTGCCCCGCGCGAGTCAAGGCTCACAGGGCAGCGCCCCCAGGACATGCACCCCTAGGACATAGCCCCCTCCCCTCTCGGGGACATGCACCCCTACGACATAGCCACCCCCCTCTCGGGCCACCAGGCACAAACATCTGTCCCCATCTTCCTCCTGCCTCAGAGAAAGAGGTCTGTCTCATCCTCTGTCCAAGAGCGGCGTGCCAACAGTGCTCCCTGCCCACCCACCCCCTTCCCCCAGTGGCCCCCAGTCCCGCTACTGATGCCATCACTCGATCTGCCACCTTCCCTTGGAGACTCCTTCTCCACAGCCCCAACCCTCTGTATTCAATCATTCTCTCCCTTTCTATAGGCTGACTCTTCCCCCATGGTCCCGATGAGCCCTAAAAGCTCTGGGTCTGCTTTGCCCCTCCCTCTCCTGGCTCAAATTCCCGAACCATAATGCTCAGCGGCTGACTGCTCTTTCCCACCAAAAGGCAAGGGGGCTAGGAATAAACTCTGCCTCCCTCCCAACCTGGATGAGGACACAGATGCTGTGGCTATCATGAAAACCAGGAAGAACGCGAAGGGACAGATCCTGGGATCTGGGGGAGCGTCTCGTGCAGACACGTAACCTGTGCCCCATCAGGAGCTCACCTGCAGCTCCATCCCACCTCCCAGGCAGGACACATGTGCAACACAAGACAGACAAGGTCACTTACACCGGTCATGAGTCAGGACTCCGAGTAAGCTCTGCCACCACCAACCCTAAAGCACACGTCCACGAGGGAGTAAATGGATGAGCTGGGGAGAGCGGAGGCTGGGCTCTGGGGGTGGCAGGCGGGCGCTGCCTCTGTGCTCTGCATCAAGCCTTCTCGTCCTCAGCGCCCCTGACATCTGAGGCAGGGGGAGCCTCGGCTGTCTGTCGGGGAACTGCCCTGTGCATCCGGGATAGTTGAGCAGCGTTCCTGGCCCTCCCCCCACTAGATGTCAGTAACACACCCCCAGTGCTGATCACTGACATGTCTCCAGGCAGCACCGTGTCTTCTGGGGGCCAGAACCACCCGCACCAAAAACCCCTGCACTACACGGCCAAGGTCGATAAGCCTCAGGTGGCACTGGACCACCAGTGCTGAGCGCTCACGCTCTCCTCCACGGCAGAGCCACTACACCCCCCGAAACCTCCAGCAGGAAAGTCGTCACTTACGCACTGCGAGATGCTAGGCTGCGACTTCCCCGTCCATAAAAAGATGGTCATAACCTGCTTCTAAACCTCCAAGTCCAACTGACAGTACAATGAGACCATGAGGAACATGGACGCACTCTGCGAAGGTCGAGGTGCCACACACACAACGTGCTACTAGCTTTATCAACATCGTCACCCATAAATGCCTTAAAATAACTGCTAAGACCAAAACAGCCCCATTAGCAAGTTACTAAACAGTATTTCCCTGCATGGGAGTGTCTGAGCAACACGAAATCTGGAACAATGATTCATACACATTTCACGCTGGAATGAAAAAAATAACTACTGCCCTACAAGCCTGAGGCAAGAATGTCTGACAAGGACGGTCTGCTCGAGGGACACATGCAACCTGTCCTCAGTGACCGAGCGCCGCCTAGACGTGGACTCACGACCCTCATAAAACCTTCCAAATCATGACTCGTGGGGCACTTTGAGAAGAATAAATCAGAAGAGCTCTTAAAACATGAATGATTTTAATCAGAATAATTTCATTTTTAAAACATCACCTCAAAAATGTAAATTATAAGCGACCTTGCGATACAATTTTCTCATAAGTGAAAGAAAATGGTTCCTTTATTTAAAAAAATTCACATTTCGAAATTTAAAAGGTACCAAAATGTATAGAGTGAGAACCTTCCCTCTCCCCCTGGCCCCGGGCTACCCAGCCTTCAGCCCCAAACTACCAACACATGTGGTGCAACCTCAAAAAAAATGCTCTCCACAAAACCTACAACTCCTTCTCCCCTTTATGCAGATGGTAACATTCTGTGCCCTGCTCTGTACCTTGCTTCTCCTTGGAACATTCTCTATTTGTCTATAAAGAAATTCCTCTTCTTTTTTTAACCCTAACTAACCCACGCCATACCGACAACACGGAGTCGTTCCCAGTCTTCTGCTATCACAAGCCAAGTGTCAAGGAAGACCCTCACATATTTTCACTTTGAAGAGTTCTGGGAAATGGAGCTTCTAGGTCAAAGGAACCCATGTGAATTTTAACAAATAATGACAAATTACTCTTCAAAGAACCCATCTCGATCCGTACCACCGCCAGCAACATAGGAGTGCCAATTTCCCCTTTCCTTCGCCAACAGCGTAATGAAACTTTTTCTTGTCATTGTCATAAGCTGAATTTCGTGCCCCCCCCCAAATTCATATGCTGAAGTCCTAACCCACAGTTCAAAATTTGTATAGCTGACCTTTGAACACCAAGGGGTTAGAGATGCTGACACCCCCTTACCTGCCCCCGGAGCCCCAGATCCGCAGAGAACTTGCGAGTCCTCAACAACTTTACTGATGACCCGCTGCTGACCACAACCTCACTGGTAACGTCCTTGGACTGTCTGGAGAAAAGGTTATTCGGGAAAAAGCACTGACAGAGCTGTAATAACTTTGCACCCATGAGTGGACCTGTGCAGTTCCAAGGGTCAACCCTATGCAGAGACTGGGTCTTTAAAGAGGTAATTAAGTTAAGAATCAAGGCACCAGGCTGGGCCCTGATCCAAAGTGGCTGGCAACCTTATAGGAGATGAGGACACAAGCACACGCCCTGGGACCACGGGAGAAGCCAGGCGTCTACGAGCCAGGGCCTCAGAGGGGACCCACCCCACTGATGCCTTGCCCTCCAACTTCCAGCCTCCAGAACTGTGAGGAAATAAACGTCTGCTGTTTATGGCACCGGCACTGTGGTACTTTGTTACAGGAGCCCTAGAACATGAAGACAGAATCCACGAGCAGGGGAAAATGTCTCTCAGGACGTTTCCTTCTCTGATCGTAGGCTGAACACCTTCACATACCAAAGAGCCGCGACTGCTTTCCTCTCTGTGAACCGTCCTCCATCTACATCCTTTGTCCACGTCTCTACGGGCTTACAGGGCCTTTTTCAGAGGCAGTAACTTCTTAACGTCTTAGGAAAAATAGCCTCTTCTCCCATGAGCTACAGACACAGCAGTTTCCTCATTTGGCTTTTGATTCTGCTTCCAGTAACTTCTGCTTGAAGAAATTAATCTGATGTCAACGCAACAACAGCGCGGCTTCCAGGCAAACTTGCCCTGAATGGTCTGGAAACACTTCCTGAGAGCCTGGGATGGGTGAGTGAGCTGGCCCCCACATGAACAAGCCCCAGGGGCTTCACGGACATCGGGAAAAGGTTACAACCAGGCAAATGAGACGGGGCAGCGTCCACACAGCTAACAGAGAACAAGATTTTACAGCAGGAATTCCCAAGTTCTGCTCTGCGTCTGCACTGCAGTCAGAGGCCTCCAGATCCGTGACCCACAATACAGGAGGCTTTATTAAAACAATGCCAGTTCCCAGCCTTAGAATATGGCGGTCTTCTTAGTTGGGGGGGAAGGTGCCTGGGCAGTTCAGTCGGCACCCAACTCTTGATTTCGGCTCAGGTCATGATCTGACGGTCCTGGGATGGAGCCCGTGTGGCGCTCCATGCTCAGTGGCGAGTCTGCTTGGGCACTCTCCCTCCTTCTGCCCCTCCCCCACCCATGAGTGTGCCCATGCACCCTCTCTCTCAAGTAAATACATCTTTAAAAAAAAGAAAAAAAAAAAAAAAGGATATGGCTTCTAAAGCAAAGGCCTCTATGGTAGAAGGGGAATCATTCCCACCTACAGAGAATGAAGGGGTCACCCAGATGAGAACAGGGGAAGAGAAAAGAGAATCCAGGATTCCCTCTTCCAGGCCCTAATTGGAGGACAAAAGTGCTCCAACGCAGGGAAATTCTTCTAGTGTTGGAAACACATTATGAAGTGGGAGAAAGGCCCTATATACAGAAATCAGCTAAAAATAGGTTGTACTGGAAAGCACACAAAGAAAAAAATAAGTCAACTAAAAATTATTTGACCAAATCCTTAGCCCAAAGGGAAAAAAATCAAAATCTTCACTACAGATCAGGCAAAAATGATGTTGGAAACACTACGCACAGGCATCCCTCATCTTTCCGCAGGCTCACCAATGGAAGGTCTGTGGCAAGCCAGTGCTGAGTGAGCCTACGGGCGCCATTTTACCAACAGCACTGGCTCCCTCCATGTCTCTGTGTCACATACTGGTAATCCTCACACTGCAAACTTTCTCTTTAGTGTCGTACTTCTTATGGGGATCTGTGACCAGTGATTTTGATGTTACCAATGTCCTTGTTTGGCAGCATCATGAACCACGCCCATAAAAGAGGGGGAGCTTAACAAGTACATGTGGTATGTCCTAGAAGCTCGACCAACTTGCCATTCCTGTCTCTTCTGGCCTCCCTGTTCTCTGAGACACAACAATATTGACTTTAGGCCAATGAATAACCCTACAACAGCCTCCAAATGTTCAAGTGAATGAAAGAGCCACACGTCTCTCACTTTTAATCAAAAACAAAAAATGAGTAAGCTTACTGAGGAAGGCATGTCAAAAGCCAAGACAGCCAGGTCTCTTGTGCCAATCAGCCAAGTTGTGAATGCAAAAGGAACCTTCCTGAAGGAAACCAAATGTGTTACTCCAGTGAACACAAAAATGATGAGAAAGGAAAGGAGCCTTATTGCTGATGAGCAATTTTGTCAATTCCACAAAAGCCGAGAGAGGTCAGGTAGCTGCAGGAGAAAAGTCTGAAGCTAGCAGAGAGGCAGGTTCCTGTGGTTTAAGGAAAGACGTCGTCTCCATAAATAAAAGTGCAAAATGAAGCAGCAAGTGATGACGTCGAAATGCATCACATCATCCCAAAGTCTCCCGAGATCACGAATGACGGTGGCTGCACGCAACAGATTCTCAATTTGGATGAAACAGCCTTCTGCTGGAAGACGATGCCACACTGGACCCTCGTAGCTACAGAGGAGAAATCAGTGCTGGCTACGGAGCTTCAAAGGCCAGGCTGAGTCTCTGGTCAGGGGCTAATGCAGCTGGTGACGAAGGTGAAGCCAGCGCTCAGTGACTATTCGGAAACTCCCAGGGCCCTGAAGAACGGGCCCAATCTACTCTGCCTGTCCTCTCTACATGAAACCACCAAGCCTGAATGACAGAGCACATCTGTTTACAATACCGTTTACTTTATTATTTTAAGCCCACTGTTGAGACATTACTACTCACGACAAAGGATTCCTTTTACAATGTTACTGCTCAGTGTTACTGGTCACCCAAGGGCTCTGGTGGAGACGTGCCGTGAGATTCACAGCATCTTCGTGTTGTGTGAACAACATCCGCTCTGCAGTCCAGGGCTCAGAGTCATTCTGACTTTCCAGTCTTAGGATTTAATACATTTCCTCAGGCTATAGCTGCCATAGGTAGTGACTCCTATGATGGATCTGGGCAAAGTCAACTGAAAACCTTCTGGAAAGGATCCACCATTCTAGATGCCACTAAGAACATTCATGATCCATGGGAAAAGGTCAAAATTATCAACACAAACGGGAGTTTGGAAAAAGTTGATTCCAAACCTCACGAATGATGTCGAGGGGTTCAAGACTTCAGGGGAGGAGGTCACTGTGGATGTGGTGGAAACAGCAAGAGACCAGAGTTAGAAGTGGAGCCTGAAGATGGGCTGAATTACTGCAAACTCAGGATTTAACGGACGAGGAGATGCTCTTCGTGGAGCAGCCAAGAAACTGGTTTCTTGAGATGGGATCTGCTCTTGGAGAAGATGCTGCCAAGACTGTTGAAATGACAGCAAAGGACTGAGACTATGACACACACTTAGTTGATAAGGCAGTGACAGGGTTTGAGAGCACTGACGCCAACTGGGTATAATAGTATCCAACATCACGGTACACTACCGAGAAGCTACTTGGGAAAGGAAGAGTCAATCAATGCAGCAAACTTCAATGTTGTTTTAAGAAATTGCCGCAGCCACCCCAACCTGCAGCAACCACCACCCCGACCCTGAGAAATGGTCAGGATTTCTCAGCAATAAAGTATTTTATAATTAAAGTATGTACACTGCTTTTTTAGACACAGTGCTATGATTGCACACTCAGCGGACTACAGTATAAACATAACTCTTCTGAAAGCGTAACTTTTACATGTACTTGAGAGCCAAAAAATTCATTTGTCTTGTTTTAGTATATAATATTGGGCTTTACTGCCATGGTCTGGAACCAAACCCGCAGGATCCATGAGGTCCACCTGTACAGCAAAAGCTATACAGTACAGCCAAAGATGTACTCAGAGGAAAACTCACAGCATGATATATTTTCATTACCACAACAAAAAAAATAAAACGAAAAATAAAGAAATATTGAGTGTTCAACTCCCAAGCTAGGAAGGAAGGAAAAAGGAAACCAAGAAAAGCAAAGCAAAGACTAAAGATAAAGACATATGCATATTGGAAAATATTAAAATAAGAAATGTATCATTTTTTTAAATGACAACTTCCATTTACTGCAATCAAGAAAAAATGGGCAATACACTATATTTGCAAATACAGCAATAAAGAAAATTACAATTTTCTAAATGCAAATAGAAAAGATCACAATATTTCATGAATAGTAAATCTGAAAATCCAGAATGACACATAATTTCTTTGTAATGTAGGAATTAAAATTAACTCAAGCAAGCCCAAGACCTATAGAAAGAAAAGGAGTTGGGGGAAGAAACGGATCAATTACCTTCCTCTACAAGCATTTACATAAAGACGGAGAGCAAGCAGGAAGATCAGATGGTTTTTGCCTTTGAGTAATTTAAAACCTTGGAAGAACAGAATGTATCCTAGCACCATCCTGAGGAACAGGCATTTCATGGCATCGCCACATACCGAAACACCGGCAAGAGGCAGGGTTGGGAAAGCGCCGTGGTTCCCACTGAAGGACAGAGCGCAGCAGGGAGAGGAGAGCACCGTGGGAACCCAGGCGCCTCTCAGCACCAGGGATGCAGCGCAGCCTAGGAGAGGAGCCGTCAGCTAACAAGGGTCATTGGCCCCAAAAGTTATTTCTAAAGAAAAAAAGGTGCACTTGGAAATAAGTGAATGTTGGGGGAGTCTCTCTGCACAGAAAGCTTCCACCTTATACTAGCATCACCCACCCTAACCCGACCAGCTCCTGCCTGCCCCCCCTCCCTCACCTGCCCTCCCACCTGCCCCAACTACAGCGCTTTTGGGGGTCCGGGCTCCCCTCCACATCTGCAGTGGTCCCCCTGTGATCAGACGAGTACCTCCTTGTAGGGAGAATAAGGTTGCTGTCGCCCAGGCCACCTCTCACCCGTGACCACCAGAGGCTGAGCTGGCTGCAAGGTGGTGCTGGCCCAGGGCATTTAGGGAAGGAAGGGAGAGCTGTCCACAGCCTGGGGCCAGACACGTTCTCCTTCACGGGGGCAGCCACAGCTCCCTGGGGAAGGAACAGTCCCAAGAACTTCTCGTGTCTTCCTCCTGGTCAAGGAGGCGGGGTCGCCACCATCGTTTCCCATGAGTGCAGAGCCAGGCACTTCCTAAGGAGGGTCTCACTTCATTCTCCCAGTGACCCTGTCTGCTCGGGCACTCCGTCTCCTCCCATTGTCTAAACTGAGGTACCTGGCCGGCGGCAAGGAAGGACAGCAGCCGAGAGCCTCTGGAGACATTCTGACAGAGTCAGACCCCCAACAGGAGCCGCCGTAACGAACACCACAGACTCTCAGCAATTTCTAAAGGAATCCAGTGAGGGAAATACTTCCTGGTGTCACTGTCCACAACATTTAACTGTTTAACTGGCTTCCTTTTATCCAGCTGTGAATTCTAATCTGACTGCTGGGAAAAAATAAAATATTTGCCTGCAATTTAAGGGATTCCCGAGCCCCACGCTCCATCACACCCAGTTTCAGAATTCTTGTTCTATTGTCCTTTAATAAACTGGAAAGAGCACTGGACAGTCCCTGAAATGCTCCTCTTCGGGCTTCCATCACAGGACTCTTTCCAAAAGGGCTGTCTTATCACCGTGTGTGCGCGTGGGTGTGCGCGCGCGCCACGCACACACACGCGTGCTCACACATACAAGTGTGTGTGATAGGGCAGTCTCCCCAGAGGGGTCTGAGATGGTCCTCTCTTTCCCAGCGACTGCAAGCTGACCTAACTCGATACCACACGCGTTCGTGGGAAGGTTCTGGGCTGTCTGCTCCCGCGGAGGAAGACAACGGAAGCCGCTCTGCTGACACGCAGACACAAAGCAACCAGAGACACATATTCACAAAGGCTCTAAGTCACAGGGAAGAGCAGCATTTAAGAGAGATGTGAAAAAAATACCCTGGGAGGTAAAAGAGGAGAACCTTTCCTCCCTCGCGTCTCCCCTACCGGAACAGCAAACGCCACGGTCAAGAAATGCCAACCGCTAAGCTGACCAAGTTCTCCGCCCTCACCGCGCCACGGGTGCATCCTTCTGCCGAAGGGACATGCCTCGTGACTACACGACCCTTCAGCTCAGTGACAACCTTCGCGGTCGTGACGCAACATATGTCAGAAACACTCATCCCGAAGCCCACAAAATCCAGAGGGCCGACTCGTACTGAAGACGGCATTAACTCCTGGAGAACGAGCCAGCCCGAAGAGGCAAAGCCAAGTCCGAAGGCGAGCGCGGCCGGGGAGACTATAAACGTAAACTGTGCATCCCGCACATCTTCAGAGGACGGCCGTTCGCGTTCTGAGACAAGTTACGGAGCTGGCAGATTCACAGAACACAAACGCTGTACTTTAAATGCCGACGTGCGCATTCATATCAGTATTTTGTTGCCGTGTGTGGCGTTTACCCTGAGGGCGGGCGGCTTCGGAAGCCCAGGCCGGCGGGCCACGCGCCGACGCAGCGCGCGGTCGCACCGAGGCCCCCGGCCGCCCCGCGCACCTCTGCTCTGCGCCCGCCGCTGCCGGCTGCCCGCGGCCGGTGTCCTCTGCCCGGCACCGGCCCAGAGCGAAGGGCTCGGGCACGCGCGCATTCTCAATTACACTGCGTCTGCCACCGACGAGCGCCTGAAAACGCTCAGGCTGCCCTTGCGTCCGATGCGCAAACCGCGGGCTCCGTCACGGGGAGCGGCACTGGGGCTCACGGGCAGGCCCGAGAGGGCGCGGGACGTGCCCTGCGGGGCACAGGCTCGTGCTTCCCCCCACGGCCTGAAGCCCCGCCGGCCCCAGCCCGCCTCTGTCCCCCCGAGGAAGACCCCATTGTGTATGAAAAGCCGCACAACTGGATCACAGACTCTTCCGGGACCGCTGCCCCGACGCTCTGGCTGGCCCCTGGCAGGCACCTTCCTTCGGGGCAGGATTCGATCCAAGGGCTGGTTCTAGCGTCCGTTTTCCTTTTTTTGAAGCAGGTGTCTTTATCGATAGTCACGCTGTGCCCCAGGAATGAACGAACGCGGAAAGAGAAGAATGACCTCCCTGGGAACAAGTCTTCCCTTCAATTACAACCCAAGTGGCCCCTCTTTGCATAATCTAAATGAGATCTCTGATGGCATATATCATACCATTTTTTGAGGAATTTACTCAGAAATATATGTTTTAGAGAAGAACACATATGGCATAATTATCTTATCTAAATACCTCAGCTGTGTTTAGATACTCCAGACGAAAGTTTAAATATGCAGAACATGTATGTTGAAATGAAGAGAACGAGAAATACAATTAATATTCATTTTAATTTATAGGTAACATTAGCCAAAAAAACAAAAACAAAAAACAAAAAACACAACCAGAGTTGAGTTTCTTTTTGGTGAAGGAAAATATTTAGCCCAACTGGAATTTTAATTCATTTGACTTTCTGGAGAGAAAAACATAAAATGGAGCTGCCAAATGTCTTCAGGGACCTTCTTCAATTACACTAGGACAGTGTGTTCGGGAGAGAGAAAGGGATCCAGTCGCCATCCTCAGAAACATTTCAAAGCACATCTTTTATATTATCTTTGGCTCCGAGCCTACAACTTTCCCCCCGTGAGTGGTTGCAAAATGAAGTGTATTCCTTTGCGATTTGAAAGCAAGATTTACTTTCAGATTTTTTCAATCTGCTCAAAAGCAAAGTTTTGTCTTTGCCCACAGTGACCCTGGAGTCTGATACCACGAACTCAGCACACCGTGTCTATTTTTCCCAAAACGCAAGGACACATACTTGCAGACTAGAAATTACTCTCCAAGGAAACAGATGTGCTGCTCCCTGTCCCAGGGGCTGTGGCTGTTCTAGGCCATCAGGGAACGCAGCTGATGCCTTCCAGACATTAAAGCAGGGATGGGTCCTGCTGTCCGCCAAGGGGCCTTCAGCTGGGCCCCCTTTGGCCAAACCTTGGTGCAGAAGGCAGAGAACAATGCCTCTGCTGGCGTGAGGGCAGCGAGGGAGCTCCCAAGAGGGGCTCACATCCTCTCAACACTTAGGACCTCCAAGCCTTGGTCTGACTGCACGGCTGACCAGGAGAGGGCAGGAGGCTACCACGCAGGGAAAAGCTGCCCCCCACCACCCCGGGATGCAACCCAACGGGCTGTTGAGTCAGTTCTCTGTGCGACCAGAAACACCAGCTAAAACAACTCTGGCTCCAGCAGACTCCAACCCTCCATGTCTCTAGGACGGGCTCTGCCTGGGCCAGTACCAGGGTCTCCTTGGGGTCCAGATCAACACTTGGGGCCTTCTTGAATAACACGGTGCCTCCGCCACAATGTAAAAAATCCATTTTGCCAACATCTGGGAAATTATTGCTCAAATCGGGTTTTTAAAGAGTTGTGCATCTGACCATAGCATGAATTTCCTTTTTTTTTTTTTTTCAGAGTCCAATTATGTTCATGTACTTAAATGGAATCATAATCCCCAAGCCCATCTTCTTTAGAGAGTAAAGGACATTCACTGAAGGAAACAAATAGCAAAAGGAGAAATAAGAAGCATGGAAACAGGACAGATATCTGAAGTAACTCTGAAATCATTTGTGTTTAAAATAACGAGCCAAAAATCTAAGAAAACAACACACAGGAATCACAAAATGATAAAATGGACAGATCCCACCACTTCCTGGCACACATTCGACTCCCTTTTCCAAGTTTTAATTTACTTAGAGTGAGTGTAACAATGTTAGGTCAGACATTTCTAGAAGCAACCGGCATATTCCAGATTCCTCCCGATTCTGGCACAGGCCAGGGAAGCAAGCAAATTCTGCATAGATACTTCCTTCCCTGCCAAGCCAGCTGCTCGTGGCTCCCCTGCCCACGGCACTCTTCCTCCAAACAGCCGTCCTCTTCCACCTTCGAAGCCCCAGAGATAGCACAGGAGCAAAGTGACAATGGAGGGCCTCAGGCACCCCCAGACAGCCACCGGGGAGATGTGTTCTGCGAACTCTGTCTCCTAGAGACCACGGGCAATTTCATGAGGGCTTCAACATGGCTTCAGGGGTGCCGGGGTGGCTCAGTCAGTCAAGCGTCCAACACTCGACATCAGCTCGGGTCGTGATCACAGGGTCGTGAGACCGAGCACTGCGTCAGGCTCCACGCTCAGCCTGGAGCCTGCGTAAGATTCTCTCTCTCCCTCTGCCCCCCGCTTTCTGTCTCTCCCGCTCTCAAGGAAGAAAGAAAGAAAAGAAAACACAGCTTCAGATGAAGGCCGAATGTTCTTGACACAGTCACCCTGATAAAGCACTGCCCACCTTTCTACGGTATTTTCAATGTATGCCCTACACGGACCCTGTACTTCAGAAATTTTAAATTGATTCATTTATAAACAAGGCCAGGCCACCATCCCCAAACTCTAGCTGAGGGACAGGATGGGAATCGGCGGTTTACAAAGCCCTTGGATGTTCTGCTGTAAGTTACTGGATCTGCCTTAAACACACTCCTTCTCATCGATGCCTTCCTAACGGCAAGTCCGGATTCCCTGAGACCTAGCTCACCGGACAGGAAAATCCGCAGCTCGGGCCTGTGCACGGTGAAGTTTGCATGCGACATTCTAGGGGAAATGACTGGTAAATGCTTCCGTAAGTAGATCTGAGGCCTGTGCAAGGTCCAAGGCAGCCGCGAAACCTGGGCGGGAGTTCAAAGCCGGGACAAAGGAGCATGTGACGAACAAACAGGAAAAGCCAGCTAACAGCAGGCAAGTAAGGACCTGCAGACAGACAGAAGACATTCCCGTCAGACATGGAAACCGTCACGCTCCCCAGACCACAGAGCATGAGTCACCTCGGCTGTGCTCTGGCCCCAACAAAGGGACCCACCCCGGCATCATGCAAAGGTTCAAGCGTTATGCAACACCTCCCTCCCCTCACTCCCTCGCCGCCCATCCCACACCGCTGCCAGCCCACGGAGCCCAGGTGTGCACCCCTGATCAGACTCGGCATAGAGACCCAACCTACCGAGATACAGTGTAAGTGGTGTTAGCGGCGAATTTCTTTATTCAGAACACTCCGAACAGTGGGCTACTTGCATTTTTAATGGCACATCTAGACTTGGAAAGCTTCACACCACCCTGTCCTCAAGTGCCCGCACCTTTCCCCACCATACATGGTGAGTAAAACATGCCTATCACGGCAGGTTAGCCAACAGATTGTCTTTCCAGAACCAACCCGGTCTTTCTGTTACTGCTGAAACTCTGAAACCAGAAGACAAGAGGAAAAAAAAAAAAAGAAAGAAAGAAAGAAAGAAAGGGAAACCACAACAGAGGAGTTCCAACAATATTTATATACCGTCATTCACACCTCTTATGTGTGCTCTGAAACACTTGAGTTTCTAATTAATTAACCAAATGAGTAAAAACAGTTCAGACTTCAGAAACGGAATGGGGACTGGCCTGCACAGCCTCCCAGGGAGTCCCTCAAGGGGTCTGCCAGGAGCTCTCCCTCTCCCCATGCCCTCCTCTTCCTCAGCCAGCCAGGGGCGGGGAAGCACCGCCAACAGGCAAGAGAGGCAGGTAGAGACACAAGACAACTGCCTAAATTCACTTGTCAAGTGAAATTCAATTTTTTTTTTTTTTTTCCTTTAGGAACAGGAAACCATGCTATCTGAAAACTGGGAGCACATACAGAACTGACTGGTGTCATCAAATCCAACTCACACTCCAGGTGCCTGACCCCGACCAACAGCTACAATCCCCACCGTGCATCATGAGAGCAGCCACCGGATGACAGCTCCAGGTCGCTCTCCTCTCTCCCTCCTTCAGTTCAGTGTATTTATTAAGAAATTTCGGGGCGCCTGTGTGGCCCACTCAGTTAAGCGTCTGCTTTTGACTCAGGTCACAATTCCAGGGTCCTGGGATCGAGCCCCGCATCAGACTCCCTGCTCAGCGAAGAGCCTGCTTCTCCCTCTGCCTCTGCCTGCCATTCTATCTACTTGTGCTTTCTCTCTCTGTCAAATAAATAAAATATTAAAAAAAAAAAATTTCCTGGATATCACCCTCCTAAATCACCCCACCTTCTCACCCTCTGTCCAAAGGCTTCTCCCAGGCTCTCCAAGGCCCACTGGCTCAGTCTGCCAATCCTAAATCCATGACACATAAACTCCAAGAAATGCATCCCATGTCCCCCTGCCCTCCCCCTCCTATCCTGGAGAAGTGCCCTTCCTGTGTACTCCAAGTAGAACCTAGTGCCCCCACCATCAGAGCACTTACTCAGGTGACACCTGCCTGGCTCTGTCTCTCTTTGCCTCATGACACCAAACAAGTTTCAGGTACAGAGACCAAGCCTTCATTCTGAGACCAAGACAGAGGAGCAGAGCTCAGGACGCAAGGAACCGGTGAGCCACGGATTATGACAGCAGGAGGAAGAAATGCACCTGACCCTACGCCTGGGAGCCCTAGAAACTGGGTCTTGGGATTGAGGGAGAATATGACCTTGAGGTGCAAGCACAGTTTTAAGATGCTCTTGGACAAAGAGGCTGGCGCTGTCATCCCAAGTTCTTTCCTCACACTGGTGAAATCCCATGGGCAAGGTTTAAAAAAACAAACACCTGTGAGGACTACGGGGGTGGAGAGGGGCAGATCCTACTAATGAAGCTCACGCATCTCATACCGAACATACTGGAAATACCTGCCGTCGATCTTTCTTGGTGCAGTACAAGTAGACACTTCTTAAATGTGCCCTAGGCGCTTCCATCCCAAACCCAACGGCCACATAAGGGATCCAGGGTACCAAGATGGTGTTCTAAAACAAGTGCAAGGCGGACACAACTCTACACACCTGTGGTGCACCCAGCAGAGGTGAAGAGACCCAACCATTGCTGCTCAACGGAGAAAGCAGAAGTCGGAGACCAAGAACATGCTGCTTCTGCTGCCAGCTATGCCAGTGGACTAGTTCTCATTCCTCCAATGTACACTGGAGGCAGAAACTTGATGAACATCAGAAAGTGTAGTATGCAACTTGGTACATTATTAAACCAGGCATTGATGCTAGAATCAATTTATTCGACAGCCCTGAGCGCAGAGTGTGGCGCCGTCGCGTGCCGGCTCACTGCAGCGCGGCACGCAGTCCGGAAGGCAGCGAGCAAGGGACTGCAGGTGGCTTGATGAGCCCCTTAGATGGCAAACACAGCAGTGGGGACCCGAGCACTATAAGAACATGTGAGAACCAGGAGAAAAGCTTCCTAACACATTCCACACTAGCCAGAGCCTTACACGAGCACGGCTCCCAGACGGGCCCGGAGCTTACAAAGGAAATCCTTGTAATAGACCTAAGGAGGACCTGAAGAGGTTAGAATAAAAAAACCAAAAAGCTGGGGCGCCTGGGTGGCTCAGTGGGTTAAAGCCTCTGCCTTCGGCTCAGGTCATGATCCCAGGGTCCTGGGATCAAGCCCCTCGTCTGGCTCTCTGCTCAGCGGGGAGCCTGCTTCCCTTCCCCTCTCTCTGCCTGCCTCTCTGCCTACTTGTGATCTCTGTCAAATAAATAAATAAAATCTTTAAAAAAATAAAAAAATTTTAAAAACCAAAAGCTTATCACAGAAGTGTCTTCCTTTCTTTAAAATGTGTACAAGTTGGCATAAAGAAAATGCTCAGTGAGGTCATGAGACCCGCGAGGATGTCCAGGGAGCACAGCCACAGGTGGCAAACACTTGGCAAACATGTAAGGGCGCCTCTTATGCTCTGCGGACCACAGCAAGGACGAGGGTGACTTCCTCCGCCTGCAGTGCCGGCGCGTCCTGCCATGCTCAAACACACTCCTCTCCTCGCTTCTGCCAAAAAGGGAAACGGGAGGTCTACTGAAAAGGTGTGAAGATGACACTCGGGCTAAAATCCATCGCAACAGTGACATGGAAGCTTCCAGAGTTTTACGCTGAAACAGTAAAAGTGAAACTTTGCTCCCAGCAGCTTTTCACAAGGAGATAAATTAAGATTTCTCCTCATTTCAACCCTGCAACTGAAGCTCTTAACTGAAGGCAGGAAATAATTAAAACAATGGAAAAATGCTAAGAAACACCCTAATTTATTCTGATACATGTAGCCCTTTAAGAAAAAAGCAACACAGCCCAAGGCAGCAGAATCTTTGCCAAGGACAATCTCACCTACCCAGGGTCGCAATCCACTTCCTGAGGAAAGGTAAATGTCTGCTGCACTGTGCCCTCCTTGGGTCAAGATGTGGAGCAGTACCTTCTAGAAAGTTCCAAGCTCAGTCTCTGAAATTGCACATGCCTGCACCAGAGTCATAACACGGTGTTGCCAACAACTGCATCAACAGAATCTCCCCTAAAAGAAGGGACAGACCATGTGCAGCTTGTCCCCAAATAGCAACACAGTTGCTCCTGGTGACCAGAATTAAGCCCAACACACAGTGAGAGACAAACACAAAGCCGTAAAGGACTAACCATGAGTTCAAGACCACCAACGCGGAAATGCCTGTCCTCAGCCAGGAGAAAGCTGCCACAACTGGCTCTCACTCCACTCATCTCTAATCCCTGTGCAGGAAGGGCTATCTGTCACCTGAGGAAACGGAAAAGCCTCAGGTCCTCTGAGCACGTGTATGGACGGTGTGGACAGAGGCAGCGCTCAGGACTGACGAGGAAGGCGCCTGTCTGTCCGGGTGGCACTGACAGAGCAGCTTACCTCCGAGGAAGTCTGTTGATGCCAGGGTCATGTGCCCGCTGTCCATCGGGCTGCCATCCCTTTGAGGAGAGGGAGACACTGATGGGAACCAAGGGATCTTCTAAAGGCAAGTTCTTACTGCAAGCTGGCCCAAAGGTCCCTGCAATCAAAGAAATCATTGTGGTTTTGCATCTGGCATATTTATGCCCCCTTTCTTCTAGGAACCAGTCCGTCAGCCTCTGAATGCATCTCAACTCTCAGAAAAGTGTCCAGAAATACAGATCCATCAAAGGAAGGAGAGAAAGGCAAGAAGTCTTCATGCTACCAAACACAAGCCAACTCTACCTCGTCAGGCCTGTTTAAGATACATAAGCAATAACGACTGCAAAATCCATACCACCCTATACCAGCCTCGGCCAGAAGCAAGAGAAGACTTGTATATGAACAAGAAATGCAGGCGATGAGCTCCCATGAGCCCTGGTCTATAATCAACCTCACCATTGACTTCTCTCTACTGATTTCACTTACGATGACAGGGAAGAGTCCATCAAAGCATAAACCAGAAAGTCAACCTCGTACCAAGTCAACCAAAAAGCATGAAAATTCAGAAAACTACATACCTAATCCAGTGTAGCAATGCTTGGTCTACTTCACAGGTTATATATTAATTGTTTTTAGCAATATGGTCTGCAGGAAGCCAACAGCCCCCCAATGCCAGAACACACTTCCCAAGTGCACAGCTAGGAAAGCTATTTGCCTATGTTCTACTGGATATCGTTTCAAAATTTCCTTTCTTAAAAAAGTCCTTTCCTTCAGGCAAAGAAATGCCTTAAGATACTTGATCCCTGCCTCCACAATTAATGCAAACAAACAGAAGTCAGAATACTCTGTATACAGAATAACTTGTATACAGTTATCTGTGCAAAAGCATACAAAAAAGGAAGAATGAAGAAAACAACCTACTCACGCAAAGTTTCGTGAGGGAGAACATCTTCATGTTTTAAAAACAGGACTCAAATATGTGTTTTTTCCTCCAAATATAGGTTATAGATATCCAGGTAAAGAGGAGGGAGAAAAGTCACCTACAAATTAATTTACTTCCCTAAAGACCAATCATCAGAAAAGGGACAAAAGGACTCTTAAACATACCAATTAAACCTTTAGGTCTGGCAGGTTCTCAAACAGCAAGCATCTAAGCCACTTCCCTACCCCAAAGGACCAGGAACTAACTTCACATCAGTCAATCCGTCGAAGAGTCAGACAGACAGACAGAAGAGTCTGTCACACAAAAGAGCAACACAGCCACAAAGGACCTGCTCTAGGATGTACCGGGGAAGAGAAAACAAAGGCAAGTTATCAGGAAGAACTCAGCTCTGTACAAAGCCAGTTTGCTACTACAGCAAATCGCCCCCTTATCCTTGGCTTTGCTCTTGGCAGTTTCAGTGATCGGCACTAAACCACAATCCGGAAGCAAATGATCCTCCTCCCAGTGAAAGGCCCAAAAGGTCAATGCCTATGTCATGCACCTCACTTCGTCTCATCACGTAGGCATTTTATCAACTCACTGCATCTAAGAAGGGTAAGTATAGTAAGATATTTTGACAGACGACATTCACATAAATGCTATTACTATAACTGTTCTATTATTATTATAGTTTATTATTTACTGTTGTTAACCTCTTACTGTGCTTATTTTATAAATTCAGCTGCATCATATATGTACATTTAAGAGGAAACATAGTATATATAGGGCTTGGTACGATCTGCAGTTTGAGGCAGCCACTGGGGGTCTTGGAACTAATCCCCCGTGGATAAGGGCAGGCTACTTTAAGTTACTGAAATGGCTGTTTGGAGAAGGAATGTAAACTCTGCCAGACTGTTTTATGGGCAACCACAGAATCATTCACAGGTGAGGAACAAGGAAAGCGGTGCTAACAAAGAGAGCTACAGGACCACAAAACCAAAATGGAAGGAGTAGGAGGGACAGGGCTGCCCTGCAGGGCTCATATGACAACCAGCTCTGGCAGCCAAAACAAAGCAGGTCACCATTATCCGCAGAGAGTCCAATTACGAGTCCCATAGGAAAGATTTTTTAGGTGTTGGCTAGGCTTCTGGATCTATGTCAAAGCGGGCCACAGCTACTGAAAAAATTCAAATTCATTCATTCATTCAACACACGTGAGCTATAGAGGTGACAATCATCAATGCACCGAAGAGTAAATAAACCATTTAAAGGTGTGAAACTGAATAAAGCAAACCTCATTTAAAATGGAGCTGAGAGGCCAGAAGTGGGGAGCCCCACACACCCTACCACTCTATGCAATGCTTTAGAGCCCCAACAGAAAGAAGCCTATACCCTACCTCTCCAGCAAGAGGGACTTTCTCCTCCCCCAGCAACACCCCAGCCAACGAGAGACCGCCACAACTCAGCCAATGAGAAGCCGCTACACTTCCAATTCCACCCCCTTCAGTTCAAGGGACTTTGTTTTTAACAGCCCTGCCCAGCGCCCCCTTTCCCCTATAAAAGAGTCTTCCTCTCCCATATCTTCTGGACTTGACTATGCCTTTTGCTTCAGCTTGATAGTCCCAAGTTGCAATTCCTCTGCTATCCCCAAATAAATTCATTTTGCTGGTAAAGAAAACTACTTATTTTACTTTTAAGGTCAACACCTGCTAGGCAAGAATTTCTCTTGTTAAACTAACCAAGAAATACAGTGGTGCAAAGTAAAAATTCAGCACTGGGCCATCTGAAGATGATAACTTGGACTCAGATTCAAGGCAGGTATGAAAAGACAACCTAGGGCCAGGCGCCTGCAAGTCCAGGGTCTGGCTAATTTGATCAAGTTTCAAGTAGAATCTCAACGGCCACCAGCAAAGGGAACGCTCCCAGGTAAGCAAATGCCAGACTCCCCACGGCAGGGGTGGCAGAGAGCTTCCCAATGGGCATGTCTAGGGCAGGACCTAACAGAACTCCTTTTCAGAGGCTCTGTTGGTTGATTTACTCAACCAACACTTCCCCCTTCTCCCTCCCTTGACTTCGTAACTCTGGGGGAAACCCACTCTTCTCCAACTCAAGAAGTAAATCCTAGAGGCGCCTGGCAGGCTCAGTGCAAGAAGCATGCAATTCTTGATCTCGGGGTCATGGTTCCAACCCCACCATGGCTGCAGAGATTACTACTACTACTACTAACAGGTAAACTCCAGCGGGGGGGAGAACGAAAGAAAAAGAGGTTAAGTCCTATTTGGTGGGGCCCAATGAGGTGGTCCCATCCCTCCAGCCAGGGGCTCAGTGAGGCATGAGGCTGTCACCCAGGTCTGATGAGTGACTATGTAAGGAGGGGGCCTAGGGAGGCTTTCTGAGAAAGGTTTCCTGTACCTGAAGAACACTTCCCAAAAAAAGAATGGCCCTTTATCTGCCCACAGGCCAAGCTAAGACCCTGAGGACTGAGGTATGAAAAGGAAGAAGGAACCTGGATCCTTGAGGACACTGGGGACCACCAGCTGGAGGTGCCCTTCTTCTGGAATTTTTGCTGTGTGAGGAAACACACACTCTTCTTGCTGAAACCTTCTGAGCTGGTATTTTCGCCAACACTGAAAGCTTCCTTAGTGGTAATTACCTTCTGTGTGCTGCTCTCTGCTGACGCTCCTTCTCCTCAAGGTGATCCTACCGATTAATGACTTTCACCGTGACCTCACATTACAGTCACCTGGGGAGCTTTTAGCACTCCCACGGAGTAGGCCACAGTGGGGAACCAAGAAATGAGATCATCTGCAGGTGCAGCCCAGCCTCAGGAGCTGACGCTCGTCAGGGGCTGCCTGTGGAGCTCCATCAACCGCGGGAGGGAGGAAATGGCGGGTGCTTCGTTAAGCAACAGTTAGGACCCTCGTCCTCAGGACTGAACAGCTCAGCTCAGGCAAAATGGGCTAAGCCACGGATGAAACCTTGAAATCTCCTTCATGGAAGAAGGAACAAGCCACCAACGGAGGGAATCCAACAAGGAAAAGGGGAAAGAAGTATGTGACAGGACAACAGTCAGGTGCAGGGAAGCCACCAGGGGACAAGGGACGAGGAGCCCCGCAGCCCTGAACCCAGCCCGACTCTGATACTGGGAGAAAAGGAAATCGCTCAGGTCATCTGTGCCTTGGTTTTCTAATCCAGAGAATAAAGAGTGTGCCAGGAGTCTGCGAAGTCCCTTCCTGCTCTGACAATCTAGGATTCTAATTTCTCTGACTGTGCATAAGAATTGCTTATTAGGGGCACCTGGGTGGCGCAGTCGGTTAAGCGTCAGACTTTTGATTTCAGCTCAGGTCGTGATCTCAGGGTCATGAGATCAAGCTCCGAGTTAGACCCAACAGGGGCAAGCTTGGGATTTCCTTCCCACTCCCCAGCCCCCACCCCACCTCCAGTGCACCTGTGTGTGCTCACGCTCTAATTAAAACAAACAAACAAATAAGAGAAAAAAAAAAAAAACTTACTGAATGGCAAGCTAAGCCAAAACAGAGACTGAAAAGAACTTTATTTTGCAGAGGAGGACACAAGTCCAAGACTCAGAGCCAGGACTAGCGCTTCAGAGTCAGGCCTCCAGATCTCCAGGGCTTGGGGTCAGGGGGGCTAGAAGAGAACAGAAAGTGGCAGGGAAAGGCGATCTTTTCCTTCTAACTAGGTCTCCTCTCGAGCTCCTGTAGGATATTTCCCAAAACCAAATCCAAAGACCCTTCCCCCAATCCCCAAGCATCTCTGTTCCACGTTATCTCACAAACCTACCTAGCCCGAAATGCAGAGGCAAAGTACCAAAGTGCAATCTAAAACCAGTGGATGAAAAAATATTTAGTATTATAGTAAATTCAAAAATACAAAGAACCACCAAGGCAGTCCAAACCACCCCAGACCCATCCTTCCTCTCCTCTTACTGCCACCGAAAATACTCCCAAGTGTGTCTTGGATAGTCCCCAGCAAAGGGAGAAACAAATTCCAAGGTGCACACATAGAAATGGTGAACCTCTAGACCTTCCAGATACCCAATTCCCAAAGAGACAACTCTTATCAAGGTACTCTATCAAGGTACTGCCCCACAAGTAATCCCTCCAGGCCAGTTTCAAATACAAAAACTTTCTGCCTCCTGGAAACCTCTTGTCAAATTCAGCACAAGCCAGTGAGCAGTGATTTCGATCCTGCCGCTTTGAGCCGGGTTATACCTCCACACCAGGAACCCACACAAGGTTTGGGAGCCAAGACGCACAGTAACTGCCCGCACAGATGTGAGTAAATCACTCAGCAAGCAATCGAACAGCTGCTAAAATTCTGTCTCAGCATCGTTCCTAACCCGTGACCAGGAAGGAAATGCAATGGTGGGAATCTTGGTGATGGGGCCCCTGCAGCGGCCTACCGTCCAAGGCAAGGTCAGGTTCTACTTCTCTCTGTTACATCTGAGTGGTATGCAAAACTGCAGGCCCCAGAAGAGGACCCTAGTTCTCAGCTAATGAAACCAGCTCCCGGGTCTTCTTACCAACATCAGCTAGAGAGGACCGTCCTCACTCTGTGACACCCGTTTCCTTTCTCAGAAGTTGGAAGGGGCACACCTCAGATCTAGCCAACCTACGTACACGGAGACTGAAAAAGTCACATAACTATCTTTAAAACTACAGGGGAAAAAAGAGTATTATGATTTGTTACCTTCCCCCCGCCCCAAGATTTTATTTATTTATTTATTTGACAGAGATCACAAGCAAGCAGAGAGGCAGGTGGGGTGGGGGGTGGGGAAGCAGGCTCCCTGCTGAGCAGAGACCCTGATGTGGGGCTCGATCCCAGGACCCTGAGATCATGACCTGAGCCCAAGGCAGAGGCTTAACCCACTGAGCCACCCAGGCACCCAGGTTTCTTTGTTTTTTAAAGAGCCCTCTAACTAGGAATAGAGGCAGACTTCCTTATTTAGAAAAAATAGTCTGCACAGCAGAACTCTGTATCAAATTCCATACCTATTAAAGAAAAATTTAAGATGCATTTTCTTTAAGATCAGGAACGACACAGGTATAACCTTCCTATCACTACATAATCAACACAGTCACAGTCCTAGAGGTCACAGCTAAAACCTAAAATGGAAGATGCTGACAAAGGTGGAAGGGAAGAAAGAAAACGGCCATTATTTACAGATCTGAACATATGCATAGAAAACTAACAAGAATTCAGCAAGATTACCAAAAACAATGTGAAAAAAAATCATCATGATGCCCTTAACTAAGCAACCCAAAAATATATCACGCAAAATAGCAATATAAGATACGTGTCTAGGAACTGACCTACAAATCCACAAGATCTTTTATGGGACAATATTTAACTTTATTAAGGTTCACAAAAAGACAACTTTCCTCAAAAATTTTTAAATTTCAGTAAGATTTTAAACAGAAAATGTACAAATTCATTCTTAACCTTATACGATAGAATAAAGATCCTCAAAGACCTCATGCAAAGCTTTTGTTTGTACGCAGGAGAGATGAAGAGAGTTATCCCCTCCAGATATTAAGACTTAAAGACAAGCTAATAATCACACACATAAAACATGTATGATACTGGCTTCACAAGTAAACAGAAAACCCAGAAACAGGCCTAGAAATATGTAAGACTTTGGTGTGCTACAGCATCATACCTGAGCAGGGCAAGGACAGATCATTTATAGACTAGTAATGGAAAATCTATCCCACTATATGGAGAAAAATAAAATCCCTACTTCCCACTATATACCAGATAAAGATCTAATAAAAAGCAAAACTCCAAGGCTAACTGAAGAAAAAAACTATAAAAACTATAAACTTAGGGAACTAATGGATTTCTTAAACAGGATCCTAAAGGCACAAACCAGAAGGTGAAAAACTGACAGACTGATCTACATTAGAATTAAAGATTTCTTTCAACAAAGGATACCTCTCAGTTAACAGTACAACAGAGTCAGAGAAGATACTTGTGATATCAAATATGGACTTAAAAAATCAATAACCTAGGGGCGTCTGCCTTTGGCTCAGGTCATCCCGGAATCGAACCCCGCATCAGCCTCTCTGCTCGGTGGGGAGCCTGCTTCTCCCTCTCCCTCTGTGTGCACACTCTCTTCTATCAAATAAGTAATTAAATAAATCTTAAAAAAAGATTCAATTATTTTTTAAAAATCAATAACTTAAATATACATACCAAATACTAAAAACAGAAATGTGTATGTGCTATATACATATGATGGGCTATGATTCAGCTATGAAAAGGAATGAAATATCAGCACATGCTAGAACATGGGTGAACTTTGAAAAGATTATGCTAAGTCAAAGAAGCCAGTTACAAAAGGCCACATATCCTAGGATTCCATTTATAAGAAGTTTCCAGAATAGGCAAATCTATAGAGTCGGAAAGTAGGTCCTTGGGGGCCTACGGATGGGGAACCTGGGAGGAAATGTGGAGTGACTGGTCATGGACACACGTTTCTTTCTGGGGTGACGATAATGTTCTAACGTTCACTATGGTGATGGCTGCACAACTCTGGGAATACACCAGAAACCACTGAAGACTTCACCTAAATGGATGAACTATGTGGCATGTGAATTCTACCTCCTTAAAGCTGTTTTTTTAAAAAGAAAACAAAAACAAAAACAAAAAACAGAGAAACCAAAAAGACTCAGAGTGGCAGGTGGTAAAGCAAAAGTACCCTACTCCAGAGGGCTGATGGAAATAAGAGCCGTATGAAAAGATATTCAAAAATCCTAAATCGCTGGAGAAATGCATATGAAAACCACCAACGAGATACCATGACACACCTACAGAGATGGCTACCATAAAAAATGCTGACAAAGCCAATGCAAAATGACAGAGCCACTATGGGAACTCCAGCAGACGCTTAACCACATGACTCAGCAATCCCACTTCCAGTTATCTACCCTAGAGAGACGAAAGCTTGCGTGCACGCAAAACCTGTGGGGGAGTGTTTACAGCAACATTACACATAATGGCCGACACCTGGAAACTACCCCAATGCCTTTTGATGGGTCAATATGGTACATCATGACAATGTGCATGACCCAACAATGAAAAGGCACAAAGAACGGACACACACAAACGTGGATGAATCCCAAATACACGACGCTAGCTGGGAGAAGGACCAAGGATGTGCGATTCCCTTTACAGGACACTCTGGAACCTGCACATCCCCAGGGACAACAAAACACATGAACGGATGCCATGGGATCAGATGGGCGACGAGTTGGGAATTATTTGCGATGCTGGGATTGTTCTGCGTCCTACGTACGGCGGTGCTTGTAAGAAGCCATACGTGTGTTTAGACGCATAGAACTAGAACTGTAAGAACTGTACACCCAAAAACGCTTAATTTTACCGGATGCAAATTTTGAAAAACAACCATGTGGTAGGGAAAAATAAACTCGTGCACAACACACAAAATACTGTGTCTACTGAGGACACACTATCCTAAGACATATCAAAACCTATGACACAGAAGAAAAAGGTAGGGGATGAAGAAGGAAATACAATCAAATGGATGAAAACAGACCAGGGTCTTACACAGATCAATACTGATGGTACCACACACTGAAAAACGGGGGGGCGGGGGAACCTCCACTCTCCTCATCTGATGTCCGTAAATGGAAAAAGTGGAAAGAAATACTGGGGGGGGGGGAAATGACCAATTCTTGATTTAATGGAATAAAACAGGTCATTTTATTAATTAGGCAGTTAGCCCAAAATTCGGAGAGGCTACAGTAGGACGATCTCTGCTTAAGACTAAGAATGACACGCCACTGTCAAGAACAAGTGACCAAAAAGAACTAAAAAATAAAAAACATACCAAAAAAGGGGGAAAAAAACCAAGGCATCAGCATCTCACTTGCTGCACTCATCAACTTTTGACCTTGGCTGTCATCAAGAACACAGACAATATATCAATGGGAGGAGGTTACGCAGCACTCGTCTGGGTATTAAATAATGTCTTGGTGGTATGAACTTTGTTGTAAGCCCATGAGTGCTCACGGGAGAATCCCGCTTCCTACTAAGACACTCAGCGGTGAGGGAAGGCTCCCTCTGTTTCCAGAGACCGGCATCCCTGGGCGGCCAGACCAGCAGCACTCTCCAGGGCTTTGTTGAAAAGGGCAGAGTTTGTAATGGACGCTAACCAAGAGAGGGTCCTCGACAATATTCAGGTAAATGACACACTTACTGCCCCATAACGTTCTGAGAAATCCTACAGCCTTTGTCCTAACTTACATCAAAGTAAAAGTCACGGAGGAAAGCATCTTTCAGATACCACTGTCCCCAAAATACCGTGTGACATTTCAGAGGTTAGCCCAGCATACAGAGCATGAGGTCCCGGTCCCGGATGCGGACGCACCCTGCTCACGCGGCTCCCGAAGCTCGCTTGTGGTCTGGCCACAGAATCACATGGACATCATCATGGTCTCTAAGAGTGTCCAAAATACCCCTGGGGATATTTCCCAGAGTCCCAACCGAAGCCCCAGAAATTCCATTCCTTCTACCTACATTCTGGGACAAAAGATCACGGCTCACTCCACGGGCTGTGCTATCTCCGCGGTGGCACGGTGGACACTCGGGCTGAGTTGTGGGGGCTCTGCAGGGTCTGTAGGAGCAACCCCGGTCTCCACCCACTACCACACACCAGTAGCACCATCCCTGGTGCTGACAACTGAAAATGTCTCCAGACGTGGCCACGGGTACCGTCAGCATCGCAGGGTGCGGCCTGGGGATGTCGGCAGGAGGTACAGAGAGGGACCACATCTACTCCATTTAGGTGGCTGGGCTGGGCCCCAATTTCACATGCCCTTCTCTGTTACAACCACAGAAAGTCCCATTCGGCATAGGGACTCCTAACAGCAGGCGAGTTCTGATTTTCCTCTCTGGCCCTTTAATTCTGCCTTGTTGACTCAAGTTCAGTTAAGCTGCAAATCGTCGCTCATGCACTATACCCAGAGAATCCTAGATACCAACAGTACCGCATCTTCTCTGTCTCAGTGAGAATGTGCTGGGATTCTCTGCCTTCAAGGGCAGGGAAGGCATGAGCGAGGAGGAACCTGTGTGCTTTATTTAAGAATTCCTGAGGCAGAGGAGTGTTTACACGCATACTAGGCATATATGTGAAGGGAAATGCCTCCCAAAAGTATTGCTAACTATGTCTGAAACTAGGTCAGTACAACAGCAGGATCTACTGTGGGGCAAGCAGTTGGGAAAAAAGTGTGAGCAAAGATAAACTGAGACATGTCCCAACAGATATGTTTACTATCATGTTGCAACACTCTTATTTCATTTCTGAGATTAAAAGATTGTGAAATTATAATACAATATGGGGAGGCAAGAGACTGTAGTTTTGGTTTGGTTTTTGGGTTTTTTTCTTGAGATAAAGCAGAACAGGCTGAGTACATTGTCCAAACGTGGATGCTTCTGAGAGTCAAGGGAGAGGCTACTAGTCACGCTGGGACAAGAAGCATGAGCATAGCGGGTGGACGGTAACCCACCCAGCAGCCTCGTTCACAAAGATGCCAGCCACTTATACACGCTTTCTTTTATTTCTTTTCCTAAGGGCAAAATGATTGCTTTTTCTATTTCATCAGGAACTATTTTACCTTTGGAGAAGGAAGAAGAAAAAAACCAAAGACGTCAGAAGTCAAAATAATTTAACTCTAAAAAATCATTGTGGGGGTGCCTGGGTGGCTCAGTGGGTTAAAGCCTCAGTCTTTGGCTCAGGTCATGATCCCAGGATCCTGGGATCAAGCCCCACATCAGGCTCTGCTCATCACGGGGCCTGCTTCCCCCTCTCTCTCTGCCTGCCTCTCTGCCTACTTGTGATCTCTGTCAAATAAATAAATAAAATCTTTTTTAAAAAATCATTGTGAAGTGTACTTGTAATGTAGACAACATAGTCAACCCTTTTACCAGCCTAATCTGTATTTACGTAGAGCATTTGTTTTCTAAAACTCATCAGGGGACTTTTCCATGTTAGTTTTCTAGTGAATCTGATGAGTAAAAGTACCCTAAATTTTTTCAGGAACTGAAGAAAACCTTAGTTTTAGGTTGGGGATCTGAATTCACTATTAGACACCTACTCACTCCATGGACATGTTTCCTTAGTATCAATACTATGACAAAAACAACTAAGAGAAACACAGCTTTTTTTGTTTTCTGGATTTTTTGCCTTGCATCTGATTTGCTTTGGTTAAGCTGGCTTCATGTTTGAAAGTACTAAGTCATTTACTATATAAAAGGAAAATGATCAACCTTGTTTTTAATATGCTAATGATCTGTTTTTAAGATTCATGAATTTGGGGGGGGGGGCGCCTGGGTGACTCAGTCCATGAAGCCTTGACTCTTGTAGCCTTGACTCTCCTACGGATCTCAGGGTCCTGAGATCCAGCCCCTCCCCTCCTCTGCGCTCAGCAGGGAGTCTGCTGAGATTCTCACTCCCTCTGGCCCCCTCCCCAAAATAAATCTTTAAAAGAAAAAAACTCATGAATTTGAGTCATTTGGCACAGATAACTTATCTCTTAAAAAAAAAATTATCATTTGCTAAAGATCTCCCACACGCCAGGCACTTTATCTACCTGTTCTCAATGTTGATCAATAACCCCGTGCTTCTGCGTTTTCTCCTGAGAAAGTCAGCAGCCTAAAGCACGCCGGGGGCTGGGGGGGGGGGGGCGTTCAGCACCTGTGCTAAGACCCAAGCCCAAACTCCTGGCCCTGACTGTGACCCTCAGAGTGGAGATTCTAATAACACATCTAGCTCCACAAATTGACGACGACAAAAAACCCCAGAAGAGCCAGGTAGAGCTAATGAGGGTGAGCAGCACTTGTAAACGCTGCTCAAGATGGAAACAGGCTTAGAATCCTATGGAACATCATGCCCTGTTACGATCTTCTGTGTCTTTCCTGCCTGACTAAAAACCACCGAATTCTCTCTCCCCTCCCGCACACCACCTGGAGCACTGCCGCGTGCACACGCACACTCACACACACATGCAGGGGCGCGCACATGCACACAGTTTCATTCTGACCTTGCGGGTGGTATTTTTCTAACAGGAAATTCCAGTAGTTTACCGTTAGGACTCAGAGGCTTCTGCTTAATTAAATTCTCACTGGTTTCATTTCCCAAACATGAAACACCTGAACTACAACAAATGCGGTTCTTCTCTGGACCCTGGTAACCTTCAAGCCCCACCCAGGCTTCAGATTCGTCAGCAGAACCTGAATTGTTCTCCTCCTTCAACCGACCTTGTTCAGGGGGAACACTTGCTCCTCGGCGGTTCTGGATCTGATCACAGCCACACAGTAGGAAATCAACTCCCCGCCCCTCATCTTCAGTAACGTTCAGGAGCACTCCGGACCTATTGTGCTTAATCTCTTTTTCTAGACCAGATGATGGAAACCAACGGACACAGTTAGGAAGCCTCTAAGTGCTAGCCCAGTACGAAGAACCCAGTTTCTGCTCATTTCTTCTCTGCCCAGTCTTGGTATGTGAAAGTCCTTAACGCCAGGTGAAACGGAAGGCCCTCGCTGCCATCAGCCCTTAAAGAACTAAGAATATTACCTCTGAATGCTACCGGGAGATTTTAGAAGGCCAAGAAAAAACACAGAAAGCACAGTAATTTTCAACTTAATGCCAAAGACCCACTGACCCATTTGTCTTTTCTATCGATTTAATTTGTATCTTACCTGACAGGACTTTACAAGCTTAAACTGCGTCAGCCTGCAGAGATGATAAGGAGCCCCTGGCTCATCACTGAGGCTCTTCCTCTGGGCAAGGAACTTCATGGAATTGATAAACAAGAACCAGCGGATAGACTCACAGTTCTGGATTCTTGTCCTGCCCAACTCAGTAACAGCCATTACTGCTTAACTTGAAAAGTTCCTTATGTTCTTAATCCAATTGCACAGAATCCGCTTTTATGTGATTTAAGAAACCAAGGGCAAGTTTCCACATTGATGATATTATTTTTGGCATTCTTGAGGCAGTTATATTCTCTAAAAGACAATCTGCCTAGTAAAATGTAAGACATTCTAGACAAAGTTATCAAAATTTTTCATCCTCCTGAAGATAGTCAGTGGAGAAAATCACTCTGGAAATTACTCTACATCCTTTACAGGGTAAGAGGCTTTGGAAAGGGACGGTTCATTGAGCACCAAGCCCACAGCCTGCTCCATGACGCTCGTGATGAGATGCCCTTTCCCAGCCTCTCCAGAGTCTGGTGTGGTCGTATGACTGAGGACTGGCCAGGGGAACACAGGCAGAAATAATGTGTTCCATACCTAGGCCTGGGCACATGGACACTTCTCACAGGAGTCTCCATTCTGACTCCCACAGTGACTTAAGGCCCACAAGCACAGCCACGCATGGAAGGTGGAAGGAAGAATAACAAAGGAACCAGGGTTCCTCAATCACTGTCTGGAGGAAAACCACCCATAAATCAGGCTTACCAGTGAGCAAGAAATAAGCTTGTATCCAATGTGAGCTGTTATAAGTTAGGGGGCGGGGGGAGGCAGGTTATTCTAGCAGCTGACATGTTAACCAAATAAATTTACTGGACAACTCTAGATCAAGGTTAGGTTGACTTGGAATATCTGTTCTAGAATCAGTAACTCCGGCAAGAACGAGACATTACCAGATGGAATCTCTAAGTATGTAGAGTCAACACCATGTTTGGCCATAATACAGCAATCTATTCCAGCAGGCAGTAAAAATTTTGCTGGAGAACTGGGCTGAAAAAGATATTTTTGAACCACTGATCCTTTATTTCCATAGTTGACTATTAGCTGGCATAAATCACCAAAAATTTGCGAGAATCTTCTACCCTTCCTTTGCCGAAGGCATCAGGAACATATTAAAATACAACATCAACACACCACATGAAACCAACTCTGAATTTACTATAAAGCTACTGTCAAAGTCATTTAACAAAGAATATTAAGTGGTACAGCAAACAGAGGTCAAGTTGAGTTTCTTTGGCTGTTTGTTTTTTCTCAATAGAAATTTAACATCACTAAGACCTTTGCTTTTCCCGTCCGGTAGTCAGACGTGTTCGCTTAGACCATGAGAATCAAAACATACGGTGCTTCCTTTTCTGCCCTGTCATGACCAAAAATGGATGCACCCCACCCCAACATCCACTGTTGTCACTGGCACACTTCCTCCTCCATGCTCTGACCTCAGTGAATACGTCCTTCATTGCAAGGTAATTTCAGAGAAGGGGTATGAATAAATTCAATTAAGGAAGGAAATTAACACTCGTTAAGTACCTAGCACAAGCCAGGTATTTTTACATACTTGATACCATTTAATCTTTCCAACAATGAGGTATATACCATAATTTTCCATTTTACAAATGAGGAAGCAGGGAAGTTTTTCAAAAAACAAACAAATAAGCCTGCTCAAAGCCACATGCCAAGACAAGCAAGATTCAAGGCCAAGACGTCAGACTCCAAAACTTATTCTCTCCATTTCAAAAGGCTGCATTTAACCCATGGCAGACTGCCATCCTTTGCCATTTGAACCTATGTCACACTGCCAAAAAAAAAAAAAAAAAAAAAGATTGGATTACCACTCGATTTTTATTTCTTTAAATATTAATTTTAAGTGAATCGATGGGTTCTCAAAATGTCCATCCTTCCGCTTATACCTTATTATTCCATTTCCACAAAGTCAAAGCCTGCACTGTCAGGAGGCTGACATGGCGAGCGGCACCATGAAGAATTTAGAGCATAAACCCGGTCGGGAGGAAGCCTAGCCGTACATTCTCTGGGCTCACCGCCGCCCATCTCTCAGGAAGGAGTTCTTTCTACCTTTCCACAAGTTATTTTAGAATTTTTGTTCACCAATTCTTAATTGCCAAAACCCCACATTGGAAGATACTACACTGTTAAGGTCAGTAAAACAGGCGTTAAGTCAAGGGACTTGTAACCCAAGGGACGGCCTTATGCTTTCTGAGTGGTGTAACCGGAGTGACCAACATCTAACACAGCCCCAGGAGGGACCGGAACACCGTTCTCAACGCTCGTCTTACCGACTCACAGAACCAGGTGAAGTCAAGGACAATGCGTAGTGTAGTGTTGTAACTCTTTTAAGTAATTATTTACTTACCTACAATTCTTCAAAGTCAAGTGGAGATAAACTAGCTCACTCAACAACAGTATCAGTTCCAGCAGTTTTTTTAAAACAGTATTAAACTACATTTGATAACTGAAAATATCAAAAGGCTACTATTAGGGCAGCATGAGTTTTTACGATAAGCCATTCTAAAACCGGGGAAAGTCATCGATGCCCATTATAACACCTTCAGAATAAAGGTGTTTTTGATGACCAAGTCCCCCTCAGAAATAACTTTCTTCTTTGAAAGGGAACGTCAACAAACACTTTAACCAAAATATATTTCTATAGGTGACATTTAGGATGATAAAACTATCAAAGCCAAGTTCTTTTGATCGCAAAGGTCAGAACATTTCTCCTTCCTCTGAAAGCTGCCACACTGACGTCCTTCACGTACACTGCTCCAGCTCGGTCACGCACCGTGTCATGGAAAATTGCATTCTCATTTTCAAGCCTTACCTTCAGGTAGGATCCATAGTATTTGGTTACGTATGGACTGTCACACTGACTCAGCACTGTGATTTCTTGTTGAATGTCCTCTATCTCATCTTCAGCTTCTTCCAGATCAATGATTTTTATGGCAACCACTTTCTGAGTCCGAAGGTCAATGCCTTTGAACACCTCGCCAAAAGAGCCTTTTCCAATTTTCTCCAGTTTCGTAAAAAGCTCTTCTGGATCTGCTTTCAGGTTCTGTAGGAGAGAACAAAAAGAAGAGAACCTTCAGAAACTCACAAGATAGGGACAGATTTTCCTTTTTCCTTACAAACATAAAGAACACAGTCTTCCAGTCTTCTTCATTTAAGGGTCAGGATGGTTGTGCTCACATCTGTTCACACCCAGGAGAACACAGAGATTTCTAAGCCTCATCTCTATGAAACACGGCGAGTGTGCAAATGAGAACCACCCAGATGGGAAAGGCACCAGCACTTGCATAATTAAAAACCAAAACCCTTATTTGAATGCATTATGATATATGGATTTATTGAAAAACACTCCTATTGAAGCAAATATTCCACTTTTCTCCCTCTTTTCCCCCTCTCTGCCTAATTTTCTAAGTTCAGGTTGGTTACACACTACAATGTAGGTTAACCAGCACTTACTGATCCTAACAGGCGTGGTCTGAAGTTCAGCAAAGGCAGCCCTATGCATCTTCACCTACAGCTACTACCTTGGCCTCAATATTTTAACCAGAACCCAGGAAACAGTAAGAAGCTGTTTCCTTTTGTCTTGTAAGCATCACGCCCTTGAAATCCCTTCTGAAAGCTCTTAATCTCTAGCGCGATTAGGTGAACACACACACACACACACACACACACACACACTGTCCATTTCCAAGGGGACTCCAACACCCACCCTAAGGACTCGGTGACCAGAGAGATGTGTGAGCAGCTGAGTTCTCAGTGGGCAGCAACCTGTCATCCCAGGAGGTGCCTGCTTCAAACTGAGGGATGAGACTGACATTCAGCAAGGAGACTTAGGGGTACGGCCTATCTCAGCACGAGGGACCGTCCACCCCAAAATACTGCTGGCACCACCTGGAACCCCACAGAGTAAGACAGGACCCTGGGATACACCACCTCCCACACCTGCTGTCAAAAATGCTGCCCACAAGCGAGAGGATGGCAGGCTCACCCTCAAAGTCTACCAGTCCCTGTAAGAAATGGAAACATGGAGAAGGAAGGAAGATGGGGAAGGAGAAGGGCTGAAAAGGGGGGGAAAACAGGCACAGGAGGAGGAGGTGTGGGGGGCCATCAACAGAGAATTACAGCAATGTCAACAGCACCGTGAGTTAGAGGAGCTCCGCGGGCCAGTCAGGCACTAACCACGAACCTGCTTTCAAGGTGAAACCCACGGAGTCCCAAGCAGCGCCTCACGAGGGAGGGACTGCTAAACCCCAGCCCGCCCGTTCCCATGCGGAGGGGCTGCTGCGCCGCAGTGTGAACCCCGCAGAGACAGCATACCCCACTAACACAGGAGCACTAAGTCAGGGGGTGTCTCACGGACGCCAAAGAAGCCCCATTTTTGAGACTGCACTGAACAAGGTAAAAGCTCGCAAAACCCACTAACCCCATCAGTAAAAATGAATAAAGTAAGCCAAGAAAACGAACACATCCTGGGTTGCAAGAAAAAGGAACAAGAGAGAGACCACGTCCATCTTCAGCAGCTAGAAATTCCCGTTTCCAAACCCCTTCCCTTACCTCCTTCCCCCCAGGATGAGGGGAGGGGGCCCTCCTTTTCTTCAAGGCCAATCCCAAGCGCTGAGCTTTTGAGTCCATCCTTCTGTCCCTGGGGCTGTGGCTTCAACGGGGGGCCGGCTTCACTGCTCCCTCTTCAGCTCAGCCCTCTCTACAGACCCGTCAGCCTTGGCAGCCTGCTCGGCTTTCTCCCATTTGAGAAAACACACACACTGGGCTTCCCTGGTTGCCTTCCTCCTTCACCCTCTCCTTCCCTTTGAGTTCCCCGCGGGTCACCGAGTCCAGCCGGGTGCCCCCCCCCCCGCCCCCGCCAGTCCGGCTACAGCCCAGAGGCTTCGGTGCCTGATCCCATCCTCCTCCACGAAGCCCTCCCTCTGGTAACTTTCCAGGCCGCTGGCATTAAACCCTGCTCTGCACTCGGCTCCTCCCCGTGCCCCTGGTCCCAGCAGAGTCTCCCCACACAGACTCTACCCACGTGGCACAACATCCCTCCGCCACTCGTCCCCGCCACACAGTGTCACAATTTGGGACTGTGTTCCCCCAGCCTGGCTGGTCGGAAGCCCCTGGGACACGTGGGCAATCCCAAAACGCTCTCAGCCATGCACGCGGCAGGGGCACATAACCCATATTATTCAAAGACCCCAATTAATTCTGACGAATAGCCACCTCCTAGGAAGAATGGCTTTAAATTACGCATGGGGTAACTTTCAAAACCGCGAGCTCCTGCCCTGCCTTCTGAATTTTAACTCCTAGGATCGAAGACTTGCTAGATCCCTAATTCTACATGGACATCTCAAGCTCCAGCTACACGAACTGCATTTGTCACTTCCCTGAACCGGCCAGCGCTCCCACACTACCTCCTTCACTAGACTAGGAGCCGAGGGAAGTCAGGGACCATGTTTTAACTCCTGACCCATGTCCCTGGACACGATGACTGATGGCCAACAAATGTCCCCTGAGCAGGAAGAAAGCCCCAGCCTCACACCGACACACACCCTCCAGGGTAGAGTCTACAAAGAATATCCTAATTCAGAGGAGCTGAGAGCCCAGGGAAGGGGGAGTGAGGAACGCGGCCCACCAGCTTGCAAGGCTAACGGAGCGGTAGGAAGAGCCTCCTGAACTGGCAGAAACGGCCTCTGTGGCCTCGGAATGACCCGCAGGCTTGGGCAGGCTTGTTGGAACGCAGACTGCCTGGCCCCAGCCCCGGAACTTCTGGTTCAGCAAATGTGGTGTGCGGCCCCCAAGCACCAGAGAGCAACCAGGTGATGCAGATGCCACGGGTCCAGGGACCACACTGTGAGAACCACTGCTCGGGAGACCCGGGGACAGAAGCGAAGCAGCCTTGACAGGCTGACATGCCGCTAAGATACAGCTGTTTTAGGTCAGCTGACCTGACACCCTCTGTTAACTGTCCCCCCCCCCCCCAGACTAAGAAAAGACAGTGGCATTCCTTTTTGAGAATTAATAGAAAATGAAGCCAACAAAAGTGTATCCACATTCCCACAGTGTCGGAGAGGAGAGCAGGGAGCCTGGTACCAGGATAACCCCAATGAACCGCCTCGCTCTAGGACCATACCCCCCCTTTGCAAAGTGACTGGCCCTCCTCCCAGCAAGAGTCTGCGTCCCCACCCCCTAAATCTGGGCAGATCCTGACATAGGCTCTGGCCAACAGAACGTGGGGACTTCTAAACCTAGGCCCCAAAAGGGCTGAGGAGACTGGGACTGAACACATAGGAGGGACCCACTCAGCCCCTGCGAGAACCACAGCTCAGGTGACCCTCAACCTCCCAGCCTCGGCCCCACTACCGGCTCACCGAGCTCATCGCAGCCGCGTGACAGCCCCCAGCCAAGGCCAGCCCAGCCTCCTGGGCAGCCACCGACGCACGAGAGGGAGCAATTTGCTACTGGAAACCTCCAGGTTTCAGTGGGCTGGTTACTCACCACCACGACGGACACCACGGCTGACGCTGAGAAGGAGCCTGCTGCCCGGGGCAGGGCCGGACCTCGGAGCTGCCCAGGACCTGTTCGCTGCTACACGCCCCTCCCTCCCCCCATTCTTGAAACAGGCCCAGCTGCTGCAGTCACCGTGTTCCCACCCCGCCATGCTGGTTTGGTTGCTTGTTTTGGGGGGTGTCTTTTCAAGCCTTAGCTCCCTGAATGAAGAGAAGCCAGATCTGTGAGCTACAACCTGGTGGCCCCCCCGGGACCATCGCCGGCAGAGGCTGGCAGAGCACAGACTCCAAGGTCGATGCTGTGCCACCCGGGAAGGGAAAAAACAGGAGATCCATATATCCTTCAGCTGTAAAGGACACGGATCCTTGGGGACAGCAGGCAGGCGGGGAGATTATTACAGTAACAACTCCATCGCCTTACGTCCACACCCCAAAGCCACTGTGCCCCTTGCTCCCACCCAGAGGTGGCCTGAATCAGGCTGGCCTTTGGATTTCCTAGGGCGTTGTGCTCTTGCCAAGGTTAAACCTTAAGAGGCCCTGCCTGCAGCATCTGTCTCTGACGTTTTGGAATGCATCCATTGGCACAAAAGGGGGCCCGGGCTAGCCTGCTGGAGAGGTCACACAGGGAAGAACCAAGACACCAGACACACCCTGGGGCCCAGGGCAGACAGCCAGCACTCCTCCTGCTGACCACAGGCACGTGAACGAGCCCAGGAAGGACCTGCAGAGAAACCCTAGTCAACCCAGGAATCATGAGCCACATTCCATCATCAATGTTTCAGGCCACGATGCTCTGGGAAGAAGTTAGACAAGAACAGGCAACCAGTTTAACAGAAATCACACATCACTGCCAGAGAAACGTGTCCATCGTGGGGGCGGGAGGGGCAGACAGACATTCTCTACTCTAGTGGTTTCTTTTTTTTTTTTTTTTTTAAAGATTTTATTTATTTGACAGAGAGAGATCACAAGTAGGCAGAGAGGCAGGCAGAGAGAGAGGGGGAAGCAGGCTCCCTGCTGAGCAGAGAGCCCGATGCGGGGATCGATCCCAGGACGCTGGGATCATGACCTGAGCCGAAGACAGAGGCTTAACCCACTGAGCCACCCAGGCGCCCCGGAGTGTTTCATTTTAATCAACTGCCCAATTTCCCTCTGGCCTGATGGAAGACCCAGCTGCTCACACGACTGCTTGGACCCTCTCCTCCAAAGCCCTCTCCTGCAGCCTGTACCGTGCAGCTGGCGGCCACTGCTTGCTATTGCATCTGCTCGAGTGTGGCATGTCAGTCCCCACACTCTGCCCCTGTGTCAGCAGCTGGAACCGGGCTGCAGACTGTCCCTGGCATGGAGGGAGACATCTGCTAATACAGTGACAACAGGGGACTAAACAAGCAGGGTCCCTTGCCCTTTGGCAAGTCATTATCAGGCCGTGCAGCCCCACAGCCATGAGAGACTCAGTGCCAACCATGACCTCGTTCAGAAAGCAGCTTCAGCATTCGCCTGTCGGAATCTATGCCACAGGCAAAGCAGATCCCCTTGGTAGAACGGGGGCCGTTCTGACCACCATCCTGAGGCTTTTCTCTCCAAAACGGTTTATGCTGGGAGCACCTAAGTGGCTCCTCGGATTAAGTGTCTGACTCCTGATTTGGGCTCAGGTCATGATCTCAGGGTCATGAAATCAAGCCCCACGCTTAAAATTCTCTCTCTCACCTTCTGTGCCACCCCCCCACCCCCGGCGAAGGAAGGAAGGTAGGTAGGTTGGTTAATGCTGAACTAAGCACTGGCCATCTTCCCAGGTGAGAAAGGCTTGCTGGCGTCTCACCCCCACATCCCACCTGCCAGACAGAACTGGAGCCCCAGCCAGATCCCAGGAAGGAGTCAGGACACGCAGCCCCTCAGCCTTCTCGGAAGCAAGGGAAGGTCAGGACCCTCCTGCCAACGTTCACCTCTCCTGGATCAAGGCGTGGCGGGGGGAGAGCCGGAGGTGGGGTGCTCTCACCACCCTACAGGTCCTGGACTCGACCCTCAGAAATACCACTCAGGCCCCCCAAGTCCAAATTCCCACTCCCACTGCTGGCCTGGAGAGCCTCATTCTGAGCTGGAGGAGGAAGAGGTTTCTCATGATGCAAGAGTTTGGATGGCGTTTATATGTTTACTATGCAATAGGGCCCCATATGCTACTCAACACCTGTAAACTTCCGTTTCCTCCTTTGGGAGAAGGGTCATGGGGACGAAAACAACAGTGCCTCCAGGAAAAGCACTAAGGAGTGGGCACCTAGCGCCTTCTCATGGCGCCAGGTGACACACGGACCATCCGATGTCTGCCCCAAAGGCCCTCCAACACGGAGGGCTCATCTCTAGTCACGGCTCTCCAGTTCTAGCAGAACCACCACCGGCTATGTCCAGAAAGTCCGGGAAAGGACATGTGGATTCCACTTCCGGGTGCTATCCTCCCACATTCATCACCCCTTCTCCCTAATACCACCAGGCTGCCCGTCTCATTAAACCCTGGCTACACTCTGGACCTTCCTACGCACTCACACATTATCCTGTTTACTGTTAATTACAAGATCTAGGGAGACCGGAGCATTTGTTAGACCTAATCATATTAAGGTCGGGATCCCTCAGAACTGACCAGAATAAATGGCAGATGCACTCCCTCAGGGGCAGGGCTCAGGCACAAGTCTGGGCTCTGGAAAAGCTCCTGAGCCCCGACCCCACGAGCCTGGAAAACCTCCAGGGCTCAAGGACTGTGGGAGAGATGAGAAGTCAGGGAAAGCCCGCCCCCCCGCCCCCGCCCCCACCGGTGAATCCAAAATCAACAGCAGCACACAAGCCTCTCGCTGAGTAAGATACAGAAGTTTCGGGGTGACCGGCTACCCTAGCGCCTGGGATCTCCTAGAAGCCCCGGCCACAGGAAATGGACACGTGCACAGCAGAAGTAGTGTCCCACGCCACGCGGCACAGCGAGGACAGGCCCACCTGCACCGTCGGGATCTCTTTGGGAAGAAAATCCACGTGCAGAGTGACCCGCTCCCCTCCAAAGCTCAGAGAAAGGGCTAAGCTGCGCGCTCCTGGAGCTCAGGCTTCTGCAACAATTCAGTGTATTTCATAATCCCTTGAGAGAATTCATTAAAATAGTTCTAGGATGACAAGTATTTTATATTTTTAAACTTGAATAGCTATTACTGTTTTCTTTGGATCGTTTCTGGCAATGAAAAATGCATTTGGCATTACTAATCAACTTTCAAAGCTCCTTGGCTTTAGCCGTCCCGCTCTGGCCACGCCATACTACCCCACTCTGGGTTAAAGCCAACCTTTGCTCTTTGTTTCTCTCTGAGAAGAGAAAGGAGCCAAGTTTGATATGTTCGAACACTTGCTACTTATCACATTCCTGTCCCTGCAGCAACAGAGAGGGGGATGGGGAGGGGGAGGCGGTGGCAGGTGTGCCCCATCCCCACCTCGGAACCAGGCAAGCATCCACTCACCAACCCAGATCTGTCCTCCCAGCGAGGCGCTCGGCCTCAAAACCCCTACCCCCGGGCAGCACCCCAGGCAGCCACCACCCGTGCAGCAGACGGGCACCCAGCCAGGAGACCCATGTGCCAGCCAGGGCAGCCCCACCACCCGCACGCCTCCGCCCTGGCCGCTCGCCGTCCCTTACCCTCATACCTGCCCAGCTCTCCCAGCCCGTGTCCCAGTGCTACTAGCCCTCCTGTCTGCCATTTCCACAGCAGCGGATTCCAACATCCTAATTCCTCTCCTATCCCAACCGCCCGACTGTGGCCATCATTCTTCTGGAATGTCTCTCCATGCGATCCCCCGTCCCCCCGCCTGACCCCACAGCAGCTGTGCCTCCAACTGACCCACTGTCGGACCTTCCTAAACCCTGTCAGTGGGCTCCCGCTTAACCTTAAAGCCCATGGTTTTCCTTCACTGCTGAGAACACCTGCAGGCAACACATCATCTCTACTGAAGTCCCAGATGCCCCCTGCGAACCAAAACCCCGGGGCTCCTTCCTGATCCCACTTTCCAACACCCCTACTGACTCTCCCGTCACCCACCTTCTCAACAGTCTACGAGCACCAGGGGTTGTAGAGTGTACGGTTCCATTTATAGAACATTCCTGAAGTGACAGAATTAAGAGTGACGGAGAACAGCTGCGGGGCTGCTGGGGGAAGGGATGCTGGGTAAGAGGTGACAGGCAGATTTTTCATGACAGTGGAACAGTACTGCATCCCAACCACACCCCCCAAAAACTACGGGCAAAAACTGGCGAGTCTGGCCTGAATTAGGTCTGCAGCTAAGTCACCAGCATCGTGGCAACATCGGTTTCCTGGTTTTTACAGCGCGAGAGGCTATCATTGGGGAATGCTAGGGGAAGGGCACATAGGAACTACACAGCGTTTTCTGCAACTTCTTGCAAGTCTTATAGTACTTAAAGTTATTAAAAATTCTTAAAAGAAAAAAAAAAAGACCAATCTCAACTGTGTGTCCCACACCCCCTTTCTTCTGCAACCAAAGAGATCACCCTTATTTCAAGGCTCCTGGGGGGGAAATTCCCATTTACTGCTTAATGACACTCAAACCTGACCACTCCCTTGAGCAAAGGCAGTGGCTCCAGTCTCCTGGTTCCAGGAGCACACCCACGCGGTGGGAGGAAAACCATATTAACATTTTTACAGGCTGTTTTCCCTCTTGAGATTGCGATCACTGAGGAATGAATCTTATAATCTCGCCAACCTAACCAGCAAAGAGGTGAGCAGCAAGACAGCATCCAGATTTCCCTCAAAAGGAAAGAACGGAGAGAATCTCAAGCAGACGCCCCTTTCCAAGAAGGAAAGCAGAAGACATATTCAAACAACCGAAAACAAAAACCCAGCCCACATCCAGAGCATTACAGGAAGGAGACCAGGAAAGTGGAGGCAAGGCCTAAGAACAGAACCAGTGTCAGCTGCTCGGCTCTCATGCACAATCTCTCATTTGGGGCAGCAGCTACCTAAGATCTGGAGAGATGAGACCCAAAATAAACTACTGGACAGTTACTCAAAACTATCCCTCTTGATGCTTAAATTACCTGCCAAAAACTATAGTTTCTAGGGGGCCCGAGCACTTGGGAGTCCAAACACATGAGCTCAGATCTCTGCTCTGCCAAATTCATAGCAAGTTACTGAAACTCCCAAATCTGTTTCTACATCTGTAAAATGGGCAAACAGTACATTTTCAGGATGCTCAAGAGATAAAGGAACATAAGGAAAACTGCTTCTGTTGTAGTTCTTCGTCGTTAACACTGAGCTGCCCTTTCCGACAGTGCTTGGTCATGACTCAGTAGTTTCTTAAAAGCCTTTCCCTTGATTGGAGACAGACGTAAACCCAAAATCACCTAACTCACAAACCAATGCACACGCCACTGCACTACCCTAAAATCAACCAAAACAATGAGGCCTTTCCTCCCTCAGGAAAGGAACGAGGGAGATTCTAGGAGGCTTGAGGGAGCATCACCAGAAAGCGGGAAGGAAACGTCTGCAAAACTCCTGAGGTGCGGAGGCCAGCCCTGTGGAGGTCACGTGTAGTGGAGGTCAACGAACCACCAACCAGGGAGGTGAGAGGGTCAAGGCCACCAAGCAGCATTCTAGCACGCGGTTTCCAGAGAGAGCACTGAGCCCCAGTCAGCCCCTCCTCCAAGTAAAAGGCTCTGAGGTCTAAGAAATGATGCTAAGAATTATAAACAGCAAGAACTTTCTGAAGACCTTCCGCTCCCCGTAAGTGCTGACTACTCCATCCCTTAAAATGGACACAGAAGGTAGGCTCGGCCGTGCAGACAGTCTGAGAGAGATTCAAGGTTAGATGAGCACAAGCAACTTTAAATGGAAAAGGAGAATTATGGCCAAGAAGGAAAGATGCAAAGGCACTGCCTGGTGGGTGGGGACACAGCACACCTAAGCAGCTTATCAAGAGGCCCATGTGGTTCCCAAACACAAACACAATCTTAGAGATGCCTGGGTGAATCAGTCAGTTGAGCCTCCGATCCTGGTTTCGGCTCAGGTCACGATCTCAGGGTAGTGGGATCAGCCCCACAACAGGCTCCGCGTTTGGTGAGGAGTCTGCTTGAGATTCTCTCCCTCCTCCCCTGCCCCACTTGTGCTCACTCTCTTTTTCTAAAATAATAAAACAACAACAACAACAACAAAACCCTCTCCAAAAAAAGTTTTAGTTAGTTTGTGAAGGAGACATCCTATTAAAACCTCCTGAGCAGAAACTTGAACCTCAGTTTGACTGGCAAAACAAGCTGAAGACTGGAACACACACGGCAGCTACATCCTGACACCCGGAGAGAAGCCAGAGACCCACAACTCCTGGCCTTCCCCATTTCACAAGGTAGGGGAAAACTGCAGTTGGAGACCATCAAACTCTTTGGTCTCAGATGTGCCCTAGGGCAGAATGAAGCCCTAAGAAAAATGACAGATGCCCGCTCAGAAGGACAGATCCCCTCCAGCTGGCAGCGGTCATGCTGATTTGTTGAAGGACACAGGGTATGTGACACATCCTGAACCCAAACCCATGGCCATCTACTTCCAAAGTCTGAGCATGTCACATTTGGGTAAGCAACTGATTCTTGATCTCAGCAGGGCTGTGAGTTCAAGCCCCGCATTGGGCTCCACACTGGGCTTAGAGCCTTCTTACAAAAAAAAAAAAAAGAGTAGGGCACCTGGGTGCACCTGCCCTGGGCTCAGGTCATATTCCAGGGTCCTGGATCCAGGATCCCAGGGGAGCCTGCTTCTCCCTCTGCCTACCACTCCCCCTGCTTGTGAGCACACATGCTTCCTCTATCTCTGTGTTAAATAAATAAATAAATAAATCTTAAAAAAAAAAAAAAAAGAGTAAAGTTTAAGCATGTCCCTCCTCGCCTCCCAAGCTGTGACAGCAAAATACAAGAACACAGAAGCATCAAAAGATCCACATTGTCGTCCCCCCGCACCCCCCACCACCGTGGCAAAACTGCCCCGTGACTTTGAGCAACTCCTTAACTTCTCAGTGAAATAGAACAATGATGCTTCCAGTATTTATTTACTTTATAGATGTGTCAGAGGATCCAATTAGCCTCAGAGAAAGAGAAAAAGTGAGGCATTGGCACTGACTTGTTACCTTTGCTAGAGCGGGCATGCACTCAGCAAGCACATCAGAGAACAGGTGAGGTCATCTGTAAAATAGCACTTAGTGGGGCGCCTGGGTTAAGCCCCTGCCTTCAGCTCAGGTCATGATCTCAGGGTCTTGGGATCGAGCTCTGCCCTGCATCGGGCTCTCTGCTCAGCAGGGGGCCTGCTCCCCATCCCCCACCCCCGCTTCTTTGCATACTTGTGATCTGTCAAATAAATAAATAAATAAATAAAATAAAATAGCACTTAGTTTTGGAGACATTTTTAGAAATCACTGAAACACTGGCCAAAACAGTTACTGAAAACATACCATTTATAACAATGCAACGTGGTCCCAAAGAGGAATTTTTTTAAAGATTTTATTTATTTATTTGACATAGAGAGAGATCACAAATAAGCAGAGAGGCAAGCAGAAAGAGAGAGAGAAGGAAGCAGGCTCCCCACTGAGCAGAGAGCCCGATGTGGGGCTCAATCCCAGGACCCTGAGATCATGACCTGAGCCAAAGGCAGAGGCTTTAACCCACTGAGCCACCCAGGCGCCCCCAAAGACAGATTTAAAGACTATTGTAATTATAAAGTATGGCTTAATACTCTTGTTTTTTAAAAAAGATTGATTTATTTACTTATTTTAGAGAGAGAGGAAGGAAGGGCAGAGAGGGAGAGAGAGAATCCTGTGCAGCCTCCGACTGATCGTGGAGCCCAACACAGGGCTCTACCCCAAGACCCTGACATCATGACCTGAGCTGAAATCAAAAGTCAGCTACTTAAGCCTCTGGGCCACCCAGGCTCCCCACATTCCTGTTTTTTTTTAGTATAAATTATTCTTCTCATAAATATCTTAGAACTAATTACTGGCAAATAAAATGCCCTGAACACCCATCTCATCAGATTAATGTAATCGTTACATTTCAAGAGGAGGCATTCTGCACTGAAAGTAAGATGGGATTTGTCTAATCAAGCCCATGAACCTGTAAAAGCTTTTTCCCATCCTAACAAGTTGAAAGTTCACTCTTTATTGGGATCTCTCCCATGCCTACCCATCTTTAAAAAAAAAAAAAAAAAAGCTGAACTTTTAATGAAATACATACAAGATTATATACATACAAAGCCACTATAATATCTATAACCTCCCCCAAAAAAGACCCCAAAAAACTCAGATCCCTTTCCATGAGTATTTTCCCAGAATTCCTTGCCATGTCTGGACCCCCTACAGTTCTGGGAGTGGACACAGTGAAGAAATTTCGTGGTACACCCCTGGCCTCCACCCTTGCCTGGAAAGCCCCCGGCACACTTCTGGGAAGGGGTGTCCTGCTTTCAGGGAACTGAATCGTCACAATTCAGCACATCTCCCCTGGTCAGATCACTGGGGTTCCCCCCACCCCGCAGCCAACAGTAGACACATTTTGACCTAAACACAACAGGGGAACCCTGAGCTCCTCACTCGCACTCAGCAGGAAGTCTAAGGTCAGGGCTTTGGCCCTCACACCAAATGCTGATTTAGGACACGAGGGCTCCTCTTTAGGACGCAGGACAGATGTGCAGGACAGTGTCCTACCTAGTCGGCCTACACCCTCAACAGCACAAATGGCACTCATGAGTTGTGGCTTGAAGAACTAACCACCCAATGGCATATGCCATCCCCAAGATGGCAATGGCCTCCTTCGGCACTGAGCGAGAGCCACAGCAACCAGAGCACGGGGCCAGGACAGCCTGCGGGGGAGGGAGCAACAAAGACCAGCAGCTCTACCGGCTGCCGCCCCACGGGGAGTGGTTCTGCCACCCCACCCCACGGGGAGTGGTTCTCAACCGGGGCTACACACCACAATCACCCTGGACCATGAAATCCAAAGCTCTGGGGAGGGGGACCCCCCAGCATCAGTGTTATTTTGAGTCTCTAGAAGGTTCCACCGGGCAACCAAGGTTGAGAACCAGCAGTCAAGCGCAGGAGACTGCTCCACAGTAACGCCTTGAGAACTTTTCTCCCGCTCACCTGCTTTTCTCCACTTGGGAAGGAATCACATTAGCGAGGACGGACGTCATTCGGGCTGGGGTATCTCCCCGAGGCTCAGCCTTTCAATCTTCTCTACCTCCTTCCCCTGCGGCCTCCACTAACTTCAGCCTCCTGGTAACTCACTGACCTTGCAAGCCTGCTCTCCGCCTCGAGCCCCAAAGGGTGTTTTGTGTATTAAGTTGGTTAATTCAAAGTCTCCAAAATAAAAACTTTTATTTACCATACAAGCACCTTCAAATAGCAAATGGCGTCTATTAGCTCAAAGAACAGTTTCCCAATCCTCAAAAGAAAGAAATGCCTCATTCCTCACAACCGATGGAAGATCAATTTGTAATGCGAGGCCGAAGTCCGGGGTCTATAGAGAAATCTGCTCTCCCCATTGCAGTCAATCCACGGGCCAGCACAGGGGACACGCTGGGCCTGGCTCCCGAGCACAGCACCTCCTGCCCTCAGCAGCAGCCCCGGCTTCCCCACCTGAGCTCTCTGAAGCCCTTCCAACGTGCCCACCCCACAGTCTGGCTTGGCCAATGCATTTCCCCCATACTGTACACTTAGGTTCAACACCACAACGGCCCCATAATCTAGAAGAAACTCAGCAAATACTCTACAGTATTTGGCAAGAAAAAAAATTTTTTTTGAGAAAAAGAGATGTGAAACCCTATGAATGTGGATGTCTAGACCTGCAGACACACACCGGCAGGAGCTTTAGGGAATCCTTATACCAGGATCTACTATCCTTTTTTTTTTTTTTTAAGATTTTATTTATTTATTTGACAGAGAAAGAGATCACAAGTAGGCAGAGGCAGGTAGAGATGGGGGGTGGGGGGAGCAGGCTCCCGGCTGAGCAGAGAGCTCAATGCGGGGCTCAATCCCAGGACCCTGGGATCATGACCTGAGCTGAAGGTAGAGTAGCTTTAACCCACTGAGCCACCCAGGCGCCCCAGGACCTACTATCTTTAATGGGATGTGTTTGGTAGAAACTGCTTACGCTTTAAACTCACAAATACAAGTTTTTTAGAAAAACATTATAATTAAGAGAAAAAAAATTACTTCCCCACCTAGCTGAATTCCCTGTTTCGGCCTCAGTCTCTAATAACACACACACACACACACACACGCACACACACACACCCGCGCACACTACCTTACAGGAAACCAGCGTCTGCAGCTCTGTGCCATCAGAGCTCAGGGAAAAGCTGCTCCAGCGAGAGAAGGAGAGAGAGCGGGGACCCGAGGGCCAGGGAGGGAGAGGGCCCGGGCTGCAAGGACCGTCCCTTGGCTGCAAGCTCTCTCAGCACACACCAAGCAAATGGTTCTAAGGCTCTGCCTGCCTGCTCGGTGCCAAAGCCTCAAGTGCCCTCACCACCCACTGACAGCACAGGGAGGAGGACACCCGGGCCTGGAGCTCTGACTCGCCTAAGGTCACAAACAGTGCAAGTCACAGCAGGAATGAGCTTCTGGGCCCCAGAGGCTGCACGAAGTCAAGCCCTCTAAGCCCCCGTAGGGGTTGCTGGGCACCCTTTTCTTCCACGGAAGGCTCGCCGCTGACACAGGAAGGCCTGCGGTGTCTCCGGGATGATGAGCAGCCCCAGACACCCAGGCGAAGGCCGAAACCAGGCCAGTTCTGTTGGTCAAGCCCGTGATAAAGAACACAGAATGCATTCCAAATAGATGAAAGAGCTCCCAGAGAAATGAACGCTGCCACCTCCTTTATTAACCCCCCCCCCCCCGCCGCCACAGATACACGCATGCCCTGGAAGAGCTTTGGACTATACCCTACAGTAAGCACTGACAAACACTTCCAGAGCCCCCCCACTCAAAGGCTCTGTGCAAGGCGGTCTTCCTAACTGGGCCTTTCCAGACCTCAGAGCCACAGCAGGAGAACGCGAACATGACCCTCGTGAGGCAGCTGTGGGCACCTGGGTACTGTCAAGGTAAGTCACAGGCACGCAGGCCCCTGCAGCCAATCAGAGGGCTCAGCCCCACTATCTATCATCAAGGGTCAGCCTCTGTGTGGGAAGTGCTTGTAAGCTGCGCGCTCTGCAGGACGGCTGGGGGGAGGAACCCAGCAGGCAAGGTGTGCCCTCGGGTATCACAACGGAAAGCCACCATCAGCAGAAGGAGCACAATCGGATGACCCCTGCCCCCCCCCCCCCCGTTCCCTGCAGGTGAACTCGCCTTCCCGTATCTGACAAAAGCTTACAGTAGCAAGTATCAGAAAGCTCTGATTCGGACTATTCCAAAAGGCAGACCAAACAGTTTAGGTGTATTTATATTTCAATCAATGATCACATTTCCTTTACCTGAAAATCCTCAGCTTTTAGAGGCATTAAGGAGAAAACAGACGAAATAAAATTGCCAAGGCAATGAGCAAGGCTGATTTGGCCCAAGCAGGAAACCTGCCTCCCGCCCACCAGGGAACCGAGGGTATCACAGAGCGCTCCTCTCTCCTGGGGTGGAGGGTGGCCCGTCTCACACTGCTCAGAGGTCCTGCCACCCCTCCCGGCCAGGAAGACAAGCACCAGGTCGGCTGTCCTGGGTGATGCTCGGGAGGGCTGAGGCCTATGTGACGTGTGCTCAAGCAAGGGCAGCAAACCTCTCCGGGAGCAGACAGCCAACACCTCAGCTGCGTCCGCCAGTCTCCATGGCTCATTCCTCTTCTCCTTCTTTGAACAACTCTTTACGACTGGAAAAACCGTCTTAGCTCATGAGCTGACAAAGTGCGCCACGGGCAGCTGAAGTCTGCCCATCCCCAGGCCAGGCCACCAAGAGAGTAGACTCTGTCCCCCACCTGCCATGCTGGTGAGGCTGCCTGATCCCACCAAAGGGACCCAGGACCAGTGCCCAGCGCAGGACAGGAGCCGTCTGGGACCTCAGAAGTCACTGCCAGGCATCCCTCGGCAGAAGCGAGCAACAGACCCCGCCATGCCCCTTCTCTGGCCCTCCAGTTTCCCAACCCAACCCTCATCTCCATCATCTCACCCAGCCCTCGGAAGAAGACACTCCTATAGGGGAGAAGATGGAGGCCAGCAAAGTCTGTTACTTCCATGGGGACACAATGCCAGAAGGCACAGCGTTTAGCTCTAAAGCCGAAGTCCTACTACCCTACACTGTGACCCCTAAAAACCCGCCTCACATGGACCAGGCTACAGCTGGTGCCAGTGATAGAAAGCTTTCTGGACCCTGGCCCCAGGGCAGGGTTCCGGTCAGAACAATGCTCCCGGGTATGACTCTTTAGAAGGGGGAAGATCTACTTATCTTCCAGCGCTCTCTAATAGCAAACACAACCAGGTTCAAGCAGGGGTGAGATGTCTCCAGCCCAGGCCAGCTCTCCCTCTGGTCCAGGGCACGCCCTGCCTTGAACGGTGCCATCAGTTCGTATCACCTCCCCCACCCAGCTGTACAGAAGGGACGGGAGTAAGGCGGCCCAGTAATACATCAATAAACATCCACTGCAGGGCCCAGTCTTGAGGCCAAAGCCGATCTCTCAGCAGAGGGCCGGCAGACAGACCCTCCTGGATCAGAGAACCAGGTGACACGTGCCCAGGTCCCCAGCCTCACACGCTACGAGCCAGTGGCTTGGATCCAGCTCGCCTGCTCTCGGCTGAGACCATCAGTGGCTTCCAGGCAGGAAGCTCTGCGCTCCCTGGTGGGAAAAGTTAAACAGGAAGCAAAAAGGAGCAAGACTATTTCTAGTCCTCTTGTGGGTCCATTTCCACTGCCTCTGGACCGAACGGCGGTTAACACACCCTGCAGCCTGACTGCCTGCATCGGATTCTGGCTCTGACAAGGAACCCCGGATAAGATCCCGAGTGGCTGGGGACCTCTGTTCCCTCTTCCGCCCATGAGGACAACATAAAGCACCTGCATTGAGGGTGGTGGGAGGTCAGATGAGTTCATCGGTGCCAAGGGCCCTGCCCGGCACTGGCTGTGTGAGTTACCGGCATTGTCCCTCCACTCCGCAGTTCAAGGTTCAGCTCCAGTTCAGGGCCAGCAGACCCTCCCCTGCAGATCTGACCCGCATCACAGCAGACGCTGGCTTTCTGTCACTCTCATCAGTATCACTAACCCACAGGGCCTCCGCAAATTCTCATCACTTCCAGAACCTCCTTACTGAGGACCACACCAGACTTCAGGTTATAATTAAACTAAACAGCGTTGGGCTCGAAAGCGAAGTGTTCGGCCCAGGTGGTATTTCACATCCCTTGTCCCTTTATCCCCACCTTAAGTTGACCTTCGGCTCCAGAGGACACCTGTTAGCTCGCCTTACTTTCTGCCCCTCTCAGGACCCTTCCTCTCCTCCTCCTGTCCTGTGTCTTACACACACACACACACACACACACACACTCACACAAGACAGACACACTCCCTGTGCCGGGATCATGAGCGGCTCAAGGAGGGGCGCGCCTGCCACCCAAGCCCCCAAGCTCCTCTCAGTCCCTCCCCCACAGCTGGAGGGGGGAAACCTCAGGAAAACCTCAGGAAAGGTACCGAAGGCTGTCACGACTTCCGGACACTACCAGAAGGAAAATCAAGTGAGGAGACGCAGGAACCCAGGGCTGGCGAGGACTGAGAGGAAGGCTTTAGTAACTGAAACTGACACACACGGTTATATTCCACAGCCCCTGACAGCCACCAAACAGAACGGAAAGGACAAGTCGTTTACATGCACTCGGCCCGCAGACCACTGGGCACGCTGTTCTCAATTTCCATCCTATTCACTCCAATCATGGTGCTCAGCAGCACGCACCTCTTTGACGGTGGGTGACGATGGCACCAAGCCTGAGATGGCTCCTGGAGGGTAAGGAATGAAACCACTTCTTTTGCTGTTAGGTTGTTTTTCTCCGTTTTGCCATATTGATGGAACAGTATCCATGTTATATTGGAAGCAGTGGTAAATCTATTTAATCTATTAAATATATGTTGCCCCTTCCTACGGTAAACTGCTGGTGGGATGTAAAACGGCATGGCCACTTCATGAAGCAGTTTGGCAGTTTCTGAAAAAATTAAACAGAAGACCACCGTATGACCCAGCAGTTCTACTCCCACGAGAACTGGAACCCCAAGCGTTCGCACAAAGACACACGCAGCAGTATTATTCACGGTAGCCAAACACTGGGGACAACTTAGATGTTCGTCAGCTGGTGGACGGACAGACGAAATGAGGCACATCCCTACAATGGGACAGTATTCAGCAGCAAAAGGGACCAAGCTACTCACACAGGCCACATTACAAACCTCAAAAACATGCTATGTCAAAGGAGACGGTCACAAGACCCCACAGACTGGATGAATTCATTTATATGAAGTGTCCAGAAGAGGCCAAGTGATGGAGACAGAGGGGACTGGGGCTGGGGGGACAGAGGCTGACTGTCCATGAGCATGAGGAGTCCCACTGGGGGATGAACACGTTCTAAACCGACTGACAGTGAGGGCTGCACCACTTGGTAAAGTCCCTAAAAATCGCTGAATTATACACCCCGGGGAGTACATTTTGCAGTATGGATAGTAAACCACAGAAGTATTTCAAAGAAAAAAAAAATCCCACATTGCACTCCTATATTCATCTGTGTCCCCCCAAACGACCGTGAGACCTACAAGGACAGACTCCACTCACTCCATCTTACCTCATCCTCTCGCAGAACACCCGGCTGTGGTGTCCATGGAGTGATTTTTTTCCGAAAACAAGAAAGTTTTGTGTTTTTCCATAGCTTCCTGATTCACCAAAACTTCACATCCCTGACAACTCTTCCAACCCACCTGCCCCCAAACACAAAGGCCAAGTCAGGCCACAGAGCAAGAGTGTCCATGAAGCGTCAGGCCACTCACAAGCAACCCCAACACCTCTGGATGTATCCTGAGCCCCTACTCAGGAAGCACAGCGGGGGTGTCTGCTCAGGGCGTGGAAAGAAAAAGTGGTTTTCTTCTGTTTTCCTTGTGGCATTATTATGAAAACTCCTGGGATGTGAGTAGAGCAGAGCATGCTTTTAGCATCAGATTCAGAAAAGGTGAAGGTTCAAAGAAATTACGTTCTAATCTAAAATAAATTCTCAACTTCTTTCAGGGAAGATTTATTTTTTACTTAGAAGCAAACAATTTAATAAATACAGAAGATACTGTCCCAGGAGGATTAAAAACAGCGAGCAAAGCGGTAAGATAGGCTTTGGACTCGCCTGTGCTCTGCGCCATTTTGTCCGTCATGAACAGAACCCGAGAAGACGATGTCTCCACAGACCATAGTTATTAAGGAAGAACTCGTTAAGCTTGCTTTGAAATGTAAGGTTTTTCTTTTCTCAGCCAGTACTGTGACAAAAATAATGCAGGAGTACAAACAAATTGCTTACCATATTCCACACTACCTAGAATTCATGCATGTCCTGCCTTCCCTCGTTTAAGTGACACCAGCATCTGCTGTTAAACAGAGAAATAAAACACACTTCCTCATGGTGTAAGTGTGAAGTGTAGTGGTTAAGGGTGTGGGCTTTTGAGACAAACTGGTTCAAATCTTGCCTCTACCACATATTTGTTTAATGATCTTGGGCAATTCACCTCACCTTTGTGTTGTGGTTGCCCTGGCTTTTGAAGAGGTAAAGATTAAATCATTTAATTTCCTCCAATCCTCGCAGGCTACTTACCCTACCTTGAAAACGAAGGTATTCACGAAACTGCATTATTTTCGGGATGCGGTCATCAACTCGCAGGATTTCATATTTCTGGCCCCACATTCCATCAAGCCCAGGACAGACCGGTAGGTCAGCTGTTTTCAAATATTATAAATGGGGACTTAAGTGAGCAACCTTCTGGAAGGTGTGCAAACCGAAATAAATACCGCTGAGTAAGGCCCATTCCAGCCAACTCTCTCCTGTCTACCAGGTAAGGGCAACGAGTCTGATAAAAACAACACATCAGCTTTTGCACAGTCAAAAAAACCCACCTCTACCAGTAAGCAGGATGGTTCCAACTTGGTCCCTGCCCCGTGTTTTACTGATGGTAACTAAAATCGAGCCGACCTCAGAGATCCTAGGCTCAATTCCACAACAGCACAGTCATCCCTCACACCCACTTAGACCCCAGAAACGGCATACAAGACAGTTCACCTACTTCAGATTAAGGAACGTACACATTAAATCTCACACTGCTGAGACGAATACATACTCCGTTTCCAGGGTCCTCGCTTCTCCAGCACCTCTGTGTAGCAAATCCCCTCAGAGGAGGGGAAATACTCGTATGTTAGGGAAAGCCACGTCACCAAAAATGCCAGCAAGGGTAAAATGAGAAGGAAGATGGGCCCTGGGCCCTGCTCCCCGCGGAGTAAGAAGAAACAGCCAGGCATGTTACCCCTCCCAAAGATTACGGCTTCTGTGAAATCCTTCCCTACTCCAGGACACTACAGAGCTGTTGCATTCCCAAAAAAGAGAACGAAACACTTGAAGGGCAAATCAAATGCATAAGGCAGTAGAGTCGCCCGTCCCCTGCCCCGGCCCACGGGCTGGAGTGCTGCGTGAAGTGTGCCTGTATTTAAGGGAAGCTGGCACAACTGTTCCAGTATAGTAACCCAACTCCGATTCAGAGGTCATAGTTTTGAAACCTCAACCCTCCGGAAGCAGGAAGCCTTCCGCCTCCAAGCACAGAAAGAGAGGTCACGGTCATGAACTGAGCCCTGAATTCGTGTCCCCTGCTCTGCACAGAAGGGGACCTCAGTCCCTCGCAGAACATTCTGGCCCATGATCAACCCACACTCTAAGGGAGGTTCCTAACTCCCGGCAGATCAGAAGCAGCAGCCCAGCGAGAGTGGGCAAGGCCCCGGAGCGGCGTGGGCGCCAACAGAAAGGGGGACAGTGCAGAGAGCCGCCGGCTCTCCACTCCTAAGCCAGCACCCAAAGACACCACTGACTGACTGACTGACGCACCTCCCCAGTGTGACAGGAAATGCCAGCCATCCCCCGTAGGGTGAAGTCTGAAAATACCAAATACCGTGCTGAGGTAATAAAGAGGATGCCCCAAAAAGGACCTGCTTCGGACACAAAAGGATTCCAGACCCTGCGCCAATGGTAAGTTTCTCCTTAAAATTATCTTCTTTCCAGTACTCAGTTCTCCGAAGGGAGTCAGGGAGGTAACCTCTGGGAGGTCCCCTCCTTAAGGAAGCTGTCCTGCTCCTGTCCCCCAAGAGTTGGCACGTGGGGCCGGGCTGGGTCGGGAGGAGCTGGTGAGCGTGAGGGCCTGGGAGCACCGGGGCTCGCAGGGCTCCTGCCGCGCCAGCTACTGTCCTCCCACCAGCGAGAGGGAATGTCATCCAGAGTAAATGTCATCCAGACCGTCAGCGGAAGGAAGCTTCAGGCGAACAGGCGCGCCTTTAAAGGGCTGCACCCAGCAGCGAACCATCCCCTACCGGGCACCGGGAGACTCAGTCTCCAGCACAGCTGACTGGTCCAGATAAGCGCCACACAACCCAAAAGCTTCCTTTTCCTCCGAATCCTCCTCAGTCCTCTGCTCAAGGAGAACAGCACGTAAGGCAGACTGGCCAAGGGTGACCATTCGGGCACTAACTCCCCATCCATCACGCTGACGATCGTGCCGACAGAGACCGCAAGGAGACTCGCCGAGGAAGTCGGCAAATGAACGGCATGTTTACGCCTCTCTCCACTGATCCACACTGGAGGTGATGAAAGGAGAAGAAAAGTCCATCTACAAGGAAACTAGGGAACAGCCGTAGCCCTGAAGACTGCCTGCCCGATGCAGTGACTCCTGAGCCCAGCTGTGGGCAGAGGAGGGCCCCACCCCCGGCTCGCTGGGCCCCGGCAAGAAGCGGCTTCTCCAAAAATGAGATGCTCTAGGAAGGGCAGGGGCTGAGGCTGTGGGCAGGACTCTGGGGTGGCAGGGCCCTCCTCATGTCCCCAGCCAGGCAGAGAAGCCCACCGCGGGGGGCGGCAAGTCACCCTAAGGAAGAGCAAGCGGAGGCAGGAGGGAGCTCACCGCTGGCCTGGCGGACCTGATGGGCAAGTGGTCCAGGGGAGCGCCCGTGTCCCTGCACCAGTCCTGGTCCCGGGCAGACGGCAGGGACCGACAGAACCCGCCCCTCGGAGTGCTCCTAAGCCGGGAGGACCCGTGCAGAAATGCCACTCAGCAGAGCAGGCAGAACAAGCAATACAACAAGCAAAGGGCTGAAGGAAAATGACATGTCATCCCTACAGAGGACTTCGCAAGGGACAGGGGAAAGGTTTCAAATACTTCCTCTTGACTCAGAGAAGCTAGAGGGGTGGCGTCTGGAAGGCTGCATCACTGCATCACACACCTGGAACCAGCCTGACACTGCAGGAGAACTGACTGGAATTTTAAATTAAGTTCAATTAAAAAAAAAAACCTAAATTAAAATCAGGACACTCTCATGTTTTAGTCCCCCCCACCCCGCCAAAAGTAGCCACCACAGTTGAAGATAATAAAAGCCATGCAAATAAACATCACGTTAAAAGCAGAAAACTCAGAAAAAACTGCTACAAAAAGGACGGAGAACAAACACCATCTAAAACTGAAGGACTAAAAAGATGCAAGTGATCAGAAAGGACGAGCTCCGGAAGCAACAAGGACTCCGTGTGCGTGTGCGCACACCAACAGTGCCTAAAACTGAAAGTCAGGAAATAAAACTCCCACTTCTAGTGCATCCCAAGGAAATAACTAGATAAGGATATAGATTCATATAGTCATTGGCATTTTCCTTTTTTCCTTTTTTTAAGTTGCAACTACCTAAGCAGATATCCATGTAGGATTAGTTTCAGGAACTGCTCTGCAGCTGTTCAATGAAATACCAAGCAGCTGCTCTGTATGATGATCAATCATTGACGCGGAGAAGTGGTCCGGCGTTTCACAGGAAAAAGCACATTATGGGACGGTACATTCAGAAGGTTCCATTTTTGCTGTGTGTGGAGGGGGCAGGTGCATAACATACATTCACCGAAAACTGCTTTAGAAGGATTTTACACTAAAATAATAACAAGTGGTTATTTATGAGTTTTTTAATCCTTTTTTTTTCTGCATTTTCCCAAATGTTACCAATGAGCTTATTTTACAAATTTATACTAAGAAAAAGTAGAGCTGTAACACTTCCATTTTTTTTTTAAAGATTTTATTTATTTATTTGACAGAGAGAGATCACAAATAGGCAAAGAGGCAGGCGGGGGGGACGGGGGAAGCAGGCTCCCTGCGGAGCAGAGAGTCCAATGTGGGACTCGATCCCAGGACCCTGAGACCACGACCTGAGCTGAAGGCAGAGGCTTTAACCCACTGGGCCACCCAGGCGCCCCAACACTTCCATTTTTAATGAACACATTTTATGAACACATTAAAGAACACATTCCAATTTTAATGAACACATACAAACACGACATACACTGAAAGACTCTTTTTTTTTTTTAAAGGCCAAACTGACTTCAGGAAGATCTTAAGTTTATGGTCCCAAATTCTTGGCTCAAACCATTCTGGCTGCAAAAGGTCAGTTTTCAGACATCTCTAATCCATTACCCTAAATCAATCTGGACAATGATCAAGAAGCTAAAAGCGGCAAACGTCCTTCTGTAATAGATTAAATATCCTGAACTGTATTATACCGAACACTGTAACTACTGCATTTCTGTTAAACAATTCTCTCCAGAAAAAGAACCAATAAACAAAACCAAAATACTAAGAGATAAATCATCTGGAAAAAAACTTAATTTCTGCTGTATTTGCATTTATTTTTAAGCCCGTTTAAATTTTCTTCTGAAGCTAAAAAGGAAACATGGAAGTTTAAAGAAATTGGAAAAATCACAGGGATTTCTTAAGATACGGATGTGATTCAATACTCAAAATCTTTGTCATCCTAGGTTTCACCAAAGAATGAAAGAAATCGTTTCAATGTGCAAAATCATTCAGTTTAAAGGACAGCGTGTTTCATTACATGTGGATCCACACTTTCAGCCAGAGAACAAGGTCTGGCAAAATAACGCTGGTAGAGGGGCTGGGCGATGAGTACGATGCCCCTTTCTAAAGGACACCTGATAAAGGGCAGGCCCACACGGGGCCCTGATCACCCCATCCCACAACACCGGGTTCTCCTACCAGATACACCCCAGATCCCAGAGGGCCATACACAAATAGACCCTCTGCTGTCAAAGGCCTACTGACCTTCTTCCCACTACATGTTAAACACCGGAGTAACTCATTTTACAAAAGACTTGCTGTTATTTTTGGTTTTGCTTTCTTTTAATAACGAATATCATCAGATCTGTCAAAAAGCCTGAACATGGAGGAGATTGCTGCAAGGTGACCAATTTTGCCAAGAATCTGGCAAACAGAGACCTTCTTCCACTCACTGGCCAACTCAAGCGCTCACAGGGATCGAAGGCCTCAGTAACTCGGTGTCTACCTGCCGTCCTTCTCCTTGGCCTCCTTTCACCACCCCAAAGACGGGCAGGCAGCTCCTCTTCCTAATTATCACCCACAACAGGTCTTCCTACCTCCAATCCCAGCAACACAGGTGGCACAGCCTCCATCACGGGACGTCAGAGTCCTACCTCTCGCTTCCAAAAAGGGGTCGACAGAGAATCAAACAGCCGCTCAAAAAGAGTGAAGACGATGGGTTTTCACAACCCGAAAGGGACAAAACGCAGAACTCTTCACATTGCCACAGGAACGCTTTTAGAGTCATTCCCACCTTGATCTCGGAGGCCCTCTAACGCCTCTGCCCCCTTCTTCCTAGACTTAGTTAAGGCATGATTTTTTAATGTTGAAAATATTTAGGGGCAACTGGGTGGCTCAGTCAGTTCAGCGTGTGCGCTCGGCTCAGGTCACGGTCCCGGGGTCCTGGGATTGAGCCCTGTGTTGGGCTCCCTGCTCATCGGAGAGTCTGCTTCTCCCTCTCCCTCTGCCCCTAACCCGGCTTGTGCTCTCTCTCAAATAAATAAATGACAGCTTTAAAAAAAAGAAAGAAAGAAAGAAAGAAAGAAAGAAAGAAAGAAAGACAGACAGACAATATTGAAAAGATCATACATTTTTTTTTAAGTGAACAGAGAGGGGCACCTGGGTGTCTCCGTCATTAGGCGTCCACCTTTGGCTCGGGTCATGATCCCAGGATCCTGGGATCAAGTCCCACATCAGGCTCCCTGCTCAGTGGGGAGCCTGCTTCTCCCTCTCCCACTGCCCCTACTTGTGTTCCCTCTCTCGCTGTGTCTCTCCCTGTCAAATAAATAAAGAAAATCTTTTAAAATTAATAAATTAATTTAATTAAATTAAAGTGAACAGAGAGCGGGCTGTGTTGTTTTCCCAGTATTTGTACTGACTCCTCTTCACGGACTCCTGCACAGATAGGCCCCGGGGGAGGGGGAAGCAGGAGGGGAAGGGGGAATCTTTCATTGCAAATCACTGCTTCCTCTGCAAGGCCCCCATACATATTCAGCTCTCAACCCAGAAACCTTGGCCTTATTACCAACTGTGCAAGCTGAACAGATGCAGGACACGTACAAGTCACCTTCTCTATACGTCAGTACCACAGCCTCAATCCCATATCCAATCAAATACCCCAATAAACCCATCCCAGACGGTGTTTATTCTCCATACCGAGGAGTGGGCTGCAGAGCGCTCAGAGGAGGTGAGGCCGTTTGTGGGGCTGGACACCAATTTCTCCCTTGAGAACCCAACAGAAAACCCTCACTCTGCAGTCCAGGAGGCAAACGCACTGGAGAACCACAGCGTAAAGAAGATGATGCCCACGGCCAGATGCCGGTGGGTTCGAACCCATGTCCGTTTCTTACTCATTCCTTGCCTCTGCTGGCCCAAGTGTTCATCAGTAAAAAAAGAGACAAATGTGTACATACTACAGTTTCCCTGAGAACAATATATTCAAAGTTTTCGAACTGGCATATAACAAATGTTCTCGTGTTCCCATTACAGTCTGACCGGAAGCCTTCGTTGCTAAAACCACACGCATAGCGCGGCTGGAAGGCAGACGACAGGCACACGGTCAATTTCAACTAAAGGCCGGATATGGGAAGATAAATCACAGGAGCGTCAAGGCGCTGACCCGGCCCCAGGGTTCGGCCTCAGATCACACACCACCCCCGCCCACGCGCCACGACTCCCCCTCAAGCCACCGCTTTCTCTCTGAAAACCGAATGAACAACTCCATCTACTTCGTCAACTATTCCATCTACCGTCGGACCTTCCACAGGCATCCGGAGCGCTCAGCGAAGCCCCGCCCCCCCCAGCCCGGGCGGGCCCCACAGCGGTCACGCGGCAGGGGCCTCGGCAAGCGGACTGTTAACCCAACTCCACCCGCGACTCCGCCCCGAGACGGTGGGACCACACGCTGGGCCGCACCAAGGTTTCAGGCTAAGGGACCTTTTCACGCCAACCATCTGAGTGTCTTCAGCTCCTCACAAACCGAGCGGAGGGCCCAGCTTACCCTCTCGGCGGAGGACCCCGACGTCGCTGTCGGAAGCTCCGTCGTCGCGCTGCCCCGCGCGCCGGACCGCGGCTCTCGATGGTCATCGCCGACTGAGGGGACTCTCTCAGAGAAGCAAACCCTCCTTGTTTCTTCTGCCTTTGACTAAAGAGGAGCTGCCTCCTTCCCTCGTTGCGGCTCCTCCGCCACCCGTAACCGTCCCCGAAACCCATCCGCGCCTCCCCACACCCTGGCCTCCCGGGAAAGCTCCTGGCCACGGCCAGCCTCCCCCCAGGGGAAGCCCGCCCAAAGCTCTTGGCTCAAAGGGAAAAACACTCACTTATATGTTTGTGTTTTTTTAAGATTTTATTTATTTGAAAGAGAGAGAGAAGGAGGGAGAGCACAGAGGCAGAGGGAGAAGCAGGGAACCCGATGAGGGGCTCGATCCCAGGACTCTGGGATCATGACTGGAGCCCACAGCAGAAGCTTAACCCACTGAGCCCCTCCCCAGGCGCCCCCTGCAGGGTATTTTTCCTTAGTTCCAGAGGCCCTAAGCACACAACATAAAGCCAAACCATCTCTACAGCCCACCGTGGTTCAGTGTGCATTTAGCCCAATTTAAAAAAAAATTAACAACAAACCATTCTTCTGAATCAGGAATGAAGACTAAGGTCAACTTTTAAGAATGTAATATACTGGGGCCAGCCTATAGAAATCAAGACCTACCTAGGTTTCCAATCTCTCCTTGCTATCTGTCCCTCAAGCAAGTCAGAGATAAATTAAGACGCCACCAAAGTCACTTCAGGCCACTGCTGCATAATCTGGATGATCCAATCCATGAAGAAGACCCCACCAGACTTGAAGCCCCCAGACTTCACCTTTCTTTTTTTAGCACTTTTATCCTATTCCAAACTGAAATCTCTCTAATACCTTTTCCTTCTCATTTTCTCAGGTAGGAAGGAAAAACATTAACCTAACTGATCTACGCCAGTTATCCCAAATTACAGCCAATTCCATGACAAGATCCTATCTGCCTGGAATGCTAGCACCTTAAACAACTACTTAGATGTATGCTCCAATGCCACCTCCTCCAGGAAGGCTCCTTTCTTTTCATCCACTTTCATTAGTATCACCCTGTACTCCGGGCGCTTGTTGGGCTGCCAGAATGTCTGCGGGCAACGGGCTGCGAGAGCATTAAAGACAGCAGGCAAACCTCATCTACTTCCCCAGCCTTTAGCAGGGTCCTTGAAACACGGCAGACATCCAGTCAATCTCTGTTGGTTGAAGAATAAGTATCATGTCTCATCAGGAGTATGGAAAGCACTTAAGTGCTGGCAGAAACTGGATGGCTTAAGGGGTCTTGGTTAGAGGTTGGTGACATTTCCGATAGAACTGCTGTGATGAGGAGGAAAAAATAAATGGAATTCCCAGCCTTCTCCTTCAGTTCTCAATGTAGAAGAGTGAACAACCCTTTGCAATTAAGGCAAACACAGAATCCTTACCCTAGGGGGCGCCTGGGTGGCTCAGTGGGCTAAGCCTCTGCCTTTGACTCGGGTCATGATCTCAGGGTCCTGGGATGAGCCCCGTGTTGGGCTCTCTGCTCAGCAGGGAGCCTGCTTCCCCCTCTCTCTCTGCCTGCCCCTCTGCCTACTTGTGATCTCTGTCAAATAGGTAAATTAAAAAAATCTTAAAAAGAATCCTTACCCTCAACATTAGTTACCCCGGGGGATAAAACCATACAATTCTGTACTGTTTGATTTTTTTTTTTTTACAGTTAGTTATGTTTACTTCTGTAATATTTTAAATTAAAATTTGTAATAGCTTGTTTTTTTAATGGAATCTTTACGTTACTCTAGGGGGATTGGAGGGGGAAACCACGTGCAGTTAATTTTTCCCTCCTTACAATTCCCAACAGCCTTCCACAGGAGCTGGGTTATAGGAAAGGGTTCAGACCCAAAGGACCAAACTGGTGTCAGACACATGAGAGATACTAAGGCCAGGTCAACAGTGTGGGGCAGCTCCGCGGGGCCTCAGCACAGGCAGAAGTCGGTGGAGTTGGGGGGCTCTGAAGCCTAAGAGCACCTATTTCAACTCTGGGGCGAGATCGCCTTCTCCTTCCCCTTCCCCTTGACCCAGCTGGGAAAGGACGGGAAGACAGAAATTTTAGGGATCTAAACGAAAAGGAGAGCTACTCAGAGGAGGTGCGAGGCTCCCCCGCGTTCAGTGCAGATACACGCTTTTCAACTCCACAGTCTCAGAACTGGAGGAGCAGGGAGCCAACGACGAGGTGTGGTGGGAGGCCCTACTAGAACCTTCCCTTGCAGGGTGCCTGGGTGGCTCAGTCATTGGGTGTCCGGCTCGGGTCATGGCCCCGGGATCCTGGGATCGAGCCCTGCCTCAGGCTCCTTGCTCATACCCTCTCCCACTCCCCCTGCTTGTGCTTGTGTTCCCTCTCTTGATGCCTCGCTATCAAATAAAAATCTTAAAAAAAAAAAAAAAACTGATCATTTAAAAAAAATCCTCCCTCGTCTGGTTCCTAGATGGCTGCCAAGAGCCACTAACTTCTCAAGACATCATTTGGGATACGTGCACCCCGAGAACCCCAAGTGCACACAGATTTCATAAGGACAGAGACCAAGGGCAACCAGGCTCCCCTGCACCAAGAGAAACTACTCTGGTCAAGTCAGAGAGTAAAAAAACGGGAGGAAAAATGGTGTACAGGTAAAAAAATATTCCACTAGAACCAAAAGGACATGTTTTTAAAATACCCTCACTGATTTTCTGGGCAGTGAGACTCTCCTGCACACTGTAAGGGTGGACACATGTCCTCACATATTTGTTAAAATGGACAGAGTGTGCGACAGGGGTGAACCAGGTGACACAAACCACGGATTCCGGATGATAATGAGGCATTGATGTAAGTTCATCGATCAGAACCAATATAACCAGGGGCGGGTTACTGACAGGGGCGGGACGGGGGCGGGGGGTGAGAATATACAGAAGTCCGCGTACCCTCAGCTCAATTCTGTTGTGAACAGGAGTATCCTCATTGCTCCAGGTACCGCCCCCAGAGAGCCCACATCGCCCCAAGACCTGGGACACCCACAGCTCTTTACCGAGCACAACGGGCCCTTCCACTCCAAGCACGGAAATTAGCTCTGGCAAAACCAGCGACGCAAACTCAGCAGCTCCCATCTACCCCAAGTTTTAGGAACTGTCCTCTCCAGGCCCCCGAGTTATTTAAAACATCCTGCTTCTTGGAGAGTAACTGGAAGTAAACCAACAAGATACAACTCCAAAATCCATTTCTTGTCAAAAACCAGTGCTTTGGCACGCTTCACATGTGCACACACTGAAGAAAATGATTGCAACAGCGCCATCGCCCAACACGACCCACCGCATCACTGCCTTCCTTCTTCCTGACTTCCTCCCGGTTGGACCGGGTGCAGTCAGGAGCTCAGCTGGGACCTCCGCTTCAACCTTCTGAGCTAAACGAAACCTCACTTGGTCGAGTTAATCTAGAGGCTTCCACACCGATCTCTGCAGGTGTAACCAGACCAAAATGTCTGAACGTCCTCAATAAATTCTGCTCTCCAGCTCACTGGAAAGCTGCTTTCTGATCCACTTCAGCAGTCACATCCAGTAAACCACCCATGAGATTCGGGGTCAAAAGTCAGCATATTTTGAGGACTAGGTACTTGGAGTTTTGGTTTTATTAACGTAATAAAACGTGTGTCGGAAGAAACACCCTGCCGCCCAAGAGACTAGGAGCTGCTCTTGACTTCAGGACAATCAGCTCGTGAACCCTGCCCCCAGGGAACAGACTAACACCCACCCCTCCACCCTGGGGCCTCAGACCGCAATGCTGCGGGGCTGGCAGAGCTCCGAGCACGGCTCACAGGGAAGCGCAGGCAGGCGGAAGGTCCAGGCGCCCGGAAACAAGATCCGACGCGGGCTCCTGCCTTTTCAACACCCTCTTCACCGTGCTCACGCCTGTACCGCTAACCACCACTGATGACCTACTTATTAGTAAGTCCCAGCTTCCGTCCCTCCTCATCCGGACCCTTCCCCCAAGCTCCAGACCCAGATGGGAAACCACCTATTCTTCCCTCCACCTACATTCCAGCATCTGAAATAGACACAGATCTCCTACCTCGCCTCCACAGGCCAATCATCTCAGTGGCCCCTCCATTCATTCGCCCACACGCCCAAGCCAGAACCCTAGAGGCTCCCCTCAGAACCCCTCTCCCTCCACTGCCACCCCTACCAAATCCAGCCCATTCCACCTACCCTCTGGAATCCCTCTCCTTCTCCCTACCCAGCCGCTGATGCCCCAGTCCAGTCCGCCTAGTGGCACACCCAGGGTGGCAAGGGTTTCCTAGCCCAGGCACCAGGCAACCTATTAAAATCCAAACCTGGTCTCGGTCTGCAGCTGCAAACTTTCCTGGGAATTCTGCTTTACCTAATAGGCTGCAGCCCCGCCCATTCAGCACGGTCCTTTAGGATCTGGTCCCTGATGACCTCTTCAATTCCTGTCTCTTGTTCTCCTTCCTTTCCCTTTTATGTCGAACAAAACTGAATTCCTTGCACTTTTCCAAACTTCATGCTATTTTAGAGGAAAAAAAAAACCTCTTACAATTTTAAACACTCTAATCTGTCTAGATTCTTTTTGCCTTTAAAAAATCTTCTAGAACAGAGCTCAGGCATCATTTTCTTGATCGATTTTCAAAGTGCCACCTCTGGTATTTCATTACTGTCTCCTCTATGCTACCTCTGTGCCTTACACTCCTGCAGCTGCCTTCGTCCCACCAACCCGGGCTCACACACGTGCCCCTGCTATCAGGACACCCGCCCCCTGAAGACAGGGCTTGGCATCTGCCTTCCAGATTCCAGCAGCAGCAGGCACGGGGCGTGGCACAGACGCTCTCTCCTACACAGGCCTTCAACCTTTCACTGCCTGATACTCTGCATTTTAGGTATTTATTCAGAGCAACACACTTTCTTCCTGGAATCAACGACTACTACTTATACATCAACTAGCAGAGAGGCTTTTCCAAATGTAGCTAAAATTGGCTTTTAAAGAAGGAGTCAGAATTTTAACTGGAACGACTGAAACCTGCTGCCACGGATGCGGTCAAGAAGCCTCACACCAGAGCCACGGTACCAAGAAGGCCTCCACAGGTGGAGAAGACAGGGACTGGGGATGACAGTGAGGGCTAGCAACCTGCCAGAGCCCCCTGAGCTCAGCAATGCTGCCGGGGGCCAGCCCTAGACCAAGAAAAGGAAAGAAAATGCTTCCTTCTCCCCCAGCCCTTTTACACCAACTGGCTTCCTGCCTCCGGAACCAGGAACGTGACCCTTAAATTATAGGTCGGTGAGGCTTTTCTAGCCTAGCCTCACAACTTAACCACCATTTCTAAACTCGTTTCTAGATGAAAACATGCCGGACTTCTGACAGACAAACTTACAAACCAAATTTGACACGCACTGGGGCAATGTCCATATTTTAAACTTTCTCTCTGGCACATGAGAAATTTTGCTTCTGCTTGCAACAGTGGTAGGATCCTGGCACTAAATTATAATCAAAGTATTAATATAGCCCTTATAAATGTTTCTGTTTCATGCAATACCACAAGCCAAGAGGCCAGTCGACACTTACCGTGTTTCAGCTATAAATAGCAAAGACCTTGAGCCACAGGGTCTGACAACACTTCCTCCCCCTCAGTAATTGCGCATCTATCCAACAACACTCATTTCTGTGTCTGCGCTCACAAGAGCTAAACAAATAAGGATGATCAATTGTACAATAAAGAAAACTTTTTAAATTTGAATGAGGAGAAAAGGCCAACAGGTTCCAGCGGAACTCCGTAATGCTAGATTCTCCGATCACTGCCTTCTAGTTCTCAAATTTCTGTATGCAGGAAAACGTACATATGGTAGAAAGTCGGTCGTTACAGGTCCATGTCCCTTATTCAAGGTTCCAAAACCCCCAAGTCTCTGAGAAAACAAGTTTTTCCTAACTCCTTTGGAGGAAAGATTGACGCTGATCTGAAACCAGCCGGCAGGACGCCGTGCCGTGAAGGGATGGGGGTCGATTCCCAGTCTTGGTGCGGAAACTCAGCCCGTGGCGCCCCCCCATGCAGCTAGCGAGGCAGCCCGCCCTCCACACCCGCACCGTGGAGGCCCACAGTCCCTCGCTCCCGTATGCACCGTGCACGGGAAGAGCCGTGGATACAGGGCCTCTGGTACGTACTCTGAAACTGCTAAGAGCAGGCTGGTCCTGTTCGGGCGTGAAGGTTCATTGGGAGCAGTAATCTCAACTCACATATTTGCACCTCTCACAGTCCTGCCAGTTTCCCAGCTACCTACAACTTTTCATTAAAGCAAAAGACTGAAAAGAAATACACACAATAGAAAAGCTATTCTACAACTAGAATACTGGGGCACCTGGGTGGCTCAGTCAGTTAAGCATCTGCCTTCAGCTCAGGTCATGATCCCGGGGGTCCTGGGATTCTGGGATCCTGGGATCCAGACCTTGTGGGGGGGGGGTCCCTGCTCAGCAGGAAGCCTGCCTCTCCCTCTCCCTCTGCTACTCCCCCTGCTTGTGCACTCTCACTCTCTCTGACAAATAAATAAAATCATTAAAAAAAAAAAAAAGCTAGAATATTTATCACATAGATAAAGTGTTCACCTGAAGAACAATTAAGAAGAGCACAGTACAGCCCGGCAGACTTCCTGCTGCTGTTCATCCTCCTCGGGGCCCAAGGGGTCGCTTCCCTGGCTAACTAGAGGAGGCCCAGAAAGGAGAGAGGTTCTGCCATTGAGTTACCGCTTACACCGGCCCGTGCACACGTGTGCAGGTGCTCACACACACACACACACACACACACGCATACGTGCGCCCAGTCCACGCATAGCATCCTCTGTTTGGGACACAACTCAGCAGGGGAAGCGGAGCCCAGCATCCATCTGCCATCCCACTGGGTGAGCGGTCTATAGCTTATCAATGTAAGCAAAACAATTAACCACAAAGACTCATGAACAACAGTAACAGTGATGAATTACTGTTTCTTTGTCCAAAAGCAAGACAAAGTGGCAAGGTTACTCTGTCCAACCAGCAGAGGAGAAAAGGATAGTGCTTCCGACCAGAGCTCTGAGTCCCAAGGAAGAGGTGTGCCTTACATGACAGAGGCAAGGGTAAGTCAGTCAAGACCTTAAAACAAACCATGCGGTGGGGTGCCTGGGTGGCTCGGTCATTGGGTGTCTATCTTCGGCTCAGGTCATGGTCTCAGGGTCCTGGGATCGAGCCCCGCATTGGGCTCCTTGCTTGGCTGGACGCCTGCTTCTCCCTCTCCCACTCCCTGTTTGTGTTCTCTCTTTGGCAAATAAATGAATAAAATCTCTTAAAAAAAAAATGTGGAAATGGGGGACGATACCTGTGATCCTTTCTGGATGGAAAATACAAAAGAAGCACCTGTGTATGAGTGCAATTTCTTACAGATCTGTACGTACATACAGAGACGACTGGAAAATAAGCAAAGTCATAAACAGCTTTACTCAAGTACTGGGACCATAGATGCTTTCCTTTAGAAATAATTTTTTTTTAAGATTTTATGTATTTATTTGACAGACAAAAATCATAAGTAGGCAGAGAGGCAGGCAGAGAGAGAGGAAGCAGGCTCCCTGCTGAGCAGAGAGCCTGATGCGGGGCTCGATCCCAGGATCCTGGGATCATGACCCCAGCTGAAGGCAGAGGCTTTAACCCACTGAGCCACCCACGCGCCCCTCTTTAGAAATAATTTAATGGGGGATAGAGTGAGTATGTGTTCCCAGAAATAGGTTCCCATTTCTGTACCTATCTTCAACCCCCCATTTCACGTAACTTTTTAGTAGACTACATGCAGGCGCTATGGCCGGACTGGGAGGGGGCGCTCGCACACGGCAGCAGGTAAGCAAGCGAAGCCCTCACTCCGGTCTTCCAAGAGCCTCTTGACCCTGACACAAAAGGACACAGGGAAGAATCTCTTTCACGGAATTTCAAAACCAGCCTTGATTGCTATGGCTAACCTACAAAGAAGGAACCGGTGCAACAAACCATGTAGAAAAATAGGGAGAATTTTACCACTTTAAAGGGGCTTAGAATATTTCATCATTTTTTATATCTCCTTCTCCAAATTTTTATTTAAATTCAAGTGTATTAACACAGAGCATAATCCTGGTTTCAGAAGCAGAATTTAGCCATTCATCAGTATTTTATCACTTTAAGTAACTTTCCATTCTGTTTTTCGGGATGTTGAGGGGTTTGTTCCCTTTGCAGATAAAAAGAAAACAGAAACTTTATTCTTTTTGGAACTACAAAGAGGAAAAACTACTTCTAACTAGGAGGGTTTTAAAAGGCTACTTACTGACACATCACAATGAAGAGGAAAGAAATTAACATCCTGTATATGCCCACACATATGTGAGCACAGACATTTACATTTACAATCAGGGGGTGGGCTGAGAAACCTTTTGCTCCACATACACAGTAATCCATCCAAAGGGAGGGATCAAGCAGATCCTTGACAAAACTGCTTTTCAACTCAAAACTGTTCTAAACTAGGGGATCACTTGAAAACATGACCCCGCTTCAAGCCTAAGCAGAGAAGGAATTCTGTCCCACGATACCTCTGGTCACACCCCGGGCTGTGGCTCTCCAACTGGGAGCGTGACAGGAGAGTACCACCACCACCACGCATGCCCGCGTTGGGGACAAATTCAAGCAGCCCGTGTGAGGACAGTGAGGTCAGGAAACGCACCCAGTTTCACTTCACAGCAGCACCTCACCGTTTCTTGAAGGAGAAAACACGGAGGGAAGCCCTCTAAATGACACAAACTCTGTTTTTTAGAAAGACCCCAAAGTCGTCACTGACTAATGGAAGAAAGGAGCCAAAACCTCGAAACTGCCCTTCCTGACACAGTCCATCTCCTAAATCTGTTTAATACACCATTTACCCAATATTGGACAAAAAAACATATTAAAAAAAGCTCTATGGGGCGCCTGGGTGGCTCAGTGGGTTAAAGCCTCTGCCTTCCGCTCAGGTCATGATCCCAGAATCCTGGGATCAAGTCCCGCATTGGGCTCTCTGCTCGGCAGGGAGCCTGCTTCCTCCTCTCTCTCTCTGCCTGCCTCCCTGCCTACTTGTGATCTCTGTCAAATAAATAAATAAAATCTTAAAAAAAAAATAAAGATAAAAATAGAAAATAAAAAAGCTCTGAAAAATTACAACAGACTTTAAAAAAAAAAAATCAAGACTTCTTCCTTCCCCCCAAAACCACCCTCAAATAAGCAAGTCAGATAAGGCTGAAGTTTAGCTAATCACAGTAAACTCTAATAAAAGACTGCTAATATAGAAATACAGATTATTTTTCAAATTAAAATCAAATCAACTATTTATACATAAAAGCATAAAACCTCTGAGATCCCAAACATAACAAAGTCTACTGGCCTGGAGTATTTTTCCCAGTTCACACGTATATGTATATCTTCAGTGTCAAACAGAACAAGTGCAAGAAAAGAAAATCAATTTTGCCCAAAGAGAACCCATTCATTTCATAACTATCTCCCCTCCCCTGCAAGGGATATCCTGCCAGATGAGCAGGTTCCAGGAGGCAGGAGGAGCGGAGAGCTGACCAGCGAGAAGGACTGAAAAGCAGTACAAGCTATCTGGTCACAAGCAACCAAAGGCTCCCTAAGCCCGGAATGAGTTGGGACAGTTAAGTCATCCTTACAACCCTATGGAAAATGATCACGTTCAGGACTTCTGTTCTGATTTGGTGTTTCCCAAAAGAACCGTGGAATACTAATTCTAAGAGATGCAGTCCTTACAACCTAAGGTTCTGACGTCAAAAAGATACAGAACACACATCTTCCTTTATTTCCCAACAGATTTATGATACCTGCTAAAATAGTTAAGGCTCTAACAAGTCTCAAAGAAGCCCAGTCAATTCCCAAAGTTATACCCATGGTTCCAAAGTCAGTCTTCTGAAATGTAAGTCATAAGTCTCAAGAATTGATTATCTTTTTTTTCTTTAAGATTTTTTTTTTTAAGCCTCCTCTACACCCAATTTGGGGCTCGAACTCATGACCCCAAGGTCAAGAGTTGCAAGCTCTCACTAGCAACAACAGACAAATTATGGAAAGAGCCCACCCATACGTCCACCAACTGATGAAAGGATAAAGAAGATGTGGCGTGTAAACACAATGGAATATTACTCAGGGATCAAAAAGAATGAACACTTGCCATCTGCAACAACACAGAGGGAACTAGAGGGTATTATGTTAAGGGAAGTCAGAGAAAGACAAACACCGTACAATTTCACTCACATGTGGAATTTAAGAAACAAAACACACGGACATAGAGAAGGGAAGGAAAACTAAAATAAGATAAAAACAGAGGGAGGCAAACCATAAGAGACTCTTAAGTACAGGGAACAAGCTGAGGGTTGCTGGAGGGGAGCGGGGAGGGGAGACGAGCTAAATGGGCAGTAAGGAGGGCGCTTGATGTAACGAGCACTCGGTGTTACACATGCTGATGAATCACTAAATTCTACTCCTGAAAACAACGCCGCACTGAATGTTAACCAACTTGAATTTATGTTATAAATAAATAAATAAGAAAAAATGAAAATCCGAAGTGGTGAAACCCCAAAAAAGAGCTGAGCTGCATGCTCTACTGACGGAGCCGGCCAGGCACCCCAAGCATTGATTTTCAATTGAGCTTTCAAATGGGGCATCGCTAGAGTGTCCCACAGTGGCCAGCAACAGGGATTTAAGGATTTTTAATTCTCCAGTTTAATGGTTTTCAAATTGTGGTCCCTGAGGCAGACACACAGCTGGAGAACTTGTTAGTGTCCATCCCAGACCGACAGCCTAGCAGTCTACAGTTCATGAAGCCCTCCCGGTGATGAGGAGAAATGCTAAAACTTCGAAACCCACTGGTCTGACTATGGGTACCTTCTTCAGCTATTCTGGCAACAACGGAAAGGCAGTAAGAGGCCCCCGAAGGCCCCAGTCCCACTGGAGGGGAAGGCCAAGGGCTCAGTAGAGGGACTGGGGACCAGAAATGGGGAAAACATCTTAATGTCCAAGTCACCACCCCCCACAGCCACAATCACACATTTTGGGAAGCCACTTAAAAATAATACCAGAGCAGGAACAAAATATTTAAAAGTAAAAAAAAAAAAAAAAAAAAAAAAAAAAAGTGGGAATACAAGTGCCCAAAATACCATCTCCTACTGGGCTGGTTTCACAGAGGCTGGAAGCACACTGTGACCCTTAGGGACACAGGATCCCATGTGGCAGGGCAGGGCAAGGGCAGGACCTGAAAGGCTTGGTGGAGGCATTCTGATGTGAGGGAAAGCACTGCCAATGCTGGCACCCGATGTCAGAGCTCTCACCCCAACAGGGCTGTTTTCTAGCTGAGGGGCCTTGGTTAAACTTCCTAAGCCTCTGTTTTCCCACCTGTAAAATGGGTGTAAGAGCCCCTCCACCTAGGCAGAAGCCTCGAGGAAAGCCCAAGGGCAGAAGCAGCCCACCAGCACCCTCCCCTTGGGAAGAATGTAATAAAAGTTTGTCCTACTCGTTCAAGGCTTCCCTCCACTACAAGCAACAAATATTTATTTTCTCAACTCAGCAAAGCGAAAGCCACCTTTACTTCTCCCACTTACCTATTCTGGTAACGCAGAGGAGCAGAAAGAAAAAGAAAACCCGCCTACCACGAGGAACCGCTAAGGAAGTAACTCTTTGTACTTAACATAATTCTTCTCTTTTCAAGATACCTCTTGAGAAACATTGGGCACAATGAAAGTGCATCAAACACAAGGAAGCTCCCAGAATGTTCAAACAATGCCTTTCCTCAGCTGGCTCTCAGTTTACCCCAAGTTCAGGTAGCAATTTAGCAACTGTAACCACACTCCACGGAACTTCAAAGTTATCCTACGAAACAGTACCTAAAATAACTGTTAACCACAACCTTGTCCCCAAATTCAGGATGATCTTTCACTTTCACTCAATGATTTATTACTGCAAGTTTCTACTCCCCCCCCCAAAAAAAAGTACTTTGCTCTTAAGTAGGGTATCAGTTTAAGGTCCTATCCCACAAGAGCAACCTTACCTGCTTAGATACACACCTGAGCCGTGGGCTCATAAATGCTGAGGCTGCGCACAAGGCTGCGCACGGCATGGGACTTGCAGAGACCCCCACGCCACGGGCCTCCGTCCACAGCATGCAACCCCCTGACACACGGCCAACTGGCTCGGCCACGTGTCCGCCTGAACACCGAGGCGGGCTATCAGACAGCTGCTGTGCACCTGCGCCCGGGTCCTGCACTGACCACCACGGAGCCAGTGGCCAGGGCTGACACTGCTCCAGGCTCCCCACCTCCAGAAGCACACAGTCCATTCCAGGCCGGGGCTGAGCCCCCAAAACATACATCAACTGAAGAAGACGTTTCTCCAAAGAGATACTATGAGGCTTCAAGAAATGGTTCTGTGCCCACATGACCTTGAGACTAGCAAATGAGACACAGAATGGAGAAAAACAGGTTCTCAGCTCAAGTTACGAAAGTGGAGGTCACTGATAGAGATATGTAAAAAACAGGCATGGATTTATATGGTCGCTGACTAACAGAAAAGAGAAGGCACCATCTCCTGAAGGGAACGAGGGTCTGAGGAGCCCTTCACCGGGCTCGGGCTCGGGCACCTGGAGAAGACCTGACCTTGGAATTCAAAGTGTACTCATTCTATTCTGTACCAGCTGAAGGAGGGGCATCCAGTAACCTACTCTGGACAATCCTGAAATCCCAACAAACCAGAACAAAGGGAGTTCTCTAAGGTTAAACCTCTGCCCGCCAGGAGGGGAGAAAAGACCAAAAGCAATGAAATTCCAGGAGTGGGAAGAAACATGGGGGAGGGAGGGGGAGGACAGGCTAAACTGGAGATGGAGAGAGCTCGAGCCAAGCCCATTTGCAGCCTGAATCCGCAGAACTCAGGAACCGGCAGCATCTAAAATAAGGATGGAAAGTCAATTAACCAAGTGGTTAGACACCCCAGTGGCCTTCCCGCTCACAGCCTTCCCAATCAGGGCAACTACTGAAATCACAGTTCCTAGAAAGGAAGCCGAGGGCTCCTGGAGGGGGACAGAGGCGGGAGTTAAATAACGGGAGCGCAGCTCCACAAGACGGAGCACCCACACTCAGTCCTTCCCCTCCCTCCAGTGCTTGGTGCACATCCGGCTTCAGGTCGCAGATGGGAGGAGGGAGCAGCAGGGGGAGCACCAGCGTGGACAACAAGGGGTCCAGACCAGAGCAGGTCAGAAGCTTCTCCAGGAAGGGAAAATGTATAAAAGGCTGAAAGAAACCGACATCAGCCAGTCGTCACCTCTCCCATCTGGGAGAAGCACCCGGTATCACTGAGGTTCACAAAGCTCCAGTCAAGGGCTCAGATTTCCGCCCAGCATGGTTGTCCCCCACTCTTAAAGAGGAGCAGACATTCAAGGGTGGCCTCTAGCATTAGAAATAAAGACCATGACCAACAAGAGGGGACAAAGGGCCTTGGAGGAAGAGAATCTATTCTGGAGGAAGGAAACATAACTGCAATTAACATACCCAGGGGGATAAGAGCAAATATTTCAACTGAAATAATGAAAGAACATTCAGAGAACCAAAAAAGACCTCTTAGAATTTAAAAAAATTAGAGCAGAAACACTCATTAGAAGAGCTAGAAGAAAAAACTGAGACAGTCTTCCAGAAAGCCAAGTAAGCAAGACAAAGAGAAAGCAAACAGGTTTAAAAGGATAAAACTCTTTGAGGACCAGTCCTCAATGGAAGGTCCAACATCCAAATAATAATTTAAGAGAGGGAGACCACAGAGAAGACCTGAGCTGCCCGATTATAAGGGCTTACTGAGTACCTGTCACAAAAAAAAGACCCGCATCATGACAAGTTATTGTGAAAACCGAGCTCAGGAAGAAAAAATTCAGATCCTATTAGGTTCAGGAAGAACAAAACAACTCACACACGCAGAATCCTGTACTGGCGTGGCACTGCAGACTTGATCGGTGACAACGAAGGCTCAAACACAGAGAAATGCCTTCAAAATCCTGGAGGAAAATAGTTTCTGCCCTGTGACTATAGCCCATGCCAAAACAATCGAGAGGAAAAGAAATGTTCAGATATCTATGACCTCAAAGAACCTATCTCCCATGTACCTTAGTCACAGGAAGGCACTGCAAGATACACTTCGCCAACACAACGGTGTGAACCCAGACATACAATGACAGGAGACACAGAAAAAGAGGTGGTCCAGGGCAGCACGAGGAGTCCCACGTTTGAGCGCAAAAGGTGACAGAGGCCGTGAGCGGAGTGCTAAGGGCAGACGACCACCAGTCCACTCGGGAGCGGCTCAGAAGGCTCACAGGAAGAGGTCTCCAAAAAGGGGACACCTGTCTGCTCGACCTGAACTTCGGAAAACATTTCAATAACTTCTGCGAGCTTTGGCTGAGTAAGTTATAAATACTGCCACAGATTGAATGTCTTGTGTCCTCCCCAAATTCCCACCTTGAGACCCAGTCCCCTCTGGGATTGGTATTGGGAGATGGGGCCTGTGATTAGATCATGAAAGTGGAGCCCTTGGGATTTGGACAAGTGTCCTTGGAGAACGTAGAGGGCTCCCACACCCTTCTGCCATCGAACAGACCGTCCATGACCCAGGAAGAGCTACCCTCAGCAGAGAGAGAATCTTCCAGAGCCTCCATCTCACCATGCTCCAGAACTGTGAGGAATCAATGTTTGGTGTTTAAGCTACCCATTCTCTGTACGGGACGTTGTAACAGCAGCCCAAACTAAGGCAATTACATTATTTAAAAAAAACTTTGAGAAGATTTGAAAAGTTAACCCGGTTTGGTAAAGGGCTGGGCTAGCATGTCACCAAAGTCACAAGGAGACTATGCCCAGGAGAGGGAAGAGAGGGACCTCTGCCTGAGGCAGCCAAGAACTAAAGCCTCTTCTTCAGAGTCCAAAGTCCACACACAGATCCTGCCCTAAACTAGGAAAAAAGCAGCAGCAATTTTTAAAATGTAACAACAATTAGCTAACAGAGATCAAAGGGGGCTGCCTTTGGGGAGGAGGACATGGGAGGCAAGGGGCAAGTCACGGCTATCCTTCCAAACAAACCTTATAAGGCCATATGACTCTTTATGCTCAACCTTTTAAATAAAAACTAAGCAAAAATCCTAAATAATTAAAACAAAGAATCTGGACCTATATGGTCGTTTCAAGTCTCAGGGCCTTTTAAAAAATCTTTTTAAAAATAGGAAGAGGCTTAAAATAATAGGAAGATAAACACCCACTACATATTTCGTAAGCATTAATATAAAACTCAGAATGTTCCCACGATTTATTCAGATACCAGCGGGCGCTGCTCAGATAAGGTTCCCTGTACTGACCGTGACCCTCAAGAAAACCTAACAACCCTCAAGAAAACATAATGGAAGGTCTCTAAAGTCAAACAATGCTGTCCCCAGGGGTATGCACATACAGTGCCTTTGTAATCCACAATCTGGGGTGTTTGTATACCTTGTAGCAAGCAAAGGTACATTTCTTTTTTTTTTAATCTGAATCTTGGAAATCAGGGAGCCATTTGGGTTTCGGAAACTCCATACTCTAACCACTGAACGACCCAGGCGCCGTCGTTAAGCATCTGCCTTCGGGTCAGGTCATGATCCCAGGGTCCTGGGATCGAGTCCCACATGGGGCTTCCTGCTTGGCGGGAAGCCTGCTTTTCCCTCTCCCACTTCCCCTGCTTGTGTTCCCTCTCTTGCTGCATCTCTGTCAAATAAATAAAATTTTTAAAAAAAAAAGGAAAACTCCATACGCACTCCACAGCCAGGTGTTATGTTAGCCATGTTTTTTTTTTCTTTTCCCCAAAGCACTGGGCCCTAGGAGTTTTTTTTTTTTTTTAAACATACTGTACTGCAAAAATGTGAATTATGGGAAATGACTGGTCCAAGGACACCAGATGACCCTAAACAGACACACAGGGATTACGGTGCAACCTCTATTTCCTGCACTCCCTCCGGCTATAAGGTTCCAAGGTTCCCTGAACGATAACAATGCTGAGCTGAAGCATAAAAAAAAGCCACAGAAGGGCTGGCTCGGTGTGTGTGGCCCGTTTCCTGCAGGTACAGAATTCCCAAGCAGGCAACTCTGAATCACTGGGAGATGGCTCCCAACGCAGTGCCAAGTGGCATGTTTCTCTAGAGATCCTCTGACTCCTTGACCCTGGTCTCAGCGCGCCTTAAAAAAGACTCCAGGAAGAAGCAGCAGCTGCCAATAGGCTCATTTCTGCAGTGACTCCTCACACTGCGTCTCGTACCAAGGTCCTAGAAATACCCTTCCACGGGCACGAAGTGGGCGAGCTCTGCTCTACACATGAGAACAGCAGGAAGAGGACCGTGAAGTTACATCACACGCAGGAACAAGAAAGCAAGGATGGCTGCCACCTGCGCGTAACTACCCTGAAGGGACACCTTGCTATGTCGGCAGCCTAGAAAAATCTAACCTGACCAATTTCGACTTGAAGGTCATTTGGTTCTATGTGAAATCCTACCAGGACCGTTCCCATAGCTGGGATTACAACCAAAATGTCCTACACTCCTTCAAGTTATATTTAAATGGGTATTTAAGAAAACATACTTAGCCTGTCAAATAAAAAAAAACAGACTTAGGCAACTAACAGTAACAGAAAACTGTGCCTTTACTTTCCTTATTACTCTTAGCATAGAACAGCAAAAAAGCATCAAAAGCCAGGGAGATGGGAGATCGTACAAAAAAAAAAAAAGAAGAAGAAGAAGAAGAGTGTTCAATGTTCACTGAGAGTTCAAAATTACCAAGGTTTGAAGTCAATCTGCTAAAAACTCCACCCCTGAGGGGCAGGCCCCTGGCTTGGCTCAGTCGGTGGAGCATGAACTCTTGATCTCAGGGCTGTTAGTGGATCTCGGAGCTCAACGTTGGGTGGAGATCACTTGAAAATCAAAAATCTTGAAAAAGAAAAAAGTCCACCGTGGCTATCCTGCTGGCACTTGAACCTCCAAACACTCGGTTTTGTCCGTCCCGACTCTCACCAGCCTGGGGTTCCTCTCACTGCCTTCCAAGTGGCAGTCAGCCAGCCCCAGGATCCTGCTCCTTCCACCTACAGCAGCCAAGCAGGACTCCTAAAGTTCCTGACACTCAGTGCTTCCCTACCCCAGCCGGAGCGCAGGCCCCCTTCCCCAGCCCCAGCTGCCCCTCCAGCTCTAGGGTCCAGGCTAGTCCCCGTGAACCTGCTTTCCAACCCCTGTGTCGGGTGACCGACCAGATCACAGCCCTCGCTAGGCTGCTGACTTCCTGGGCATGTGGCCCTCCGAGGTCCCCACCCACCCCTCACAGGTCCTGGCACCACACTCCGCAGAGGCTCCCCATCTCATCCAACATCCTCAGACCCCAGACACCAATCCACACTAAAGCATTTCACTCAAGGTGTCTTCAGAACCTCGATCTCCCAAATCCCGGGCAAGTCCACGCCCCGCAACATGCCAACCTTTCCCCAGGGCGCAGATGGCAACAGGCTGAACATGGAGAGGCCTCTTCCATGGAAACAGGGAAAAAAAAACGATGGCAATGCGACACAAACAAGAAAAAAAAAATCCAAGAGCACTGAAGCCACAATTAAATGCAGCTGTCCTTCTGTTTTCCTTCATTTCCCATATTTTTAAGGGTACACAGGTTTCCCCAGGGCAAGCAAGAGCACTTGAGGAAAGCTCCCAACATGTCCAAACCAGGCTGTTCAACGCTCCTCTCGTAATCCCCACTTAAAGGGACATTCTCAGCAAAGGTGAGTCTCTCCAATCAAGGATAATAGAGAGGGAGAGAGGGGGACAGGATGGCTTACCAAGTAGAAACTACGTTTCCCAGCTATTCCTCTAAACCCTCTTGTACTTTCAAATAGGGAAATATACTAAATTAACAACATCCTCAAAACATGCTAAGTAACTCAGCTGTCCCACACATGGGACATACCAAATTCAGTATTTTTCAGACTTGGATCAAACCAGTCAGCTGTGAAATCAATTTAATGCTGCAACCAGCTTTTCTTTCTTTCTTTCTTTCTTTCTTTCTTTCTTTCTTTCTTTCTTTCTTTCTTTTTCTTTTTTAAATAAAAGACATCACACAAAAGCAGGACATCACAAGTAGTGAGGATCAGGGCTGTCTCTTAAAACTTCTGTTTCAGATCTTGATATAAAATGTACTTCTTACGCGGGTCACAAACCAAAAAAGCCTGGAAGCTGAGACGTGACCAATAAAAATCTGCAAGAGAAACTTATAAACCAAAACCTAATTCTTAAATTACAACTTAAGCAAACTAAAATCTGGCCAGTGTTCCCACCGCCAACTGAAGCTTTTCTTCAAATCTGAATTAAACTAATTGAAACAACAAATGTTCAAGGACACGGAGTACATACATCCCCAAATCAACCTAATTTCTGTAAGTCTATTTGTAGTTACTACATTCAGTTCATGACTTTTTATTTTCTCCCCTATGTTAATAGGAAACTGGGATGTGGGAGGTAAAAAAGGAAAGGCCCCTGGCACCCTTCATTACACATTTATTACAAATATTAACTCATTCGGATATACAGTCCTCTACCCCTTACCTAGGACCTGGCATATAAATGTTCAATAATAGTTCCTGGTCAAATAAAGTATCAATCTTGTATTCCTCATTTAGCATAGTTCTTCGGCAAACCCAAAGTGGAATTTAAAAAACCTTTAATGTTTGCAAAAGTTATATTAAAGCAACAGTACACCATGATGAGCAGAAGCACAGTCTGGGAGACAGGAAAAGTTCTGGTTTCAAATCACACACTTCCCAGCTCACATACTCCCTCTCTCCTTGGTCAGTTCAATTAGTCTCTGTTGGCTTTCACATCCGGAAGACAGCATAAATAACACCCATACCTCCAGAGGCACCAATAAAAATCTAGAGGCATAAAAATGATTTGCAAGACAACGAAAAGATGGTGTTTATATGAAAATGTCCTTTCAGGCTTACTTAAGTATCGCTGATACTTAAATTCAGACCACCTGAATCCACTCTGCTGTCTTTCTGAAATTTTTACCCCAACTCTTTATAAGCCCTGTTCAGAAGACCAGAGGGGAACAAAAAAAAGGGGGGGGAGTGATTGGAAGCATCAGGACAGGACACAGAAGGGTTAGCAGCGTCTCTTGCTTTATCCTAGAGAACAGTCAAAAGCAGGTGTGACTTTCATTTAATTTAACCCATAACTTTGAGGAAAGGCTACCGGGCTGGTAATAACTGCTAATTCAAAGGAGAAAAATAAATGTGCCTGTTGTTTTTCTTCTTGGGAGAAGGGAGAGGAAAGGAATGTTCTTCCCCAAATGGCACACTAAACACAATTACAGTTTGTAGATGGACTTAAAGACAGGAGTGCTGAAAGCCACCTTTTACAGCTCCCTGCCCCCAACCTATGACAGCTGAAAATCTGGAGGTCTCAACCAAACAAAAACAGTTCCCTTGAAATGGAAATTTACATCCTCTTTCCAAGATTTCCGCCCATCCACTTGAGGGGGGGGGGGGAAGTGAGGACAGAAAAGTTGAGAACAGACACCACCACCTGGAGACCACCTGATACCGTCTTCAGGGCACCAGCCAACGGGGCTCTAAGTACCGCCTCAAACTGATTCACTTTCCACGAAGGCCTTACACTCCACCGTAAACTTTAAGTGAGGCATCCGTACTAGATTACAACCTGATTAACACGGTAGATGTCAGTCTAAAGGAAATAACTGATAAAAAAAAAAAAAAAGAAAAAAAAAATTTTTGTTCAACTCAAGAGCTTCTTCTTGCTCTAGGGCTCAGGAATCATTTTCACCCAGTTCACCAAAGTGCCTTTCTGCCTCTCCATTCAAACCAAAGCGAAGCAGGAACTTTAATACCAAGAAACCACATCTGATTTTTACCTAACAGTCTACAGAAGCTTAGGTTTTAAATGAGTGTTGAGTTTAAAAGCTCTTTAAATGAGATTCAAGGGCAGTTTTCTTCAAGTACACTCAAGATACTAACTTTGACTGTTATTCCTTTATTTAAAAAAAAAAAACCCTCAGGATAAAAATCTGGTAGCTTTTGTGTTCCTATTTTTATAGATTTCAAACCTGAACAATGAAATCCAGCTTTCTTTTTAAGGTTAAAAAAAAAGGGTGGGGTGGACGGTATGACCTGCCACGGGAAGACCGGTCAGATTCAAGCCTCAGCCCTTAAGACGCCAGGCCCAAACACTGCACTTCTCAGCCCTAAAGAGCAAGGGAAGACGAAAAAAATGGGCCGGCGGATGTATGTAAAATAACAAATAAATCCACTTGGATACCGTGGCTGTTTTTTTAAAGCTCTTTATGTTCACTAGCTCAACTAAACCGGGAGAACAAAACTTTAAAGACATACTCCCACTGTATCATGAGATTTCAATCCCATTTCCTATTTTGCCACCATTTGTGCGCTTACAAATACGACAAATTAACCAGGGCCAAGTAGTTTTGTTTTCCAAAGGGCTAAAAACAGTCCCCAAAGACGAAAAAACTCTAATGCTAGCAGGCACATTTGAAATTCAACCCCAACACACCCCCCGCCCTCCGCCAAATCACTGGTTAAGCCAAGATGCCACAAAGTATCAACCGAGAGGTTTACGGGGAAGGAACTCGTCTGGATCCAATCAAGCGTCCAACTGAAAACCCAGTGTCCCGAGATCGGGCGGGTCAGCTTCGGCTCGGGACACTGGAGTACATGCTGTCCGCCTGATTCCTCCTTCCAGAAGGTTTACACGCTCGCACTTTCCCCTCAGTTGGCACCAGAAGGAGCAAATGCGCTGGGAGTGGGGGCTGGCGGTTACACCTTCCCTCACCCCGCCCTGCCTCCTCCGCCCGGCCGGGCCCAGGACGAGTCCGGGCGCGCCCGGGGCTCCCCTCCGGCCTCTCAACTTTATCTCCTGCTCGCGGGGAACAGGGCCTCCGCCGCCCCTAGCCTGCACGCAGGGCCCAGAGACCCGGTCGGGGCCTCCAAGGGCATTTCCCCCCATCACTTCTCCCGGGGACCCGGCGGGCGCCGGGCCTGCAGCTCGGAAGGCGTCGTGCGGAGAGGGCGGCGGGGAGGGCGAGGCGGCCCGCTCCCCCACATCCCTGCCAGACCCCCGCGGCCCCCGGCCCGCGAGGGCGCCTCCAGGCCGCGGCCCCCCACATCCCTGCGCCCACCCCCAACCCCGGTCCCCGAGCCCCGGGCCGCGGCGCGGGGCAGGGGCGCCCTGGGGGCTGGAGCGCCGCGCTGGAGGCCGGCGCGACCCCGGAAGGGGCAGCGGGTGGGGGGGGCCGTGTTTACACCGCCAAGTTCCCCGCTTCCGCCCCGGGCCGCGCATCCCCTCCCTCCGCTCGCGGCCCGGCTCCTGCTTACCTGCATGCCTGGCAGGCCCGACTGCACCGGGGAGTGAGCCATGGCGGCCAGGACGGCCACTTCCTGGGACGGGACGGCCGGGCCGCGGCGATCCGCGCGGGCGACGAGGCCCGCGGGCCGCGCGCAGCCCCGGGGCGGCGGGGGCGGCCGGCCAAGCCCGAGTCCGGCTTCGGCGGGGGCCGGCCGGAGTCTGAGGCCACCCCAGCCCCGGCGGGTCCCGGGCGGGGCGGCGGGCTCAGCTGCGGGCGGCGGGCCGCGTCTCCATGCACCGCGCCGGGGAGGGGCTGCGAGAGGGGCGCGGGGACTCGCCGCGAGCTGCCGCCGCCGCCGCCGCCGCCGCTTCTGCTGGGCTGGAGCCGGGCGGCCTGGGCCCGCGCGCGCTGGCCGCCAGGAGCGGGAGTGGGCGCGCACAGCCCTCCGAGCCCGCGAGCGCCGAGCCCAGCGCGCCCCGCCCCGGCCCGGCCCCCGCGCCCGCCCCCGCGGCCCGGCCGGGGACCCCGCCCCGCGCTTCCGGGAGGGGGAGGAGGCTCGCGGCCGCCCGGCGCCCTAGGCCGCAGCCGCCTGCGCCGCCGTCTGCCGGGCGGGCGGGGGTCCTGGCGGGGGTCCGAGCGCCTCCCGCGGGCCGCCTCCCGCTGCCAGCCGGCCGAGCGGAGCCGGGAGGCGGCCGGCGTACGAGTGCGGGGAGGGGGCCTTAGCCCCCGCGCCGGGCGAGGGGAGGAGGGGACTGAGTCGGACCTGGGGTTGGCAGCGTGCCCAACCCCCCCTTAGTCTCGCCGCCCCCCTCTTCCCCCGCGCTCTCGGCCGGAGTCCGGCGCGCAGGGGGGCCGGGCGGCGAGGGAGCGGGGAGCGCCAAGTCTGAACTCTGCCGTCCTCTTCCTGGTCCAAGCAAGCCCACCCCGCTCCGTCCGCCCCCAGGGAAACGGGCTCCGGGCGACCTCCCCGAGGGCAGAGGCTAGGGCAGGGGGACCTCGGGAGGGAGAATGCCCAGAGGGTCCCCGGTCCGTGGCCAGTTCCAAACTACCAGGGCGGAGCTTCTTCGGCTTCTGGGTGAAGTTCCCCACCCACCCTAGGAGGAAGCGGGGAGGCGAGAGGTCGGGAGCTGTTCAGGCTCAGCTCAGTGTTTCTGCTGCTTGAAAGCAGCCCCACTTGAAGGCTGAAACTTAACGAAGAAGTGAGGGGGCTGCTCCCCACCATCTCCGAGCCCCAGACCCAGACGGCAGCGTCCACCCAGAAGAAAGGGAAAAATGGGGGCGGGGGTATGGAGGGGGCAAGGAGGAAGGGAAGACAATGGAAGGAAACCGTGTCTAGACTTATCCCCGGCCCTCTCTCGGCCTCTCTTTTTGGCCGCCTGCAAACGCTCCAAGTCCCCTCTGGGAACCAGTCCTGCCTCTACTTTTTAGCCACCTCTTCTCCAACAACAGAGGAAAGAAGCTCCGGTAAGTATTTTACTTGAAGGGAACAGTGGCGGCCACGAGCTGATGTCCTGCACCTCAGGTTGTGGGGACCAGGCAGTCACTCGTGCTGCCTAGGAGTCCCCCGGAGATCCTAAACAATTGGAGGAAACTCTAAGTCCTCCAGCGAGCGACGAAAGGGGTGTTCATACTCCGAGGGGTCGCGGTATCCTGAGAATTGCTGCTCCCTGAGGTGCGCTCGATCCGACGAGGACTGGGGTGCTAAAAATAATCCCCACTTTCCCTTTGGAAACGTGCATGTTTTTCCTCAAAGTCCAGGATGGATACCTTCAGATTATCTTTATGGGATCACTGAGTCAGGAAGCCCTGCCTCCCCCAAGGACTGGGAAGAGAATGTGGCAAATACAAAGTTAAGAAAAGCATGAACCCGGATACCTGAGAGTTCACTATCCTGTGTAAGTTTCATGTACTCAATAAATGGGGACATAAAGAGAGGACTAGCGAAACAAGCAAGAGATGCCTCTTTAAAAGGTTTGTAATCTTCCACCCAGAAAGCCTCCTTAAGTAACATGGCCTAAAGTTAGAACCAAGACATGCCCAGAAATAGATACAAAAAGATGCAGGGCAAGGATAGCTACAATTGTGGGAAAACTAGGAACAGATTAAAAATTTAAGAGATTGTTAAGTAAATGATAGTGTATTTATACAGTAGGTACTATGTAGTCATTAAAAATGATGATATATTACAATATCTAGTAACATGGAAACATTTTCATTATAGGCTGTCAAGGAAGAAGACACTGCAAAACAAAGGTATAGGCTGAGCTCAAACTACTTCCTATATATAAACTTATATTTGAATATATCACTTACATATCTATAATGTTATATGTCTGTGATGCATAACCAGAGAAAATCCCGGAAGTATATATACCAAGATTGAGCAGTGGCTATCCCTGGAATTAAAGCTGATTTTTTCCAGTCTGTACTCAGCCAGTAGAGACCATCGTGCTAAAACTCTCTGACGTTAGCAGTCAAGGGCAGTAACAGGGCAGCAAGATAAGGAGGAAGAAACAGGTCAAGTGGACAGAAATGTTTGGACACTGGTCGGAGGCATTATCATTGGAAATTCATGGAGCCCACATTGCATGAGCTTTTTTCCAACAAATAAGCCATGGGAGAATGAGGGGTGTTGGGAGGGGAGGCCTTGGACCTTAATCTTGTATAAAAAGTAACCAGAGTCCCACTTCATATCCAGAAGCTAGGGAGGCTAAGAACATGTAGATTATAATAGGATACAACTTATCTGGAAACAGTGACTTGCATTCATTAGCTGGCCTCTTTCCTTATTGATTTCTCCCTGTTATTTTCCCTGTTTACCTCCTCATTATGACAGAACTTCATTTCCTCCTTTGACCATATTTATACCACTGAGCACAATTCTCCTTGAAAGAGAAGACACAAAATAGGAGTTCATGGTCGCACTGGGTCATATACAGACATTACCCAGTATCCCCAGGGCAGCGGCCCCCTCCCTTTGTTTCAACAGAGCAGATTATTGACACAGCCTGAGCCCCTGATGAGATCCCGCCCAATTGCTTATTGCCTCCGTTCATCCATTAACACATTTTTCAAATGCCAACTACAAGTCAGACATCTGGTTCAGTGTTGGGTCCATAAACACTGGCACTCCTCAGGTACCTCTCCTCCCATCCTAGAGAAACGACCTCCCAGAATCCTAACTTCAGAATTTTACTGTAGAGCGGTTGATTAAATTTAGAGTTGCAACAGCTCTAATTTCCACTAAGGAAAGAAGAGGATTATCCTCTCATCCTCTTCCTCTTGTCACTTCCTCTCCACCCTCCACATATAATTACAAGAGATCATATACTATTATAATTTCACAAGGAGAGATTTTGAGGGTCTCCATAGAGATTATGCATTTGCTGGTCTCCATGGAGATACTAGCCCATGGAATTATTTTCATCCCCTGGCCCTCTTTGTCTTTTGTGTTGACTTAAGGATAACAATTGGGCAATGAATTGTGCTCTGACACATATTCAGGACCACAAAGGACATTTCCAGGCCCCTATATAGGGCCCTTCAGAATACAGAGCCCTTGGCTATCAGCTCCCCCTAAGCTGGTGAGTCGTCCCAGCAGGGCTCCAAGAGCGCAGCGGAAAACAAGAATTCAACAATCAGTCCCTTCACTTCTCCTTCTGGGTTGAAAAGATAAACACCCCCAAATGCCACTTTATAAAGAGCAGCTAGACAAGTAGCACATTAGCAATTTAAATTTACGGATTCAAGAAAGGGACTTAGATGGTGAACTTTAAAGAGAGAAATTTGAGTAGCTCAGAGAAGTAACTAACAGAAGGCTTGACAAATTCCTACACATGTTCAGCAGGTGAAGACACAAAAAGCAGAAGACAGATTATTAAGATTGGTATGACGTGACCACGAGGAAATATATGCTAGGGCCCCGGGGAAGAGATCTGGCTACGGTGGTGCAAAGGAAATTTCATTCGGTGGGCGTGGGGCTCGGAGATCAAGCTCTCAGAGCAACATGACTCTAGTTCAGTTTGGGGTCGCACCCCGCATTTGTCTCCCGGGGCTGCCATGAAAGAGTACCGTGGGTGGGCGGCTAAACAGGAACGTTTTTCTTCACGGTGATGGGGGCTGGAGGTCCAAGATCAGGGTGTCAGCGAGGTCCATTCTGCTGAGCCTTCTCTCCTTGGCCTTCTCCCTGTGTCTCCACATGGCGCGTGTACATATGCATGTGCCCGGATTTCTTTCTATCAGGACACCTGCTAGATTTGATTAAGGCTGGCCCTCAGGACTTCATTTTAACTTAATCACCTCTTTAAAGACCTTGTCTGCCACTGCAGTCACGTGCGCAAATGCTGATGGTTAAGACTACAACATAGGACTGGGGGTGGGGTGCCTTGTCAGCCCTGAACCCAGCCCTTTCCCTGCACATGCGGTTCTGGCCACCTGCTTTATTTGGTTCCTCAGGCTCCGCTCCAGGAGCGGGGGCTTCCTTTCTCCTCTCCCAAGGCCTGTGCACCATTCCACACACGTCACATTTCACATTTATGCTAATAGGCATTGCTTCATATTTCCGTGGGCGTAGTCCCTGAACTTCTTCCCATGGAGAAACTAGAGCATTAATCTCCAGCCGTCGGACAACACAGAGCAGAGAGGCAGGGAAGAGAAGCACGTATTTGCTTGGTAAAGCATTTCCAATTAGAAGAAATCATCTGAAGTACGTGGCAGAATGTGCCAGAAAAGAGTTCAGAATATTTTCCAGGGAGTATTTCGAAAGTCATAAATACTCATTTCAGCCAAAAGGTTACACTTTAATAAAGTCTTTCTTTCTCTCCAGTGTCTCGTCGCCCCGAGTATCACTGGGCTTGGAGGTGAAATTTACCAGGCTGGTTGGAAGCTGAGCCCCCAAGAGGAAGGGGCTTTTTGTTCTCTGTTTCTGGCATGTTCTCGGGGCTCACACCAGGGAAGTTAAGGCTGTTTAGCAGGGTACGTTAGAACAGGCTCACTACACAAATTCTCATGTGCAATTCTGCCTGGCAAAAAGCCAATTAACAGAGCTTGTCACCCTCTGCACAGTGGACACTTGACCCTGCCAATCAGCTCATAAAGACTCAGTACACAAAGACTCATCAAGTGTGTAGATTTCCCTCCCTCCCGAGGCTGGGTTTGCTTTCAGACGCGTCCAGAAAGGGCATAAATGAAATCATCCCCAGAAGGGTGATGTCATCCATCCCACACTCTCAGAACTGCAGCTCCCCTCTTAAAAGCCCTTGGCCCTATTTTCTGACAAGGAAGACAAATTGTAGAAAGCGATTTTAATTTTCACTTCAAGGAGATCTAGGGAATTATGTGCTTAAGGAACATTGTATAAACCACCCGAAGGTAAAATGTGCCTGGGAGTTGTAGGCATTGGTTGCACACAGCCAGCTATGCTCAGAATCCTCAGGAAAATATCGACCTGACACAACCCTATCATCAAGGATTCACTGAAAAAAAGGATGTAGTTTCATACCTCGATTTTCCAGCCCAGTTTTATTTCGTTTCCTATGAGGCTATTAGTCAGTGATACTATTAGTCAGCCCTCTTTAAACAAGTGACGGAAACCTAGTTCAACCCTTTATAACCGCAAAAGGAAAATTTTAGCTCCATGATGGAAATCCAAGCTTCCTGGTTGAGGCTTGGTTAAATCCAGGAGGGTGTGTTGAGTGATAAAATCGGAACGCTGCTTTTCTCTTCCTGTCTTCCCTGCTGGCCTCTGGTTACCCTTATCCTCACATGGGTTTCCTAGATGAGGTGCCAAGATGGAAAGATAGAAAGAAGACTCCTGGCCACACCTTGGCTGCCCAGCATGTGTCCATCCACACACACATACATACACACACACACACACAAACACACACATTCTCTTTTTCCATTTATGATTTCTTGTGTGTACCCCTCCCACCCTAACATACTACAGTCAGCCCCTGCCTAACCACCCATGTACACATCACTTCTCCAAAGCAAGTCAGGTTCAAGCAGCTTCTACTTAGGTCATCCATTCCTACTCTGGAGGCTCTGGATAATATGTATTCCTCTTTGTCAAGTCTGGATATAGCTTTTCATAGGTCAAAAATCTGCTGTATATCTACACGTTAAATGTTAGCACACTTAATGTGTTTGATACGGGGAAAAAATTTGATAACCACCTTAAAAACTCTCATCTGAAAAGAAGGGGAGAAAAATAAGCAGGGGTCATCATCAGTCCATGATATACATGATACCTTTCCGGAAGGTGAGACAGTTGGGGCAGGACCAGGGTCAGCCACTGGGACTCTACTTGCCTCTGTTCTCTGGAAGATTCTCCAGATTCTGTGGCTTTCCGTGGCCACACTGGAGAGGAGCGCATGGAGGTTGGCCCTTCTGGAGGGTGCACTGTTTTAGCAGCCCATCTCCTATTGGTGAGGATCTGAGGTCCTGGGGATGGTCTTAAGTGCAGAGATAGCAAACTTTCTCCTTCCCTGTACCCTCAGCATCTCAGTAATTTTTCATAGCACCTCTGAGCCAAAAGAAATACCTAATAGTCCAATTAATCAAGAAGCTAGGTACAAGCAACTTAGTGGTTCTGTTTTAATAACTCAGTAGCCCTTTGAAAAATAATACTGTAAATTAGAAAATAATCTGAGGCCATCTAGGTGGCTCAGTCAGCTCAGCATCCAACTCCTGATGTCAACTCAGGTCATTATCTCGGCGTCATGAGATCAAGCCCAGAGTTGGGCCCCACACTGAGTTTGGAGCTTGCTTAAGATTCTCTCTCTCCCTCTCCCTCTACCTCTCCCTTCCCTGCTCGTGCTCTTTCTCTCTCTCTCTCTTTCTCTCAAAAAAATTAAAAAAGAAAAATAAAAAAAGAAAATAGTCTATTAACTTAATTCTTAAGTAATCGCAGTTATATGCTAAGGGGACATATGTTCCTGTTGGATACTGTACAACTTCTCAGACCTTAGAATGAGGTTGGACGTATTTCTTCAATGCTTCAGTTCTTGATACACATTGATTTTTTTATCATAGCAGCTGTCAAAATATAAGCAGATGCTTTGCAGATCTATGACATCACTGAAAAGAAGGCAACGTGATCTAATGTTGAAACTGTGAACCACCTGTCAGCAGGGCGTCTGACAGATGCTTAATACCGCTGCATTTCTAGAAAATGTAAACCATCTTGGGCTACCTCTGTGAACACTCAGGGCACCTTGAGGCAGAGTTTGGGAACCATGGTTTTAGGAACCAGGAACTCCCACTGCCTTCCATTCTGTCTTCTGCATGACAGTTTTTCTCTCTCGCACCTTCCATCCCTGGGTCCAGGTTTATACTTGTCTAGATTCTGTTGATTTCACACAACGGAAACCTGATTCAAATTAGCTTAAACAAAAAGAGTCATTTATCTCATTTACCTGGGAAAGCCAGTATTTATAAACCCGTCACATCAAGTTTAAAGAGTAAAATTGTAAAAAGTGAAACTAGCTGCTGACAACTCAATTTGGGGATTCGAAGAAGGTAATCAGGACTCTGTGTGTCTCGATATTTGGGCTCATTTGGGTCCTGCTTGCCTTCCCTGCCAGACAGGCTCTTCCCATAGGAGAGCAGGATGATCATGTCATCCTTAGTCTTCATCATCCCAAAGGCTTAAGAGCCCAGATAAAATGAAACATCCTTCATGATAGCTCTGCTTGAATTCATAGGGAGGATTCTGACTGGCTAGAGCAGTGGAAGGGACAGAATCATCCCACAGTTTTTTGGGGGGGGGTGTGCCTGTACCCTAAATAAAGTCACACTGAGCAATCCGCCCTTTGCCCACTGCAGTTGGGGAACTGGAGGTTTGTTCTGAGCAGCTGCTTAATCTGGCAGTGGGGAAATCTTTCTTATTAACTTCAGGATCTTAGAGAGTTGTAAAAATGAAGGACGGGCGAACTTCCTGTGAAGGGCAGGGGTATCAGTATTTTAGGTTTGTGGGACCCAGGATCTCTATCACAGCCACTCAGCTTCACTGTTGTATCAACAAAGTAGCCACAGACAATACCATTCAAGTAAGCAGAGCGGAAAACTTTGTTTGCAAACACAGCTGGTAAGCTACGTTGGCACCCTGCCTGGTGGTTTGTTGACCCCTGATCTAGATGAGTGACCTTGGTAAGCTGGGTGAGGAGTCAGACCACTGAGTTGAGTTCAAAAAGGATGAGTTTAGGGAAGTACACAAAGGAGGAAAAATAAAGTACAGCCACACTACTTGGCTATGTAGAGTTGGCAGAAAGAGACCAAGGAGCTATCCTGGACTGTGGATTGTAAATAAGCCCTCAGTACATAATTGCAATTTAAAATAAGGCAGGGTCCAAAATGCATGTATAATTGGTGAGAGGACAAGACAGCAAGTTTCTATACAGAGGATTAGGCTCTTGGAGAACATTCCTAATATTCATTTCACAATGAAAACTGAGTCATACCAAGAATACCTATGAAGAGGGGCGCCTGGCTGGCTCAGTTGGTGGAGCATGCAATTCTTGAACTCAAGGTTGTGAGTTCAAGCCCCACGTTGGGTAGAGAGATTACTTAAAAATAAAATCGTAAAAAAACAAAAACAAAACAAAACAACAGCCCAGAAAAACCTATGAAGAATCATGAACTTCTCAAGGTCAGGATTGAAGTTTAGTTTTTTTCCCTTGTGATCCCAAGAGTATTTTTGGTGTGGAGATGTGGAAGAATCATATAATATATATTTGTTTATGCATGTCAGAAGCAGATAAGTTTAAAAATTAGAATTCTACTATTTAGAAAGTGCTTAAAAATGGGACACCTGGGTGGTTCAATTGTTTAAGTGTCTGCCTTTGGCTCAAGTCATGATACCCAGGTCCTGGGATTGAGCCCAGCATCAGGTTCCCTGCTCAGCAGGGAGTCTGCTTCTCCCTCGCCTCTGCCTGCCCCTCCCCACTGCTTGTGCTCTCTCTCACTCTCTCTCTCTCTTTCTCTTTGTCAAATAAATTAAAAAAATAGAAAATGTTTAAAAACATAAGGAAACTGGGACTTACCCACTGCCGGTGAAAAAGTAAGTTGGTATAAATTCCTTAGAGGGACCTTAGTAATGTAACAAAAACCTTAAAATAGTCCTACTTTTTTTCCTATCACATTTTTGTTTCAAGATATTATACTTAAGAAATAAGTACCACTACTTAGAAAGGTAAAATGAAGATAAGCATCATATTACTGTTCATAACAAAGAAAAAATAAAAACAGTCAATGTGTCCAGTTATAAGGGTTTGGCTAAAAGTTTATGATTCACTCATAGAATGGTAGAAATTCTATGTACCATCTTAAAATTATTGTGTAAATTAATACTAACATACTTATTAAAGATTTTCATGGCTCACATAGGGATAAGTGAGAAACGCAAGTTATAGAAATGCAGGTACCTTATAATAATATTTCTCCTTAGAGTATATGTAAAATTTTGCTCTGGCAATGGCTGAATTCTGGCCTAGGTTATTTCAGAACAATGTCATTAAGTATGACTAGAACAGGTAGATGAATTAATTAATAGACAGATTAATAAATTTTTTAAAATGTGTTTGACGTTATCAGAGAGTTAGCAAGGCGATTTGTGGAACCAAGATCCAGAAGAGAGGAAAGCCACAAGAGGTAGACCTGGCATGTGGAGCTGCTCTCCTTCCTGAGGCAACTGCTAATTTGAAAGAGACAACTGAGTGGCAAAAGAGCAAAGCAGAAGTTTGGCACTTCTATAGGGCCAGGTAAGCAAAGTCATGATTTCAGTGCTATGGAAGAGAAGTTCTGGCAAACAACCCAAACTTTTGATTGGGACCACAAAGTACTACACCCTAAAAATGAAGAAGAATCAGAAATACACTAACTCTCAGGGCGCCTGAGTGGCTCAGTCAGTTAAGCGTCTTCACTCTTGATCTCAGCTCAGGTCTTGATCTCAGGGACATGAGTTCAAGTCCTACATTGGACTCTACCCTGGGTGTGGAGACTACTTAAAAAAAAGAAAAGAAAAGAAAAGAAAAGAAAAGAAAAGAAAAGAAAAGAAAAAAGAAAAGAAATAGACTAACTCTCACAAAGGATAAGCCTAGCTTCAAATCAGCCCAATAAATCAGACTAAGGTGATCTGTCCTAGCCTTGTGCTATTCCAGAAGTAAACTTTAATCCTTTCTGGAGGAAGATTCCATCATCTGGAGTCTCAAACCATCGGTACATTTTTTCATAAGCAATGTATGGTACTCAATAAAAAATAACCAGGCACAGTGAAATAGAACTTACAAAATATAACCAGGCATACAAGGCAAGACAGGACAGAAGACTGAGAGAAAAAGTATATAATAGAAACATAATCATGGAGATATCTAAGTAATCAGAAGAAACATACTAAAATAAACATGACTGAATATGAATATAACAAGAAATTAAATGACAGATGGAGAATTTTCCAGAAAAATGGAAACTATAAAAATGAATCACATTTTTCCAATTCTTAAAAAAAAAAAAAAGAAAGAAAGAAAGAAAGAAAAGAATCAAATGGGAATGGCTGGGTGGCTCAGTTGGTTAAGCATCTGACTCTTGATTTCTGCTTAGGTCTATCCTGAGATAGACCCCTGCATCAGGCTCTGTGTTGGTCATAGAGAATGCTTCAGATTCTCTTTCCTTCTCCCTCTATCCCTCTCCATCAAGCTTGCTTGATCTCTCTAAAAAACAAAAAACAAACAAAAAAAAATTTTTTTAAATTAAAAAGAATCAAATAAAAATTCTAGAAATAAAAAATATAACTGAAATTCTTAAGAACTTGATGAGTTTAAGACTGATCAAACACAATCGAAGACAGATTTAATAAAGAGAAATGGTGTGTGTGTGTGTGTGTGTGTGTGTGTGTGTGTACACACTGAAACTCAAAACCTGAAGTTGAATAAGAGAAGGCAGATATGAAAGAATACTGCACATATGGAGTACTGTATGATTCCACTTACCTGGAGTTTAAAAACAACTGAAACTAATCTAATAGTGTTAGACATCCAAAGTGGTTAAATTTGAGAGGATAAAAGGAATAATGATTACCTGGGAAAGAGGGGGCTATTTCTTGACTTGAGTTGTGGTTACACTGGGGTTACACTTCAAATTATTTGTCAAGCTGTTATTGACTTGTGTAGTTTTATAGGTATGTTACATGTCAATAAAATATTTATTAATATATGTGTATACACACATGTAAATACAAGAGGCTATTTATATAGGTTATCTTTGATTTTTTCTTTGTTTTTTTTTTCTACAATGATTATGGATTCCTTATGAAAAAGGAAATAAAAGAGAGAAAAAGAAGAAAAAAAATACAGACCTGTTGTTTAAAATTGAGGTATAATTGACAATTAGTGACTGGTTTTATTTATGAAAATTCTTCTAATCCTAGAATAAAAGCAAATGGGATTTTTGGCTTAAGAAAAAATCTCCAGGAACTAAAGTTGTTAAACAGAGAAAACAATGGATTCTTCTTCCCAGGTAGTCTTTCAAAATAGAGTAAGGATTAAGTGTTATTATTATTATCCATAAACTAACTATAATAAGTTATTATCCATAAATTACCCATTATGAACACTTAATCCTTATTCTATTTTGAAAGGAATGGCTCTAGGCAAGAGTACCTTTTAAGATTTGTTTTGGGTCTATGATCCTACAGATTCAACATGAGGGAGGTATATTTAAAGAACTTCATTTATAATCAGTTTACCTTCCAAGTGGTGACGGGTGGCTGGAAATAATATGTAATCATATGATTAGGAACTCACAGTCTACAGAGGTCATATAATTATAGATGAAACGTGAATTCCATTCACTCATTAACAGTTATGAACTGCACATGCCTCAGTCAGACTCTGATCACGGGACTGAGATTTTGCGGTAAACATAACAAAATCTATGCTCTCGTGGAGTTTATATTCCAATACACAAATATATAACACATCGAGTGGTGATAAATGTGTTGAAGACAAAACACAGTATGGATAAAAAACAAAGCAGAGTAAGGATAAAGAATGATCGTGGAGCTGGTAGTACACAGTGAGCAATTTTAAAGATTCTATTTTTAAGTCATCTCTACACCCACCATGGAGCTCAAACTCACAACCCCAAGATCAAGAGTCGCATGTTCTACTGACTGAGCCAAGTGCCCCCAGCGTGAGCCATTTTAGATCGGACAGACAAGGAAGACCTCTGTGTTTAGGGATATTTGGAAAATCACATGAAGGAAGTGAGGGAATGATCCATGTGGTTTTCCAACCTGAGCAATTCCAGGAAGGGATGAAGGAGCTTGGGGCAGATCATGTAGGGGCTTGTGGCTCATCATGAAGACTTTCAACCTTATCTTTCCAAAATGGGAAGCTTGGAAGGGTTTGAACAGAAGCATGATGTAATCCGCCAAATTTTAAAAGGGTTACTCTGGCTGCTGAGTGGAGAATTCATAGTAGAAAGGCAACTGTAGAGAAACACCATGAGAAATCTCTTGCTTTGGGGCGCCTGGGTGGCTCAGTAGGTTAAAGCCTCTGCCTTCGGCTCAGGTCATGATCTCAGGGTCCTGGGATCGAGCCCCGCATCGGGCTCCCTGCTCAGCAGGGAGCCTGCTTTCTCCTCCTCTCTGCCTGCCTCTCCACCTACTTGTAATCTCTGTCAAATAAATAAATAAATAAATAAAATTTAAAAAAAAAAAAAGAAAGAAATCTCTTGCTTTTCTCTAGGCACAAAGTAAAGGTGGTGAGGACCATAAAGGCATCACGGGGCCTAGGGAAAGTGGACAGAATTCTGAATATATTTTGAAGGCAGAGGTGAACAGGATCTGAAGGAAGAGATGTGAAGTGTAAGAAAGGTAGAAGAAGCAAGAATAACTCCAAAGATTTTGGTCTGAGAAACTAAGAGATTTGAGAAGTAACATTTATTGAAATGGTAGAAGTCTTTTTTTTTTTTTTAAGGATTTTATTTATTTATTTGACAAAGAAGGATCACAAGTAGGCAGAGAGGCAGGCAGAGAGAGTCAGGGAAGCAGGCTCCCTGCAGAGCAGAGAGCCCTCGGGGCTCCATCCCAAGATCCTGAGATCATGACCTGAGCTGAGGGCAGAGGCTTAACCCACTGAGCCACCCAGGTAGCCCTGAAATGGTAGAAGTCTTGAGAGGTACCCTTGGGGAGGGTTATAGGACCACATTAGCAGAATCAGTTCACAGTTCTTTTCATACAAAGGAGGAAGCAACTAAAAAGACTGAGTTAGGCAGGTAATCTTCAGAATGGATAAAAAGAACTATTCTCACATTTCGACAGTGACTTTGCAAAGTCTACATGTCACAGGGTTTGTAATGCTAATTATTTCAAAAACTATTCATTATTTATTTTTCTCGAATTGCTCTTCCTTTCCATTGTGGCATTTTAACAGGGTCATAATTAATAGCAAACCATAATATTCACACCTGGAAATCATTTTAACTCACATATGTCTTCCCCCACCACCTTAAGTATCACCCTCTCTGGAAAACCTTCCTTTGCTTCTTCATCTAGGGTTAGGTACTTTTCCCATGGATTTCCAGAAAACCCCAAAGATTGTTCTGTCATATTTCTTACCAAATACATTTTATTGTCATCCTCTGCTTTTCTCCCTGATCAAATGGACAGATTCAATTATCTTTGAATACCCAATAGCCAACTCAAGTCTTGGCACTTACTAAAAAATATGGGAAAGGAAGGAAGAAGGACAGGGAAGAAAGGAAGGTGAGAAGGGTCTAGAATGTATTTTCTCTCCCTTACCTGGGGATTATTTCATCGCACTAGCTCTACCTTGCTTTAGTTCACGTCCTCCCCGCTGCCCAATCCATTGGGCCTGGTGAGATGTAGGTATATTCTAGAAATGTTGTCTACTATGATTAAGTGGAAAATCACAACACAATGGATGACTTATGGAAGCATCTTAACATCTTCTCTCCTTCCAATTGTATTAAGACTGAAATTATGGGCCAGAACTGTCCAATAGGACTTTCTGTGGTTATGGAAATGGTCTATATCCAAACTGTCCAATAGAGTAGCCACTAACTGCATATAGCTATTGAACATTTGAAATGTGCCAAGTGTGACCAAGGAGCTGAATTTTTATTTAATGAATTTAAATTTAAATTTAAGGAACCACATGTGGGTAGTAGCTACCCTGTGGATGGTACAGTCATAGACCCTAATGGGAGTCCTATTTCCTCATTTCCTTCCTTTACAGATGAAGAAACACATTCTTAAAAGAAGCACAATGGTTTGCCCAAATTCCTAATTCCTTATCCTGAAACATGTTTTTGATTTTGTCACGACTCATTCCTAATGTGACCTTTGTGTTAAAATGTACCTCTTCCGCAGAAACTTTTAATTTTCAGCTAGCAGACTAAATGCAATCCTTACAGACTAGTAATAGTAATAAGCCATTTTAAAGGGGGGGGGAAGACCTTAAGTGCTACTATATTTAGAAAAATATGATTTTCTCAATAAGGAATCTTTAAAAATTATTATGATTATAATAAACTATATACCGTGGCTCATCTGATGATTACTTTCCTTAAGTGGTATCATTTGTTGAAACTCAGAATTAGCTACACAGAACATTATTCCAATAGTAAACTGAATAACTGAACAAAAAGCCTAATTTCTGAGACTCTACATTCTTACCTCGATAATAATGAAGTGGGAACACATAAAATAACTGGAAAACTGTAACTCCATAAACTATCCATAACTATATATAAACATGTAACTGTAACATATAACCATATAAAATAAATATCACGCTTACTTCCAAAAGCAGCTCAATATTCTGTACAAATATCTTGGGAGGAAAAGGTAGGTGTGGGTGGTCTTGCAGGAGGGTGGGGGGCCAAGGGAGGCTGGGAATTGTCTCTTGTCTCCTGTGATAATGAGTGCAAGTCTTGTAAACCTACTGGGTGCCAGACACTATAGCCTATAGGACATTCTTTTCACTAGCTTAAACCAAAGTCTACTTCTCTTTGGGCTTTTCTTCCACATTCGCTCAGTGAATGGCCAACCCTCAAACGCCCACCTTCGTTGTCTTGTACCTGGGAAGCCAAGCACCTGCAGCAAATTGCACTGGGGGGCAGACCAGCTGTAGAGGTAGATCCCCTCTCTCCCACAGGTCCTCAGCTCTCCCTGGAGACCACCTGTGCTACTCCGGGTGGTCATCTTTCCTGCCCGCCTCACAACCCAGCACCCTACTTCTGCCCATCTGCTCCTAGCAGCTGACCTCTCTCCTCTCTCCTGCTTGGCCAAGAACAGGAACTATGGGATGAGAGAGGTCTCAGATCTCACCTCCATGTCTGCAAGCCTATTACCATTGGTCCTCTCTTCGGCTACAATATGGCACATGTCCTTCCTTGCATCTAAATCCATTTCCTCCAACCCTCCTCTGTTTTCAGGGCCCTTATGCTACCTCTCAGTCTCTCCCATTTCTGAATCTTTGGTCTTAAACCCAGTCTTTTCCATCAGCAAAACACGCTTTTGTCTTTTCTATTTTGAAAGATAAGAGACAAGCTTCCCTCTGTACCGCATACTCCCCAGCTACCATCCCAGCTATCTCTTTCCCTCCACAAACTTCTTCAAAGTCTGTCCTCTTTCCTTGCTTTATTCTCCCCTCTCAAGTCCCTCCAATCTGGGGTAGCCCCATCCCCCACTCTGCAGAAACTGTGCTAAATTCACCAGTGACCTAGGTAGACACTTGTAGCGCATGGGTAATTTACTGTCTTTTATTTTTTCATGTTATTTTTCATGGTTAACTATGCTGCCTTCTTGAGTGTTTTTCTTCTGTTGGCATCTGCATCACACACTCCTGGTTTCCTCTTACCTTCTAGGTTTCTCCATCTTGCTCTTCCCAACTGGTTCAGTCTACTTCCCCCAACCTTTAAGTACTGGAGCTCCAGGCCTCCTCCTTCTTATTCCTCTTTGCTCCTTTGGGTCCATTATACCATTTAATTATTCTGCTGACTCCCAAATTTATATCTCTAGCCCTTTCTTTTGAGCTCAAGACTTGTAAATCCTCCCATCTTCATTTATATGTTTTCTGAGGTCAAGATCTGCCTCTTGTGTTGTTAACACCAACTAATCAGACCACATGAAACCTCTCACTCAAAAACGTGGAACCCATCCTTGACCCTTTCGTCTCCTTCTCCTGATTAATCAGCTAGTCCCCTAAACCTGTCCTCTAAATTCCTCAGGGATCCATCCATGTCCTCCATCAGTGCTGTTACTGCTCTACTCTGAACCTCGCTCACTCACGTGTGGCCCATGATCAAGAGTTTGCTAAGAACCCCGGTGATTTGCATGTACCTGGAAGCTTGAAAGGCATCTCTCCAAACCAGCTTCATTTCTCCGTCTAGCCTCCCTGCTCCTACTCTGGCCCCTTCCGATGGATTCTGCACGCAGCAAACCAAACTATGTCTCTCATGTACTTAAAGTCTTACAATAGCCTCCTGTTTTCCTTGGAATAAAATATATTCTGTATGCTTTTCCTTTTATTTGCTGTGATTCACGATACTGTTGTCCTTTGTCTGATTTACATCTTTATTGTATCTCTTTTAACTTAGAAATATTTGACAGCTTTGTTTTTTAAAGTATCTTTAATCGGGAAATGTTTTATTTAATGTTGTCTCTTTTTTTTTTCTATGAATGTTATATTTGCATTGTAAATGGGGCTATTTATCAGTTCCTGTAGTTAGTTAATTCACATAATAAATGCATATAAAAAGCCCTCAAGTATTGAAGAAGTTTTTTTTTTTTTTTTTTTTCAAACTGCCATCAATTATGCTCTGACAGCTTGAGAGAAACCTCCTTGGATAAACAGGATTAAAATCTGAATGTTGTTTAAGTATGGAAAATAAAATTCTTTCTCATTTTATTTGCTTATTTTTTGTAAGGAAGACAGTATTCTGGACATGATGGCCGCTTCTTGAACAAATCCAGAGAACATTCTCTGATAGACCCACACATGTTACAAACGGGCTCAGCAGTCTGTTTCAATTCCCTGGACAAATGCCAGTGTGGAAAAGCGTTTTGTTGTCACAGGTAACCCACGGAGCTTTAAAAGCAAAAGCACTATTGGTGAGTCTATAAAAATTCAATTGAAAAAAATATCCCTTTCACCTGTGTAAGTATAAAAGAGGAGTTTGGGATAGAAATAATTTCATAAGGTTGTGGATTCCAATCCAGAACATTCACTGCAAAGCAGATTCCCCTCAAAAGCTTTCTACACCTTATAATTTGCAGTGCAGTGAAGGGGTACTGCTGATAAACTCTAATTTAGGCTGCCTAGGATAGTGGCTGATTCCATCAGGCAGCTGTGCTCTCAGATGGACACCGTCCAAGGTACTCTGGAACGTTTCTGATTCATTTCCAGCACTGAAGGTCAGTCATGGGCGGGGTTGTAGGGAAGTGTTTTCTTCTTGTCATAGAGGGACAGAGCAAAGGCAAGATCTTCTAAGGAAACTGAATTCAGTAGTGATGGCAGGGACTTCTGCCAACTAGGGACCAAAGAACCCAAAGTTGGTGGTCAGGGTGCAGAGTGCTTGAAAAGACAGAGCTTGGGGCACCTGGGTGGCTCAGTGGGTTAAAGCCTCTGCCTTCGGCTCAGGTCATGATCTCATGGTCCTGGGATCGAGCCCCACATCAGGCTCTCTGCTCAGCGGGGAGCCTGCTTCCCCCACTCTCTCTGCCTGCCTTTCTGCCTACTTGGGATCTCTGTCTGTCAAATAAATAAAATCTTTTAAAAAAAGAAGAAAAAAAAAAAGAAAAGAACTTAGGAGAGAGGAAGAGGAGAGTCAAAAACCTCAAACCAGCAAAATGAACCACATATTGTAAAATTCCACTATTTTTTTTTTAAAGATTTTATTTATTTATTTGTCAGAGTGAGCACAGGCAGACAGAGTGGCAGGCAGAGGCAGATGGAGAAGCAGGCTTCCGCTGAGCAAGGAGCCTGATGTGGGACTCGATCCCAAGATGCTGGGATCATGACCTGAGCCGAAGGCAGCAGCTTAACCAACTGAGCCACCCAGGCGTCCCTCCACTTACTATTTTTAAAGATTTTATTTATTTATTTGAAGGAGAGAGAATGAATGTGGAGAGGGAGAGAGGGAAAGGGAGAAGCAGTCTCACCCCTGAGCAGGGAGCCCAGCACGGGGCTCTGTCCCAGGACCCCAGGATCATGACCTGAGCTGAAGGCAGTCACTTAACCAACTGAGCCACCCAGGCTGCTGGTAAGATCCCACTTACATGAAACATTCAGAATAGGCCAGACCATAGAGACATAAAGTAGATTATTGGTTGCCTAGGCTTGGGGAGAAGGATGGGGGGTAGAGAGTTGACATCTAAGGGGTACAGGGTTTCTTTTTGGCATAATAAAAAAATTCTAAAATTGATTGTAGCAATGGCTGCACAAGTCTGTGAATATACCCAAATGTACTGAATTGTAGATTTTATTTTCTTATTTTTTAAAGTATTTCTATTTATTTTTGAGAAAGAAAGAGAATAAGTGAGCAGAGGGGGAGGGGAAGAGAAAGAAGCAGGCTCCCCATTGAGCAGGGAGCCTGATGCGAGACTCAATCTCAGGACCATGAGATCATGACCCAAGTCAACGGCCGATGCCTCACTGGCTAAGCCACCTAGGCGTCCCTGAATTGTACGTGTTAAATGGATGAATTGTATAGTTGGTGTATCATATCTTGAGGAAGCTGTTAAAATAGAAACTAAAGTGGGGGTGCCTGGCTGGCTCAGTCGATAGATCATCCCACTGATCTCAGGGTTGTGAGTTCAAGTCCACATTGGGTATAGAGATTACTTTTAAAAAAGCACGTGGGTTCAATGCCCCCACGTGGTATGAAAAAATAATTAAAAGAAATAAAAATAAACTCCTAAAAATACCCCTCCTATGGGGTGTCCGTGTGGCTCATTCAGTTCATAGTCTGCCTTCCGCTCAGGTCATGGCCCAGGGGTCCTGGGATTGAGCCCCGCATCAGGTTTAGTGGGGTGTCTGCTTCTCCCTCGGCACTCTGCCTCTCCCCCTGCTCGTGCTCTCTCTCTCTCTCTTTTTCACTCTGTGTCTCAAATAAATGAATAAAATCTAAAAAAAAAAAAATACCCTCCTAAAAAAGATGAGGAAGAAAAATGTAAAGATATTGAGTGGAAGTAATAGGGATGATTGCTTCTTATGATGCTCATACAGTTATTTCTTGAGGTTTTCCCAATACCCACCTACCACGGAGTTCCTGCCACATGAGATAAAGATTCTGTTTCTCATATGCCCCATTCCCCTATGTGCACATATACTTTTTCCACCCACCTTCCTCCTGTTATAGCTGTATTGTAATTTTTGGTAAAATCAACATTCAGCATTGATGACTCTTAAATGTATTACCTCCAACAAAGTTCTTTCTGGAGTCTGGATCATATCCAAATGCTTCCTGAACATCTATAATATCTAACAGGCATCTCAAATTTAATTTGTCTAAAACAGCTTTTGCCGCCCCCCTCCACACACTCCTAAACCTGCTCCTCTCTGCCCTTCCCATCTCAGTAAATGCCAGTGTCATTTTCCCAGTCATTCAAGTCAAAAACCTCAGAGGCGTCTTTGACCTTGCTCTCATTCTCCCACCCTCCTACTGATTATCAGCAAATCCATCTCACTCTCCCATCGAAATATATCCAGAATCGGATACCTCCTTTCCACCACCATGATACCTTCCCTGCTCCAAGACACCGTCACTTCTCCCTTGAATGACTGCCATGGCCTCTCACTTGGTTTTCCCACGTCCACCCGTGGTCCCTTGATTTATCTTCAACGGAAAGATACAGTTAAAGGTGGGATCACACCACTCCTCTGCTTCAAAGCCCCGAGTGGCTCTCCATTGCACTGCTGGGACATCAGTCGTGGTGAGACTCCTGGACCATTAAATCTAGCTGGTCCTCCGCTCGTCTGCTACCTGAGCACACGAGCCTAATGCCTATTACCTGTAGTTCTCCAGAAGGGCTAAGAAGGTTAAGCCTCCACTTAAAACATCAGCCACAGAAACAACTCAGCCTTCACCTGCTAAACATATCATGATGGTCTCCAGTGAAGATTTCTTTCATCCCGATAAACAGAACTCCCTGCCCTTGTCTTATACAGGGAATGAGGATGCCAGACTATTTTTCTACCCGGTCTAAATCCAGCTCTAATGTCCTTAATGAGGAGAGGGGGGAGAGAGCTGCTCATTCTCCTAACCCACTCTCCATGGCTACAAGCCCTCTCTGATTTCTTATACAAGCATTTGCAAACTTCTCGGGGAGCAAACAAGACTCCCCAAACAGACACTGAGCCCCGTGTACTGGGCCCTCCCTCTGGATGTCTTAATACCCGTTTCTTTATATTTGTAAATGACTCTGTCCCTAATTAACATAACATTCCTGATCTGTCATTATTCTATTAATCCACAGTAATCGTCTTAATCTATGAAATCCAAGTATGTTATTTGGAAGTAGTGTCACCCGGAATTGAGATACAGAATTTTCTTCGTGGATTACAGAAGCAGAATGGGGAAAATGACAGAAAAGTTGCTATAAGCTAATTTAGGAAGCATGCTTGTTAAAATAATCTCTTTGAGCCTATTTTTCTCTGAAATACTGGGGAGGGGATGGTGGCAATAGCATTATTTCCTGCTGAGGCTACTAGGCTCTCCTGTGTCACCTTCTAATGAAGGAGCAGCTTCAGGGCAAGCCCTCCTCCCCAGCTACTTCTCGGTCCTGGCTCTTCTCCTCACATTCATTCATTCATTCACTCACTCATTCATTCATTCATTCATTCAGGCTCCTGGGGGTTCAATCTGATTTCCTCTCCTCTTCAGGTCTTTTACTTAGTCTCTGCCTCTCAGAGTTCTTCCAAAACTGACTTCAGTTTCCTCAGTTTCCCTTTTCCTCGCTGTCCCTCCTTCTCTTAGTCACAAATGTTTGCTGAGCACCTGCTGTGTCTTCCTGTGTTTCCATCAGACTCTGTCTCTGCCCTGGAAAGTCACAAGCGTGAGTGAGGCAGGCGCGTGGGCAATGACTGACAGCTACGTACGCTTGCATGGAAGACACGTGATCTCTTACGTTTCGACATTTCTGAAATTGAAATGCATCTCTCTCATCTTACACTTGATGAGAGAGAGAGAGAGAAGAAATTCGCCGATCTCTTAGAGAGCACCGCAAGTAGTTACCGTTGAACGCTGTTAGTTTGCACTTTTTCTCTTCACCTGCGTGGTTCTAGAGAACACACCAAATCAGGGCTGCCTTGGGTTGCACTCCTCCCACATGCAGAGCCAGAGCCAAGGGCTAGTGTACGAGCAGTGTGCTGGGGTCTGATGCAGGGAGCAGGAACGAGGGGCTGGGCAGCGTGCCGGGGAGAGGAAGGGCCCGAGCAATGATCGTCACCCTGTGGGCGCTTGGGGGTCAGTCCCACTGAGCCTTCTGAGGAACCACGTGGAACATGCCTCAGAACTGTCTACCCACAGATAGGAGGGAGAGGTTTTGCCACCTGTGTCACCCTCCCACACGCATGAATGCCACAGTGCATGCTGGGGAAGTCCCATGTTTGCAGGGCAGCTGAGGCGAGGTGACGTGCGGTCATAACAGCTCAGAGCGGCTGCTGGGGAAATAGATAGACTGAGAGGAGGGGACAGCAGTGAAAAAAATGTCCCACACAACTGCTATTTTTTCTCTCTTTTCAAATAAGAGTGCTCATAGATAGAACACCTGGGTGGCTCAGTCGGTTAAGCATCCAACTCTTGATTTTGGCTCAGGTCATGTTCTTGGGGTCATGAGATCGAGTCCCGCTGTGGGATCCACACTCGGTGCAGTCTGCCTGAGATTCCCTTCTCCCTCTCCCTCCACCCCTCCCCTGCCGCTCATGCTGTCTCAAAAAACAAACAAAAACCACCAAAAAAATAAGAATGCTCAGAGTAGCTTTATACACAAAAGCCCAAAAAATGGAAACAATCCAAAAGTGGGTCCATCAGTAGGAGAGTGCATAACCAAAATGTGGCGTGCTTATACAGTGAAATCCTACTCACCGACAAGATCCCAGAGCACAGATTCATGGAACAACGTGGCCCACTCCTACAGACACGACACTAAGCAAGAGAAGGTGGGAACCAAAGGGTCCATACTGTAAGAATGGACTTATTCGCAGTCAGAGAACAGACACAACTGATCCATGGCTACGGGATCAGAGCAGTGGCTGTGTCTGGTGGGGTATGGAGATTAACTGCCAAGGAGGATGAGAGAACTTTCCAGAATGATAGAAATGGTCTATCTCTCAACAGAGGTTTGGATTGCATGGGGTTCTATATCCATCAAAACCAATGGATTATACATTTAAGATGTATACATTTCACTACTTATAAATTTTACCTAAAAAAACTATTAAAGAAATATTGAACCCTAACTAATAGATTTACCTCTTACAGTAGTATCGGTTAGTAACTGAAATTACTTTCTGTGTATTCAAGACTTGAGCAAATGAATAGGACATATTTAGGATGATGAGAGCTGGGTTTCTCATTTTTGGAAAAGGAAATTACAAATAGGGACAGACGGAAGACCACGGTGTTGCTTTGGGAACCAGAGGTATCAATATGGACTTACACTTTTACATGGATACAGACCTACTGCATACACATAGGTACAGGCATACACATAACACATACATATACATTTTTAAAAATTTATTTAAATTCAACTAATTAACTATTTAACAATAAATGATAATAAATTCAATTAATTATTACATTTCTTAACTCTCTGCTGGAAGGGTCTTGAAGCAATGACCCACCAGGAAGATGAACACACGTAGAGCCCAGATCTTGGTTTCTACCTACCATTCTCGCTAAAAAGAACCAGGGCTCTTTGGAGAAGTGGCTGACTCTAGGGCTGGGGCAGAAAAAGTACAAAATGACCCCTGAACATCTTGTACCATTAAATAAGAGAGTGAGATATAGAAAGAATGGATGGGCCTCTTTGAAGGAGTTCCTGGTGGTCAAATCTGGGTCATCTGAGCATCAAGATAAATGATGACTGGGGTGGAAGTTAGTCATCATGGAACCCATGACAAACTAAATTGAAAACAATAATTCTAAACTCACATTAGTTAGTAAAATGCAGCAGGAATGAGAGCCAACCAAGACCATGCCCTACTTAGGACAGTACTGTTAAAGCTCCGATAAGCAGCATTCTTCCCAAACGTGAGCAGTCCCAGCTACGCAAGGATGACCAAGCCCCACCAAGTTGCCAAGAGCTTCAAGGCAGCTAGCCAGACTTGTGCACAGTACCCGACTTAGAATCCTGTGTCCATTCCAGTCACTTCTAACCCTAGCAACTATAACTAGAGCACACTTAGTAAGTGCAGCTGGTGTAAAGCTGAGTTCACAAACTCTAGGAATGCAAAATAAATATCCATTTCTTTGTTTTCTTTACATTAAACTAAATCTTCCAACCCCAACAATGGCAAATTGGATTTTCATTGTTACTGAGTCTCTCTCCTCTGTTCCCAGACTTTCAGGGGAAGTCAGAAGCTCTATGTGGTGCCAAGAACAGGAAAGTCCACTCTTCTGGGTTTTGTGCCCAGTCGGTGGTCCTCATTGTCTAAGCCCACCTGGGTGTCTTTAATCTGGAAGGCCCTTGCCTCCTTGGGACCAAGAACCCTGGGCCCACCTAAATCTCATCATACGTGCTGTGGGGACAGCAGGGGATAGAGCCCGTAAGCTAGAAGAAATCCCTCCAGCTGCTTTTCATTTGTCCTCAAAGAAAGAGAAGACTAGTTCTCTACTGGGCTCTGGTTTTAGGAAAATAAGGCCAGGAAGAAAAGCATTTTTTGTATAGTTTTGGTTTTGGCCTGGTAGTCCCCAACTTCCTCTGAGTGCAGGGGTAGTGGGACAGGTGGGGTGGGGGAGCACAGAGGTCCTGCCAACCTTGGTGGAATGTGGGTGGGGGGAGATGTCAGAAGAAACACCCCAGTAATGATCCTGACACATAGATTTCCTGTAAGTGACCTTGGGTTGTTTGTAACATGAGAATTTGTGACTTGTGGGATAATTACTCATGAGAGCCAAGAAAAGGTCTGCATCTAAAGATGAGTTTTGTGTTCAGGTGGGGGAACACTGCGTCTGCTGAAGGGCCACCCAACTTCCTTCTGGAACTGGGACCTGGCCCAGCCTCCCATCCATGGAGGACACAGTGACAACATCATCATGGGGCAAACGTCCGGCTCCTGCCTGAACGAGCTGGGCACAGGAAAGAGCTGCCCCCCAAAGGTCAAAATGATGCCTTCCCCGAACAGCCTCATTGAAGACCACCTCTGCCCCTTCACCTGTTTCCACTGCACTTTTACCTTCTGACGCTGCCCTGAATTTGTCTGATCTGCTAGTGGTGGGTCCAGGGATGTCATCTGAAAGTTTTTGCAGGACTCTGGGGAACAATGTACTTGGACTTGGGGTCCTAAACTCATTCAAAGCATTTAGATCTTCCCTGAACTCCTCTTTTATCCAGGACTTTGTACCCCCTTAAGGACTGTGCTCTGCCCATTCCCTTTGAAAAATTTCTTATGGAAAAAAAAAGAGAAGGAACTAGTTGGAAATTAAGTAGTTCTACTTTTTCTCTCTTGACTGAAGTTTATTCCCATTATATAAACTGTGGAAGTTCATCGTTTACAAGAGAGGGGAAAGAAGAAAAAATTACTCAGAAACTCAACACCCAGATGGCTCTCGTTTTCTTTAAATGAATGGACATAAACATTATTTTAGATTTGCCTATTTTCCCACAGGCTATACTGTTTTAAACTTGGTTTCTCCTTCAACCTGTGTCTGAAAGGCCTGTGTTCTCACGCGGGCTGTTCATCCTTATACCCCGGTCTCAAGCAGTGGGTTACCTCTTTGTTATTCTTTTTTTTTTTAACCTGTTTATTATTCTTATTTCAATTAGATCTATTTTCTAAAGCTCCTGAATAGTTTGTTCTCCGAATTCCTTCTACCAGTTATTGTAGTTCTATAACTTTCATTGACTTGACTCTACATACGTCCTTCCGTCCTCTGCACAATCACTCATCGCCTGTCCGTGTCAGTGTCACCGGGTGCCATCTGACTTCCTTCAGATAACCTCCTATTCCCTGGGAGCCTGGGTGCTCACTCTGTTAAGCGTCTGCCTTTGCCTGGGGCCCTGATCCCTGGGTCCTGGGATCGAGTCCCGCATCGGGCTCTCTGCTCAGTGGGGAGCTTGCTTCTCTCTCTCTCCCTTTGCCAGACATAGGTGTTGCCCTGCCCAGACCCCCTTGGGTTCCTTTTACCAGTTCTGTGCGTGCCCATTGCCCGCCTCTGCAAGAACTCTCCAGGGGTCTCACTGGAGTCACCCCCACCCCTGAGAGACCCAGAAGCCCCCCGGGGAGTTTCTATTCTTCCCCCACAAGCTCCTACCATACCCACCACCTCTGTAGACTCTAATCATCGACTGACTGATGGGGGCAAATACAAAAGTCCAGCCCTATTCCTTGAGGCAGAAGAAGCTGTGAGGACTGATTTATACTCTTGAACCCCCCATATCTCAGCCACTCAGAAATTCCCCTCAGAGCACCTCACTTACACACTAATCCTTGGTATTTAGAAGAACCTAATAGAGCAGATGGGAAGCCATGCTCCCCAGGGATGAAGAAATCAGAAAAGCCTTGTTCCTGGTTGGGGTCCCTTGTGAGGCCGCAAGCGTTCCCCTCCATGGCTGCTGTGGCCGGATCCTGAAGCTTCCACTCACTTCTCCCTTGGGGTGAAGCTTGAATCAGCTGGTTTCTCTGACCTGTGAACCTAAAAACCTTACTTAGGGGGCACCTGGGAGGGGGGTCAGTCAGTTAAGCGACTGCCTTTGACTCAGGCCATGATCTCAGGGTCCTAGGATCGAGTCCTACATCGGGCTCCCTGATGTGCGGACAGCCTACTTCTCTCTCTCCCTTTGCTTGCTATTTTCCCCACGTGTGCTCGCTCTCTCTTTCTCTCTGTGTGTCAAATAAATAAATAAAATCTTTAAAACAAAACAAAACAAAACAACCTTACTGGGACACCCAACCTTCCCTCCCTACTGACAGAGTCACTGTCCTCCAATGTTCCCAGGGTTTCACTGGGATCAATTATTTTTTTCCAGTTGGTCAGCATCGGGGAGACAACATTATCAGCGAGACAAGTTTAGAATTTATCAGAGGCTCTGCTTTTACTGGAAAGGGGCTTCTGGCAGAATTTCTAGACCTTTAAGTCACTCAGGACTGCAATGTTTGGCCATGTTTATGCTTTTATACTTATTTCTAGACTTTTAAACAATAAATAAATGCATTTATTTATTACAAAATATATATTTAATATATGCAAATATTATATATATATTTATATATAAATAAATATGTGTCACTCTGGTCTGAGAACAAAATTTTTATTGTCATTAACAGCTTTTAAAGTATTATTTTAATGGAAAGTTCATGTCTTTTGCCCTTTTATCCAGAAGTCTATTTATAGAGAAAAAAAAACAAGCTCATGTCCCTTATTTGGTGTTTTTGTGTGTTTTTTTTACTATAGCCTGCCTAACAAAGATATTTCTGTTGTTGATATGGAATTTCTTTCTTTCTTTTTTTTTTTTAAGTTTCTTTCCTAAATGCCAGGGACTGCTTTGTAAGATAGTTACCACGTTCCTCCCTGGCTGTGATGAAAGCCATATGGTTTTCACAGACATCTCTGTCAGGGAGCCTGGGTGGCTCAGTTGGTTGAGCATCTGACTTTTGGTTTGGGCTCAGGCCAGGATCTCATGGCTCATGGGATCGAGACCCGGGTCGGGCTCTGTGCTCTGCTTGAGATTCTCTCCCTCTGCCCCTCCCCTGACCCGTGATCTCACAGGTATGCTCATGCCTCATGCTCTCTCTCTCTCTCAAATAAATAAATCTTTTTTTTTCTTTTAAGCCAGACATCTCTGTCAATGAATTAGGTGTTTCCATTGTACTGAGAACACGTTACACAACAACTGTAAGTATAGGAAGTAAATACAGGAGGCAGGGAGAGATGTCACTTGCCAGAAGCCAAGTGTCCCTCAGGTCACCTGATGAAATGGACAGGAACGCCCTTGACGATTCTTCTAATGCTCAGAGGGAGCGATGGGAAGGAAATGTCAGTCACTGCTGACTTGGAGAAGCAAGGACCAGAAATTAGTTCTCACTTCTCATTCAACGATTTTCATTCTTTCTCTCTCTCTCTTCCTCCCTCCCTCCCTCCCTTCCTTCCTTCCTTCTTTCCCTCTCTTTCTTTCAAGGTTTTATTTTATTTTTTTCAGTGTTCCAAGATTCATTGTTTATGCACCACACCCCGTGGTCCATGCAATACGTGCCCTCCTTAATACCCACCACCAGGCTCACCCCACCCCCCCCTTAAGATTTTTTTAAGTGATCTCTCTCCCCAATACGGGGCTCGAACCCACCACCCCGAGGCCTGCATCACTGACCGAACCGGCCAGGTGCCCCTGATTTTCTTATCCCCTTCATCTTGAAGGCCTTGTGCTTTTCTACTTTCTCCCCGGGCTGCTTCATTTTGAGCCGCTCTTCTGACACCCCCATCGCCTTTCACCTTCACACACAAAGGCGCTCCGAACGTTTTCAAGCCACAGATCACCTGACTTGCTTTGGTTGACTGCTGACCGTGAGACCAATTATGCAATGTCAGTGTGTGTGTGCTAAGTGGCTGGATCCAGGAAGCACAGAGAGGACACAGAAATCCCCTAGCAAGGGAGCAGGAGGCCCCGGCTTTCCACTCACTTAACAATCACATGCATGAGGTCTTTTGGAGCCCATTTAAGATCTAAATCTCAGAACCTACGCCCGGCAGGATGGCTGGAATTGTGTCGTAATTGTGTATATAACCATCACGAAATTCCAAGAGGGAGGTACCACTGATTTAATTACTTCTAATAGATAGTAAACATTTTTTCTCTTTCATTCACATCTCAGAACCCTGATGTACCTGGCAACTGATGGCATTCTACGATCAGTATTGGCGAGTGAGGATCTGTCTTTGCCTCTGTGTACCCAGTCTGGGTCATGGCTCTTACAAGCATCATTTCAACTGAGTTATGTATGTGCCTGGCTGGGACTGTGTGAGCCTGAAAATCACGGAAATAGAGCTGGAAATTGGGTTCTAGAGAAGGGATCGCACCTCTGTATTTTCTTGCAAAGCAACAACCAAGGGCTTCATGTCCTTAAGGACAGAAGACTCCCCTATAGATAGATGAAGGCGTGTTACATTCAGCACCGAGATGTACACAAAGACACACCCATCCCATATCAGACAATGCTATAGGAGGCAAGAGAAGCTGCCAGATTTCTGACATCTATGAAAGACATTTCAGAGCCATGAGAGGCTGGTGTGACCAATTCACGCCCAGGACAAGGATGTTGTTCAGGGCAACATGTCAAAGTTTAACTGGTAATATTGGCTTTTCTTAGTAGCAAATACTGCATGCCTCTAATCAAAACAATCTCAGATTTGATTAAGTGTATTATCTCCATTTTGCAGACTGCAGAAGAAATTAAGTGATTTGGCCCTTTTGCAGTGTAAGGAAATTAGAGAGCCAGGATTCAAATCCCAGCCAGTTGGAGTCTCTATCTCATGGCTCTGATCACAAAACTACACCCCCCACCCTCACAACACTTAGCATGGTGCCCAGTAAAATAAATATTTGTCAATATAAACTAAACTGTTTAAATAACTAAATGGTTATTCTCAGTGAGAAAATAAATATGTAGAGCATGTCTCTAAACACGGAAACATCATCGTTCTTGTGGGAGAAAAACTCAGAGCCTAGTTACTTCCAAAGCTCTGAGCCCAAGGATAACTGGGGAACTCTGGAAGATCTCTCTCCACGCCACTCCTACCCAGATCACTGAATGGGGAGCACCAGGGATGTGAACCAGCTGTCAAGGGCTTGGGTCCATGAACAGCAGCGTGCTCGTGGACCCCTGGCTTGGAGTTTGTAAGAGCTGCCCCCCAAGAAGCTAACTTCAACCCATCAACTCAATTATTTGCCTTTGAATCTTTAATGTTTATAATAACATTAACTTTTTTCTGATTATTAAAGTAACTCATAAAAAAAGATTTATTTATTTATTTTAGAGAAAGAGCTCAGAGAGAAGGGGCAGAGGGAGAGGGAGAGAGAGAGAGACCCAAACAGACTCCACGCTGAGCAGAGCCCCATGCGGGGCTTGAACTCACGACCCTGAGATCACGACCTGAGCCGCAATCAAGAATCGGTTGTTTGACCAACTGTGCCAGTCAGGAGCCTCTGCAAAAAATTTTTGAAACTTCTGAAGCTGCATCCATGCGTCTTCAGGTTTCGAATCAGGTTGCTTCGTAACATTTTCTTTGGACTTCAGTATATCTCATAAATGCCTTTCCATCCATTAAATATCTAAAATATAGTATTCCATCATGAAAATATTGTCATTTAAAAAAATATTATCATTTTTAGCACTTAAACTTTTATAAAGTAGAAATACCATTCAGACAAAGTTTACTGTATGTATAATAAGCCCTAAATAGACAATGGGATTTCAACAGGCAAGACTTAAATGTAGCTGGTTTTTGTTGTTGTTGTTGTTTTTGTTTTTGTTAAAGATTTTATTTATTTATTTGACAGAGAGAGATCACAAGTAGGCAGAGAGGCAGGCAGAGAGAGAAGGGAAGCAGGTCCCTGCTAAGCAGAGAACCTAATACAGGACTCAATCCCAAGACCCTGAGATCATGACCTGAGTCAAAGGCAGAGGCTTTAACCCACTGAGCCACCCAGGCAAACTGTAGCTAGTTTTGTAAAATGAGCTGATGGCAAACAGTTTTCTGAGAATCCCCTTGAGTCCCTCCCATCCTGTCCCTTCCTCAACCTCCCAGAGAGAAGCCTCCTCTTTTATATTTAACGATCTGAAATATGTTGCCTTAGTTCCTCAGGGCTGTTGTAGCAAAGAGCCACTAACTGGAGGGCTTAAAAGGACAAAAGTTGATTCTCGCACAGTTCTGGATGCTAGAAGTCCACATTCAAGGTGTCAAGAGAACCATGTTCATCCTGAAGACTTTGGGGGAGGATTCTTCCTCACGGCTCCCAGCATCTGATGGCCGCCATCCATCGTTGGCCACCATTACCCTGTAGAGACATGGCTGCCGTGCCTGCCTCCACCTTCACGTGGCCGTCTTCCCTGTGCATCTCACCTTGCCCCTTGGCCTTCTCCCCTCCAGTCTCTTCTCTTCTCTAAGACACCAGCCACACTGGGTTGAGGGCCCACTCTTCTTCAGTATGGCTCAATCTTTTTCCTTTTATTATTATTCCTTTTTCATTGTGGTTAAAATATACGTAATATAAAACTTACCATTTCAACCAGTTTCAAGTATACAATTCAGTCGCATTATGTACATCTGTGTTGTTGTACAACCATTTCCAGAATGTTTTTTTATCATCCCAAACTGAAACTCTGCACCCATTAAATAATAACTCGTCAGGACCCTCCACTCCTGGCGACATCTATTCTACTTCCTCTGTGACTTTCTCTGTGACTTTGTCCTCCCTAGGTACTTCACATAAGTGGAGTCACACAACATTTATCCTTTCGTGTCTGACTTGCTTCAGCACGGCATGTCTTCAAGGTTTATCGATGTCATAACAGGAGTCAGACTTTCAGTCCCTTTTAAGGGTGAATAATGTTGCGCTGTGTGTGTGCACTGCGTTTTGTTGATCCGTTCCTCTGACAATGGACATTTGGGTTGTTTCCAACCTTCGGTGATGGTGAACAATGCCGCTACGCACATCGGTGTGTAAGTATCTGTTTGAATTCCTGCTTGCAATTCTTCTGAGTGTCTAACTAGAATCAGAATTGGTGAGTCACACGGTGATTCTATGTTTAATTTTTGAGGAACTGTCCAACTGTTTGCCACAGAGGCTGCGCCCTTATGCATTCCCACCAGCAAGGTACTAGGGTTCCCATTTCTCCACATCTTCACCAGCCCACTGTCTTCTAGTCTCTCCATAATAGCATCCTAATGGGAACGAGTATGACTTCATCTTCACTAATGACATTTGCAAAGATCCTATTTCCAAATAAGGTCACATACTGGGGTTCCAGGAAGGACAAACTTTTGAATGTAGGAGGGACTCTATTCCAATACTGTCCTGGGGTGAAGAGCCTTTCCCATAGGCAAAATGGGACTAAAGAGCCTAGTTCCCAGAAATCAAATTCACAAAAGATAGGCTCTTGTGGATAACTGAATTTGAGTAACGATGGAGGTTAAATGAAGGAAATCGCTCATGTTTTCCTCGTGTTCGTGGTTGAATTGTGATCCATTACGGAAGGAAACAGTATTGAACTGATCTGATTGATAAATGCGCATCTATTTCATAGGCAGCCTATCGTGCGTTTAAAATAGTAAATGGCAAAATCATTCTAAAAATAGTACTTTAGCAGGTAAAGGCCAAGAGAAGGCACTGGTGGGTTAATTATCTCTCTCGATATATCAAGTGTGTTTTCAGAGGTGAGAGGCAAATCTGAAGGTGTGGTAAGAAAAGACTAATTATCCCAGCGGAGCCTTTGTGCCCACATCCACTTCCAGAACACTGTGAGGGGGTCCGGAGCTTAGGGGCTGACCCGCGAGGATGCTGAGTGGTTTCAGGTCTTATCTCCCTGGGATGTGTACTCTGACAGGTTGCCTTGTAGAGATTACAGATGGCCTTGGTTGGGCTAACGTCTCTGAGAGAGGGAGAGGGAGTGTTTGGGAGGTTGCACGTAACTAGTATTTATTAGCTCTGGTTGAGCACATGACTGCTTCTCGCTCTTTTCCTATTGCTTGGTTGTCTTTAACCAAAAAAATTTTTTTTATGATTTTATTTATTTACTTGACGGAGAGAAAGAGAGAATAAGCAGAGGTAGCAGCAGAGGGAGAGGGAGGCTCTCCACGGAGCAGGGAGACCAATGTGGGTCTCAGTCCCAGGACCCAGGGATCATGCATGACCTGAGCCGAAGGCAGACGCTTAACCGACCGAGCCACCCAGGCATCCCTCCAGGTAGGTTAATTTTTAAAAAATATTAATAGAATAAAAATCCATAGAGAAACACACAATCATCTAATCATTTCATTTCCTGAAATATTTGACAGACATATTCTGATGGGATTAATTGATAATTAATTAATGGGACATTAATATAATTAATATAATTAATTAATAGGGCTGCAATTCTGGAGTGACTGGATGACTTCTGTCATGACCTCAGTCTCTAATCCAGCGTCCTTCTCTGACAAGTGGGGATCATCATGCCTACTTTCCTAGCCCCACATGGAGCTTGGGGAATTATATTATATCCTCCGCCTTCTCTTCTGTTCCATGGTCCCTGCCTGGTCCCGGCTCACGCAACCATCAGCTGGTGTTTGAAGGTGGGTATCTCTAACCAGGCACCTCTGCTCAGTCCAGACCCTAATATCCAGCTGCACACTGACTACCTGCCCTAGGCAGCTAAACCCTAGCCCCACCGACTCACCATGGTCAGAATCGACTACCATCTTTCTTTACGAACCTTGGTTTCTTTTCAGTTTCTCTGTCTCTGAACAGCAACACCATCCCACCTATGGGGCTGGGAGTCGGTCACCCTTATGGCTTCTTCCTCCCTCGCCCACGAGATACGGTCAGACACTCACCAAACCCTTGCTAAAGATTCTCTCCTTGACAAACACTAGCCAGGCTCTTCTGAACCCTTTCTTGACCAGGCCTCAGCTTTGGCCTAGGAAGACTTGCACGAACACTCACATGGCGGCTAACAGCTCACAGCCACATCCCTCAGATGACTCTAATCCCCCTTCCCACAAGACTTCTGTGCCTGCCTGGAGAAACTCAAGGCTGCCCAGAGAGCTGACTGAGCCAGTGGACACCTGAAGCCAGGGCCCCTGACTCCAGGCCTCTGTGGAAGGGTAAGAGCCCAACTTCCACAAGGCCCAGGGAGCAAACCCAGATGGTTTCACAGGGACCAACCCTGCTTTCCTGCTCTTCCTGCTTTTTGTAATTTTTCACTTCCCTGACCCTTCTTGAACCTCTGTTCCCCTCCGTCCTTCCTCCTTCTCCTTTCAGAAATGCCCAGTCACCTCTGTCCAGATGGGAAAGCAGCTCGGCGGTTCCCTCCCCTGTCAGTGGTTACTGAGTAAGGCCTGTGTCCACTGCTTTAACTGACGTATCTCTCTGTCTGTATCTCTCCCTCCTGGTTTCACCACAAAAGCCTCTCTCAGTGCCATTCCCATCTCTCCATTCCTTCTCTTCAGTTCTGGCCACCATCATCTCTCCCCCGGACAGCTCCTCCCACAGAGGTCCCAGCCCTGAGCCTTGCCTTCCTGCAACCCACTTTCCTACTCTCTTGCACGTAACAGATTTGGGCACTGTGCCCTCCACACCCTACTCAAAGCCCTCAGAAATGGTTTGCCCTTGCTCTCAGGAGGCCAGAAGCTCTCCAAAAGTCTGCAGGAAGGCGACCAAGTTAGCAATCTCAGGAGGAGTTGGTTGGGAAGCGGAATCCTTTGTGACAGGCTGACCTCTCCTTTCCCCCTGCCTATGGGGAGTGTGGGTGGGGGGACGGTGACTGTGCTCCTCTGTCCCTGCCTGTCTCCCTGTCCTCCCAGGAGGAGCCAGCCTGGCCAGGTCCTCTCTCCCAGACTTCCTTGGTGCAGACGCCAGGTCTCTGGAGGAAAGAGGCATCTGGAAGATATGGGATGCCTGTTTTCTTTTTATTTCTTTCTAAAAAAATATTTTATTTAAATTCAATTTAGTTAACATATAGTGTATTACTAGTTTCGGGGGTAGAATTTAGTGACTCATTGGTCATATATAATACCCAGTGCTCATTACATCATGTGCCCTCCTTTATACCCATCCCCCATCTAGCCCATCCCCCACCTTCCTTCCCTCCAGCAACCCTCATTTGTTTGTTTCTCATGATTAAGAGTCTCTTGTGGTTTCTCTCCCTCTCTGGTTTCGTCTTGCTTCATTTTTCCCTCTCTTCCCCTATAATCTTCTGCCTTGCGTTTTAAATTCCTCATATCAGTGAGATTGTAATTATCTTTCTCTGATTGACTTATTTCGCTCAGCATAATACCCTCTAGCTCCATCCACGCTGTTGCAAATGGCAAGATTTCATTTTTGATGGCTGCATAGTATTCCTGTGTGTGTGTGTGTGTGTGTGCATACACACGTGTGTGTATGCACACACACACACACGCCACACCTTCTTTATCCATTCAGCGGTAGATGGACATCTGGGACATCTTCCCATAGTTTGGCTATTGTGGACATTGCTGCTATAAACATTTGGGTTCAAGCACCCCTTTGGATCACTGCATTTGTATCTTTGGGGTAAATACCCAGTAGTGCAATTGCTGGGTCATAGGGTAGCTCTATTTTCAACTTTTTGAGGAACCTTCATGCTGTCTTCCTGAGGGGCTGCCCCAGCTTGCATTCCCAGCAGCAGTGTGCGAGAGTTCCCCTTTCTCCGCATCGTCACCAACATCTGTCATTTCCTGACTTGCATCCCTGTTGCAAGGCGCTTTCACGGTTTTCTTTCATTTAACCTTTACCTTATTTAAGCTTGGGAGATCAGTTTTGTTGTTATTTCCATTTTACGGTTGAGAAAATAGACTTGGAGTGCTTAAAACACTTGTCCCCATCTCCCCCAATCGGTGTAACGAGGACCTAGATTCAAGTCTCCCACATCCCGAACAGCATCTGTTTCTTCACTCCATCCCTCCTCGGCTCCCATTTCTCTGACAAGTCCAGGGTTTTACCAGCTCCCCTTCCTTCCTCATTGTAAGCTGTGTGCAAAGCAAGTGTTCCTTCTGGTTTCCTGTCTCACCTTTCCTTTCTCTTATGCTTCTTCTGTGTTCCACGGAACTGATGGATGATGGACCATTGACGATTTGTCTTCTTATTTGAAAACGTACTTCTTGGGGGGAACAAGTAGTTTATAGAAGTGGCTCAAAAACTAAGCATATGCTAAGACAGACAATGAACGTTGCATGTCTATTGTTACTCTCCATCGTTCTGTCCCCCTCTTCTCTTCTCCACCAACAGCCCCTTCTATGTTCTCGCTTATTTTCTTTGTGTGATATAATTACTGTGTTGTTACAGTCAGTATGTTTATACCCCTTGCTTATACTTCTTACCTCTTCTACAGAGCACTGCACATGGCACATGCTGTTCTGCACCTTACTTTTTTCCATTAACAATAATACATGTATTAGAAATCATCCATTATCAGGGCATAGAAAGTTCCCTCCTCCTTTCTTATAGCTGCAGAGTAGTTCAAAGAATGGATATATTCCATGATTTATTTAGCTTGTTCCCTAGTGATAGAATTTGGCTAGTTTCCATTCTTTGACTATTACAAAAGAATGCTGCAAGGAATAACCTTGAATATACCTCGTTTTGCATATATAGCATAAATATGCCTGAGTCAGAGAAAATACTTGATAGACTGTGCCAAATCCTCTAATATACATTAATATGCATTCCCCCAGCAATAAATGCGAGCACTTGGTCAACAGTTTGTGTTGTCAAACTTCAAGATTTTTGCCAATCTTGTAGATAAATGGTAGTATATTACTGTAGCTTTAGTATGCATTTTGGTTATGGGTAAAGGGGACTGCCTATTCATATATTTTTTTAATTTTTTAAAGATTTAAAGAGAAAGAGCATGAGTGGGGGGAGGGGCAGTGGGAGTGGGAGAGAGACAGAAGCAGATTCTCCGTTGATGAAGGGCTCCATCTCTGGACCCTGAGATCATGACCTGAGCTGAAATCAAGAGTGCGATGCTTAACCAACTGAGCCACCCAGGTGCCCCTATTCATATTTTAAGAGTCATTTATATTTCCTTTAAATGTTAACTGTTTATTTGTCCTTTCAGGGAGTAGGTGTTTTGGCCTTCTTATTGATGCTTAAGAACTTTTTATATGTTAAAGACCATAGTGTTTTGTGATATGAATTATATGTATGTTTTTTCTATCTTTGACATATGTCTTTTCAACTTGCTTATGATGCTTTTTGCCATGCAGGAAGTATTTTTTTTTAATAAAGTACACTTTTTGGGGGGTGTACATGTCTTCACACGTATGGAGGCATGGAATGATCACCACAATCAGGATACAGAACGGGCCATCACCCCCCAAAAATTCCCTGGTTCTACCTGTTTGTAGTCATACTCTCCCCACCTCTAGAAACCACCAACAGGTTCTCTCTCACTATGTTTTTATCTAGTCAAGGATATTTTATAAATGGAATCATATGGTATGCGACCTTTTGAGACATAATGCATTTGAGATTCAACCAAAGTGTGGCTGTAACATTAGCTTGTTTCTTTTTTTTTTTTTTTAAGATTTTATTTATTGAGAGAGCGAGAGAGAGCATGATCTGGGGGAGCAGAAGAGGGAGTGGGAGAAACGGACTCCCCACTGAGCAGGGAGCCTGATGTGGGGCTTGATCCTGGGACCTTGAGATCATGACCTGAGCTGAAGGCAGACACTTAACCATCCAGGTGCCTTAGCTTGTTCCCTTCGACCCCTGAGTAGCAGTGCATAGTACAGGATATACCATAGTTGGTCCATCCATTTACCCACTGAAGAGTTTTCAGTTTCCACTTTGGGGTAATTATGAATCGAGCTGTATAAATCTTTGTATACAGGTTTTTGTGTGAACATATGGCAAATACAGTGGAGTGGGGTTTCTGGGCTGTATGTTTGACTTACTAGGAAGCTGCAAATTATTTTCTAGAGTGGCTACATTATTGTGCATTCCCACCAGCAAAATTGCTTTCCACTGTCCCCAGCAATTTTTGCTGATGGTACTGTTTTTATTTTGGCTATTTTAATAGGTATGTACCAGTATCTTGTTGTGGTTTTAATTTGCATTTCCCTACTGGTTATGATGTTAAATATGTTTTCATGGGCTTATTTGTTGATGACCTCTTTCTGGCCTTTTGCCCATTTTAAAATTAGGTTGTTGTTTTCTTACTGTTCAGTTTAGAGAATTCTTTGGATACTGCACATGTAAGTTCTCGGTCGGATATGTGATTTGAAGCTGTTTTGTCCCATTGTGTCGCTTGTCTTTTCATTCCTCTAGCAATATCTTTACAAATCAAAACTTGGTGTGCCTTACACAGAATTATATAATTCTCATGAAGTCTAATTAATCATTTCTTTTCCTTTTAAGATGATAAGGAAAAAGAGATTTAAAGAGGCATTGCTGTGGCCTATGTATTTCTTTTCATGATGTCTGAGAATTATAGTACAAGAACTTGAACCATTTTAAAGTTGATTTTCTAACGATGGGCTCTCTTCTTTAATCACATGCCACACTCTGACACTGGATTATGGGGGCAGGCATCTTTAAGTGCCAGATTACCGAGGATACAAAAGGTATCCACACTCAATTTTAACAAGTGAGTCTGTTTACTGACAGAACATGAGATAAAATTGAAACAGCCTGACAAATTTAAGTGTCATTTCAAGAATGACCAATACATAGAAGATTCTCATTAGACATCATGAGCGCTAATTAAAGCTATCACGTGACACCATGATATGCTCAACACAATGGCTAACCTGGGAAAAAAAAAACAAAAAAAGTACTGGGGGTTCGTCAGGATATGAAACAACCAGAATATTCATACACTGCTGTTGGGAGTGTAAATTGGTATAGTCCCTTTGAAAAATTGGTAATATCCATCAAATGTCTACCTTGGGACCTGCCAATTATAGTCGTAGGTAGATGCCCAAGACAAACGCATATACATGACATGTACAAGAATATTCATAGCAGCACTACTGGAATTGTCCCAAATTGGAAGTTGCCCAACTCTCCATCAACAGGAGAATGGACAAAGAAATGATGGTTTATTCACATTGTTGTATACAAAACTATATTCAGGGAGACTAAATCAGCTTCAACCACGTACAATAGCATGGGTGAATCCTACCAACGTGATGTCAGGTGAAAGACGCTGGACACAAAAGGACATATGCTGTATCAATTCATTTATATAAAGTCCAAAAGTAAGTATAATGGACCTATGGTGCTAAGAATCAAGATGACAGATACCCTTGAAGGGTCAAGTGTGGAGGGCATGAGAGGGCTATTGGGATTCCGATAACGTTCTGTTTCTTGACAGAAGTGCTACTACATGGGTATATTCAATCTGTGAAAATCTACCTGCTGTACATTCCTGTATGTATGTAACATGGTTTTAAAAATTGAATGTGTTTTGGAGCACCTGGCTGGCTCAGTCAGTAGAGCATGTGACTCTCAGATCTCAGGGTCGTGAGTTCAAGCCCCACACTGGCTGTGAGGCCTACTTAAAAAAAAAAAAAAATTCAGTGTGTTTTTATTTAATGGGCATGATAACTAACAGGTAGAATAAGAGACAACTGGCTACAAAATCCAGCTCTGTGAGGCATTATCATTGATGTGCTATTGGATTCTGTTTGCTAATGTTTTATTTAAGATTTTTAGATTGGGGGTGCCTGGGTGGCTCAGTAGGTTAAGCCTCTGCCTTTGGCTTGGGTCATGATCTAAGGGTCCTGGGATCGAGCCCCACATGGGGCTCTCTGCTCAGCAGGGAGCCTGCTTCCCCATCTCTCTGCCTGCCTCTCTGCCAACTTGTGATCTCTGTCAAATAAAAAAAAATTTTTTTTAATAAAAAAAAGGCTTTTAGATTGTTATTCAGAAGTGAAATTGGTCTGTAGTTTTCTTTCTTAGTGCTATCTTTATTAACAACTAGGATCAAGTGAACACTGGTTTCATAAAATCAGGTTGGAAGTTTTCCCCCTTTTCCTATGCTCTGGACTATGTTAAAATAGCATTGGTACTACCTGATCTTTAGAGGTGGATAGAAGATAGAATTCCCCTTTCAAATCTGGACCTGGGTTTTTTTTTAATATACATTTTTAAGTTTATTTATTTAAGCAATCACTAACCTCCGACACAGGGCTTGAACTCACAACCCTGAGATCAAGAACCACACGCTCTACCCACTAAGCCAGCCACACACACCTGGACCTGCGGTGTTTTTAAGGACAGATCTTTACTTCCTCTATTTCTTCACTGGTAATTAGTCTATTTAGATAGGTTAATTTTGAGGAGTAGCATTTTTCTGAAAATTATACATTAGATCATGAACTGTTATCTTGGGCTACTTAGTTTATTACCAGAAGCCTCAGGTTCTTGGTTTGAAAAACGGAGTTAAGGATAGAACCGCCTTCATGTGTGAAAAATTTCTGACTGGTAAATAGTGCTTGGTAAATATGAAGCAGTTTGCTGACTATAATACAGAAAAAGTATCTTTTGAAATGCAATTGATCTGCCTCGGCATTAGAATTGGTAGCATTTGAATCCACTACCTTGCAGTTAATGTCATTTCCCTGGAAAATAACCGGTCAGGACACATACTAAAGACTCTGCATTTCTAATTTTCCTTATAGTTTTCAAAGCAAATTCACATATACCATATTCATTTGTTTTGCCTAAGAACTGACAGGAAGGAAGTGGTTTATAAATAAGCATTTAAATCTTTTTCTGAATATAAAACTCACAGATGCTCATTGAAGTAACTTTAGACATTTGCAAAATAATTTTTTAAAAAGTGAAAAAATGTATGAGGCACCTGAGGGGCTCAGTCAGTTAACCATCTGACTCTTGATTTCAGCTCAGGTCATGATCTCAGAGTCGGATTGAGCCTTGTTCTGGGAATGGAGCCTGCTTAAGTTTCTCTCTCTCTCCCAAGTATTTGCAAATGACATGTCAGATAAAAGGCTAGTATCCAAAAATCTATAAAGAACTTATCAAGCTTAACACCCAAAGAACAAATAATGCAGTCAAGAAATGGGCAGAAGATATGAACGGACATTTCTCCAAAGAAGATATCCAGATAGCCAACAGACACATGAAAAAATGTTCAGCATCACTGGGCATCAGGGAAATACAGATCAAAACCACAATGAGATGCCACCTCATACCAGTTAGAATGGCTGAAATTAACAAGTCAGGAAATGACTTGTTATTGTTCGTTGGAGAGGATACAGAGCAAGGCGACCCCTCCTACACTGTTGGAGGGAATGCAAGCTGGTGCAACCACTCTGGAAAACAGCATGGAGGTTCCTTAAAAAGTTGAAAATAGAGCTACCCTACAACCCAGCAATTGCACTACTAGGTATTTACCCCAAAGATACAAATGCAGTGATCCAAAGGGGCACCAGCAATGTCCACAATAGCCAAGCTATGGAAAGAGCCCAGATGTCCATTGACAGATGAATGGATGAAGAAGATGTAGTATATATATAGTATATGTGTGTGTGTGTGTGTGTATATATAGTAGTGTGTGTGTGTGTGTGTGTATATATATATATATATACACATATACTATATATGGAATATTACCCGGCCATCAAAAAGGATGAAATTTTGCCATTTGCAGCAACATGGATGGAGCTAGAGGATTTTATGCTAAGCAAAAAAAGTCAATCAGAGGAAGACAGTTATCATATGATCTCACTTATATGTGGAGTTTAAGAGACAAAACAGAGGATCATAATGGAAGAAAGGAAAACAAAATGAAATCAGAGAGGGGGGCTAACCATAAGAGACTCTTAATTATAGGAAACAAACTAAAGGTTGCTGGAGGGGAGATGGGTGGGGAGAGGGGGTGACTGGGTGGTGGACATGAAGAAGGGCATGAGATGTAATGAGCACTGGGTGTTATATGAGACTGATGAATCACTGACCTCTACCTCTGAACCAATAATACATTAAATGTTAATTAATAGAATTTAAATTTAAAAAAGGTTATCTCCCTCTCCTTCTACCCCTTCCCCAACTAGTGCTCACTCTCTTTAAAAAAAAAAAAAAGTGAAAAAACTTGGAATCCTAACAGCAAAAAACAAGCACTCACATAGTGGTGTTTTTCCCTAAAGTCTCTTTTCCTGTGGCTTTAAGAATCAAAGTTGTAACTGGACTTTGTATGCAAATTTGTGTCCTGGTTCTTAAACTGAATATAATAAAAATGACTTGCTCTGTCCAGATCAGTCTCAGAATGGGGCACCTTCCAACAAAAACACATAAATGACCCTATAGTTTAGAGAAATAAGGAAGGACTTTACTCGATGTCTCTGAAGGAGATGGTGATGGGGGAAAATGGAAGCAGGTGCAGTGAGAGCTTCAAAGATAGAACAGTATAAAACAGATTTTGGATGTTTTGTTGTGTTTTCATAATTAACATTTCTTTCACAGTCTCCACAGATGGTAAGAGGATAACAACCCTTCTCTTGTTTGCCTTTCCTTAGCCTTCTGTGTTAACTGTCCCTCAACATCCATTCTCTCCTCATTTGATATAAATGGGGTTACCAGTTTGGCTACGGCGGCTCTTCTAAAGACTACATTTCCCAGACTCCCTTGCACTTGATGTGGCAATAAGACCACATTCTAGTCAATAGGGTGTGTGTTAAACAGATGCCCTTAACTTCCAGACTGCAGCCCTAAAACAGAGGGTCTCCTTCTCTTCCCCTCATCCTCCTTGACTAAGCATATGGGAACTAGAACAGTCATCTTGGACTATGAGATGGAAGCCATGTTTAAGATGGCAGAGCTACAGACTAGAAGGAAGCTGGGTCTCTGGTTCTGGGAATCCCATTCCAGGTAACCTGCCTGGGTTTCTTTGTAAGAAAATTCGACTTCCATCTAGTTAAAGGAAAGTTTTTCTGCTGGAGCAACCAAACCTAAATCCTAACAACACACCTTCTGGCAAGTTTATACTCAGTTCTCATGGGTTTTACGCTCACTCTGTTCTTTGATCCACTGGCCTGGCGTCTTTGTGAGTGTCTTATCATACAGGGGAGGCTGATGGCCGTTCCTACTGTCACATTCTCCACCTGAGCCTTTCTGGTCTCATCCTGACCCCACTGCTGGGCATGGAGAGCCTCTCCTTCCACCCTCGTCCTCCCTGACTCTGTTAGGCAAAGGAGTCTACTAAACATTCCTATTGAAAATGATTAAAAAGCCTTTAAAAAAACAATACTTTGATGGCTGAGAAGATTCCATCCTGTAATTTTTAAATCAGCTGCAATCACTGGATACTGTTTAGCATTACAGAGAATAACAAGACAGGCAGAAAAGCAACAGACAGCAAGAGAGGCAGGTGTGACTCACCACCTGTGTGATTTGGGGCAAGGCATTTCTCCTTGCTGGCCTTTCATTTTCTCATTTATTTAGCAAACATGACAGTACCCATCCCTCTGATTCGTCGTGAAGACCAGAGATGACTACATGAATCAGCTAGCACGACAGCACTCACATAGCAGGTTCTACATTCGGTAGCTACAAAGGGGTGGTGGTGGGAGATTACCGCACAGAATTCTATTTCTGGGTCCCAGAATTTTCCTCAAATGATAACAATCCTGAAGTGGGGGATTATTGGTTCAAAAGATAGAATGTTTTTAGAGGGCGCCTGGGTGGCTCCGTTGGTTAAATGTCTGCATTTGGCATAGGTCATGATCGCAGGGTCCTGGGAGTGAGTCCTGCTCACCTGCTCAGCTGGGAGCCTGCTTCTCCTTCCGCCCTTCACCCCTCTCGTGCGCGTTCTCTCTTTCAAATAAATAAATAAAATCTTGAAAAAAAAAATAATGTTTTTTAGATTCTTAATACATACTTGGTAAGACTTACTACTGACATTTTTCAAATTAAGAAGCCAAAGCTCAGAGAAGTGAAGCGATTAGGGTTTTAGCCCTCAGGAATGGCAGAGACCAGAGGAAGCCCATATTTTCTAACTTCTTGTCTTGGGCAACTTCTACCAAATGTATAGACCCAGAACCCTAATCCTTCTGTATGAGAAACTGAATTAACCCTTTGTGAAAATCAGCTGTATAATCTCATTAGACATTACAATATTGTTGCTCATTCTGACCTGTCCTTCCCTCAGTCAACTTTTACGGACATGTGATAAGGGAGCAGATGTGGTAAAAAGTCATTAGTGTTGGTCCCGGAATCGGGAATTCCTTCCAGCCTCATCATTTACTCCCCATGTTATCTTGGCAGACAAGTCAGTACATCTGGGAGACAATTAACTTATCTGTAAAACGAGAACTCTGGATGATTCCAGAAGGTCACTTCTTGCTTAAAGTCCTGTCATTAAGTGGAGTGATGGGAACAAATCTGGGTAATCAAGACCAAAATGGTTTTCCTATATTCCTTTTACTAAATGTCATGTCACAGCTGAATGGTTGCAAATGTGTGTACATTTGTTGCCATTTTCTTTCAAACCATCTTCAGGTGCCAAAAGAACAACTCATGTATGCATATCCCACCAATGTTTATTAGAAGAGGATGTTGAGAATTTGAAGTTGGGTCTACTCAACTTCCCACTTAGTTTAAGAAAATCAAATATTTGTGTGGTTAAAGATTAGAAAAGAGGTGTCTGGGGGGCGCCTGGGTGCCTCAGTGGGTTAAAGCTTCTGCCTTCGGCTCAGGTCATGATCTCAGGGTCCTGGGATCGAGCCCCGCATTGGGCTCTCTGCTCAGCAGGAAGCCTGCTTCCCTTCCTCTCTCTCTGCCTGCCTCTTTGCCTACTTGTGATCTCTGTCTGTCAAATAAATAAATAAAATCTAAAAAAAAAAAAAAAAGGAAAGAAAAGAGGTGTCTGGGTGGCCCAGTTGGTTAAGCATCCGATTCTTGGTTTTGGCTCAGTTCATAGTCTCAGTTGCTAAGATCAAGCCCCATGCTGATCCCCACCTGGGGCTCTATGCTCAGTGCAAAGTCTGCTTGAGATTCTCTCTCCCTCTGCCCTTCCTGCTTGTGCTTTCTATCTCTAGTTCTAAAATAAATAAACAAATCTTAAAAAAAAAAGAAGAAGAAGAAAAGATTAGGGGAAAAATGAAAATATGAGAGCCATCGGATTTGGGGGATGGCATAAGAGTAGAATTTTTCTTTCCATTACCCTCAATGTTGTTGATACAGTGCCGGCAACAACAGTAACAATACTTCCTAAGATGCCGGCAGTGATTCTGGCTTTGCAAACTTTGCGTTGGGGACTTTGAAAAAGTAAAGTCTTCTTCTTTTTTTAAATTTTTAAATTTTTTATTTCTGAAATTTGGGTGAGTTTGAGTTTGAGTGGGTAAACATCATAGATGTGGGAGCCTTCACAGTGGGTCTCTGAAATTGGTCAGAACCCACAAATGGGAAGATTTCTGCCCAAGTGAACACACTGCTACCTAAACAATGTTTAGAGATGTAGCAGCAAGTGAGTGTCTGAGCCCTCTGTCTGAGGAGATACCCATCTATCCCACCACTTCCCTCACTCCAGTGTCACTGTCTCTCTGCAACCACCTATCGTGAGAGGCAGGCAGTGTCCGTTGCTCCCCGGGCCCCACGCATGTGATTCTGAAAGCATAGTGTAGCCTTCACATCCATGGTTCTCAGCCGGGGGTGGTTGGCCCCTCCACTCCTGCCCCAAGGGATACTTTTTTAAAAAGATTTTATTTCTTTATTTGACAGAGAGAGAGAGATCACAAGTAGGCAGAGAGGCAGGCAGAGAGAGAGAGGAAGGGAAGCAGGCTCCCTGCTGAGCAGAGAGCCCGATGTGGGGCTCGATCCCAGGACATTGAGATCATGACCTGAGCCGAAGCCAGAGGTTTTAATCCACTGAGCCACCCAGGCACCCCCCCCCAAGGGATATTTACCAATGTCTGGAGACATTTGGGGTTATCATAAACAATGCACAGGACAGCACCCTATGGTAAAGAATGATCCAGGCCAAAGCGTCAGGGCTGAGGTTGAGACTCTGTGATTTAGGGATAGGAGAAGTGAAGCTAGGATGTGGGCTTCTGGCCCTTGTCCCATGGGGCCTCCTGCCATTTGCAAAGGGCCCAGGAAGTGAGCAAAGGGTCATGAGCCAGTCCCGCAGCTCTACCCCAGTGACCTCATCGGCTCCCGGAAACCGAGTGCCTGAAGTTTGACCCAGACAAGTTCTGACCTCCCTGGAGTCTGTCCATTTGGGGACACAGGGACTTGGACCTCACCCCGAAAAAGTGCCTGCGACATACATTCCTGCTTCTTCATGCCAGTCGCCCTTTCTGGAACACCTGTTTCTCACTGCAGTAAGCTTCCTCCCAAACCAGTTTCTCAAGCTGGACGGCCCAGGCCCGCCACTTCCAAATCTCTCTTCCTTGTTCCTGTGAATGCAGAGGCACAGGAGGCCACTCCGGCCAGGCCTGGCCCGTGGTGAGGGGAAATCTGCCGAGAGGAGACGCTATCAGAAATGCTCATAAAACAATCAAGCCATAATGAGGAAGTGCAGCCAACACGGGCAGAAACCCCACCCAAGGGACTGCGAGGACACAACCATTCCAGAGCTCGGTCCTGAGAGCCGCTGGTTGCACCGAGAGGAAGCAGAGACCGTGTGATCAGAGAAGCAAAGAATTCACTGACAGGATGAAATAATGTCCATGCTTGAGAACCAAGAAAGGGAACTCATTTCCTGACCACAGCTTGGAGAAAATACTTCTTACACCACATGGCTCTTTTTTTTTTTTTTTAAATGTAAACTCTATACCCAACATGGGGCTCAAAGTCATCACCCTGAGATCAAGAGTCATGTGCTCTACTGACTGAGCCAGTCAGGCGCCCCCACCACCTGGCTCCTTTAATTTTGCATTTACTGTCAACTCTGACCTCAATGTGTTTTTTTGTTTTTGTTTCTGTTTTTTTGAGGTCATGCTTTTCTGTTGCCCAGAGAGAAAGAATACTTGACTGCTTTTATCACAAATTAATAAATGAGTATTTCGGTTTTGTTGAGTCCCGCCCTTCATCCTCGGGAGAGACTAAACTGAAGGACCAGTGGTGCTGAGGCTCCCGGAAACAGAGCGGGAGGCCGTTGGCATCCCCCTCATAAGGGCAAGATGAGAGGCCATCTTGCTTCCAGGGTGGGGGCGGGGAGTCTTTTAGTATCAAGGTATTACAAATGGTTTTCGGCATGAGTGGTTCTCTGTGCAGATTGGCACTGACGCCAAGGCCCTTGTCAGTCCCTAGTGGTCAATAGCATTGTGGAGGAAAGATAGAAAATAAGCCCCCCACCAACCAGAGCCTGTGGAATAATTTTGCTCTCCCATCAGTCCAGCTGCATACATAATCTTATTAATGAACCAAGACAATAAAGGGTAAGGAAGAGGGAGAGGGTTTCAAATCCAGAGGAGTGGGACAGATGAATGGGCCTGAGCCACTCCATAGGCATGAAAGATTTTTCGAGCATAGAACTCAGCAGAATCCCGTGAGCCATTGGCAAGGCTGGCATGCTTACCCGAGCAGGGGCCAGCTGAAGCGTTCTCTCTGAGGGCTGTGCGGGAGAAATGCCCCTCAACACTGAGCCCCGGGCTGTGCTCACCTAGTCCCTCCCCTGGTGGTTTAGGCCTTCTTCCAGCTGCTTCTGGAATTTCTGCAGTTTTTAAACCTTCTGCTCCGGACTTTGCCATTGTCCAGTAGATTGAACCTGCTCAGATTCCAGCACCTTATCTATCTTCTCTTCCCCTCCCTCTTCCATTCTTCTTCTTTCTTCTCCTTCTTCCTCCTCCCCCTCCTCCTTTTCCTCTTCTTCCTCTTCCTCTTCTCCTTCTCATTCCAGAATCTTTGCTTCTCCAGGCTGCATTCCCCACTTGGCTTCATCACACCAGAGCTGCCTGGACACACAGCTTGAAAGGAGTCCACCAGAGGTGAAGGAACGCCGCATTCCTTCCAGCAGATGCCACAGGCTTATCCTGAGATCAACGCAACAGAGAAAGGGTCTGAGCTCTGTTGGGAGGAAAATACCAGCTGCACCGCGACATGCACACATCAAGGCCCCCGGCAGCCTCGTGGAGGACACGTGACCACTGTAAAGCCTGCGTCTTGGCCAGGAGGAGGTGCTTGTGTGAATCGTCCCCACGACACCACGACTACGCATGATGCCACAGAGATATTCCTCCGAGCCCACGCTGTCCGAGGTACCTGAGTCTCCAGTCCTGGTTCTGCCCAATCACGACATCGGAGGCTAGAGCCCAGGCACCTGAACTTGAACCAAGTTTTCCTCGTGGTTTTTATGGACTCTAAAGAATGAGAGCCATGTACAGGCGCCTGGGTTACTCAGTGGGTTAAGCCTCTGCCTCTGGCTCAGGTCATGATCTCAGGGTCCTGGGATCAAGCCCAGCATCGGGCTCTCTGTTTGGCAGGGAGCCTGCTTCTTCCACTCTCTCTGCCTGCCTCTCTGCCTACATGTGCTCTCTCTCTCTCTCTCTGTCAAATAAATAAATAAATAAATAAATCTTTAAAAAAAAAAAAGAATGAATGAGAGTCACGGTGGAAAGAACATTGAATTTAGGACAGAACTCTGCAGCGAGGAGCTGTGTGGGACATGTGGGATCACCGGTGGATTTTTCTTCACCTCACACTTTTTGCTACGGCTATTTTACCTTTACAGTGAGAAGTAATTTACTTTTACAAGAAAAATAACATAAATTAAATACCACAGATAAAAATTTAAAAATGAAATAAAAAGGAGGAATAAGGAGTTGGAGGGAGAAGGACGTGGGCACAGGCATGTAAGCAGGCAGCTCTGATGAGGACAGGACCTGCTTGGGGGCAGCTGTAGAGGGAGAGGAACTTTAGAGCCAGACTTACAAAACCCGGGTTGGATACCAGCTCTGTGCTACTGGCCATTAACTTGGGGTAAGACGCCCAGCCTCAGGTTTTTGTGAACCCCCGAATTTAATACCTGCTGACGTCATGCCAGTCCCTGTTCCCAGTGTGTTACCGGGACAATCTCATCCAGTCATCACAGAAATGGGATAGATACAGTTATCATCCCAGTTTTCCAAAGGAGGAAAGTAAGAGACAGAGAGGTTAAGTAACTTGCCCAACGATGCTCAGCCAGGAGGTGACAGAGCTGGGAAGTAAGTATGAACGTGTTTCCTGAAGCTTACAAGCTCTACGTGTCCGGAGGCAGCTGGGATTTTGTTTCTTTTCTTTCTTTCTTTCTTTTTTTTTTTTTTCCTAGTGGCAGAATAATTCCCTTTAATCAGAAAGAAACCTTTAGCCTCGTCTCTGCACTACTGTCCTCTCTGTTCTCAAAGGGCAGCTTTCTCTGAGATCAGCCCTCCCTAAGCCAGACTCCGAACTGGTTCTGCCGGCAAAATACCAGGCTTACCGGGGACAAGGGAGTGCTGTCCTAGGGACGCCCAGTAGAAACCAGCATCCTCACGCCCCGCATGGGCCCCGGAACTCAGGACTCAGGTGCGGCCTGCACTGGAGCCTCGGTGAACCGGCTTTTCCGCCAGAACTCGGCCATCCGCACACCTGGGCACCCGGCGCGGCCCCGCCCCCTGCCGGCCGCGGGGTCTTGGACTCATTGAACCCACTGGCTCCAGCCTGCCTGCTGTGCTGGCTGGGCTCGAGGATTACCAGGTTTTTTAAAAGCCCTGCAGGGGATTCTGCTGTGCAGCCGGCATTGAGCCTCTCTCCAAAGTTTTCATTCCTTGTATGTAGAGTGGAAGTGGCCATTTATAATCCAAACTTATTTCTTGAGCACCTATTAGGCATTTTCTCATGTATCGATCTGAAAAAGCCCGGGAATCCCGCACTCTTATCTCCTGTTTCACGCTGAGTTTGTGGTTAGTGGCAGAACGGAGACCCAAACCCAAGTGTTCAGAGACCAGCGTAATTCTCTCCACGCCCGACACCCATCAACATGTATTTTCACACGCAGCTGTCCCAAGGATTAGCTAAGAAACTCCCAGCATAAAAAGCTAATAAATGTAAAATACTTAATTATTAACTTGACACGGGGATTTATTTTAACCTTCATCTTCCCAGATGTCTTGGAGTGCTCACGCTAGGTGAGCAAGGTGTCCCTCTTCAGGGATTACTGGATGCATAAAATTCAAAATTGGGGAACTTACCTCCAATCGTGGATTTTCCGGGTCCACTGTGCTCAGCCACAGTCGGCCTTGGGCGGTCCATTTCCTGGAGCAGAACAGCATGGTGTCCTTCCAGCCAGGGTGGGGGCCCTGGGAAGTGGCGGTGATGCGAGGCGGCCTGGGCCTCATCCCCTTGGTCTTCGTGCGGCTCTCGTTTCAGGAAGTCTTGGCCTGTTGTCTTTGGTCATCTGGGTATCTGGGACTTCTTGCCACAGCCCAGAAATCCAGGGCTAAAGTCATGGCCTGGCAGACCCGTGGGCCGGCTGAGGGCTGTGAACCCTCTAGGGGACCGTCTGGATCACAAGGGGGCGTGTAAAGGTCCGCAGAGCCTTCGTTGAACCCCCCCTCCCCCACCCCAGCCCACTTCACCCGTGGCCATCAGAATCACCCTAGCCCACCTGCATTGGGCTCGTGAAAGCTCCCATCTCAGGCCTCATGCCCAGACTGTGATGGAGTACAGCTGTGCATTTTGAACTCGTTCTCAGATGCTGCTGCTGCTGATCCAGGAACCACACTTTGAGAACCACTGGGCTAGGGAGGCAGCATCATGACAGCCTGGCTTTGTGAGGCCACCCCTTGGAGATTCCAACAGTGGCTCTGGGAGCTCCTCCCCCCCTTGGTCACACTGAGGACAGAAGCCCCCACGGAGGCATAGGAGGCAGTGATGTTGGGCAGACGAGGACGGGGAGTCTAGGAACTCCAGTGTGTTGGGTCAGGGGATACCTGAGGCTGGACAGGGACAGTGTATAGCTAAGGAAATCTTATACGCTAGTAGTCACAGTGATAGCAAAGTCCAGGGAGAAGTGCAGGGCTCAAACATCGAGAAAGTCTTCAAGATAATGGCAGATGAGGTCCAGGGACTACATAATTTGGGGTTGTGATGCCGATGAATGGAGACACCACCACCAAAACTGGTCTTTGAGTGGAAGGGCTTGATACTCTTTTTTTTTTTTTAAAAGATATTATTTTATTTAGAGAGAGAGCTGAGTGGAGTGTGGGGTTCAATCCCAGGACCCTGAGATAATGACTTGAGCCAAAGGCAGATGCTTAATCAAAGGAGCCACCCAGGCACCCCCAGAGGGACTTGATATTCTGCAGGCTTTACACTCGGGGTGCAAAGGCAGCCGAGGGCCAAGCATTGCCCTGTGCTCCTAGGGGAGCGAGGAAAACTGAAGGCAGAGTGGGGAGACCATGGGTGAGCTCTGTTCTGACGGGGCTGAGGCAGAGGGGCTCAGAGTCCCAGGGAATAACTCTGGCAGAGCCATGGGCAAGTGTCTATGTGATGGACACGTGCTTGTTGCCAGGGGAAGCCTAAAAATAACTTTTTGTGTGATGCTTAGTGATGCAAGAAATTGATCTCGAGAAACCGTTTTGGTAGAAAAGCCCGACATTGACGGCTTTTGCACAGTGTGGACAGTTCGCCCTCAGCCCTCTCTTGGGTTGATCTGGAACCGGCCACTGCTTTGTATCTGCTGGGTCTGTCCCAACCCCAGAGCGCCCCCTTCATTCACTTTGGAAATTGCACTGTATTCTTTCACAAAATGACTAAGAGCAGGCAAGACGGCAAAGCCAAGGTCAAGAGTGGTTAACTCTCTCCCCATAGTACACAGCGAAGCGCTGGCTGAGCCCCGAGCCTCTCCCGAGATCTTCCATCGATCATCTGGGCTCTCTCGGACGTTTCCAGACCAAAGGAGGACACACCGCCGTGAAGGAGGAAAGTATATGACCTAGCCTGGGAGTTACCATTTTTTCTTATGGAAAAAACTGTTTACTGCCTCCTTAATGTCAGAAACCCATTTTGGACTAACTGCCCTTCACTTGGTAAATTGTTCTTATTGGAACATCTTCATATCATTATATCATTAAATATGGGCTCCGAAGGTGCTGGTAAGCGGGTCAGAGGAGCTCACCCCTCACCCAAGAGCCTGGAGGAGAACCCCAGGGTCTGCAGGCTTAGCGCCCTCCAGCACGCGATAGTGCTGACTCTCCCCTGAATTTTCTTCGCGATGGGGTTTCCATTCCACCACAAACCCGTACTGGCTAGGATAAGGGTCAGTGATAGTAGGATGCGGGAGCACGAGAATGGAACAGGAAGTGGAAGGATCCCAGCGTGGTGACAGACAGTTACAAACGAGCCAGGCTGAGAAAGTCTCCCGGGCCCATAATAGCCGCGACATTGTACTTGGACTAAAAAGGTGCTTGGAACAGAATGAGAGCGACGCGAGTTTGATAACCACGCTCTACACGGCTCCTCAGAGGGACTTCTGAAAGCATTTCTCCCAAGCCAAGAAAGGTCCGCAAAAGGGGCGTTCAGTGCCTCCACCGGGTAAGTGTTCATGCGGGGGATACTTTCAAGAATGTTCTCAGACCCAGCAGACATCGCTGGGGTCCCCAGCCAATGGGGCTGGCCCTCAACCCATTTTTGGCGACATTTTGATGACAAGATGAAATCGAAACATGCTGGTATGTGGTGGTTTCAGCCACAGAGATGCTCGCTGGCATCTACTTTGTGGATGTCTTTCTTCTTATCTAGGGCCTTCATTCTGTGAGGCCCCCAGGACTCTTGTGGATAGTAACAGGAACCAAGCAAAGACCAACAACACTGGAGTTAGTCAGGACGTCAGTTCCATATAATCTCTGATAGGTACAGACATTTGGGGGCCTGGTCGGGTATGTGTCCTTCTAATCCCTGGGACATCCCACAGGGCTGAGTTCCCATTCTCTCAAAATGTGGGAAAACTACTTTTAAGGAAATAGGAGTCTCTTCCCGAAGGCTTTAGCTTAAAGGACGAAGGCGAGGGCCTTCATTACTGCCTCTGAATATTTTCATGGGGAGTTATTCCATTTCCTGAAGGAAGAGCTGGAGAAAGGGCCGGCCACTCTGTCCCTCGGGGGCTGAGTCACTGTTCATGTTGGGAAGCTGACTCAGTCTTCATCTGAAGATTAGGAGGGGGAGAAGAGGCGGCCTGTGTTTTGCATCTGGTCATCCCTCTCACCAGGCCTCGGCCTTGCCAAGCAGAGGGTCCTGCTCATCCTGTGGGGGTCGTGCATCCTGGTTTCCTCCTGCTTCCAGTATGACCCCTGGTGGGACTTGCGTTTGCTTTCCAAAGGAAACAGACCAGAGGGTCGCCTCCCATGAAGCTCCAGAATGATATCCCCAGGTCTGAGGAGCTGGAGTATCCCTTTGGGGGAGGTGCTTCCAGAACAAGGTGGAAACCACCTCAGGCTTCTGTCAGATCTTTTCGTTCTCGGGGGAGGGCGGGCTGAGATGCATGGCAGACCTGTCGGGTAAGGCAATGTCGGGATTCTGGAAGGATGAGCTGGCACGTGGCATGACGCCTCTGTGGCAACCACTCACTTTGCTTCATCCTAAATATCATCTCTGGCCCCCTGGATGCGTCGTACAGACTCGCCTTGGCAGGAGGGGAGGACGTCGCCCTGTCCCTTCCCACCCACCCATCTGGCAGCCTGGACAGTATCTTCTCTCTTCCGAGATGAGAGAAATTGGTCTTACCTCTGTGGAACAAACGAGAACAGCAGGGACTACTCCTATCCAGAGCTGGCCCGAGCGAGGGAGCTGGACGCCAGCACTTGGGTTTGCCAGAGACCGGGAAGCAGGCAGAGGATGGCACGCTTCACAGAGCTCGAGGGGAAGGTTCTGGGGTTGCCCTGATTGGAGCCTGCTGGCCTGGGGAGGCTGGCGGCAGGCTAACTAGAAGCGGGGTGTCCTAGGTGATGAGTTAGGGCGCATGTTTGGTTTTCTCTGATTGGTATTAAGTTGTAAGTGGGTCCAAAAGGGAAGCTTGCAGCTCTTTGTCAGGTCCTGGCCATTTTCCCCAACTGCTCAGTGGTTGTTGTCTAGCTCCTTGGGCTGGTTGCTTAGAGGCAGCCGCCTGACCGCCTTCAGTGCTGACTTGCCCCGCAGGCTGGCTTCCCAGCTGCCCCTCCCTCCCGATGCACCTGCTTAGGTGCCCAGCCTCAAAACAGCTTCTTCCTTCATCAACCCTTCTTCAGCCCTCACCTTCTCCTTCTAAAACTCCAAGTGCAAGGTCCTGGTGGACATCTGCAAATGGCGAACTGATTAAGGTGTGGGTACGCCTGCAGGGCCTTCCCAGACGGCTCTGCACCTCTATAGAAGATGCTGGTTAACGCTTAGGCCGCTCCAATTCATGCGAGCTCTGGGGTGTGATTCAGGGGGAGGATCCCTGGCTGTTCCGGGAGGGGAGGATCTCAGAGCAGGTAGTTATGTCCTATATGGCGGGAGGGACTCCTTAATTGCTGAGAGGACAGCCACAGCCCTGGGCAGGCCACAAACCCAGGACTGAACGAGAGATTTGAGGCCACCCTGGGTGACACAGTTCAGAGGACTGTCACCACGCTGGATTGTTCCGTGGCCTCTCAGGTTGGAGATGGATCGGGTGTGCGGGGGACCATCACCAGCTCTCCCCAGCTCTCTCACGTCACTGATGAAATCCTGTTCCCAGAGCTCTGGGTTCAGTATTCTGATGCTCACGGAGTGCCTTCTGTTCAGTTAAAAGCCCACCGTGGGGGGAACATCAGGGGCCAGGAATCTGGGAGACAAGCTGCCAAAGGCTGGGTCTGCACCACCTTCGTTGGGTCAATAGAATCTCTCGTCTCCCCACTTGTCTTTGATGTGAAAATCATGTCCCTGGTGTGGGACAAAGTGTGGGGAATATAACTGAAAACCAAATTGACTCCTGGCCCCCCAAACCCCTCTGCAAAGGTAGACGAGAAAGCCAACAGGTGTATCACTGACCCACATTAAACCAGAATGTGATGAGAATCCCAGGCCAGCATCGGGAGGAGTTGCAAAGAGAAACGCCTGTCTGTCTGTCTTCCGTAGCTAAACGGATAAATTTTTTGCATCAGGCAGCTTTCACAAGGTCGAGTCAGGAGAAAGTAGGCGCATCTCCCCCTGGGGAAATGGGGTGTGACTTTCCTTGATGATTACATACAAAGAGATGACCCCCAGGTCTTTCAGGACACAATCCTGAGTTGTAAGACTGGCCAGTGGCTTCTGTGGCCCATAAAAAAGATTTATGAGCATTTGAGGAGGATGGAAAAAGGAATTCCGAAAGAAAAAGGAAAGGCAGGGGGAGTCTTTTTTCCCCTCCCTTTCCACCGGGAGAATTAAACTTCTTATTTTGCGTTTATATTTGCCCTTACAAAAGTCACCCCAGAGTCAGGAGTCAGGGACTCAGGAGCTGGTTTGGGGGACTGAGCCTGCATCCAGTAGTCATGGAGCCTGTGGGATGGCACCGGGCTGTGGGAGCATCTCCCGCACTGGATGAGTTTCTTCCCTGGGCCACCAGCAGCCACAGCAAGGGAATAGCGCTCTGCGTTCTGGGCTGGAGACACCCTCCCAGGCAAAGGGGTGGGGGGTGTTGATGAGGGCGTCTGTCCTCCTTTCCTTCCTCCCACACAGCCCAACCCCCTCCCTGCTTCCACCCTCTCAGATTCTCACGTTTTTATCTCGGATCTTGACGCACAAGATAAGGTTTCTAAAATGGAAAATAAGAGCAGGAATGAGTCGGGTGGTGAGTCAGAGCCGTTCAGCCTGCAATTTAAGAAGCCTGCTCCGAGGGCTGACGCTGGGGCTGTCACGGAAAGCCGAGCATCACAAGCCTTCCGGGTGCACACACAGTCCTTCCCCCTCCCGCCGAGGAAGGCTCTGGAAATGCCGCCCCTGTCCTGCTGTCGCTTCCAGGGCTCTCTGATGGAGTGGGCGTCCTGTGGTTTCTGAAATGTTCCCTCCAAGGCCTGGGCACCTCTGGTGGGTTTTCTAGCAAAGCTGTCAGAGGTTGAAAAGATCTCAGTTAAATCACAAGGTCAAACCCTCTGCTTCCAGAAGGTCAGGACAGAATGTCCTCGGGGGCCTCTAACCGCGGGTCATAAATGCCGACCTTGCCGCAGTCTCCTGCTCATTCCTGTTCCTTTGTTGACTTGCTCTCCTGTTCAGCAGAAACACATCGATGGCCGGCTTGGTGTCAGGCATCGCTCCCACAGTGTGTAGACACAGGACAGGTTCTGCCTCTGCAGGTCCCTACAAACGCGTCAAGCTGTGGGGTCTGAGCCACCCGCGAGGGGACACTCCTGGCAGTGTCCCCCGGAGTGTGCTCTGAATCCTGGTGATCCTCACCTCGATACTCAAAACCCAGGTTTGGCTACTGTCCCTGGAAAAGCCAAATCTCAAGAAACGAGTTCTGATTGGAAAAGAATCTGAATTTTCTCCAGGAGGCCGGCCTCGTGCGGGAGAAGGCAGACCCTCGTCCAAAAACCAGCTCTGGGGTTTCTGCCTGGCCTGATGAGTTGTACAGGAGTTTTAGGACCATTGATCAATAGAAGGGAGACCCCATGGTCTGTAACACTGGATTACGTGCAGACCCAAGGGTGCCAGCTACAGATGTTTCCAGATGTTCAGATGGAGTGTATTATGGGGGTGGAGGTTGGACAAGAGGGCTTGGCGCTGAGTGTTTCTAGGAAACAACACATGATCTGTAGATAAGCAAAGAAAGGTTTAGCTAATTCATCACTCAGGCTAAAGGCTCTTGCTAAAACATAGAGTCGGCTAAGTCGGTCCTCCTTCCCAAAAAGTATTCGGCAAGAAGACCAGGAGAGCTTTCTTGAACAATACCAGGTAGCAGATAAGGCTGCAGGGATGCTGAGCTGTGGTCTCGGCTTTGGGCCAAAATCTGTGATTCAGCCATGTAGTCAGGTGCGCCCGGGCAAGGTCAAGGAGCCAGAACTTCTTCGGCTTTTCGGGCACGCCAGTCTAAAGCGTCTAGGTTTTCATGAACTCCGATCAGCATGGGGATGCCGGGAGTATAAGGAACGCTGTCCACAGTTACCGTTGTACCTGCATGCTGATTTTCAATATGAGTAAACATCGATGTGTAATAAAAAAAAAAAAATACTCTCAGGAAGTGTGTTTCAAAGCATGGCACGGGTCTTCACTTGCAGGACTGCTTCAGAGAACTTGCATTATTACCACTGCTCCATCTTTAAGTTCGGGGGACGCCTGGGTGGCTCAGTCGGTTAAGCATCTGCCCTCAGCTCAGGTCGTGATCCCAGGGTCTTGGGATGGAGCCCCACATCTGCCTCCTTGCTTGACCCTCTCCCATTCCCCCAGCTTGTGCTGTCTCTTGCTCTCTGACAAATATGTAAAATCTTTTAAAAAAATAAAATAAGAAAAGTAAAAAAAACTTTAAGTTAAAGAAGTCAAGGAGTTAACTTGCCGCTGGAGGGGAAGGGAAGCTTCCTAACGTGGTGACTGTTGAGGCCACTTTTAGGCAACCAGTGTGGACGGTGGAAGTCTGAGTAAGGTGGGAAGGGCCACAGGCAGCCCCAGCCCCCTGGCTGAACACAAACAGGTCCGTTAGATGACCTACTTCAAAATATCCGTAAACCCTGGCCAATGAATGCGTTACTTACACCAGGACACGGTATTAAAAAAGGAAAATTCCATAGGGTCCCTACCTCTGCACCTCCCCCCTTAACTGCAGACGGCAACCCCCCCCCCCACCACCCTGTGGCAGACAGCCTCTCCCTTGCTATCCTGCCCATCACTCCCTTCTGGTGTAGTCAACAACCTTCCATCTCCTCTGTCCTGCCTTGGGGGACTTCTCTCACTGCCCTTGCCCCTGGCCTCTACCCGATTGGGTCACCCCACATACGGTGGGCCCCCAATCCGATCGGGAGACCCCACAGTGACAACATTTGCAACATGGGTCCTTGCCCTGGCAAAGCTAAGCCAAAAAAATCTCACCTCCCCACTGAGTTCAGCTGACCGTGAGCGGCTAATCTCGTAAAGTGGTTTAGTGATCACAAGAGAAATTATTGTCTCTACAGTGAAATGTTAAATATAAGAACTGACTTCTAAGTTTTTTTTCGTGATACCACTGCGGTGATAATCAAATAACTTTTGGCGATATTTCAGATTTATTCTAGTAGCCCACAAGTTCAGACTTAGCTAAGTTTAGTCTTCACTATCTGGCTTCCATGTCAGCTGGATACCAATTGTAACGGTCAGTCTTCCCATCCAGCCAAGATGAGCATTCAAGGCCCCTGTGGTCACAGAGGACAGCCTTGTGCTCAGTCTACACAGTTCTAAATGGCTGGTCCATGCGGAAGTCGGCGGTGAATGAGGAGAGCGAAGGCAAAGATCTAGGGTAACCACACAGCTGAAGGAGTTACGAGCTCAGGAGCTTGTGTGCGATAACATGGATCCTGCCCTCACCCTACACTGACCCCCTCCAATTCCTTCTCAAAGAATGGGTGTCTGCATTTCTTTTTGGAGACCAATGTTCTGTTTGGTATGAGCATTTTAGCACCTGAACCCCATCTTGTCCTCTCTCCGACTCTTGAGTTCTTGTGTCCTCATCCCTTGGTTTCTCCAGGACTGGGATCTTGCCTTGTCCCCTAAGTCTTGAAGGGCCCCAAAGCCTGCTCTTGAAACCCCAAGCTTATAGCTGTGTCCCTAATGCCCATTGCTGGGTTCCACGTCTCACAGTCTACCCGTGACCCTGCTACACGCCCCTTCCTGAGCTGAGCAACACCTGCTCCCATGGTCTGGTTCTGCTCCTGACCCGCATGAGCCAAGACCCCATAACAGGGGTACAGCTGCCGCACTATTAAGTAGAGAAATGTGCTCGATCGGAGCTTTCAGACACAATAAACTGGAATTTAAGAAGTCTTTGGAATAAATAGGTAAAGGAAGAAAAACATATCAGAGGTACAGACATCTAAAAAAATAGCTCTTGTACCAAGCCACCTAATACCTGACCTTGAAATGATACTCATTTTATAAGTTAACGGGGAGTAAGGACCGCAGGAAGAATCATACCAGATCATGGGAGAGGGCAAGTGGATAGCTTACTGCTGCGGTATCTTACTTCACCGTGATTCTACGTCTAAAACAGGGGAGTAGTCCAAAAAAATGTGCCATAGGATCACATGAATTGGAAATTCTTCCATGCCTGTCTTTCCAAAGCATACTTGTTACATACATATATTTGGTTTAAACATTGCCAGTGCTTGGGGCACCTGGGTGGCTCAGAAGACTGAGCATCCTACTCTTGATTTCAGCTCAGGTCATGATCTTAGGTCATGAGATCGAGCCCTACATTGGGCTCTATGCTCAGCTGGGAGTCTGTTTGAGATTCTCTCTCTCCCTCTGCCCCTCCCACCACTCTCTCTCTCTCTCTCTCAAATAAATAAATAAAATCTTAAAAAGAAATTTCCAATGCTTATGTATTCTTTTTTAAACTTTTTATTCTGAAAAAACCTCAGACCTCAGAAAAGTTATAAGGCCACAAATAAGTACAATCAACTCCATATACCCTTCCCCTGAGTTCACTGATCTTAGTCATTTTTATGCATTGCTTTTTCCTCTCATTCCCTCCTCTCTGTCTCTCCCTCTCCCTCCTTCCTCCCTTTCTCTCACTCACAGGATCTCATAAGAGCAAAGACATTCTCTTACCTAACTATGGTACTCTAAGTCCAAGTCAGGGGATTTCATAATAATTCAATTTTCTTGTCTAACTATTTGCCCAGTAATATCCTTTATAAGCAATTTTTTTCTGGCTCTCAATCTAATTCATGATTGTATTTCATATTTAGTTGTTATGTCTTTCTTTTCTTTGTTCAAGACCAGTTCCTCAGGCTTCTTCTTCTTCTTTTCCTTCTTCTTTTTGGTTTTCCATGACATTGACATTTGGTTTTGAAGAGTAGGGGTCAGTTGCTTTGTGTGATGCTCCTCCATTCATCCATTTTAGATTTGACTGTTTCCTCATGCTCACAATAAGCTCTCCTCTCCATTAGAATCAGCTGGCTCATTTTTGGCAGGGTTCCTACATTAATAATGTCGGCTCATTTTCAGTGCATTGCATCAGAGGGCACGTGATGTTGGCTCAGCCCGTTATTGAGATCACTCAGATAAGGTAGTACCCTCCAGATAGCTCCACCACAAAGGTCCTCTTTTCCCCTTTGCAATTAACAAGTTAACTGTGGGAGTATATTTGAGATATGTAAATAGCCTATAATCCACTGTATTTGTCAGGGTTCTCTGGAGAAATAAAACCAATATGACGGAACCTATATGTATGGAGAGAAAGAGAGAGGGAGGAAAGATTGATTTTTTTTTTTAATTTTATTTATTTATTTATTTGACAGACAGAGATCACAAGCAGGCAGAGAGGCAGGCAGAGAGGGGGAAGCAGGCTCCCCGCCGAGCAGAGAGCCCAATGCAGGGCTCGATCCCAGGACCCTGAGATCATGACCCGAGCCGAAGGCAGGGGCTCAACCCACTGAGCCACTCAGGTGCCCTGGAAAGATTGATTTTAAGAAGTTGGCTCATGCAATCATGGAGGCTGTCAAGTCCAAAGTCTGCAGGGCAGGCTGGCAGGCTGGCAGGCTGGAGACAGAATTGCCACTTCCTCAGAGAACTTCAGACTTTTTCTCTTATGACCTTCAACTGGTTAGATGAGGCTCACCTACATTCTGGAGGACAATCTGCTTTACTCCAAGTCTACTGATTTGAATGCTAGATACCTTCATGGTGTCATTTAGACTGGCCTAGCCAAGTTGACACACACAATTAATCATCACACTCTTCAAACTTTTATCTAATGGTTTGAGCATCCACTGATAATTTTAGCTTTAATTGATCATTACAATGATGGTTTGAAAGGCAATGTTCTGTAATTCCTTCTACATTTATTAGCCCTTTAAAACAACCCAGAATATCACAGATAAAGCTAAGTTCTTCCACTTTTTCCCCAAGGTAGGGGGTATAATTATTTTGATGCAACAGTCCACCATCAATGCCACATAGTTTCATTTTTTAAGTATTTAAATCTTTGCTTCATCTGGAACTTATTCTGTGTACATTGTGACATATGGAGCCAAGTTAAATTTTTCCCAGATATTGACCTTATTTTCTTATCATCGTTTGTTAAAAGTCCATATTTTCTTCCAATGATTTGCTGTGACACCTTTATCAAATTCTAAATTCCCATATAACTTGGGTCCATTCTGATGTTTATATTCTATTCCATTTGCTTATTTGTCTTTTCACAGCCCATAATCTCTGCTTTAATTATAAAGCTTGTGTAATATGTTGTGCTAATTGTCTCTGGGGTTCTTGCATTTTTGCACCTCTTTTGAGCTGAAGTTGCCTTTGTTCTGAGCTATCTTTTAAGGATATGTGTGTAACAAACAGCTGTGGAAGATAGAGATCGTATCTCCTGGAAGAAAATGGCAGGCATGCTTCCATCCATCATAAAAGATCTGGGCTCCCTAAGTTTAGGGTTTCTCCCCTGTCATGCAACCTGCATCGTCCTCTTTGTGTCACCTGTGGGAATTAGAGCTTAGGAACCCATCCAGGAAAACACTGATAATACTGACACTCTGCTTTAGCCAGGAGTCTGGTGTCTTCTACCATATCATGAAACAGTGGGAGGCTAACTTGTTACTTTACAGGTAGAGTAAAATCTCTGACTCAGTTGTTGACATCACTCTGTAGGGGAGTCCTTCCTCAATACTCCTCTTGGTTAGAGTTTTCCTGGTACTCTTGAGTGCTTATTTGTCCTGGTAACCTCTAGAATTAATCTAGTTCTCAAAGTCAATCAATCAAACAAAAATTATATTTTATGTGAAGCATGTTAATTTCACAAATCAATTTCAAGAGAGTCTACAGCTTCATTGGGGAGGGTTTCCCTTTTCTGTGGTCTTATGGGCAATCTTGTAATCCAGGTCATCAATTCACGCTTGAACTATGGGACTTCCTAAAAATCAAATCTTGGACTTTGCTTTAAATAAATGAAAAAAACAAAACCCCTTTTAAACCTTAGTATGAAAAGCATAGTGGCCAAAACATGGTCATCAAAATCGAAAACACCCCATAGGGCTTTCCTGAAGGTTAAATGAACTCATACATGTGGGTCAAGCACGGAAAGAACTTGGTACATGGTAGTGATTGTTATTATAATTATTTCTTTTTTGCAGCAGTGATCTTTCACCTCATGTGGTCAGAAAAATCCCAGTTCCAACCATTTTCATATGTGCAAATCTGTATGGTGAGGAAACTCAAGATAATTCTTATAATATGGAGATATGATTTATTAGGTATCTAGCTGACATGGATACATTAATTTGACTAATATGCTAATGATCATCTATAAATAAAATCCTTTCCCTAAATGTATCTTTTAATTGAAAACATTTTACATTTCTCATGGAGGCCACTACTTCATCATTTTTACAATTTAATGAGGATGAAAGCCCCGCTCATTCAAGAAGAGATAGTAATGGATGGTTTTGTTCTGTATCAGAATCATTATGATAATTCTGGGTCCTCTGTCCTTGGAAATGTTTGGGCCATAGACTTAAACTGATAGGAGGCACAACAATCCCGTTTTTAACTGCAATTTGGTTATTTGAAGGTATATTTTTTTGATTCTCATTAATTCATTTAGATATTAAAAGTCTTGTCTTTTGTGCCATAATACAGTGCCTGAATGATTTCCATCCTAGCATGCTGGCCTAAATCTGAAACGAATGGAGTCCTGAGTTATTAAGAACAAGCTCCTGGTGGCGTGATACCTTTTTCCAGGGACAGGAACAAAACCTGGGCAAGGCCAGCTGAGGGTTGAGGCATGGTCTCCCAGTGCCGAAACACCCACACCCCATTCTAATGGTTCCTTAAGCGCCATTCCAACTGGAGAGACCAAGAAGCATGTTACCGTCAGCTGGTTAGCCGGGACGAGAAAACCCAATGAGCACATTTCTCTGGAAGAAATATGGCTCATGAGAATTTACGGAGACAAGCTGGAGAAAGGCACTAACATCAAAGTTAGCCCTGGTGTGAGCTCTGGTTTCAATCTTCTCTTTGCCTCAGTATCCGCCCCCCCTTCCCAGTCTTTTAGTAGTTTAGAGAACCAGACCTGTTGTGTTCTGATGAATTTTGCATAAATAGATACAAGGAAATACGGCTAACATCCCTTATTGTCACGCTCACTGGCTCTGTTTCTTAGATACCTCCTTACCTTTAAAAAAAGCTTTAAGTGTGTGGACTGGTTCTCTAAGAACATTCTAACTGAAACCGCATTTCCTGTTTTTGTTTTTTTTTTCCCCAGGGATATTTTCCACAGGCCCTTCCAGGTCTGGTCTCCACCCATCTCCTCTCTGCTCTCTGTCCCAGGACGCTGGTCTATAGGAACAGAGTCAATGTCTCCCTTGTTCTGGCTTCTGGCTGGATTCAGCCAAGGAAAAGCAGGAGGAAAAGGAAGTCCAGAATCCCTCCTTCCAGATTAGCTTGGGTGGCTGCATTCCATACAGCTGAGGAGCTCTTTCTGGCTTTCAGCAATGGCTCCCTCCTTTGGCCCGTGAAGTCTGGCCCTGGTGAGTCTTTACTAGACCCCAGTGCTTACTCTCGGTATGTTGGTTCCAGAAGCTTTACCCACACATGCAATGTTTCTAAAGACACTTCTCATTTCCCCTCTTGGATTGTGCCATGTTTTCTGCTCAGAGAGTGTGTTAGGTTCCTGGGGCCACTGTGACAAATACCCATGACAGACGGCTTAAAACAACAGAAATTTGTTCTCTTACGATCTGGAGGTTGGGACTCTAGAATCAAGGTGCTGGCTGCCAACAGGACAAGCTCTCTAGAAGCTCTAGGGTGAGCCCCCCAGGCCTTTCTCTCAGCTTCTGGTGTTGCCAGTGGCGCTTGGCTTACAGGTGCGTCGCTCCGATCTCTGCTCCCTCTTCACAGGGCTGGCACCTCTCCTTGTGTGTCTCTCTGTCTCTTCTTCTAAGGACACCAGCCATATTGGATCAAGGACCCACCCTACTCCGGTGTGACTTTATGCTAATTTAATGACATCTGCAAAGACTCTATTTCCAAATAAGGTCCCATCCACAGGAATAAGGGTTGAGGATTTCAACATATGTATTTGGAGGGTACAGCTCAACCCACAATAGAGCCCAACTGATATGGTGCCCCAAGGGGACTTTTCTTTCCCTTCAGCATCCCATGCCCCCTGGTCTCTTCCACTAGGCCTCCTTCTGGGCTCACTTTCTTCAAGTTGCTCTCCTACTGGATTTTCCAATTACCCCACAAAACTCTTCTTTCTGTCCTGGTCCCATTGCCACCCATCCAATTTTTTTTTTTTTAAGATTTTATTTTTTATTTTTCAAGTGGAACCCTACATGGGACTTGAACTCCTGACCTTGAGATCAAGACTTGAGCTGAGATCAAGAGTCAGATGCTTAACCAACTGAGCCACCCAGGTGCCCCAAGATTTTTTTTTTAAGTAATCTCTATACCCACAGTGGGGCTTGAACTCACAACCCCAAGATCAAGAGTTGCATGCTCTACTGACTGAGCCAGCTGGGGGCCCCAGCCACCACTCCAGTTTGAAGGCATGCATTTTCTTTGTCCTGTTCTGGTCTTCTGACTGACTTCCTCACCTCCCAGACCAGCATCAACTCTGCATGGCGTTCTCTGTTAACATGTGATATGTGTCCACACAATCATGAAGGAAAGGAATTTGGGGGAAAGTCTCCTTCTTTTGAGCCCCTCTCCCTCCATCCCTTTAGCTCTGTCTCAAGAGCACACATTCACATTGACCATGACAAAGGAAGTTCTGCTACGGGTATTGCCTTCCTATAACTGTAGGAGGAACTGGTTTCAGAATGAGACAAAAATAATGTGGATGGGAAACTGAAAGAAAATGAAGAGATTTGGTCACAGATGACATCACAGAACAGCTGGATCGATGAGCTCTGAAGGCTGGCCCGCGCCAGACTTCCAATCACGGAAGCGCAACCAAGTCCTCGTTACCTGAGTTGGTTTAGGTTGGGGTTTCTGTGACCTGCAGCCAAAGGCAAGTGTACCATCCGGGTTTTATTTCCTCTTGTTTCGTTTCTTATTTCTAACCGACTAAGCAGATGGAAAATGATTAAACACAAAACAAATAAGAAAACCACTTTCTTGGATGCAAGATGGCCAGACCAGAACTTGAGGTTGTCTGGTTCTCAGTGTCGGGATGTCAACAGGAGACACTTCCACTCTTCCCAGATCCCTGGGGTCTCAGCCCCATTAGGTCTGTCCTGAGTGGACGCGCCAACAGGCTCGTGGCTGGCTGTGGCAGAAGGAGCTCACGTGGCAAGCTGACCTACGAGGGTCTGGCAGACAACCCTGGGTTTGGAGAAAACAGGTCAGGGAACCACACCAGGGGGAGCAGGCAGCTTTCCAAGCACTGTGACCAGACTGTTGGAAAGAATAGAGATAGAAAGCATATTCATTAAAAAGAAGGCTGCAATTAGGACTTCTGGATGGAGAGGAGGACTGAAGACAAATATTTACATCTATTCCCTCCTTAAACTCACTAAATGACAGTAAAGATGGTGAAATATATATTTTTAAATGTAGACACTCACAAGAATTGGAGAGAAGACAATATTGACAATTTTGGAAGCTGAACAGCAGATAGATGAATGGTAACTTACCCGACTTCAGAAAGCTGGATCCCAAGCCAGTAGTAGTAGGGAAGCGACAGAACAACTCGAATTGCATGCATACATTTACACACATTTACACACTCACACACACCCCTCAGAAATCAGCAGCACCAGGAGGTTAGGACGTAGGCATGAAGGTGGGGCAGCAGGTGGGAATTCCATCATTAAGCCCTCCCCCCACTGCACAGCTGGGTGCTTCTGCCCCACCATCTCAGTGGTGGCTTCCTCTCTGGAGAGGGCAAAACCAGGGGTTGCAGGCTCCGGAGACAGCTGGCACAATTGGGGGTAAGGTGCTGGTTGACAGAGCAACAGGTAGGCATAAAGGAAGATTTCCACGCTGGCTGTAAGCTCCCCCTTCCTCCTCATGCTTCCATGCTCTGGTCTGGATCCGCTAAAGGGAACATCTAAAAATGCCACCTTCTGGGTTTCTGCACTAAAATGGTTCACCCAGATTTCCCTATCTGTGGACCACGGTCTCGTGCACGGAGCCTCCAACCAGCTCTGTAGACCCCTCCTCTGAAATCCGAGCAGACAGCCAAGAATCCCAAGATATTTGAGGAAATGTGCCATTTGAGAAACAGATTAAGAAGCAAACGACTCAGCTAAAAACAGCTTAGAAGGAACAGAGACAACACAGGGGACGAAGACCTCAAAATACCCTCAGCGATGGTCTAGAAGTCAGAAGAGCGGGGAGCCCGAGACATAAGCTGGATGTGACCAAGTAAGGACTCAGGTAATTCGAAAGACTCTTTGGATTGAAGATAGGATGGCAGAAAAATAAAAATAAAGATATGATGGCAGAAATTTAAAAAAATACGTTAGCGAGTTTGGAAAATAAATTGAGGATTTCTCAAAAATCAAACAAACCAGAAAAAAGGAAGGGAAAAAGGAATACAACATTTCAAATCCGGTCAAAGAGGAGGAATAACTAAATAATAGGAGTCTAGAGAGCAAAAGAAATGGAGGGAAGATGATTTTTTAATTTTTATTTTTTAATTAAAAAAATTTTTTTTGAAGATTTTATTTATTTATTTGACAGATAGAGATCACAAGTAGGCAGACAGAGAAAGTTGGAGAAGCAGGCTCCCCGCTGAGCAGAGAGCCCGATGTGGGGCTCAATCCCAGGACCCTGGGATCGTGACCTGAGCCGAAGGCAGAGGCTTTAACCCACTGAGCCACACAGGCGCCCATTAAAAAAATTTTTTTTAAGAAGATTTTATTTACTTGATAGAGGAAGCACCAGCAGGGGCGGGGTGGGGGGAAGGAGGGGCAGAAGCAGAGGGAGAGGGAAAGGGAGAAGCAGACTCCCCACCTAGCAGGGAGCGTGACACTGGTCTCAATCTCTGGATACTGAGATCATGACCTGAGCCAAAGGCAGACGCTTAATGGACTGAGCCACCCAGGGGAACAACAGATAAAAATAGACCCATGCCTGGGCTGATGGCTGAAACGGATGATGGGGATTAAGGAATATATTTGTCTAGATGAGCTCTGGGTGATGTATGGAAGTGTTGAATCACTGTACTATACACCCCAAACTAATATAACACTGCATGTTAACTAACTGGAATTAAATTTTTTTAAAAATGGACTCACGCTAACCTACATCGCCATGAAATTTCAAATTCCCAGAAGCCAAGAGATGATCCTACAAGCCTCTAGAGAAAACATTTTCCTAGCAAATATCAATAATCAGAATGGTTTGGGCTTTTCAATAGTGACACTGAAAAGCTCAGAGACTATGGGAATGGTCTCAGAATTCCCGGGGAAAATGGCCTCCAGCTAGAACTCTACATACAGCTGAATGTAAAGCCAATGGGAGACTAGAATGAAAACCCGTCAGACATGGAAAATCCTAGAAAAATTTACCCCCCATGTCCACTTCTCAGGAATCAACCACAGAAAAGTGCCTGACCAAAACCAGGAATAACTAAGGGAGAAGAGGGCATAAAATACACACTAGGGGAGGTCCCAAAGTCAAGAAGTGATGGGGATTTGAAGATTATTTTATAAGGATCTTTTTTGCCTCCAGATTGGAATTTGTTAAAACACAACAAAACACAACAAAACAAAAATTCAACTAAGTAAGGTTAAAGATCTAATTGCTTTAAGTGATTTGGAATCAGGCAGCATCCCATCTGGCAAGGAGGGGTGGGGTGTCCCAAGGGGGGCATACAAAATGGAAGCATTTAATAGGAAGGGGAGGGCGGCAAGAAGTTATTAGCTCAAGAAGTGAAAGGATTGTTTTTGGTAGGGTGGATTTCCTTTGCGGGAGGGGCTGGGGGTCTTTCTTACCATGCAGGTGAAGAAGACCTCCTCTTCCTTTGGGGGATGGAGAGGGCCCAAGCAAGACCATCTCACAGACGCTAACCAGAAAATTCCAGATTCACTGGCTTAAAATTCTACTCCTGCAGAGGTTGAACCTGCCTTTAAGTCTTGGTTTGCTGTCCTGGGAACAAGTGACTCCACCCTGGACCCAGGATTTTCTCTTTAACAAATCTCTCAGTAGGTTCCAGAAGAAACCTCTTGAAGATGATGAAGAAATTGCTAGGACATGTTGTGAATTTGATCACACTGAGAGGAGATTCACGAAGCCGAGGAAGATCTGGAGTTTGAATTTGTGAAGATCTGTAGAAAAATAAGCAAGTTCGGAGAGGAATGATTAACTCCAGGGCCAACAGGCCAGGGAAAACATGGAGGGGAAAACTAATCCCAGTGTATGGTGTGGCTTATGTGAAGATCACATTGACGCGAGCACAACAATGGACCAATGAATAGTGATCGAATTAAAATCAGCACGTGGCTGTGCTGAGACGATGGGGACCCCGTCCTCGCCTCACGCAAGTGTGCATTTGTAGCCCTTGTGTGAACGACAGGGTGTGCGTCAAGGACAAATACGCCTTCTCTCCAGTAGGAAGTTAATATGGAAAGCTAACAAGCAGGCTATTTGGAGGTAAACAATTAGTTGCAAGAGCTCAAGTTGGTTGCCCCTAGGGAGTGGGAACCTGGTGGGACACGAAAACCCAAGGATTGCTGTTTTTTAAGACAAGTCTTGTAGAGATCTTTGCCTTTTTAGACTTTGCTCGTACTGAATCGATAAAGGATAAAAAACTAATTTTTCAGAATGCGCTATATTCATACAGAGTATTCAGGGTGGTGGGTTGAGTTTGGACAGACATTTTGATTGAGGTGGGCAGCAGAGAGATGACATGCGCACAGAGCTCCAGAAGGCGACCGGCTGCCTTCGCCGCCATCTTGTAAAAGGAGCGCTGAGGCAGTAGGGTCCGGGCCTCTGCACAGTCTTGCCAGACTGTCAGTTAACTGACTGCTCGTCACACCGCACTAGGTGCTCGTTCCTATTCCTGCTGCCCAAACCATATTGCTGTAGGGTCTGCCCTTCTTTGTGGTTTGTTGATTTAACTGCAAGGAGACAGAAATTTCAGAGACCAGTCAAAAGCCTTCCTATGCACTTTAGTCTCTGATAGATGCCACACCCAACTGAGACTTGGTTTCTATCCACATGGATTTCAACCTTCAGCCTGAAGATGGTACACGTCAACGCCGTCTACCTGTAAGGCTTCATGGGCCTGGGCCGATGTGGTTGGCCCCGTGACAGGAGAAGGTCAGAAAGGGAACGGCCAAGACGGCGGGCATGGGGGGTGCAGGAAAATGCCTGCAGGGAGTTCCAGCAAATGGAGGCAGTATTTTAACCAGATGGGAATCTTTCTAGGGCAAAGACGGGGAGCCTCACTCAGGCGTGAAGGGAATCACATCACACCTTTATTGTGTGACAAAATAAGGCCCAGGCAGGGCATCTGTATATAATATTCACAGTTGTTCTGCGATACACGGAAGAAAAGGCACAGTGACCTAGGCTGGCATGCCTTGCTGGAGAAAATGATGTACAAATGAGAACCGTCTGCACCAGGGGTTCCCAGCACCACTGAGCGGGCTTCTTAGGGAACCCCCAACACACATCTCCCCCACAGAGGAAAGCCAACACACATTTGCTCAAATCAATTAGCATTCTCCTTTCCATAGATTTCCATAGATTCTCAGGGATCACGGACTGATTTGAACAGGCCCAGAGAGCAAAGGGCCCAGAGGAAGGGCAAGGATGGGGGGGGGGGGTTGTGGTTGACAGAGGTATGATGACCACCATCTTGTGACCCTCGTTATTACAAGAGCATGGAGGAACTTCAGACCTTGGCTTGGGGAAGGTGAGACGTACACAAACCTAGAAGGTCTGTAGAACAGAGACAGGCCCATGTTTTAGCTCCATCACTATGTTTACAACACCCATCATTGCAGCTTCTAGTGACCCATGATGCTTTAGAAATTGCATTTTCCCCAGGAAGGATTCCTTCGGGTTGATGGGAGGCGGGAGTTCCAACCTAAAGTCCATAGTTTAAGTAGCTGTCTTTAATGACCCATACTACATTCCCACACACTTGCTAGATCTAAAGTTGTTGTTCCAGAAAGGCACATATTATCATTAATCATAGTGTTGGCCTGTTTTCATGGTTTCTATTGTGCTTTTACACAATATCAAACACTTGTGGTTTTTAACCTTTGTTGCTTGTTAGAGTCCCCGGGAGCATCCAGAAAAAAAAAAAAGGGGTGCTCGGCCTGCAATCCCAGAGTTCTGATTCTAGTGGTTTAGAGCGAGGCCCAGGCATTGGTATTAAAGAATGGTTTAACTCTCCGGTGATTCTAAGAAGCAGCCAGTGTTGAGAAACCACTGTTCTGAGAGTTTCCTACAGGCATGCAAGTCCCCAATGTGGCCCACAAGGCCCACACGATCAATCTGGGTCACCCCTCCCTCCTCCCTTGCTCACTACACTCCAGACACAGGTGCCTCTTTGCTGTGCTCAAACACACCAACCGTATTACCATTTCAGGACATACGCCCTTTTTGGGCCCCTTCTGGAATGTTCTTTCCCTAGACATTTGACTATCTGGTTTCCTCATTCCATTCAGGTCTGTGCTCCAATGGCACCTCCTCAGAGAGGTCCTCCTTGGCCACTCCATTTAAAATACCAGCCTTCCCCAGTCTCTGTCCCCTTACTTCGGAGCACTTTATCAACATCCGCTGTTATGTTTTGTATTTATTCTGGCTGACATTAATGCCTGGGAAACAGCAGAAGCTTAATAAATATTTGTTGAATGAATTGGTGAGTGGATGAGGATATACATAAAATCATGCAAACTCGGGCATGAAGGAAGTGCTCTGAGTTTGCTTCCCAGCTCAAAAAAGCCCAGTTGCTTCCTTATACTGCCTGGTGCCACCCTGAGGAACAGCGACCCCCGCTGGGATTTGTACCCGAGTCCCAGACAGAATGGAAGTCCACTAGCACCAGTCCCAAGAAAGAAGCTTCTAGAAACAGACACTCGGTATCTGATGAGACCTTCTGATGTGTATGCATGAAAAATTTATGATAAGCCTTTCTGACATTTACAAAAGCCTTTTGTTGGCGCCACACATTGCCAAGCGTGTTCTCGTCCGCCACCTTGTGGCCAAGCTGCAGCAATTCCAGACAAACCGTGCGTCATACCCGGGCTCAGTCAGAAGGGAAGTTCCCGGCAACTGGGTTTGGACAGGTTCGGCCAGAGCCATTTGGCAAAACACTGTGCCCATCTGACCAGGCCCTGGTGCTACCAATCTTCCTAGGCTCCCAATTTTTAGAAACAGGAAGCAATGGAGGTGACTGTTCGGTTTGGTGGCTTTTGCTGGGGGACAGCTGAGGGAAGTGCCTAAGGGCCAGCTGCCTTGGGCCCCACCTTACCTGGCCTTTGTTCTCCTAGTCTGACGCGGCTTCCACTATGAACCCTGTCACACCGAGACCCCTGTGACCTGGTCCAGGTAACTAAAGGCGTGTAAACTTCCCAAGTTTATCTATTTGTCTATTTTGTAACCACCAGTATTTTTTTTTTTTTTGGGTCTACTGTTTATTTACATTAAAACTGACATTTAAAAAAAGTGTATGCATTCATTTAATATTCAGTTGATAAATTTTTGTGAATCCTCTTATGTACAAAGTTGGATTTAAACTAATGAACTGGTTAACGCTGATGTTACAAATATAAAGTCCTTTTAAATATTATTATTCAAAATAAATCTTGCTTTCTGTGGTATACACACACACACACACACACACACAGATGTGCTTTCAATTTAAGTTTCTCAATTTCCAGAATACCTCCTTTAAAACAGAAGGGAACACATACTGACAATGCTGTTTTTAATGCCTAACCATTTCAAAATCCACTGGAATATCTGAAGGTAACGTGCTGCACATGGACTCACACGAAAAGAAACACTGCCTTCAGAGGGAAGCTACACCGATGACTACACAGCCATTGAATTAACTGCAGGGTAAGTTACACGTATATAAAAAAGTCAAATGACAAGAATGAGAAGAGTTTTTCATGGAAGGTGGTGAGTAGCCAGGGATTCTGCTTCTCTTGATTTTCTGAGCAGGGCTTGTTTGAGGGCACTAATTTTTTCATCAAGTTCAGCCAGTGAATAGTTCTGTTGAGGTGGTTGAACTTTTCTTCTTTTTCCAGAAAAGCTTACAGATTGGAAATATTCAGGAGAGATTCCTTCCAGTTCCAGGATTTTATCCTCAAGTTTTTTAATTCTCTGATAAATGTCTCTTGGCACTGGACCACCTGTCTGCAATCGCAAGTGAGCCTCAATATTTTGTAGTCGTTCTTCAACAGCCTGATTGCCACAATCTCGGAGCAAGGTGTTAGGTTTATGACCTGACCCCTGAATTCCTTCAGGTCTGGTCTGTGGTCCATATGTATTCACAACTCTAGAAACTTTTACATGACTTTTAAATCCCGGGTAAGGAGTAAAAACAGCATCAGTTCTTGCACAACTGTTTTCTTGATTACAATCAATAACATTGCAAAATTCCCTGACGTTGTTTTCATTGATTTTGGCTTGCTTTCTTTCAATAAATGCAGATATTCGTCTGTCAATTTCTGCTTTTCCAGCCTTTATTTGAACTACTTCTGGATCATAATGGATCTGTGTCTTTTTCACATCTCCTAAATCACAATCTTTGTGCTTTTCTTCCTCTTGTAGGTCACTAATGGGAAATTTGGCATTTACTTCATTCTTGTTCCCCGTTTCTGTTTTTTCTATCTCTCCAACAACAGTTGTATTCTCCTCTTTAATCAGAGACTGCAGCTTTGCTAAAAAAGGCTGTAAATATAAAACATGTTGCTCAAGTGCACTAAAGAGCAAAGCGGGCTGGAATGCCGAGAGGCTCTGGAGCTTGTTCCAATCGATTGTAATTTTCACCACATCATCTCTGAGGTTAAGTTGTCCCACCAGGCTATGCAGAGAGCGAAAGATTTCGCAGAGCACCTCTTGGGAGAGATTGGGGCTGCAGCTCCGCTCCAGACTCCTGTCACCACTGCTCGAGAGACTAAGCTCAACGGCAGCAGCCATGACACCTTCGCAAGCTACCCCCGCCACCCTGTAACCACCAGTATTTTAAAGCACATTTAGCACAGAGCAGGTGCTTACTAAGTAGTTGTTGAAGGGATAAAATAATAATTGCTAGCATTTATAGAGCACCTACTGCATACCTTGCACTGTATGAAACCCAGGCATTTTCCATACCCAGTCTCACCCATCGTGAGGATACTCCCAGGGCTGGCCCTGGAACTCTCTTAGACCCGGACCAACAGGGACGGTTGGTCCCTGAATTTGTCAGCATGGGCTGCCATGACCAATACCACAGGCCTGGGGGCTTAGACAACAGAAAATAATTTTCTCACAGTTCTGGAGGCTGGAAGTCCAAGGTCAAGGTGCCGTCAGGGTCAGCTTCTGGTGAGGCCACTCTTCCTGCCTTATGACAGCTGCCTTTTTGTTTTTGTTTTTTAAGATTTTATTTATTTATTTGAGAGAGTGAGAATGAGCGAGCGAGAGAGAGCAAACACAAGATGGGGGTGGGGAAGGAAGGGGCGGAGGGAGAGGGAGAAGCAGGCTCCCTACTGAGCAGGGAGCCCGACCTGGGGCTCCGATCCCAGGACTGATCTTTAGATCTGTCTAAAGGCAGACGCTTCACCGACTGAGCCACCCAGATGCCCTGATAGCTGCCTTTTTGCTGTGTGGAGAGAGAGAAAAACAGAAAGGGTTGTGGGGAGAGAAGGAGGGAGAGGGGGGAGGGAGAGCAGAGAGAGAGAGAGAGAAATCTCCCGCTTCCTCTTCTTAGAACACTGCTTCCTCCGAGAAGCTCTCCCTGGTTCCTGGTTCCGGGGACGCCAGCTGTAGGTCCTTAATGCTCATTGGACACACCTGAGTGTGACTCTGGGTAGCCGAGCGGGATGTGTTAAGAATTCCTTCCAGGTTTGTAAACCGAACCAAGGGCTCCAGTAAGTCTAATGACTTAGCCAAGGTTAGCTCAAGTCCTGCCGGAGCTTGACCCGTGACCCAAATCCCAGCTGAACAGCAGTCGTCTGGGCCCCAAAGTCCAGCTTAGGAAAGGGTTCTCGGCATCTTTTGCGGGTGACAGCAAGACTGGGGAAAGCTCTCAAACCGAGTTCCGCGACAGGTGGCCTGAAGCTCCCTTCTCTCTTTCCTGAGAGCGGTTCAGGGAGATGGTTCAGGGAAGCGCTTTCTCGGCTCAGCACTCAGGCTGGCCGCTGGGGACCAGTCCTCCGACTCCCACCAGGCTCGAAGATGCGCCTGGCTGTGCTCCAGGGGCTCGGAGAGGGCAGCACGACACAACCAGCGGTTCCTTTCACCCCCACGGAGCCGCCAAGTCTCGCTAGAGCGAACCAGAGCTGACATCCAGCAAAAACTCCATCGGGGCGTGAACTGGCAGGGGTTAGCAGGATGAGAGAACCTGGGGCTGGAGTGGGGCTGTGTCCCTGCAGGCGGACCTCAGAGCCCCAAGCCCGGGCCCTCTCTCCACTGCCTTTGATCAGGTTGGAGTCAGAGGCCCCTGACGCGTGGGCTTCTCTCTAGAAAGCCCAAAGGCCCCCTGACACCACAGGGCGGAGGCAGGTGGAAGAATTGCTTTTAATTTTTCTGGGGGCTTCTGGGAGGATTGGGAATGGGGAATTATTTATTTATTTGTCAGAGAGAGAGTGTGTGAGCACAAGCGGGGGCTGGGGGGCAGCAGGCAGAGGGAGAAGCAGGCTCCCGGCTGAGCAAGGAGCCTGATGCAGGACTCGATCCCAGGACCCCGAGATCATGACCTGAGGCCAAAGCAGACACTTAACCCACGGAGCCTGGCATCCGGGAACGGGGAGTTCTTGTTCAGCGAGGCGAGTGCTCTTCACGCCACCAAACTCTACACTTAAGAATGGCCACAGGGCAAGTTTTGTGATGTGTATTTTATCGCAACTAAAAAAAATACTCAGGACAGCTTGCACATTCTCTGCTGTCTTCTGCCTGCTGTGACTCCCCTGTCTCCTTTTCTCCCCTGTGCTGTCGCGGGCCACCAGTCCTTCTGTGGCTCAGGCCTGCCCCCTCCCCCCAGGCCACTGCCCCGCAGCAGGCGGTCTTCAGAGCTAAGCCCACCCCCCAGGAGCCACGGCTGGGCCTCCCACTGGCAACCCCTGGGAGCGGCTTCTGGTGTTTCCAGAATATCACCCAGGCCTTAGAGGAGGCCCCGTTCCTACGATGGTAAACTGTGTTTCATCTTTTCTGTTTCAGTCTCTCCTCCCCACAGATGGCCCGTCCTGTCCATCTAGCCCCGCCCTGGGCTGTCCATCTTGGGCTTCAAGGGAACGGTGGCCTCTCCAAAGCTTTCTGGGACCCCCTTCACCCGGTGCCCCATCACGTGTTTGCATTTTGCTCTGCGGAAGGACACAGAATAGCCCAGGGGCTTAGCAGGCAGGCCTTTCTGCTCCCACTGGCTTGCGTTCAAACCCTGGCTTGGCCCTCTGCTGGGGAGATGGCCCCGGGCCAAGTAACTTCAGCTGGTTGTTCCTCAGTTTCCTTATCTCGGAAATGGGAGAAATAAGGCCTTCTTTTGGATTGTTGTAAGGCTCACACGGAGTTAATCCACGCTGTCCATGAAATTGACAGGTCTGTGGCATGGCCCGCCGCCTGGGCTCTGGAACCAGACTGGGGACGTGACCTTCAGCAGATTACTTGGTTACTCTGCGGCTGTGTTCCCCTCTGTGGAATGGAAATAACTGCAGTAATCTACATTATAGGGTTGTCGCAAGCACTGATGCTTGTAAACTTCATGCAACAGCGTGTGGGACGCTCTGACTACACAGAGCGCCCAGTGAATGTTGTGTACGACATTGATCCTGGAGTCCCGGGATCGAGTCCCACATTGGGCTCCCTGCTTGACAGGGAGTTTGCGTCTCCTGCTGACCTTTCTCCACTGTGCTCTCTCTCTCATTCTCGCTCTCTCAAATAAATAAATAAAATCTTAAAAAATAAATAAATAAGAAATAAAATAGATGGCAAGATAAATATTTTAGTACCCCGAAAGAAAAAACATCTACCATTTTTTTTTAAATACCAAGAGAAATATGGAAGCATAACAAGAATAGGCCAATAGGAGAAAGATTCACATGTATGTTATAGGGGCGCCTCGAAATAGTTGGCCTCTTAGGTACAGGTGTTCCCCACTTCCTGAAAGTTCACATTATGCCGTTTGACTCTTAGAGAAGACTTACATTAGTACCTGTTTTTGCTCGCAGAAAGAAAACCACAGAGGATTTTTGCTTTTAAAAAAAAAAAAATGGGTGAAAAGCAAAACTAGCAGGAAAACATGAGGGCTCGAAAGACCCCAAATTATTGATTTGGCTGCACGTGTCCCCGCCATTGTCCCGACCCATGACGTTTGCTACTGTCCATGTCTTGCATCTGGAACACCCATGCGGGCACCTGTCATTCTTGATGATGTTTGGACGAAGGGGTCAAATAATAGCCAGAGGGAGGATGACCTCTGTGCACCTGTTTCCCTTCGTGCTCCCTTCACATGGTTCGAAGGCCAGCGCAGATCAGGTAGGCATCATTTCCATTCATACGCAAAACGTACCACAGTGTTAATATCAGAGCGGAGCGGGGAGTTCATTCAAATTATTTGGGAGCCTACTGTGTGCCAGCCACCCTGAAACAGAGGGTTTTTAAAACCTCAGAGTGTGTGGTATGCTTTGCCTTGTAGGAGAAATGACATCGGAAAGGTCAAGACTCGCCCGGTGTCACGCAGCCGCTGCATGGACACGTAGGATGAGAATATCTCTAGAGGATCCAGGATCCGTTCTCTTGCAGTGACAGGCAAGAGCAGACACGGCCAGCGAGAGCTCCGCACTGGAGCCCTGGTTTGCCCCGTCAGAGGCGTGATATGTAAGCGAGAGGGCACAGTGATGGGAGCGGTACACGCTCGCCAGACTTCTTCCTTAGGCTCATCCCCATCATCTTCCATCTCACCCCTCCCAGCCCAAAGTTTATGTGTTCATGTGACACGTCGAGGCCCGCCGAGTTCCACAGAACAAGACACAAGCTTTCAGCTTTCAGCCTAGACAGAGCTGGACAGTGAGGACCCACCCGGGCGTAGGGAGTGGGACAGCCGGGCTGGGGGATGGGAAGCCTCCCTGGGGAAGAGGCCTTAAGCCTGAAAGTGAAGAGAACTCAGCCAGGCGGCATGGGTGGTCAAAGCTGGTAGAGAATGTGTCTCAGGACTTGATTTTTCTCCTGACCTGGAAGTGAGAACTTGATGCATTCCAGAAGAAAGTCACTGTTGTTCTGATCCGCGTGAGCAGAGAGAAAGGAGATGTGTTATGAGTTAAAAAAAAAAAAAAAAAAGCCTTGGGGCATCTAAGTAGCTCAGTCGTTAAACGTCTGCCTTCAGCTCAGGTCATGATCCCAGGGTCCTGGGATCGAGCCCTGCATCGGGCTCCCTGCTCAGGAAGAAGCCTGCTTTTCCATCTCCCACTCCCCGCTTGTGTTCTCTCTCTCTCTCGCTGTGTCTCTGTCAAATAAATAAATAAATAATTTAAAAAAAAAAGTCTTGTAAACCTCAGTGAAGGAAGGAGGGCTTGATCCGAAGGGTAGGAAAGGCCTTCAGCAGGGTTTGACTCACATCGTGTTTCTCACTCTGGGTTTGGAGCCTCCCCTTCAGTCCACGTCCACAGTGTGATGAAGAGTTTGTGCATGAAGCATCTTGGAAGTCCACCACGGGCCCTTCCTCCTGATGGATCACACGAGCAAGTTCCGGTGTTCAGAGCTGTGCAAAAGTTTGAGAACCGCTGCTTGCTTTTGTCAGAGGGACAAAGTAGAACTACTCTGGGTCTGATACCTGGAAGAAGTACTAATAGGACGAATCAAGCATGAATAATTTACACTATTTTAGAAGAATTTTTGTTTGAGGGGTGCCCGGGTGGCTCAGTTGGTTAAGTATCCGACTCTTAATTTCAGCTCAGGTCATGATCTCAGGGTCATGGGATCGATCCCTGCATCAGGCTCTGCACTCAGCACAGAATCTGCTTGAGATTCTCTCTCTCTGCCGCTCCATGTGTGCCCCCCCCGCAAAAGAAATAAATGTTTTTTTAAAAAGGAATTTTTTTTGAGCAGAAAAAATGGTTGTATTGAGAAAAACACTTTAAGGTGGGACAAACATATGCACATACAAAACTCTAAGTAATTGAAGAGAATCTTGGGTATCTATTTCCCCAGGGAAAAAAGAGGACCAGAAAGAAACAAACCTTGATATTTCACGTTCCTGGAATTTATTGTATGTGGACATTGCTTTTGTTCATACTGTTTTCCAACTTCTGATGCCATTTTATTGAGTGCACACAACTTTTAGAATCGGGACACAGATTTCTTATCCTACCCCCAAAACTTACAGACTCCTATTCGTAAGAACAGGAATGTATTTCATCCTTGAAACTCCAAAAAATCATTACTGGCCATTTACCTGAGTGGTCTTTTGAGTCACACAAAATTTAAGAAGAGGTAGGGCATGGAAAAAAAAAACAACAACAACAAAAGGTAAAGTTATCCATTAATACTAGCTGGTGCTTATCACATGCCATTCTAAAGCATGTAAATTCACTTTTCACACCGGCTCCTGCCTCACTTAACAGTGTTTCCAAAGAGAGTTAGAATGCAAACAATATACAACTTTGCCACTCTTTCAGAAAATGACTAGTTAGTCCAAAACAACTTCATTTATGTGGTAGAAAAGGAGTTAAAGGCAGGGTATGGATTTGCCATTGTAGAAATGAGTGTGTATGTGTGTGTGTATGCGTACATGCTTTAAATATGACTTTTCTTCAAAGAAAAAGACTTCTTCCTGAGGTTTAGGTTCATTGCTGGCTGCTTGGAAAAGAGCTTTCTTGGTTCACAATTCCAAAGTCTTCCCCATCAGAGTGTCCTGCCACCAGGGGACAGAAGTCAGGGCATGTTCTGGACCCAGTCCATCCTCCACTTGCTTCCTGACATTCACATCTGAGTCTGTGAGACGGGAGGTATCGTGGAATATATATTCATCTTCTCCACGTTCTTTTTCTCATCCTCATTATCAACCTGGGCTTCAATCTCCGCTGGATTGACGTAAGTATAGAACCGGGCCATGACGGCAAATATCACGCAGACCACCAGGAGCAATGATGCGAATAGAATGTACTCAGCCCACTTGGAAGGAATTAGAGTTGGAGCAAGAAAAAAACAAAAACAACACAGGTTATGGTACAGTGTGCTTTGGGAGTACATTTTCTTGCTATGTCTAGGTAGGAGGTGCTCTGTAATTGAACTGTGATGGAGAATTGGTAGGTGACTACCATAGATACAGACTGGCCGGCTTTTCTTGAATGCCCAAGTACAAAGATGACATTTTTTTGGAACCGCATGGGAGGGCAGAAACCAAGACTCTGGGAGGATGAGAGAAAATTTCTGAAAAACCCATGTTAAGGGACAGAGCTGTCCTCTAGAAGGATGGGGACCAACAGAACAGCATACAGTACTCTTGAGCAAAAAATAACATTCAGAGAAGTGTTCTAAGTTAAGACCCCCACATTACGAGCTCACAGCAGGGGTGCGTGCTCTGATGGGACTTGGAGGGTGAAGTGAACAAACTGGTAGGGTAAGGGACGACCCCCTTACAAGACAAATACTGAAATGCTAAAGGAGAAGGTTTCAGTTTCAGAGACGCTCTCATTTTATGTTAGCTGGAAAAATTACAACTACCCTCAGAAGGGCTCTAACTTTAGGTAACATGAAACTTTCTGGAAAACATGTCTGGCTTGGGGCCATTATGCAATATTCACAGAAGCTAGGAAAGATCTTTCCTTTGATAGTAAACCACATTAGGTTATAGGTATGTTAAGGCAAATCTTGGTATATCTAACTGTACACAACCAAGTAGAAATACAAAGAATTGGCACACATTTGGCCAAAAATGCATTTGGTCATCACCCTCTCTGGCTGGTTTTATTCAACCATTAGCTTAGATGACCATGTGTATACAGAGGTGGTGAGGGAGAGTCGTCGTGATGACCACAGACACACACAGTCTCTTTCCCCACCCCGTACCTGTTCACTGAACTGGCCTGCTCCCGCTACGATAAGCACAATTATGTTGCCCACAGCCACCGTCAACAGCCATCCTGCTTGAAGCACTGACTTCATGTTGGAGGGGGCCTGGGGAAACAACACACAGTCAGTCTCTAGATGGCAACGGCACAGCTGGAGCATACAACTTACCGATGCATTCAGTTGGGCAGTCCGCCCTAAAAATGCGCATCGAAAGTGGGTTTCGCATTAATATGTGAGCTCACATATAAAAAGGCTTATCACTTGGATAACAAGACACCCCAAACACTCATGTACGAACATACAAGAATTCCTTGTTTCCCACTCTCCACATCCTCACAACGTTGTTGTCCTGAGTTAAATGGGCAAATCTATAGATGAATCAATTCTATGTCTACAGAAGAGTTTCCAAGCAGAGCCATCCATCCCGTTCTCTTTCCCCTAAATGGAGGCTACTCTCTGGGCCAGGAGCTTGCTCTGCTGTGAGCTTCCCTGTCACGTCATGACACCCCTCTTGTCACCTATGATATGTAATTTTATTCGATTGTGAGGTCATCAGAGAAAGGGACTGTCCAACTCATATTTATGATCTTTACCGCAAGACTTAAAGGTGCTAGGTGTTGTAGGGTCACAATGACCTTAACTGTATTTTGATGAAATTGTTGAGAAACTAGCTTCTAATCAGCAGAATTTACCTCATGAGTCTCATCTTGAACAGTTGAAAGCAACATCTTTTAACTTTTAAAAGCTAGTCTTTAACCAGCATGTTTACTGGTAGCTATGAAGAAATCTCACCTGAGCCTTAACGATTATGAGGACACAACCCAGAAATGAACACCATAATGAACAGTTGATATCATTTAGTTGTTTCAGAACATAGACTCTGCTGCCTATCGTGGCCCTGGTCACGATCATTAATACAGCTTTCCCCCTTCAGGGCTGTAAATCTCCAGTATAGGATGTGGGAATGCAGAGTCATATGATACATGCACCCAAGAAGTTAAACAGAATCATATTATTACTTGATAAAAACATGACTTGGGGGATCTCAAACACCTTGTTTGATGGAAGATACCATAATGCTTTCTAGAACCTTCCCTCCTCCCCCCAGAATCTTTTAAACTATAAATATATTGCTTATTGAAGTTAGGTCCCAACAGGGGTGGGGGTAGGGGAAGGGTGGTAGAAACAATGACCAAGAGACCTGAGAATATGAGAACTCCAGTCCCGTGACAGAGAAAACCACCTCGCCGCAGGTGAGGAGGAAATACTGTGGGATCTGCAGAGCCATGTTAACTGTGTTGGGCGAAATATCCTCAAAGATGTGCAGTTCAGGGCAGCCAGTATCCTAAACCAATAAGGCAGAAGAGAGAAGATATTAAAATGGAAAATTGCTTCTAGAATAAAAATTGCTCAAACAGGCAAATGGAGCTTGGACTTCTAGAACCATGTCATACAATTTGTCAAATAAATACACTTTTAATTTATTTATCTATTTATTTATTTAACATCTTAATTTTATCTTTTTCAGTTTTCCAACATTCACTGTTTATGCACCACACCCAGCGCTCTATGCAATACGAGCGCTTATACCCTTTTTAAATATGCAACAGTGCCTTTTGTCCTCATGATGAAATGGCCTTGGTTTTGAAAATCTGTTCACTAGCGTTTTTCTCTTAAATCAGAGAGTAGAGTGGAAGTCAGGGTTTGTTTAAAACATTGCCATCTCTTTGAACTCAAGTTTGTAAGTCCATGTAAATAGTCTAGGAAGAGGCATCAGATGCTGGTCAACGTGGGCTTTTAGTCAGCCTCAGTCGTCTGTTTATTTTTATTCTAAAAATAACAGCACACTGAAGTCAGCAGTAAGTTAAAGAACTAGTGGCCAACTGAATGAATTCGAAGCCCATTTAAAACACAGATGCTAATGTTCCTCCATTTCAGTCATGACCAGGTCCTAAATGTTTGAGTAGAACTTCTGATTCAACAGAATGACTCACTGACCGTCCTTCCAATGACATAGGTGAACGCACTACCAAATTCAAGGTTGGATGATTGGAAATTTCTTTTACACTGTTGCGGAATCTGTTGGGTTGAGCTTATTGTAAAGTGTTTTCTGTGGAAAGAAAGAATTATATAGGTTAACTTTCCTGGTATTAACAGCTTCAATGTAGTGTTTAAGGAAAAATACTTGAAATCCTTGAACTTGGGAGCACAGTGTCCAGTGAGGTACTTACATGCCCGAAGGAAAAAACTGATACTCGCTGGCATCGTGACTGGTGACATTCACATAAACCTTGTCGTCCATGGTGATGTTGAAGCTCTCATCAAAATTGTTTATAAATCTGAAACAGAAAACCATCCGTCTTGTGACTGGACCAAGGGGTACTTTATTTAGGTCACAGTATATGTCCCTGAACTTGGACTGTGATCTCTTTTGGAAAGGACTTAAGATGTTTATGGAAGAGTTCTAGACTTATAAAGGCAGAAGGAAGCTACCCCAGGTTTGTCATTGTTCACACACTCATGAGAACACACCCACAAGAGCTGACCACAGTCTTCTGCTGGACCTGTTCTGAGCTCCTGGTAACTAGGAGCTAGTTCAATGGTATGTTGGGATATTAGCCTGGATGGAAACAGGAACTGGTTTGTGTTCAAGAAGGCAACGCTTTGTGTTCCTTGCTCAGAAGCTTTAGAACTAAAGGATTGAAGTAGAAGTTGCTTAGTACCCGAACAGTCTCCGTCCGGGCTTCTTTCTGGGGGTTGGGGATGGAAGGCCATTTTCTGTCCTTTACCTCTAGGAGCCTGAGCAGGGCAAGGCCCCAAAGAGTGGAGAGGAAGAAAAGAGTCGGTCTGGCAACCAGAGACACTTTTGGGGAGCTCACCTCCGAGAGGGAGTTCTGTGTCTGCAGGACCTGGAGCGATGGTGACCAGTGCTCTGCTAGAGCTCAGATGGGAGTGTAGCACCCACAGCCTTGGTGCTGGGTCTCAAGGCTTCCAGGGGCTGCAAAATCCTCTATGCCTAAGTGGCTTGCCTTCAAAGGACCATAAAGATGGCGACAGTGTGGACAGAAGATTGGATCCCTTCCTTTAGTGTTCCAGGCTATAGGAGACCCTGACGCTCTTATGGCACACCAGCCAGAAGGGTGCTGCCCCCAATGCGACTAGTGGATTTTTCCTGGACAGCTGAGGGAAAGCTTTCAGCAGATTATCCAATTTAAAGGATGGGCAGTCATAAGATTGTACACCCAAGGACTGCAGACAACAATTTAACTTGTACATTACTAAAACGTGGCCACATTTCATCGGCTTTGCGGCGACAAGTAATATTGGTCAAATTCTAGGTACTGGGACAACATTTCTCTGAATTAAGCTCAGGCCCTAAAGTCCCTGGGCATTTGACCTGGTGTAGTGTGACAGGTGCCTCACCGAGAACGGACTCCTGACCCAGGCCAGCAGGAGTCGCGTAGTCAGGTGGACATCTCCAAGTGAAATGGCTGGCTCGTAGGGTACCTCTCTGTTTAACGTTTTGAGGAACAGTTTTTCGAATTGTCTGCATCATTTTATCATTCTATATTCCCACCAGCAGTGTAGAAGTCTTCTGATTTGCCCACATCCCCACCACACTTGAAATCCTTGAACTTAGGATTCAAGTTATTACCAGTTTTTTTGGTTGCTTTTGTTTTGGTTTTTGGTTAGAGCCTGGTGAGTGTGAAGTGGTACCTCAATGTGGTTTTGATTCTCATTTCCCCAATAATTAATGATGTTGTGCATCTTTCCTAGACTTTTTGACTTTTTCTGTGTTTTCTTTGGAGAAATCTCTCTCTCTCTCTCTCTCTTTTTTTTTTTTACAGATTTTATTCATTTATTTGACACAGAGAGAGAGCACAAGAAGGGGGGAGCAGGAAATGGAGAAGCAGACTCCCTGCTGAGCAGCGAGCCCAATGCGGGGCTTGATCCCAGGACCCTGAGATCATGACCTGAGCTGAAGGCAGATGCTTAACACACTGAGCCATCCAGGCGCCTGAGAAACATCTCTTTGTTTCTTTGCTTTGCCCATTTAAAATATTGGGTTATTTGTCTTTTTACTTTTGAGCTGGAAGAGTTCTTTCTGTATTCAGAATCTCTTATCAATTATATGATTGCAAATATTTTCTCTCATTCTGTGAGCTGTTTTTTCATTGTTATGATGGTATCACTTGTAGCACGAAAGCTCTCCATGTGACAAAGCCCAAGTGACTATTTTTTTTTGGCTTCGTATCCAAGAAACTGCTGTCTAACCCCAGGTCACAAAGATTTATTGTTATTTTTCCTTTATAAATTTTGTTGTTTTAGCTATATTGGGTTTATGATCTACTGCGTACCTTTTTGTGTGTGGTCTCAGGTAGGGTCTGACATCAGTCTTCTGCATGTGGGTATCTGGTTGTCTCAGTACCAAAATGATTTTAATAAACCCACAACTACCTTTAAATGAAGATTTCTCTTTAATCTACTTATGACCATACTCCCTCCTTGAAGGATCTTTTTCAGTATGACAGTCATGGAAACCAAGTCTTGAAATGAACTGAACTTAAAACCAAGCCTATGCCTAGATTTTTCTAAACCTGAAATTGAGCTTTTTAGAAATTAATGAAGCATATATAATCACGTCATCTACATTAATGATTTTTGTACCACCAATGAATAAAAATACTTGTAAAATTTAAAAATTTTTCCTCATTCTCTTAACATATTTTTAAGTTACTTATAATGCTCAAATTAATTTGGTATAATAATTATATGTAATTTTTAACAGATACCATGTTCATGCATTATAGGTGTATGCTTAAATATTTTTATTGGATGTGGTAAAAGCTTTATAAAGATTTTTTAGTTTATTTATTTGAGAGAGAGAAAGTGAGAGAGGGCATGAGGGGGAGAAGGTCCGAGGCAGAAGCAGACTCCTCATGGAGCTGGGAGCCTAATGCGGGACTCGAGCCCAGGACTCTGTGATCATGATCTGAGCCGAAAGCAATTGTTCAACTAACTGAGCCACCTAGGCACCCCATGATAAAAGCTTTAAAGGCCACCTCTCTAGAGAAACTTTGTACATGGGGACAAAAAAAAAAAAAAACCATATATGAATGGGAATTGGATTACTGTTTGGAAAAATGGAAGCAACCTAAATTTCCTTGAACAATGGGTAAATAAATTGTGGTATGTACATGCAATGGAATATTATATAGTGGTTTGTGTGAGTGGATAAGGGATACTTATAGAAATATGGATAAGTATTAAAATATTTTATACTATACTTTATAATATATAATATTGTAGAACACACACAGGACCATAATATATTAAGTTTAAAAACATACTCAAGAACATTGTTTGTAAATATAATCATATATAGCAATATGTAATGTTAAAAAATTCATGAGAAAGATCAAAATCAAATTCTCAACCAATTTTGACCCCAGTATTGTCATTTTTTTTTTTTTGAGAGAGAGAGAGTGAGCAAGCATGTGTAATTGGAGGGAGGGGCAAACGGAGAGTGGGGAGAGAGAAACTTTAGTAGGTTCCATGCTCAACGTGCAGCACAGTGCAGGCCTTGATCTTATGTCTCTGATATCATGACCTGAGCTGAAATCAAGAGTTTGATACTTAACCAACTGAGCCACCCAGACGCCCCTGTCGCTTTACTTAAAGGACCCTGTTGAAGGTAGTCCACGGAAGTCTTGCAACTTAGTGATACCACATAATTAAAACGATTCCACTTTGTTTAAAATTCTCTCTACTCTTTCTTTAATTCATATATTATTCCAAAATCCAACCTCCTGACTTTCTCAAAGTTGTTCTATTTATCAGTTAGTTTCTGACATTGGTTTTTCAGAACTTCCCTATTTTATGGATTGTCTCTTGGACATTGCTGAAATAATCAGTCTTTGATCCACGGAAGATATGATGATGCCAATTAAAAGAAAAAAGTTTCTGGCTTATCTTTTACTACATGAGTGGGTTGGTGGGGTAAAATGTTGCTGATCTGATGTGTCCTTTCCCAAGATCTCAACAAAGAAAATTTTAAAGAAGAATGAAGCTTTAGCATAGCACGAGAACAAGAAAGGGTACCAAAATTTAGACTGTTCGAAGTTTCCAAAGTTTTGGAGACATTTCTGAAGAAATCAAAATGATGGTTCTGGGCCACGGAGGACAACCCAGAGGTACTTCCAGCTCAGAGACTCAGATGCAAAGATTAGGAAAGGGCCAGATGACCAGCATCAGAGGATTTCCTTCCAGGTCTGCTAGGACAGCTGTACGTATATGCATGTGTGCAGGACAGAAGAACAATCCAGAAGACACAAAGAAGATGTTATGGGCTGAATTGTATCTCCACCCCTCCCCCAATTCATATGTTGAAATTCTAACCCTTAGGACCTCAGAATGTGACTCTATTTGGAGGTAGGGTCTTTATTCCTTTTTCAAAAATTTTATTTATTTGAGAGAGAGAATGTGTGTGCATGCATGTGTGAGTCAGGGGAGGGGCAGAGGGAGAGGGAAAAGCAGACTTTGCACTGAGCACAGGGCCTGACGTGGGGCTTGATGTCAGGATCCCAAGATCATAACCTGAGCCAAAGGCAGATGCTTTAACTGACTGAGCCACCCAGGAGCCCCTGGAGGCAGGGCCTTTCAAGAGGTAATATGAAGTCATGAGGGATCCAAGATCACTTGTGTTCTTAGAAGAAGAGATGATCAGGACACAGACACACAGAAGAAAGACCATGTAAAGACAAAGAAGGCAACTCTCTCTAAGGCAAGGGGAGAAGCCTCAGACAAAACTAATCTAGCCAATGCCTTGATGTTGGACTTCAAGCCTCCAGAATCATGAGGAAATAATTTTCTGTTGTTTAAGCCTTCCAGCCTGTGGTACCTTGTGATGGCAGCCTTAGCAAACTCATACAGAAGAGAACAAAGAAAATGAGAAGGAACCAAAAATCAAAAGAACATAGTGCTGGCTACTATTCACATGTAGTTTTACTACAGAGATATGTGAGAACATCAAGGAGAAAGAAGATCCCCAAAGCTTGGTGAGGGGGAAATTAAATCAACTACAGAGAGTGGCAGATGGTGTGTGTGTGTGTGTGTGTTTGAGCACAATTGGGTTTTGGATGCCAATAGAGACAAGCCTTCAGGACTCTGGGAAGAAAATGGCGGCCAACCTATGACTAAGCAGGAGAACAGAAAAGCATTTTTGGGCAAGCAAGGACTTGCAAATTGCCTCACAGATTTTCTCGGTCAGATATCCGAGCACAAGTTTGCAGCCAAACAAGAAAGGTGACCCAGAATTCACGAAAGAAAGACACTAACCTGGACAAATGGTAAAAATTCTGTGAGGACAGTGGCATCACAGGACTACAGAGCAAAATGCCCTCGTTACATCAAAGGGCATGCTGAAGAGTTGGTTCTCAAAGAGGAAGGTGAATTCCCTGGGTCCATTCTCTGGATCACCCAGGAGGTAAAGGCTCATATGCTTTTGTCAACAAGAGGCCAAGTGAGTCACAGGAAAACCCAAAAGCTGTGCAAGAAAACCTTGGTTTAAAGATGTAGAACCATGGAACAATTCAGGGTATGTAATAGGCTATTCCAATTAACCTTGACATTCAGAACATTTCCATTTAAGGATATATTTTCAAGGATATAAAGTTACATTTCCTTCCCTTTCAGGCTTTTAGTGCATTGTGACTAATATTTTGATATTCAACTTGTAAATCCTATTTATTAATCATTTGTAGAATTGACGTAGCACATGGAGAACACACAAAGATAAACATTACAAATGTTAACAATGTGAAACAAGCCAGAGGTAAAGAGAGATGAAAAGTTAATTCCATTTCTTCACAATTTCCATTAGTAAGTTAATATTCATCCTCCTAATCATACTTTCCCTCCACTAGTTCATGTTTTACTGGTAACTGGTAAAAGCTGAAATCTGAAATTGTTAATGATTGTCACAGGGAAACAGAGATTGGCTGTAAGAGTTGAGGCCAATAGGAGCCCTATCCTCGTTTCTCCCCCAATTTATTCAGATTTTCTAATCTTACTTAAAAAGTGTATTTTCAGGTTTGCCTGAGTGGTTCAGTTGGTGAAGTGTCTGCCTTCAGCTCAAGTCCTGATCCCAGAGTCCCAAGATCGGGATCGAGCCCTGCATCGGGCTTCTTGCTCAGCAGGGAGTCTACTTCTCCCTCTAACCCTACCCCCCTCATGCTCTCTCTCACATAAATAAATAAAATCTTTGTTAAAAAGCATATTTACAGTCAATTGGCTTTTTGGTGTACAGTTCTATGAATTTGAACACATGTCTGGATTCAGAGAAGCACCATCACTGCCAAGATATGGACCAGTTCCATCGGCCCCTGCATCTACCTCATGCAGACCCACAGCCAAACCTCTCCTCCTCTCCTAACCCAAGGCAACCACTGATCTGTTCCCACATTCTTATCTTTTGTCGGTGGGGGGGCCATTTCCAGAATGTCACATAAACGGAATTACACAGTAGCTATGTAAGTTTTGAGACAGGCTTCTTTCATGGCACAATACGTTTGAAATGAATTTATATTGCCTGTATCACTAGTTCCTCTTTCCTAAGGACTCTTCTGTTGTATGGATGTAGTATAGTCTATAGTCAATTGTCTGTTGATCCATCACCCACTCAAGGTCATTGGGTGACTTCCAATCTTTGGCAATGACGAATAGAATTTCTATGAACATTTATGTTTAGGTTCTTATGTTGACATAAGTTTGCATTTCTCTAGGATAAATACCTGAGAACTGGCTAGCTGGGTTGTGTGGTAAGTATACCCTTAACTTTATAAGAAACTGCCTCACTGTTTTTCAGAGTGGCTATACCATTTTGCACACCCGTTAGCTAGAGCATGGGAGTTCTGGTTGCCCTGTCTCCTCCACAGCATTTGGTATTGTCAGTTTAAAAAAAATTATTAAATCCATCTAATAGGTATGTCATGCAACTCACTGTGGTTTTAATTTATATTTTTTAATGGCCAACAATGTCAAGCCTGTTTTCATGTGCTTCTTTGTCATCTGTATATCTTTGGTGAAATGTCTAAATCTTTTGCTCTTTTTAAACTGGGTTATTTCCTTACTATTATGTTTCGAGAGTATTTTATATATTCTGGATGCAGAGACTTAGTCAGATATGTGATTTGTAAATACTTTATACCAGCATGTAGCTTACCTTTTTCATTCTCTTAACAGTGAGATTTGCAGAATAAATGTTTTCAGTTTGAATGAAATCGAATTCACCTACGTCTACATATCTATATGTATATATTAAAAGGACACATTACTCAGGCACTAAAAAGAAGGCAACCTTGCCATTGTGACAACATAGATGAACCTAGAAACAGTAAGTGAAAACGAGCCGGACAAAGACAAATACTGCATGGTATCGCGTACATACGGATTCTAAAAAACAGTTGGAGTCATAGAAAAAAAGAGTAGACTGGTGATTGCCAGGACCCGAGGGGTGGGAAGCAGGGAAACGTTGTGGGAAAGGTACAAATTTAGTTCCATGATGAGTATGTTCTAATGTACAACGTGGTGACTGTACGTCATACTACATTGTATACTTCAAATGTGCTAAGCAGTTAGATCTTAAGCATTCCTTTTTTTTTTTTTTAGGTCTTAAGCATTCTTATCACACACACACACACACAAGTTCACTATAAGGTGATTGTGTTAGTTTGACTCTGGTAAATATTTCACAGTGGATACATACATTGAATCATATTGTCCACTTCAAATATAATTGATTTTGTCATTTATACCTCAGTAAAACTGGAAAAAATCATAGAAAAATAACACTATGATTTTGATAATAATTGCACTAACCCTATGGGTCCATCTGGGGAGAACTGACATTGTCACTGTATTAAGCCTTCTAATCAACGAAGCCAGCATATCTCTCCATTGATTTCACTCGTCATCAATTTCTTCCATAAGCCTTTTGTAGTTTTAGTTCTCAAATCTCATATATGTTTTTATTAGCTTTGTACCTACTAGTTTGTCTTTTTGGGGAGCTATTGTATAGTTTTAACTTTTCAGTTTCCAATAATTCATTGCTGGCACATAGAAATATGATTTTTGTTGTTGATCTTATATTTTGTAACATTTCTACACTCATATCTAAACTCACTTATTGAGTCTATGAACTTTTTTGGTAGAGTCTTTGGGACCTGTGCAGGTCCTTATGTCATCTGTAAGTAGGAATAGTTTTTATTTCTTTCCTTCCAGTTAAAATGCTTTATTTCTTTTTCCAGTCTCATTGCACTGGTGCCCAGAAGGATGCTGAAAAGGAGTGGAGGGTGTGGACAATCTTATGGGAAGAGCATTGAGACTTTCTTCATTCATTATAATGGTAGCTTGGGTTTTTTAGACATCCTTTTTCAGAGTCAGGAAGTTCCCTTCAATTACTAGTTTGCTGAGGTCTCTTTTTAAATCATGAATGGACACTGAATTTTATCAAATGTTTTTCCTGCATCCATGGAAATGATGATACGGATTTGTCTCTTTAATTTATTAAGATGATAGATGATATCGATTGATATTTTTAAGAATGTTGAACCGCCTTACATTGTTGGGGTAAATTCCTATACTCTCATTTTACAGCCTTGTTGCAGTGGGACTTTACTATGGGAAGGCATTACTTCCATAAGAAGCTGATAAGACTTGAGTTTTAAAGAAAAGTACATACCTGATGCCATTTTCTCCTTTTTCTGGCTTCTGGTTAAGGCCATCCTTTACCTGAGAAAGAAAGCATTTTCAAATCTAATCCATTAGAATAAATTTAGATGACCATTTCAGCGCTTGAGAAGGAGAGTGATGTTGACATTTATCCTAGGAGCTAAGGGCGTATGATAACATTTGCAAAGCTCCGTCCTTCAGTCCCCATTCTCCTGGAGGTGAAATGAGTCTCTACAATTTTTGATGTTTGCTTTCTAGTGCTTCCACAGAACATGACTATCCAAGAATTGAGAACAAATCACTCAAGAGCTCCCTAATAAAATACACGACCAAGAAGTCTTAATTCCATATGGCAGTTTTCTAGAAGGTCACAGAAGGTCACCTCACAGAACACCTTCCACTCCTCCACTCAGTTCAACTCTACTTCCATGGTTTCCTAATATGCTCCATGGCCCATCTAGATGCTGATATTTTGTCATGAAATATCTCATACATATTTTTATTGCTTTTGCCTGATATTTTCACTAAATTCTTTTCAGAGACTGTTTTAATTTTCCAATTACCCAGTGTGATTTTTTAACCAATATAATTTAAGATGTATGTAAAATTTTATCTCAAGAAGTTGCTAAGAATGCACCTATGTACTTTGTGTGACTTGCATGTTCTCACACACACCCTCCACTGTGCCCCCAGATTCTTTTTTTTGGAGGGAGGGTGTGGGGGCCAGGCATAGGAAGAATCTTAAGCAGGCTCCACACCCAGCATGGAGTCTGATGCGGGGCTCAATCTCACAACCCTGAGATCACGACCTGAGCTAGAATCAAGAGTCGGACACTTTAATTGACTGAGCCACCCAGGCACCTCCCCGACAAAAGTTCTTTTTAAATTTTTAAATTAATTTTTAAATGAATATTAACCCTTCCCACCCACCAATGTTTTCTTCGAAGTCAAATGACTTGTATCTTCAAAGAAGGAAGAACTTGAGGACTAACTCTCACAATACCACCTGGGCTAAAGCAATGCACACAACTGAAAGGCTCTGTCACCGACATCACACACAGTAAAGAATCAGCTGTAGGTGTCCAACGACTTACCACTTGGAAATTATTGGGGGCCCTCACTAGAAGGGTGTGCCGATGGCCCTGCTCAAAGTTATAAGTCACCACATTGACTAGTGAACCAGGAAATGAAATGTTTATACTTGTCAGTTTGTCTCCAGCAAAAGTCATGAAATCATTTGTCTGCATTGGGAGAGAAGAAGTCACAGTTAATACCACAGAGTCTGGCTCTGCCTCGGTTCACGTTCACACGCATCGAAAAATGCCTTGTGGGAGCTGGTGTTGGTTTGTCTCAGCACCGCCCCTCCCCCACCACGGACTCCATCATGACGTTGTCTCGTGTTATGCAAGAATTAGGCTTTTGGCACAGCACTTTACTTTTTGTTTCTTTTTCTGAAAATACATGTTCTGGAAATCATCTCTACCATGGGGCAGAGAACAGCATCAGGGATAAAAGAATAACCTGGGAGGAAATCAGTCCCGAGCTGCTCCAGGCACCAGAAGTCACATTTTCTTTTTTCTATAAGATCATCAGTTTCATAAACTCCAAGGGAGCAGCTCTCCACTGTGGCTAAACAGGAAGGAGACCAGGTAAATCCAAACCCCTGGGTTACTGGAATTTTCAGAGCTCTTCAGGTGATTCTAACGTGGAGTTCAGGTTAAAAACCTCTAATTCAGACCAGTGACCATCCAGATGAGGGCTTTCCAGCCTGGGCTGGGCTGGCATTTGGGACCAGATAAGTCTAGGTTGTGGAACTGTGCGCCAGCCTCCCTGGTTTCCTCCTTCTGAAATGCCAATAGCAGCAGGATCTCCGTTGTGACACTGAAAACTGTCTCCAGAAATTGCCAGATGTCCCTGAGGCGGCCAAATGGTAGAGAACCACAGACAGAGCCTTGCTATTTAAAGTGTGACTCCACACACCAACCGTGGCACCCCTCCCCTGAGAGCACGTTAAAAATGCAAAATTTTACAAATTCCCCAGGCGATTCACATGCCCGTTAAAGTCTGAGGCACACTGGTCTAGTGCGAAGCCCAAAGAGACCGAGATACTAAGGCAGTTCACTTCCATACTTGTAGGAATTACATAAAGATCAAGAAGATCAGTGTTTCCCAAGCCTATTATAACTCAGGTCCGAAGAGAAAAGAGAAAGTCGCATTTCTTTCTACTTACTTGACTCATCTGCGGAAGTGTTACTTCCATTCCAGGAAAAGATGCCGTGATGTTACTGTTCCCTACATTCAACAGTTTAACTTGGACTTCATTTGGCCTGGGGAAGACTGGGAGAGTTCTCTGAGCAAAAGAAGGGAAAGCGGGCAGTGATGTCTTCCGTGCTGACTGCAGATGAGCCTGGCCCCGTCACCAGCGCCCCCACCCTCCAGCCGTGGAAAGCTGTCGCGGCAGAGAGATCAAACACCCCCTCGAGGTCTCCCATCGCTCGCCTCACGGCACCCAGAGGAACACACAGAACAGGGAAGTGATCACAGAGAGGCTGCCCTTGGTCCCAACACCTCCAGGCCGAAGGATGCCAGGAAAGGAAGCCTCCTATCTGAGGGTCAGAGCAAACACAACCCAAATGAGTGTGTATCTTGCTGTAGCATGGGAGATCTGCTCTCCTGGGAGGCCAGCGTCGTCCCCTCTAACTCTGGAAGCCACGGCCACGGCCTGACCGTGCCCTAAACCTCCTTTCGCAAGTGATCTATGCCTCCTGCCTCCATACACTTGTTCAGGGCTCCTGCCTTTTCCCCACAGTGCTCTCTCTCTCCAATCCCAGGGTCCCTAAAGCAACCTATTCCATTCTAAAGTCTATCCTAGTTTCACAATGCATTTGGCACAAAGCTAGCCAAGTTCAGGAGCAAACGAGTACACCCACATGAGCAGGAGCCCTACACACGGTAGCTAACACGTGAAAACAACTCAAATGCCCATCAACAGACAGACCAACAAAACGCTGTCCATCCAACAGTAGACTGATTCCACTGTAAAAAAAAAAAAAAAAAAAAAAGGAGGAGATTTTGACACCTGCTATGACATGGATGAACCTCGAGGAAATCAGGCTCCGTGAAATCAGCCAATCACAAGGGACAGGCACTCTACAAATCCACTTACAGGAAGTACCAGCAGCAGACAAACTCATGCAGACAGAAGGTAGAATGGTGAGTGCCGGGCTGGTGGGGGGTGGGGAGGGGAAGTGGGGCGTTGTTTTTCAATGGGCACAGAGTTTTTGTTTGGCAAGATGAAAAGTTTTCTGGAGATGAGTCACACAATAAGGTGAACACATTTAACACTACTGAATGTACACTGAGACATGGGTAAGATGGTAAATTTTTGTTCCCTATATGTTATCACACCTAAAAATTTAAAAAGAAAAATTAGAAGGAAGGAGGGAGAGAGACAGAAACAGAGAGAGACACACACAGAGACTGAGGGTAGGAGACAGAGAAAGGAGAATGGGAGAAGCAGGAGGAGAGCGTCTACCTCCTGTCTCACACACTACACAACACCCGCTTCTAGCCTGCTCTCACACTGAGGACACCAGGAGCTGGTTTGGTGCCACTGCGGATCTGGCAGACTGAAGACCACGGCGTGTGAACGAACTAACATCACTAGAAACATGAGAATACAAAAGGCATCTTCCCGAAGACAGCTGAAACATTTAAAAAGGCTGCCTGTTTGACAGGGATGACCCTCTCCCCAGACTTCCTAGGCGTTCAGATTGTGAAAGAAACAAACTCCAACTCCCATTACAAAAACAGTGTCCACAGAAACTCCCCGTGTAACTGCCATCCCCCTGCCCCTGCCAAAGCACACCCGTCCGACCCTCCTCCCGGCTGCCCTGTCACAGTGCGGAACACCCATGGTGCACGCTGCCTGGAGGGACCGTTTTGCCCCTGTGGCATCTCCACATGGTCCCTAGCTCCAGGACCTCCCTGCCTTAGCCCCTGGCCTCCCTGCGGTCCCGGAGAAAGACGCCTTCTGAATGCCCCACCCGACCTGCAGGAAAGTCCCCTGGGGAATCAGAGGGCAACTTACATCAATTTCCACCTGCACAATTGCCGCCACTACAAAAGCCATGGAAGCCAGGAACATTCCAACTGTCATCTTCTTCAAGGAGCTGGGAGACACAGGGAAGAATGACTCTCCGCCAGCCTCATACCAGCGAGCGAACGATGACACTCCTTTCCCACCACCCACCTATACAAAACTAGCTTCCCTAGGAAACACCAAATGAAATTGTCTCATGCTGTCTTATTTATAATCAAGACTAAGAGGGGTAAAGGTAATATAGCCTTTAATTTGCATTTTTACATTTAATTTCTAGAAACCGTAGCTCAGGGGATACTTGGGATGAACATTAACATGTCCATTGTCTACATATATGAAACACTTTAATTAGAGGATTTTCTGGCTGCCATTAATAGAACTTTCAGTTTAAGGGCAAATTTCCAGAAACATCAGCATACCAGCCCCTAATTCAAGTATAATTCTTTAAAAACCCCATCATCTAGGTGGTGTGGTGGGAGGGGACACATTCTTTCCTCACCCCACCCCCAACCTGCCAGTCACCTACGTGAAATTGAGGCCACATTTTGCAATCAGAGGATAGACCACGGCATCCATGATGGGGACCATGATGACAATCAAGATGGCGTTCACGGTCTGTGGGGGGAGCGGAAATGAACTGTTAGCCGTGGTCTCAAAGGTGACTTGAACTCAGAAGGCAACTTAAGTATTTTCTTCCTACCTGCATCTGATCCGGCTGAATTTCAATAGCTCCCTAAAAAGAGGGGGGACAAGTCTTACTGAGAGGCTCCCACAGAGGATCAGCTGGGAGGGATGAAGAACGTCATGACGGGGAAAGGGGGCGAAGGGATTGGAGCAAAGGAGCAGTGACCAGGGGAGGTAGAGAAGCTTGATACCCGGGACTTACAATTTTCCCATTCATGGCTGTTGCTTGCAGTGTCCACCTGGAGCCCTGAAAAACGAATACGTTCAATGCATCATTTGGGGACGGGGGTTTAAACATTTTACAAGCCAAGGTTGAGTCTTTTCCAGATCCAGAATGAAGTCTGGAGTGTTATGGGATTCAAATGTTTTTTCCAACATCAAGTTTATCTTCCAGCTGCACTGGAACACTGGGTAAAACCAAACCCCTTGTGTTTCTGCTGCAGAAAGTAACATGACATCTAGTTGCCCACCCCCCACACACTGCCCCCAATGAAGAACCTACAAAGCACTACTCTGAGATGCAGCTATCCTTAGGAAACACAAAGAAGTCCATCTGAGACCTGCTGGAAAGCATGACGTCACCTGCAAGGTGGAGGAGGCCTCCGTTCACTGGCATCACAGCTTCAAGAACATCATTATTGCCTAAGGGCCATTTCTGACAGTCCAGGCTGTCCTCAGTGGAAATCCCTCCAGAGGGCGATGGATTTCAACCTGGGCAGCCTAGTTACGTTCAACCTATTTTTGTATAAAGGAGACTCCGGACTGTTCACATACACATGATTATTTCCACGGAGGACTGAACACATATGGGTTTCAACATAATCTGTCAACTCCATTTAAAAGGCATCATGGAAAGTCAGGAAATAGGCCACTGCTTGAATTCTTTTTTTTTTTTTAAGTAATCTCTACACCCAACGTGGGGCTTGAATTCGGGACACTGAGATCAAGAATCTACCCACTGAGCCACCCAGGCGCCCCATACTTGAGTTCTTAACAGATGCCAGCCATGGATTGCTTTATCCACAGTCTCTCATTTGATCACCACAGCCTTGTCACAGGTGATTAACCTTCCAGGAGGGTTATGGACTCCCCCCTCGGCACACCACTAAAAGGCGATGAGTGTATTTCTAGTGCAGGTCTGATTCCAAGAGCTGGTTTTTACTCGACATGCAAATTTGCCTCCCTGTGCGTAAGATGCTGGTCTAAATCCCATACTTGCAATAAGGAGATTGGTGTGTTTGTTCAAATTTTTTCCAAGAGATGTTTTGCCCTTCTAATAATCCTTCTTGGGGGCATCTGGGTGGCTCAGTTGATTAAGCGACTGCCTTCGGCTCAGGGCCCGAGATGGAGCCCTCTGTCTGGCCCCCTGCTCAGTGGGAAGCCTGCTTCCCCCTCTCTCTCTGCCCCTCTCCCTGCTCATGCACGTTCTCTCTCTCTCATAAATAAATAATCTTTAAAAAAATAATCCTTCCTGCACAATAAAACCTTATAAATTTTTTTGAAGCTCCAGTTTCTAGAAGAAATAATATCTTATAACTTTGGTTACTGAGTACCATGCATTGAGTTGTTTAATCCAAATCTGAGAAATTTCTACATCTGCTGGAGCAAGAGCAGGGCGACAAGGTGGTGAGCTGGGTTCCAGTTCCTTGCTCTGGTCAGAATGGCTTGGGCAATCATCTCCAATCCTGGAAAGCACTGCTATCTTACGCGTTCCATTTTAGCACGAGAGGTACCAAGCCCCTCTCAGCTTAAATATTCTATGGATCCCATAAAAGGCAATATTGTACATCCTCTGAGCATACTGTTTCAGAAAAACTAATTCTTTATTCTTAGTTTGATGGGTAAGAGTTGTACATACCTTGATCAAATCTTACCCAGGTCTCCTTTACACACCTAATTTTCTTCATTGTTTTGCAACGGAAATGTGGAGAGAACCATCTAGAATTTTTTGTTTTGTTTTGTTTTAAAGAAATTCAGTGTGGGGTGCCTGGGGGGCTCAGCTGGTTGAGCATCTGACTAATGATTTTGGCTCAGGGCACGATCTCATGGGTCGAGGGACTGAGCCCCAGGTTGGGCTCCATGCCCAGCAGGTAGTCTGCTTGGAGCTCTCTCTCGCCCTCTAACCCTCCCCTTACTTGCACGGGCACACGTGCGCACACGCACATACACACTCTGTCTCTCTCAAATAAATCTTAAAAAAAAAAAAAAGGAAACTCAGTGTGATCTAAAAATAAATGAAGTATAAAAAAGAAACCAGAAGAGAATGTCTCTAGGAGGTAAATACTAGCTATTGCCCCGTCCGTGGTAGCACCCACGGGACCTCGGCTAAATACAGATATTTGTACAGAAACACCACGTCACACTACCTGCTGGTCGAACAGGGCCCAGAACATTGGGAGCGGAATGTACAGGAACATCACCCTGGTGACCATCTTAATTTGAGAGATGAGTCGCTCCTGTTGATGAAGTGGGGAAAGGACAAATCAGCCATAACCTGCGTCGCTCACGGTGATCAGCGACGTTGTCTTAGGCTGGACCTACTTGCAACCAGAGCCAAGCTGGGAGGTGACTAGTTGTTCCAAGGAATCCTACCCCAGATTTTTTTTTTTTTTTGAGAAAACCCCAAACTCCTCAGCTATTTAAAAATGCTTAGAAGGCATTTTACTAGAAGTTAAATGTACTTCCAAGAAATGAAAACCCCACCCTCCACCGACTCTTCTGTTTTCAAACTAGTTGTGTGATCACAGTCACGTATAATTAATGACAGATTATGCCAAATGAAAAACTATGAAAAGATAACATGGTTTCCAGAGAAATTCTACCCATTGTTTATCAAGCTCTGCTCCAAATTAAAAAACACTCTTGCGTAGTCTTATTTAAAACCCTAATCGAGTTTACAAGGCTACAGCTGATTATTTTGTGCATGTGGCCTGAGTCACAGGAATCGCGCCCAGGCTGCTGGCCTTCTGGAGGGGGACCCGGAGCCACCACGGCAGGACTGACCACTTACATCGTATTTCTCTCGAGCCCAGTCCAGCCAGTGCTCCCTCTTGGGAAACTCCTTACTCCGGTGCCTAAACCTATTTTTGAGGGCAAACTGAAAGAAGGAAGAGAAATCAAATTTCAAAACAGAACCAACTTCTTTACCAGGAAAACGCATTTCAATGAAACTGCCTTTCAGGGAAAACTGTGTTCCCGAGAAAAGACGGATATAAAATTGTATATGTTAGTGTAACGATGACACAAAAAGGCATAACCTGCATTTATTTCTAATCTCTTCCTAACTATGAGACTATGAGTGGGGTAAACAAAGTCACACTGTTACCACTTTACTCTCCACGCCCTCTGGAGAGGAGCATTCCATGGAAATATCATGTGTGCCATTTGTGATTTTAGTTTTCTGGTAGCTATATTAAAAAGATACACAGATACACCTGAAACTGATATACTACAGTGCCTCAACCATACGAGAATTAGGGACCTGGGTGGCTCAGTCGGTTAAGCATCTGCCTTTGGCTCAGGTCATGATCTCAGGGTTCTAAGATCACTCCCAAATAAGTAAGTAAATAAATAAATAAAATCTCTCATTCTCACTCTCTTAAATAAATAAAATCTTAAAAAAACTGTACCAGAATTAAAATAATTAAAATAAAAATATATAGAAGTGTAAAAAAAGTAACAGGGAAACAGGTGAAATTAATTTTAAATATGTTCAGTTATTTAACCCAATAAACCCCAAATATGGCCTTAATAGGTAATAAATTAATAGTAATGGTAAATCAATCATAAAATAATTATGGAAACAATTATTAATCCTACCAAATATTAAAATTAATGAGAAATTCTACATTTTTTTTCATTTCAAGTCTTCAAAATCCAAGGTATATCTTACACTTTTGGAACATCCCAATGTGGATGCTCAATTTTTATCAGAAATGTTAGATTTGGGTTTACTTTTCATAAAATTTATGTCTTGAAATGTCAATTTATATACCTAAGTTGTTCCAAAGATACTTAATTCCACTCACTAAGTGGAGCAACGGTTTTAAAATTTAAGACTGAGAACCCACTATCCAGAAATAAATTTATATGAAGTTACGTAACTTAGATTAATTTGAATGAAATGCAACTTAAAACTCAGTTTCTGGTTGCACTTGTCACATTTCAAACATGGGACAGCCACTTGTGGCTGGTGGCTACCAGGCTGAGGACGCAGGTCCACCAAACAGGCAGCAAGAGAAAGCGATGCCCCAGGTGGCTAGGGACACACGTGTGACCGCAGTGCAGGGACTTTCAAAGCGACAGGCTGATTTGAGAACACTGGGAAGTACGATTCTTGCGACTCTAAATAGCTTCTTGTTCTTTCGTTGTTTAAGTTGTCAAGTCCTTGTTAAGGAAGGACTTGGAGAGAGAATTGGTAAGATCTGCTTTTAGCATAGAAAAAAACATCTGTAGTGGGAATTGATCTCATGTGAGGGGAAAGTACAGGAGGAACAGCTACAAGAGGAGAGAGGTTTTCCGACCTTGATAGGACACATTTATTTCACAACGTAACGTACACATGTATAATTTAATGCAATAAAGCCAAGTAAAGGGCAAATAAAAGGCTAAAATTATTTTAAGCCTGTCTTTTCACCCAAGACTATCCACACATGTGGGGTTTTTTTTAAATAGATAAGTGATACATTTCCCCCGATTCCACAATGGTCTATATATTTAAAAAATGGATACTATAGCTGCGCCTGGGTGGCTCAGTCGTTAAGTGTCTGCCTTTGGCTCAGGTTATGAGTCCCAAGGTCTCGGCTCAGGTTATGATTCCCAGGGTCCTGGGATCGAGCCCCGAATCGGGCTCTCTGCTCAGCGGAAAGCCTGCTTCCCCCTCTCCCATTCCCCCTGCTTGTGTTCCCTCTCTCACTGTGTCTCTCTCTGTCGAATAAATAAAATCTTTTTTAAAAAAATGGAGACTATATAGGGAGGAGAGTTATTTGACTCCTTTTTAGAAAGATTCCCTACACTCAACATTTATTTTCTGCCTTTAAGTATACCCGTATGGACATATACCACATAGATGCATACAGAACAAACCATATCCTGCATGTTCCTGTCACCAAACAGTCTGAAAACAAGGCTTCCGATGGCTACGTAAGATGGACAGATGCACTATGAGTTCAGCACTGTTCTGTTTCCAGGAATTTGGTGTTATGAATTTTTGCTGTTATAAATATTAGAGTGATAATCTTTATATGTGTATCTGTTCATTTTTAAAAGATTTTATTGATTTATTTGCCAGAGAGAGAGAGCACATCAGGGGAGAGGGAAAAGCAGACTCCCCACTGAGCAGGGAGCCCGATGTAGGACTCGATTCCAGGACTCTGGGTTCATGACCTGAGCCAAAGGCAGATGCTTAAACAACTGAGCCCTCCAGGTGCCCCCATTTAGTGTGTTCATTTAAAAACTTATTTTCTTTGCCTTAATTCCTGAGACTTTACATACTTCAGATCCATGACACACAGCATGAAACCATGACTCCCACCTTCGGCTTCACGCCTTCCTGACCGACATCAGCCAGGGACTGCCTGTTTGATCGCTGAGAGTCGCTCTGCTTTGCCTTTCTTTGACCACCCATCTAACTGAACAGTTCAAAATCCCTTTCTATCCCTCCCTGTTTGAGTTCCATTTGTGTCCTTTTCCGTTTGGCGAGTTTTATAAGAAACTTCAGTTTATTGCAACAGCTAAGAACAATAATAAAATGTTTAAAGAACAGTCAGTGCTCCATTGCATTTTACTTTAAAGGCAGTAGAAGGTTCTGGGGTGACTAAATGTCTTCGAGAGAGAGAGAACTACCGAAATACTTACACCAATGCACTTGACAACCTTAGCCATGACATTACCCTGGGGTTGAAACTTCTTGTACATTCCACTGCCAATGACAAACACAACTGGGAAGGAAAAGAAGACATGTTAACAAGGCATTGGACAGAACTACCTGGGACCTAGAAGATGTGCTTTTATTTGAGTTATAACCTTGTTTTGGATATACTGAGATTACTCACAGAATAGGCTTGCCTACCTATCTCCCCGATTAGAAAGTGCTTTGGGTCCTAACATTCGCTGGAGTTTCCAAGCAATGTTGTATTTGTGTTCTCATACACAGACACTGAAGCTTATTACTACTAGAACATACTCTTTGATATTAGAATGACTCAGATGGATTAAATGAAAATTTACCTAATGCCAACTGAATACAATGTTTGGCCTAGAACGGTAGTTTTTGAAATCCTCTCTATCTCCTTACACAGCATCAGAGAGGAGAAGGTATATATGAGCCTTTTAGGGGAGGGGGGCACTGTTTGGAATTATGGAAGAAAATAGGCACAGGAAAGGGGGAAATATTGAGCTCTGACACAGGTGCATGGATAAAGAGAGATGGCTACAAGCTGGGCAAACAGGGTTAAAGTGGGCACACACAGTGGTCTTAAAAACTAAAAAATATCAGAGAAAAGTACAACCCAACCGACTGAGCCACCCAGGCGTCCCCTCTGGTGGAAACACTTTGAGACGATACTTTATGGAAATCTAGACACTCGCTGGAAGTATTTAAGCAGGAATTGGACCAGGTTGCCTGGTCTTGGGCAAGCTAGAGATGAGCACACATGGATGAGAACAAATGCTTTCGGCCCCGGGGTTGTCGAGTCTAATGGAGCCCATCACTTCTACTTTAGTCTGCCTAAATAGTATCAAACCTTTCAGTGCCCAGCTCAAGCGATCCCGGTTCCTGTAGACCCTTTTCTCACCTTGTTCCCTCTGAAACGATACTCTAGCTCTACTTTGATTCTCAGAGCCCAGGAATTCTTAGTATGATTTGTCCCATGACCTTCCACAAATTGGTTGCAATAATTAACGGGAGGGTCTGACCTGATCATAGGATTGTATTAATTCAACTAATTTCTACTTACTCAGAGACACGGCCATGAGAGCCGCAGGAACCCCAAAGGCCAGTGGGTAACATGCTTGTTTACTGTGAATTCCACACTGTTGAACTGAGGAGAAATTACAAGATTAAAATCCATGATGGCATTGGCAATGCTCATATGATTACCTTTTCAAAAATCCCTACCTGGTTATTACATATTGTTTTCACTTAATGTTCTAGACACATCCATCTGCCTCATTGATTTCATTGCCCACTGAGCCAAACAGCTTTGGAGTAAAAAGAGTAGGAGCTGAACACAGCTTCTAATCTTAGACCCGAAATAGATGCTGGTATTAGCCAAGCCAAAATCAGTGGGAACCCTTAAGTGGATTTGCTTAGTGGGGGAGATAGAAGTGACCTGGATAGAGTAACTTATGATAGGGGACTCGGTAAATAAAACCAAAAGTACCCTGGGAAATCAAGATTGTGTGTTCCTGAATTCATGCTAATTAGAAAGCAATTAGATGGCCCAGGGTGGGGGTCAATAAACTTTTCTGTGACGAGCCAGGTAGTAAATATTTTAGACTTTGTGGATGATTTAGTCTTTGTTTCAACTACCCAAACCTGACTTTGTAGGATGAAAGCAGCCATAGACAATAGACAAATGGATGGTCTTGTCCAGATTTCCAGATCTGGGCCCTTGGCCATAGTTTGCTAACCCCTGACTGCAGATTTATTTTAGCTCTGAGATCCTAGGGCTGGTAGGAGGAAAATACAGACTTTGGAAGGAGCAACAGAGATTATTGGGAATTCCTTCCATGGAACGAAGCCTCCAGGAATAATCTGATCAAAAGGGGTTTGACTCTGTCTTTGACTAGCTGTTTCACAGTTCCGGAGAGAAAGAAGTTAACTCGTAGAAAATCGAGTCACGCAAATGTTTCTCGTTCATAGCTGTACAAATGATTCCAGCTCGTGGCAATGCAAAAGGGTTAAGAGTATCAGTCTCCGTCCGGCAAATGCTTATTTGGGTTGACCGTGGCAGTATTCCAGTTCCTCCTTATAAAATCTCAGCACTTGCTTTCACATTTGTATGAGAGCCACGACTTTACCTTTTCAATGATCCTTCCACACATTCTGCAATTCAGGCATGCATAGTACGTATTCTAGTGGAAAGTAGAGGCAGGGGAGGAGAGGGGAGGGGAGGGAACGTAATGCAAGAATGCAAGCTAGTAAATGTTTATATACAACAAGTTGGAATGGGGTTTAAGTGTCATCGTCAAATTACTACTCCTTGCAGAAATACACAAATCCCCATAAAATGTTTTCTTTCATCATTTAATCTGTTTTGCATGGTGTCTACCAGGAGGTCGTTTGGGTCCAGTCTCTCCGTGAATATCCCCTCCTTCCATGTGGGAAATTCACAAACTCTCGGTGGCGTGTCAGCCAGCACAAAAATGTGCGAGCTGTTGATAGCCGCTGTCTCATTCTCTTTCCTGGGCAGTTCTTTTAGAAATAGCTGAGATGAGAGGAACACAAAGAATAAAACTTTGCCCATTAAATTCTTCCTAGCTCGCTGAACGTCACCAGGAGCAAAGCTTGAAAAGCAAAAATGTCAACAATGACCCATCCAGGTGAGGTTTCCAAACTGCACCTCTTGTCTCATTCTTGACCGTGAACAAAGACTTTGCATTAATAATAATTTAGAAAAATTGATTGCTATCCTTGGGATGTTTTAGGTTCTTCAGTGGTCCTTGGGATCAGGGGGTCAATAAAGATCAGAAAAGACAAGAAGCTCATCTTCTGAATTTCCAAAGTGAACAGTGTGTATCCCACAGTGGAAGTGTAACGGGAGAAGAGGGACAAAATGAACACACGGAACACGGACTTAAGCTTTCCACCTGACTTTCTCTCCATAATGAAAAAGAGAAAAACAGAAGTCCTCTTCAGATATATATATATTTTTTACCTCTGAGGATGGGAGTGATGATAGTAGAAAGCAAGCTTCCAGCATTAATGGCCAAATAAAAGATGGAAAAGAATCTGTTTCTTTGTTTTTCCTGTAATAAGAAGGAAAAAAGTTACAAGATGACTCTGGTTATGTATTAATGGATAAAATGTAATTGATGATTTGTCTTCACTTCTAACTTAGTTTTGGTCAGTATCCTACTTTCAAATGTCCTTGAAAAGAATCAAATGGAGAACAGACTTTGTGTCAGGGGAATGTGATTCCTAGACGTTTGTAACTCATTTATGTAGTTTCTATGAAGGAGCGTGATCTTACCTGGCCCTCTTCAAACTGATCTCCACCAAATGCAGACACACAGGGCTTTATTCCTCCCGTTCCCAGAGCTATCAGGGCCAGGCCAATCATGGACAGTGCCCTAGGGGAAGGAGAGGGGTTATTGCAGAAATGTAAGATTCTTTTTTTTTTTTTTTTTTAAGGTAGGCTCCATACCCAGCGTGGAACCCAACGTGGGACTCGAACTCACAACCCTGAGAGCAAGACCCTGAGCTGAGATCCAGAGTCAGATGCTTAACTGACTGAGACATCCAGGTGCCCCAGAAATATGAGATTCTTAAAAGCAAGAGCCTCTCTTTCCTTTAATGTCCCTCAGAAGACCAGGCACAGTGGCTTTTGGGTTCTTGGCCCCGATTTCCAATGTAGGGAGGGAGTTCCCCACACCACCAGCAAGCACTTCTCAGACACCAGCTGGGTGTCCTACAATTCAACTCCATTCTGACACTATCTACCCAGTGATGGAATCAGGCTCCGCAGGTGAAGGGCTTGGTCCCGTAAGACTGTCCTCCCCACCCTCCAGGCGCCTGGGTGGCTCAGTGGGTTGGGGCCTCTGCCTTCGGCTCAGGTCATGATCCCAGGTCCTGGGATCGGGCCCCGCGTTGGACTCTCTGCTCTGCGGGGAGCCAGCATCCTCCTCTCTCTCTCTCTGCCTGCCTCTCTGCCTACTTGTGATCTCTGTCTGTCAAATAAATAAACAAAATCTTAAAAAAAAAAAAAAAGACTGCCCCCCCCCCCCGCCAATAAGCCCCATCAGGTACCAGGTGCAAACCTAGGTGGTCACCTGGGCTTCTGACTGATGGATAAGGCTTGGAGGTTCCAAAGACCCTCTCCTTGAACTTCAGATGCCACTCACAAGTCCAGGTTGTTACTTGTACTTCTCACCTACTGGCTACAAATTGGTGATTCACAAGACCTCCTCCTAGGGTCCAAGGAATTTGCTGGAGCTGCTCACATTGCTCAGGAAATACTTTACTTCCTAGATCACTGGTTTATTATGAAAGGATAGAACTTGGGAACACCCAACTGGAAGAGATGCACAGGGCAGGGTAGGTGGGAAGGGGGACAGGGCTGCCATGCCCCCTCCAGGGCGCTCCTGCCCTCTACCTGAACTTGCTCACCATGAAAGCTCTCCCTACCTAGTCCTATGGTTTTTATGTAGGCTTCATTACGCAGACATGATTGATTAAATCACTGGCCACTGGATATTAATTCAATGTCCAGCCCCTCTTCTCCTCCATGGAGGTTGGGGAGTGGTGTGCATATGAATGAAAGCTCCAATCCCCTAATCATATAATTGGTTCTTTATTTTTTCTAGAATGTAATGCTTTTATTTTATTTTATTATTTTTTTAAGTGTTCCAAAATTCATTGTTTATACACCACACCCAGCGCTCCATGCAATACGTGCCTTCCATAATACCCACCACCAGTTGGGTGAGCCTGGTGGTAGGTACATAATTGGTTCTTTAAAAAGAAAAAACATTTACTTATTTATTTGAGAGAGAGAGCGAGGAGGGATAGAGAGATAGAGAGTATCTCAAGCAGACTCCACACTGAGCCCAGAGCCAACACAAGGATCAATCCCAGGACCCTGAGATCATGACCTGAATGGAAACCAAGAGCCAGCCTCTTGGGGTGCTTGGGTGGCTCAGCTGGTTAAGCAGCTGCCTTTGGCTCAGGTCATGATCTGATCATGGGATCCCAGGTCCTGGGATCGAGCCCTGCATCGGGCTCTCTGCTCAGCAGGGAGCCTGCTTCTCCTTCTCTCTCTGCCTGCTACTCTGCCTGCTTATGCTCTCTCTCTATCTCTCTGTCAAATAAATAAATAAAATCTTAAAAAAAAAAAAGAGCCAGCCTCTTAACTGACTGAGCCACCCAGGCACCCCTCATGTGATTGGTTCTTTGGGCAGCCAGACCCCATCCTTAGGTGGGGACCAAAAGTTACCTCATCAACATAACAAGAGACACTTTGTCCCTCTCCTCACTTAGTGAATTCCAAGGGATTTATTTATTTATTTATTTTTAAAGATTTTATTTATTTAAATTGACACAAAGAGAGATCACAAGTAGGCAGAGAGGCAGGCAAAGGGAGAGGGAGAAGCAGGCTCTCCACTGAGCAGAGAGCCCGATGCAGGGCTCTATCCCAGGACCCTGAGATCATGACCTGAGCCGAAGGCAAAGACTTATCTCACTGAGCCACCCAGGCGCCCCGCCAAGTGTCTTAGGAGGTCTGTGCCCCAAGCAGGGAAGACCAAATATATACTTTTTATGATAAATCACACTCTCACAGTAGTTAAACAGAAAAGGGGCTCAACCTGTTTGAGAAGATGATTCACAGGATTGTAGTCTTGACAGGTGAATGAAAGTTGAATTCATGGGCCTTCATGTTAATACCATTACCTACTATTTCGGAAATGCAGAGCAGTAGCTTGAATACTGAGCAAGGATTTATGTATGGGATTCTTCTGTAGCCTTATCATTCTCACTAAAAGAACGGGTAAGTGAAATATTTAAGCACTGTCTCCCGTACAGTCATAATAGACTCATAATAGTCATTAGAAGACATTGGAAAACACGACTTATTACAAAGCAGAATATCAGGTACTATAGATGAGCTTAATCTGTTTACAGAGCACAGAAGACAGGAAAGAAGTAGAGCACAAGATTTATGACTATAATTTTTACAATAATAAAAGGGATTATTTATAGTAACAGAAGAGATTAAGGGTTAGTTACTATTTTTTTAAGATTTTATTTACTTACTTGAGAGACAGAGTCAAGCAGGCGGAGTAGCCGAAGGAGAGTGAGAATCAGACTCCCTGCTGAGCAGGGAGCCCGACGTGGGTCTTGATCCCAGGACCCCAGGATCATGACCTGAGTCGAAGCCAGACACTTAACCAACTGAACCACTCAGGCACCCCAAGCGTTAGTTACTTTAATTTGTTATTTTCTAAGCTATCTGTAAGTATCTTACCTCCTGAATTGAAAAAGAAAAAAATCACTCATAGAATTTACCAACCCTCATTTTATCATGTTTGTTGGATTTATAGTATGTGCTACAAATTACAGGTTTTATAAGTATTTATTCCATACCTTCCTGTTTGCAAATATGGCTTTAAAATGCTAAAAAATATTTCATGGAACAGAGAAAGTCAAGAAAGATACTGCACATAGAAAGGGCCCTTGAAAATATCATGCTTGTCTACTTGAATTAATTGAAGGATTTCTTTCCTTTGCCTTTTAATAGAATTTGTGCTCTGTGCTGTCACTCCAAGCATTCTTTTTTATTTCGTGTTTTTCTTCTTTTTTGTTTTCTTCACTTCAAGCATTTTAAATGACAACCAAAAACAACCAATTGGATATGATACTCCCTGCACTCTTGTAGGCATGCCGTAATTCTAACTCCATGAAATACACCCAGTAGCTAAGCTTTCTTGAGCACTTCTCACTTGCCAGGCCACGTGTAGGCGCTCACCTGGACTACAAGTGTCCCACGTGAGGTAGGCAGCAGTAAAAATGAGAAGACATGAGCATAGAGGTTAAGAAATTTGCTCAAGGGGGCGCCTGGGTGGCTCAGTGGGTTAAAGCCTCTGCCTTCAGCTCAGGTCATGATCTCAGGGTCCTGGGATCGAGCCCTGCATCGGGCTCTCTGCTCAGCGGGAAGCCTGCTTCCTCCTCTCTCTCTCTGTCTGCCTCTCTGTCTACTTGTGATTTCTGTCTGTCAAATAAATAAATAAAATCTTAAAAAAAAAAAAAAAAGAAATTTGCTCAAGTTCACACAGCTAGTAAAAGGCACAGTCAGCATTTGAACCCACTTAGCCTGGCTCCAAACTCCCTGTTGTTAATTGATATTATAGAAGAGAAAGCAGAGGCACGAGGAAGATGGGCTGCCCGGAAATTTCGGCTCCTCCGTGGGTAGCTGGGCATCAGATGTTGGAAGTCCGAGCTGCCCACCTGGGCATGAAGCCACTCCCTTCCACCAACACAGTGTCCTGTGGGCACCACGGGTGTTGCCACAAGGGACCTGGTCTAAACAGTAATCTGATTGACTAACAACAGACCAGAAGCGTAGGAATTACAGAGACTAATTTGAATTTCAGTGACTACTTTCTCAACCCATAAGATGGTTTAGTCATAGATCAAGGAACTGAGGCACAAGAACCAGAAGCAAAATAAATCCTTATAAGTTGTCTACTGGGCCAGACTGCAGTGATGGGAAATTAATCTCCCAGAGGAGCATTTGTCAATAGCCCTTTCTATCAAGAACTCAGAACAACAGGGCTGGACCAAATACTTACAAAAGCAAATTGCTGAAAAATAAGCAGAAGTTTGGTAGGAGAAGACAACCAAAGGTACAGAGTCTCGAGGAAACCTGGCACAATTAGGGATCCAGGTTCGTGGGAGTTATGTCCCTCTAGGGAAGATCAAGATTAACCCAAGTATTCCGTACGCTGACCATTGTCTCGTGTTGAGATGGACCCGAGACAGCAAGCCGTCAAGCGAGCCGTGACCCCGGACAACTTTGAGGATGGTGACATTGGAAGACCCAACTCTTAGTCAACTAAACAGCTTTCTCTCTGCTCATGAGGGAGGAAAGACCTCCTTACACTTATGGTGAAGTTCAAGGAAAAAGACCAAACATTCGAGCACCAAGGAAGCCACCAGTGGCCGGGTGGGGTAGGGCAACAAGTAACGTCAACTCACACATGCACAGAAAGGTTGTCGGGGATTCCATCATGGTTGAAGTCCGTGAGGTCATTAATTGAGCTCACTGCGGTGACCGCCTGTCCAATGGTGTAGACAATGGAGAGCGACACAATCGTCCTGTGTTGAAACGGGTTAAGAGAATCCAAGTTAGTTGTGCAAGACCAGTCCACTTCCTCTTCTCCCACAGAAAGTCCTCCTGCTTCAAAACGCAAGAGCCCAGTCATGCGTATGCTCGTTGCTCAACCCTGAGTCAGGCTGGTAACTCTCGGAAAGGCAGGCTGCTGGACAATCCGTCGCTCAGCCGGCAAGAGTCCAGCAACATTGGTTGGAGCCAGGGGAAGGGGGAAAGGTCTGTTTCATCTTTGAACTACTTGAAAAACACAATGTTTTCTTCTACCTGACTGCTAAAGTGAGAACATCTATGATTAAACAGTAAGAGAGACTTACCTTGTGCCTGGTAACAATATTTGGCTTGGAGTGGGCCATGGGATATTTTTGTATTGTATTGAATTCTTTTGAGATAGTCCGTGAATTTGGCCCACAAGAGCCTCCACTGCCTCGCTCATTAAGTCCTAGAGACTTCTCGGTAACTATCTATTGGGTACACTCTTGGAGCTGTTCCTCCAGATCTGGGTGAGCGCCCCACGTCCTCTGCCCAGTGAGCCATGTGAGTCTTCCAGTAGCAAGCATATACATCGGGGAACTTCCGTGTTCTCTAGACCTTAATTCCGTGCCTCACACATGATTAATGATGGATAGTATCCCTGCTACTATTTCAAGTGGAGACAAAGATGTTATCATTGTTCGGAGGAGGGGAAAAACTCACCAGCGTTACCTGCATTCTCACTGCTCAATGCCAGGCACTGTACTAGACTCTGGGGATAGGATCTAAGCCAAAACACGGCCTAGCAGGCTCTCCTAAGAGTTTGATGTGCCTTGATTCTTTGTTCCCACCATCCATCATTCTAAACCACAAAGCTTATCATTCCTTTGGGCTTATTTCTTCACAAGGAAGCTGTAAACACTCACTTGAACTTTCCCAGCCAGGAGTCAGCAATCAACGCGCCCAGAATCGGCGTCAGGTAGCACAGAGCCACAAATGTGTGGTAGATGGCCGTGGACAGATTATCATCCCATCCGATGAACCGTCTGAAGTACAGAATCAGGAGGGCTTTTGGCAGAGGGCAAGGGGAGTGGGAGGGGAGACAAAGTTAGGAACTGTGGTAACTCAGGTTCTTTGCTCAAGGGGAGAAGGGTGAAAATCATTACCTCGCATTCCATAGTAGGAAAATCTTTCACAGAACTCATTGACCACGATGAAGAAGATGCTCAAGGGATAACCAAAGCAGCCCTGACAAAAGGAAACGGTATAAGATTGAAACATGCTCTTCATTGGGCCATGGTCACAGACAAAGCTAACGGCATGAAAAGTAGTTGATGCATATTTAGTAACTTGGCACTGACTGACTAACCAGAAGTGGATCTAAAATTCAGAAATTTTTATGCCCTCACACGCCACACAGATACAATAGTGAAATAAAGCATCTAGTTTTTTCGTTCGTTCGAGAAGGACTAGACATTAGCATTTCCTCAAGAGAAGAAATTTCACACAGAAACTCAGGACTGTTTCTGCACTGATTCATGTGGATGATAGACATCTGGTAAGTGAAGGGAGCACAGCTGTGAACTTACCCGAGCAGAATGGACTGGAATTTGCCAAATGAAGCTATGCAGAGAAGAAAAAAAAGGATACTCACCCGAGACTTTGACATCCCTGAAAGAAAACCAAAACACCACTATTAGGTAATTAAAATATTTTTCCTAAGGCCGCGCTCAGACTCTCTGACTTCTCAGGCAGACAGATGTGCTGTCCAGACCCTTCCAGCTCTCTCTGGCAAGTGGGGCCTGGCATCGGATTTTCTTTTAATTAGCTCTGCAGGCCATTCTCATTGTGGTCAGACTTGAAAGTCAGAGGCTTCGAGAATGGTGCCAAAGCCATTTCCTCCTTGAAACACTTCAAAGGCTGCTCATTGGCCAGAGGATGAAATCCAAACCTTTTTGCATGCCTTTCATGATCTCACGCGGTCAGTGGGGTTTGGTGGGGATACAGTGAGGGAAATATGAAATGCCACAGGGGGCCTAACACAGCGAGGATTCGACCAGCTCTCCCCTTACCTGTGACGGCCTTCCTTCCAGCCCCTTCGGCACGCAGATCGGCCTCCTGCTCTTCCCAGCTCTCAGTTTGCTGAGCACGTGGGGCGCCCACCCAGAGTCCTTAATGCACAAGACCGTACGTAACTCCTGCGTCAGCCCCGGCCCCTTCCTACACCTGTCATCCACCTGGCCATAGAGGACCTTCACAGAGCCCTGTCTGCCTCCCTGTGCTCCCAGAGCTCAGTGGTTTACATCTTTGGCTTCCCTCTAGGGGTATCCATCTCCCCACCCCCGACATCGTTTCCAGTGCCGACCACAGAGCAGGGCCTTATTGTCCGAAGAGGGAATTGGAAGAGCAGGAAGGAAAAAAACGTGAGCTTCCAAGTGAGCCAGTGCAAACCCAGCGTTGTTGACTCGACCTTCTAGATCCTAGGCGTACCCATCATGCCCACCGGCCCAGCCCCTGCTCTGGTCTCCCCTGAAATTTGACCACAGCTGACCCATACCTTGTCTCAAGGCATTTCCCTGCCTCAGAGCAAGGTCCTGCAGCTACCCGTGCCTGTCAGAGAGCCCCTCCCCGGATCCTAGAATCCTCTGTTTCGGGGAACCCTTGAGCGCTCCCTGCCTCTGTTACGCATCAATGACCCCACGGAATGGTCCTCAAACTTCAGTGGGCCCCAGAATCACCAGGGGGGCCTGTGAGAGCAGGTTGCCAAACCCCACACTCTCAGTGGCTGACTCTGGGGTGGGGGACGGCCCCTGGTGTCTACATGTGTCACAAGTCCCACAGGTGATGTCCCCACTGGTTCAGAGACACCCCCCGCGCCGGAGAACCACCCACAGGCTGCTGTTGCCTGACTGACCCGCAGAAGTCCGCTTTATTACCTCCCCCGCCCCGAGCCCGGCAGAGACACCCCGTGCCTGCCGCACGGAGCAGGAAGCCAATACAGAAGCTGGCCTGTCGCCTCGCATTCTCGTTATGGGCCCGCCCGGAGCCCCAGCCCCCATGAAACAAAACCGCAACTCCACGTGAGGAACCCTGCGCTTGGCCCAGACCCCGGCGGTGGTCCAGGCCCCCAGCCACCCCCCTTGTGGGCCGGGGCCTGGTTCCTGATTCTGGTCGTGCGGCGCTGTGGGCACCAGCACTTCCCCAGCTCTGCGTGGCCCCTGGCCTCATGCCACAAGGTCTTGCTTTTGCCCTCTCGAGAGCAGTGGTGCTCCTTCAGTCCTTGTCCTAAGGCGGGGAAGAACTTGTCCTGGGCACCCGGGGCCCCAGACCCCACTCCTGCCATCTATAAAGTTCTGGAAGGAGACTCTTCAACACGAATAGCCTGGTTGTCTCCCCAGTCAGACTTCCTTGTGGGCAGGAGCTGCTTGGAGAGGCGGCAGGTGAAGTGTGTGGGCTTGGGGGGAGGACGTGTGGCTGAATCACACTCGTGTGGCTTTCCAGCTGTGACCGGGGACGAGCCCAGCTTCCCTCCAGATAGCCCGCCTGTCAGAGGCAGACAACACCTTGGCCCTCACAGGACCGGTGTAACAGTTCCAAGTGCGAAGCCCCCAGCCCAGGCCTGGTGCCTCACTCAGGAAGATGCTGCTACCTCAGAGTCCTCAGCGCCCCACAGGGTGGAAATCGAGTGTTTGCTGAATGAGTAAGTATTCCAGAGGATCAGTCATATCCATCATGGCGTCCCACGTTCGGATCCTGGCCCCAGCCTCCTTCTGCCTGTGAGGCCGTCCCACGTGCATGTCGTCCCTGCGATCCCCACAGGGTTTGGCCAGTGGGGAGCCCTTGTGGGTGAGCAGAGGGGTCCCTGCCTCCTCCCCAGAAATCACCTCAGACAGCTGCACCCGCAAGACACAGTCGTGGCTCCTCTGAAGTAGGCCTTCCTCACTCAACCCTCTTTTCAGGCTCTGGTCACAGATTTGAACCACTTCCTGGGGGTGGTCCCTGAGACCACTACTCCGGGCACCTGCACGGACATCGATGGCTCCCTGTACCCCTCCCCCAGCCTTTTCCAAAATGTGTGTGTGTGTGGGTGTGGGTGTGGGTGGGTGGGTGGGTGTGACTAATCCCTCCTATTCCGAGTGTGCCTTCTGTGTCTGGATGGGACCATGACTGCGGCAGGCCACAAGCCAGCTTTCGTCGCCAGCCTGGGGACTGCCACTCGCCAGTGGAATAAAAGACCCTGTCAGGACCACGCGCTTCTGAACCAATGCCCACCGACAAGGCCGGCTTCACTGCGGCAGAGCCCCGTCTTCTAGAGGAAACCGCAGATGCGCTGCCTGGTTTTGCTCCCGATAACGTGCTCTCACTACTGTCTCCCCACAGACCGGACGGAGCAAGCTGAACACCCCTGCCCCAGGTTCAGACAGGTCCTTGGCCTTAGGCCTTGACAGAAAAGCAGGAGGGAGGCCCAAAGACCCGAACCCAACAGAGACAGCCCGGAGCTTCCCTGCAATTGTTCCTTCCTCGCGGTTTCTCAGGACACGGCAGCGCCTGTAATATTTTTTCAAGATTTATCTATTTATTTTAGAGAGAGTGAGAGATGATGAGGGGAGAGGCAGAGGGAGAGAATCCTTATGCTGACTCCCCGTGGAACGTGGAGCCCGATGCAGGGCTCAATCCCACGACCCAGAGATCATGACATGAGCCAAAACCAAGTCGGACGCTTAACCAACTGAACCACCCAGGTGCCCCACACCTATCATTTTTTGGGAAAAAAATACTGTTTACCATTATTATTTGGCAAACAGTGGGTGCTAAAGATTTTGTCTACTTCAAACATAACCGGTTATGGAAAAGAGAGCTTCGCTATTGTTCCAGCAACCATCACACTCAGAACTACGAAATGGCAGGTGAAACCCCTAAGTTCACCCCCGTGAACACCTGAGATTTCGTACCCAGCCATCGCCCAGGAAGCTCGTTATTTTCTGAAAGGTTCACATTCCAAAGAGCAACTCTGATTATTGGGGTTCAGAGGTTGCCAACCTCTTCTGTTGCGGAACTCAGGGCTCCTGGTGGATGGACACTGCAGTCAGCATTTCTTATCTCACATCCGTGTCAACAGGGTCGCTCTCTGAGAAAGCTCAAGGGCGTGGACGGGGAGCCTTATCCGTCCGTATCCTGACAGTACATCTAATCAGCGAGTTTGAGTGGCCGGCGGTGCTGGCATCATCCGAGGGTCACTGGATGTGAATGTTGATCGGAGTCAATGAAGCAGCTTAGAATCAGGCATGCCAGGACCGGGCACAGAGTCCGCTCTGGCTCCTATTGTTATTCAAGGCTTAGCAGTGCTTTTGTCTTTCTTTTGGCTAAAGAATTTAATAAGTGTGCATTAGATGTTTCTGTGGTTATTGGCTTAGAGAGAGAGGAGGCAAAACCAAGAAAGACACTCTACTAATAATTTCCCACTACCTAACGAAATCTCTTCATTTCATTTCTTACTATGTAACAAAGCACATTCCGTATTTTGGACCATTTAGGGATGGAAATTCTAACTGTAATGGCTCATGTTAAGAAATTAAGAATTCTCTCAGCAACATGATGGGTGTGAAGAGTGCATTTCTAGGACTTGGACTTGGGAGGTTGGAAGGAATGAAGAAGCTGCCCCTGTCTGAGCAGCTCTTACCTTTGGGCAGAGAGGAAACTCCTCTCCACCACCACCAAGAACGAAATTGAGGGAGTAAGCTACATATTGCATTTAGGAATGAAACTCCTGCATGGTGTGGCCGGCAGAAACAGTGGTCCACAAGATGTCCGTGTCCTGACCCTGGAGCTAGTGATGTGTTACCTTCCACGGCCAGGGGACTCTGCAGATGCGACTAAGTTAAAGACTGTGAGATGGGGAGTTTATCCTGGATTATCTGGGGGCCGCAGTGTAATCCCATGGGTCCTTAAAAGAGCCAAAAGAGGAGATGTGAAGAAGGAAACAGAGGTTGGAGCGATGGTGATTTCTAGAAGGCCAACATGAGCCAAGGAATGTGGCAGCTTCTAGAAGCTGGAAAAGACAAAGAACCAGATTCTCCCCCATAGCCTCCAGAAGAAACACAGCCCTACGGACACCTAGATTTTAGCTCAGTGAGACCCATACAGACTTCTGACCACCAGAACTGCGAGATAAGAAATCCGTGTCCTTTTTAAGTCACTAACTTTGTGGTAGTGTGTGACAACAGCTGATAGGAAATAAATAAGGATTTGCCGCAAGCTCTGTACATGGAGGTCTTTATCGCTCAATCCCTCACTGTTCACACAGAACTAAGACTCAAACCTCCAGCAAGTCTTATTTGCCTGCAAAGTGCTCTTTTTTCAAATAATTATTTCCCTTAGCTACATTTTCTATCTGGGGGTTCAGGAGTCCCGTTCCATGCTTGTTCAATGGGATCTGGTAGCATCCTTCATTGCTCTAAGATCTGCAGGTCTACTCTCCACAAGCTGGCCGTATAGACGATGCCGCCTTCCAGGGCCACTGCAAAGAAGGAGGCGGTCTGAAAATGGTTTCATAAACCAGGAGGAAAATGAGTTAAGTTGATCAAGACTGGATTCTTTCAGGTGGAAGGGCATGGGCCGTGAGGAGTGAGAGGGAAGCCTCTGCTTGGGGACACCCTTCCTAATGGTGTGGCTTTACGGATTCAAAGTGGTCAACCTCTGGCCCGCCATTCCTTCACTGAGAGATGCTGACGCAGTCTTTGCAAGTTGGTTGGTAAGATCAGATCTGCAGCAATGAAATGAACTTTGCTCTTCACGGCATCCTGGAAAGACAGATGTGTGGCAGGGACTGATATAAGATGAAAATATGGGCAAGACCTTGCGATGGGGACCCCTGGCAGGGCTGAGAAGGGCCCTCAAAGAAAGAGGCAGTCCTTATGACACTGTCCTGGGAAACGAGGCCACGGGGATTAGCAGGTTGTGGACAGGGGAAAGCCAGTCTTCTTAAACACAAGCCACAGGAACAACCACTGATCTTCAATTAAGCTGCTTTTTTGAACAAGCGGCACTACGGTGTGCCACGTGCGTGTGGCTGTAGGGGTTTCGGGATGCTGTTTAATTCCCCGCTGCTGTGGTTCTAAAGTGTGATCTCTGGCCCAGCAGCAGCAGCTCCTGGGAACCCATCAGGAGTGCACACTCTCAGGTCCATCCCAGACCTACCCGACCCGAAAATCCCCGGGGAAGGCCCCACCATCTGTATAGGATCAGGCCTGCCGCGGTCTGGGAGCCCCTCATTGCTCCAGAGCGATGCTGGGGAGCAAGCGAGGAAGGGGTCCGGTGTGAAGGTGTGTGGCGGCTCGGGGCCAGGCGATCGGCCCCTCTGATGTGATTCTGGCTGTGACGAGCAGATGCCTTGTCCCAACCTTCCCCGTCTCCCTTCCACCCCAGCGGACCTGAGCGTCCTCAGACGGAGCGATTCAGGATGGCTCTCTGGTGCCTGTAAGGTCAGACCTGCCGCTTGGCACAGCACAACCAGCCCTCCAGCATCCGACTTCCAGCTTCCCCCACCCTGCCCGTCAGGCTGCACGACTTCCATTCTCTCTCCACACCAGGCTCCTTCAGAGCCTCTGCTGCCATTAGGGCAGTTAGCATCTCACCCCTCCCCTTGGCCTCCCAGATACTCTCTCTTCCTTTTAGATTTCTCTTTTCTTAAATAAAGATTTTATTTATTTATCTGAGAAAGAGAGAGAGAGTGGAAGCACTAGTAAGAGGGAGGGGAAGAGGGAGAGGGAGAAGCAGAGCAGGGAGCCTGATGTGGGGCTCGATCCCAGGACCTGAGTCAAAGCCAGATGCTTAACCTACTGAGTCACCCAGGTACCCCCTTTTAGATTTCTTTAGTCTTTTTACAACTGCCCTGACAGAGCGCCGTTGTTATGACTTCTGAACCAACAGAAGTCATAGAGCCTCACATACCAGAGATCCCTGCCCACCCTTCCGGTGTGGAAATCAAGTGTGCACCACTTCAAAAAAGAGCCCAGCAGGGTGTAGGCTCAGGGTCACTGCGGTGGACCTGAGTTGAGGTGACAGGAGGCATGGGGGCTGGGGGCAGGCAGGAAGGGGCTGAGCGCCTTGTGTGGCACACTTGGCCTTTGTTTTTTTCCAAAAATCAATCAACTTTGATTAAGAAGCAGCACTCTTCTTTTCTGAAATGGGCTAGTCCCGGACCATGGTCAGGTTAGCTTTAGGACAAGTGTTGTGCCTGTCGTCCAGGCCCTGGTTTCTGGAGTGATCCATCCTGAGGTTGCTTCTTGCCCGACTTGATCATTATTTTTCTTACTTGGCTCTGTCACCTCATTTCCCGCCCTGAGGGCCCCTGCTGCTCCATCTGGCATTTGTGTGCCTGTGAGAGGACCGTGATTATTTAAGCCGGAGGCTGCCCCGGGGAGGCAGGGCTGGCCTGGTGGACTGTGGCTTGGGTCCAACAAGAAAAGGTGTCCCTGGGTGGAGCACGGGCTGCTTTCCAGCCCCACGGGCCCTCACACAGGGTACGGCCTGCACGTCGATGGCCAGGTCCTGCCCATCGTCTATTCTGTTCTTGTTGTTGTTGTTTTTAGTAGCAATACTCTTTTCCACAAATACGGTCTTCCCCACTAAAGGACAATCTATCTTTCCTCTGCTCCGCCAGCAAACGACTACACCACCAGGACACACGGATGTCGGTTTCCAGAATGCCAGTTCAACCAAGTTACCCCCGCAAAAAGCAAATGAGTTATTGCTCCTTTGAGAACTAGGAATGTCAACTAAACCCGAATTATATGAAGCTAAACACGGGGAAACCAGGCTGATGGGAGCATATAGGTCTCATTAAGTGACGCTGGCAGGGTGCCACTGAGGGGACCAGCTCAGTCTGGGGGTGCTGGTGTCCCTGTTTCCATACAGGCCACACGGGCCAGAGGCACGATGAGCCCAGCCGGTGAGAAGACAGGAGCAGAGTCGAGAACTGCTTAGCTGTATGTGTTCACAACTGAGTCAACAACCCCCTTGTTGCGGGAACGGGACTGCTGGGACCGGGCTTCCCTGGCGGGTTGGCCTCGGATCTTTGATGATGAGCAGCCGAGCCTCACCTTTGTGTCGTCCTGGGCGTGGCTGACCGCCGTGCCTCCGCCACCTCGTCCCTCAGCCTGGGGGTCCCGCCATTGGGTCAGAGGGAGGCAGCCCTGGGTCTGCACATTAGCTTGCCAGGGCTGCCATGACAATGAGCTACAAACAGAGTGGCTTACACAATGGAAACGTGTCCTCCCACAGTCAGGAGGCAGGGGTCTGAGACCAACGTGTCAGCCGGGTGGCTCCTTCTGAGGCTGTGAGGGGAATCTGTCCCGGCCTCTCCCCAGCTTCTAGGGGTTACGGACCCTCTTAGATGTTCTTTGGCTCATGATAGCTCTACCCAGACCTCTGTTTCCATCCTCACACCGTCTTCTCCCTGCATGTGTGCCTGCGTCCAAATGTCCCCTTGGTAGGACACCGGTCGTATTGGATTGGGGGCCCCCTGGTATTCCAGGATGATCTCGTCTGAACTAATTACATCTGTGAAGGCCCCATCTCCAAATAGGGTCACACCCATTGCTGTAGGTTACAGGCACCCTTTTACCTTTTAAAAAAGATTTCCACACGGGACTGTCTAAAATCATAGGCTTCAGAGGCCACAGTGGCCGCCTCTGGTGGTTTTATACATAACCCGTGACTTTTAGCATCTAGTTTCCAGAATTACAGACATGCATCCCTGAGGGCTGTTCCCATTCTCCTTCAGAAAGAAATGACCCCTCTGGGCCCCAGAAGCCTCCTGACTTTTGATGGGTTCAAAGATTGTTTACTTCCCAATTGAAGGAAAAGTTCCCCCAGGCCGGAGAGTGCCACAGGTTAATGTGTAGTAAGCTGGTATGCGAAACAGAAAGCGCCCAGGGCCAGGCCCAAGTTCTGCCTCAGGCATGGGCAGGGGAGGTCACTCAGTTCCAGCAGGCTCTGGGCGGAAGCAAGAGTGGGAAGCACAGGAAACAGCAGCAAACTGCCCAACAGTAACTAAAACAAGTCCGCAGCATCAGCCCTGAAATACCGTGTGTCGTCACAGGTGAGAACAATGCCAAAGGCATGCAAGTGTCACCAAATCAGAAGGAACCAACCTCATGGTCTTTTGGGGAGTATGTTTTGGAGGCCATTCAGTTAGGGACCCTAAATTCCATTACTTATTTGAGATCCTAAATCTTAGACACAAAGTGGGTTTTTTTGTTGTTGTTTGTTTTTGTTTTTCTCTTAGATGTTAGTTCATGACTGGAAAAAATGCTTATGATCACAGGAAGTGTGAAGTTAGGCTACAAAGTGATCTACAGCACCTCCACTGCCCCCACCCCCCCCAGTGATATTTAGGCTGTACATGGCTTCATCCCTATCATGAGAATATCTCTAAGAAATTTCTGGAATGGTAAAATATGTGCATTTTAAGATTTATTCATTTATTAGAAAGAGAGATGAATGAGGGGAGAGGCAGAGGGAGAGAGAGAGAAGCAGACTCCCCACTGGGTGTGGAGCCCAATGATCTCACACCCCTGAGATCATGGCCTGAGCTGAAATCAAGACTCAGAAGCTTAAATGACTGAGCCACCCACATGCCCCAATAAATGGCTGTTTAGGACTGACTAGCGCTATACCCCCAAATCCACCTGTCTTGCTAGGAAAGATACTAGTCATTACATGTAGCACCTTAGCTGAAGATGGAGACCACAGTGGCGTCCTCTTTACACATGAAGAATACTTCCTGCCTGAAGTCATATATAAGCGACATACATCTTTCAGAACAATATTTTATTACCGCATGCACTGGGTTGAATAGTGTCCCCCAAAACTCATGTCCTTCCTCAAATCTCAGATTGTGACCTTCTTTGAAAACAGGAACTTTCCAGATGTAATGAGTTGGGATGAGGTCATGTTGGAAAAAGGTGGGTCCCTAACCCCACATGTTTGGTGTTCTTAAGAGAAGACAGGCTTGTGAAGACAGAGCTTCGCAGAGGGGAGGTGACATGAAGACACGTGGGGGGAAAATGGCCACGTAATGATGAAGACAGACTGGAGGGACCCATCTCTAAGCCAAAGAACACCAAGAACTGTGGACAACACCAAAGCTACGTGAAAGGCATGGAGTAGATTTTTTATAGCCTTCAGAGAGCACATGGCCTTGCAGACACTTTGAATTTGATTTCCAGCCTCCAGAACTGTGAGACTACATTTCTGCTATTATTATTTTTAAAGATTTTATTTGTTTATTTGACAGAGAGATAGAGAGTGCGCAAGTAGGCAGAGTGGCAGGCAGAAGGAGAGGGAGAAGCAGGCTGTCTGCCAAGCAGGGAGCCCGACACAAGGCTCGATCCCAGGACCCTGGGATCATGACCTGAGCCGAAGGCAGCTGCTTAACGGACTGAGCCACCCAGGCGCCCCACTTCTGCTGTTTCAAACAATCCAGTTTGTGATACTTTTGTAACACAAAAACTCGTACACCGTGTGAGCTGACATGTTTTGATGAACTGAGGAAAAAGGTTTGCTCTTCCAAGAACATCTCAAATGTACTTTCTGATGTGTCCTGCTAGAGCTTACAATATCTTGCCCCTTGAAGCAGAATGTAGAAGTTTCAAGAGCCTGGTCTGTGAGCTTTCAATGGGTCTTCTTATGTGAGTACATTCTACGAGTTTTCTAGTCTTAAGACTGATTCGTGAACCAAGCTTTCCTTGGGGTATGTGCTCAGTTTCACATGTCCCCACACAACAACTGGATGGCTCTACACCCTCTCCAATGACAGGCTCCTTTCAGGAGCCCCATGGGAGGCCCTGGCTGGTGTCCAGGCTCAGAGGAACTAGGTCTTCCTCCTTCTCCAGAAAGTTTGTGGAAGATGCTATCCCTCCCCCTTGGGGCCACTTTCTAGCTGCTGAGACTGTCCTTGAACTCTGCACCACCTACAGATGGTAGCCGCACTTGTTCTGAGGCTTGGCGGCGAGCAGAGGCATGGGGGTGAGCAGAGGCACAGCATGGTCCGTCTGACCCGGCCCCCTTTGCAGCAACCCCATGAGATGACCCACCATCCAGGTGATACATTCCTGGGCTCTGAAAACAAGAGACGACGTTACAAAACAGAGGTTCCCGGGTTCTTTATGTTGCAACCCAGGATTCTGAGTCAGTGGTTCTCACTCGTTTGCAGATAATACTGCTCTTATTCTTTCACTATCATCACGGAAGAATGTGGAATGTTCCTCAGAGTCCACCCTTGTTTTTATATCCTTCATCAGCTCACCTGGGACACCCACCCACATTCTCTGCTGCCAGGGATAGGATCGAGATGCCGCTGGGTCAGAGAGCAGCCACAGCACAGAGAGGTGTTAGCGGTGTGAGGGTGACCAGCTGAGTGACCCGTGCCCCACCCCCACCCTGGCCCCACCCTGGTTCCTGCCGTGCACAACTCTACCCTGGAGAACAGATGGCGGTCCCTCTTGCTAGTGAACTAGCCAGCTAAAGAATCCCTCATGGGCTCCTTGTTCTCCAGTAACTCAAAGGGCAGCAGGAAAAGTATTAATCAAAAAATCCAAATACATCAAACGTGGAATAATTCTACCCTGGGCATTCTATAGAGGTGTGAGGGACTGGGTAAAAATTCAGCATGAAGACAGCGCACCCTCCAGCTTTGACGAGACACCATTAGCTGCTGTTTTCATTGACTAGTAAAGCCCCACAGTATGGAAAAATTTGTTTCTGGGCTTGTGTTCCTGCCCCAGAAACTATGAGTTTCTTTAAGAAACTCATCAGGCATCATTGGGAATGCAGGTTCACCACCGGCCCCCCCCAGCAGCCATTGGATTCATCCCTCCTGCGCTTTCCTACCCTACAGTCTTAGCCTGCACATGCTAATCTTCAAATTCTAGCTACTAATTTACCGCCAAGCCAGAGGCCAGGCTGCACTAGATCTTATTGCCATGATCTCAGCTGCGGGGCACAGCAACGATGTCTGGGCATGCGTGCGGCCTGAGAAAAACAGAGCCTGTCAACGAGAGTTGTTCTGAGCAGTGGTTCTCCTCGTGGGATCTTGGGACCAGCAGCAGCAGGACATGGGAACTTGTAGAGATGCTGATCCTTGAGCGCCATCCCAGAAGCGGAGACTCGAGGGCTGGGGCCCGGCATCATGCTGGAATTAGCCCTCACTCTGGTGATTGTGATGTAGACTAAAGACTGAAGACCACTGACCTACAGACATGTCAGCCTGAAAGAACCCCGGGTCAGAAGTTCTCTCTTCCTGCTGTCTGAGGGGCCCATGATTCCCCCAAGGGTCCGATGCCCAGGGCCCCCTTTGGGAACAACTCCAGCTTCTAGCTGGACACTTACAGCCCACAGCAGGTTGCCAGCTTCCCTGAGACTTCAGCACCGTTCTTTGGTTTACCCAAGACCTTCTAGAAAGAAGCAAGAACGTGGAAGAACTTTAAAGTGACCAGGTTTGTGGCACCTTCAAAACCAGTCCACTGGGGCGCCTGGGTGGCTCAGTGGGTTAAGCCTCTGCCTTCGGCTCAGGTCATGATCTCGGGGTCCTGGGATCGAGCCCCGCATCGGGCGCTCTGCTCAGCGGGGAGTCTGCTTCGCCCTCTCTCTCTGCCTGCCTCTCTGCCTACTTGTGATCTCTGTCAAATAAATAAAATCTTAAAAACAAACGAACAAACCAGTCCACCATTTGATGCCCAGGCAGAAAGCTGACTGGAAAAGCTCATCAGAATCCCACAAGGCCAGCAGGAGGCTGAGGGGTGGGGGGACGGGACTATAACCAACCATTCTTCATTAAGTGAATGAATTCCTCAAAACGGCCTGGGGGATCTGGCAGGAGCTTTCTTCATAGAACCTGAAGCCTCTTCATACTTCATTTTCTCAAAGTCAAATACGGGAAGTAGTTAGTTAAGAGCGGCAACCTCAGTGCAGACTCCTGCTCAGCTCTGGGGAAGGGAAGGATATGGGAAATCTTCAGCAGAAGCATCCCTAGCCCCACAACGCCTCATCTGAGAGGTTCTCCGCCAGCCAGAAGCCTAACTTCACGAGACGGCTCTCGGAGGGCGGCCTCCTCTCCATCCCTGGCTCTGAGAAGCACACCCAGACTTTAAAGCATGAGTAGGCGAACAATGGTTCATGGGCCAAATGCAGCTCGCCACCTGCTTCTCTACGGCTCCCGAGCTAAGAATGGTTTCCATGTTTTTAAATGACTGAAGAACAATTTTTTAAAAACTATCTCGTGACACACAAAGATTACAGAAAATTCCAATGTTCGTGCCCGTGAGTAAAGTTTTATTGGAACACGGCTCTGCCTGTGTGTTTATATATATCTCGCACTTCGTGGGTGGAATTGAGTGTCGCCACAGAGACTGGCTACCTCCTAAAGCTGAAAACATTTACTATCTGGCCCTTCGCAGGAAAAGCTTGCCAACCCCTCTTTAAAGCAAAGGATCTGCAGTCCGTGATTCTAACTGGAGACTGGAGACTGCAGCCAGGCTTAGCTCTGCATCGAGATGCCCAAAGCGACTTTTCACCCACTTTATTCTTGTGGATTCTTGCCACTGGGTTACTGAGTCTAACAAATGGTATAATTCTGACTCTCACTGCACCCCTCACTTTCCTACTTCATCCCAACTTCTGCTCCCCATTCCCGGGGTCAGCCAAACAGCCTGCTGTGAAAACTAGTTCCAGTTTCACATGGGACAGAATCAGCTGGAAGCAAAAGTGTTTCTAAGCCCCATTGCCTGGCTTCCCCCACTCCATCCCCGGCCGCCTCACGGGTTCACCAAGCATCCCAGGTGTTCCCTCTTCAGTCAGGAGGGGCCCTGAAGCAACTTTGGCACGATCCAAGTGCCAAAGATCTATTCTCAAGAGGAGAGGTTACTGCTACCTTTTATTTAAAAATCCTTTAAAAAAATCCTTTGTTCTACTTATTACCTAAACTTAGATATTGAAACTGTAGGACTTGAGTAAACATAAAACTGGTGTGTGGGTATAATGCTACTCACATGCTACACCAATCTCAGTTGGAATAACAACAACAAAAAAAAGCCACCACTGAGGGACCGATTTGTAAACTGGAAAGAATTCATTTAGGACGACACTTCAGAAGCTAACAGTGTTCATTTACAGGTAACCAGGCTGCCCACAGCTAGCCTGATCAGAAGTATTTTAGGAAAGTCCAAACTTAGCACAGATGCTTCTCAGGTATTTGTATCTAAAAATCGAATAATTACTCAGAGCACCTCCCGGAGAAGTCACACGGAGTGACAAGCAAATGACGGGGGAGGTAAGGATTCAGAACTCCAGCCCAGGAGTTTATCAGCTGGCGAAGCACACACCACTGACAGCCTCTCCCTCCCCAAGGGCGGCTGTAGCATCTTTCTGGAAAAGGCCAGGTGGCCACCACTAGAAGCCCGGAGTGTGAACCGAGACGCATCTCAGTACAGCGAGACATTTGAGCTTGTCACAGTGGCGCACCCCCTGGTTCCACACTCATACACAGCCTGACACAACCACGGAGGTTGCTACCAATACTTCTAGTGGCTGAGGAAGTCGAAGCCCGAAGAGTTTAATTTACTGTCACCAAATCATAGAGGTAGCACACGGTAGACGGGAACAGAATTGCGAGCTGGTCAAAGCCAGACCTGGTTCTCTCAGCCATGCCTGAGACCACATTGGACCTGCCTGGGCTCATCCAGGGCATGACTTTGGGGGAGTCCCTTGATCTGCTTTCTCCATCTTTAAGGGAGAAGAGGGCTGGGACGATGGGCTCCGCTCTCTGCTTCTGCATCCTGCCCCGGGGTCTGCTCTGAAGCAGGCGGGATTAAGATCTTTCCTCCAGGTGCTGCGGACACTCCACGCCCGCGGGGACTAGCTACTCTCCTTGAGGGCCTTCTGCTGAAGCCTCAGGACAGTGGCAAGATGGTTAAGAAGGGCCAGCGAGGGCCCCCAGTTCCCCTGGGGCCAGGCAGGGAGCTGCGGGGTCGCCTGGCCAGCCACGGGCAAGGGAGGTGCCAAGGCAGCCACTAAGCGCCCGCCCGCTGGTTAGAGGGTCTGGGGTCCTGCCATCACGTGCGCGACCCCGTCCAGTTTCAAGCCCAACCCAGCCACAGGCTGAGAACACGGGGACCGGGATTCCCAGCAGGAGGCCAGGTCAAGGTGACGGTATCGATTCCTTCCACCTCTGAGTCTGGGCGCCTCGGGCTCTCCCGGTTTCGCGCAGAGACCGAGATCGGGGCCTGCGACTTCCCCGCAGCCCGAGGGACCCGGTTCTCCCGACCCCTGGTCGCTTCCCACCCCCGCGGCGTGCACCCGTCCGCGGCTCCAGGCCTCCCGGCTCCGCGCGCACCTCTGCCGGCCGCCGGCGACAGCGGGGACCAGCGTTGCAGCCGAGCCGAGCCCCGCGGCGCGCCCTGTGCAGCGACCCCAGCGCGCAGCCCCCGCACCCCACCCCCCCGCCCCGCTCCCCGGAGACCCCGCGCCTGGCCGCGCCACCTACCCATGGTGGCGGCTCCGAGGGCTCCGGCGACGACTGGCGAGCGGGCAGTCCAGGAGAGAGGACTTTTTTTTTTTTTTTAAGGTGTTGCTCTTATAACTTTGTTTCCAGGCCCTGCCCATCCACCTGTGCAGCTGGAGGTGTGCAGGCGGGGCGGCCAGGCTCCACCCTCGGAGGCGGGGGCCCACAGGGAGCAGAGGTGAGCGCCCCTTGAGCCCCAGCGAGGGGACAGCCGGCAGGGCCAGCCCCGGGGCTCCCCCGTCCCGCCCCAGGCCAGGGCACAGCGCCGGTGACAGGAGCAGCGGCCAGAAACCCGGGCTAGAGACGCCCCAACGTGGGCGCCCAGCGGGCCCCCGCCGGGAGGGCTTGGGACAATGCAGGTTCCCCGGCCTCCCCGCCGATTGGCTGGCTCGGTAGGGCAAGGTGCGGCCTGAGAATCTGCATTTCTAACCAGTTCTAAGGGGATGCCCCTGCTGCTCCAGGGACCCCACGCTGGAAACCACTAGGCTGGGGAAACACCACTTCTGTGTGAGGAAGCAAAACTGGGTGCAACCCTGGTCCGTGGTCCGTGTGCACGCGCGCGCGTGTGGGGCTTTACCTGGGGTGTGAACCCGGCAAAGAGTTTCTGGAAGACTCTACCTCACCTTCCTTTAAGGATAACGAGAACAAAAATGATAATAGGGCCATGATCTCCTGATCATTTCTGTTTCCTGGTCTGACTCAAGGGAAAGCGGGGTTGTGCTTTGCAAATACTGAGAGGGAACATGACAAGGGAAAATGAAGGGAGTTTCTATTTTTTCAAATCATGGCAAAGTACACGGAAAACGTACGTTGTCACTGCCAAGTGTACAGTGAGTGGCACCGGGTGCCTTCCCGTCGCCGTGCAGCCGCCACCACCACTCGTCCCCGGGGCTTTATCCTCGCTCCGGACGCAAACTCTGCCCACGGAACGCTTCCTCTCGGTCCTCCCTCCCGGGCCCCGGCCACCTGAGTCTCCTCTTTTCTTATTAGGGCACCTGTCCCTGGATTTAGGCCCACCCTAAAGTGAGATGATCTCATCTCAAGAGATTTTATTCCATCTACAAAGTTCTGTTTTCCAAGTAGGGTCCATTCATAGGTTCCAGGTAGATGAATGTTTGGGGGGGGGGAGGGGGCACCATTGAACCCACGACATTTTCCAAAGGGCTCCACGTCCAAGAATATGCAGAATTGGCAAGCTGGTCCTAGAGAAACAGAACTGTGGTTTGGCCTCAGAGGACAGGCCTTATGAGAAATTTCTGGGGAGAAGTGAATGTTAGTGGTAATGATGAGATCAGCACAAGATGGCAGCAGGGACAGTCGTCCACACCTAGACCCTTCCTTATTTTCTACTTACCAAAGCACTTAAATGGTACGAAGTTCTGTAGTACTCTATTCTAGTAAGAATGCTGCCTTCAAAAGGCAGCTTGTGAACTTTATGGAGTAATAAAGTATCATTTTCTCCAGCTCTATCCCTCAGATTGCTTGGCTGTAAAGACTTTTTAATTAATTCTGCCTCAGAGGAAAATTGAGTAGAAGTTTCCTTACCTATCAAGCATCTAGAGATGCTGATGGTTAAGGGGCAGACTCTAAGAAAAAACAAAAAACAAAAAAACCCCAGCAAAAACAACAACAACAAAAACCCAAAAATGGGTCCCACGGCCATCTATCTATCTGAGAAGAGAGATTCTGAGAAATGGGAAGAGGCAGGGGAAGGAGGAATCTGAAATATGAACAGGTACGGAAAGCCATTCAGACCACAAGTGCCTGGAGAAGACAACGAGCAACTGGGCCAAATTCATTCCAAGGTGCTTGTCTGGAGACCGTCTGCTTCACGTCTGCTGGAAAGGAGCGTCCTACACCCAGCTCTGAGCACCTGTTCTGCTGCAATGCCCCTGCTGGGCAACATGGGGATACATACAAATCTAGGATGATTTCCTCTCCTTTAACATGCCTCTCTTTCAAATGCTCCAGAACAGCTTTAGCTGGACGTATTTAGATCTGGTCAAACTCTTTCCTAAAGTGAGGGAATGATGGACTCCCGATTCAGGGTGTGGGCGCCTTGGATGTGAGCTCACAGCCTGGAGAGCCGGCGGAGAGGGCAATGCAACTCCAAGTTTTCGATGACGTCCTAGTGTGAGGTTGGGAGGTGGACTCGTGTTGTAGTTAGAAAGGCTTAGACGACAACATAGAATGTTCTCTGAGCATCTTCCGTGGGTCAGGGAGTGGTTCACTCCCAGGGTTTTAAGAGCCTCACAACTGATTTGAGAAAGTTGTTGGTTCAATGGTGTCACCCACGTGACCTTGAGTGAGTTGCCTTCCCTTGCTGGGTTTTATTTTCCTCTCTTGTCACCCAGAGAGACTTCTCTAAAACTGGGTTCATTTTCTTCACGAAGGTTCTTCCAAAGTAGAGGCTGATTGTGGTATTGGGTTTATTGTGGGAAAGAGAGATTATTGTCACTGTTGGAAGGTAATTATTTATGATCTGAATCATTGTCAGAAATACTCATGCTGCCTTCTTGTCATCTGTGTCCCCCACTACAGGCACTTAGTAAATTCTCAACAAATATCTGCTATGTGACCGACAGACTCATTCTTACAATGTTGTGGATCAACCTCTTTCCACATTAAAAAAAATATACGTGGATATTAAATATACATACGTGTAAAATAGAGCTACCCTAATACCTAACAATAGCACTACTGGGTATTTACACCAGAGATACAAATGTAGTGACCCAAAGAGGCACCTGCACCGCAATGTTTAGAGCAGCAATGTTCACAATAGCCAAACTATGGAAAGAGTCCAGAAGTCTATCAACAGATGGATAAAGAAGATGTGGTACATATATACAATGGAATATTATGCAGCCATCAAAAATGAAATCTTGCCATTTGCAATGACATGGATGGAACAAGAGGGTAATATACCAGGAGAAACAAGTCAATCAGAGAGAATTATCATATGATCTCACTGATACGCAGAGTTTAAGAAACAAGGCAGAGGATCATAGGGAAAGAGAGGAAAAAATGAAACAAGACAAAACCAGAGAGGGAGACAAACCATAAAAGACTCTTTTTTTTTTAAAGATTGTATTTATCCACCTGACAGAGAGAGAGAGATCACAAGCAGGCAGAGAGGCAGGCAGAGAGAGAGGGAGGAGCAGACTCCCTGACGAGCAGAGACCCCGATGCGGGGCTCCATCCCAGGACCCTGAGATCATGACCTGAGCCGAAGGCAGAGGCTTAACCCACTGAGCCACCCAGGCATCCACCATAAAAGACTCTTAATCTTGGAAACAAACTGAGGGTTGCTGGAGGGGAGTGGGGTGGGAGAATGGGGAGGCTGGGTAATGGACACTAGGGAGGGTATGTGTTGTGAGTGCTGTGTGTTGTTTAAGACTGATGAATCACAGACCTGTACCTCTGAAACAAATAATACATTATATGTTAATAAAAAAGGGGGATATATATGCATATTAAAAAAATATGTGTGTATATATGTATATATATAGTTTATAAGATGTACCAGCTGTAAATACAAACTTTTCTCTTTAATAAAAACCTTACAAGATGATCTTCAGCAACAGCCCTAACACCAGCAGTCCATGACGTTTGCACCTAAGGATGGGGGTGGTCACAGGCCCCTGGGCAAGATGCCACCTGGATTTATTGGATTCCCTGGAATCTTGGGGTACCATGGGGGAGAAAGCGAGAGTGAGGGCCCAGCATCTCTGGGTTGACTGAGTTCCTGAGGGAATGAAAATGGTTTGTAAATTCCTCAACATGGTACATGGAAAGATTCTAGCCTCTGTGGTCATGTTACTCTCTCTCTCTCTCTCTCTTTCTTTCTTTCTTTCTTTTTTTGTAACAGTACCATTGAGATTTAAATCACATACCATACAGTTCACACACTACAAGTGTTTAATTCAACAGCTTTTAGTATATTCACAAAGCTGGGCAGCCATCACCACACTACATTTTAGAATATTTTCATCATCCCTGAAAAGAATCCCAGTATGCCATGAACAGTCACCCTCCTCCCCGGTCCTAGACAACCGTTACTCTACTTTCTCTTTCTACGGATTTGCCTGCTTTGGACATTTCATATAAATGGAATTATACAACATGTGGTCCTTTGTGTTTTGCTTCTTTCACTCCGCATCTTGTCCTCAAGATTTGTCCACGTTGTAGCGTGTGCTGAATGTACGCCATAGTGTGGATAGACCACATTTTGTTTAACCCATCAAGGGATGCCTTGATGGGCATTTGGGTTCTTTTTTCTCTTTTTCTTTCCTTTCTTCCTCCATGCTTCCTTGTTTGCTTGCTTGCTTGCTTCCTTTCTTATTTTACATTTGGGTTCTTCCCACTTTTTTGCAATTATGAATTTTTTGCTACTATGAAAATATGTGTATGAATTTTTGTGTGGAAATGTATTCTTATTTCTTTTTGGTACATACTTCAGAGTGGAATTGCTGGGTCATATGGGAGCTCTATATTCAATCATGTAAGGAACTGCCAGACTGTTTTCCAAAACAGCTGCACTATTTTACGACCCACCACCAGTATATTAGGGTTCGAATCTCTCCACATCCTCACCAACACCGGTGATCATCTGTCTTTTGGATTATAGCCATCCTAACGGGTATTGAAAGGATGTTACTTATTTTTAATAGTTTAAAATATCTTTACATATATTTTCATGTATTTACATAAAAGTTTAAGCATACTTAATATATTTTAATGTTAATGAAAGCATTTGAAAGATTTCTTCAACATGTTTTCTTTAGAGCAAGGTGGGCTCCTCCATTTCCCCAAATTGTAATGCAAGTGTGGACATCTGTGTTAGTTACTGGGTTATGTCCTTTCCTTGGGGGTAGCATGGGGGTTGGGGAATATGAAGAAGAGGGAGAAAGTGGTCATGGGGGTGGAGAAGGCATCGTTCATATTTACAGATGATGAAGGATAAAGAATGAACAGATCATTCTATTTGAACAAAAGGTCCATTTTTGGATAATCTATGAAATGTTGATTCTCTAAGAACAGCCTGCTCTTTTTGTTTTCCTCCCACAAATGCCTCCTGTTCCTCAGCTGTTGGAGTCTTCATATTCTCCCTCTCCCTCAAAATCTACTCTCAGGAAGGGACCTGGAAACCTACCCACCCTACAAAATAAATGCCTGATAAGCCTTAGTGTTAATTTTTCTCGGAATATCTGCATTTGAACAGAGTGGGGGGAAAGCCACCTATTTAAACAAAAAAAGGAAACTCTAACTGCATAATCCAGAGAAGGGAAGAAGTCTTTAGAAGCTAGAGTTCCTTCCTTGCGTGTAGGAGATGATAGCACAACAGCCACCTCATATGAACAAGACTTGCAGGCCCCATGACATTGGGTGGAGCGGCCAAGGTATGGCTCAAGTCCTAGTTTCTCCTTGACTTCCTCTTTCATCTTCACTACACAGCCTGCTCTACCAGCTGCTGAGAGGAAAGTTAGAGCATCTAGGGACACCAGCATAGCCTGAGAAGTGAGGATGTACAATCCCAAACTGGTACACTCAGCCCAACAAAGAGAGAAAACGTGGGTACTTACCTAGGAATGCTGAACAGTCTTATCTTTGTCACAACCCAAGGAGTACACAACTGTCTTCCTTCAAATAAGAAGGAAATGAACAACAACAACAAAAAGATCAAATTATTTTTGATATAAAAACATATCACTTTTTGGGGAGGTGGAATAAAGGCCATCAAATGATTCTTCACCTCCATATGTGATGAGACCAAATGACATAATTAATTAACACATTTGTCATTCTCAAATAGTTTATCTTCCTTAGGCAGTTAGAAAAGAATGGAAAAGCATTCCTTGTACCCAGCAGTAGATGCTGGAACTTTTCATTATCTGGAATGTCTCTATTTCAGAAAGTGTTCAAAAGATGTATTCTGGAAAAATTTCTTCCAATGAATATAAAATCCCCGGGACATATCAAAATAAAAAGGGAAGCAGAGATACTTTCAATTCTTCATGTACTCTCTTCATTTTTTTTTTTTAAGAAACTCATTAGTAGTTGCTTTCAGAAATTATCCCAAACTGCCAAGCCATAAGACTTGTAATGTCTTATGCATTATTGGTTTATGTGCCAATAATATGACAACTTATTTATCGTCTGGTATCAGTAATATGGACACAACTACCCCATTTATCTACTTCAGGCTTAATAATACAAAACCAGAATTTGTCAAAGTGCCCCCTTTAATAATCTGCTTTATTCAATTACTACACATTTGAAATACTATATATATAGATGGTGGAGTCTGGAAATTCCTTGTGAGTAAATACACACTCTTGACATGTGATTTACTCATATATAATTATTCAAACTTCTTTTCTAGAATTCATAAAAACATTTCATCCCTCCAAATGCCACGGATGGCACAGATTTTCAAAATTCAGGTATTTCTATAACACATCACTGAATTTATCTTTCAAACCTTATATCACTCAAAACTATATCAGTAGCCAAAAAAGAGAGGAAAGATCATTTTTTTCTGCAACAGTGTATTAGTTTCTTATTGCTGCTGTGACAAATCACCACAACTTAGTGACTTAAAACAACACAAATTTAGGAGCGACTGGGTGGCTCAGTCGGTTAAATGACTGACTCTTGATTTCAGCTCAGGTCATGATCTCAGGATTGTGAGATCCAGCCCCGTGTCAGGCAGGGAGTCTGCTTGAGATTCTCTCCCTCTCCTTCTGCACCCCCCTCTCTCAAATAAATAAATCTTCTAAAAAACCCCACAAATTTACTATAGTTCCAGAGGTCAGAAATCCAAAAAGGGTCATCATAAGGGGCTAAACGCCAGGTGCTGGCAAAACTCAGTTCTTTCTGAGGCTCTAGAGTAGAATGTTTCCTTGCCCTTTCCCTGCTTCTAGGGGTTAACTGCATTCCTTGTTTTGGGGCCCCTCCTCTATCCTCAAAGCCAGCAGCATGGTACCTCCAACTCTTTTTCTCCTTCCCCTCTGCTTCTCTCATCATATGTCCTTCTCTGATTCTGAACCTCCTGCCTTTGTTTTATAAAGACCCTTGTGATTACATTGGACCAACCTGGATAATCCAGGATAATCTCCCCATCTCAAGATCCTTAACTTGATCACGCCTGCAAAGTCCTTTCTGACATTCACTATAACATATTCCCTGAGATTCTGGGGATTTGGACATGGACATCTTTGTGCTGGTGGAGGGCATTTTGCTGTCCACCATGAGTAGTAAGAAGGCTAGAATATTGCCTTATACCATGGTGATTGAGAAGCCCAGATCATTTCTTAATACTAGTTAAATGGGGTAACACATTTAATTGAATCCTGCTAGCATGAGCTAATATTTTCTTAGAAGGAATCAGGATTGCAAACAAGATAAACATATTTGGATAGCATCAAATCCATTCTTCATGTTCATAATTAATGCATGAAACAAACAAATGGAAAGAGCAACGGAATATATAAAAAATCCTGAGCATTGACTGTCCTGTATAAAAGTCCTAAGTGTATATAAGCCTTCAGATGGGGAGAATCATAGCACTTCATTAACTTTCTTTGTGTGGTTAGAAAGAGTATGAAATCTCACTAGGAAAGAAGTAAGGGGGAACCTGGAGAATATTTAAATACTATGATACAGATATTTATATATTATATCCTTTTTTATTTAGAGTCAATACCTAGCCACCCAACAAACTACTTGGGATGTTAAGAAATTAACAGCCCATAGGGATGAGCAATCAAAGGAAATTGCATCTAACCTTGAAACGTCTGCCCAAGATATTTATTACAAAGGGAAAAATAGTAGCTTCATAGTGGAGAAACCCAACAGTTACCACCTTGATCAAGAGATCAAGGTCAAGATCACTAAGAATAAGACACATCAACATCATGTACCCCGGATACAATGCACTGAGAAGGGCACAACATCACTTCTGTAGGTTTCTTGCCGAATATACATAACTTTATCACAAGAAAACATCAGACAAACCCAAACCGAGCAAAACACCACACAATAACTGACCCGAATGCTTGAAAAATGTGAAATTTGTGAAAAAGCAAGGAAAATGGAGGGACTGTCACACATTGGAGGAGACTGAAGACATATGACAACTAAAGGCAATGTGGGATTCTGAAAAAGAAAAAAAAGGATATTAGTGGGAAAAAATTAGCGAAAATCAAATTAGATCAACCAAAGGTCTGTAAATAATTCTCTCTTATATAAAGAATAATTTTATAATGGATATATAAGTATACAAGCTTATAGGAATAATTTGTGTGCCATCAACATAAAATTTAACTTGGCATTTGTAAATGACTTCAACAGATGAAATGTATATCCAGATGGTTCATCTGTGTGACTGAAATTTATATTACAAATGTATAGAAAATATAACAGCAAATAATTGGTGAGACTATGATCTCACTGCTTGCTTTGCCATGTAGGATAGATAACCCCCAAGATATGTGAGCTTGTTAGCAATGTACTTCAAGATATGAAACCAGCACCCATAGTTGCTACAGACTCAAGAGCAATAATTAAAATATTACAGGAGGTACTTGAAAAATCTATGTCCAACCTCTTTTGGTAATGTTATTTGTTAGTTTTAATGAAAAATTAAGTTTTTAAAAAAGATTCTATTTATTTATTTGACAGAGCCAGTGAGAGAGGGAACACAAGCAGGGGGAGTGGTAGAGCGAGAAGCAGGCTCCCTGCAGAGAAGGGAACACCAATGCGGGGCTCAAACCCAGGGAGCATGACCTGAGCCAAATGCAGACGCTTAATGACTGAGCTGCCCAGGCACCCCAAAAAATTAAGTTTTAGAGATTCTAAAAAGCAAAACCCACCCAGCAGTTCAGAACAGGTTACAATGAGAAGACCAAGTCTGCTGCTCTAATTCCTGTCTAGTCCCCAGACTTTACTCCATTGTGTTACAAAAATACATAACAAAAAAACTTACCATCTTAATACATTTTAAGTGTACAGTACAATAGTGTTAACTACATACCCCTTGCGTCACAGATCTTAAGAACTTTTTCATCTCGTAAAACTGAAATGCTCTACTCATTGAACGGCTCTCCTTTTCCCCCTCCCCAGCCCCTGGTAACCCTCATTCTATTCTGTTACTGTTTCTATGGGTCTGATTATGTTAAGCGCTTCAAATAAGTAGATTCATACATTAGTTGTTTGTTTGGGACTTGCTTATTTCATTTAACATCATATCGTCAAGTTTCATCCATGTTTTAGCCTATGTCAGGACTCAATTCTTCTTAAGGCTGAACAATCCTCTGTTGCATGGATACACCACGTTTTCTTTCCCATTCGTCCGCCAGCGGACATTCAGATTGCTTCCACCTCTCAGCTATTGCGAATCATGCTTGAATGAACACAGGTGCGCAAATACATGGTTTTCGATTCCTCTGGAACTATACCCAGAAGTGGGAATACTGGATTATATGGCAATTCTATTTTTAACTTTTTGAAGACCCTCCATACTGTTTTCCATGTATCCCAGACTTTTGTTTAATAACAGTTTTACTGAGATGTAATTTACATGTCGTATAATTCTAAAGTGCGCACTTTGTTGGTTTTGAGCATATTCAGAGTTATGTGACTATCACCATAATCAGTCTTAGAACATTTTCATCAGCCCCAAAAGAAATCCTGCACATGCGAGCAGTCATTCTTTGAGTCTCCTATCCTCCCCTCAGTCCTGGGTGACTCCCAGACTGCTTTCTGTCGCTATGAATTTGCTTATTCTGGACATTCTGTCTAAATAGAATCATACAAGGTGTGGGCCTTTGTAACTGGCTCCTTTCACTGTCGTCATTTGTAGCCATTTATGTTTTCGTGGCTTTTTTGGAAATTAACTTCCATAATTATAAAGAAAATGATTATATGTCTGTTTCATGACGTATTAACTCTAAATTATAGACTCCCAACATGAAAAATGAGAATTTAGCTCACTTATAATACCCCTCTTATCATAGCTCCCTCCTCCTCCTCTCCTCAACTTCAGAATAGCTTTAAAAACTTTATTTTAGTTCTTTAATTGGTTACCTCAACATCTTTAAGTAAATCTGTAATTAGTTATTTGTCTTAGATAGTATTTCCTTACTTATAGGATAGGATATTAGACCTTTGCACTCCTTTCTCTCTTTTTTTTAAAAAAAGATTTTATTTATTTATTTGAGAGAGAGAGAGAGAGCTTGACCCGAGGGGCAGGGTGGGAGGGAGGACAAGAAGTGGAGGGAGAAGCAGACTCCCCTCTAAGCATGGAGCCCCGCACAGGCCTCCATCCCAGGACCCTGAGGTCATGAACTGAGCCCAAACCAAGAGACAGTTGGATGCTTTACTGACTGAGCCACCCGGGAACACTTCCTTTCTTTTTTTAAAATTAATTGATTAATTAATTTTATTATGTTCACTTAGCCACTGTATAGCACATCATTTGTTTTTGATGTGGTGTTCAATGATTCATTAGTTATGTATAACACCCAGTACTCTAATAGCCATTTGTATATCCTCTTTGAGGAAATGTCTATTCCAATCTGCCCATTTTTAAATTGGATGTTGGTCTTGTTGTTGAGTTGTAAAGATTTCCTTATATATTCTGAATACAAGTCCTTTATTAGAAATATGATTTGCCAGGGGGGGGGCTTGGGTGAGCCTGGTGGTGGGTATTACGGTGGGTATTAGGGAGGGCACATATTGCATGGAGCACTGGGTTTGGTGCATAAACAATGAATGCTGGAACACTGAAAATACATAAAAGAAAATAAAATGAAAAAAAAAAAGAAATATGATTTACAAATATCCCTCCCCAGTATGTTGTTTGTCTTTTAATTCTCTTAATGGTGAAAAGTGAGTTTTAAGTTTTGATAAAATTAATTTATCAATTTTTTATGGATCATACTTTTGTTGTCATAGCTATTCGTAGTTATTCTTATCCTTTCCCAAGATCACAAAATTTGTTATCATGTTTTCTTCTAAAATTTTTATGTAGCTCTTATATTTAAGCCCATGATCCACATTTTGCTTAATTTAGTGTATGGTGTGAGGTAAAGGTCAAAGTTTATTTTTTGCATGTGGATATTCAGTTGTCCCATCCACATATGTTGAAAAGATTATTCTTTCCTCCACTGAACTGCCTTGGAGCCTTTGTCAAAAAGTGATTTCTTATAAGTATAAGGGATTATTTCTGAACTTTCTCTTTGGTCCCACTGACCTATATTTCTATTATTTTTTAAAAAATATTTATTTATTTTTGAGAAAGAGAGAACGAGAGCACAAGTGGTAGGGGAGGGGCAGAGGGAGAAGCAGACTCCCCACGGAGCAGGGAGCCTGACGTGGGGCTCCATCCCAAGACTCTGGGATCATGACCTGAGCTGAAGGCAGACGCTTAAAGACTGAGCCACCCAGGGCCCCCTATATTTCTATTCTTCATGCTAATGCCACACTCTCTTGATTACTGTAGCTTTACAATAAATTTTGAAATCTGGTAAGGAAACAGGTTGAGCAGAAGTAAGGTTGTAAATGAGTAATGTGATAGGAAGAGTTATTTTGTTACAAGGTTCATGATACACGTTTCTTTCTACTGAGTATATAAGCCACAGAATTAAATGTGTGATTACATAATCACAAAATTATATATGAAACACATTTATGGAACTGTATCAGTTCTCATGTTCTGCTACATGTGGTGCATGGGCTTTGTGGACAGGAAGGGAGGAGACAAGGCCATTGTGAACTGGATTTTTCAGTCTCCTTCAGGCCTTTTAATTTCCTTTAACTTTTCTATATGTGAGAAACTGCTGGGAGAGTCTGAATTTTCTACCTTTAAGAGCAAGGTTTTGTTTTCTTTGTTTTTCTCTGTTTGTGTTTTGAAGGAGTAAGTTAATGATTGCAAACTTGGTGACTCAAAACAATAGAAATTTAACCTCTGGCAGATCTGGAGACCAGGAGTCTGAGGTCAAAGTGTCAGCAGATTCCGCCCTCCTGGAGGCTCAAGGCAGGATCCTCCCTTTTCTCTTCTAGCCCTGGCGGCTGCCAGGGCTCCTCGGCTTGTGAGCACAGCACTCCAACCCCTGCCTCTGTCTTCACAGAGCCTTCTCTTTTTCTACAGGTCCTAACTCTCCTTCTGCCTCCCTTTTACAAGGATACGTGTGATTGCGCTGAGGACTTATCCTGGTAAACCAGGCCCATCTTAACTCAATCACGTCTCCCAGGACCTTGTTTCCATACAATCAGCGTTTATAAACTTTAGGGATTAGGACCTACCTTTGGAGAAGCTATTACTCTACCTACCACACCTACATTCATATCCTTTTTTTTTTTTTTTTTAAATCTTACTGGTCAACCCCTAATTCCCACACTTTCTTGGGGGCAAAGTCATTGGTGGAACATACAGCAACTGAGCTGTCACCCCAGTGAAGGTGACAGGGGTTGCCACATTTGTCATGGTAGAGGTGGTCTCAGACTCCATCAGGGGCAAGGAAACGTCATGCTAGGTGCATGATTGTGTGACTGTGGACTTGAGCTGAGCTGATGAGGACTGGGGGGCTGGTGTTTCTCTGAAGTTGGAGAAGAGACTGAAATTTCCAGACCTCAAAATATTTACATGGCAAATGCATGAGAGAGCCGTTCCTCAGAAAACGTATCTACACGTCTGTGCGTGTGTATGGGTGTGTGTCTGTTATACTCAGGCTGACCATATAGGCTGCAGGGCTTGGTGCAAAATAAAAAGACACTGTCCCTTGTTCAAAAAGCAGGACTGAAGCACTATGGAAGGTCCTGAGCCATACTGCCTTTTCCTTCTTCCACAAGGTCTCTCTCTCTCTCTTTTTTAAACATTTTATTTATTTATTTATTTGACAGAGAGAGAGAGAGAGAGAGAGAGATCACAAGTAGGCAGAGAGGCAGGCAGAGGGGGCGGGGGAGGGGGAAACAGGTTCCCCGCTGAGCAGAGAGCCCGATGCGGGGCTCGATCCCAGGATCCCGAGATCACAACCCGAGTCAAAGGCAGAGGCCCAACCCACTGAGCCACCCAGGCGCCCCCCAGAGTCTCTCTTGACTCCTCATACTGTTCATTTGCTATTTAATGTGATTGCGAGTAAAGAAAAAAAGTAATTACTAGCCTGAATTTTATTGTTCACTTTATATTATGTGACATCAGCAAATGCAAGCACATTTAACTCACAGGCCGAGTCCTGAAAATCACATAATTTGTATTTCATAACTGATAAATTGTATATCTGTTTTATTCTCACCAGAGCAGTGGAAACACTGGGTGACATTAACGCAACTGTTTTCACTTCACTTCCTGACATGCTCATTCTGCCAACACTCTCAGCTTTGGCTTCTGGGTGAGGAAGGAGGTCTGGAAGGATGAGGAACTGTGGGGAGCTCTATCTGCTGTGTAAGCCACTGGCTAACACAGGGAAGGAGCACGTGTCTAAGGAAGGATGCGGTAGGTTCTTAGAACACCATTGCCTTCTTTCTGCATTGGAAGTACCTTCTGCTTGGGTGGGAAGTGTGGCTTCTTGGGGCTCTCAGCAGCCCTGCTTACCTAGTTCATGGCCTTAACTCCTTACCTTGTGCTCACTGTGGGCCTCACTGGACTCCCACACATCGCGGGTCGGCTGCAATTCTGTGCTCTTGGGGCCTCATGAACTCTCTGAGCCAAAAAGCAGCAAGGAATGGTGGCAGATGGTGCCAGACGGAGGGCATGGGTGTATCTCCACGCTCGTGCGCATGCTCCAGCGTCCCGGTGAACTTCACTTAGAAAACACAAGTGCAAAGATAAAATTACTCAGAATCTCAAGATGGTGACAGCAGAGCATTCAATGAAACACAGGGCTCTTCTGAGCTCAGGGCCCTGGGTGACCGCACAGGTTGTGTGACCGTTAAGCCAGCTCTGGTTTTATTGGCTGTCCTGAAGCCAATGTTTAGGGCCAATGGTTCAGTTTAAGTTCTTTGAAGTTCTTTCATGCTCTCCCTGTCCCAGCTCCACTAACACCACTGTGAGTAACACACTGAAAATCCTTCAAGCTCTGGAGTCAGACACACCTGATTTGGCATCTCACTTTTGTTGTTGTTGTTGTTGTTTTAGATTTATTTATAATTTCAGAGAAATGAGAGAGAGCATGGGGAGGGTGAGGGGGTTGGAGGAGCCAGCAGAGGGAGAGAGAATCCTGAAGCAGATTCCCTCCCCACTGTGTGGAGCCCAACCCAAGGCTCGATCCCATGACCCTGAGATCATGACCTGAGCCGAAATCAAGAGTCAGACGCTTAACCCCCTGAGCCCTCCAAGTGCCCCAGCATCTGTTTTGGTGCTTAGTGTGTGTGTTGGTGGGCAGCCCCAAGTGAGAAGATGCAGATAATGACACTTAGGTTACAATGATGTTGTGGGCATGAAAGCATAATAGAGAAAATGTCTAGTCCTCCAGGAGTCCTGCTGAATAAGGAAGCGTTCAAAAAATGGGAGCGATTTCTATTACGAAGAGAGAGAATAGTTTGCATAAGCGTGTTGATGACCTGCTCCCACAGTGTTTAAGAGTTGGGACAAGCAGGCCCAGAAACCGAGGTCTGGATCCAGCTTCCTCGAGCAACAGCTGCATGAACTTGGTGAGTCAGTATGATTCCTTATCTGTACAACTGCAATATTACCTAGCTCATCAAGTCACAGAGAAGTTTCGTTGAGATATTATATATGGAAGCATCAAGGCCATCGAATGTCAGTTGCTACTCAGTAAACTGTTCCATTTGCCAAGTAGCCGCAGGTGGGAATCATTAAAAAGAAGCTTCCTTACTCCCCACAACGTTGCCCTTGGTCCCTGATGAGTATTATCCGTTGTGTCCTTCTAGCTTCTCAAGGCTCAAAACGCATACATTCTGACCTGTCACTTTTCTCTCACATGGGTGGTAGACTTGATTTTGTCTTCCAATATATCCCGTGCTCACCACTGGTTCCTCTGCCATATCGGCCCAGGTGTCTTTTGGTGAATACACGCCATTCATTTACAGTTCTCGAAAGGTTCATGGGAACAATGTTCCCCCCACCCCCAAAATATTCTTCTGGAAAGAGAATTGTGTCACTTCAGTGGGGACAATATAAAACCATACAACATACTTTCCCTTCCATTCAAGAGTCTGTGACTAGACAAGAAAAACAGCTTCTGTTAACTTAATGTGTTCCTGATCTTTGAAAACACGATTTTCCAGAACAAACATTAGAGTAGTCTATTTACGTTAGGAATTCTACTCTCTGAATATCCTATGCATAAGCCACCAACCAACACATTTGCCAGAAACTCAAAGAATACATTTTACTCTTGGCTTTATTGAACTGGTATGTCCAAAGGAAAACAGCAGTTCTCTGTACGGAAGTTTTCTTATCTGTAAAACAGACCAAATAATTTCTCATCGTCTGGGAGACTGTGTCCTAAGATCGCAGTGTGTTCCTGTCAGTGAGAACGGAGTGGGTCAGCCGAGATTAGATATGCATTAACTCTCCCTGCATCAGCCTATTAGCGAGGCATGTTTGCTCTCCACATTTAAGTGCACTGGGAAATTCTCTTTTGAATCACAGCAACTGTTTCTCTACACCTAGTAACCGAGAAGAGCTAACATCCTTCCTGGAGATAAGAAAGTCACTTCCACATTATCATCAAAATCAAGTGGGCAATTGTTTTTGATAGCTTTTTTTTTTCCGAATGTAAAAGTAATAAATTTGCACTATGAATTTTTTTTTGGAAAATTCTCAAAAGTATATATATATAAAAAAACACTAGAGATAGCTAGTGTTAATATTTTGTGGCACTTCTTCTCAGACTTTTCCTTTACATGTAAGTTAATAAACTTACAAACACTGAACAATATCATACATATTTTATAACCTATTTTCACTCAGCCTTATGGACATTTTTCCATATCACTAAGTCATCTTAAAGTGATTTTAACGTCTGCAAGTATTTCGCTGTGAATAGCTACCAGAGTGAAGTTATTCCCTTCGGGGGTATGGGTTTTAGGTTGGTTTCTTCTCTGGGGCTATTTTAACAGCATGACAATAAACATTCTAGTACAGAAATATTTGTGTGTCTTTCCAGGGATTTCTCTAGTATAGAACTTGGACTTTCTTGGTCAAAGGGTATGAAGGCAATTTTAGGCTCTTTATACACATTGTCAAGTTGCCTTCTGGAAACACTTTTCTCTCCCCAGCAGTGTAAGCAAGTAACTAGCCACATGTATTGAATAAGAAAAAAGAAATCTCATAAACATAAGGAGAATACTCAATGTCATTACTATCTTAGAGGATCTGTTCCCAAAATTGCTATGAACCCACAAGAATGGCCCACGCAGTGTATTATAGGCCGCTGGCCACCGTGCGCAGGCGCACATCCACTCCTCTGAGGAGGAACCGCTCTGGAGCCAGGTGGGGCTCATGCTGCCATCTGCCCGCTTCCTTCTTATCTTGATCCCATCCTCTGATATCTGATCTTGTGCCAATCTACTGCTCTCCCCTTGCACTGAAGACGCAGCCCATATAGTATTTTATAATGATTTGTGCAAAGCACGTGCCCTCAAATCCGGCTCTTGGGCTGGTAGTGGGATGGTTGGTGAACTAGTCATTGGACATTGTTTGCTGTAACGATCTGTGAGTCAGATTGAGGAAGGGAAGCCATGGAGGCAAGGGCCTCAGGAGGAATTCATGCGGACCCTTCAGGCCCCGAAGCATGTTTTTATATAAGAGAGGGGCGGATGGACCACGCACTGGGCTGGAAGGGAAGCAAGGAAGCCAGGCCTGGTTACTTCGTATCTCTAACCCTCAGTGTTTTCTGTCCATACACAGAGAAAATTATCTTTCCGGGTTATTGTACAGAGGAGAGGTAGTCTCTGTTCAGTGTGTGGCATACAGGGAGGGCTGTGTAGCTACTTTTCTCTCTGATCTATATTCATAACTATATCTATATATATTTCCAGAGTATAGTTTTATAACTGGACATCTGTATACACTACAAAGCAATCACCACCACAAGTCTAGTGACCACCTGTCACCATACCGTTGACCCTCTTCCTCCATTTTGCCCACCCTTCACCCGCTTCCCCTCTGGTAACCATCACTCTGTTCTCTGTATCTCTGAACTTGTTTTATTTTGTTTGTTCACTTGTTCTGGATTTTTTTTAGATTCCACATAGGAGTGAGATCATACAATATTTGTCTTCATCTGTCTGACATATTTTTCTTCACATAATACCCTCGAGGTCAATCCATGTTGTCGCAAATCGTCAAGAGTTCATTCTTTTTTGATGGCTGAATAATATTCTATTGTATATATACCACATCTTCTTTATCTCTTCATCTTTCAATGGACTCTTAGGTTGTTTCCATATCTTGGTTACAGTAGGTAATGTTGCAATGAACATCAGGGTTCATACATCTTTTGGAATGTGTTTTCATTTTCTTTGGGTGAATACCCAGAAGTGGAATAGTTCTGGATTGGTCAAATGGTAGTTTTATTCTGAAATTTTTGAGGATTTTCCATACTGTTTTCCATGGTGGATACACCAATTTATATTCCCACCAACAATGCACGAGGGTTTCCTTTTCTTCACATCCTCTCCAAAATTTGTTTTTTTCTTGTCTTTTTGATACTAGCCAATCTGAGAGTTGTGAGATAATATCTCATTGTGGTTTTGATTTGTATTTCTCTAATAATTAGTGATGCTGGCCTGTTCATGGGCCTATTGGCCATGTATATGGAATATTTGGACCATAGCTACTGTATTATTTATTTATTTATGTTTTATTTTAATCACCATGTGCTTATCACAAGTGTACCCCTTAAGCCCTTCACCTATTTCTTTTTTTTTAAAGGTTTTATTTATTTATTTGACAGACAGAGATCACAAGTAGGCAGAGAGGCAGGCAGAGAGAGAGGAGGAAGCAGGCTCCCTGAGGAGCAGAGAGCCCGATGCGGGGCTCGATCCCAGGACCCTAGGATCATGACCTGAGCCGAAGGCAGCAGCTTAACCCACTGAGCCACCCAGGCGCCCCAACCCTTCACCTATTTCACCCATCCCCCACACCTCCTCTCTGGGTTTGTTCCCTATGGTTAAGAGACTGTTTCTTGGTTTGTCTCTCGCTCTCTTTTCCCTTTGCTTGTTTGTTTTGTGTCTTAAATTCCACATGTAAGTGACTTATTTTGTTTAGCATTATACCTTCTAGCTCCATCCAGGTTGTTGCAAATGGCAAGATTTCATTTGTTTTGATAGCTGGATAATATCCCATTGTATATACACCACATCTTCTTTATCGATTCATCTGTGGAGGGACACTTGGGCTGCTTCCATATCTTGTCTATTGTAAGTAATGCTGCTATGAACATAGGGGTGCATGTATCCCTTTGAATTCATGTTTTTGTATTCTTTGGGTAAATACCCAGTAATGTGAGTGCTGGATCATAAGATAGTTCTATTTTTAACTTTTTGAGGAAACTCCATACTGTTTTCCATAGTGACTGCACCATTTGGCATTCCCCACAGCAGTGCAAGAGGGCTCCTTCTTCTCTACATCCTTCCCAACACCTGTTGTTTCTTGCGTTTTTTATTTTAGCCATTCTGACAGTTTTGATTTGCATTTCTCTGCTGATAAGTGATGATAAGCATCTTTTCATTTATCTGTTGGCCATCCAGATGTCTTCTTTGGAGAAATGTCTGTTCACGTCTTATGTCCAGTTTTTAACTGGATTATGTGGGGGGGTTTTTGGCGTTGAGCTATACAAGTTCTTTATATATTTTGAATACTAACCCTCTATCAGATATGTCACTTGCAAATATTGTCTCCCATTCAGTAGGTTGCTTTCAGTTTTGTTGAATGTTTCCTTTGCCGTGCAGAAGTGTTTTATTTTGATGTGGTCCCAACAGTTTATTTTCTGCTTTTGCTTCCCTTGCCTTGGGAGACATACCTAGAAAAAAGTTGCTACAACTGATATCAAAGAAATTAGTGCTTGTGTTCTCTTCTAGGATTTTTATGGTTTCAGGTCTCATATTTAGATCTGTAATCCATCTTGAATTTATTTTTGTCTATGATGTAAGAAAGTGGTCCAGTTTCATTCTTTTGTATGTTTGTTGTCCAGGTTTCCCAGCTTCATTTGTTGAAGAGACTGTCTTTTTCCATTGGACATTCTTTCCTGCTTTGTCAAAGATTAATGACTATATAATTGTGGGTATATTTCTGGATTTTCTATTTTTTTCTATTGAACTATATGTCCATTTTTTTGTGCCAGTACCATATTGCTTTGATTACTACAGCTTTGTAATATAACTTGAAGTCTGGCATTGTGAAGCCTCCTGCTTTGCTTTGCTTTTTCAAGATAGCTTTGGCTATTAGGAGTCTTTTGTGGTTCCACACAAATTTTAGGGTTGTTTGTTCTAGTTCTGTAAAAAATACTTTTGGTATTTTGATAGAGACTGCATTAAATGTGTAGACTGCTTTGGATAGTATCGACATTTTAACAATATTTGTTCTTCCAATCTGTGAGCATGGAATTTCTTTCCATTTCTTTGTATCATCTTTCTTTCATCAGTGATTTTCATACAGGTCTCAACCTCTTTGGTTAGGTTTATTCCTAGGTATCTTATTATTTTCGGTGCAATTTTAAATGAAATTATTTTCTTAATTTCTTTTCCTGCTGCTTCATTATTGGAGTATAGAAATGCAACAAATTTCTGTAGATTGCTATTGTATCCTGTGACTTTGCTGAATTCTTCTATCAGTTCTAACAGTTGTTTGGTGGAATCTTTCAGGTTTTCTATAACAGTATCATGTTATTGCAAATAGTTAAAGTTTTACTTCTTCCTTACTGATTTGGATGTCTTCTATTTCTTTCTGTTGTCTGATTGCTGTGGCTAGGACCTCCCATGCAATGTTGAATAAAAGTGGTGAGAGTGGACATCCTTGTTTTGTTCCTGACCCTATGGAAAGGGTTCTCAGTTTTCACCCATTGAGGATGATGTTAGCTGTGGGTGTTTCATATATGACCTTTATTATGTTGAGCTGTGTTCCCTCTACACCTACTTTGTTGATGGTTTTTATTATGAATGGATTATTTACTTCAGTAAATGTTCTTTCTTCATCTATTGAAATGATCATATGGTTCTTATCATTTATCTTATTGCTGTGATGTATCATATTGATTGATTTGCAAATATTGAACCATTCTTCCATCCCAGGAATAAATCCCACTTGATCATGGTGAATGATTTTTTAAAATGTATTGTTGGATTCAGTTTGCTAACATTTTGTTGAGGGCTTTTGCATCTATGTTCATCAGAGATATTGTCCTGCAGGTTTCTTTTTTTCAAGGGGTCTTTATCTAGTTTTGGTATCAGGGTGATACTGGCTGCATAGAATGAATTTGGAAGTTATCCTTCCTTTTTTAATTTTTGGAATAGTTTGAGAATAGGTATTAACTCTTCTTCAAATGTTTGCTGGAATTCACCTGTGAAGCCATCTCATCCTGGACTTCTTTTGCTGGGAATTTTTTGATAACTGATTAAATTTCTTTGCTGGTAATCCATCTGTTCAAATTTTCTATTTTTTTAAATTGTCATTTTATTACTTGTTTTATGGTAGTTTCTGAAGATTTTCTCTGATGCTTTCTTATTTTTCTCTCTTTCATGGTTTGCTAACTTTCTTTAATGATATATTTAGACTTCTTTGTCTTTATTCTTTGCAAATCTCTTAGTGGTTCTTGATATATGATTACCATTAGCTTTGTATATAACCTCTCCTGCATATAGCAGTCTATATTAAGTTGATGGTCTTTTAAATTTGAACTTATTCTTTACTCCTCTATTCCCACATTTTAGGTAAATGTCATATTTTAAATCCTTTTATCTTGTGAGTTCCTTGACTTATTTTTTACAGAAATATTATTTTTACTGCTTTTGTGTTTTCTACCTTTATATTGTCACTTTTGGTCTCTATTCCATTCAAAGAGTTCCCCTTAATATTTCTTGCAGGGCTGGTTTAGTGGTGAAGAACTCCTTTAGTTTTTGTTTTCTGGGAAACTCCTTATCTCCCTTTCTATTATGAATGATAGCCTTGCTGGAAAGAGTATTCTTGGCTGCAGATTTTTGCCATTCAGTGCTTTGAAAATATCATGCCACTCCTCTCTGGCTTGGAAAGTTTCTGCTGAAAAATGCCCTGCCACCCTTATGGGTTTTCCCTTATATGTTATTGTCTTCTTTTGTCTTGCTGCTTTTGATATTTTTTTCTTTATCACTATATTCTGCACACTTATTTATTTAGAGAGAGAGATAGTGTGAGCAGGGGGAGGGGCAATGGGGAAGAGAGAGAGAGAGAGGGAGAGAATCCCAAGCAGGCTACATGTTCAGCATGGAGCTTGAAACATGGGGCTTGATCCCAGGACTCTGAGATCATGATCTGAGCCAAAATCAAGAGTCAGACACTCAACTGACTGAGCCATATATTTTGCCAATTTAATTACAATATGTCTTGGTGTGGCTCTGCTTTTGTTGATTTTGATGGGGGTTCTCTGTGTCTCCTAGATCTGGATATGTTTCCTTCTCCAGATTCAGGCAGTTTTCAGCTATTATTTCTTCAAATAAATTTTTGCCCCCTTTTCTTTCTTCCTGCCTTCCTCCATCCTTTTCTCCGTCCCTCCCTCTCTTTCTTCTTCTGGGACTCCTATAATGTGAATATTATTATGTTTAATGGAGTCACTGACTTCTTTAAGTTTATTGTTACTTTGCATAATTATATTTTTTTTTGTTCAGCTTGATTACCTTCCATCACTCTGTCTTCTAGATCATTAATTCATTACTCTGTTTCTTCCAACCTGCTGTTCTTTCTGTCAAGTATGTTTCTCGTTTCATTTACTGAGCCCTTTTTCTCTTCTAGGTTATTCCTTAGCTCTTTGTTAGTGATCTCACTCATGTCCTCCACCCTTTTCTCAGGTCCAGTGAGTATCCTTATGATCACTGCTTTAAATTTTCTATCAGGCATGTTATTTAGATCTCTTTCACTTGGAGCTCTGGCTATAGTCTTGCCTTGTTCTTTCATTTGGGACAAATTCCTCTATCTTCTTATTTTCCCTAAGTCTCTGTGCCCATTTCTCCATCTGAGGAAAGTCAGCAACATCTCCTGGTCTTGAGGGCAATGGCTTTATGAAGACAAGGTCCTGCAATGCCCTGCAGTGTAGTCTCCCATTCCCCAGGGCACATGGTGCTCAGAAGTGTCTCCAGTTGTGCTGTTTGTGCTCTGCTGTTGTGTCTTGGCCACTTTACGCTTCATGACAGTCATCTGAGGAGCTTTCTTTGCCTGTTGTGGGCAGTGTTTGGTCCTTGGCCTGAAGTGGTGTGTTTTAACTAAATGTGCTCTGGTCTGCTATGAAATGAGACCATTGCTGCCACCACCAGAACCAAGGCCTCTCAAAACTCCTGGGACAGGAAATGCAGTGGCATCAGGGATTTGGGATGGTCCTCTGGGGGAGGGGCTCAATCCACTGGAACTGAAACAACTGTAACTGGGAAGGGCAGTTCTTTTGGAGCTCAGTGGAGGATGGAGATTGGTGTTAGCAAGTCAATAATGAGTGTTGATGATGTGCTGGTTCCCACAGGTGGCTCTGTGTTTATGCTGAAGGGCAGGGGAGGGAAATGGTACTGTCCATTTCTTTTGTTCCTGGAGGGGGTCTCTCCATGAACACTACATCTCCAAGGTATGTTCGAAGATGAGCAACTAACCTCCCAACTGTGTGTCCTAGGCACTTTTCAGATTGCTGCTTCTCTGCTGTGTGTCTACAGGCCGTTTACCTTGCATTTTCTCCACGAGAAGCTGCAATGTCCTCTGAGCTCTGCCAGAGCCAAGCACACTGACCTTTAAAACTCCAGGCTGTAAGCCCCACTGGTTGAAAGAACTCATGAAATTCAGACCCTCTCCCTTTCCAAACCAACTGCTATGAGGATTCCTCTTTCCTGAAAATATCATGATATCGAAAATATCATGATATCCCCTGTGTGTTAGCTTCTTTTTGCCTGTGTCTGTGACCACTGCTCCCTCCCCATGGCAGTGGTAATGATCCTTTTCTCTCCCAAGCTGTGTCTCTGTACCTCCAACCTTCTTTCACGTGGCCTCTTTCCTAACTTTAGTTATGGAGTTTGTTCTGCCAGTCTTCAGATCAATTTCTGGGGTATTTGGGATGAAAAGGTAGTTGTCTAGTTGTATTCATGGGATGAAGTGAGCCTACGGTCCTCCTACTCCACTGCTATATTCCCCTCCTCAATTATAGCTACTGGGTGGTGGTTGTTGATATTGTTGTCATTGTACTTATTTAAGTAATCTCTACACCCCACATGGGGCTTGATCTCACAACCCCGAGGTCAAGAGTTCCATGCTCTTCTGTCTGAACCAGCCAGGTGCCCTTATAGCTACTGTTTTTAATCATAATTATTAGTCAAGTGACTCTGGAATGTCCAGAAATCCAGTGTAGAATCTAGAATCTATATTGAATTCAGCAATAGCTCTCAGAGGAATTGAACTTCTGCCTGCCCTTTTGCCAACTGCATTTCATCAAATATTAGATACCAACTACTGCAGGAGATAGGCATGGATCAGACAAAGAAATACACTATAGTTAAACTAAGACCTAAGGCTTTCTAATCATTGGCTATATGAGGCAGATATGTGAGCAGATGGAAATCCAACCACATCAATAGTCATATTAATGGGATTTGACTAATTAGACCAGAGATTATCAAGTTGAAAAAAAAAAGCAAGATCCTGCTATATGTTGTTTAGAAGAGACACATTTTTGGGGTGCGTGGGTGGTTTAGTTGGTTGACTGACTCTTGGTCTTAGCTCAGGTCTTAATCTCAGGGTCATGAGTTCAAGCCCCACATTGGCCTCCATGCTGGGCATGGAGCTCACTCAAAAAAAAAAAAAAAGGTGGGGGGGGGAGACACATTTCAGATTAAAATCACAAATAGGTTCAAAGGAAAAGAATGGAAAAATATATGACATGGAAAATGAAAAAATATATAAGAAAGCTGGAGTGGCTATATAAATATCAGACAAAATAAAATACTAGTAGAGATAAAAAGGGATATTTTGTTGCATAGAAGGATCAATAAATTAGAAACATATAATAAGTATAAATGTATACACACGTAATACAGAGTTCTAAATTGTATGAAGGAAAAATAAAAAAAAACAGAATAAAATAGGTAATTCAACAAGTATTGCTGAAAACCTCAATGTCCCACAGTCAATCATCTATAGAAGAAAGTTAGTAAAGATATAGAAGATTGGAACAACACTATCAACCAGCTGGACCTAGTTGATATCTAAATAACACTCCACCCAACAAAATCAAAATACTCAAGAGCCCATGGAAACAATGTACTGAACTCCATGGAATGCAGCTAAACCACTTCTTTGAGAAAAATGGATAGCTGTGAATTTCTGTATTAAAAAAGTGAAAATATTTCAAATCAATAACTTAAACTTCTCCCTTAAGAAACTAGAAATAGAAGAGCAAACTGAATCCAAAGCAAGGAAAAGGAAGGAATTAATAAAGACTAGAGTGGAGGAGGGCACCTGGGTGGCTCAGTAGGTTAAGCAACTATCTTTGGCTCAGTCATGATCCTGGAGTCCCAGGATGGAGACCCACATTTGGCTCCCTGCTCAGCAGGGAGTCTGTTTCTCCCTCTGACTGCCCCCCACACTCATGCTCTTTCTCTCTCATTCTCTCTCTCTCTCAAAAAAAAAAAAAAAAAGAAAGAAAGAAAGAAAGAAAGAAAGAAAGAAAGAAAAGAAAAAGAGACTAGCGTGGGAGAAAAATGAAAGAGAATAGAAAAACAATAGAGAAAATCAATGAAATCAAAAGTTGGTTCTTTGAAAAGAGCAATAAAATGAACAAATCTTTAGCTGATGGAGGGAGAGAGGGAAAGAGGGAGAAAAAGAAATTCAAAGCACTAACATCAAGAATAAAAGAGAGAGCCACCACTACTGACCTTGCAGAAATTAACAGGATTACAAGGAAATCATATGAGAATACAAATTAGTAATAGATAACCTAAATGAAAAGGACAAATTCCTGGAAAACACAAACTACTGAAACTGATTCAGGAAGAAATATAAAGTCTGAATAGACCTATAACAAATAAAGAGATTGAACTAGTAATCAAAAACTTCCTCTGAAGGAAAGCCTATGCCCAGGGGATCTCATAGGTGAATCTGCCAAACGTTTAAAAAAAGAGGGAAAAGATCCCAAACCTTTACAAACTCTTGGGAAAACAAACAAACAAACAAACAAACAAAAAACAGAAGAGGAGGAAGCACTTCCCAACTCATTCTATGAGGCCAGCATTTCCCAAACACCAAAACTAGATAGGCATCACAGGAAAAGGCCAATATCCCTTATGGAAATGGAAATGGAAGCAATTTCTTCACAAAGTACTAACAAATGGAATCTTACAACGTATGAAAAAGATTATACATCACGACTAAGTGGGATTTATCCCAAGAATGCAAGATTTAACATACCAAAAATCAATGAAATACCTCATATTCATAAAGGACAAAACCACAGTATCATTTCAAGAGACACAGAAAAAGCATTCAACAAAACCCAACACTTTCTCATGCTACAAACACGAAACAAACCAGGAACAGAAGGGAACTTCTTCAACTTGATCAAGGCAGCTTGCCCCTAAGATCAGAAACAATGGCCACTCTTGCTACTTCTATTCAACATTGTATCCAGCAATTCCACTACTAGATAAACCACAAGAGAACTGAAAACACAAAAATCTGTATACGAATATTTATAACAGCATTATTGATAATAGCCAACAAGTGAAACAACTCCAGTGTCCATCACCTGATAAATGGAGGAACAAAACGTGGTCTATCCATGCGACAGAATATTATTCTGAATATTATTATTCAGAATATTAACATTCTGAATAATATTATCCATGTGATAGAATATCATTCTGAATATTACTTAGCCACAGAAAGGAACGAAGTACTGATCCATGCTACAACATGGATGAGACTTAAAAGCATTATGCTAAGTGAATGAAGTCAGACACAGAAGATCATGTATGTATGAATCCATTCATAGAAATGTCCAGAAGAGTCAAATCCACAGAGATAGAAAACAGATGAATGGCTGCCAGGAGCAGGGAATGGAGGAGTGGGGAGTTACCATTAAGCGCTACAGGGTTTCTTTTTGAAGTCACAGAAATGTTCTGGAATTATGCAGTGGCGATATTGTACAATGAAGAATTCCCATGGCAGCCATGTCTCTGTCCTGTTCTTGGCCCAGCAGATGGAGACCAGGACAGAAAATGTCATACCCCAACAGACATGGTAAAGGCAGAGCAAGGTTTCTAAACGTGCACTGGTCTAAACAGTCTTTGAAAATTTCTTAGGGAGGAAATGTGTCTTCCCAACCTCTGTGTGTGCGGTCGTCAGTTTCTGAGAGTCCACCATGGGGACGGGTGCTGCGGCAAGTGGTTTCATAGACAACCTCCACCTCCCCCTCCCCAACGAGCTGCCCGGGGGGGTAGGAGTCAGCATCTCCACCCTCCAGGGGCACACAGAGGACAAAAACTGTTAGAACAGCCAGTCGAGACCCCTCTAAAGACCACACTGTCCTCTCCCACTCCACATTTATTGAGGCAAAATTTATACCCATGTGTATATGTGTGTACACACATCTGTGTATATACGTATGTGATTATGAGCACATACGACAGGCTAGCTTTTAGGGAACTCTGGCCTAGGCTTCCAGAATAACCATGCCGAAGAAACATGCACTGTATGAACATCTGTTTTAGTCATTCCTTAGCACAGAGGAGTTGAGCACTTAACTTCTTGAACAAACAGCTGATCTTGGGAGCATGAAAGCAATGCTTGAAGCCTGAAGTTTTCTTGAGGTGCTCTTTATTCAGAGAGTTGAACGAGAGTCCTCTTGCTTTTAAGACAGACTACCCTGGTCTAGGAGCCCAGTGAATACTCTGCAATATGTAGCCTTCCATTCCGTTTTGCTGACTTCCGAAACTTCTGTCCTACTACTTACAGATTTGTTCCATTTGCTGTAGCATTTTTGCTGGCTCGGTTCAAGACCTTCTAATATTTGAGCGACATAAAATATTTCAAATGGAAAGAGGCTTTAGATTTCAATTTATTTTTCTTAAAGACTTTAAGCAATCTCTACAACCAATGTGGGGCTAGAACCCTCAAGCCTGAGATCAAGAGTCACGCATTCCACCAACTACGCCAGCCAGGCACCCCTACATGTCACTTTCGAGCACAAAGCAGGAGTATTTCTTCACTGGATATTGAGTTGACTGGGTGAGTGATCTCTAGAAACCTAAAAGGACCCCAGAGGGATCAGTGAGTGTGAAAATAACACACACTCTGGAATAGAAAGTGTTTTACTTTTTGAATGACCACAGTATCTTTTGGCTATTTATTAAAAACAACTAAGCCATTCCGTGAAATGACTCAGGAAAGATGATTTAAATATCACGTGAATCCAGCTTCTTCTCTAAGGTCCCACCTCTGCTTGGTGGCTTGGAGCTGGTCACGTCTCCCTCTTCCCCATGCACCACCCTAACAAAACCTTCTGGGGCTTCTCCGTGGCCACAGGATAAATTCTAAACTCCAGTGTGGCCTGTAAGATCCTTCACTCTCCAGGGCCTGCTTTATGGCCTGCACTGGTCCTTGTCACCTCAGATTCCACACACAACCATGTTTTCTAGATCCTTATAACGGCATGGGCTGCTCCCTCTGCCTGAAATACCCTCCCCTACTTGGAAATGTCTTTCTCTGTTAAGTTGGCCTGACCATCCCTGGTGCTGCGGACACAGCTCTGGTTTAGACACTGAGAACATGGTATTGCCACAAGAGGGTCCCCAAAACACAGCACAGGGTGTGGCACATGGCAGGTGGCCAGGATGCATTAGGCTAACAAGCAAGAGGACTCGGGTTAATTTCTGATGTAACTGTGTGGTCAACCTGTGACTGCTCCCCTGTGGGTGGTTTCATCTCAGGATGACCCTGGTTGTTTGCTTCTACTAGTTTCCTTGTTTCCTTTGTGAGAGGCTGATAAGAAGGAAGACATGCCAGAAGAGACTAGATTGGCTTCAGGAGTGCTTCCTCTGGCCTTGATCAGAGTATCAGGCTTCCCCAAATTACCCAAAACGGCGCAAACTTGTCCTGTTAGTTACCATGCACTAGCCCTAGGGCGCGCATCTCATAGTGGCCCCAGCCACGGTGTCACCGGAATAGAATGACTAAAGGTAAAAAGAGCTCATATCCAGTCACAGATTCGATGTCTCTGATGCCCGTCTCCCGCCGAAGTTTGCACTGGCCTCCCAGTAAGGAGGGTGCGGGAGCCCCTGGGTAGATGTGCAGTTATGGAAGAGCTGTCCTCAGGAGTTGGGAGACTCAGACTCTTGGCCCTTAGGCCAGGAGCTGGGTGCTGGGAGGTAGGTGGCGGCCGGATCTGGGGGTGGATTCGGTGACTGAGGTGTTCCCCCCCGAGGAAGCAGCCCTGCAGGGACTGGGGTCCGACCACGGGCCGATGCGTCGGACACCAGCTCTACCCATGCGCTTTCACCTGCTGCCCCTGGCCCTGACGCACATGGTCCCCAGGAAGCTTGTGGCTGAGACGCCCTGGTTCAGAGGCCATAAGGAGACGCTCTCGTCCTTCTGTGGTTTCAGGACCATTTGCGTTTTCCTTCAGCAGCTGTTTGACTCAATGATTGAAAAACGAGTTTCTTTTCCACAAGCAACTAACAAGCAAAGGTGAGCAAACATCCTGGTCTTTGGTTACAGATGCTTTTGTCTGAGCCCCTCTCTTGCCCCTAGTTTATGTTCTCCCCCATCTTCCACTTTCGACATTACGATCTCCTGAAATTATTTGTGGGACCATGTGAAACATAAAGCAGTTGGTTAAACACACTGGAGGCTTAATCTGAAGACGAGAAGTCCTGTCTCTTCCTGCCTTATCTCTCAGGCCACCCACGAGCCAGTTTGCTGCCCGGCCCAGCTCGGTGAACACTGGAGAGGACTTGGAGTTTGGTCCTAATCTGCCAGCAAATCACTGCACCCTTTGAGCCTCCCTGCCTGTCCTGCCGCTCACAGGGAGGTGGGGAAGGACAACAAGATAAGCACGAGGCCCCGAGCACCCAGGCTTGGCTTAGTCAGGCAACTATTGGCTTGCGGCAAGGCCACCCTGCATGTTCTGCTCGCCCAAAAGGCCGGGTGCAGTGGCATTTGCATCCTCAAAGGGATGCTGGTGGGTGACATGACTGCAGTGGGGGTGACAGGGAGGGGACGCTGGTTCTCCACGACAAGGATGAGCATGAGCCATCCGGGTGGGACAAGCACCAGAGCCTTCCCCGAGAGGCAAAAGGGTTAAAATTCATCTAAATCAGCAGAATGCATCCCTTTCTTTACAAGGGGACTTTGCTCCCGTTATCTGTGGGTCCTGGGAGTGTGTGAGGGCTTTTAAACGGGATTGGATGAGCCGCAGATGAGTCAGTGCACATCGGGACAATGGCAGAAGTCCAATGCTAACCCAAGGGACCGGCGTTTGAGCCCCTACCCGGGACGGGGAACCAGTGAGATGGAAAGCCACAGACAGAACAAGCAAAGAGGGCCATCTGCGAAAGGCCACTGCACAATGGGATGCCCATGGATTTGAACATGCACTATTAGCTTTTATTGCTCTGGAAGAAGAACGAGAGGCCACGTCAGCAGTCGGACAAACGACTGCTGTCACAAGCGACAGAAACTCTTAGGTTTGAAAGTCACATATATAACCACTATGGGGAAACCTCCAGAGAGAGGGCTGACAGAGGGTAGCTCGATGCCATTATCTAAGGAAGTGGAGGAGAGGGAAGCGGGTGCGCACACGCACGTGTGTGTGTGTGTGTGTGTGAGAGAGAGATACTGAGAAAACAGAAGGATAGTCCAAAACACTTAAAATTGTTGTTTTTTTTTTTTTTAAGAAATAGGAAAGAGGGGTGCTCAGGTCATGACCCTAGGGTCTTGGGATCGAGACCCTCATCAGGCTTCCTGCTGAATAGGGAGCCTGTTTCTCCCTCTGCCCCTCCGCCTGCTTGTGCTCTCTCTAGCTCTCTCTTTCTCAAATAAATAAATAAAATCTTAAAAAACAAAAAAGAAATAGGAAAGAGTATAGAAGCTAAACTTCTTTAAAAGCACCATTTTTCTTAAATATTTGATTCTGGAAACAACTGAAGAACTAAAAGTAGAGTAGTTTTAGGCTCACAGCAAAATGGAGGGGAAAGTACAGAGTTCGAACCGCACAGACTTCCTCCCCACCCCCACGCAGGGCAGCCTCCCCGACTGTGGGCATCCTGTCCTGGAGCATGACATTTGTCATACTCTGTGAACCAACAATGACATGTCATTATCATCCAAAGTCCAGAGGTGACATTAGGGTTCGGTCTTGGTGATGTACGTTCTTTGGGCTCTGACCAGGTATAATGATGTGTACCCACCATGACAGTATCATCCAGAACGTCTCACCAACCCCAAAATCCTCTGTGTTCCCCCTCTTCATCCCTCCACCTCTCAGCCCCACGGCAACCACTGATCTCTTTATTATCTGCACAGACTTGCCTTTTCCAGAAGGTCATGGAGTTGGAATAATACCGTACACTGACTTTTCAGGCTGGCTTCTTTGCTTCTCACTACGCATTTGAGTTCCTTCCATGCCTTTTTGTGCTACGTGAACCTTTTACCAAGTGGTAAACAAAATTAAATTTGAAATGAACGATCTGTAGAAACTGAAAACAAAACAATACAAGTATTATTCAGTCTTTTTTTTTTTTTTTGCAATAGTGCGGGTATTGTTCTTCAGAGGCTGTCAGATATATAATAATGTGGAATAAAGCAAATAGGTAATTAGTGGCATTCTAATTCTACCATTTTTTTAAAAAGTAAACTGTACCCCAACATGGGGCCTGAACTCATGACCCTGAGATCAAGAGTCCCAGGCTCTACTGACTGAGCCACCCTGATTCTACCATTCTTGATGTTCTGAAAACCAGGACTGTCAGTGTGGAAGAAAGGGGATAGAAATGGAACAGAAGAGGGTACATGAGTACCTACAGTTCCCAATATGAGTTGAAAGCAGCATTAAGAGCTCCTGGGCTAGGAAGTACTTCATAGATGTGTACGTCCTAGCTCTTCCACTGTAAAGGACTAAAACCAATGACCAACCCAGAACGAGTATGATCTCTAGTGTCCAGACTGTGCTTTGTAGATTTCTTTTCTTTTATTGGTTGGTAAATTTCTAACCAAAAGCAAGCAAGCAAACAAACAAACAAAAAAAACAAACCCCTGAGGGCTTCCTGGAGAGTGGGCTGATCCTGGGATATCCCAGATGAGTCTGGGATATCTGACGATGTCAAACAGCAAGGAAGATATTAAAGACTTGGGAGTCACGATAACAGGGCTCGGGAGCAGCCTGGAGAACCCCCCACCGGCCAAGATGGGCCCATCTGAATAGCAAAAAGAATAATTATTGCAATGTGAAACACCAAATATGTTTAACACTGGCATTCATAACGACCCTGAAAAGAAAAATACACTAGCCATTGTAGGAGGATGCAAGTGAACAAAATCATTATTTTGAAAGCCGGTAATCACAGGAAGACGGTTCAGTGTCCCACCCTCTTTTCCTACACAAACTGTACTGAGTGCCGCCCAAATGGCAGATGAGGGGAAGTTTTTCTTAGAAGAACCCCAGTTAGTCAATGAAGACAGAACATCACTGTTTTGCAACCTCGAACCAATGAATGGAATTGAGTATCAGAACAGCCCCACCAGATGTTAACTACCTGCCTCTGGATAGTGCAATACACAACCCCCCATGAAACAGTCCAGTGAAAAAATAAAAAATAAAAAAATTCCAGATGTAAGTGTGATCCAAGCCTCTAGATGTCATGACCCATAGACAGGCAGTACGGAGGACAGAAAAACATGTTAAGGGAGACTTTCAGGCTATATTCTGCAAAATCCAGCAGCAAACTCCATAGGACGAATGGCCCACTTTTCACCAGCACCTAGACTTTCGGGAACTAAAAGGTAGGGTGGAAACTTATTGTTGAAAAAGGCTCAAAAGGAGCATCTGCTTCTCAAAATGATGAAGGAAACCAGTTTCTGTAAGGATGACATGAATGAGACAATTGGAAATAACACTGACGGATATGACTTAGTATCGTATTTCATGATATTAAGGGACACTTCTTAATGCTAAGGTATACTAAGGGCATCTTTATCTTTCGGAGATACGTCCTGCCGTGTCCGGAGATGCGGTGAGTCAGCGTCTGGGATGTGCTTCTAAATGACACAGAGGTGACGGCTCCCGGCCGGCTCAGTCGGTAGAGCACACGACTGTCGATCTCGGGGTCCTGAGTTCAGGACCCACGCTGGGTGTAGGGCCTACTTAATTAAAAACTAAATGACCCAGGCAGGGAAGTGGATGAGAAGGGAAGACCAGCCGTGAGCTAACCATTGCTGACGCTGGGGGGCCGGGTTCGTGGTAGGGGCGGGGCATTGTACTATTTCGTCTCCTTTGTCTATGCTTGAAATTCTCCATAATAGAAAAGTAACAAATAAACAGATGCAAGTCAAGTGTAGGAAAACTAGAGGCCCCAAAGGAGAAGGTGCCTTTGCCTTTCTGCCGAAGTCCTCTCAGGCTCCCTCCCTGTAGCAGCCTCCTGACCAGCAGCGTGGGCCTGGGGCCTGGAGCACGGCTCGGGGAGGCTCTGCTTTGGCCGCAGGATGGGGATGAGCCTGGACTCCAGGGCCAAGTGCAGAGCTTCAGACAGCAGCCCTGCCCTGGCCTAGCGATGTGCCCCTACACCACCCAGGCCTCCCCTCCTGCTCTCCGTCCCTCATCCGTGAAGAGGGGCTGGCAAGAGCCCCAGAGCAGTGGCCACATAAGCACTAGAGACCCGTTAGCTTCCCCCCTTTATGTGTCCTCTGACGGCTTCGTCGGTTCCAGCGCGGTGCTAGGCCGGTTGAATGGACGGCTGCCAACCGAGGAGCCCGGACCACCATGTGGTGCTGCCTCTGCTTTGCAGGGCGTGGGCCACACTGGCTAACAGCAGCCTCACTACGGAAGGCTGGCCTGCAGAGGGGGCTGTGGCAGAGCCACGGCCATCCAAGGCTGATGTCACTTCAAAGGCAAAAGTGCAGAGCCCTGCGAGGTCACCTGAGAGCTCACTGGGCACAGTGGGGACAGAGAAGAACTCCATAGGTTTCCAGCATGTGTCAGGGCAGTGCAGGGACAGGATGGAAAGGGACCTTTCCCAAGGGCCTACTATGGGTTCAAGCATCACTGGATCCTTGCAACAGCTCCTGAGGTTGGCAGGGCAGAGAGCGGGGGTCGGTCGCCTGCCCAAAGTTACACTGTTAGGAATGGAAGAGCTGGTCTTTGAACCCACAGACCTGCATGGCTCCAAAGCCATCTAGAGAGCTGATTAGCTTTTAAGAGACTCTCCCCAGCCCTGGGAAAGTAAAAATATAGCAATGTGTATAAAACCCCATTTTCAGACTCATACCTCACTTTTCTATGACGGTGACATCCACTGGGCCAAGGGACACTTCTGGCCAGGAGCACTCTGACTTGGCACACGTTGAGTTTCAGATTCAAATCCATTTCTGGGTGGAGCTGTCAAGCAGACGGGTGAACGGAGAGCCTGGGGATGGGAGACATAAGCACGGAAGTCATCATGTCAGCGACAGAAGTCATCACGTAGCGAGCACCGAGGACACCGGTCAAGATCGCCAAGGGGACAAGCGAAGGCAAACTGAAGAAGTGATGTGCTCTGAGCAGAGGCTGGGGAGCGGCAGAGGCACCGAGGAGGGAGCGTGAGGCAACAGAGGGGTGTATCCTGGAAGCCCAGCGAAGGTGGTGAGTCAAGGAGTGGCCGTTGTATCCAAAGCTGCTGGTGGTCAGGCAAGGTGAGGACTGAGCTTGGCCATGGGATTAGGCAACATGAAAGGAACGGGAGGACTCGACTAGAGCGGCTTTGGTGGGGCTCTAGTAACCTGTGCCTTGAGCCCAAATCACCCCTCAGTGGCAGCTCTGACCTTGGAGGAAGGACAGAACGGTTAGGAGCATCTCCAGGGAGCTTTGCAAAAGGGCTCATTTCTGCTTGAGGAGGATAGACCCAAGGTCCCAGAAGCATGGTCAGAAGTGGGGTACCTCCCCGAGAGGGCCCTCATGACAAGACAGGCCCAGATTCTTGGTGCTATCACGAGGTCTAAGGGCCTGTTCCCACCATACCCACCGCTCCTTTCCTAGATGGGTGCAGCCTCGGTGGCGCGGCGGAAAGTGAAGGGACCTGCACCACGGCCACCCCCACTCTCCACCAGCGGGAGGGAGAGGCCTCCTGTCGGCGCCATGGTCTCGAGAGGCCCAGGCAGTGACCCCAGGGGAGTGCATGGGGCCCAGGACAGGCAACTGCATGAGAACAACTCGGGAAGAACAAGTGCCCAGTCCCTCTCTTTCCAGCAGAATCTAAAGGAAGGGGCTCTCAACAGAGACTAGGGGAGGGAGCTGGAGCCCTAGACTCCATGACATTGGGCTGAGACGGGCAGGACCCCTGGCACCGCCTCCCCATACCAATAGGGACCCCATACTCCCCAGGGACAAATCCCTTGCAGCGGGCTAGGCAGCCGTACACAAGTGTCTCCTGGACTCAGTTCTCAAATGACTTCTCTCACTCCCTGCCCTCAGTCCTCCTCCCTTTGGTGAGAATCACATGTGGGGAGAAAATCACAGGACAGCCTGTTTCTCAGAGACTGGCTGATCAGATTGTCTTGGCGTGGGGCTTTCAAATGATGCGTGTTAGTTTGTATGCATTTGGAATTTCAACCAGTAACATAAGGGGCAAATGGGGACAGATGGTAACCTGCCTTCCTGTGGTGACCCTTTCACGATATATACAGATATCGAATCATTGTATTGTGCGCCTGACACAGATACAATGTTCTATGCCAATTATACCTCAGTAATATAAATGGGGAGGGGCAAGAAAGTTCAGAATGGTGCAGTGGGGTTTTTTTGTTTGTTTTTTTGTTTGTTTGTTTGTTTGTTTGTTTGTTTTAAATGGAGCTGGATAGTGATGAGAAGCCCTTTCTCAAAGTCCACTCTGCCTTTGGGAAGGGAAGTTTCACCAAGGAAAAGGAATATTGGGCAAGTAAATGTGTAGTGGCTTAGAACCAGGTTTCCTATAAGACTGGGGTTGCTGACAATTTGCAGGACAGAACCACACTGGAGTGGGAATTGGTCACGCCATGCGCTCACGATGTGATGTCCACACTTCAGCCCCGTGGGGGCAGCTGCTGCCTTGAGGCTCCCCAGGTGGGAAGAAGCAGAGCCGGTACCAGGACCAAGCTGCTCACTTTTCCTTTAAAGGAAACAAGCTCCAAGACTGGGAGAGGTTGATTAGCTGGTAATTCCAGAGGCTCCTACATGGTGTTTATCTGGTACGAAAATTTCTATGGTAAAGGCAAGCCAAAGTTCGAGGGTCAAGAAATAATGAGAGAGTCAAAGACACAGAGAAAATACTGGAATGAAGTCCGTTGAAATGTTGGTGACAGTTATCTGGAAGGGACGGGACAGGGAGGACAATAGAGATTTTCATTCTCATTTATGTTTTTCACTATTGTATACATTTCTACTAGGAGCTATTGGATTCATCTAGAAGATGAGATTAGGAAGACACCACAGGGATAAAGGAATCTGCTCTAAGCTCAATGAATCTAGAAGGTGTAAAATGTTTAGAATCGCAGGGAATTCCGAGTTTAGAACCTGGGTGGTTTCTGTTCATGTTTGGAACCTGCACACTGAAACTGAACAATCCTTTTAAATATTGTATAATGTTTACTTTAAAAGAGTACAATAAGTGAAATAGTAGCATCTTACACAGCTTTCTTCTTCCTATTTTTGTAAGTGTTCCACTTTTTCTCTTGGCTGCCAGGATCCTCAGAGCCAAATTTGGGGCTTAGTCCAGATGACATATTATAATACATAACCATTTCCTCCCTCCATTTCTTAGTTTCAATTACTTTACATTTGCTTAGATGATTCTGTTTTATCTGTCTTTATATCAAGCCCACTCCAGTCCTTTTGGGGAGTGGATGGGGGGTATAATAATAATGAATAATCTTGGGGCGCCTGGGTCGCTCAGTCATTAAGCATCTGCCTTTGGCTCAGGTCACGATCCCGGGGTCCTGGGATTGAGTCCTGCATGGGTGGGGTGGGGGGTGCTGTGCCTGCTCAGCGGGGGGCCTGCTTCTCCCTCTGCCCCTCCCCCATGCTTGTGAATTCATGCTGTTTCTCTCTGTCTGAAATAAATAAATAAGATCTTTTAAAAAAATAATGAATGTTCTTATTTGAGAGAAAGCCTCTGTGACATCACGAAGAACAGGAGTTTTTCTCATTTACAGACGATGGGGCTGATTCTCAGAGACAGTGGTGTAATTCCATGCTTGAGCCCCTTGAACTAGAACCTAAATTTTCAGACTCCATATGCAGTGCTTCCTCCACTGCCAAGTTAAGTAGTAGGGCTTGAGGATGACTCTTCATGACCACTTGTCAGGGAAGGTGACAGGAAAAGCCTATTGCCTCCCATGCTGGCTCATTCCCCATCTGGAAGGGGTGGAAGGTGGGTGGCCAGGGCTCAAGGCCACGTCAATGTTGATCCGCTCCTAGGAAGCCTGTTGTTACGAACCAGTCCCACAAGACTGCCAAAGAAAATGGGGACAATTAATATTTCTCAATCTTTGGTTTCAAAGCAAGGGCTAGTTCCTCCAAAGATGGGCTGTCCTCATTTGCCCTGGTTTGGTGACGTTTTTGTTCAAACTGTCGTTTTCCCATATCTCTCCACATGGCTGGGGAGGGCCTCTGCTCTCTTCCCTCATTGTTGTGCAGCTTGCTGGGTTAGTCTCCTTGGACTTGCAGAGGCTGAAGCAACAGAAACTTATTTCCTGGAGGTGGGAAGCCTGAGATCAAGAGGCCTGCCGGGGTAGATTCTTCTGAGGCCTCCCTCCTTGGCTCATAGATGGCCGTCTTCTTCCCCTACCATCTTCCCTCCGTGCATGTCTGTGTTCTAACCTCTTCTTGTAAGGATGTCCCTAATATTGGATCAGGGCTCACCCTAATGACCTTGTTTTGACTTCATTACCTCTGTCTATCTCCAAATAAGGTCCTATTCTGAAGTACTGGAGGTGAGAATTTTAACATATGAGTTTGGGGGGTGGGCAGCACTTAGCCCCTGTGCTTACCCTCCCATCTCCTGGTTTGGGCGACGGCCTCTGCGGAGGGTGGCCCCGGGCATCCCCACCCTTCCTGCGCCAGCAGCTGCCCCTGCTCCCGGGTCAGACCCATCTCAGCTAGGATCCCAGCGCCACCACTTGCCATGTGACTTTGACAGTTTTCCTCCATCTCTCCAAGGTTGGGATTCATCCTATGAAACCACCTCCTACCTAACTGGGTTGGTATGAAGAATAACAATGTCTGGAGAGTGCTGCCCCGTGGGAGGGGCTGAATGAAAGGAGGCTGTGACTGACGACTGAGCGAATTGCCAGCTTACACAACGAGACCCAGGCCTGTCCCACCCCTGAGCTGACGGGTCGGTCTCCCCGAGAACCAAGTCTGCCCGTGACCATCTCTGGGCCTCCTCACCCAGTAATAAATCCTCCCCCACTGGGTGTCTTTCACAGCTCAACTCCGTGTCTAAGGTCCAAAGAAAGAAAGTTTTTTCTCAACCTCTCTGGCGCCTGGTGACTTTGACATCCTAATGGTGGGTTTAGGTCTTGATTTGGGGTGATGTGGCTCTAATTTTTAAGGTTTAACAATTGAGCCTCTTTTTCCATTTTTTGTCATGGTTCCCTTTACAAATCACAGGTGTGATGGATGATTTTATGTATTGACTGGGCCATGGGATGCCCAGATATTTGGCTAGACATTATCCTGGGTGTGTCTGTGAGGGTGTTTTTGAAAGATTAACACTGAAATCAGGGCACCTAGGTGGCTCAGTTGGTTAAAGGTCTGACTCTTGGTTTCAACTCTGGTCATGATCTCAGGGTCATAAGATCGAGCCCTGTGTCAGGCTCCCTATTCAGTGGGGAGTCTGCTTGGGATTCTCTCTCCCTCTCCTTCTGCCCTTCCCCCCATTTAATGTTTTGTCTCTCTCTTAAATAAGTAATAAAATCTTTTTTAAAAAAACATTTATTTTTTTGTTTCATCTATATTTTCTTTTTCAATTTGAATTACTATCCTCCCAAATTCACAAAAATGAGTGAGTTTTTAAAATAAGAAAAAAGTATTCCCTATTCGTTCATTTCTGTAATGATATGTAACTTTTTTCACATATTCAGACCACATTAGTTTATTTAAATTCAATTAGCCAACATATAGTACATCATTAGATTCAGATGTACTGTTCAATACTTCAACAGTAGCACATAACACCCAGTGCTCATCACATCATGTGCCCTCCTTGATGCCCATCACCCAGTTACCCCATCCTCCAATACCTCCCCTTACTAAAGCATTTAAATCAATAGACTCAGTAAAGCAGGTTGTTTTCCCTAATGTGGGTGGGGCTCATCTAATCAGCTGAAGGCCAACTAGTACAAAATACTGACCCTCCCCTGAATAAGGGAGAATTCTTCCTGCCTGATAGCCTTTTGAACTGGGACATCAGCCTTTTTCCTGCCTTTGGACTCAAAATGAAACATTTGCCCTTCCTGGGTCTCAAGCCTACTGACCTTTAGAGCAGGACTACACCATCAGCTCTCCTGGATCTCTTGCTTGCCAGCTCACTTTGCTGATCCTGGGACTTGCCAGCTTCCATAATTGTGCGAGCCAGTTCCTTAAAATAAATCTATATATGTATTTATATGTCTAGACCTGTATCTGTATGTATGTATATCTTTATGTACATAATACACACACACACACACACACACACACACACACACACACTCTCTCTCTCTCTCTCTCTCTTACTTCTGTTTCTCCAGAGAACCCTAACACACTAGGTAAATTCCCAGTGATTACCACTAGCATTCCTGTAGGTGTCGCCAGCCCATCCCAACCAGTGGGTCCACATTCCAGCAAATTCTAATTGACACTGACTTCAAGGAACTATTGTAACCATTGCTCTTACTGCCTCCAAACACGAGGGAGGTGCTTCTTTTCAGCATGGATGGTCCCCCACAATGTGCATATCACTTTCACCTGGGGCAGGGGTGAGGTGGCTTCACCTCTGGACTGTGTCCCTGCAGAAGGAGGGAGAGAGAGTGAAAAATGAATTTGCTCAAGTCACATGCAGACAAGGACAAGCCAGCTCCAGACTTTGGTGCCAAGCCTCTTGCTCAATGTCTGTGCCACATGACAAGCCTCAGACCCTTGCTGGACACCAGACCCATCTGTGGCAAGTTTCCTCATCCATCAAGCGCATGGGCTTGGCTGATCTGGGAGGGGCTCCCCTCTCCAGTCACTGTGTGTCCTGCTCTCCACATCTGGCCAAGGGCAGCAGCTGATGGCTGCCGGGAGAAGGAGGTGACCCCAAGCCTATCAGAGCCGCTCCTCTACATGGACCAGAGAGAAAGCAGGACAGAGGACAGGTCTCGTGTGGTCTAAAGGATCAGTTCCTAGAGTGTGTTCTGTGGGACATTGATCCTCGGAGTGCCTCAATTCATTTGGGGAAATTCTCCTCAGTCAAGACCTGTCTTGAAAGCAAAGTCCATAAAAGAGGCCCCGAGAAGCACTGTAATAAGAATCTGCTTAACTCTAAGAGAGACATTTCCTGAGAGCTTTGGAGGAGCCAGGGGTGGTGTGTGGCAAACTGATGGATCCTCAGGGCCACCTAGAGTGTTGGGAACTATTACGCCCCCATTTTAAGGATGAGGAAAATTGAGGCAAACAAAAGTTAAGCCACTTTCTCAAGGCCAAAGAGCTGAATTTAGACACAATTCACCTCTAGTGGCTTTATTTCCTTGCCTTTTCCTATTTGCTCGAGTTCAAAAAGACCAAAACCAAAACCAAACCGAACAAAAAAACCCATCAAGCTATACCAGGCTGTAAATCCAACGTGATTGTAGTTGGAGCATTTGTCAGAAAACTTTCAAATGCCACCACCCATTCGAGAAAGAGGCTAGGTTGTAAGGGACACAAAATGAGATGGCCCTTCCCTGGCACTGTTTTTTGCACAGCGATCTGATGGTGCCTGAATTTAAAGTGCGTGTTGCCTTTGCCCCAGCGACTTTCCTCAGATCTCATTCTGCAGAGATAGATACACATGTGCAAAAATGAAATCACGAATGTGTCTTCTCTCTCCAAAACCTTGACGCCTTTCCCTCCTCTCTCTTAGGGGACGGCCCTGAGGAAACAGAAGCAGCCACAAAAGGACACCGAGGCTCACCTCCACCCCACCAGCCTGGGCCTCCATCCAGACCTGCCTCTGCCGCCAGCCCCGCCTCCATGCCTGGGACCCCTCCTCCTCTCTCTGAGGGCGTCCCTCTTTATCGACATCCCTCCTCTCTGCTGGACTATTTTCATGGCACATAAACACATTGTTCTTGTGCCATGAAAGCCCCCAAGCCCTCGTGGGCCCCAAATCTGGTGTTTCTGGCTATTATCCAATTTCTCCGCTTCCTTTCATGCAAAACATGCAGTAAGTGCTCATATTTACTCTCTCATTTCTCTCTTCTACCTTTTTCGAATCTACTCCAATCAGCTGGTCTGTACCCTCCATCAAGGCGCAATCACCTCCACTCTGCCGAATTCCACGGCCAGTTCTTGGGCCTCACTTGATGCTCGCGGGACCCTGCCTATTGCACCCTCCTTCCTGGAAGGGGCTGGGACCCCATTCTCTGGTCCTCCTAGGACCCTGGGGGCCCCGTCACGGTCTGTGCCTTCAGCTCATCCTAGTTCCGGGACTCTTCACGCTGGAGGGCCCCAAGGCTCAGTCCTTGGGCTTCTCTGTCTACACCCACCTGACTGGATGGTCTTATCCAGCCTTCATGGTGTTAACTATTGTGTAGACAGTGATGTCTCCTCCACCAGGACTCTCCCAACCCCGAATTCAAATGCCATGGCCCACTGCGTCTCCCTGCAAACCTCACTTACAAAAACCTCTCACACGCAGCATGTCCTCAGCAGAACCCCTCAGTCTTCCCACTCAGCCCCTCCGGTCACCCCACAGTTGAGGCCTCTCACTCTGGAGTCCCCCTTGGTCCCCCTCCTTCTCTCTTGACCCCCATTCAGTCTGTCAGCAAGCGCTGTCAGCTCCCCTCCCCTGGACCCTCAGAATCCACTTGCCTCTCATCTCCTGTCCTGCTCCCACCCAGTCATGCCCCCGTGAGGCCTCCCTAGGTCGAGGCTCCAGCCTTCTAAGGGTCTGCCTGTTTTCAACCACCTCTTCTTCACAGAACAGCCATAGGGATCTGCAGAAGATGTCTAAGTTTGGTCATCATCGAGTCTCTATCCAAAGTTTCCCAGCGGCTTCCTATTTAGCGTAAAATGCAGTCTTCCTGAGGCCAACTGGGCCCTGTAGGACCCAGCTCTTGTCCCCTCCTCTCCTCCTTCCCCTTGGCTCACCCTGCAGCAGCCCCAGGGCCTCTATGCTGCTCCATGAATAGGCCGCACACACTCCTGTCCCTCCTGTCCCCAGCACCCGGTGACCCTCTGTCCCCTCAATGCTGGCCTCTCGCTCAGGTCTCTCAACTAGGCCTTGGTCAGAGAGGCCTCTGCTGGCCGCCATAGGCTGAAGAGTCACCCCCGGCCCCGCACTCCCTTCTCCCTGTCCCGTGCTTCATTTCACACTCACGGCTCCAACAAGCCCAGTGAGTGCCTGGTCGTTGTTTGTCTCCCTTCTCTAGAACACAGGCTCTGAGGTGGAACTTTGTTTCCATCATGGCTGAATCCTTAGAGCCTAAAACAGTGCCTGGAGAAGCAGAAGCCCCCCTCCCTTGCCCACACACACACACACACACAAGCTGAGTAAAGGAAGGATTTGTTCCTTCAATATTGCTTATAAACCCAGAAGTTTCAGAGGAGTGGACTGATCAAGAAAATTGTTTTAGGACCTGCTCATTGGAACATTATTTAGGTGTTTTTGTTTTTGTTTTCCTTAAGATTTAGAATTAGTTTAATTGTTTTGGAGGCTTATTTAAGACGTGGGAGATGAAAACAGGTTAGCAACGACATGAATGAGCAGGTCTCACTAACACAGAATTACATACGGCGATCCACACGGCCATGCGTAGAGAAAGACGCAGAGAGAAGGCTTCTTTCATTGGATGAACGGCTGCAGGTTTGTCTTGATACATTTCTGTGCCGCCTGAGTTTTCTACTGGGCGCAGCTGTTCTCCTTGCACTTGGGAATAAAAAGTGTCCTGGGGTCCAGCTGGAGGTTAGAGGTGAGGTCTACACAGGGGAAGGGCAAATGGTCCCCACCACAATGAGGTGGTTATGTTTGAACCATGGGGGGCTGCATGGATTCTGCTGTTCAGGTCTGTGCTGGAGTTTCCTAGAACAGATGTTGTCTGTCTACTGGGGTGACATCCCTGGGCAGAGGAGATGGGGTCATTTCCAAGGACTGAAATGGCAGTCTATGCAGATACCAGCAAGGCCTCCCAGAGCAAACTGGGGACCCCAGGAAGAGAAAACGGCTTTCCAGAACATCACTGTCTCTGGAGGTAGGACTCATGTAATTCTCTGGTTAGTTTTGTGTGAGCACTAGTTAGAACAATACCAGGTGGACTAGTGTCCCATTGCTGCTGTAACAAGTCACTGCAAACTTAGAGACTTAGAACAACACAGATTTATTATCTCATACTTCTGGAGTTCAGACGTCCGAATCTGTTCATCGGACTAATGTCAAGGCCTTGGCAGGTTCCTTCCAGAGTCTCCTTGTCTTTTGCAGTTTCTAGAGGCTGTCCACATTCCTTGGCCCAGGGATCTTCCTCCATCTCGCAAGGCCATTAACCCCATGTCTGCAGCTGTCACCTAACACCTTCTCCCCTCTCACTCCCGCTGCGCGCCTCTTGTAAGACCCGCTGACTACATTTGGCCACCGGACAAGCCAGGACAGCATCCCCTTGGGGCTATTACTCCAGCCTCCCACACCAAGTAACGGAGAGGCTGTGGATTTCCATGAACAGTGAGCAGCACACAGTATTAAAGTACTAACGATCTAGCCTCTGACCCCATCGGTTGCTAAGGTGGAATGGGAAGTGACAGGCACTGTGGTTGGGGGGATCGTGTGGACGACAGGGCAGGTTCTCAGGCTCTGTCCCCAGGCCGGCAATACCCAGGAACTTGCTAGGGCAGATGGCACTGACACGGCTGCAAACTGCACGAGTGCCAAGGGAATGACAAACGTGACATCCAAATTCTGTGCCTCCAGACTTGGCGCACGGGTTACGACAGACATGCGAATCGGGACATGCATGTGGTCCCTGTGCACATAGGAAGACGACCAAAGACTGAGTCAGGAGAAGCTAATGTCATTGTTTTCCTACCACTGTGAGGCCCACTTGCTCTGCGCGGGATCAAGCTTCACTGCAACATGTGATGGGCATTTGAGGCCACAACTCTAAGCAGAGTCTGGTCCTGGAGCTCGAGCGCCACACACACACTGTGCTGATAGCCAGCTGTGCTCTTGGCTCAGACAATCCGCTACAGGCAAGACGGGCTGTCCTGGCAGAGGGAGCGCTTGGCCGGGTGGAGACAGAACAGTGCTTCGGGGACTCCCCACACTGCCCTTTAATTCCTGGCAACCACGAACCTGCTTGTTCTCCATTTCTCTAATTTTGTCAATTCTAGAGTATCACATAAATGGAATCCTATGGCATGTAACCTTCAGAATTGGCTCTTTTCCTCAGCGTAATTCCCGAGATTCACAGGTTATCCGTCATGGGTGTCCGGGTCTCATTCTGTGTTCCTGCTGGGGAGCCCTCCCTGCCCGGACGCACCACCACCCAGTCCCCTGCCTGCTGAGGGCATCCTGGTTGTTCCCAGTGTTGGGCTCTCATATAAAGCAGCTATAAACATTTGTGCACGGGTTTTTGTGTAAATGTAAGGTTTCATTTCTCAGGGACAAATGCCCAAGAGCACTTTAGAGCTGAAACTAAAGAGCTATTTATGAGGGATCCAGTTTCTCCATATGCACACCAGCACCTGGTGGTGTCACTGTGCCTGAGTTTAGTCATTCTGACAGGTGAGCGGTAATTTCTCATCGTGACTCTGATCAGAGTTACCCTAATAGCTAATTCTGCTGATCATCTTTTCATGGGCTTATTTGCCCCCTGCATGTCCTCTCCAGGGAAATATTCAAGTCTCTTCCCCATGTTTTCACTGGATTTTTTTTTTTTTACTTTTGAGTTTTGAGCGTTCTTTGTATGTTCTAGGTGCTGTCCTTCGTCAGATACATTTTAGTTTGCAAGTATTTTCTCCCAGTCTGTATTTTCATCCTCTTAACAGAATTCTCTCAGAGCAAAAGATTTTACTTTTGATGAGCTTCAATTTATCAGTTTGTCCTTTTATGGATCGTGGCTTTGCTATCAAGTCTAGGCTGCCCACTGGTACCCCCGGCACTCCAGGGGTGGGACCGTCCCTAGGCCAGCCCAGAAGACAGTTCTGGCTCCTTTCAGGCCTTTGCTGACACAAACCCGGCGAAGGTGTTGAGCCTCGCTCCCTGTTCTGCCATCGCTGGTGGAGTGTGGGTGGGGCTGCAGTCTTTTCTATGGCGTTGGCTGGTGTAGGGCCGCCATTGCTTGAAAAATTTGTCTTGGTAGGAGCTTGGCTCAGTCAGTTAAGCGTCCGACTCTTGGTTTTGGCTCCAGTCATGATCTCAGGGTCCTCAGATCAAGCCCTGTGTCAGGCTCCATGCTCAGTGCAGAGTCAGCTTCAAATTCTCTCCCTCTTCCTCTGCCCCTCCCCCCACTCCTGTGCGCACACACTCTAAATAAAATCTTCAAAACAACTTGTCTTGGTAGGCTGCCCTTTCCTTCTTCCTTTGGCTAGACAGGGCAGACCTCTATTGTTCTTTTTTTCCTTTTTAAATTGTGGTTAATTATGCATAGTATGGAAGTTACCGTTTTAACCATTTTATATCCTACGGTTCTGTGGCCACCCCCCGTCTCCGCAACATCTTCATCTTACCTGACGGAAACGCAGTACCAGCAACACTACTCCCCCTCCTCCTTCCAGCCCATGGCAACTCCCAGTCTACTTTCTGTCTCCACAGATTTGACCATTCTAGACACCTCATGTAAGTGGGATCCTCCAGTATCTGTCCTTTTGTGTCTGGCTTATTTCACTGAACACAATGTCCTCAAGCCTTGTCCCTGCTCTTGCATGTGTCATTATTTCCTTCCTTTTTTAAGGCTGAATAATGTTGTTGTACATCACATACTGTTTATTCATCTGTCCATCTGTGGATAGTTGAGTTGCTTCCACCTGTTGTGAAGATTGCTACTCTGGCCATGGATGGACCAACATCTGTTCAAGTCCCTACTTTTGATTCTTTTGGGCATATCTCAAAAAGTGGGATTGCAGGATATATGTGGTAATTCTATGTTTAATTTTTGAGGAACCACCATACTGCTTTCCATAACAGCTGCACAATTTCACATTCCCACCAGCAATGCAAACGGGTTCCAATTTCTTCACATCTTCAACATTTTTTTTGGGGGGGGTATAATAGCTATGATGATGGGTGCAAAGTGGTGTTGGTCTTTTTTTTTTTTTTGGTCTCTGCCTATAGGTGTTTCCACATTGCTGTTTTCTTTGGCTCCAAGTATGAGATGTAGGAGGCAAAACAAAACTGGAGAACTTAACACTGTATTATTCTTTGAGTCCCAAGGTCCCGAGCTGGTCTGCTGCTTTCCTCACTGTAACTTTCAGAGTCTTACGGTCTTCCTTTTTTTTTTTTTTTTTAAAGATTTTATTTATTTGACAGAGAGAAATCACAAGTAGTGAGAGAGGCAGACAGAGAGAGAGGGGTAAGCAGGCTCCAGGCTGAGTAGAGAGCCCAATGTGGGGCTTGATCCCAGGACCCCAAGACCACAACCTGAGCCAAAGGCAGAGGCTTAACCCACTGAGCCACCCAGGTGCCTCTGTGGTCTTCTTTTAAATGTATTTAACAACTAAGATTTTTAGTTGTATTTAGAGGAAGGAATAGGAAAAGTCTATGTACTTCTTATAGTAGATATACCATATCAAGAGAACCCTGAATCTTTAAATACACAGGTCTTCTCTCCATCTTTTTTTTTTTTTCTTAAAATTTACTGAAGAAACCAGGTTATTTGTCCTAAAAGCTTTCCACAGAATTGGATTTTACTGCATTTCCTTTGTTATCACTTAACATGTTCCTCTGTGCCCGGTATGTCCTGGGGATACTGATGGTTAGACTAGAGACTTTATCAAATCAAGGGAGAGTTTCTGGCAAGACTCCATCATGGGGGGTGTGCACGTGATACCTTTTTGTCTTATTTTGGTGACATTACTCCTTCAGTAGTTACCAGTTTTCCTTTTTTATTTTTTTTCTAGTATCGTGATAAGCTCATGAATTTGATTATGTATTTCCAATCCACTGCTATTAGTATTCTTGTTGATGTCCACCACAGGTCTAGCTACTAGTTTGAGGGAGCTTCTGTATTTCTTTTGACGGAGGCCCAGGTGTTTTTGTCAATCCTTTGGATGTTTGGTATGAAAAGATGCTCCAGACTCATCTTGGGCTATTTTTGCCCTAAATCTGGAACCAGTCGTCCTTTGGGGAGCTCTGCCTCCTTCTTATAGGAAAGGTGTTTAGAGGCCACAATTTGGGCTCTGAGGGGCGCTTACCAGGTACTGGCTTGTTCATTGTTTTTAGACCTTTTCTGTAAACCAAGCTAGGAAATAAGTGTATTATAAGTGTGCATTTAAGATATATACACACACATATATATGTATATATATGTGTGTGTATATATATGTATATATATATACATGTATCATGAATTCAAGTTGGCATTTTCACATCAAATGCAAAATGAGTTTTAATTTAACCTCTTTGGTTTTAAAGATGCAACTTGTTTCCTCTTATGCCAAAAGCTTGGTTCCCCATGATATCAGCAAAATTACTCACTTACTTTCTCCAGTAATAAACATACAAGAGTCTCAGAATAACAGTACAATCTCACAAAAACAATACACCACTTCCACAAACACAATAATTACTGAAAATGATTTTTAGTCATTCATTTATTCGTTGCTACTTTTTTTTTTTCTGGTTTATTTTTTTTTTACTATTTCTTATTATTATGTTTCATTAGCCAACATTTAGTATTATCATTAGTTTTTGATGTAGTTGCCACTATTTTTAGCCTTTGGGTATTTGCCACCAGGAATGCGCAGTGAAATTCCTGTATCGTAAAGTCATTTGAAATAATTCCTTTGTGTTTATGCCACCAACTTGATATACAGTTATGTTCATTCATTTCATTTTGCTTTTAATTTTTAAAGAATTAAAAACTATTTTAATAATTATGTAAATATTCACATGGTTCTAGAGTCCAATCCATAAAGCAAATTGTAATTGGATAGGTCTATCTTCTAACCCTATCCCCTACATATCACTCTCTCTCTTCTCCTACAGGTAATAATTGCAAGCTTTTTTTTGTTTGTCTTCCCATCTAAAAAAACAGAAACAAAATCTGCCTATGTATATATCCTTCACTTCTTAAATAATGGGGAGCATATAATTCACTTTTTCCTGTGTTGTGGTTTTTACTTATTTTGAAAATCATTCCATAGTAGTGTACGGAGATATTCTTAATTCCTTTTTATAGCTACATAGTACTCTATTGTGTGAATGTATCATAATTTATGCAAGTGATGCCCAGTTGATGGAAATTAAATGCTTTTATCAGTGGAGTTTCTATACTGAGTAACTCTGTCACATTGTTAAGCAAGTCCTTTGCTTATTTGCATAACTTGAAAGGGGGGACCTTTCAAGTTACGTACCCATTCTCCGCAGCCTTCTCTGTGCAAGGGGCTGGCTCTAGTATGGTTCCTAGAGCTGTTAGGTCCCAGGAAGCAAATATTCCTGATAAGATACTAACTAGAGATTGTGTGTGTGTGTGTGTGTTTTCAAGATTTTACTTATTCATTTGGTGGGGGCGGGGACTGAGAGAGATAAAGTGTACACAAGACGGGTGAGGCAGAGGAGGAGGGAGAAGTAGACTCCCTGTTGAGCAGGGAGCCCCACGACAGCAGGGCTCCATCCTTGGACCCTGAGGTCATGACCTGAACAGACCGAGCCCCCCAGAAGTCACCGAGCTACAGTTTTAATTCCGAAGTTACTTCAAAAAATTTTCCTGAGGGAGAAGAAGGAGTTATTGTTTACCAGGGACAGAGTTTCTATTTGGGATGAGGAAGAAGTTCTATGGACGGATGGTGGTGATGGCGGCACACATTGTACATAATGATACTGTACGTAATGCCACTGAACTGTGCACTTAAAAATAATTAAAATGTTAAATTTTATGTGTATATTTCACCTCAATGAGAAAAGATCTATGGAAACAGTAAAAAAGTCACTAAAAATAGCAATAAAGATTTTTGAATGTCAAAAACATGTTCCCAGTACTTTACTGTGTAACTTTATACTGAAATAAAACTTTCATACATAAAGTAAATGAGATTTTTAATTGGTACAAATGTGCTTTTTTGCAGGGTCAGTTGTAGATGTCTGCAGTGGGGAGATGGCTCCTTTCTCCACTGCTCTAAGACATGAGGGCCGGTCACCTTCCAAGCTGAGTCGTATCTGACATGGCATCTGTACAAACTGCTCTTCGACTTCAATGAAGAGGTAGCAAGTTAGCACTTTCCAGACTTATATTTATCTTGCCACACAGTGATTTGGGAATTTTATGGTTTCTAAATGAGGCATTTACGACCAGGAAATCCAGCTCAGTGACAAAGGAGACAAACTGTTATATCCAATTCCTGCTGATGTTAGAGTCGAGGTTTATTACAGTGCGCTGGGGAGGTCAGAGACTTGGGGCAAACCTACGTAGGTAATTTTCTTAAGCCCTAAATCTGGATCCACTAATTGATGGGCTGTCGACTCTGGTGAGTTACCAATACACCTCACCCTGTCTTCTTCATGACCTTGTATCCACCTTTAAAACACGGCCTTTCCACTGACCGAGAATGTTCAAGATGGGCATCACCTTTTTTCCCCTCAACTGGTTATGTAAAAAGCAGCCTTTAAAACCCTTCAAGTAGGAAAAGCAGCTATTTTATTTCTTGTGGAAAGACTCCTCCTCCTTCCACTGCCACAAGTATATGGGGCTGGTGACCATGAACTCACCTGCCAGTTGCTGGGTACCCCAGAGGCAGGCCCAGCCCCTGCAGCGAGAGCTGCCACTTGACTTGGTTTTCTTTGGGACAACATGGGTCACGGAGAGTGTGTGGACACTCGGCTGCCAATGCGTTGCTGGGATGGAAGACCACCTTGTTTCCAAGTTACTCATCTCAAAATAAGCGAGGAAGCTGATGGAACTCTTGATAGAGCTGAAGAGGAAAATCCAGAGGCAAGGGGGTGTCTATGCATATTTAGCAACAACTAGAAGAATTCAGAGCCAGACTGTGGCACAACAGTGCATTTAGGCAAATCCTCTGGCAGATCTGATGCCTAGACCTGCCTCTTGAAATCTGCATCATGGAAACACACACAGGGGCAGACAAATTGGTGTAACGATTCCCCAGGTACCCAACATCAGCTTCGACAATTACCAACACTTGTCAATCTTGTTTCATCCACCCACACTCTTTCTTTCTTCTCAAGTATTTTAAAGCAAATTTCATAAACCATGTTATTTCACCCCCAAGGACTCCAATATCCTGCCCCTCCTGGGACTGTCAAATAATAAATACCCAATATTCACTACTGGAAAATGAGCAATGTTATTTTTAATACAGATGTGGTACAGAATGTTTAATTACAGCAGGGCAGAGATTCTAGTTAAATAAAATTAAAAACCTTTATTTTTCCAAATATAAAATTACTAAATTAATGTCTCAAAAGAAAATATAACATGGTGAAAGCTTTAAAATTACACCACTATTCACCACAGGATTTATGATTTACCAATGACACACTCCACCACTTTGGCAAAAGGATGAAATTTTTTTAAAACAGTTTATAAACCTAACATAGCAAAGACTGTGTACATCTCCATATTGCACTTCTTTATGTACAAGGATAAAACAGAAAGGTCAAGTGTGTTGCATACGCGAAGAGAGGAACAAGTTTGTCACAACTGAACTTAATGCAGAAGCTGATGTGAGGAGATTAAAAATGTAGAAATGTCATATGTGTATGTACAGAATGCGGAGACTGTATGGACAGAGTATGTACATAACTATATACTGTACTACTTTTAAATTTTTAGCATAGTTTTGTGTATTAATAGAGGCCTTTGGTTCTAAACTGCTTGACTAGTTTTAAGCTCACACAGTTTCCTAAGCTTCCATATTCTTTTAAATGCAAGTAGGTGAGTATAAAAGCACTAACCCTCCTTGGCTCACTGGTACAAAAGTTACAACGGTCCGTTCCCTTAGGTCATCAAAAACTAGTCACAAAAATAGTTCTCGTATTCAACCCAAATGTGCCACAGGAAAAAAAAATATGTTCAAGATTTTCCAGTTTTGCCTAGAGGTGGACGTTACTCCAGCCTCCATTTCAGCGCTACCGTCCCTGCTAAGTACATTCCAGAACACTTGTTTACTCCAGGCCATTTATTTTAATACTACTCTGTAAGGAAGAATAAAATTTCACTCCAGCTTAAGAGAGTCCACCAACACCTCTGTTAAGACAGAATGAAAACTTTGAATATTGCCAGCAAGATTTAAAAAAATATGTGTACCCTCCTATGACTCCTCTAGAAAATCTGCTACGAAATAACACAGTTCTTGATTTCCTTTCTCTCCCATTCCCCTTCACGTCTCCTTGCGCTCGGTCATCCCCATGTTTTGCATGAGCCCAGTGATTAGCTTTGGAGATCAACCTGAGTTTGCAAATGACAAAGCAAATCCCCACAGGTGACCCATGAGGCAAAGTCACACAACTGAGGACGAGCTGGTCATCCCATGAACCATGGTGCTTGTTGGAGTCCCACTGATGGCATTGAAGATGTGAAGGGAATTCGGTAAGACGCTCGTCTTCTCCTCCAGCGGGCAAATCTTGAGGCACAGAAACACAACATTACCCAGGTGTCATGCCCCTAACGACATTTCTCAATGACAACATTTATTCATTCCCTGATGGTCACTGCTTCCCTGAATGATGGTGCTTTGTGGAGGCACTGTGTCAGCTCAACTAGCAAATGGCCTTTGTCAGGTCAGGATCACACAGAGAAAGTCAAGCACGACAGGTTTTGTTTCCTTTACAAATCAGTGAATGGAGCCTTCTAGACTCACCTTCTAGACTCGCCAGATTATAAGGCGGTGAAGCCTGTCTTACACATACTCAGCAGGGACACGACCTAGTCCTGTCCCTTGGAAAAGTCTTTTTAAAAAATGAATCCTGAGCATCTGTTTCTCTACTGGCTCCTTTTCTCAGGGCTTTATGGACTTCCATCCTGGGAAGGAGTGAGCAGCTGCCCGTCTGACCCGGAACAAGTCTCTCTTCACATTCGGTAACGCAGGGGAGAATTCTAAGGGCAAGACTTGACCTACCACCAGGCGGCAACTGAGAAGAACATACATATTCGGAGGCTCCCCTGGAAAATCCCAAAGCAAGTCTACTCCAGGTCATAACCTTTTTTTGCTTGAGGGTTCAAAAGAGTATACTCTTCCTAGTTGTTGAGATAATGGAAAGTTCAAGGTGCAGTTTCTTAGAGTACAGCCCTGTGTTAAATGTCCAAATAACATGGGAGTTTACGTCAACATTATCAGTCCATATGTTTTTCCTACTTTCATCTCTTCTGGTGCCAAATGCTGACACCAACTGATCAAACTCTGTTACACAGGAATCTGCAAGCTCTGTGGAAAAGACCTCGAGCTTTCTCCAAAAACTTGCTTCCACGAGACCATCCCTTTCTGCTTAATTATTCATACATTTCTTTCTTTCATCATTTCCATTTTTTCTACTTTCCTAAAAGTCCAGAAGAGGGTGGCTCCTTTTGCACACAGACTGTCCTTATGCCAACGTCTACAGTTGTTCAAACACAGTCCTAACTTTATGTAAGGCAGTCTACTGAGGTTCAGAAAAATAGAATTGAAAAATGACATTACCATCCCATCTGATTGTGTCAGCATGGAGGAGGGAAAAAAGCACACAAGTGAGAGCTTAGACATTTACATTAGTTTCCCATGACAGAAATGTCCTAACTAGACTATCACATGATATGTTAACTGACACAAGTGGGCCTGGCTTCCATTTGCAAGACTGAGAGACCATTATGAGGGAACAGTCAAAAGTCGTTACATACGATGGAGGTGCTAATGTTGCTTATTAAGACTGGCACCATGACTCGGAGGTCATCGCTATGGTTGATGGAAAATGGACCCCTGAGAAAGCCATGCTGCGGCAGCTGCTCTCTGACATTCAGTCGGCTGCCCAGCTAGCTGTCCTCTCTGACTACTGAGCCCACATAAGTAATCCTACTGGAAGGAACCCCTACAGGAAGGTGATAGCAGCAACGTAACTGGGAAGGATGCCCATCATGACAGGAGCAGCTGTGAAGAATCCACTGGGGCACCCAGGTCAGCTGTAAATAGCCAAAAACTGAACAACTCTATTTTTTGAAGTGGCAAAAATCATTTAATGCAACAGAATATTCCTTAAACTGGGCTGGTAAATCCTGGTCTTTCAAAGGATTGGGTGAATGAAAAAATTTCTAGGAACACTACAGGTATTTCTTGTGAGAGCTTTGTTTTGGTTTTAAACGAGGTTAGTGTGGGGAGGGACAGAGCTTTGAACCATGGCCAACTCTGAGCGAGACAAAAGGGAGGTGGGCGTTGTCCTCCTCTGGTCGTATTGGCTGGTATCAGGTGGGTGAATTATTAGCTGTTCCCCCAAGTAACCTGTGTTCAGAAAGTAGCAGCAGATAGCATGCTACATTCTTCTTCAAATATCAAAATTCTAGAAGGTTTAGGCCATCACAGGGTATATCCGAGACCCCAACTAATGTATGCTTGCTCAAAATGAGAACCCCAGCACGGCACCTACCTGTTCATGCATGATTTCAGAAAGCTCTTTTGCCATCTCCCTGTAGTTGGCCTTCATTTCTTCCTGGTACTCTAACTGGTCTTCTTTGATCAGACGCTCATTTATTGCTAAGGCTTGACCACAAGCTTCCACAAATTGCCTAAAATGGTGTGAGAGAGGGAAATAAAGATAAGTTGAGGACACAGAGTGAGTCCAACTGGTAGTATCTTTTTCTTGAATGAGCACAGAAATGACTGATATTTGATGAGAGAAAGACATTTCCAGTGCGCTTTACCTGAAAACTTCTTTAAGCAGCTTTACTTTGTTGTCTGGGTATCTTTTTGTGTTTGTGTCATCTAAGAAAGCTCGGGCATATGCTAGTGGGCCTGCGTTGACCTGGATAAAGAACAAATATTTAAAATGATGTTATAATAAAAATGACCATTATCACTGATTTGGTTTCAGTCGGCAGGTTCTAAAAATGCCATTTGAGTTAGTCATGATCCGTGTCCTCCAGGAACGGACAGCCCAACGAGGAAACCATGGACAAAGCTTATGTTGTTCTATGTCATTTGATTTTATCAACTCAGACATCATCAGGGAACTTGAGATGATGGCTCATTTTATGAACGAAGAAGCCAAGTTTGGAAAACGGAACCATCTGTTCAAGGTTGAACATCCAATAAATAAAAGATCAGAGCCCAAGTCTTCCAACTGGTATTTGTGCTATTCTACATTGAACTAATGTCCATCTGGTGAGTTTAGCGAAAAGCCAAAGAATATAGTATATTTTTGGTTTTTAAAAACCAACCATTCGCCTCCTTGAACTGTGTAGACGGCCATGAGCAAACTGCCTTGCTACCTTCAAATGAAGTAACCATGTGAAATGGGCTGAATGCCAAAGATTAGGGGCCTTTAACAACAGGAGGAGTGAACCAGAACCCTGCATCTCTCAATCAGCCAAGAAAAGTTCTCTGAAGTTGGGCAGGTTAGGATACATGATAATGTGGAGAGCAGGAAGGTTAATTAGACCCACTGGGTGGGAAGAAGAAAGTCCCAGGCCTCTGAGACAGTGTGAGAAACAACCTGACCATGTGATTACTGCATCATTTTCCTGGGAGGTGTGGTGGGCTCAGAAGGTAAGTTAAGTAGGGCGGGCTCTCTGTCTGCTCTGTCACTGTTGGCAAAGGAGCTGGGCTGCAGTTCTGATCCATGGTGGTCAGGACTTGCGCAGCAATGGCAGGAGAACCAGAGACAGGGAGACAGAGGGCCACAGTGGTGGGAAGTGGGCCCTCAGAGACAGGAGCAACTAGCTAACCCTTAAAGGCAACTGCAGGTGTCATCTGCAGGCAACTGCAGGTGTTGTGTGGGGACCTACATTAATGACCTGGGCAATGACCAATTATCCAAAATGACACAATCTACTCAATTTTAAGGATACGTAAAGAAGAAAGTTGATAAGACTTCCTAAGGCCTAACGAAGCAAGACCTTGGAGAATAGAGTCACACAAGCCACTTGATTGCTCTGTCTTACAGAAGAGCAACCCCAGCAAGGCTCTTGGTGAAAGAATTACAGAAATACAAAAATAAAACGGTAAAGTTAATTTCCTCCAGCTGCAACTTTGTTGTTACCTTGGTGGGTACACACGTACAAAAATCTCCTCATCATGGGGTAATCATCTTTGCTTTTTAAGATGACTGGGTGTTTATATATATTTTTAAGAATTATTTGTTTGACAGAGAGTGTGCATATGTGTATGTGCGGGGGCGGGGGAGGACGGAGAAAGGAGAGAGAAATTCACACTCCTCATGGAGTGCAGAGCCTGCAGTGGGGCTTGATCTCAAGATCCTGAGATCGGACCTGAGCCGAAGCCAAGAGTCAGACGCTCAGTCAGCTGCGCCACCCAGGCACCCTGATGACTGGGTATTTATAAAGCTCTGAGGTTACTGTCAAATGGCAGGGCACATTTTGCCCTTTAGAAAGCTCAACCTGTCCAGGCTCACCCTTTACTGGCGCCCACACCCCCCTGCTGGTGTTCTGATAGCGGCTGGATGTTCCCGGGCTATGTTACTGAGTGAACAGTTTTGTTTCTTAACTGCAGAAAATTGTGATCTCTGACCCCATTATGTAATCACTCATATTGCTGGAATATTTATCAAATTCACCTGATAACTTATTTTGGCACTTAAGTCTTTCAGGTCATAAGGGAAGAGATTCAAACATCTGTAATGACTCCTGTGGTGAAGGGTATTTAGAAAATGTTAGGCAACAACCCAGTGTGGATTTGATAAAAAGGTGACAAGAACTCATTCCAAAAAATGAACCAAAAACCCTCTAAAGCTTAGCTATTACAATCCAAATGCAACTTTCATAAATGTACCCTTTTTTTCCCCCAAAGATTTTATTTATTTACTTGAGAGAGAGAGAGAGGGAGAGAGAGCATGAAGAGGGGAGAGGGTCAGAGGGAGAAGCAGACTCCCCACTGAGTAGGGAGCCCAATGTGGGACTCAATCCTGGAACTCCAGGATCATGACCTGAGCTGAAGGCAGTCGCTTAAGCAACTGAGCCACCCAGGCGCCCAAATGTACCCTTTCTGAAAGAGAAAAGAATTAGCTATGAGGATATATGTGTGTGTATATATGTGTGTGTGTGAGTGTGTGTAATATATGCTAGAATTATTTATATATACTTAAAATCAATAAAGTCAAGAAGCATACTAATCACTGTAAAGAGGTGATTTAACATTTACCAATTTCCTAGGAAAACACGTAAGATACCCTTTAAAAACCAGTAATTTTGAAGTATTATATACAAACCAAAAGGTATATATGAGAGTATAGCTTGTTAAATTTTCACAGCTGAACATATATGTATAATCAGTACTTAGAACAAAAATGATCTTTTCCATAAATGCTGCACATTGCTGGACAGCTATATGGAAAAAAATGTATCTTGCCCTTATCTGTTACTGCATACAAAAATCCATTCTGGATGGATTGCAAATCAATATAGGAATGCCAAACAAAAGAAGGAAATATAGAACATTTTAGAGACAGACTTAAGAACCAAGTTCTTACAGAGGACACAAAAATGCTACCACTTAAGGAAAAAGTAATTAATTGAGTTATATTAAAATAAAGAATTTCTGTAAATCAGAAATTAAGAGAGTGAAACTTAAGGTACTTTTCCAGATTATAAATTCATAGAAACCAAAAAACAACAGTTTTATAAGGAAACCTACAGCTTCTTTATATTTAGAAGAGTCTTAATGCTTCTGGTTAGGCCACTCGAATTCCCCAAACTGAAAAAACTGAAAAAAATGGGGGGAAAAAAAAGGTTCATATGGAGAGCTGTCTCAGGGCCCTAGCAGACAGCTCAGGGGGCATGCTCTCTACAAGTGGGGTTAGGTGGGGTCCCTAGTTTACCGCCCCCCTCTGGTATCAGGAGAAACTACACAGATCCTGGAAGGTAAGCGGGATCACCAGGTAAGCAGAGGAGCTACACTCAACCTGGCTGGACTTGAAATTGACCAAGGTCCAGATGAGCCTTGGCACCTGCTGCCCTGGGTTTGTTGTGTCCAGCGCTTGGCTCACCTGAACGCTCACGCTGCCCTGCAGTTTGAGCTGCAATTTGATCATGTCCACCTCAGCTGAGGAGCACAGCTGCCGGAACTCGGCCACCTTCTTGCTCATCTCGTCAATGGCCACTTCGATGGGGTTCAGGTCGGTATGGTGCTGGTACATGACGGGGATCCGCTTCTTCACGTAAGGGAAGCAGTGTATTGCTGTGGAGGAATGGGTCCCAGAATCATTCCGCAGCTCGCACCATCTTTACAGTTACTGAGGTAGAAATACTCAGTAGTCTCATGTTAGAGGTAAGGAACCCAAAGCTTGCCCAAGGCAGAGACTAGGATTTTGTGGGACCAGAATACTATTTTCTTTTATCACCGCATATGTTTAATGATAAGCTGGATCTTGTGACGTCAAAAGAGCTGGGTCCTTGTTAAGCTTTAATGTGAGAAGTGTGTGTTTGAAAAAATCACTTTATCATTCCCTGCTCAATTTTCTTAACCATAAATGCTTTCCCTTCCTTGGAAGCTGTGAGATCTGAAAGAGCTAGTATGTAAAAGATGGCTTGGAAGATATAAAGAACAGTACACCATTCTGAGATTTCACAGAACAGATTTTAAGCCCAGAAAATTGCTCAATAAACATATCCTTGAGAACATTCATTTCTCTATAGAACTTTGAATCCCATGCTTGAGTTTGCACAAATCAGAGAAATCCACAAAAAAGACCAAGTGAGACTATATTTCCCAGCAAAGAATTTTAGGAACCAGAATCTCACAACTACTGAAGTCACACTATGATAAAGATATTCTGAAACATAAATGAATAAAAAACAGAGATAAAAACATTTACTATTTCTTATAGTTTTTTTGCTACAAGAAAGCCAATCAGTATTGTTTTCATTTATCATAACAAGCTATCAGAATGTATCAACACCAAACAGTTTAAAAATGAAGAGAAAAACAGCCAGTTTCCAATTTGGGTCTGTTTCAATTTCTAACTTGTTGCTTTACGTGATGTATAAATATCTATAGTACCTTTATTTAATATATGAGACATGAATATATATGCTTAACAGCTTAGTTTAGTTTTTAATGAGCAAAGGTAAGATGGAAGCGTTATGTTTGGACCACTGCTCTTTAGTAAGTGGCTGGGAGAGTTTACGTAGAAAGGACAAAATGAGAAAACAGGGCCAGCACCATGGAGCACACAGTTCAGATAGACAATCTGGAGTCTAGAAAAGCCGGAGGTGTTCAGCCTGCCGTAGCCTCAACTGTCACACCCTTACAGGCCTGTTCTAGTCCCTAAATGTGTTTTTTTTAACCAATCCAAGGCCAAAGGTCTTGTCTCCTATTTCCTGTGCATTCCTTGTAGATAGTTTTGAGTGGCAGCCACTGGGATTGATACCCCCCCCCCCCTTGAACCTAACACTCCTCTGGTAGTGTGACAAGAACCGGGTGTTGCCACTTTCCACCAGGGAGCACGGAGATGTGGACAGAAAGCGCTTTACAGATGAGCGCAACTGCAGTGGGTTTGTACCAAGTCCCATGGAAGTGTTTCAGGAGGCTAACGGCCATGTCAAATCACAGAATTTCTGAGGGCTGTGTTGTGACAATGGCACTGCTTACTAGAGAAAAACGAATTCCAAGGGTATGTGTGAGTTGTCCGTGGACTGTATGGATTTCACTCAGCGTGAAAGTCCTGAGTCTTGCGATGGTAACTGGAGACGTAGAGGAGCAAAGCAGAGTATGATAACACAGAAAACGCAGCGCCTGTGCCTGAGCCCAGCAGGCCTGTGTAGCTGGGTCTCCCCCTGCCTTCCTTGCTGGCCCCATCTACCCACTCTCCCTCAGAGTCATTCAGTTCCAGCCACACCGGCCCGCTGGTTGTCCCCTGAATCTGCCGCATACAAGCACCGGTGCCATTGGCCTTGGCCCTGACAGCTCCTTCTCTCTCCAGACGTTTGCATGATCTACCCCTCACCTCCTTCAAGTCTGGACTGAGTGTCGCCTCCCCAGTTTACGCCATTTAAACTGCCACCCTCCCCAGTCAACCTCGCATGTCTGATCTCCTTTTGCGTTTGTCTAGAACACACATTCACTTCCAGTACAGGAATGTTTACTGCTTGTTGTCTGTCTCCTCCTCCTGGAAGGTAAACTGCAGAGATCTCTGTTTTGTCACTATGGCAGGCTGGAACACTGCCAGCGCCCCATACATTTGTTGAATTCATGAATGTGTTACTGCCCAAGTGGCTAAATGAAAGAACGAAGTGGCCTGGAAGGTGGCAAATTCGAGGACTGACTGGGTGGGAGGATGGGGAAGAGGTGGCTGAGAGGGGTGGGTGCCTGTACAGTCTGGTGAGACTGAGTAGAACATGAAGAGCCGGACAATACCTCTGCCCCTCCTGGGATTCTTGACAGGATTTGGAAGATTCTGGAATAGTGAGTGACTGGGAAGAATGTCCACAGCAGGAGTTCTGTAGGAGGGGATCAAGCTGGGAGGCAGGCTCAGAAAGGTACAGCAAAGGGGCCTGCAGGGTGATCACTAGGTTTTGCAAATGATCCCGCAATTCCAGCAGACTGACCAATCCAGGGAAGTGAGCCTCTGCCGGGTTCAGAGGGCAGGGAGGGCCAGGGCTCCCCTACAACTTGGACGGTCAAAGGTTGGTTTGAAGCAAAGCAATGGAATTAAGAACCTAAAGAAATAATAACATAAGGGAAAACTCTCAAGTTCAAAGTCTTCAGAATATACTGGTGTATCTTTAACTGAAAGTTGATACAGAGCTTACGTGCTAAAAGATTTTATTCATATCTTTATTTAGAGAGAGCGAGCTTGAGCAAGCTGGGGGAAAGGCAGAGGGAGAAGGAGACTCCCAAGAAGACTCCCTGCTGGGCGTGAAGCCCGACGTAGGGCTCGACCTCATGACCCTGAGATCACAACCTGAGCCAAAATCAAGAGTTAGACACTCAACTGACTGAGCCGCCCAGGCGCCCCTAGCTTATGTGTTTTTAGTGTTTAGTACCATTTTTTCCTAACCCATTCTTTAAATCTTTATGATGCCCGACCATGCTTGTGATATTTTGAGATCTTTCAGGATAAAAACTATACTTTTGGGGGTGTTTTGTTGTACTGTCATCCCCTCTGGCGCAGCAGCAGCCTCAAAAGGCAAGGGGCTCAAAGGCAGCTAAGATCCAGCACAATCCAGCAAAACAGAGTACATTCTTTCCCCCCCTGGGTATAATTTACAAAGTTCTTTAACACAAGATGGATAGCGTAACCCTCATTTTACAGATGAGGGAACTGAGGCACGGGGAGTGGGTAAGTGACTTGCCCAAGATCCCACGGCTGAGCACAGACCCGGAGCGGCAGGCCCCTGGCCCAGGCTCTATTCCGCCCACACGTTCTCATCCTCACAGCTGAGCCGACAACCCAGGGGGCTCCTTCACCTCTCTCTGCAGTGCTCAGACTCTGTGTCTCCTCCGTCCCGGCAGGCAGGGAGCTTGGCTCTTGTTCAGCGACTCAAAAATATTTCTGTGACCAGATGGTCAACTGTAACGCTGAAGGGAATCTGGCCAGGAAACACCCTATGGTAATAACTCTTTATAGATCAGTAACGCTACCTGAGCGGACTCATCCAAATAAAAAAAGCCTCACCCTGACTCATCAGCGAACTTGGCATATCTGAAGCAGCAGCGCGCAAACTACGGGGCGCCAGAATCCCCTAGCGGGGGCGGGGCTTGTTCAACACGGGCCACACCCAGAGTTTCGGATTCAGTGGGGCTGGGCGGGGCCCGAGAATCTGCATGTCTCGGAAGTTCCTGGGTGATGCTGATGCTGCGGTCCGGGACCAGTGTGATAAGCGCTGACTTAGTCATGACAGCTGGAGAGAGAAACAGCCGAAGCCAGCAAAATGGCTCCCCCCAGAAAGGGAGCTGTCCTAAGAAGAAATCCGCAACTGTGTGCATTAGAAAACAAATCACTTCCAGCTGGGGAGGGGTTACCCCTGTCGAGGACCGTGCTGTTTGTGTTTTACAGGTTGTCTTTACTGTAAAAGCAGGAGTAGGGGCTCTTTAAGAATGGAGGCTTTCCGTTTTTTATTTTAACTTTTATCTCAGTTCTTTCCTAAGAAGGGTAGTAGATTCCCCAATACGCTGTTCTGAGCTATTTCACAATGAGTCATCGTCTTTCTATGGTAATAGCTTTACTGAGATACAAATTCACCCACTCCAAGTGTCCAAATCAGTGGACAGAGCAGAGGCCCATGTGAAATGCGGCATCTTAACGGTGCTCTCTGCACTCGGCGTCACAGGGTTCTGTCTTAGTGACCCGCCGGACCCCCCTGCAACATTGACTTCAGGACAAGCGACAGGGACCTTCCTGGTTGAGCTTAATGACCGCTCTTTGAAACACTGGGTGTAGACATACCTGGCTTTCTGAGCAGGCCTCCTCACTGATTTTTTCTGTTTTGTTTTTTTTTTAGAGTCAAGAAAGTATTTTCTTTTAGGTTATCCCTGTCATGCTGCTGACCCTAACCCACAAGTGGGTGGATCAGGCTCCCCCAAAGAAGGTAAAAATGATGCCCAAGATGATTCTACACCGCCAGGAACTGGGAAATGATGCAAAACACATTTCTGAGGTTGGGTTCTCGATGGCTACACAGTGTCCAAGAATCTATGAAAACTCAGTCACAGCCCAGCGGAGAGCCTCGGAAAGCAGAGAGCTTCCTGGCAGTAGAGGTATTCAAGCTGAGGTTGGCCAGCCACTCTCGGAGATGAAGTGGAAGGGCTCCAGACTCATATCCCATTTATTCACTCAGCCTACAATCCCCGAGCAGGTTCGTGCTGGGACCTGTGTGATAAAGATACACAAAGGGTCCCTTCCTGTGAGGGAGACACGGAACTGTGTGCAAGGGCTCTTGGGACCCTGGGCCTAGAGAGGTCTAGAGTGGGGTCCACATGGGTTTCAGAAGGAGTGTGTGAATCACCTCAAGTCCTGTGCGTATTCACTCAGAGGAGATAAGGGTCCATTATTTTCACCAGATTCTAAAAAGGGTCAGTGACTTGACTCTGCATATGAACTTCTGCTCTAGACAAAGAAGGAGGTGCTCACAGGTAAGTAGAAAAGTGTCAGGAGTCCTCCAAAGTAAGCACGAGATAAATATTAAACTGAAATGGACACGGGAAAGTTAACGAAGCTCGAAGGGCCCTTCATTCTAGAAGCTTCTGGATCCCTTGTGAAGAGCTCTTCATCTTGGTGTCCAGGCTCATGTCTGGACACGATTCTTCAAGGAAGAAGCCGGGGAACCGTACCTGTCAGGATGGTGCGCCTTTTGCACTGCTCCTCCACCCCGCCCTGCCTCTTCCCCGTCTGAGTGAAGGGCATCTCGAACATGAAGCGGCGAATGTTATGGGACCTCTCAAACTCCGTCTTCCTTTCCTGCAATTCTTTCTCATCGAAGAATGGAATCACATGAGTCACCTGGATGTATGCGTACTTGGAATCCAGATCCTTAGGGTTGACCTTTAAATGAATAAACAAAATGGGAGATTGGTACTACTTGAAAGACTCCTTCCAAGCATCCCAAAGCTTGTCTTTCCACTTTTTATTAATAGAAGATTTGGAGGGGCGCCTGGGGGGCTCAGTCGGTGAAATGTCCGACTCTTGATTTTGGCTCAGGTCATGATCTCAGGGTTGCAGGATTGAGCCCTCCCACCCCACCCCCTCACCACATCCCTTGGCTGGGCTCCACTCCACACTACTCAGCAGGAAATCTGCTTGTCCTGGTCCCTCTGCCCCTTCCTGCACTCACACACGCACACACGTGCTCTCAAGTAAATACATAAATAAAATCTTTTAAAATAAAGAAATAAAAGATCTGGAAAAATTTAGAAAAGCTGGAATAGTACAACAAACAGCCACACACCCACCACTTAGAACAACTGCTAATGCTTTGTTTCAAACACACACACGCATACACACAGGTGGACAGATACTTACACATACACATGCAGACATTTTGCTTTAGCTGAACCATTTCAAAGTAAGTGGTATCCATGATGCCACTTTAGCCAGCATCTCCTAAACATGAGGACATTCTCTCCCATGACCCATAATATATTATACCTAGTAAAATTAACTTAACCCATAATATCACTCAGTACGCACTCCATTAAAGTTCCTCAAATGTGGCTCTTTGTGTTTGAACCAGAATCTAGTCGATGATCATGTTTAATCTAGAATTCTCCACCTCTTTTTCATGACACTGAATTTTTTTAAGACATCATGCTAGTGAATGACTTCCCTGCGTGGATTTTTCTGCTGGGTTCCTGAACTGTAGTTTTACATGTGTTTATTTTAGTAATAATGTTTAACACCTAGAGCCTCAAATTATAATTAATCTGTAGAGAGATTAGATGTAACCAGATGTGGATGAATTACTTTAACACACATACAGACTAATCTGAGACTCATCTAACTGTAAGTTTAGCTCCTGTTTGACTCTGCACATAAATGCTTTTAGAACTGCATCGCTAACATCTGGGACGCACCAGAATACGAAACATAGGCATTTCCTATACAAGCACAACAGGTAATTTATTAGGGAGACAAATCAATTTTGCACATATGAATCGTATTTAAGCTTGCAGAGCAATAAAAAGGGGTCTGACAGAAATGACTGCAGAGAATTTGGAGACAGTTCTGGAACTGGGGCCAACAAACGAATGAGGTTTTGTGGGTCTCAAGTTACCAGGCACCACTGTCCTCTCAATGGGGATGTGTGTGAAGAGAAATGAGAAATAGGTGCAAATGTGCCTAAGACTTTGGAATTTAAGAAAATCAAAAAGTCATGAGTTATTACTTCTATTTTAGAAACAGCCATCTGGCCAATCCCTGTAACTATACTCAAACCTAGAAATGTAACTCTCCTCAGCAGAACCAATTTAAAAGCAATGGAAACCACATGCTTGCCTATTTTTTCAAGGGTATTTCCCTAGACTTCATTTCCAAAGTTGTAGGTCCATGTCAATATCAGCAGGAAGAGCAGAGGATTGGTGTCTGGGGGCAGAAGAACACATGAGAACCCTGAGATGAGGTTACAATGTTAAAGGCACAGTTTGACCTGGACAAAGATTTCGGTTTCAGAGAAAAAAAAGAGGCAATTGGATGTGAGTAATTTGGTCTAAGAAAAAAGGAGGTCTTCATAAGATCGTGTTGAGGTTTCTGGTTAAAAACAGACCAACAGTGTGTGTTTATCCCTTTCCTTCGTGCAACTCTGTTCAAATGCAGTACAGAATTAACCTGTGAGGAGCAAAGAAGGAGGAGAGAAGACAGCAGTGGATGAGAGCATTTACTGAATTTCTAGAAGGCACTTGCACGGAGGTGTGCTACCCAACCTGGCAGAGTCCCTGTTTTCCCATGCAGGTGGGACAAAGAAGAGTCCTGAGGAAAACAGCACTCAGTCACGATAGAAGTTCTAGTCTAAGTTCCCACACAGAGGGGTAACCAGTGAGTCAGAGCCCCTCTCAGAAGCCTGCTGCTATGGACTAACCCTCTATCCTCCCACCAAATTCTCAGAGTGAAATCTTAACCTTCAATGCGATGGTGCTGACAGGTGGGAGGTGATTAGGTCATGAGGGTGATGCCCGCAGGAGTGGGATTCATGCCCTTATATTAGGGGCCCCAAAGAGCTTCCTCACCCCTTCTACCATGTGAGGACACAGTGAGAGGAGACGGTTGTCTGTGAACCAGGAAGAAGCAGCTCACCAGGCACAGAATCTGCTGATGCCTTATCGTGGACTTCCCAACCACAGCAACTATGAGCAATTTTTGTTGTTTATAAGCTGCCCAGTCTCTGGTGTTTGTTACAGCTGCCTGAATGGACTGATGTCTAGAAAGACCAGCAATAGGATTAGGGTGACTGGGGGAGGAGTAAGGTGGAAACCAAGACGAGTGGCCAAAGTCTATTTGGAGTGGCCAAACTCCAGGTTCCCTTCCCTCATCCCCACCCAAGACAGAAGAGGGTTGCCCCTTGGAGAAACTGGTCTGGGAAAAGTCTAAGTGGGTTTACCAGTCTCAGCAGAAAGCAGGGGCAAAGGTACAGAGCAGAACACAGGGCGAGCAGGTCAAAGCTTGCAGACCGAACATGGGACCTTCAACCCTTGCTCAGGTCCTGCATCCAGAATCCAGAATTACCTGTTTCCTTGTCCCTAATCTACCAGTTGGGCAGGAAACTGGAAGATGTTTCCCTAGAGAAAAAAAGGGCCTCAAGGAAACAGATTTCAGAGACTAGGATTTCCAAAGCAGGGCTCAGGATGGAAAATGAACTAGGGATTCCCCAAAGGGGTGAATTTAGAAGGATGTAGAGCTTATCACTCCTGGAAACTGAGCAGGAAGACATTTTTGTTTGCTTAATATTTAATATTTATTTATTTACATTATTTTAATTTTATTTCTTTTAAAGATTTATTTATTTTAGAGAGAGGGAGTACATGTGTACATGCATGAGCTGGGGGCGGGGGGCAGAGGGAGAAAATCTTCAAGCCAACTCCCCACTGAGCACAAAGGCCCACACAGGGCTTGATCTCATGACCCATGAGATCATCGTCGGAACCAAAACCAGGAGTCAGATGTCTAACCAACTGAGCTAACCAGGTGCCCCAATTTTTATTATTTTTAAACTGAAGTGTAACTGACACACAATATTACGTTAGTTTCAGGTGTACAACATGGTGATTCAACATTTCTATACGTTAAGCCGTGCTCCCCACAAATGCAGCTACCGTCTGTCATCACGTGACACTATTACAGTAGCACTGACCACATTCCTGGCGCTGTGCTTCTAACCGGAAGCCCACATCTCCTACTCCCCTTCAGCCATTTTGCCCATCGCTCTGCCCCCTTCCCTCCTGGCAACCACTGGTTTGTTCTCTGTATTTATAGTCGGATTCTGCTTTGTGTTTGTTTATTCATTTGTTTGGCTTTTTATTTAGCAGGAGGACATTTTTAAGGCAAAAAACAGGAGATCTATCTCGGCCTGAATTTCAGAAAACAAAGGGATACCCAACTTCCTGGAGATGTCCCGAAGACAGTGGAACACATAAATATACAGAGAAATGTATAATTTCAGAAAAGGTCTTCCTAAGAGCGATACAGCAGAGGACACCTGCTTTAAACAGAAATCCTAGATCTCATTCCTACAAACATGCTGGCTAGTTAGTTCCTTCCTTAGTCTGTCCGTCAGTCTGTCCATCTGTCCATCATCAGGCTGAAAGTGGTATATCCTTTCAGATGTTACTTTGTAAAAGGTATCTTTTGTTTTTAAATATTTTATTTATTTATTTGTCAGAGAGGGAGAGAGAGAGTGCGCGAGCACTAGCAGGGGTAGCGGTAGGCAGAAGGAGATGCAGACTCCCCACCGAGCAAGGAGCCTGATGTGGGACTCAATCCTAGCACCCTAGGATCATAATCAGAACCGAAGGCAGATGCTTACCTGACTGAGATACCTAGGCATCTGTAAAAAAATAATCTTTTAAAATAATGAAATCTTTACTTAATGAAGGACGTCAGAAATCACAGAAAGGTGTCAAGAAGAAAAAAATTACACTTATTACTCAAGGCCAACCATTCTTAATTTTTCCTGTTTCTCCCCCACTATACACATTTATGAATACATATGACCAATCACGCATCATCAATCCATCAATACTACAGTATTATATTGCTATAAAATATTCCCAAACATGGTCATACCTTGCCAGAATCCTGTATCATTTTGACATTTTCAGAACCAAATTTATCTGAGTAAAGTTTAAGGAGTCTCTGGGAAATTTCTGACAGAGGCGTGAGTTTGGGTTCTTTGTAAATATACTCTTTTCCATCTTCATCTTCAAAGAATCCCTGTGACATAAAGCACAATTAGAGCTAGTCCCAACTATAAGCCCTAGGTTTACCATCCAGGAAGGATGCTTGTGTTATATGGGTTAAAAAAAAAAGAAAAAAAAAAAAGCAGGGGTGGGGAGGATGAGTCTAAAACAAAATCCTACTTCAACAGGCTTTCTGAAGAGGAAAGGAAAATGATAATAATGGGAAGTCAGGCTGCAGAGATAAAGGAAAACACAGAACTGCAAACTCATTCAAGAATGCTGTCATTAAGTGTTGAGAGAAATGGAGGATCAGGGATTCAAGACTGTTTTCTCGGGATCGAATGATGGATTCAAGCCTGTTTCACATTCCCAAGAAGCAGAGCTCACTAACGAGTGGTTCGGCAGCCTGCTCCGGGCAGCCTGCTCCGGGCGGGCCTCGGAAATGCACATACTCTCCCCTCACTGGCCTCCCCCATTTACACAGGACTTTTCGGCATAAAAAAAACATTCCAGTCTGGAGCAGGTTCCACAAAAGTTATCTGAAGGGTGTGTAAGTTCTGTTTTGCTTTATTTATGAGAAAAATATGAAAGGGCTGGGGAACGATAATCAGAAAACAGTTTCGCTCTCACCAGTTGGCAGGTGGTTCAGCACCCATCATGTCTGAATACAAAAAGGCTTAGAATTGCATGGGAAGTGAAAAAGGTTGAAAATTTTAAAGTCCAGATTGGGGTTAATACTTGAAAGAAATGAAAAAAAAAAGTTTCTCATCTAAAATAAAAGAGAAAATGGTGCAAAATACACAGTATATGAAAAAAAATGCAGGCTAAATGAGACAAATAACACCCACATCAAACTACAAGTTTAGATGCAGTAATTTCACTACATTACTTGCTTTTTAAGCATTTACTATAATTACCTCCACATCTGTTTCACTGTCTGTGAACTGGTATTGCTATAAAGTTATAAAAGACAATAACAGAGTAAATCGAAGGTTATATAATGCTCAAAGAAAACCACACGCCCTAAATAAATTATAATAACTTAATGCCATTTAATCATGTTAGAGACTTGGAGGTTAAACTTGCAGTTAAATTTAAATGAACCCTTTTCCACAGGGTTTCTGAACTATGACAAGGGTAAATAAACTTGTGGAGATATTATACTACAAAAGATAGAGATGCACATGGAACACAGGAAACTGGAAAAGTCTTAATTTTCATTTTAAAACATGCAGTATAGATGTATAAGGAAACAGGTGATTTATTTCTGTAAATGGAATAAAATGTTAATTTTTTTTTTTTTTGGAGTTTGTAATGACCGGACAGATATACATACAGACTGGAAAAGGAAACTTGCAAACCACACTGAAGTACCAAAGGTGTGCTAAAAATGTCTTACGGAGGGAGAACTTACCGCTGCCTTAAGAAAGTAATAAAGAAAAGACAGGAAGAAAAAAAAAAGCAGAGAGTTTACTGCCAAGGAAGATAAGAATCATACTAAATATGACAAATTCATCAAATCAGCATTTATAGAAAATAGAAAATTTATAAAACATAACTTCATAGAATTAAAAAAGCAAAAACAAAACAAAAACAAGGACTTAGGAGAGCTGCAGAACAGAGAGGGGGCTTACCTGTCCAAAGAAGGCCACTCGGAAGTATGTCCCCAGGAGCCTGCGGCCTGAGTGCATGACCTCAGTCACTTTGCTGTAGGCCCGGTGTAGTGTGTCATACAGATGGGCCAGCCTCTGAAAAGCAGAACAAAACCCATTTCCTCCCACTTGCAACTAGTAGAATCAGATTTAAAACAATTAAATGAAATCACAGAGGTAAAAATTCCTTGGACTTGAGTAAAAGAAACAAAATGCAAAAAAAAAAACCAAAAAAACAAAACAAGAGTGTCTCGAGTGCATAATTGGTAATGACCACTTTCCAATTATAGTATTTTCCACCCAAAGAACTATTTTGCATATTGAGGATCCATTAAATCTCCAAGTTGCAGGAAGCAACCTCTGTTTTCAAGTTAACATCAAATGTCAGAGATGGTAAATTAGTCCTACACATCACGATTTTAGTCTTTGCTTTTCCTACTTTCTTTGATAAGCTACGAGAAGCTGGACCACCTCCCCAGCCCAGGAATGGTGGCAGGGACAATAGCTTCCCGCGTGGAGGGAGCAAGGAGGAGTTCTGAGGAAGAAGGAACCTCGTGATTGTAAAACTTGGTTCTTGGCAACCTTTCAAAACTGGGGTACCACAATTGCCAATCCTTGTTTTCTGAGATTTGGGGTCCATACGGAGGCAGGGCCCGTGTGGGCCATGTATAGTGGCTCGGCAGGTGGTGACCTCCAGCGTCACACAGAGGGTCAGAGACCACAGGTCACCTCTGACCATGGCCTGCTTGTTCTCTTTTCATGTAAGAAGGTTTGGGTATATGTGTCACCCCACTGTCCTCTCAAACAGGAAAAAACAAACCACTCTGATACCTCGAAATCTCTTCGTTTCTCGTAAATGGGGATGATGAGTTTATAGATGTCAGCAATGAGCTCATAGCGTTCAGCCTTCCAGAGTCCATCTGCACACTGCTCTAGAAGCTCCATGAGCACATCCTGATCAAGAAAGAAGGCCACGGGCCAGAGAAGAGTGTTACAGGAAACACGACATTGTATTCTTTGCAGAATGCTTAACCAGTTAAGATGGCTAGGAGGAAAATTTCAAAATACATTACTTCTAAACACTAACTTCCACACTTGTAATAAATAGCTCATCACTACGTTCTTTTTTAATGAGCCACATTCCAAACATTTATAAGTGGAAATGAAGGGTCACATTATATGCCTGCGTAGTAGTTATATACCAATGGGAAAAAGTGGATACTGATAGCTTCACATAGGCTCTCAATCCGTGTTTGGTTCTCTTCTTAAAATTATAATTAAGAGAATTTTTTTTTCCTCCTGGGGCACCTGGGTGATTCAGTCGGTTGGGGTCTGACTCTTAATTTTGGTTTGGATCATGATCTGCGGACTGTGGGATCGAGCCCTCCGTTGGGCTCCACGCTTGGCAGGGAGCCTGCTTGAGATTCTCTCTTTCGCTCTCCTCTCCTCTCTGCTCTCTTTCTAAAGTAAATAAATAAATCTTAAAAAAAAAAAAAAAGAAAAAATTTTAATTTTTTCCTTTCTGAGAAACAATGATAATGCTGAGACATGAAATTACTAAGTGTGACTTCAAGCCATGTCAAGGATCTTGGAACAATTTGGCGATGGCACATGGAAGGCGTGATGCCAGCCTCACCAACAACCTTTCCTTGGAAGTTTCTATCTGCTGAAGTTTGGGTAGTCACCCGCCTCTTATAAAAGTCCTTGGGAGGACTTGAGAGGACCTTTGGGAGGAGCTAACACTTCCCATGACTCAGGGGTTAGGGCATGTGGCTCAGGTATAAACTAATTAGCATGAATCTACTTCCTGGCCTCAGTCATTGTTTCATCATCTGTGGAATGTGAACTGAACGGGCCCATCAGGGTGAATTTTAGGATCTTGTCCCAGAATACTGGGAAGGAGTGTTCTCACTGGCCCAGACTCAACAGGTAGCAAGGAGCCTGACTGGGGCCGACAACCATCTCAGAGCCAGCCAGGGACCCATGTGCCTTACTAACAGAGTGGAGCTCCCCCTCCTTCCCAAAGCAGCTGCACCATGGATAACTCTGTTAAACATTCACACTTATTGCTGTCTGTCTTTCTGGGATTTCCTAATGGAAGCCAATTTACTCAACCTTTATTGTTGAAGCCCATTTATGTGGGATTTCATCAATGTCATTGAGCACATTTTAATGTGCTTCTATGTCATCTCTATAGCTTTGGTGAAGTGTTTATTCAAATCTTTGGCTCACTTTTCCACAGGGTTGTTTATTGAGTTTTGAGAGTTCTTTACATATTTTGCATAAAAGTCCATTTTCAGGCACACAGTTTGTAATTTTCTCCCAGTCTGTGGTTTGTGACTGGATTTTCTTAACAGTGTCTTTTGAAGAGCAGAAGTTTTTGATTCTGATGAAGTTTATCAAGTTTTTATTTTCTGGGTTGTGTTTTACATATTAAGAAAAATCTTTAATACAAGTCCATAAAGATTTTCTCCTTATGTTTTCTTCCAGGAGTTTTACATTTAAGTCTATGATCCATGGAGTAATTTCTGAATATAGTGTAAAGTATGAGTCAATTTTTTTTAAATGAATGTCCAATTGTTCCAATACCATTTGATGAATGCTATCCTTTCTCCACTGAACTGCCTTTGAATCCTTGTCAAAAATCAGCTGAACCTACAATTAATCATAGGAGGGTTCCTGCGGGTGGCGGGGGGAGATGGGGTAACTGGATGATGGACATTAAGGAGGGCACGTGATGTAATGAGAACTGGGTATTATATAAGACTGATGATCACCGAATCACTGAACTCTACCTCTGAAACTAATAATACACTATGTGTTAATTAAGTGAATTTAAATTAAAAATAGAAAAAAGAAAAAAAGACAAGAAAAGTGTTAAAAAATGATCTTCTCTAGGTATCAAATATACTATGTGTTCTACTAAAGCAAAGAAAATAAATTGTATTATCTGAATGACTGGGGAAGAAAATCGACCGAACCATATGTGTGTGAGTCTATTTCTGGCTTCTCTATTTTGTTCCGTTGATAAGAGATGTCTAACCTGTGCCAATACCACCCTGTCTGGATTCAGCTTTGCAGAAGGGTGTCTCCACAGTGACACTAATAATATCTAGAGCCACACAACTCTTTGTCCTGTGGTCTGTCCCATGTACTATAGAATGTTTAGCAGCACCCTTACCTGCTACGACAAGACACCACTATCAGTACCTTCTCCTCTCCCCTTTTCCCCAAACTGTGACATTAAAAACCATTTCCAAACATTACCAAAAGTTCCCCAAGGGATGGGGGCAAAATCATCTCAATGAGAACCAACACTTTATAATAACCTTAAAAGTCAGATAGTATGACTTTTCGAACTTTTTCAAAACTGTTTTGGCTAGTCTAGTTCCTTTGCTTTTCCATATAAATTTTAGAATTCATTTTGTCAATTTCTACCAAAACTCCAGATGGGAGTGTGATCAGAACTGCTCTGAATCTGTAAATCAGTTTTAATAATAGAGTGGATTATATTAATTGGTTTTCTAATGTTGAATTTTTAAGTAGTCTAAACACCCAGCATGGAGCCCAATGCGGAGCTTGAACTCATGCCCCTGAGATCAAGACCTGAGGTGAGATCAAGAGTCAGATGCTTAACCAGCTGAGCCACCCAGGCGCCCCAACAGTAAACATTTCTAAAGCAGTTGTGAATCAATTTACCAGAAAATACTGTCTGACTTAAAAAAAAAAAAAAAAAGATCTTTGAAGTAAGGCATTTAACTCTTCTGTCATGTTTACAACATACAAATCATAAAATCATCATCAGTATGACTACACTCTGAGCCAAAGCTTATAAAGAGGTATACCAGTTGTCTTATACTTTTATTGCTGGTCTTTTAAGTGTAAACACTAAACATTACATAGTAACTACCATAACAGCTATAGACAAAGAAGAAATCAGAAAAGGTTCTAATACCATCTCTTTTCCTCATGCATGTATATTACTATAAAGATGTACATCTTTCTTAGTTTTGTCTCAAATCTTTTCCAATAAGAGAATCTGCCCAGGCTAAGCATGACGAATGTTTATGATTATTCTCCCTGTCCGCTAATTATAAAAAGCTAGATAAAACCTGTATAATGTCAGTATCAATATACTTACCTTTCCATATCAGTAAAACTGGGGGTATAATGAAGGTCTAATCTAATTTGGTGGTCAGGGGGATTAAATAAAATTTTACCCACCAAAATGCTCTGAAAACTATAAATGCTGTGTTAGGTTAAATTCACAGGCCAGTTAAGCAAATCTCTCCTATTTCAATCTTTGCTTTTTACTTCGCAGTGATTTTTTAAAAATGGTATCTTACTTCCACTGGGCTATGTAATATCCCACAGTGCTAACACATATTCAGTAGTTGGGAATTTCTTGGAGGAATGAATTAGTCTGCATATTCCTTGGTAATATAACAATATTATTCATAGCTGCCCTTTGCTGTTAGGAAGTGAGCTAACAGCCTTGCACTGCTTGCACACCTTAGGTCAAAGACATTGTTACTGGGTATTTTCTGAGCATCTTCTCTCTCAGTGTTGCTGAGGGATTATGAGTAGAGGTGGAAGACTTCTGGAAGGGTCAATTCCCCATCAGGGATGAGAATATTATACACCCAAGACATTCTTCTGATAATGGAGGTCAAATGGAACTTTACCCATTTTAAAACTATCCTTAGGTTTAATTTACAGACTATTCATTTGACCCCTTTTCTTGATACTGGGCTTTGTTCAAAGAGAAATGTAAACTTTCTGTAAAAACTTATAACTGGTTCCACTAGTATAGGATAATCCACATTACAGGTGTGAATACATGATGATGATGCCCTGTTTGTGGATGGGACCACAGAGACCTATAGATTCTTAATTCCATGTTCTAGTACTTACAGCACAATAAGCATCTGGAGTCGTTTTAATGTAATCTCACAGAAAACAGAAAATTCCTTTCAAAGACTTAGGAAACTAGGAGTAGTCACTACCGCATTGTTAACCTGATTCTTTCCTTCATTCACTCAGACATTTTACCAAGCATCTACTATGTGCAAGGCACTGTGCTTGACACTGGGGTTATAAAACAAATTTATATAAATAAAATTAAGTTTCTGTATTTTATAAAAATGGTTCTATAGATTTTTCTATAAATATGGAAGGCAGATTTTAGATGGTTTATTAGGCTATGTCACATAAAGGACATTTGTTTTGAAGAGGCGGCCTTCAAAGACACACAGGTTATCCTTCAGAGCAGCTAGAACTGATGTCCTAGAGACTTATGACCAACTGGAAGACATAAGGTACATGTCAAGATACCATGGTCGAGGAAAACAGTGATTCCAAATACATGCCCAAACTGCAAGTCACAAGGGTAGATGCTCTGAACTGAGAGCAGTAGGGGTTTATTTATTTAACAGTAGTCAGTGTGTCTCTGGGTGAATCCTGGGGAGGCCAATGATCAGTGAATAAAGCACTTCCTGCTCTCAAAGAGTCCAGTATGAAGACTGATCCATAAAAAGATTACAAAAAATGCGGTAAGTGCTGATAAAGAAACATGTAGGCAATCAGGGATACAGATAGCAATGGTATCCATCTAGTGCTGTGGGAAAGGAGAGACGCAGAGTGTTCTAGAGAGTGGTGACTGAGTCTTACAAATGATCAGGAGTTAGTAAGGTGAAGGTAAAAGGTGGCCGTAGGAAGAAAGAGAGGGGAGACATTCCAGGGAGAGGGACCGACATGGGCAAAAGATACGGGAGGGGAGGGCAGCATGGTGGGTGAGAAATTTACAAGTAGACTGAGGGGTTATTCAGAGTATAAAATCTGAATTAGGGAGTGGCAAGGTATGAGGCTGCAGGGTGATGGTGTGGAAAGGATTTAAATAGACTAACCAGCTATACTCAAAGTTTTTTATGTCAAAAAGAAATTAATTAAATGTAGATAATTTTGAGATATGAAAATACATATAGGCATATGTCAACTACCACAATGATGAAGTATTCTATAAGGAAGACGTTACTTGATTTTGAAATGATCTTCTGTCTAGTTATGTAAGGTATCTTTACAGCAGCCTTTCAGGTATATTTTAAGTGGCCCTAGATTTTGGGACTTAATAAATATATATTAAATAGACTTCATAGGCCAAATGCCCCAAACCGGGAGTCTAGGATTTGAATACTATTCTTACTCTTGTTCAGTCAAACCTGAAACGTGTGGAAAGTTTAATAACAATGTAACGTGAATTCAAGTAACATATCAATACCATAGGCAACTCAGTTAATTATGGAAAAATCGGTCATATTTGGTTCAGAAAGATGGACTCTGACCAGGGAAAATCCTCCAGAATGGCTGGAAAATGAGAACATTTGATAAAGCCAATCGAGCTTAGTAAATAATTGAAATAAGTATTGCAATTTGATGGCAATCAGGAATTAGGAAATAACACATCATCAACTTTTTTATGCTACTCGACATTATTTTTACCTTTTTCTCTGATTCAGGAGCAGACCTATAGCTTATCAGTCTGATCATCAGTTATTAATATAAAGAAATGATAATATATACTACTAAAATCAATGTCTATGTAGATTTACTAAAAAACATACTAAGGGCGCCTGGGTGGCTTAGTCAGTTAAGTGTCAGACTCTTGGTTTTCGCTCAAGTCATGATCTTATCGATGGTGGGATGGAGCCCTGCACTGGGCTCTGTGCTCAGCAGGGAGTCTGCTCGAAGATCCTTTCCCTCTGCCCCTCCCCACCACCTCTCAAATACACAAATCTCTGGGGGAAAAAAAAAATACCCAAACTAAAAATAGCTTCTATAAGAAAACATAAGGCCTTTCATAAAAGTAGAGTATGGATTCCTGAACACCAAATTTTAACTTAGTAAGGTAAATTATTCAGGTTAACGTCAACTCTATATACACCTAGACATTTGGAGCTGGTGCATCAAGTAATAATTCTTTGAACAGAAATAACCAGTAAAAAGAAAGAAAGAAAGAAAGAAAGAAAGAAAGAAAGAAAGAAAGAAAGAAAGAAAGAAAGAAGGAAGGAAGGAAGGAAGGAAGGAAGGAAAGAAAGAAAGAAAAGAAAAGAACCAATAATCAAAAAGAGTTCAGCTTGAGGGACCATGTGTGAACACAAAATTATAGAGTCATAGGAATTATGATATCATAGTAACTAAACTCTGGGGCATATACGAATGATACCCTTGGCAGAAATCCCATGTATTAATTTACTTAGAATTTCCAGCAATCACTGCACCTGAAAACCAGAGCTAATCCAGACAATGGTCAGAGAGTGATGACCTTGAACGGTTGTTATATAGAAAGCTTGATGGTTTTATTACCTTGCTTAAAATTTAAATGCCAAGATATATTTTCTAAATTGCCAATATATGCCAAGAACTGTAAGTAATTACTGGTTGGGGAAGAAAAAAAAAACAAAACCCTCAATGAACTAATCCACAAAGCTCACATTTTACGTTACTAGATTGATCCTAAAAAGATCTCAGGTGTACCAAGCTCATGAGCCACTGAGACCATTGTTTAAAATGTCAGCAGCCAGTTTAATTTTTAAGTGTGCCCCAGCCATGCGACTGAGGTCACTAAGCACCTGTCTGTGGAAATAGCACACTAATGTTGTATGTGGGGGTGTGTGTTCACAAAAATGCCTATGTATGTGCAGGGGATTTAAACATTTTTATTTATATGCCAATTTTTCCATCTAGCATTGATTATGAAGCTAGATGTTGTCCCTATTATCTGCCATTTAGAAATAACAGAAACACAGATGCCTGAGTGGCTTAGTTGGTTAAGTGTCTGCCTTTGGCTCAGGTCATAATCCCAAGGTCCTAGGATCGAGTCCCACATCTGGCTCCTTGCTCAGCAGGGAGCCTGATTCTGCTTCTGCCTGCCATTCCCCCTGCTTGTGCTCACTTTAAATAAATAAATAAGATCTTTAAAAAAATAATAATGTAAACGTAAATGCTTGGGGAATGGTATACTTTATGGCTTAATTCACATATCCACCACATTATTGTTTTTCAAGAGCGAGTAGAGAACCTTTTGCAGCAAAATAATCATTTGAGATGCTTGTTAAAATACAGATTCCCAGGCACCACACTCAACCAACCTGGGGGACCGGCAGAGCGGGAAGACTGGAAATATCTATCTGTAACAGGAATCTAAGTAATTTCTAACTAAGCATATGAAATTTGAGGATTACTGAACCAGGTGTCACCTTCTGAGGCAGACACATCACTTATATATCCCCAAGCCAGCATTCGGCATACAGCTAGCTTAGGGGATGAATCAATGTACGTAAATATAGAAATTTCCAGGTCACAAAGTCAGACAACTTCCAATTCAGACTATAAGGGACAATGGTTTTGGTGCTTCTCCTCAATGCGAAGAAAGCATTGGACGCAGTACAGTGTGCCAGGGCAGAGACCATATCACACTCGCATTTCTATCTCCAGCACCTAGTTCAGTGCCAAGGAAGCTCAGTAAATATTTGCAACATGAAGAGGGCCAGTATGTCCTGGTATGAGCCAAGGGGAGACCATTTAGAGTAGCTCCCTGGGCGAAGTTCACTAGTCACTATTGCAATGACCTGCATGACTACAAAAATGTCTACACGGATGTCGATTTTGGGGTTACAAAGAAATTTTAGCAAGTGGGCAAGTAGTGAGGATGAACTGTATTTTCTATTTCCCCTTCCAGGGTCCCTCTTGGCCCATCCTTCCTAGCTCTGTGTGCTGGGAGGTTGATGCATCAGGGCTGCTGGCCTGCAGGGTGGGCTCCCTGTCCTCTGACTCCTGGCTGAGTTCAGCCAGTCAAAGGCCCAGCAGGAGCCTGGAGGGCAGGCAGAGAGTGAGGACGGGGTGGCTATGCATATGCCCCTTCCTGCCAGGGTACGGGACTGAGCTCTCCCCTACATCTTCAGGTGGCCCCTCTGTGGAGCTGCTCTCTCTCCCCTCTCCTAGCCCAGGGTGAGAGGTAGTACCCCAGCTCTTGCTAACCTCAAGGGTACTGTAATATTACTTGTCAGTTTCCCTACACCCTGTCCAAGCTTTCAAAATAGTCCCTTTATTAGCCTTTCTTCAATGTCCTGAGTGTGCTGCCCGTTTCTACACAGGATCCTAAAGGAGGGATCGCAAAACTTCCATTCTATGTTGAGTTTTGACACCACAAGGGACTCAAAATTCTTCAGTCTGCACAGTCTCCAACTTGCATAACAGAACTTTAAACAGGGATGGGATGTTTCTTTTTATCTAATCAAAAGCAGCCGGGAGGGAGTCTGCTCTTTAGATCAGAGCCAGGAAAGACGAACCGCTATCAATGAAAACCCATCTGAGGTCTGCTGCTAGGAAAAGTGTGTGTTCTTATGCAGCTCCACGAAAATCATGTTAGGAGAGCACAAGGCATTTAAGTACATCTAATAATGCAGATTAAAAGGGCAATGATTTTTATCAGGCTATGTGTTATACCCCTAGTCCCAACAGCTTCCTCCAGAACTCCTTCTGGGAGAGAGATGTTCAACTCCCCTTTCTCTTGAAACATCCTGACAGCCAAAGCAAAAATGTAGGTGGCAATTTCTGGTGCCTGGCTTCTGGAACACGCTCCTCTTTCAACTCCCCGCTAGTTTCAATCTTGCCAGGCAGGGGTTGCTTAGGACTTGATAAACCCACCATGTAACATCTTAATGGTTACAGGTCATCGCATACTACAGACCTTGTTAAACATTTACCAACTTTATGCTTCAAGGACAGGATGGAAAATCCATATTCTGGAAATCACTGATAAAGTTGCCCTCTCACATGTTTAGTTATCCCTCAGGCTGGGTGCCATTCACAAATTTCCTCAATAAAGCCTGATTTGATTTCCTAGGCTGATGCCCCAGGCTGCCGTGATCACTCCAGCCTATTCCTTAATCAGATGAGCAAACCTGAACTGCATCTTCTGAGGAAGGACAGGATACTGAGAACTGTTTACTTTCAAATCTTTAGTTGTTCTTGGCACCACTACTTTCCTTATCAAATTCTAAATAAAATCCTGTACTCTGGAGGTCCGTGTAGGTGCTGGGTTGGACATGAGTGGTTTCTGCAAGGAGACAATACATTCGATCCTCTTCTCAGAGAAAAACCCAGTTACGCTTGCCTTGAAGGAAAACTTCAAGGTCAAGAGTATGCAAGCCTTATGGTCTCAGTGACGGGTTTTAAACTTCAGAGCAAAACTTAAAAATTACTATCTGCCCAGGCGTTTCAAGGTAGAGAGAGACCTGAACTGTTAATGCCACTTCATAACTAACTGGTCCTCCCCCCATCTTTGGGACTTCAGAAATCTTCATCTATCATGACTAAAATTACTTTAATATTTAAATGTGAAGTGCACTCAATATATTATCCTTCTTTCTCATGTTCACTTTTTAATTTAGGAGGGCATTTGAGCTAGACAATTTATGACAGTGGTTTTTAAACTAGGGTGGCTTGAGAATATATATATTCACATATATATATATATTTTTTTTTAAATGATTGAATATTCCCTAAAAACTACTGAGAACTTTCATGTATATGGGTGTTATGTCTCAGTATTTATAATATTAGGAATGGCAACTGGTAAATGCTACAGGTTTACTAATTTAATTAAGATAACAATGAACCTATTACATGTTAATGAAAAAATAACATTTTAAAATGAAAAAACATTTTCAAAAAAAATTAGGGAAAAGAGTAGAATTGTTTTAAATTTTTGCAGCTTTCTTTAATGTCTGACATCATAGGAGAAAATGACATTCTCATATCTGCTTCTGCACTCAATCTGTTCGACATGCTGTTTTGGATGATATAAACAAAGGAAGTCCAGCCCTCCACAGACATCCGGTTGGAAAAGGAGGAACCTCAAAGACTTCCTGAAAGGGTCTCGGGGATCCCCAGGCTTCCTGGACCACACTTTGAACTGATTCAGGGACTGGTTAATGTCATGGAGGGTGTGTGCTCGTGGCCCTACTTACTGGCAAGAATGTGATTAAAAGTCACAATATTAATTGTAGGACCTCCACATCATAAAAACAAGTACAACAGAGGCAGAGGTATTTACTTCTTTCTCTGTTCTTTCTCTCCACATGAAGAAACAGACAATATTATTTTTATTTAAAAGACAGGCAGGATTGACAAGCTGCCCCATGACTGTTCCATTCTGCTCTGAGCTGAGGAGACGCAGGCACACTTGGAAAGCCCCTCTAAAAGACAGTGACCAAAGAGGAAATTAAGGGCAGAGCCAGAAAGTTGGCATTTGTTCCAACTCCTAGCTTTATTTTAAAACTTCCTCGTTCCAGGTAAGTGGCTGCAAGGTGATCCTGTTTCCACAAGAAAGTAGCAGGAACTGTCACCGTGATCTAACGCGGAACCTTCTGATCTCTGCTGGGGGCGGGACTGGGCATTCTCCTTCACCACCGGTGAGAAAAATCTGGACTAAGGCCCACCAGTGGAGGGAGCCAGGCAGGCAGCTCTGAGCCCCTGGGCCCGGTCTGGCCGCTCAGGGCTTTGCATGTCTGCTGACACGGGAGAGAAGTCAGCGTGGGGCACACCGATTTAAAAGTCTGAGGGGCTGGTCATTTCAGCTGGTTAGAGTGTGATGCTAAAAGATTAAAATAGTAATAAAACCCATGAGCTGGAGAAATTAATGGCTGGAAAGAATGAGAAACCTTATGGTCAAAATGCTGGACCTTTTCCCACACGTGTTTGAGCTCTTGGCCTCATTTCCCTCCTAACGAGCTCCTCAAACTCTCTTTCCAGAGCAAAGGAGGAATTCCTAGAAAGGGGGCTGGCGGAGCTTTCACTGCTGTTTCGGCCGCCTAGAGCATGAGCTTAGTCAGAGAGAAGTGGGCAGCAGCGGCTGCTGAGAGAAAACCATCGTGTGAGGTGGAGGCAGAGCACAGCCGTCCCCGAGACACTGGCGGACTGAAGACTGAAGACCCCCACAGGCACGGCGCTCACCTCGTTGAAATGGACATCCTGCATCCCGACGTCTTCCATCATGGAGGCCTCCTCGTCTATGTTTGGGGTGATCACCCTGAACGCTGTGCATCCTTGTCTAAACATGCCTAGAACGGACACAGCAGGGGAGAGAGCCAGTCAGTAACCCTTAAGTGGGATGACCTTGAGGGTTCTTCCAGCCCGCCATGCTTCTGTGTTTGAAGGAGACAAGGGACTCTGAAGTCTCTCATGCCTCAGGCCACCATTCTCACAGGGACCCACTGTGTGCTTTTCTTCATTTGCCTCCTCGTACCTAGCCTTCTCCTCCCTCAGTTCTTTCCTCATCCTTTTAATTTGTTACCCGCCTTTATTAAAATGTATGAAATCTTTAAATAACCTGTAAATAAACTGTAACAGGGGCTGGGTCCAAATCAGTAGTTTAAAAAATAGCAGCAATAATCTGAGTGGGTACGGTGACCCGTGCTCAGATACCAAGAAAAATAAAGCCAAAGCCAATCAAAGAGAAACACATGCCTCCAACAGAACTGTTTCCTTCAAGGCGTCATGTCCCCCACTGTGGCTGAGGGTAACCCGGAGCTCAGATGAGAACTCACTCTTCTCCTTCACGAAGCAGTCTGCCAGGAGGTCACTCAACAGCCGCAGCCATAAGCTGAGAGGCTGTTTTAGCTGGTTCCCTATCTGCTGCCTGAGGGGTGAGGATGGGTCTCCTGTCCTCCTCACCACCAGAGACCAGGAGCACGGGTAGTATGAATACTGCAGATGTCCAAGCACTCTGATTCTCTAGGGGAAATGCTGTGAGGTTGGTGCTGGGATAAATAATCTGGATAAGGATAAACCCCTGGGGCGCCTGAGTGGCTCAGTCAGTTAAGTGTCTGCCTCTGGCTCAGGTCATGATCCTGGGGTCCTGGGATCGAGTCCCACATCAGACTCCCTGCTCCACGGGGAGTCTGCTTCTCCCTCTACCTGGATTCCCCCTGCTTGTGCTCCCTCTCTCTTTCTGTCAAATAAATAAATAAAATCTTTAAAAAAAAAAAAAGGATAACCCTCCTTAAAGCAATAATGGCCCATTTGGGGCCTTCACTCATCTTGCAGTCACTGGGGGAAAAGTCCTATGTCAGTCGGACACTGTCAGCTGGGCAAAAATGGTCAAGTACAGAAGGCCTTGAAACATCTTGCTACTCTATTCTGAGACCACTGTTTACAATAAAACAAAACGAAACTCAAAACTTGAATTGAGACCTCCCATATTTTGGGAAAAAGAAGAACACAGAGTATTTTGAAAGCATGTCTTGAAAGAGTAGATTTGTGAAGGCACAGATTTTTCTAGCTCCCCAATGGTCAAGGTTTCCAAGCCTTGAGACAAAAGATTTCCCCATGACAAGTATTAATCTAGGAGCTTGAGGATAGGTTAACATACAAAAAAGCAAAATTACAGAAGCCAACCACCCAGGCTTCTGGCTAGAGAGCACATTTAAAATATACACCTCAGCTCCAGCAGGGTAACTACAAGGGCAGCCCAAGTGCTTCCCCTCCGTGCACAGGGACAGACCGCCATGGAACTGGAGAGGAAAAGAAGGAAGGGAAGGAGAGCCAAGACTATCCATGCAGAGTTGCAAGGGAAAATCCCCACACCGCTAAGTGTCAGGTCATGGGGCAGCTGGGGCTCTGGGGGCTGGGCCCACCCTCAGGCTCACCTCCCCGGCGCCTCCTCTGACTGGTGCTGTGGCTGGAGGGGAAGAGGGGCAGCTCCGGACGGAGGGCTATGTCTGCTTCTAAACACGAGGAAATGTATTACCTGACAAAAGGTCTCAACAGGAAATCATGCTAGTAGCAAGAGAATATGGAAACCCTCTTTAATTTCTTTTTCTCTGGGGCTCTGATGTAGGACAAGCCTCGGTTCCCTTCAATTTCATCCCAAATAGCCAGCTGTACCGGAAATACAGAAATTCCCCGGCTGTGGCATCTGACTTTATACCATTTCTCACTCTGTAAATGTACTTCATGGAAGCCAGATCTGGTACTGCTGTGCTCCGGGACACGGGCACACATGAGCAGCTTTTCTAAAAACCTCGGTGTTCTCGATTTTGAAATGGAAACGAGCAAGTGGTATTTAACCAAAAGAACCCATGAAAGGATTCGTGATCTGCTCAACCGGGAACAAACATATAATCCACAAAAGAACAGCACTCACACGCCCCTGCCCTCTCCTTCCCTGGGGAGGCAAGGTTTCTGGCCAGCTAGGCCGCCTACCCAAATAATAAAGCCAAGTGGACTGTGGTTCTAAAATTTAAAAAAAGTTGTCCGATAATCTCCTGTTAAAACTGTCATTTGACTGATAAAACTGTTACGGGGGAACTAAAGGAAGATAAATCTTCTGTCGGCTCAACACAGGCCATTCAAGGACACCCAGATGCAAAGCTCATTAACTAGTCTTTGCAAGATAGATCCATTAGTTAAAGGTTATACAATAATATGCCACCTAGTTTTATTTTTTATATTGGCGCCTCTGCTATGCCCACCAAGCCAAGCCAATGTCTTACCAGTGAATAAAACAATGAACACAGTGCACACACACACACACACACACACACAAATCCATCCCCCTCCCCCACTTCCAGATCTTTCTGAATGGCTCTCACTCGTCTTTGCTGCTCTGTATAGTTTTATATTCATTTCACAAAACACAGGACTCCTTCCTCACCTTTCCGTGTGAGATACTCTGCCACCAGCGCTGTGACGTGGACATAACACATGGCCGCCTAAAATAAAAGACACACACTTCAGAATGACCACGTACAGAGCGCGTCGGTGTGCTTCCGGACAGAGCTCCAGTGAGCGTGTGGACTTGTATTAGATCTCAAGGAAAACAGGGTTCCTGATAGCTGCTGTCTTACCTTTCAGAAAAACTAGAACAATTCATATAAACTGAAATTTTGAAGTAAATTGTAAATGGAGACAAATGGTAATAAGTTTGGTAAGTCTCATTTCTGTTTAGAATTACAAAATTTTAATGTAAGAGATAAAAAAGCATTTTTTTTCTTACTCTAGTATCACTTCTCTTAAGGTACAAAGAGGACCATTTGAAGAAAAGGCATGTATCTTTCTAGATTCTGAGAGATTTGTTCAAATGTCAGTAGCTAACAGTTTTCTCTCAACTTAAAAAAAGATGTAGCAACTGCTTCCCAACACAGAACTCTAAACCAAAATTAAAACTTAATGTCAATAAAGACAAAATAAATTCTTTTCTTTTTATGAAGTTGCCACAGTTTTGTGTAAAAAAATAGTTGTTGGAAATGAACCTGATTCTGATGCCTGAGCCCCTGATTCTTTGTCAGAATGATAGAAAAATTACTACTAGTAGTAAAATGGAATTCACTTTTATTATGCTAATATGTAGTTCAGATTAAATTTATGGTCAAATAGAATGGACTTCTTAAATAATCAATACGTAAAAATTGTTACCTAAAATTTTCAGATGTAGAATATAAGTGTACTAATTTAGGCAATTACAGTAGCTTAAAAGTAAAAAATTATGCTTCTTTGGTAATACTGTTGACCATACCTAAATGCTTTAGGTCCAAATTATAAACACAATTTTCAGAGGAACACAGAGCCTTCCACACAGCCTACTGCTTTCCTTAATATCTTCCCCTTTCACAGGTGATGTCACAAAGCACAGAGAGGTGAAAAATGGGCTCAATGTCACAGACTGATTAAATGTTGGATTTGGTCTGTGTCCGGGGCCCACACACCTGACCCCCCGCCCACACCCTGCCTCCTTATGGAAACACCCTCTGTACACGGGCAGCGCTCTGAGGCTTACCACATTCGCAGATGACAACGGACTACCTCCAAAAGGAAAAAGCGATGTCCTATCATTACTGTAATAACAGGAACATTAAATTCCATCATCAAAGAGCTGAATTTTAGAACTAGAGAGGAGTTTTGATGCAGAAACTAAGCGTGCTTGAATCAGCGCACATTTATGTGACTGTGGACGGTTTCTAAGGGCTTTCAGACAATCCTCTCCTGTGACAGAAACATTCCCTTACAGGTTGTAAACGGTTGAGATGCTTAGAGACGTGAAGTAACCCCAAGCCTAACGCTGATGAAGTATCCCTTCTTTTGATTAGTGGGAAATTTTTCTTAAAATTGGCTTCTTTTACTAAGTGAGACATAATTAGTTTTCCCCAAAACCCAGCTGGAGAGGCTTGCTGGGCTACCTCAGACAGATCGCCATTCTTGACATGGATCCTGGCCATGCTGTCCAGCCATGTCTTCCTGAGCTCGGGAGTGCTGGCGTAGGACTTGGCCAGACTGTACTGAAGGTCCACCAGCATCTCAGGGTCATTCTCGTGCTCCTTCATCTGGGCGGTGGCCATCAGAACCGTGCGTATCCTTTTGGTCAAGTCCTTAACATCCGAGGAGAAGGTAGTGTGCTAAAACAAGGGTGGGAGAAGGACACATGGCTTTCAGCGGTGCTCTGCCTTGTCTGCATGCGTCCTAGATGATGAGGCAGGCTTGGGGGCCACCCACCTTGATGAGCCTGTCACTGTTGGCACAGTTGTTGATGATGGACAGGGACTGCTGGAATCTGGTTCCCCCGATCCCAACAACATCTGCTATCAGCTGACTGACGGAAATAATGACCTTAGGGACACACAAATACGAGAAAATCATTTCACCTTCAAATGACTCCCCAGACTTGGCTCCTGTCTTCAGGACAGGGCAAAGTTTTGAGCACAGATCATTCCAGTGTGGGAAACATTGTCTGAGTCATCTTTTCCCCTTCCAAGAATCATTTCAGGTGATTTTGCTATTGTTGAGTATTTTGTCTGCATAGCAAAATGCTCATTGAGAGAGTGTAGAGGCATGAGAATCAGATAAAGCCTCTATCCCTTGGATAGTCACTTACTTTCTCTACTAAACAGGGAGACCTTATCACTTAACCTCCTTGGTTACTGGTCTGAATGTGTATGCACTAAATCTTCAATAAGTGGATAGTCCTTTGCATTTTTTATTAAAACATATACACGTTAACTATGCAATGGCAGTGGGGGGAATCTGTCTTTACTGGGGTTTGGGTCGTGCTCTGCGTTTACCCAGTCACTCAAGCTAACACATGGCTTCCATCTTTCTTCCTTCCTTTTCCTTCACCAACCCCAGAAGCCATCCATCACTAAGCACTGTCAACTCATTCTCTCCTTCTTCTAACCTCACCATACCTGGTCCAAGACACCATCCTCTCAGGCCTGGATTTGACCATGGTTTCCCCAAAGTCTCTCCAGCTAAGGCCTTGATTTCCTTGATCCATTCTCAGCACTAGTCCAGGTGATCCCTCCAGATATGCATGACATCTTCTCAGTTGTTCTCACCCACATTCTTTTACTTCACTGTAAGGACCTTCTCCAGTTCCCCGACAGGCCCTTTCCCTTGTGCATCCATCACCTGGAACATGCTCAGCCTCTAGACCTGCTATCTCCTATTCATCTTTCACAGCTTCTAGAAGCCTCCCTGCCCCAGCCAGACCTCCCTCCCCTCCTCGGGGCACTCGAGTTCCTCTATTACAGCACTGGGGACAGTGTATGGAGAAGAGCTTTGGGCTCTGTGTGTCTTCCAGCAGACTACACGCTCCGTGAGGGCCAGGAGAGGGTTGTGCTTTGTTCATGGTTGTACCCGTGAATCCTAGCACATAGTTTGCAAACAGCAACTATTTGTTTAAAAGAGGAATAAATACGGAGATGGAGAGGACACTCCTACATGAGTTCAAGGAAGAAGAGAGCCTACAAAAATACATAAGACTGTTCCATATCTTGCATGGCTCCCAGCGTAGAGGATTTGGGACATTTTAACTCTGGAGAGATGGCAGGTGTGTCAGTAGATGGAAGACAGAAAAGAACCGCTTCAGGAGCCTCTGGGTGGCTCAGTCAGTTAAACGTCTGCTTTCTGCTCAGGTCGTGATCTCTAGGTCCTGGGATTGGGCCCCGCTTTGGGCTCTCTGCTCAGTGGGGAGTCTGCTTCTCCCTCTACCTCTTTGCTCTCTCTCACACACACACTCTCTCTCAAATAAATAAAGAGAATCTTTAAAAAAATTTAAAAAAGAATTACTTTGGACTTTCTGTGTTTTCTAAGATATTTGCTGTGAGTCACGCTCACTCTCACAGACTCTAGCAGATGATGACTCAACGGAATTTCAGTCAGTCCAATATTGAGTCAAACAGAAATGCACTTTGGGCCCAAATCTTAGCACGTGGAGAATGAAATAAACCAGACCAGTAAATGTGACTTTCCAGTCCTCCATCTCAAGGCCAGACCTTGCCCGACTTACACTAGGTAAACCGGTAAATGTGGCGAAGCCTTGCTGCTAACACAGAATCCCACAGAACACACCACCAGCGCCGGCGAGCGAACCCATGCGCACCTGCAAGTGTGTGCGGACGAAGGACTTCTTTCCAGTGTAGTCGAAGTTGTTCCTCATGAGGAAGTACAGCAGCTGGGAGGCCTCCGTTCTGATGGAGCTCAGCTTCGAGTTGCAGCACTTGAGGACCTCGTAGCACAGAGCGGCACACATGTCGGCCCTCCCTTCGTAGAACGTCGAGGGGAACTAGGCAAACACCAGAGAGCAGGGCAGGTGGACATCAGTGCTCCCCCGACTCCAGGGCCAAAGCACACAAGGATGGTCATCAGCGAGGGCTTCCCCCGAGGAAGCCTCTTACCTTATAGATGAATGACCTTAAGGCAGTGAAGACATTTTTTAAAGCTGTTTCAGACTGATGTTTTTGAAGAAAGCACAGGTAGACGTCGAAAACCTTTTTCATGAGAGGATTATGGCCGTGATCAGCCAGGAGCTGGTTCTGAAAACACACAAGGACAGGTTGGTTAGTGAGACACACCAGACACCCCTACGAGGCTGCATCCAGTTTTCAGACTCAAAGGTTCAATGTCCCAGGTACTAAGACAACTTGTAATTTAAACAAACTCTACCATCAATCTCCATGAAGGCAGAGAACCCTCAGGGAGTACAAATAAGCCTATAACTAAATTCTGTGGAGACTTTGCTTTTTTTCTTTTCTAAAGAGTTTATTTATTTTATTTATTTAAGAGAGACGAAAGCAAGCATGAGGGAGGGGAGGGGCAGCGGGGGAGGAAGAGACAAGCTGAGCATGTAGCCCAACTGGATGCTCGATCCCACGACCAGAGATCATGACCTGAGCCAAAATCTAGAGTTGGATGCTTACCTGACTGAGCCACCCAGGGACCGCTTGCTTCTTCCTATCAGGGGAGGGACTAATCATAAAACGGCCTAGCAAACTGTAGCATGGCTGGAAGGGCTAGTGGTCCTCAGTACTGATTGGGCTTCTATGTATTTACTTATTTTTACTGTATACCAGCAACCAGTACAGAGGCAGTCTTTGTGATAGCTCAATTCTGACAAAGAAGTGCCCTTACAGGTGTCAGCTGATTAACAAGCTGGAAAAAATACTGAAGTGAGGTATAGGAAGTGAGATCCTCCAAAAGTAAGTTTGTGGGGCGCCTGGGTGGCTCAGTCGGTCGGTTAAATGTCTGCCTTCAGTTCAGGTCATGGTCCCAGGGTCCTGGGATCGAGGTGCGTGTCAGGCTCCCGGCTCAGAAGGAAGTCTGCTTCTCCCTCTGCTCCTCCCTCTGCTCCTGCTCACGCTCTCTCTCAAATAAATGAAATCTTTAAAAAAATAAAAAAACAAAATTAAATTTGTTTTTTTTCAGGCTTCTCAGGCACTCTGTTAAGCAATGAGTAACCAGACAAGCTTGGTAAGGCGGGAAACCCAGAGGCTTTGATCAGGCCCCATTTATCACGTGCACGGATCTGCACAGGTAAACTGAGTCTTATTTTCTCGTCTGTAAAATGGCGACCTTGGACCTGACCTTGCACAGCTACTGTGAACACATGAGTCAAGTACAAAAAGCATCTGATGCATTCGTGGGTCTGGCTCAGTAAGTGGTGGCTAGCAGGACTTTCACGTCATGGGTTTTACTCGACAAAGCAAACAAGACTACTTCTCACCATTCTGCAAGACTTTCTCGCAAATGCAGTTAATTCATACTAACTAAATGCCTGTGAACCTGGATGGCTAAAACTCTCACGGACTGCCTAACACACAAGTAGACAGATGTGTTGCTGAGCCAGAGGCCAGCATGTAGCCATTGTGTTTAAACACGCATTGACACTAAAGGGCTACATCATCAAGGACACACAGAGGTGTGTGTGCGAGAGCGAGGGCGCACATCTGCGTTCTGCACGAGGCAAAAATGATTATAATAAAAAAAACATCAGGAGGCCAGTATCCCAAACCAATCTTACCATTGTGCCAAATGACCGGAGATAGCTTATGGCCAAGTAATTCTGTTAAACAGCAAAGTACAGCTAGAGTATTAGTTTTAAGATCTACCTCATCTTACTTTTGGAGAAAAATTTTACTCAAGGAATAAGTTTTGTTTTCTTAGGTCCAGTGACTCACAGCTGGTAGGACACCTGGAATTCACAGGGATCTTTATAACATGAAACACTGAGGCACAGTATTGAATTCCATCATGTGAAAGAGAGCCATTTAATGAGCAGAAAATGGGACTTAATTAACGGAATATGATATAATTCTCAACCATGAGCAGCTGTTCACCAACTGGTGGGGAGAGCGGGGAAGGCTGTTTCCAGTGTTTTGGAACTGCTTGCATGTGAACATTACTTTTGTTGTCTGTGAACATTACTTCTCCCAGGGGGCACTGTTCTCCCTAATTATGGCCAGATTAAGGTTTGCACAGATCTGGATGAGCTTTCCTTCTCTCAGCACTATCTGCCGGAGACATGCAGATGAGACGGTGTGTACAAAAATTGCCAGGAGCCCTGTTCTTGCTGTTGGAACTGGCCTGTCTCCAAGTTCTTACCCCAGGAGTTAAATTTTCCCGCCTCACTCTTTCTGGTCAAGGCTTCGCTTCCCATTTTCGGGATTTAGTCTTCTTGGGTTCTGATCCCAAAACCCGCTTGCAAGAATGCAGTTAAAAGTCACTCACACTAAGATATAAGTAGCCCCTCATTTCAAGGGGTAAAGGATCTCTTACCCCAGACATACCCCATTGTACCAGCTGCCTTCTGTAATCTTCTAGTCAATTTTCTTCTCTCCCCCTCTCTGCTCTCTCTCTTTCATTTATTAAAAAGTTATATACACTAAATATAAAAAATACATAAAAAATAAAATATATTTTAAAAATCCTGAACATTCAGAAAGGTTCATGGCGGAAGAAGGAAGAAGCAAAAACAAAACCACCCTTCACTTCACTCAGAAGTCACCAAGGTAACACCAGAGTGTATCTCATTTCTACTTTTTTATCCCTGTAGACCTGTAGTGAGGAAAGGAAAATTTTATTCCGGGAAGTAAATGAGACATTAGAACAATATGAAAGGCACAGCTTCTCTCTAGCAACAAGGTGGAGAATAGGTTATAAATCCATCTCAGAAGTGTCTGATGTGTGCAGGCAGGTTTGATTGTTGTAACACATTCTCCTGAGGGAAATGAGCCTTTCAGAGAATGAAGACACAACATCAGTAATTTTTAAAGATCTAGGAATAGGATAACAATGAACTTAAAATCCTGGGCACCAAAATGAGATGTCTAGAACTGTGCTATTTAAGACAGATCTACCTCTCCTGGGCAGAAGGCATTTAGTTTTACTTGGACATCGCTTCAAGAATCCACCTTAGTGAAGGACTGTTTCAGCTGCAAATGCTTACCAGTCACTAAGGTAACCTCATTTCATGTGTTTTTGCAGACCAGGCTCATGGTCTACATGAGCACAAACTCCCTAGAAGAACCCAATTATCCAAGTGCTTTTCTCTGTCACGTACAGATTCTCACCATCACATACAGATTCTCACCAGGCAGCTCAAATCAAGAAAAGGCACAAGGTGGGATTGCTAAAAATACATTCTCAGGTTAAACGTGTAAACACATTAAAAAAGATGATCAACTATGCAAAGGCCAGAGTTGACTTGGGATTGTGTTAATCACAGGCATTGTAAAATAGCCAGAACCGTATTTTTCTGCATATAACTACCTTGGTTTATAAAACACACCCTTTTATGCATTAAATGCGAGAACATACGCGAAAGCATCCAGCATTGGACCAGCATCTGGGAAGTGCTTGGTAATATTCTCCTCTTTTTTCTGTACGGGATCGTTCAACTACCTTGACGTCCCTCAGCTTACCTCTTCTCTCTGTCCGTCCCCTCCTCCTCTGTCCCACCTCCCCACCACACCTGGCTTAGTGGATGGAGAACAAGGGCTTTAGCAGGCCAGGTGTGCAGTGATCCTGGGCAAATTTTCTGCCCTGTCTTGGCCTCAGTCTCCTCATCTGTAAAATGGGGTACAAGAATATCCACCAGCCCAGGCTGTTGTGAAGATTAATGCTTGAGGCATGAAAGGCACTCAATAACTAGCAGGGCTGAAATCTTTTCAAACATTTTCTCTCATTAAAAATGTGTTTTCTTGGCTACCTTTGGCAATTTACTAGATGTGGTCAACTCAGAGACTTGATCACGATGGGGCTTTTATCTGTGGAAGTTGATTTTTCTCGAATTACATCCACTAACTCAATGTAAAAATTTAATTTTTCTGATATGCTCCAAATGATGCCTCAGCTGAGTAAAAGATTTGCAAAGGAAGATCCCAGTGGCTGCTGTGCCAGGGCCCCTCACGAACCTGTAATCTAGGCCAGGTAAGCCTGCCTCCAGGCGTGACATCTGTCCCACTGTAACGCCCGCCCATCTTCCCACTTCTGCATGGGGGCACTGGGCTTTACATGCTTTTGCTCACAGGCATATGGACTTTGACAGAGAATCACCTCAGCGTTCAAGCTCTACCTTCCCCCTGGGTCTCAGGAGTTAGACCCTTTCTTACAGGACCAGGAAGGCATGAACACAGGGTAGATGTCTTTGGGTACTTCGTATCTGTCCATCATATAGCAGGCATAATCACCATGTTCTAGAAAAGGGAATCAGGGTTTCCAGATGTCAAGCAGGCTTGACACCCGAGGCTTAGAATCTGGCTCCTAGTGGAGCTGGGAGGTAAAGTCTCATCTATGCCCGGAAAGCGGCAGGTCCTTTCAAAGGTCATCTTTAAACTTCCAATAGCCCTGACCACAGGAGGCAGATCCTATTTTTTCTAATCTTCAAATGAGAAATCTTAGGTCCAGAGACATGAAGCAATCTCCTCAAAGACCTTCAAGACAATAAATGTCACAAATCAGGCACCATCAGGTGTTGTTTCTCAAGAGACAGAGCCTGTGGCGTGGCCAGACACTGGGGACCTGGGAACCTTGATGAACAGGTTGCTTCTTTAATACGAAGCAAGTGTTTTTCAGGGGGCTAAGTGAGAACCGTAGGCTGCACAGTAAAGAGACTGTCACTATTCTCACAGACCCGACAGACCACATCTGTGGTGCACCTGTCCTCCCGCCTGGCCAGTGTGCCAGGCTCCGCCTGCCGAGTAGCAGCAGGGTCTCAGGGGCACGGGCAAGGTGAGTGCAGCAGAGGGTAGAACTTACAGATTCTGTAAGCTTCTGTTCTGAACAGTCCTGATCTGAACTTACTGATTCTCAGCTGGCAGTGATAAAGGTACACACGGCAGTCACATTTAAAAAGTCATTGCCGAGGGGCGCCTGGGTGGCTCAGTGGGTTAAAGCCTCTTCCTTCGGCTCAGGTCATGATCCCTGATCCCATGGAGCCCCGCATCGGGCTCTCTGCTCAGCGGGGAGCTTGCTTCCTCCTCTCTCTGCCTGCCTCTCTGCCTACTTGTGATCTCTATCAAATAAATAAATAAAATCTTAAAAAAAAAAAAAAAAAGGCATTGCCGAGGGGCGCCTGGGTGGCTGGGTTAAGCCTCTGCCTTTGGCTCAGGTCATGATCTCAGGGTCCTGGGATCGAGCCCCGCCTTGGGCTTTCTGCCCAGCAGGGACCCTGCTTACCACCCCCTCTCTCTGCCTGCCTCTCTGCCTTCTTGTGATCTCTCTCTGTCAAATAAATAAATAAAATCTTAATTAAAAAAAAAAATGTCATTGCCGATTGCAACACATTTTTTAACTAAAAACGCGGAAAAGAAAATGGAAAGAGGTTCCAGACATGGTTCTGGTTCTCCAGCCATGGCATTCAGGTCATCCCCAGACTTTCTGCGTTAGCCAGTCTGGATCAGGGCCTAAGAATATGTACTTCGAACAAGCTCCCCGGGTCTGCAGCTGCTGCCAGCCAGGGGACTGTGCTCTGAGAGCCACGAGAGTGGAGGCTCCGTGGACTAGGACACGGCTGTCCCCACGCTCATTCAGTTAGGGTCTGTGTTTCATCTCTTCAATGGGTTCCCAGCAATGACTTTTTGTGGGGATGTGAGTAGCATGGCTGCTGAGAAGAATAAAGGTAGAGTATACAATCAAGTGACATGATATCAGGGTAACTTGTTTTTATCCAAATTAAAAAAAAATGCACCTTATGAGAATCAAAGATAAGTAAAGCAGAAAATGACTTTGGTTATCTTTTCCAAATATCCTTGGAAACAAAGGCACTGTTTCAATAATCATCATGTATCAACTCTAATTCAATTTCCTTCTTCCATGCTGGAAATGGAAGCAATCAATTAGCAAGCCTGGGAAGTGTTAGGTCCCTAGAATCAAGTGAATGCCTTATGAGACCATTTCCACTTACTTGAACAGTACTTGCTGAAACCTAAAAATAAGACCAAAACAATCTTTTCTTTTCTATCCTTGAAATGCTTCTATCACTGAAGTTACTAACAGATTTTTTTAAAATTGTAAGAGGTGAATGTGTTTGTAGTTACTGCTTTTCTACATATAAGTAGCTAATTTTAACTGCTGCTACATTTGGATATTCTCAGATAGTCGAGGCAGAAATGTCTGATGAGGTTCCCATTATTAATCAGCCTCGAGGGCACAGCATACCATGTTCTCCAGGGGGATGCTTTCCTCTGGCCGAGAGGCAACCACCTCCTGGGACTGTTTCCATCATTTGCAGCACACCCTGACCAGCTGAACTTTATTTTATTTCAAGGAATTCAAGTCATTAACCATGAAATGGTTTCACTAAGGAATTTTGAGGATGTGTGGTTTCTTTACAGGGGCAAAAACAGTTGCTGAAATTAAAAAATACAACACAGGAAGTTCTTGCTGGTTCAACTAAACAAGCAGAATGAATTTAAAAGGTAAAGCTCTGACCGGGCCCAGCTATTCAGTACGAACCTTAAATGCCAGTGTAAACAGAGAGAGTGTGTCCAGGGCCGTGAGGCACACCTCGGTAGCGATGTTGGCTTCCAGCAGCGACTGGTGGAGAACGTCTGCGTCCGAGTGGCCGTAGCCTGTGTGGATTACAACACAAGGTTACTGCCCAGCAACCGCAGACGGAGAGGCTGGCGGCACAGTGTAGTTGCAGTCAACTTTTGATTATTTACGGAAGGCTTTTCTGGGGTCTTGTTTCCCTTTTGCAGTGGTTGGGGGTACATAATGAATAATGTGTCCATTCAATTAGAACAATTCTGGAAGGGTAACAAGAGCAGCAAACATTTACTGTGTGCAGGCTATGTGCCAGCCGTAATTCTATGAACTTTCAGTGTTTTCGCTCATTTAATCCCACAGCAGCCCTATGAAGCATGTACATTCTTAAACCCTTTTTGCAGAGAAGGAAACTGAGGCACAGAAAGGTTGAACAGCTTGTCTTAGGTCCCATAGTTAGTAAACAGCAGAACCAGGAAGGCACCTAGACGGGAGCCAATCCATTGAGTCACCAGGCTGAGCTCTTAGGATGGGAGGAGCTGGCGAAGGAAGCAGAGATTTCCCAAGCTTCCCACAGAGACAGAGGCAGCGGCCCAGCACAGGTTTTTTAAGAAAATGAGTCAGAGTCAGGCTGCCGGGCCCTGAATCCAGCTCAGCGACTTGCTAGTTGTGTGACCTTGGGCAAGTTATTTGACCTCTTTATGCATCAGTTCCCTGATCTGTAGAATGGGGATAGTAATAGCATCTGCCTCAAAGGGTTGTGGTGAGCATGCAATTGGTTAAGATCTGGAAAGTTCTTAGAATAGCGGCTGGCACATGGTGGACGGCCGTGTAAATAGTGAATCGATAACGTAAAGATCTAAACGATCAGCCAGAATAATGAACAATAACCAAGAGTTGACTGCACTGCTAACAGTATTCTACTTGCTTTATCAAAAAGCACGAAAGCCAGTACATGTCTGAAAGGAATGTTTAAGAAAAGGAAAGGACCTGAAGAATCATAATTTAAATACAAGCCGATATCTTCTATATGTGGCTGTAAAAACCAATTTAGTACGGACATAAATGTAGCGTGACATACAATTTGAGATATTAAATTATGAAATGATATGCATTAGCAGAAATACATGTAGGGATGCAGAGATGTTACAGTACTGATCTAGAGGACAAAGAAAGATGGCAATATAATGAAACGTCATACAATGTCCTACTCCAAGGAGCAAACACAAATCAATACTTACTATGTAGATAATTTTCTTTATACTCCAAAGAGCAGGACATTTTCTATACAGATCAAGAAAATGAAGTAGAGAAAACCTAGAGGATTTTCTTGAGGCCAGTAATGGGGGTGGAAAAAAGCCCAAAGAAACCTAGAAACTACACTCCAAATTCCTTATCCAGGTCACTGTGTCCCAGTACGTATTATTAGGACAAAATAACTAGCATGATGTTATTCTTACTTTGATAAACATCAGAGTTACAAAGTGATTTTTAGAAGACTATGAAAGAGGTTTTCCAAACTGCTGCATTGCTCATAAAATAGGCTAAAAACACCATCACGTGCTTTCACCCAGTGTTGCTCTGCAAGGGCAGTTCTGAAGGTTTGTGTCTGTGAACTGCATGATTTTCACACTGCAACAGAGTCAGTGCGCCTTGAGAGGGGCTCTGTAACACCCGGTGCCATGCTAGTTCTTTCTGTGTTTGCTTCTCTCGTAAGAGGTCTCCCCGAGACAGAGAGATGGATGCACTTTGGTACGAATTTCACTGCACTGCCGTCGTAAGCCAGGGCATCCCCTCGTTTGGCATGGTTTGCTTGGTAAGATCAGAGATGGTGAAAGAGGAAAACAGATTGTTAATTATGGCTAAGTGATCACAAACCCAGGGCGGGGGTGTGTGGGGGAATATAGCACCTTTTATTAGACCAACCAAAATTATCGCAGGTCAAAAAGACCCTTTGGGGGCTGCTGAAGTTTTATGGCCAGGGGAAATCACATAAGGAACTTGTTTTGGTGATGATTTTAATATTTTTCTTGGCAAAGAACTGACGTTTTCTTTTTCTGGAAAGGTAATGTATGCAGGTGTGATCATTATAGACACAATTGCCTACACCCTGAAGAATTTCCACACCATTTAATTTCAACTGGAAGGTCTGGACCCATTCAGGACTGGAACTTGGCAATGTGTTGTTTTAAAACACAGAATCAATGGCCACACTAATGAAGTTTTTAATGAAATTATGTATATATGTATGGAAATGTAACAATGACAAAATTTCTCCAAGCTCTTAGACTCTCTCTGAGTGTCGACATTGTGTATCTCATTTCCTTAAGCATCACAGTCAGATTCATAGAGAAATCTGTCTGCCTGTGTCTGAATCATCGAAGAATCAAAGAAATGATCCAGTTGAGCCACAACTGGCTATAATTTTGCTTCTCCTTAAACTCCTGTCTCAAAAAAGTCAGCAATATTCCTGAGCCAGTGTTAGTAAAGTCCCTAAAAATAAAGGGCAGCGTGGAGAGGTTGTTTAAGTGGCACAGACGCATGGACAGTTCACCGAGGGATACTCCCATGGAAACTGCCTGTCTCAATGCCTGGAACTAAGTTGTGCACGAGGCAAGGCTTTAGTCCTTGGTCACCATGTTACAGGCCAACCCAGGAAAATGAAACTGACTTGGTACATCCAAAAAGGAGTCTTAAGAGAAAATGCAATTTCTTCAAGTATCGGTCAGCAACTCTTTGAAGCTGATTAAGCAGATTCTCACCAGGGCAAGTAAGGAATGCTGTGTTAACCCTATTGATTTCCCCTACGGAAGCGTGGTGCCTTGAGGCACAGGGCACTGACTACCTTCAGCTAGGCTGATCAGAGAGAGGAGGACTTCCTCGATGTGCCATCTTTGGCACACACATCATGGATTGCTTTAGCGTCGTTGGGATTCACTGCTCACATTGACACAATTTTCATTCTGTTATAACTCTGATAAATGATTTATTCTAAAATCCCCAAGTCTTCTAAACACACAGAGGCAAAGGATGAGACTTTTTTCCCCTCTAATGTCATCTGTTACGTTAGTCTTAATGAACCTTACTCTGTTTATAATAAACTCCTGTTACTAGAACAGTTTGACTGAATAATGCTGACCACATCTGTAAACAGTCTCTCACTCCCCACTGCCACACCATCAGAGGGGATGTGCTGGGAGGGACAAAAACACTTGCCTTTTCCAAATGCCAGAGGATGTTTGGGCTTGAAGTCAGATACATATTCTAACAGGAGGCATTTCCTTTCAACAGATGCCTTTACCCTTATTTTTATTATTTTTTTTCCTCTGGCCCACATAATCTGAATCCAGAAAAATAATACATTTTGTGAGAAATGAGAAAAAAGTAAATGCTACTGAATGATATGAAATCTTCTGCTAAAAGAAAGCCCCAAGCACGGAAGACCTAGTCCTCTAGATATATTAATTCACGGTCGTCAGCCTTTACTAACTGCATATACTTTTGCAAACTATCAGACTGATCAACCTCTACGTTATTATCTATTTGTTCATCTCCATCCCACTTTTATTGCTAAAAATATTTTCTTCACAAATGAGCGAAGAGTAGACCGCAGAATGAGGAATAATATTCCAAGGCAAAAATGATGTGATTTGCTTTCTGTCCTCTGACTCATACAAAAACCTTAATATGCTCAAAAATGATTTGTGGAATGAGTCTGTAATCTCAGAGTTTATACCTGAGGAAATGGTGATGCCATCTGCTTTCTCTTCTCTGAAGAAAACCTCAATCTAATGTTCAGCTGTGTCTGGAAATAGTACATTGCATGGGATATATAGCCCAGACTGTGGAAACACTTGGTTTAAGCATGCATTGTAATTTAAAGTCCTTTTTAAGGTTATTAAGAATGTAAACATGTCCTGACTTTAAAGAGGCATCGTGCCAGACTTTCTCAGTTCTGAAACCCCATCAATTGCAAGAAGTGCCAATGACTGCCTGTCATAGTGGATGGAATATGTGAGGCACATGTGTGAGGTAGGTCAGTTATAACTTCGAGTTATAGCCTGATAACTGAAATGCTATGAAACATGCAAAAATGTATTTCTAAATCAAGGAAACCTGCTTCAGAATAAAAAAAAAAAGGAACTTCATAAACATTTCATTTACTGTCTTGAGTATATACTTTTTAAAGCATCTAAGTCGATTTTTTACCCATTTTAAGAGATATATTGTCATGCTTAAAACCTGCAAAACAGTAATTTTACTTCAAAGAATACATGTGTTCTCTGCATTTTTCCTGTTAATTCAGTATTATACACAGTAAGGGAATTTAATGATCACTGATACTCATTGTCTTGCTTGCACTTCATAGATAGCAAAGAATTTCAGAGTTAGATATGGTCTTATAAACCATCTCATCTAACTCTTCACCTCCCAATGTGATGTTTAAGAGACCTGAACAATATCCCCCGGGGGTCCTCACCCAGTCTGTTTCAACATCTCCAACTCCCAGTGCCCACACTAGCTAATGGGCAATTCAGTTAGAAAACGCTTTTCCATAATGACCTGAAATCGCATTCTCTGCAACTTAATCCAGTGACCTTGAACTCTTTCTTATACTGAATTATACAAAATGCAGGTTTTCTTTAAGTGTTTCTACCTCTTGTCTGGCTTTTCGCTCTACGGTACCAGCAGGAAATAGGAATTATCATGCAAATGAATTTAATATATTCCTAGAGCAATATATAACAGCAAAGTAAATGCAAAGTGTTATTTTATGTGTTTTGCACATGTATCGCTTACTTACAAACATGTCTGACTTAGCTTCCCTCCCAACAGCATGGTTTATGTAAAATATTCTACAGGTAGCTCTCACTTTCAATATTCCATTTGACACAAATAGCTTCTGTTGATACACAACAGGATGCACTTTACAATAAAAAGGTCAATGTCTTAATGTTGTAAACATTTACTTTTCACATGCCTGGGTAATGACCCAAACATAATGAACCTCTATCTTCTGAGTGTTTTTGAATAGTGAAGGCTATTTGGACACAGTGGGACTTATCATTTTCATTATTTCCTATCAAAATCCAAGAATAAAGGTAAGACCCCGCCATGGTCACATGTAAGGTGCGCATGGTGTCATATCCCCTGTCCTACTAATGGGGGCTTGAAACTTGGACGCCACTGGATTAAATTTCTGGCAGTCCTCTGCTGCCCCCAGCTGGTCAAGCTGAGACCTGACAAAGCCTTTCCTCTGAAACTAAGACAAAACAAAAAATGCAGGTGGTATATATAGGGAGGGGGCCCTCTTCCTATATTTTTTCTTTTCTAAAATAAATTCTCAAATAAATTTTAGACTCCGGCAACCTGCAAATCTCTCACATGCTGGATTTATGTCATATTGGTTGGTCCAACAGAAGGTACTGTATTCATTGTTCAAGAGGACTTTTTTAATAAAGACACATATGACTACAAATTTCCCATAAAATACCTCAGTACCGGTGTAAAGAAATCACGTATGTATACATACATATCTATGCTCACACATATACACATGTATACATACATGTGTATGTATACATGCCTTCTCTGTGGCTTCTGGGCACACGGACAATCTGGAGCTCAAAAAGGCTGAAGCCACCCAGATACATCATCAGACTTAGAGACATAAATGGAGACCGAGTTCCAGGAGGAGATGCAAGGACTGTGAGACACCAGAACCAATTTGGGATGAGCAGACAGGAGGAGGCTAAAAGAAATCAGCTACACACTGTTTCTCGGGAAGGCAGAAGGAGAAATGCTGATTGAGGATGGTGTCACTGAAAACTGACTAGAGCAAAAACTCCAGGATGAAAGAGGAGAGAGGCAGGAAGGACAGGCTCTCTGTGGGTAGCCGGAAGAGAGAATGGGAGTCAACCATGTTCGCAATATGCTGCTTGGCTGCAAAACACAGCCAGCTGTCTCTCTCCTCCAGTTCAAGCCACCATCGCAAAATCTGTTTGCAGCGGGAGGAGCGGCTGTCTGTCTTGGTGGATTAAGGTTATACACTCATGTGTTGATCACTCATTTCACTTTTGTTTATTTTCTATTTCCTACACGATTATCTTTGGAGTAGGGGACTCGGTCTACTGATTTTTTTTTTTAAGTGCTTTAAAGTTTAGGTATTTATGCTAACTGACAGAGAGGTAATGCCTGTGTTATAAACTGTCTGGGCAGGGGCAGTGTGGGCAAGTCCTGGAGAACCATGAGAGTTTAATTTCTGTTTGCTTAATAGGAAATGAAAACTAAAAACAACAAAACTTCTTTTGTGTCAACCCCTTGCCTGCAGAACTAGAAGAAGCCCTAACAGACAAGATGTGGAAAAATCCAGTATTGGAGCCCGAGATGTGTCACGAACGTACATTCGTGTGTGGCAGGCAAATGTCATACTGATCTAAATTAAGCTTAGAATTTTATAAAGAGGGTCTATACCCATTAGGTTGAACGTTGGGGTGGAAGAGTAGACAGCTGCTGTATTTTGATGCCTCAGCCTTCTTACTCGGAACTATTATCATTTTAAAGCATTTGGGAATATTGTCTTTACTCCCAGCCTATATAAAGAAAGAGGTAGGAAGATCACAGTGAGTGGAATTCTTATGATTAGAAATGATGAGAAGATATTAATAGCTATACATTAAAGGCATCACTTGGCATGAGAACAAGTAATTGTATATGTAAAATAGTAACTAGCTATGTTATGCTTGGAGAAAAGATGAAGCAATTCAGAGAACACAACACTAACAGAAATGGTACCTATTATAAATAATGGCATTTGTTTTTAAAATGCTGCATGGCTGATATCTTTTAGGTTTCCTGTTTTGAGAAAACTTTTAAGGAGATGTAACACTTAAGTTTCTAGAAACAGTACATGATGTCATGTCTCCTCTGGTGATACGAAAAAAGTAAATTAAAAATATGCCCCCACTTTTTGGTAGAATCTCTACTGTGAAGTTAGAAAGCCCCAAAGTTAGGAAGGCAAGATGAACAAAAAGGTCTCGGTTTGCAAGTGAAGCGGCCTCATAAGCAGACTTCAACCTGATTAAATCTTACCATTGTCTACAGAAATTCCAAGCACACTTGATATCTTTCTCACACTGAAAACACAGAAAAAGTCACTTTGTTATTGGCTTTTCCACACCCTCACAAATTGAATCATGGGCTTTATGTTTTCACAGCAGTTTAAGGAGTAACATACATTCAAAGCTGGAATGTCAAAATGTGGACACTTGATCAATTACACGCATGGCATCGGAAGAACGAAAGGAACCTGTCCCAGATGTCCCCAGGACTTGCACACGGAAAATCCAAATATTCAATTAAACGTATCAGAGAATGTTTGGCTGTCAAAATGTTTACGTTAAAAATACTGAAGGGAGGGGGTCGGGACAAAGGGTCCAGGCTTTTAGGTCTGGTGCCGTAGCTGACCACGTTCCACATTGTGTCACTCTCCTCCAAAGAAGGGAATTTCGCCATGAGCTCTTCATCCCACTTGCTCTGAGCTGGAAGAAAAGTCAGGTTGGTGATGTGTGGTGCGGCCTGGGGCTCTCCCCTCTGAGATGTCACATGAGATGGCTGGCTGTTACGATGGTATGTCATGGGACTTACTGTGGTTAAAAGTGAGAGAGTTATCCAGGCTGCCCAGCTGCTGCAATCTGGCATGCATCATTCCTGTTCTGTTACGGGAAACAGGCAATGTCTGAGATTTTCGATCATGAACTATGGGTCCCAACCCCTCCTGGTTCCTGCAACATGAGTGAAATGGGATAGAAGCAAAAGTTAGACTTGTTACACTGCAGCGAGACGAGCAGGGTTAGTGAGGCCAAGACACAGCACAAGGGGACCGGCCACACGCCGACCAGAGCAGCGTGGCCTGAGACGCACACACAGGCGGCAGCTCTTAACTGAGTTCATAGCAAAGCACCTGATGATGACGAAGCAAAAAGCAAGCTAAAGCAGGGAACTTTCCAGTTTTGGAATGGACTTTAGAGATGCTGCTTTTTAAAAGTCAGGGCATCAGTCCGACGTGGCGCTAAAGGTTAGCGTTTGGACAACTGCCAAACACCATGAGTATTTTCAGATTATACACGTTATTAAAGAGCAAAAAAAAAATTTTTTTTTAAAGAAAACAATGCATTGGAAGAAACAGAGAACAAACATGCAATGAGAGGGATTATATGAGGCTGTTTTAACACCTTTATTCTTACCCAGGCAGGAAGGAGAGCCACACACTTTGTTAAACTTGTCAGCAGTCAAGTAAAGAAAATAGAAAAGTGATCTGGGTTAGCAATCATACAGCTAACTTCCTACTGTGTACCATCACCAGAGCAGATGAAAAATGAGACCCGTGCTGGAATGACACCTGTCCCCCGGCCCGTAGCCAACCGTCTCCCTCATTGTGTTATTGTGTGCAGGAGAACAGGAGTTCTAGAACATGCATGGACTGTCATCGGGCAACATGCTGCTGGGTGATTTCAGAGGGACACAATGAGAAGACGCAGTATTCCTCAGCCGGGACTGCCACGGAGGGCATACACCGACAGCGTTCAGACTCCGCTCGGGATCTTTGTCACATGGAGCAGAAACCACAGGAATTTTCTATGAAGCAGGGCACATCTTTCCACAACACACCTAACAAGCAACACCACCTTCCACTCCTGCCCTCCTATGCCCATCCCTTTTTAGGATGGCCCAAGCAAGCACACTTTTACATGCAAATATATACAGGGTGCTTATAAAGTCAGAAGATTTTTTTTTAATTAAATTTATAGCCATTAAAAAAAAAATAAGTTCACAGTTAGACAAGACCCAATTCTAAAATATTTTGTTGGGCAGAAAACTTCAGCTTCCCACATGCACCATGTTCAGCTCTGCGGCACGTCACCCTAATTTGCACAACGCTCTCCAAATGCCATCTTGTGCTGTGGGTGACAATTACCGTGAGAAGGCTGGGAAGCTTGCCGGGCATAGTGCCTTCCGGTTACAAATATACCACATCCCCATGTCCACAGGGCAGAGTCAAAGGGAGTAAAGTCCGGCTGCGAGGTGTTACCCAATAAGGTCACCTTGTATATACTTGCATTTGGTACTCAAAAGTGCAAATGTATAATTGACTGTTACGATAAAAAATAACAGTTAAAATGAGAGCACTTCAAGTGCCACCGCGTTTCAGTTAAAAATAAATACGAATAGGATGAAAGTGTAAAATATACTCTCTAAATTTACTCTTTAAAAAAAAAAAAAACCCACAAACTCTTATTGAACATGAAACACAATTCTGCAAATGTCTCAAATATCCCAAGAAAAGAACAGTTAACATAAAAAGTAAAAATCTCCACATTCAAATAATCTTAAAAATTTCTCTCCTGTTTCATTGTTGTAAAACAGAATTATAGAGAAAAAATTCAATCACTACTAAATTTTAAAGTTGTCCTAAAATATAAATGTGTTTACTTATAAATAAACAATAACAATGGAAAAATAGGATACTTAGACCAAACCTGTAAATACATTATCACGGGACACATAACACAGACAAAACAGAGCAGCCGCAGAACAGGAGTGGGAACGTGGTAAGGACAAGATGTGCTCTGAAGAAATGCCTCCAAGAAAGAGAGGCTTGAGTGCCCCTCGCAATAAGGTTCCGGCTCCCCTCGAACTCAGCATGGATCTGAGAGTATGTTGTGGGGCAGGGCCGTGAGGATGTATGAAACTCAATCAAGAGTTCTGGTCAGATAAGAGCAGGGCATGGACAGCTTATCTGGACTAAGGAGAAAAGGCTCCGTTGCAGAGACGGTTTTTAAGAAATTTGAACAAATCTGAGATGGACTGAAAGCATTCTTTCATGAAGAAGAAAGGAAAAATGGTTATGTGAGAAATTATTATCTTTGTAGCTGGGAGAAGGAATGGTAAAAAGTGACCTTTGAAAGTCAAACAGGGGAAGCAAAACCACTGGAGGAGGAGAAAAGAGCGAGAAGACACACCTGGGGGAGCTGGGAGAAGAGAAAGCGGACGGGAAGGAACAGAACACAGGGGCGTATTTGGAAGGAAGCACACCAGTGAAGCAGCAGGCCACAGAGGGAAATCCTTCCAAGAGATATGCAAGAGGCAAAATGAGACAGAAGGAATGTGGGAATGCAGGCGAAAGATGCCACCAGATTTGACGGTAGCAGTCCAAAGACATCGCAGCTGTTTATGAGAATTCCAACTGCCAATCATCACGGATGACAATTTCCACACATTCAGAGCCAAGTAATACAGAGAATGATACACATTCGAGCCAAACCCCCACAGTACCTGGCTATATATCGCTTCCCCATGTACTGGAACTGGTGTAAGCAGACTCTGCAGACAGGATGAAAGGTTATTAGGGAAACAGGAAAATAAAATGGTTTCCAATACATTGCTTTATTTCAACCCATCAGCAATAGCACATTCAATAAACTCTTACATCTACCAGTAGCCTCTTACTTCTGGTATTCAGAAATTCTTAGGAGGCTCTTTCTCACCCAGAGAAAATCACTAACCTAGAGGGGAGGTACCATGCTGGGCTGTCGGTACTGTGCTGGGCGGTGAAGCCACTGGGAGGCCTGGGACAAACGGGACTGCCCCTTGACTCAGTGTGCCTCAGCACAGGCACTGGGGAAAGCGCAGGGCTGGGGCACTCTCCCAGCTGTTTATTTGTCCTCATTCAATCCGGGAAAGGAGCTCCCTCTTTTGGCTTTTCTAAATGGACTGGTCCCTTACAGACATCAAGTGTCTAATTTTTGGGTTGGTTTTAATATATCCACAATGTTGATTTTTTAAAAAAATCATGTATTTAATAAGAAGTTGTTACAATAATGTCCAGTAAGTTCTTCTGGTGAGGAATCTCATCAATCTCTCCCACTTGTAACTTAGCGGAGAGAATGATCATGACTAGGAACCAAGACCGTAATTCAAAATGCAAAAAGCTCTGATCACGGGTTTTTGCCTGAGTTTAGGAAAATATATTTGACAGCAAAATCATGACCCCAATTACCAGATATAAAGCTATTTACAGTTATAATTTATCCAGTTGTTATGAACAATCATAGTACTGTAGAAATAATAATGTGTTTGATTGTGGGGTGTCCAAGACCTTGCTGGATGTTACAGAACATATTCTCTATGTAAATTTTCTAAAAATCTAAAAAATCTAAAAAATTTTGGATTTGGAAAATCATTTGGCCCCAGCGATTTTTTTTTTTAAGTAGGCTCTATGCCCAGGGTGGAGCCCAATGCAGGGCTTGAACTCATAACCCTGAGATCAAGACCTGAGCTGAGATCAAGAGTTGGATGCTTAACTGACTGGGCCACCCAGGTGCCCCTGGCCCTAGCAAATTTTACAGGGGATTGTGGATTCGTGGTGGGTTTTGTTTTTTTGTTTGTTTTTGTTTTTTTTTTTTTTAAGCAAAGAGCTTAAAGGAATGACTGAAGAGCTACAAGGAGGTAATATAGATAAAATGTAAGATTTCACTTACATTTAAAAATTATAGCTATTTTTGTCTCAGTATTTACATCTGCTTAAGCTACATTAGACTCATCTTTGAAACAGCATTCACCCAATTCAGCTAATAAACTGTGTCATTTTATTCAGATAGTTTATACACATAAGCAGTTAGCTCTCATCTATGATAACCACATATCTAATAATTTAGGATTGGTCACTGGCCACTGAGTCATGTGCTCCCGAGAGCAAGTGTTGGGGCTAGGTCCAGGAGAAAGAGCTTAAAAACGGTGGATGTGAATATACTACATTCCTAGTTCAACCCCATAGCATTGTTCACACCTCTTAATTAGCCAAGAAAAATCAAGAGGCAGAGAGCAAAGCAAAACTACTCACTCAGATATTGTAAAAAAATCCATAAGTTCAGACGTTGAAGCCTTGTTCCAATACGTAAACAAAGCATCTAGAAAGTAAACATTAATTTGGTCAGAATCATGATGTGCATTATATACAGCAGGGGATGGGGAAAAGATTTTGGAGAATAAACCCTCAAACCCTTTTATAGCTGATCAAAGAACCAACCACAGTGACCAGTCTTTATTGGTAACAGACACAATGTGCATATTCAATTTCAAGAAGCTGCATTTGAACACCTGAACTTTAATTTCATCATGCATCACCTAACACTAGATAGTACAATTTTAACTTACATATAACATGCTCTTAAGTGGCTCAGAGATTTCAGAGAATATAAGTAGGCAAATAATCTCAAGTTAGGCTCTCTCTCTGCCTCATACAGAATCGCCCTCCAGGAAGGAATCTGTTGAAAATTCTTGCATGTACCTAAGTCCTCTCTTCTTAACACACACACGCAGAAATGGATGCGTACATACTGCACACACTGTTTTTCCTTTGAGTTTTATTTCAGTAATATAGCTTGCATCTCTTCCAATCTTCTCCAAGATGCCTGATACTCCTCTCCATGAATGCGGTATAACCGAGTCAGCCAGTCCCTTACTGACAGACATTTACTTGTTTTCCCCCCTAATGCTCTGCTCTATTAAATTATGCTTTGAAGACTATCCTTTTATATGGATGTTTGCACACTTGTCCAACTACATCTATAGGACAAATATTCTCAGAAGCGAAACAGCCACGTCAAATGTTATGGACAGATATTGCCAAATAGTCTTCCAAACAGGCAATGTATGCAACTTCCTGTTTCCCAGCGTGATGATGTGGTGCTGTCTCCAAGAGGAAGTCACCCGCACATCTGCTCTGCGTCAAGATGACCGGCCATATTTTCAGTAAAGGCAAATCCTCCAAGTCCATTTACAGGAATCATTCTGTGTGTGTGACCCTTAACCTTTTAGACTTGCCCAAAAGTGCTACCACCAGATAGTTAAACATTTTTGCATTCTTATATTTTATACTGAGGTTGAAAACCCGGTGAAGAGATTTCTCTCAGAGAGAAATTCCACTGAATTCGAGGGCCTGAGGAGAGTAAGAGCGGTCTGCAGTGATGCCAATGGCTCGTGAAGGTGCTTGGCCATGGACATTTCACTCCATGCTTGTCCGGAATGGTGAGGGGCAGGGGAAGCCATGAGCTCTACATGGACAATCTGTTATGAGTGAGCACTGTGCTAGGTAGTCTCACGATTGCACACTTGTCATATCTTAATCGCCACCATGATCAGAGACAGTGTTCTAATTTATAGATAAGCTAATAAAGGCTCAGAGAAATCAAGCAGTTCTCCCCATCATCAGGCTAAAGAATCATGGTGGAATGGGGACTTCAATCAAGTACACCTGATTTTAAAAGCCACGTTTAGTTTATTAGACCAGTAACATGGGTGGGTCAGTGGGCTTCCATCTTTCAGGAATTCTGAGTTTAGATTCCGGAGGAACAGACTCGGGTTACTTGAGACTGGCCATTCTCATGGGGTGAGCACCCAAGGAGCCGAGTGAGTATGAGAGGACCTCTCCGGGCCAACTTGCAGACATCTGTGGTCACCCCAGCACGAATCAGACAGAGCCGGCTGGCCAGCCAACGAGCACCAAGCTGCCTTTCCTTGCTCTTGGCTATTGGCTGAGGCTGAGGTTACTGACCTGGGGGGTTGGGGGGGAAAACAATTAACCTCTATGAGAGAGGGAGGGGCCCAAGCGTAGAAGGTGCTCCTTGAATGTAGGAAAAGGGAAAGAGTAGCTACACAGTTACACAGTTGACTTTGGTTGTCTATCCGCTAAACTACTCTGAAGGCATTTTCTCTCCCACCCCATACCATACACAAGAATCAAGTCCAGGTAGATACTAAGATTTAAATGTGAAAATTTGAGTAATACTATTTTAAAGAGGATAAAGAAGAGTATCTTCATGACTCTGGGGATAGGTGAAGACTTTTTAAACATGACACAAAAATTCAAATTACAAAAGGAAGGAAATTGATACCTTGAAGGTAATTTTTTTTTTTTTTTTTTTTAAAGAGAAGCTCTAAAACTGTTTTGAAGAGGTCACTGCATTTTTAAATCATGTGCATGGCCTTCCAAAGGGCTGCCTTTAAAGGATAACTTTAACTAGGATGCAAAATTTCTGGAATATTTATGGTCTCTAAAAAGGTAGTTATGGTCTAGTTATAGATCTTATTTATTATTTGAAACTTAAAATATTTTAAGGAACACTTTCAGCAAAGGAAAAACAGAATTACAAAGCTGGCTAAAACTTACCACCATGATGTAAAGTTCAGAACTTTTGACATTAAGGGCAGAATTCCAACTTTATAACCCTAATACCTGAGTAAGTGCCCAGTGCTTTGCTATCTGGTCATCACTCAAGGAAAATTATTTTCTGTTTGTTGTGTTTTTAAAAGCTACTTTAAAGTAACAAATTGACAGAATAAAAAAATAACCGAGTCCTGAAGCATTTTAGGGACAGGTACGTGGTTCCTACCATCTGGGTACTAAGGTCTAGCTATTAATGCTGCAGAAATGGAAGCTTAATACAAAAGAAACATTCTTCTCAGGCAGATATGGAAGCCTAATATAAAAGAAACATTATTCTCAGGCAGAAATGCCTTCCACTGGATGTTTAAGGCCCATACTGACTGCCACTACACAAAGGCAGCACGAGAGGCCTTCAGCATTTTGTTTTCAGAAGACTTTGCCTTGACTCAATACACTTCACAGGACACTTTCTGATATGTTGCAGCAAGTCAGACAAGATTTCTGATCAAGGAAGAAACAAGACATTGTACCATGGCATGATTTCAAATGATTGCTTATATTACAAAACTGGGGTTGAAGTGTCTTATCATGGATGTTTACATGCTTTATTCTATTAAAAAATGTGGTTGTCAAACCCTTTATGAGAAACTTAATCTACTAGGATACCACTAACTCCATCAGAAAACTAAAAAATCACATCTCACTTCCAGTTAAAGCCAGGAATGTCACACATACCCTAAATGGAAGAGATGCTCAGATCCCCCAACATTACATATTCCAATTCAAGAGTCTGACTAATAAAATTATGCAAGTTGCCAGTAACTTTGTTAGGACAAGTGCAATTGTTTTTTTAGAGAAAAAAAAAATCAAAGGCTACCTCATTTATCTGCTTCTGTCTTCTTGGATTATGATGGTAGTTCCGAGTTTAATTAAAAAAAAATTTTTTTAATGGCCCATGCACATTTTAGAACTCACTTTTTAGAACAATTAGTAAAAACCCTTTTTCCAAATTAAGACTTTTATTTCTGCTACATTTAGTACATTAACATGTATTTCCAATGAGGAAGAAAAGCTTTTTAAGCCCTTCTATCCTTTCAAGCAATTGCAAGTTTTAAAAAAGAAACCAAATACTGAAACAAAGTAAAACCGACATCTTCACTTTCACCTACCATCAGACATGCTTTTTAAGATGTAGAGGAAACACATCAACAGGCTCTTAATCTCGGACTGGTCAAGTTTGTCACAACGAACCACAGAATTTCCCAAAGTGCCACTCTGCTGGTGCTAAAAAAAGGAAATACAGGTGATTTTTTTTTAATCCATTATTCCAGGTAAAACAAAATTAGGTTCATTTTTCTCCCTTGGAAGAGAAAGATTCTTAGAATTGAGTCAAATCACGCAAACTGGAAGGTATAACTCATGGGTCGAAAACCACAGGCACACCTTCACCAAATACACACACAAGCGCCTAGTCCACAGAAGCTCTGTCAGCTTCCTTCGCTTGCTATCCTAAGAGACAAGCCAGCAGGCATAGACCTTCCAAACTGGGTAACCACAGCTGGAGCTATCAGCTCAGTTCTAAAATGCCAAGTACGGTCTCATGCAAAAAAGGGATGTGGGCTTGGATCAAAGAGAAATGATGAGTCCGAAGACACTGCAGAACCGACCATATCCTCAGGAGAAGGCCAGTGTCTGAAAGAGGAAATAAAATCCATGCTCCTGTTGTGTGCCCCACAAAAGCCTGCGGCGGAGTCCCTGTCATTCAGCTGACATCGTGGGGCACCGCTGGGGGGAAAACGACAGGCAGGTACCCAACAGGAACAGAAAGGGACACCTCAGCAGAGCTTGTTCAAAGACCCTAAACCGATGAGACCATTCCCTCAGCGGCTTAGTTCAACACCGCAAACTTCAGAAAGTGCAGGGCGCAGGGTGAGAGCAGTTTTGCCACTAGACAGCACATTTACATGTTCAAGGGGTTCAAATTAAAAAAAAAAAAAAAAAAAGTACAAGAACAAGAATCTCATCTCCTGATTTAAAAAGTCACGGGAGATTTTGAAATCATCAAAGTTGTATTGCCAATTGAAAAGCAGGATTTTTTATGTTTTTGGCAAATATCAAAGCAGAAAGACCAATTTAAAAAAAATCTTTCATTCAAGGTATTGGGGGCAGCAACTGAAAAAAGTATATGACAAACAGGTTTAATTAATAATATACATGAGTTTTTTATTATAGAAGAAATACAGGTGCAGTTAGTGGCAAAACCATAGGGTGGAATGCATCATTTTGCCCACCCACTTCGCCAGGGCTGCTGGGAGAACCCAGTGCTTCTTGCACTGGGAGGGAAGGTGCAGCATGCAAAGTTTCCTCTGGCAAAGGTGGGATTGTTAGAAGGGAAAAATCCACAGTGACCCGGTTTTTCCTGGCTGACTGGCAGCTCTCTTCCTCCTCTCCAGCACTGCGTATGATGCAAGCAGAATGCCTCCTGAGCAGCTTCTCGCTCTACATATGAAGGCAAGTCACGGTCAAGGGGAAAGTTCAAAACGTCATGACACACACCCACATGGAAACGCTCCCACCTCTACCAAAACCGCACGGAAGGATAATCGTGTCACTGTCAGCCACAGAAAGGAAGGTACGATGACCAACCTACCGCTGAAGGACATTCTACACGTTTTGGAGAACTAGAAATACATCCCTAAGTGGTTCACCTGTTGATTGGTATGTGTGCTTGCCTTGAACTTGAAGTAACTCAGGAAAACAGTGGCCAAGGCAACACTAATCTATCATTGTTCCAGGTTTAAATTCAAGCTTTAGCCATTCCCACAAAGCTCCAAATAGTCTGACCCTTGATTATTTCAAGAAAAAAATGTTAAATATAAGGAGGATGTGTTGTGTTGGAGGTACCAGTGTGAGCTGGTTTCAAATAAAGTCTCATCCCTGAATCACCTAGATGATCAATTAATCTTTCTGGAGCAAGCTCTGGACCCAACACCCATTTGCATGGATAACTGTATACATGGTATTCTCTGGTGTACAGACGATGGGGATTCTAAATGAGAGGCATTTTGATGTCCCTACCTGTCCCACCTGCCCAGACTATTTGCTCAAGGTCCTCCACTGTAAACACTGCCCTGATGTAAAATCTTGGAAACAAGAATGGGCGAGATTTCAGGAAATGGGCCCCATCCTTAGACAATACTCTGATCACAACTCTGATAATAACTCCAGGTTAACTGAGTTATTAAAAAAAAAAAATAGTTACCCTTAACAAACACCAGAACACGCAGCACGGTTTACTTTAGGCTAAATCCATTAGTTGTAAGAAACACTTAAGGTGTATGAAAAGAAATTACCTTATCCAGGGAATTGCTTTTCTCGCTATTCCTTTCTGGAAGGCTATTCCCCGAATCTGTGCTTATGAGGGATCCTCTTGAATCAGCATTTCTCACACTATTGATGTTCGGAGTTGACGTTGTATATGGAGAAGCTAAACAGAAATCAAGCGAAGACCAAAGACTTGGTGAGATACAACAAAATGAAGATCAGTATGGAACTTTAAGGGAAATTGCTTCTATGGCACTTGTTTTTGTTGTTATTAAGAAATGGGCTCAAAAGTTTCACTCAACCACCTCGCCATAATCCGAAACATTCAGACACAACCGTGAATTCACTTATGTGAGGCCACCTTGGATTTCTCAGACGAAAGGAACACACACCATTTCAGAATGCGATAAAGATGTTAAAAAATTAAAAAGATAAATCCACCTACAACTATCAAATCAAAAAATGAAACCCTGCAATGAGCCACAGTATTCAAACTGTATGCTGAGGTGCCCTAGGAAACTCACGGGGCCTCTCGGGACATTTTACATTTTCAAGAAAAACACGATGGTGCTTAACATTTGCCAAAACTGCAGTTTCAATGTGAGATCATGCTATGTTCCTCTCTATGATGTTGTATCTTTGTGAAGCTAGGTCTTTGGTGGCTGCTATGATAAAAAGCACGTACTGGGTGAAAATCACTGTGGAATGGGAAATGAAGACGGTGGTGAGAAATCAGATTCCAAATTTGAGCTGCTGGGCAATGTCTAACAGGTGCACACATCCCATTGGTAATGGGTGTGGTTATTAAAAATAATTTTTCTTTAAATTTATGTGTATTTTTCTCTAATGCCGATGAAGTTGTTCAGATAGATGAACTTCCTAGGTTATGTGGCTCCAAGTACCTAATAAACAGAACAGTTGGTTGTTTACTCTGGGGACTCAATGAACAAATTACTATGACCAAAAGTGTGCTGTGAACGGAGAATGCTTGGGAATCTCTGCTACAAAGAGTTACGAGCAGAAAAGAAACTTAAAATGTGTGACATCTGTGAAAAAGCAGCACTGTAAGTCAGGAATCAGCCCTCACCTCAGAACTATGGAATTTTTTTTTTAAAATAAGGTTTATTTATTTATTTATTATTTATTTATTTATTTATTTATTTGACAGAGATCACAAGTAGGCAGAGAGAGAGAGGGGGAAGCAGGCTCTCTACTGAGCAGAGAGCCCCATGCGGGGCTGGATCCCAGGACCCTGAGATCATGACCTGAGCTGAAGGCAGAGACTCAACCCACTGAGCCACCCAGGCGCCCCAGAACTATGGAATTTTTTAAAGTAAAAGTAGTAGACTGACTTCCTGCTTCGGTAAGATTTCAGTATATTACATGATTTAAAACGATCATCAAACTTGTACCTTCCATGCTGAACCACAAGGCTTGCCTCCAGCTGAAAGGCTGGGCTGGCTGTGCACGCTGTCTGAAGAGTCTTTGGTCTGGGCTCCAGCAAGCTGGAAGCAGGGCCTCCCACACCCACACGGAAGACGCCATTCCCCAACACCTCAGAACAGGCCACCATTTTCATATGTTAGGATGCAAATCAGCTGCCATGGACTGAGACATTTCTTTTCTCTTTAAAAGATTATTTATTTACTTACTTACTTATTCATTTAGTGTGTTGTGGGGAGGGGCAGAGGGAGACAAAGAATCCCAAGCAGAAGCCCCTCTTGCTGAGCACAGACCCCAATGCGGGGCTTGATCTCAACACCCCGAGATCACGTCCTGACCCAAAATCAAGAGCTGGATGATCAACCCACTGAGCCACCCACGCACCCCTGAAACACTTCTAAGTTAATTCCTCCCTCTACCTAACACTCAGGTTTATCCACCACCAACGTCCCTGAAACTGAATCAGCATATTAAAATTAAGAAAAGAAGCATGAGGGGAATTTGAAAACGGAAGTGATGGCTGGAACGTGTAAACCACTGGCCCCAGGATGCCTCATTCCAGAAGAGAAACTGTGTGATGGATTGTCATGGGGAACAGGTAAAAACCTATGAAAAAACTATGAGCCTCTTTCTATACTTAGAGATAAAACACACTTTATGACCAAAGTATAATTATAGTCCTCCTAATATAACCAGACTTCATATTTAATGTAAAACATAATGATCATGAAAAAGAGGTCCTCAGTGAAGTAAAATTAGACCTTAAATTGACAGGGTTTTAGGCTCAGTTCCAGAAACAGAATCCTAATCTAAGGCAAACAGATGGAAATGCAGTAAGTCAAAATCAACATGTTTAGTAGAACTGGGTTCCCATTGTGTGTGTGTGTGTGTGTGTGTGTGTGTGTGTGTGTTTGTACTTAATGTCTCAGGCCAGTGCATTTTAAAAATCTTAAACAACATTTAAGTAAAATGAAAAGAAGTTCAGTTCACCTCTGTCTTCTTTGTGTAGACAGCCCAATGCAAAATACTGAGCAGGTGGAAAAGAGAATCCTGGGCTTAAGAATGTGTGCTTTTTAAAAAAACAAACATAATCTTGGAGCAGATTTATCCAGGCAGCAAATCAGTTCTAGAAATCTTCATGCACCATGTTCCAAAGGCATTTAAAAATGCTGAAGGTACATTCTGGGAAAACGAGATTTCTACTAAATAGAGATGCAAGGAGAAAGTCCGCTCTTGAAGGATAAGCACCAGGACTCAAGTTAACTGGAAACTCCTCAGTGAATAAAAGAAGAGTTGCTCAAGCTACCAGAAAACGAGCAAACCCAACTCAAGGGTGGGGGCTTTTCTGGAAGGCATTCCTAAAAGGAAACAAGGGAAAAAGTCTTTCAATGGGGGTAGGAAAGAAAAAGCTGGAGGATAGAGAAGGTCTGTTAGGGTGAATTCCTATGGAAAGTGGATTCAGATCTTGAAATTTAAGAGCGCAAAAAGGGATTAAATCAGTCTCAGATACTTTTCATAACTTCGTCACGAACACAGAGCAACTGAAGGTCATTAATGCCATTCGAGTCTTGGTAATGATACCCAGCGGTTCATCTTTACGTTCTCAAGGCAACCCACACCCTGACAAGGTGTTGCAGAATTTGGAAAATAAAGTCAGAGTCAAAGTATTGCCTCGTTCTAGTTTGATCATTTCCAGAGTCTTGAATCCTACAGAGTACTAGTGAGGGAGTTATGATTTCTACACATTCCTGGGCCCCAAGAGTCATGAAATTGGCTACTGAGAGTACGTCACAGAAATGCATAACACTGAAGAATTGTGCTTGTTATAATGGCAGTCAGATACTGTCACCATGCCGGACACTGTGCACACTGTATGAGGTTTCCACTCCTTGCCCTGACTCTGTTTTGGAGATGTGGACACTGAGGGTGACAAGAAGAGACACGCTGCTCAGGGCAGTCAGTAACTGATGGAGTCTGGATCCCAAACCACCTCTGTCTGACCTTAAAGCCAGTGTTGTAAGCTCTGAGCTCTGCAGACAATATCTTCCCATGAGAGTCCCTTTCCCGCCCTGGAGCAGTGGCTGGGTGTGTGGGCAGAGCAGGGCAAAGAGGACAGGACGAGGGCCCCAGGAGAAAGGCAAATACGAACACCACAAGCCAGTCTCTGCTCTGAGCATTCTGCACACATTTACTCACTTAACCTTTACAATATCTAGTGAGACCACCATGGCTTTGAAAAATATATGTAAGCATAAGTATGATTAAAGACTGGTACTGTAGGATAAATGTGGACACTGGTGTGGGGTTTCTGATTCTACATTCTGCTCACTTTCATCACCTACGTGAAACAGCACCTTGACATTAAGAAAAACAAGGAGGTAAGGACACAATCAGAATAAATAATAATCCTGCAAATTAAAAGGCTAAGAGCCCTTTATTCTGCCCCATGACCTAAGTCCACCCAATGGGTGTCCCAAGCATTTGGCATAGCCAGATGCTTCATTTATTCGAAATGTAGTAAAAGACAGAAATAAAGACAGAATAAATCTGTGAGTGTTTGTGACAATTCTGTGAAGACACATCTACTTTCTTTTTGTACCACTATCTTTATGAAGCAGTTGGCAAAGTGCTCAATTAGTCAGAATATTAATAAGTACATTTCTCAGGCATTTTCTTCCAAGCATTACTCAATCTGAATCTTGATTTTTGCCATCTGTTTTCTTCCCCATGGAGGTTGCTCTTACATTATGTCAGAGAGAAAAATATTCTAGGGAAGAAGATTTTAGAAAACCAATTTTAGAACTGTACTCCTGCCACAGACCACCATCTCCTCAGCAATTACTCGATCACATTTCATCAAAATCACCACCAGCACAAGTAAATCCTACCCACATCCCCCAACATGCTCCTGCAAAGATGTTCCTTTTCTAAAAACTCCTTTCCTGAAAATCCAATTTGGACATTTAAAATGAAAAATTAATGTGAGCATAACAAAAAGCAAACAGCACAAACGCGTGATTAGGCGTTTGGAATCTTCAATGCATGAGAATTTGGGGGGTGGGGTCTGTATTTCAGGGTCGAGTCGAGGGTTTCCATCATTAAATATGAAAAGCAGGAAAAGACCGGGCAAGGCAGAAGCGCAGGCTCCGAGGGCCTCCTGTGAGAGTCGGCGTGGCTCCCACTCTGCAAGAGGGAGGCAGTGCAGAATCGGAGCAGAGGGAGGCGAGCGGAGCGCCGAGCCTTACCGATGCCGGAGATGGCTCCGAAGAGGTCTTTGTGCAGGCTGTTGTCCAGCACAAGGCCAGGCTTCTGCGGCGTCACCAGCGGGTTCGTGGCTGGCAGCGAGTCCTCCTTCATGGTCTGTCCAAGGGGAGAGAGAGAAAAGATAACCGAAGATGACTTTCAAAGAGTCAGCAGCTGTCCTTGGAAGGGTCGGGGACGTGCGGGCACAGGACCCAAGAGCCTGGCCAGTCAGATGTGCTGCGTGGGGATGCGGGAGCTCAGCGAGCAGGACAGAGGGCCTGGGTCGGGGAATGGACAGGGTGCAAGTGTGTGGGCAGAGCACTCTGGGTCCATAAAGTCACTGTGTGTTGCCCCAGAAGGTCTAGCATGTTCCCCTTCCACAGCGCGGATGTCCAACATTTCCTCAGACTGTTTTTTCCCTCAGACAAAGCCTCCCATGCTCTTTCTAAATGTAACACTGGTTTTTCTCTCACATCAGAAATCCTCCCAAATGAGCAGCAGTGACTTACAACAGCAGCACGGAAAAGCTGTCCAAGCTTGCAGCTTCGTGTGTACTCTCAGGCAGTGGAGAAATTGTTAATTTTGAAGTTCTGTCATAAAAGGGGCTTTTCTTTGGTGATTTTCTCAGGATTGAAGATGTACAAAGAGGTAGCATTATACCCTGAATTCTTTAGTCAGATCAGAAAAGCAGACAGGTTCAGAGAGTACACTTGTGAAATACAATGTTGTATGGGGTGAGATGAGTGTCCTTCAGAACTACAAAACACATTCTACACATAAGGCGCTTCTCAGTGTGACATTATTTAGGACATGTATTCAGAGGTGGAGAGACAGCATTAAAAAACAGGACAATGCATCCCTGTGGGGCCAAAGGGACAGAAACACAACATGAAAATTTCCCAAGTGTATGCAACAATCACAGTGTGGGAAGACTAACAACCGAGCTCATTCGTGGGTCCAGAACAAAAGGGAAAAAAGGAAATTACTACACTGGTAGCACGTGTGCAAATGAATGGCAGATGGTCTCCACCCCAAACATACTGAGATCATTTCTGGGATCATCCTTCAGGCAACTTAATTTCCAATACATCCTCCAGTGACTACATGAAGATGATATAAGTTATAGTGGTCAGTTTCTGAAGGTGGGGCCGTACATCACTCCTGCTGGCCTCCCTGACATCAAGTCTGACTTTCTAATTTTACAGACACAGAGAAACTTTAGCCCAATGATGTGGATCTTCCAAGGCTGCGTAGCATGTTACCATGAGAACAAGCTGGCATTGAGCTCTCAGAGTCCACAGGTTAAAACTACGCTTTCCTTTTTAACCTCCTCTCCCTGTAAATCTTTGCTGAATTCAGAGATGGTCCTTATGTCTTACAAGGTATGGTCCATCAGAAAAGCATGGTTTTAATAATGATTTTTATCCCAAGAGTTGAAGGTTTACTGATTGGCCCCATCTTAGCCAGAAACACGATTAATCAAGAGTACTATGGATTATTATGGTTTTAGTGGTAAAACAAACAAACAAACAAACAAAAAAGGATGGGTGTGTCCTGGGTTAAATAGTATCCCCCCCCATAATTCATGTCCTCTGAGAACCTCAAAATGTGACCTTATTTGGAAATGGGATCTTTGGAGATGTGATTAAGACAGAAGGCAAAATGAAGTCCTCCTGGATTAGGAGCCCTGCGTCCAATCACCAGTGTTCTTCTAAGAAAAGGAGACGACTTCAGAGATGATAAAGACACACACAAGGAAGAAGGCCGCATAAAGACAGAGGCCAAGACTGTCATGATGCATCCACGAGCCAAAGAATGCAAGGATCTGCGGCAAGCACCGGAAGCTAGGAGAGAGGCACGGGACAAACTTTGCACACAGAGCTCCAGAAGGAACCAACCCTGTGGATACCTTGACTGTGGACTTCTGTCCTCCCAACTACGAGAGAATGAACATCTGTTGGTTTTGGCCACCCCGTTTGTGTTGCTCGGTGACAGCAGCCGCAGGAAACACATGCAGGCTGCGGCCAGGTGTGTATGCTTACGTACACTGCCGGGGTTCACGGGGAAGGGCGACACGTCCCTCACGTTGATCCGCTGGACATTTTCAATCAGGAGACCGAACAGAGGCAGGTAGAGAGTGGCTATCCTTGCTTGATGGCTCTGAAACAAACCCACATGGCCAAGTTTATCCCATGGCTCTGAGCCTTTAATGATGGACCGAGTGGGCACTGGGCCAACTCCTGTATTTGGATCCTTCCTATAAAGACGGCTATTAGCGGGCACCTGGGTGGCTATCAGTTGAGGGTCTGCTTTCAGCTCAGGTCATGATCCCAGGGTCCTGGGATCAAGCCCCGAGTCAGGCTCAGTGGGGAGCCTGCTTCTCCCTCTCCCTCTGCTGCTCCCCTGCTTTTGTCTCTCTCTTTCCGACAAATAAATAAATAAAATCTTTAAAAATAAATAAATAAATACCGCTACTAGATTTTAGTGTGTAAACAGAGAAGATTCTCAGTGCTGCTACCACTAAATTTTCTGACAGGTTACCTTCTTTATATTACTTAAAATAAAGGACATTTATCAATCCATATTTCCTTCCATTGGAGTCCACTCACCCTCGAAGCATATCTGTCATCAAAAGAATGCTTTATCAGCAGGTTCTTCAGCACGCTGATGGCAATCAGCCGGACCTCCCTAAACTCCTGGAGGGCGGTCCCCACCTCCCTCAGTAACAGTCCCACCAAGAAGTGGTTTCTGCAGAACTCGTCTGTTAATGAATAGTCAAGCTGGAGATCTGAAATGAGGATAGAAACCGCTTTAGTTACAGAGGCCATCACACACTTTGAATAAAACAAAAGCCAAAACCACCCTCTGCATTCAGCCCACCCTGTGTGTCAAGAGATGATTAGACTTAGCTTCAAGTGTAATTCAAAGGTCAATTATCTAAAATATTGCTCCATGTCTTACCACATCAGACTCTTAAATTTAAATACAGATAACTGTACCAGATTTTGATTTTAGAAGACACGACATCTTGCATAAATATTAAGTTAGTGAATACTTTTAGTACCAACTTTTAGAATATACAACAACATGCTACATTACAAATGAAATTATGTTATTGACAAGAAGGTAAAAAATAAAGTTACCAAAACAATAAAGTTACTAACTGACACTCTAGAGAAGTAATCTGTACATAACAAGCATGTAATTAACAAAGAATAGATATACATGGTCTATTAAAATTTTCTTTACTACTTGAGTTCATTAATCCTTTTCCTGGTCATGAAAGGCTATACATTCCCATTAAAACCCAATGTGCTTAAAATGAACAAGTTAGCATATAACCTCTATTCTGCTGTCCCTGAATGAAGAACTTACTTAACACAATTTAAAAAAATATACTCAATACTTCTGCACCTCTAAAAGCAAGTTAAAAAAAACGAACATAAACTAACACTGAAATACTGAAAGCACCACACTAAACCAGTAAATCATCAGCAAGCTGAATGATCAAATGGAAAGCTCTTCCAGAGAACAGCTTGAAGGAAACACAAAATCTACTGAAGGAGGGAAAGTAAAAGCGGCTACGCATCCCTCCAAAGCTGAAATATGCCTGTCAGTAAGCCGTAGCTGGGATCTGAAATCATACTGAATCCATCACTAGAGGAAAATCTACAGACACCTTCTTTGACTTTGATTCCCTATTAGTTACTTCCCAACCTACCCAAAATACTGCCCCAAGTCCTAGGCAGAAGCAAGGGAAAATATTCATCCTTCCAGAATAATCATGTCCACTGAATGGTTTTTTAAACTTTCTTTACCCTAAGGACAGCGCACAGCTTGAATTCACACAAAACCCTTAGGAAGATACCGTCAGTTTAACTGTGCATGCGCGTGCATGCAGGGAAGGGGGGAACGGGGAAGAAGGGAGAGGAGGGGAATGCTACAAACACGGACTCCTATCAGTGCCATAAGGACATTATCCGTAGGTCACCCACAGCCACCTGCCGAGGGCAGGCCCCCTTGGCGCCAAATACCCTGACGGTCGACTGAGAGCGTGTATGAGTCTCCCGGGCACCTGAAGGATTTCACGTCCCTCCGTTCTGCAGGACAAACAACAGGGCCCTAGGGAGTGTAAGGCAAGGCGGGCATCAGCTCACATTCGCTGCCCAGCCACGGGGTATAAAGGATGACCCCCGGTACCCTGACAGGAGGAAGGAAGAGGGTCACGGTCTCCAAGTACAGGTGGGTTAGTGACTGCAAGGTGAGGGGAGTGAGACAAGGTTTAGAGCGCCGCTGGGGTCCTGGGAGGGGGCAGGAGGAGATGCGGCAGGCTCCATGGAAGAGGCGCTGATTCTCTGGGGAGGAAGGGGCGATTCCCCCAGAGGGGTGCTGTGTGAGGCGGAGGAGAGTCGGGGTGGGCACGCCATGACGGAGATGCTGGGAGCTGGCAGGGATGTCTGAAGTGTGGGCAACAGTGGGGAGTAAGACGAGACAGGTGGGATTCGGGATGCCAAATACCCAGTCATTCCCTCGACCCAGGATGCTCAATCCCTAGCTTTCATCTCATTATCACCCCCAAGTTACTTGGCAGTGAGGCTTTTCCTGGCTACCCTCTCCCACGTGCCCTGCTGCTCTTATCATACCCCTACGTGCCCCACTTTAGTTTTCTCTCCTCAGACCTCATCGCTAACACTGCACACACTTCACTCAGGGAAAACAGCCTGGGATTCTCATCCTTGTCGTCCACGACCGCCTCCCAAAGTCCCGTGTGCCCAGACTCGGTTGGTGCCAGGTAAATAGGTGTTGAATGCACGAATGCCAACTCCAGGGCCCCAATCCCCCTCTGGCTCCTTAAAAGGCAGTCCAAGTCGCTCCTGGAGAAAGACATTTGTGTCTCTGAACCAATGCCTCTGTGTGTTTCTCTCTTGAGTTTCAGAGGCCGTTGATTTAGGGTGTCATTAATAGTTTGGTGGCGTCCTTCTGCTTTTTCTATCAGTATAAATAATCAATCCCCGTGTACGCACACAGCACTAACCTCGGTAGTATTACCTGACAGACCCGACACACTAATTTGATTCGTATGACTTAGTGAAGACAAGGAAATCTCTATGCGTTTACTCTCTTCAAACTTTAAGATACAGAACAGTTAAAGACTCAACATGCAAACATAAAATGCACGTGAAAAGCCGTGTTGCTTGTGATTAGGTTACTGCCACCACTATAGACAAGGACCATGAAAATGGTGGAATAATACATTTTTGGAGTAAAGGAGGGCATTCTGTCTGTTGTGCCTTTTAAAGGGATATCCTAGAAGACATAGAGATCCCAGGAGCAAAACCCGGCTCCCTCCCAGGGGTGTTAACAGCAGTATCTTAGCTACAGTGAGAATAAATTCACTGGTTTATCGCGAACTTAAAAACGAATCCGAGTATATGGCAAATGCCTAAACGAAGAGCATATGTAAGCATTTCAGCAATGACTTGCATTCTTTTTCTTTTAAAGGAGGAAAATGCAAGAAAGCAAGCATCACACCCCACACCTACCTACAGGAGTGTCATTTGACTCCACAGTTGGTGAAAGAAAAGCTAATTCATAAGAAAAAAGGAAAAGTGAAACAAATAAAAATAAACTACAGTAAGTAAAATGGATTTCTATTTAAGCAAAGGAATTTTTCAATGAAAAAGAGTCACACTGACATGACCTGTAGTCTAGTAAGTTTGCAGACAAGTTAAGTTCCTATACTACATTTTAGCAGTAGTTTTTTATATGAAAATTTAACAAGAAAAAAATGAATTCATCAACAAAAAAAAAAAAAAAACCAGAAAATTCTAATGTCATATCTCAATCAATTCTCTTTTATTAAAAATGAATGGCTTTTTGTGAAAAGACCCAGATTGACATATGTGAAGATAGGTTACCTTGGTATCTCTGAATTCTGCCTTTCCCAAATGGCATCGGTAAATTCAAAGGTATATAATGTTCGTGATTGCACACCACACGGAGAAATTCAAACTTGTATTCAAAGAGGGTCTGCAGGAAACGACAGTTAGTGACAGTTAAATGCCTCACTGACTATTTTATACAGCATCCTAAAAACCTATTAGAAATCATACAACCAGTTGTTAGCGTCGACCCTCCTACAACTGTATGTTCTGTACTACGTCAGATTTTCAGAATGGCTGTAGGCACTTGTTTGAAAACTGGAAACACATTTCATCAAACAATGTCCTCCACTGACTCTTAGAACATTTATTATTTATGTTCCTCCTACTTCAAAAAGAATTTCAGGCAGCTTGTAATTATAGACACAGACTTAATACAATAAAAAAAAATGAGTAAGGCAGAGCTTTAAAATAGACATGCTAGGGAGGAGATAGATAATTCTATCAGAGAAAGCCTACATGGTTACTTCTATCTCCATGTTAAATAAACCATGATTCACAACACATTTACTTTTAATTTTGTAGTTGAGAAATCTTTTCAGTTATTTATGAGAAAATTAGTTAGTATGCTTATTTTACATTCAGAACTACTGCATCCCTAATGTCTTACACATTAACGCAAGTACTAGCAAGTATCTCCAAAAGAGGGGACAAGAATGCCTCTGGGATAGAAAGAAACCGTGACATGAGCCCAGAGAAACAGCCGGGTTTCTGGATGTCAATCAGGAAGACAAAAACCAGTGTGCAACACACACGCTACCTTCGGGTCTCCAGGAGCAAAGCAGCTGATGTAGTTGTTGATCTGCTTAAAGACAAACCCCCTGTCCATGAAGGTGAAACATCTCTGCAGAGAAACAAGCCACAAAGGGGAATACTTAGGCCCCAGTATTTTTTCTTTTTTTTAAGTTGGGTTGAAATCAGCATTTACTGTTCATAAATTTATCCTATAGCATAAAAATGCACCATTGGCATTGACTGGGCACCAACTGTATACTAGTCACTGCTACAATGAACATTTCGCCACTTGACTTACACCCTGCATGCCCTGAGGTCCCTACCTTGATGAACACAGCAAGGCTGTGATTTGCGTTTTTAGACGCCTCCGGATTATCTCGAAATTTCTGAGTTATGTGCGGCATCAGCATATTCACAACCGTTTCCACAGCGTGATGATAGGACGCGGGAAATCTCTGGTTTCGTAATAACTAAAAAGAATTTAGAACAAACCTGTGTTATTTTTAAAGTGGTGACCCTCTGGGGGGTGGGGAGGGAAATTTCATTCCTAAAGTCCATTTTTTAAAAAACCCAGAGCTCCAATCTTATTTATCTAAAATGAGACAAGAGAAATGATTTTTTTCTTCTCTCAAAATGCTGTACAGGTATTCTGATACCTGATGTAAGTGGTGTGCATTAGACCTGAGACCCCAAACTTCAGCCTGAGAAAGATGCTCTCGGAGGTACTTGTAAAAATGTGGAGATGTCCCTCTTCTCCCAGAGATTCTCATCAGAGCTGCATTTTTACTGGATACTCCTGGTGGCCTCAATGCCTGTACCTCTCAGAGAACTCTTTAGAAAACAGTGGCTCAGGTTTAAGCTTCAAGAATTCAAATGGAAAGTACACAGATCTGAGACTGTATGTCACCGGCTCAAACTGCTTAAAAACAGTCCTCTTCAGGGGCGCCCGGGTGGCTCAATCTGTTAAGCTTAGGTCCTGATCCTGGGGTCCTGGGATCGAGCCCTGCATTGGGCTCCCTGCTCCGCAGGGAGTCTGCTTGTCCCTCTCCCTCTGCTCTTCCCTCTGCTCTCTCTCAAATAAATAAATAAAATACTTAAAAAGGAAACAGTCAAATTTACTTTATATAATAATTTCTCCCCATCAGGAATGCTTACCTACGAAATTATACAGATCTCAAAGTTAGCTGTCGTGGACGGTGTATCTTCCACACATCAGGCACTGCACTGGTACATGTTTTTATGTGCTTTTCCATTAAATTCTTATAAGGTTTGACCCTCATTTCACAGGTGTTTGGAGAGCTCAGGTAAATGTGTCTTTAGTCAAGAACTAACAAGTAGGGGCGCCTGGGTGGCTCAGTGGGTTAAAGCCTCTGCCTTCGGCTCAGGTCATGATCCCAGGGTCCTGGGATCGAGCCCTGCATCGGGATCTCTGCTCAGCGGGGAGCCTGCTTCCTCCTCTCTGTCTCTGCCTGCCTCTCTGCCTTCTTGTCTGTCAAGTAAGTAAATAAAATCTTAAAAAAATAATAAATAAAATAAAAATCTTAAAAAAAATTAAAAATAAAATTAAAACAAACAAACAAACAAAAAAAACCTAACAAGTAACAAAGATTCAAACCCAGATCCACCCCGAGTCCAAGGCCTGCCAATAAATGAGAAAAATTACGGACTCCTGAAACGTGAAGGGAGCTGAATTACATGTTCCATGACATTTATCCACTCATGCCTGTGATTCTAACAGCCACAACAGGGGGCTATCTTCACCCACATTTTACAAATGAGAAAACTGAAGCTTAGAGAGATTCACTAAGTACTGACTTTCCTTCTCCCTTTCAGTGGTGAAACCCCTGGGTTTCACAGGTGCATGCTGCTGCCCAGCTAGAGACTACATTTCCCAGCCTAACCTGAGGCCAGAGAAAGGCCATGTGACTGAGTTCTGGCCAATGGGCTTTAAGAGGAAGACCATGCTTTTCCCAGCCCTGTCCATGGGATGATTGCCTTCCAAGTCTTCTTCACCACTGCCTGGAATGTGGCGCAGGGGGTGAGCCAGCTTTTAACCATGTGGATGAGGGTGACACCTGGGCTGGATAACTGGAGAGGAGCTTGAGTCCTCGAATGATCCTGGGGAACAAGCCCCCCACTCTCAGAGCTATCTACTGGCTTATAATTTTCCGAAAGAGAGAAATGAACCTTTTGTCTTACTTAAACCATTATTTTGATCTGTTTTACAACAGCCAAACCCATATCCCAATATCAAGAAACAGTATTTTCTAAAACTAGAACTGAAATCTAGTGATTTCTACATGCATTATTTCATGCATCAAATATCAGAACCTATTATGAATTTTGAAATGCCAGCTTTACAATAATCTCAATTCTTAAACCAATAATAAAACGATCTTTGCAAACTTACAAAATCAAGAACCCAGTGAAGGAAGATCAAGTAATAATAATAAGTGTTTGAAGTTTCCCCACTTCCAAAAACAGAACTGTAAAATTAGAAATGCCAAAGGGATTTTGTTCTATATATGCAACCCATTAACTCTATATCCTGAGGGGTCAGCCTCAATAGATGATCTCTTCCTGGACCCCAGGTCAGGCCACCTCTCAGACCACCAGGCATGCCTGCCTGCTACCTAAGCTGGCTACTCCTGAAAAAAGGTCTCTCCAGAAATACCTGACGCCTCCAGAATTAGTCGATGGCTGCTTAAACCATGAAAGTGGATGGTTGGGGTTGGCACCACTTAACCTATTAGTCACTATTATCAAAACTAAAAGTGGAACAACCAGATACTTTAAGACTCCCGATGTGATGCAACAGCACCAGTTATGAAGTATTCTTGCCCCAAAGCAAACCAAACCTAAATCGAACTGAGCTTCAACATCATACAAGTTTACGGGAACCACGGGGGACAGAGGACCATGCCACGTAACACTGTGAGGTTACGATGTGGGAAATTCCGCAGGACAAATGGTCCCCCCATTTCAACAAATACACTGCATTAAAAAACAAATAAATGGAGAAGGAACAGTTTGAAAATGCAGGAAACTTCAGAGACACATCAACCACATGCAATGTGCAGACTGTGTTTAGGTCCTGACTCGGACCAGGCAATGGTAAAAGGGCATTTCTGAAACAGCTGGGGAAACTGAATACAGACAGTGTGGCCAATGGTAACGAAGAGATGCCACTGACTTTGTTGAGGGTCATTATGGTATGGTGCTTCCATCTCTTTCAAAGGCTTTATCTGTTAGAGAGGGCACACTCAAGATTTTACAGATGAAATGATAAAATCTTCAGTGATTGCTTTTAAAATGCTCTAAAAACAGTGTGATGGTGGACATATGAAGTCGTAAGGGCAGCATGCCAGTAACTGCGGAAGATGAGTGACAGAGCCTCAAACATGGGGTTCATTCAACTTTTCTCTTTCCTTTTATGTTTATTTAAAAAATCCTGCAATAATTAGCTTTCATTAGAAAGAAAGAAAACGTCGTGAAGAACAGTGGATAATTAACACACCAACGGAGCAACGAAGCTGCTCTGTGATCAGACGTCAGCTCAGTGCCTTGAAGACTGAAATCACAAACACGTTATCAGGAGCCCTAATCTGGCAACAAAACAGTGAGGTAAGACGCCTCTAAAGGTGATAAAGACCACAATAATTAGATGTTGTTATGGAGACTACTATCCACTGAATTGAAAGAAAATGATCCAGGATAATGGGCAGCTGTCCAGGGTGGTGAGTATAGACATGCCAGCTCGAAGGAGAGGACACTGAGACTATGTTACAGCTCCCTAAGATAGAATAAATAAGCCTATTAGCTAATAAACTTCATTTTCCTGGCCTTACCTGGATTATGAGCCCTTTCTCCTGCTTCGTGCTCATTGTCTTCTCCCCAAATGTGGAAGCTCCCCACCAACCTCCACATTGATTTCTCACTTTGGAGCTCACACAGACCCCTTCTGCTCTGTTCTCTAACTGTGCCCAGCTGAATGTCTTCTTCTCCCCCAGGACGGCATCAGCTTCGGGGCTGGCGATGCACCATCTATGCCATTTGCATCACTTCTCCGTGCTCTGTGCATTGCCAGTGACTGTTCCAAACAGGTGCTCAGGGATGGAAGTATGGACGCTCCCGTTCTGCCATCACGCATTTATAGTAGAGGGGGGGGAATCCATTTAAACGGGAAGTCCGTTTAAAACATGAACCATACCATCCTTTCCCTACTTTTCATTTGAGCACTCTTTCCTTGCTCAATTAAGTCAGGAAATGGTTGATGGCTAAACACCTAAGGTTATATATTCATCCCATCCTAGGCCACATTTTCCAGCTTGTGAGACGTACACCTGTGCAATGCTAGCAATTTGGCTTGACTCAAGGTGGGAGGAGAGGAAATTCCAAAAGAGTCTGCTGAAATTATAGCTGCTAAATATAAGTGATAGAAAGGGAACACCTAAAATGTGTTGAGCATAGAGGCTGAGTGGGGTTCAGAGTTGGGAACTCCTTAGTAGGCCTTGACAAGGTCAGTTTTATATTTTCCTCAAAAACTGCTTATTGTAAATTCCAAGCACATGTCACCTATGAAACACTTGGGTCTGGCATGATCACATGTAATCAATCCAAACTTCCAGGTCCATCTGCGGTAGTAAGGAAATTGCTTATTTTAGATGCTAGTTCAAAGGGACACTGTGATTTACAGCTTTCCTCGGCAAATGGCACAAAGTGTAGTTGGACTGGCTGGGATGGGGAGGTGGACACATGTGGCCATGTTCAAGAGTGTAGCATTAGAAATAGACCTACCAGCATGCACCTGCTTCAAGGGCATCTCCTTCTACATAAATATGCAGTAGACAGAATGACCCCATTACCAGCAAGAGTGTTCACCCAAGGCCCCAGCTCTACATAGACTGGCCTCCAAGTGTTGGTCTATGCTAAAAAGTCTTGGAAAGGGCACTTTCATCTGCACTGAGAGCATTATATGGCTCTTACATGAGCCTGTGGCCCAGGTGCCCCTACTATACAGATATGTGCCTGGCCATGGCATTTTAAGAAAGACTCACCAATGAGGAAAAAAATCAAGGTCAAGATTATAAACACATTGCATGTACTAATAATCCTCAGTCTAAAAGTATAAAAACTCTCAGGGAATTTGATCATGATTTTGGAAATCACAAATGGCACAGGAATGGTGAATATGAACTTGTTCTCTCAATTCAGGACCCTGGGATAAGGGACGAGGACATATACTTCCTAAGATGTAAATAAAGACAGACCTAAAAATAACTGACCCAAACATGTAAAACTCATTACTCCTAAGATATGAGGCAAAATGAATAAAACCTTCAAAATATGTGAGAAGATCAATAATGTGATTCGGGGAAGGCATGGCACGGTGTCGGGTGACACGGAAGAAGTCAGAGGGGAGCCCTCTAAAAGTGAAATGTTAAACTCTCCAAAGTGGCAAGTAGGTATTTTGAATCTCTTTTTATAGTAAATTATCTTATGGCTAAGTTTTCTCCTTTTGGATGCTAGAGTGTTTCTTTTTATGCTGGATAACAATTTTTAAATAAACCACTTCCAAAAACTCTCTGAATATTCTTTCAGGACCAAGATGTAATTAACGTACAGAAAAGGTTGTGCAGGGTAGCATTTGAGCAGTCTGTCCTAAAAAGTTCGAAAAACAAAGTGTTGGAAGTGCTGGAGAGTTAAGTTATAAGGCTGGAAAGGGCAGATTACCTGGGAGCAGCCGGTTGCGACTCTAGCATGACCTCGAGGTTCTGCTCTGCTGTGTGACCCCGGGCAGGGCACCTCACGGGTCTATACCCATCTCGACCTCTGTGGCACAGGGGCAGAGCTGGACCAGAAGGGAGCTTTCAGGTCCCTACCATCCCTATATTTTTATGGTTTAATTTAGCATCTTGAGAAAAAAACACAGGCAGTTAAATTACTCTATTTAAATTTTCTATCATGGTTCCCGGAAAGAGAGGTTATTGATACTTATACTTGCTTTTTTTTTTTTTTTAATAAAGATTTTATTTATTTTGGCAGAGTGAGAGAGAGAGCAAGTGCACAAATACGGGGAGTGGCAGGCAGAGGGAGCAGCAGACTCCCAGCTGAGCAGGGAGCCTAATGTGAGACTTGATCCCAGGACCCTGAGATCATGACCGGAGCTGAAGGCAGACAGTTAACTGACTGAGCTACTGAGGAGCCCGATACTTAGACTTCTGTGGGTGTTTCGAAAGTGTTCATTACCTCTGACCATTGCTCCTGTGGTCTAGTCATGCACTTTCCCACCTAAACTCTGTGAGGGCACAAACCATGCCTCATTTAACTTTGCAACCCTTGAGCCTGCATATAAATAAAAGGCTCTCAATGAATACTTTCTGAACAAACAGTTATATTTTTAAATATATTCAAGTCACCAATCTTTCTGGAGTGATTACATTTATTTAGAGCCAAAAACAATGAAAAACCCATTGGGGCCTTGTTATGGACTGAATTGTCTCCTTAAAATTCGTATGTTGAAGTCCTAACCCACAGTCTCAGAATATGAACATATTTGGAGACAAAGTCTTTAAAGAGGTAATCAGGTTAAAACAAGGCCATGAAGGACACCAAGACTGGTGTCCTTACAAGAGGAGAAGATTTGGACACAGACAATGCCAGAGGGAAGACAATGCACAGACCCGGGGAGAAGAGAGCCATCTACCAGCCAAGAAGAGAAGCCTTGAAACCAACCCCAAAGACACCTTGATCTCAGACTTCTAGCCTCCAGAATTGTGTGGAAATAAATCACAATCGTTGAGGCCAAACAGGCGGTGGTACTTGCTGTGGTAGCCCAAGCGAACCAAGGCAAGCCCACAGCTTATCTTGCGTATGACATTTGTAACATGAAAGTACTACATCCACGTGACCTGCACGCATGCGTGTGCGCGTGTGTGCGTGTGTGTGTGTGCGCGCCCTCACACTTAGCTGCATACTGCCAAGTGGATAATCTGCTAGGTTTCTCACTTGGCAGGCTATCTGGGCATGATTTAGATGGCGTGTTACTCTGTGGAAAGCAGGGCCCACCTCCATCTGGCATCTGCCTGTGCACTAAAACCAGAATTAAAAGAAGAAAAAAAAGAAAAGAAAAAGGAAACCACCTGGTCAGGCACCCGCTCGACTAGAGGAAGTGTGGCTTTCAGTTCTGAGCTGCCAACCTTCTAACCTTCCACCTGACAAAACCCAGCAGCCTTTCCCAAGGCTTTCTCCCAGAGTCCGATCCCCGGTGCAGGGAGCCTGGACCTTTACCCTCTCTCCCCGTGGCTCCCCTGTCCTCCCTTGATTCACTGTGAAAGACTGCTGGGTACCATGACCTGCTCCCTGCACTCGGGCCTCCTGCTCTCCACGAGACTCAAGACCCTGCACAACGCAATGCAGAGAGCTTTCAGGGTCGTGATGGCAACTCCAAGAGTATGCATATCTCAAAAGGGGCTTTGTCGCTTGACCGCTGTGTTCACCTCATTAGAATCTTACAAATATGTATCTACACTGAGCCTCAGATGGCCGGCAGTAGCCAGTCACACCCAGACAGGAATGGGTCCAGAGAGGACTGAAGGGACAGGCTACAGGTATCCCTAGGATGCCTTCAGCATGGGGACCCACAGTGTCACACACACCCAGGCCCCTCAGCAAGGAGCTATCTCAGAGTCCCCTCACTGCCTCCAGAGGACGTGAAGTAACATCAGACACTCTCGTCTAAGGCCCTGAGAAAGGTCTACAACGTTCAAGACTCGGTAATTACATTTAAATTAAATGCTTAAACTGTTACTCTCATTTCAACAGACTTGAAGACTTCCAAGCTATACAAAGGAGAAAACAGAGTTTTCTTTGGACTTAGTAACACATGCTTCGGGACAGTGGGCTTTGGAGCCAGACTGTTCTCAACACCCGGCCCCCTCCATTCACTAGCAGCACGGCCTCGGCAAGGAACTCGCTCTGGGCTCAGTTTCTTCCTCTATAAAATGCGGGGTAGTATTTTATGACAGTCCTGTGGCGTTAGTACTTGAAATAAAATGCTTTCATACTTGGAAAGCACCTAGAACTGTGCTGGAACTGGTAACAGAAAGCGTTCATAAATGTGAGCGACAAAGCACAGAAAAGACTTTCCCCTAAGAGCCACCACCCCAGCCCTGATAGGAAGTGACATACCTTAACTTTGGAGTTCTCTATCAAATGCTGAGCCATGGATTTTATCAAAACGTCAAAGAAAAACCATGAATACTGAAAGAAAAAAAAAAAAGGATCCAGGTGAGATACACAATAATTAGGAGGCGAGGTGTTTACTCTCTTAGGCTGACAATGTTACAGACACGAAACAGGGGTGACCCCAAAGCAGGGCTCAACCACTGGGCAAAACATCATCGGACCAGAGGTACATGCAAGGCAGCTGTTCTCCGGCCTCCCACTTAGAAGCTCGGCGCACACGCTCGGCACGGCACAAGCCAACAAGCGGCACCGCTGGATTACATCTGGGATTTTCCTCTTGACTGAGCCTCCCCTGCCGATGCCGCCTTTATAATCACCACCTCCATGTCCTTCACTCATTCGCATGTAATGACTTCTTAAAACTTAAGAGCCCGTTATATTTTAAATACAGTAATACTCTACAGGTCTGATAGAAGCACAAGTATAAGCAGCAAAGTTGGTCCCGAAGAACTAACTCTTTACCCCTTTGCTGGAGGTGGTGGCGGTCTGTGAACGTGCACAGAAGGGTGAGCAGATTGGGCTACGGCATTCGGATTTTCTCTCACCGATTTCCATGCCGGAAAGCCGCCCTGCTCAGCCCTGCAACATACCTTGAGTAGTTTGTTGCTGGTGAGGAAGTCAGCAGAGGGCTTGAGAATCGTGGTCATGGCTTTCGTCAGTTCTTCGTGCACTGTCCTGTATTCGGAAGCGATGTACGGCTCAGCCTTGTAAGCATACTTTGAAGAAAAGGGAAAAATATTTTAATGTCCCGGTTATCTAAGATGGGCTGAAAGCAGGAGAGGCTCCAAGGGATGGCGGTGAGGGACTGAGGTACAAGTGCGGGGTGGGAGAGGAAGGTCTAGAAACAGAAGGGGGTAAGGGGGACACAAAGAGGGAGCCCAGGATAATTTCAGGGAACCCATCACAATTCAGGAACCACCTGGCTCAGGTCAGTGGTCCTCCAGCCCACAACTCCACCTCCCAAGGACTTCAAGGAATGTGTCACCCGACACTGGGTGACTTGATTCCATAGCTATAATTTATAGAGGTGTCTAAGACTAAACACCACGTGTGTAACTTTTCAGAATGGTAACAGCCACTCTGTCTATGGCATAGTGTTACATAAATGAAGAACCCGTTGATATTCCTCCTAGTGATATCTCTTGCTGTCCCACATAGTTCTCTAATTTATCGTGGCTAGCACTAACCTTTTTGTCTCAGGAGAAACAGTTCTACTGCAAATTTTAGTTGTGAAAAAGAAAAATGAAAATAATAGGGCTGTACCAAAGGCCTACCAAGAGCCACTTAAAAGTCTTCTTTAAAATTCCATGTCATTATTATTTGCAAAACCCATTATAAGAAATACGTTGAAAAACAAAATTAAGTAAATAAATGAATGGCTGCCTCTCTTTGGATTTCCTCTTGTTCAGGTACAAGGCACTGGCTACAGGTATGGAAGAGAAAGCAGAGGTATTAAGTTTCATCCCAAAATAACTAGATTAAAAAAAAAATGAGTCCTTAGAAGGAAAATTGGAGAGCCACAGATTTACATGACTGGGACCGTTTATTTTACATACCTTAACATATGACCTCAAGTGGCTCTCCAATCCTTCCTCATGGCACTGGGCAACCACATGAATAATGACCCTACACACCACAGAAATGAACAAAGCAATGAATAGTAATGTGGGAATGAGAAAATTTCATTATTACATAGTAGCTGCAGAACAACGATGATGCTACTGGCACCACAGGCAACAAGGAAACGAGGAATTAGATGGGGGTCCCTACACATGGGATCAAAAGAAACTTCTTAAATATAATGGTCAACACATACTAGCATCCCAGATATGTATGACCGTGCTCCAGATGTGGACAGACTGAAAGGAAAGGAGGCATCCACCTACCCGCCTCTTACCGTGTCACGTTGACGGCGACTTCCTCCTGGGTGGCTCTGGTGAGGACGCGGAACAGCTGGTTTAGGATGGTGGGCAAGAAGGCGATCATCACGTGACCTTCCATCGCATGCAGGCTCTGCGGACATGCAACGGCCCTTGTGTGACCTTAAGACAGCCAACCCTGCACACACTCACTTGCTCTCTCTCTCTCAAATAAAGGAAAAAACTTTTTTTTTTTTTTAAAAAGAGCCTAACCCCAAGCAATTTCCAATCAGTTCCAAACAAGGATGGAAGAAGTCTATCTGAACAGTGGAAGGCAGTGGCGGGCAGAATAGGGGACAAAGATGTCCACATCCTAATCCTAGAACCTATGAATATGTTACATGGCAAAAGGGAATTAAGGCTGACCTTAAGGTAGGGGGACTGTCCTGGATTATTCAGGTGGACCCAACATCATCACAAGGGTCCTTAAAGTCAGAAGAGGGAGGCAGAAGGGGAGACGTGCCGAAGGAAAGAATGGTCAGAGATGGAACGCTGTTGGCTTTGAGATGGAGGAAGAGGTCACTAGCTATGGAATGAGGGCATCCTTCAGAAGCTGGGAAAGGACAAGGAAACAGAGTCACTCCCAGAGTTTTCAGAAAGGAACTCAGCCATGTTAATAACACCTTGATTTGGGCCCAGTGAGGCCTGTGTCTGACTTCGGACCTACGGAAGTGTAAGAAAATAAATTCGTGTTGTTTGGAGCCCCTGAGTTTATGGTAATTTGTTATAGCAGCAACAGAAAACTAATTCAAAGATTCTTCTTAAACTCCTAAGGCTCTCTGTGAGATACCTGAAAGGAAACTTGGCCAAGCAGTGATTTCAGAACTCTTCATTCCACGTTCCTTGCTGAAGTCAAACAAACTCATACTCCATTTCTCACATTTCTTTTTTTTTTTTCCTTAAAGATTTATTTATTTGAGAGAGAGCGCGAGCGTGCAGGGGGAAGGTGGAGCGAGAGGGAGCATCTCAAGTCCACTCCCCGCTGGGCATGGGGGCTGATATAAGGCTCAATCCCAGAGCCCCAAGATTGTGACCTGACCTGAAATCAAGAGCTGGCCACTTAACCGACTGAGCCACCCAGGTGCCCCCATTTCTCACATTTCTTATGTTTTGTCCTCATGCCCAGGGCGCTCTTTTAGCTACTCTCCTTTTAAAAAAACATTCCCATGGAACCACATTCTGGATAATGCTCCCCTACATAAACCCCACCTTGCTCTCGCTGTTCCAGGAAGCTGGGAGACCCCGACCCCAGCACAACACTGGGGTCGGGTATGTGCATTCTTTGGTTCTTCCGGTTGGGTTTTTTTGGGGGGGTTCCCCCACTTAGCACACATTCTCCAAGGTTACATTATCACCTACAGTGAACTAGAAATTACTTAACAGTGGGACTAAAGCCACTGCTTCTTATGTGCCTGTTACTGTGCTCTGTACTGGGGAGCACTCAACTGATAGCCTGTGCTAGTGTGTGATTTTCTATGCAGAGAACAATGTGTTTTGGGTTGGGCCTAAAAACAGTATATGTGGGATGAGGATGAAGGCAGGAGTTGTCCTATTTCTTTGCTTCTTCTTCTTTTTTTTTTTTTTAAATTAAGTTTTTAATTTTAATTCCAGTAGAGTTAACATACAGTGTTCTGGAGTTGTCCTATTTCTGAGTCCACTTCTTGCCACCATGTAAAACCACACAGACTATCAACGTGAGAGTATCTAGCTGAGAGCATCCTTCCAAGGTTCGCAAGTGGGTAAGAACAATATTCGCCACCAAAATGAAAACCCAACCTACCCCAAACTCATTAAAAAGGGATTACTAAGAAAGTGACCTGATACCTTAAGGTATTTTACAAGTTCACTCCCTAAGGCTTGGGCTCCAGATTCAGTTTTCTGGCAGTACTGGAAAAAATTATGTAAATGCTGATCCTGGGGGGGAAAAAAAAAGGAGAGAAAGAAAGCAAGCCTGTTAGCATAATGCTGTGGAAACAGGAGTATCTGCTTCTTGCCGCATGCATGTTTTATTTAAACTATGAAACTGAGCATATAAAAATGAAAATATCAAAGAAATAAAAATAAAAATAAATTTTAAAAAAGATTTCAAAGATCCTCCAACAAAAGAAGAAAACTGTTGAGAAATGTTACTTATATTATTCATTTATATCAGTACATAAGAGCACCTTATAATGCACTTTCTTCAATGAAGGACCTCTAGAGTAAAAATATATCCATATGACATTATCAATTAGGATTTCATTTTACCAAAAAATAGTGCAAACTCATTCATTCAGCCATCACTGCCAACACTACTGGAATAACACATACCTGAGTATACACTGTGGAAACCAGATGAGTTGAAACTTTCAGCAGTGGCTTGCTTCCATCTACCCATTTAATTTCTGGACCATAATGCTGAAAGATAGGGAAGGGGAAAAAAACCATCCCAACAAATCAGCGACCTTGGCTTCAAACACCATGGTCACGGACGGGTCTGAAGAGGAGTCACAGGCCCAAACAGTATCAGTGACTCAAGAGTTACGGCTGGCTAACAGCAGAGATGCAACTAGTGCTCATTTCCCCCCACTTTCTTCCCCCAAAGACACTGCCCTCCTTCCTGGATTTTCCAAGTTATCTTTTGCTTAGTTGCGGCTGTCGAATTACTGTCCATTTGAGAGGGAAAGAATCCTATTTCACCAATGACTCAGCCAACCCAGAGCTCAGGACCATGAAAGTGATGGCAGAAGATGGCACATCCAGCAAATAGGACAGCAGAAGAAGTCCTAACGTGGGTAAAGGGCCAATCGTCTATGTGTGTTTATTTTGATTTTTGAAACCTCCATTTTTTTCTTGTTCAGACTAGCAATTTTAACTGAAGTTTACATGATTTCCCCTGATTTCGGAATATTTTGATGATTTGTCCATAACATGGACCCAAATTTGGCACTACTTAAATGCGGAAAAACATTAAAAGCCATTTAAAATGAAATGAAAACTTACCTAAGCTTGTTATAAAACTGAAGTCTATAAAACTTAAGATGGCTTAAAAAATGCAAAACCAACTAACCAATTAGAGAAATCTAAGAAAATCCAGGCTTTTCTGAATCAGAAATGTATCAGAACGGGCTACCCTGACTTCCTCCAAGCTAGAGACAATTCCTAATACTTGGCGTGACTCTCAAAACACATCCCTGTTCGAGCATGGCCAGTTTGCAGTGAAAAACTCCTACGTCATCCAGCATCTCCACATCTCCATTGCCCTGCTGAGATGCTGCTAGTTCAGGGCTTCTACAATGCCCAAGCCGTAATTCTAAATTGTGCTCTCGAGAGCACTGCCTTCCACCGGCCTATGTTTACTTGAAAATGAATAACTAAAACCAAAGTGTTGGGACCAGCAAAAACACTGTGTGCTTTTTTGTGTTACTGTTGCTTTCGTTGATTTTTCACGTTTTCTGAAAGTAGTGGGATAAATGAATCTTAAAGTCCTATACCCGGCCCATCCCAAGCTCCTGGTAGCCAAGGTAGCCGGACGGGAGATTGGCTGAGACGGGAACCTGCTGTTCACTTGTTACCACTCTTCCATCCTTCAGGAGGGGAAGCCAGGAATAGCCAACTGTTGAAACAAAGCACAAGAAACTTCACTGTAGGTATTCGAAAACGTATGAAGGAAAGTCAGTGCTACTCAGCTGCCGGATCTTTAAGGCCCTGAACTAGTCTCTGCAGAACATTGTCTACAATGTACTTCGGCCTTTTTGGGATTACAATTCTAAAATGATCTTTTAAAACAATTTATATACGCTACCTTCACAAACTTCATCAAAAACTCCGAAAAGGGGAGCCCCTGGGTGACTCAGTAAGCGTCTGACATCCGCTCAGGTCAAGATCTACAAGTCCTGGGAGGAAGTCCTGTACTGGGCTCCGTGCTCGGTGGGGAGCCTGCTTGTCCCTCCCCCTCCCTCTTCCCCGACTCTCTCTCTTCCCTCTGGCTCTCAAATTAATAAAATCCTAAAAAAATAAAAATAAAAATAAAAATTCCTCAAGAGGATGAGGGCTCAGAATCAAAATAAAACTTGAGAACCTAATACATAAGTTATGAATGATCAAGGTAATGATGAAATCCCAAACCTTGTGTTTCGACAACATCCCTCTTCTTTGTGCTCCCTTTACTTGAATTATCACAGCTGACATGGAAGAATGTGAACAGCAAGTGGTGCTTTTCGTGCAGCTGGGTGGGCAGTTCTATTTTAATCTGCAAGGAAGACAAAATAACCACCTTTTTAATATCTTAAAATGAAAATTCTTGATGAAAGCAGCCACACATGGCACCCAAAGCACAAGCGTCGGTTTGGTTTCCGAACTGATACTAACATTTGCAGTTAAAGAAGTGAGAGAACAGAAACTGTGCTAAAGAAATGGATCCACAATACACTGTTACAGGCTGAATGTGTGCCCCTCTGATTTATATGTTGAAATCCTAACCCCTCCTGCAAGGTGATGGTATTTGGAGGTGGGGTCTTTGGGGTGATTAGGCCATGAGTGGGATGAATGCTCTTACGAGAGATCCAACAGAGGACCCCCCAACTGTCCACCATTTGAGGGTACAGTTGAGAAGTCTGTGACCGGGAGGGAGATGGCCCTCACCTGGCCACACTCGCATCCTGACCTACAACTTCAGCCTCCGGGACCGTGAGCGCAAACATCCGCTGTTTACCATGCACCCAGTCTGTGGTATTTCGTTACAGTAGCCCAAGCAGACAAAAACATTCACCAACCAGAAACAGAAGGAAGAGTTAGTATTTCAACTCTAGAAAGAACTGGAAACCATGACATCAACCACTACATTAGCTTAACACAGCAAAGGCACAATGAAAAACCAGGATAGAACATTTCAAAGAAAGATTCATAGGCTATTTTCAATGAGCTACCCTATCATTCTACCATAAAGAAACCCAATAATGAGAAAGAAAGATTCTCAGGTCCGACAAACATAACTACACTTAAGTATGAATCTGTAAGAAAATACATCAGAATATTAATTGTGGTAGTAACAGAGCAGAGATATTGACTTTTTCTTTTCTATTATCTGCATTTTCCAAGTTTTTAGAATGAATGTTACATTTGTAATTAGAAAAGATGATGCAAAATAAATGCTCCAATCTTTAGTTCTAGCATTGTAATTTCAGTATAGTATGCACTTTCTCTTGTTTTTTACTTTACTAAGCAAAGAACTTAGAGTTTTCCTTAAGACTGGTTAACTGGGTTTTCCCTTGAAAACCTCCTCGCTTACCTCATCATAAAATTCGGGGTTTTGGTGATGGTGTAAAACCGCAGCAAACGCACTTCTTGTGAACACGGGCCCACCAGGTCTGCCATAAATGCACTAAAGTAAGAGTTAGCAAAGAAAGACACCAGTATTTAATGAACACAGTCAGAAATTAAACTCTGGCGTGTTGTGGATTTCTTCCACCTAGGAGACTCCAGAACCTTCAGCCCCCTTTCTCCTGGGTCCAACCCACCCCCCAGTCCACCCGCCAGTACCACCTCCCTCCCCCCAGCACACACACCTGTCCTGTGGTAACCTGTCCACAGGTCCCTTTCACAGCTCCACACCCGCACTCATACAATCCTCTGTCTGAATGACCTTCCCTTCCGTGGGCACCGAACTCCCATGTGTCCATCAAGAAACGATTAATTCCATCCTCTGTGTCCCCTCAGCATTTTTTGTACTAATTATTCAGTTTGGACAACAAACCATTTCTATGTGCCAGGAGCTTTTTCTCCATGACTACCTTTCCCCCTAAGCCGTGAATTTCTTGAGGGCAAAAACTATTATTATATTCTTCTTTGCATCTTTGTCTCCTTCCCTTCTTGGAAAGTCATTTCCACATAGTCCTTTAAGAACGTGGAGCCAGACTACCCAGGTTTGCACAGTGCTTCCACTAATGGATCGCCGAAAGCAACTTATTTAAATTCTGTGCTTTAGTCTCATCTAAAAAATACTGTTAGGAGAATTAAAGGAGTTTAATACCTATAAGGCTCTAAGTTCAGAGACTGCACTATAATAAGCATTCAGTAAACACCACCAAAGATTTATTACTATTATTATTACTATACTATAATAATAAATATCAATCTATTTTTATTATTATTTCTGTTACCAATCTTACTAATATAATTCTTAGCACCCACACAAAGCCTGGCTCATAGTAAGACATGATAAGTTTACTGAACTGAACATACATAAGAAACCTTCATCCCTAAAGAGTGTAATTAAACAGAAACAGTCAATGAGGAGCAAGAACACAATTACTCCACAGTCTATAAAGTTCAGCCAATGTGGTTAAATATTGTGAAATCACAATATTTTTATGTCTGTTGATTATAATGTGCTAAATTCCTTTAGTTGTACAATACCATGCAGGTCCATTTTTAAAAAATGGAAAACTGGGGGCGCCTGGGTGGCTCAGTGGGTTAAGCCTCTGCTTTTGGCTCAGGTCATGGTCTCAGGGTCCTGGGATCGAGCCCCGCATTGGGCTCTCTGCTTAGCAGGGAGCCTGTTTCCCCCTCTCTCTCTGTCTGCCTCTCTGCCTACCTGTGATCTTTCTCTCTCTCTCTCTCTGTCAAATAAATAAATAAAATCTTTAAAAATAAAATAAAATAAAATAAAATGGAAAAATGCAAACATACATAAAAAAACAAACCTTCAGAGGCTGAGAGTCTTCCTCATCTGAATCTTTGAATTCAACGCAAATAGCAATATTTCTGGCCTGCAGCAATATTTAAAGAAAAAAGGAAAAAGAAAATGAAACAAAAAGCCAGAATATGTATTTATAAGAGAACAGGAGAAGCCAAAACCCGAGAGAGTTTGATACCAAAACGGAAACCTCAACCTTTGCACTCACCTTGGCAAAAGACTTTTGACTGTCGTATTTCAAGTACTTTGGATAAACATAAAGGTGATTGTTGTAGATGGTGTAAGGCTGAGTGTGTTTGGGTATGCAGGGCACAAACTCCTCTACTTCAAATGTTACTGGAGTTTTACTACAGGTTTCAAATTGCTTCATGGGGATATACGATGAATTGACATAATCTGGAAAATTAAAAACAAACAAATTGAAGTAAAAGTCAAGCAACATTTTCTCTGGTTGTTACATAGAACTTACACTTACTAGGAAAGTCTGAGGAAACATTATCGATCGTAATGTCTAGATTGCCCAAAATCACTGGGAGCTTTGCCATCTTCTCAGGTCTAGGAGCGAAAGAAGAGAAAAACCACATGTCTGTAAGTTAGGTTAGCTCTAAAACCTAAATCCCAGGGCAGCACTTCCCAGAGAAATATAACATGAGCCACAAAAGTAATTTTAAACCTTCTAGAAGCCACATCTTAAAAGGTAAAAAGAAACAGGTAAAATTAGTTTTAAGAAAATCAATGAATTCTGGTACACTGACGAGAAATTTAAAAATTTTAAAAATAAATAAATTAATTTAAAAAAAAAGAAGATATTTTATTTGACCCAATTTATCCCAAGTGTTACTATTTCAATAGATAATCAGTATAAGACGTTATTCTAATTCTCTCAATCCAGAATGTTCTACACTCACAGCTCGTCTCAGTTTGGAGCTGCTGTATTTCTTGTGTTCAGTAGTCCACTGTGGCCAGTGGCTCCCATGTTAGGCTGCACAAATCTAGGTAAGAATATGGGCAAGATCTACCATCTCTGTGAACCACTCCATCCTCACCCCCATTCTTGGCTCGAGTTGTGACAATACAGAGCTAGAAGCCGTCTTAGGCTCCCGTGTCCAGTGAAACGCGGGACACAAAGTAGATGCACAGGGAAATGGCTGGTGTTTGTATCTGGTCTAACAGTCCAGTCCCAGAAAGCCCTCTGTGACGCTCCTGACAAGAACTCCTACCGCATCAACCCTTCCCAGGTGGAAGGAGACTTCGACACAGCCATTTTGACACCCAGGCTGCTCTTCCTCACTTCGCCTCTCTGGAACTTCCCCTCTCCAAGGGACCTGGTTACACTTCGCCATGTAACGCCTTTCAACCATCTACAAACAGCAACCACACCTTGCTGACGTCCACCATTTTCCAGCTCTTTTGGGCCTTCCTCCAATGTCATTTCCCCCTAGAAGAATGTTCTGTTTATATCAACGTGCCCAAACTGCACAAAGTAGGCCTAGGAAGGTCTGACCAGGTGGGGACTGAGCAGCTGTCTGGTTTTGAATACATGCTTCTACTCATGTAGCCAAATACTATTATTTTGTGGTAGTCACACCACCCTGGTGATATACATTACATTTAAATCACCCAAAATCCCAGAATCTTTTTCCATATGCTTTACTATCATGCTATCTTTCTCCATCCTGAATTCATACAATTATGTTTTTTGGGAACTCAGAACAGGATTTGATTTTTTGCCTTGAGGAAATTGCACTCTTACATTTGAGCCATGTCTAGTTGATCAAACCCTCCTAAGTCCAGATTCTAACATCTCGTGTATTAGGTATTCCTAATAGCTTGATGTCATGAAGGCATTTCATCAGCAAGTTACATTCTCAAAAAGTCACTGAGGATGACACTGCACAGAATACGGCCAAGAACAGGTTCCTTCTCAAGCCTCTAGAAGCTCACCACTAGCCCACTCATCACCCGTCCTGGCATCTGGTTACTCCAGCAGTGGAACTGTCCACTCATGCATGCTACGCTTCTCTAACTGGTTCCCAGGACGTCAGCATAATACATACTTGTCAGAGGCTTTGCACTCCTCTATGGTATCAGTTCCGCAACCCAATTAGAAAGAGAAGAGCAGAAATGTGGTTAGGACGACTAGTTCAACATGACATGGCTTATTCCTAGAAAACAGAATGCTGCCTCGTGGTTCTTCGTAAGCCACCTGTTTAATGAGGTCTTTTTAAACGCTGCCAGAAAACATCAAAGCTCACTGGCCTACAGATTCTGCATTTCGTTTTATTCCTATTTTTGAAAAGTTCCGATCCTAGCTCCTGTTACCTGGTAAGAAGCCTCACAGGTAACGTGTCTTGTCTATCCTGGGATATTGTTCACCTGCACCAGGACTTCCTAACAGTCTTAAATTCTTTCATTTCTTTCTTTTTTTTTTTTATGATTTATTTATTTATTTTAGAGAGGAGAAAGCATGCGCATGAGCAGAGGGGCAGAGAGAGAGGAAGAGAGAACCTCAAGCAGACGCTTCGCTGAGCGCAGAGCCTGATGCAGGGCTTGACCTCACAGCCCTGAGATCATGACCTGAGCGAAAACCAAGAGCTGAATGCTTAACTTACTGCACCACCCAGGTGCCCCCCACAGTCTTAAATTCTTATCCTTATGACCACAGACCATGCTGAGCTCATTCATCTTTGCCCACTGCCAGCTCCAACTTCCAGAATCACTTTCTCCTAGTGTTTCTCTCCTTTCCGCTTGTCTTTTGTTTATATCTGAGTTTAAATGAGCAATTCCTTGAAATCCTGAGAGAGATCACGATCAGGAAGGCAAGTCAACAATCTTCCCACACATTCCGCCTTCAGTTAAAATGAGTTCTGGCCAAAAGATGTCCAGGGATAGCCCGGCATCACCCCTACAGCTTGCCCCTGTGCCCACTGTGTGATTTGTTCAAAAACACAATATTCTTTGCTACTCGCAGGAAGACTGTGCCTTTGACAATCAACTTCCTGGGAGCGGTCGCGGGTCTCCCACCCACTGCATGTTCCCCAGATGATACACTGTCGGAGCCCCTCTCAGCTTTACACAAAGCTCCTCAAGGGACACCAACCCTGAGACCAATGGGTTTCTGTGCAGTGTTAAATTTTCCTGACATATACTGCCTTGCTCCCCCTCTTCCTCCAAACAACTCAACGCTGCCCACATACCACAACACACGGTGTCCCACAAATCTCAGAGATACCGCTGAAGCTGTAGCTGCGTCCTCGAGTCACAAGTACTCTGTTTATTACAAAGAATATTCCAAATATGAGTATTCAGGGATGTCGTCTTTCTCACCCCTTCCCAGTTACTTCCGCCCATAAATGGGTCAGTACCTTCTTCACTACTCTTTCTATCCCTCTGACATCATCCTCATATGAACTTGTGATAACTGGATTGCTAAGCAACAAATTTCAATTCAACAATCTTTGCTGGAACTCTCTGTATAATGTGTTATTTCCTTCTCTGTCTGACTATACTTATTCCTCATTTGGTTTCTTCCCTCTGCCGAGAGCTTCTGCTTCTGGCTGCTAGTTCTACAGAGGCATTATGTCCACGCATTTCCAAGAAAGCACAGATCTGAGCTTAGTTCCACACCACACGGCACATGGGCTTTGTGGAAGCTTAGTTTTTTAAATATAATGTTCAACTTACTTCAGAAGTTTAGGGGTTTTATTGAACGTGGCTTATCAGACATCAAAACCTACAAACAACAGAAATTCTACTGCCTTTTTTACATGCATTTGCAAAGTGGTGGTGGTGGGTGTGTGGGTGTTACACAAAGCGGATTCTCTTGTGACTGGGATTAGATTTTGTTTAGATCTGTAAAGTATATATATATTCCATGTAAAACTTAAAATACTTGAGCATGAAAACCCATCCTAAAACTTCATTTAAAAAATGTATACAGTAGACACATGTAGGGTATCTGGAATTTGGGAACTGCTTTTGTATACATATGAAGTTAGGAATGAGGCTCACTCTCGCTCTTAGGAAAAGAAAAGGTTTTTTTCTCTTCCCATTGCCCATACAACTGCTCGACAATCCCCAGAGGCAGGGAGAGTATTACAAACCAGCAGTCATCCCATGCCAACAGGCTGGGTGTCCTCACCTCTGTGTTTCCGCTGCCTGGTTCCCCCTTCTCTACTGTCTGTCCTGACTCATTAAAGTGACTGACCGGCAATACAGGCGTGCTTGGGTCTCCCGTAGTCCCTAAAAGCTTTGGAGTCACTTAAAAAATGTATATGCCATTAAAAGAAATTTGAGATATTTTTGTTGAAAAGAAATCACTGAACTGATGTCTATGAGATAGTTCAATAACCATTTACCAAGTGCTTATGGTGGTACAACACATGCTCAACTGAGCACCACAGACAGAACACAAACATGGTATGATGATTCCCATCCTCAACAAGACATGTTAAGAAGCACTTCCATCCAGAGTGTGCAAACCTCCATGGGAAGGCCAATGTCTAGTGTACTGAGAAGGAAAGGGACGACGTGAGTCTTCTCGGTGAGAGAAATCACCCTGCCATCGGTTTTCCTTTATTCCCCCCACAGCTGTAGGATTACAAGGGCTATGAGGGTTCCCCCTTAAAAAGAAGAGGAGATTCAAGCTGAGAAGGCGCATGACCTGCCCCAGGTCCCCCGACATGGACATGAGTTACATACTGAACTCCAAAAGAGGAGTAGGGGTCCCTCGGAGAGCCAAAGTGGAAGAGAACATGATTTAGGCAGAGGGCAAAGTGTGGTGGGGTGAAAGTGCCCAGTCGCTTAAGAGAAAGGCAAGTAGCCCCACCTGGCTTGAGTGCAGTGTCACCAGAGGGAAATGGAGGTCAGAATGTCAAATTTGGACACGAAGCACACAAAGGTACAGATGAAGACATATATGAAGTCTCATGCACAAACCCTAGTAACATTATTAACTAAACTACCCAATATGGTAGTATTAACTAATGTTTATACTTAGGCAGCTCTTCTTGCCCACAGCCCTGTCTCTGTGTTTTAATAAAAACACCTTTTCGCACCAGAAAAAAAAAAAAAGTTTACATTTAAAAAGGAACGTTCTATTTTTATACTTTACCTTCATGCCTTCAGATTTCCTGCAGAAGTTAGAAAAGGCACCACCATGAGCAAGTCAATTATAAAATACCAAGTGTTTCTTCTTAGACAAATATTTCTGGAAGCATATATGTCAGCAATACCATTTATCTGACAGAATCATTTTCTTACTAAATCTTGGAACACAGCCCTTGGTAATTACTGGGAGGGGAAGGGAGAAGTGGCTTATGAGATTTGACAGCTGTTTTCTAAAGACTGGAGCAGCTTGAGAAAATTTTTCCCATCCATTATTAAATGACACTTGGAGACAATCATGGGAACACAAACAATAGCTTTGTACCCAAGCTAGTGCCCAGGCCAGTGACACAGGATTATTCTTTGTAAAAATAAATAAATAAATAGGAAAGGAAAAGAGCAATACTAAGGTTAAAAAAAAAAAAAAAAGAGGAAAAAGAAAAAGGAAACCTCTGGTTCCCTAATTCCACTGTGGAAACCAGAGGGAATGGACATGGGCATTTCTCCAGATTCTTGCTGTGAAGGAAAGACAAAGCCCCCCCCCCCCCCATGATAGCTGCACCTTCGGATGCTGATAGCATCACACCCCTATTTGTCAGTTTCTGAGTCTCCCACTGGCCATGCTCCTCCCACAAGAGCCTTCCTCGTGAGCACGCCCATGAAGGCCCGGAGTGCCGGGGAGAACACTGCTGGGCCCTGAACCAGGGAAGGCCTGTGCTGTTTGCTGCCTGGCTATGGCCTCTTGGCTCAGATCATTCTTTCATTAAAGACCCCATAGGGTCCTACCCTGGTCCTCCACTGAGGACCAGAACTGTGAGCTGGGACTACCACCAAAGCACCACCACTGGCCAGGGCCATCTCAAGCTAGTCAGTGTAGGATGTAACTTCTGATAGGGCTTCTAACCTCCATCACACATAAAAAACTCCATTGTTTGTTTGTCAGAATATGAAAATAAAAGTTAAAAAAGAAAAAAAGCCCAAGTAAAATCACAGAAAGCTATATGGTAGAAGAGAAAAGCCACCTATACAGCCATCCTTCAGAGACAACCATGGCTGCCATTTTGGTGTATATCCCTCTCTTTCCATCTGGCTAGCTATTTGCCTATCAATTTCTTCATTTATACACAAAAAGAAATATATAAAATATTTTCTTCTCAAAAATGACGTCACATAGATACACTTTCACTTCCTTAACAATATAGTGTGTACACCTTCCTAAGTGATTACATTTGGACCGACGTCGTGATTATTAAGAACTACATGATAGTCCAGTGCAAGAAAACTGTCATCTATTTAACTAAAGGTGACTAAAGTTTTCAAAAAGCGAAACAAAGTAAGATGACTTTTTATTCTACAAGCAAGGGAGAAACGTGACAATAATTACTGTATGATGACATGTTGTATATGATAACACTCACTATTAGTAAGTAATCATTTTTAAGAGATGCTAATTACGGCTCTATTTAGAATTTTGAAAAATCAGAAGGAAGAGAAGTAAGAATAAGGCAAAAATGAACTTCTAACAGCCAGTCCTGAGTTCTAAGCAAAGTGACATTTTTACTTTGACACGTGGAGTTTCTTCCCCCCCCAAATAAAAAACTAAGATGGTAAAGGTCCTCTGATACAGAATAACTAGAGGCTGGCTCTTGGCCATTCTTTTCATTTCATTATTTTTTAATACCCTCAGTTCTTTCTCATTCACAGAATTTTCCCAGAAAACGTCCGAAGTTTTTATGTCCCTCGCAAAGGAAATGTCCTTAGCAAAGGAAATCAGTTTTGTGAGTTTCAAAAGGAACCCATTATGATGGAACACTAAACAGCGCAGTGATAGAAGATTCTCAGCCGGGCTGCCCCAGCCACTGCTTGGCCTCTCTTCTCCACCTTGCTGTGGGCTGAACGGCATCCCCAAACACATCTGCTAAAGTCCTAACCCCTGGTACCTATGGATGCAGGGTCTTTCCAGACGTAATCAAGAGAAGATGAAGTCACTGCAGTTGGCCCTAATCCAGCATGACACATTCCTTTAGAAGAAGGACACCACACCAGAAACTCACAGGAAGGTGTCCACGGGGAGCCTGAGGCTGTCACTGGATGGATGCCGTCACAAGCTGAGGAATGCCTGGGGTCATCAGAGATGAAGGAACCAAGGAAGGATCCTCCCCCCACAGATTTTGGAGCAAGTGCAGCCCTGCCAATGTCTTGGTTTTGGAGTGCTAGCCTCCAGAACTGCGAGGGAAGACATTTCCGTGGGTTTAAGCCACCCAGTCTGTGGCACTTTGTTTTGGCAGCTCTAGGAAACTCACACGCTCATGGGTATAGGTAAAGCATTGAAACAATGCTTGTAATCAGGAAGCACTATGTAGGGTACTGTCCTTCCCTTCCATCACCCACTCAGGTAATGGTACCTGAGTCACTCCATTGTGCAGGTCGGAAACCTGGGGGTTATTTATCTGAGACTGCTACCTGTCCACTGCTCTCTCCTTTCACCCTTCTCCCAATCGGAAACCCCAGACAGAGGAACGGTGGGTCCCCTGATGTGACCCCAATTAGTCCCCTTCTCCCTCTGCCACTTATCCTAGCTTTGCCAAGTCCTTTCCCATCTCTTGCCAGTGGTCCCTCCACTGTCTCCTTCCTCTGAAGGCTCACCTCTACCCTCATGCCACCCTCCACAGCACCACCAAAAACATCATTTGAAGAATTCAAATTAACCAGGATACCCTTCAATTTTAAATCTCTTCTTCCTTCCCAAGGACACGAGGCAAAGTTCCACGCTCCCCCAACTGGCCCTATGACGTTCAAGCGGAGCCCACGCCCCATCCCCACCAAACACCTTCTGTCTCTCAGGTGTGAAAATAACAAGAAAGGCTTTGAGACTCACTTCCGGAAGTCTGCCAGTAACTTGAGCATGTCATCATTGGAGAGCTTATTGCTATCTTGCCTGTAAAGAGCAGAGAATCTGGCATTTTTGTCAAGGTTTCCAGATGCATCCTTAAACAATGTCCTGAAATAGCCAAACAACATTTCTTAAGTGAGTTTCCAAAAGGCCAAAATAAATCCACAACTTAACTTTGGTTTCCACGTGAAGACCAATTATTATTCCATTGGCTGTATGTAGCTAACAGAAATTTCATTATCTAAAAACACGGAAGACATTTATGAGGATGAACACAACTAACTCAATTTACATAGAAAACATTTCCAGCATATGGCTCGTGCTTAGGGAACAACATACACAGTGAAATGCTTCAGAAGCAGAGCTCACAATTAAGGATGATCTGCAGGGACGACCCCCCACCCCGCCCCGCCACAACAGCCCACTCCCTTCCCTCCGCCCGGGCCGCTGCCCAAGCTGACCTCGGGACATGTGGAGGGAGCCCGGGATACCAGTCCCCACACAGCTCTCCTCCAGCCAGCACCTTTCCTCTCTGCGACTCCACTAAGGGATTATTCAGATAGGGAGGGGCCTTTTGTATTTTTCAGTTTTACACATTTAAATCCTCTTTGTCTCTTAACAATAAACAGAATAGACCTATCGATCTATATACCTCTCTTCATATATCTGTATCTATATCAAACGTATAGAAGATGTTGTCCTTACCTTGCTGCCCACGCAAATGGCATTCTGTACTGGCCTAGTCTTTGGCATGCCTGCTTGGCATTCTTCAGCACTTTCTGAGCAACCTTGAAGACATCAGAATCAAGCCATGAGATGCTGCATCCCACTGCCAGGACTGTGGTCTAAAGAGCCATCATCCCATGTTCATTAAACAAGCTCTTATCAGAGTACCAGATGCTTGGAAAAGCACAGTGACGGCTCATGAATATGGCTGGATTTATACGAGGTCCAGAGCATTCTGTTTAATGCAGTCGTTAGCAGTGATGTTCAAAGAATGAGGACTGTTTCTCGGCATGACCAGGGAGCTTGCCAGGAATGCAGAGTCTCGGGCCCCACCGCAGACCTGCCAGGTCAGAACCTGCATTCTGAGCAGACCCCCGGGATCCATGCGCACCAGCTCTGACGAGGGCTCATCTTCCAGATGGGAAGGAGAAAAGAGCGGTTTGTCTCGAAGTCAAACTGATACCTGCTGTGGGACCCCAGGCCATTAAACCTCTCTGGGCTCCACTTTCCCCACCTCAAGACAGAAGGGCATGGGCCATAATACTTTTCATTACCCCTCCCAGTTCCCAGACATCATGATTCCACCATAACTGTGTGGTGGGAATCGTCGCCCCTATGAGTGACTTAGAAACGTGTCCTGATTGAAACACGCCCGTAGCTCACCCAGCTCCTCCCCTTCTTCCAAATGGGCACGTTCTTGTGGGGATCTGGGGTACACAGCCATAGGTAAAATGGCCTACCTTCCTGGAGGGGTAATTTCACTCAAACATTTTCGGACAGAAACTATCATTTTTAGGTTCTAATAATACGGACTACACTGTGAAGTAAAATGTAATATTTGCATAAAATTTAAAGCTAAAACACAGGCTTCAAGTAAGTTGCACTGTTCCCTGCAGCAAACAGGGTCTGAGCTCACAGACTTACTGGGGGTGCAAATGGAACATGAGGTATGCAAAAGACTGAAACACTCATTTCTGCCCTCTAGGGTTTTTTTCCTCCCTCCCTCCCTCCCTTTCCTACTCTCCCTCCTCTTCCTGCCTTCCTCCCTCTCTTCCTTCCTTTCTTTCTTTCTTTTTCTTCCTTCTTCTCTTTTAATCTATTCATGGCGGACACCTACGGAGACTTTCCATAAAAGTTTCCTCCTCCAAGACAAAATTTAATCTAAACGATGTTCCAGACCATCTTGGAAAACAGGAATAAGTAATTTTGACACACATTAGAAAGCCATCCCTCAGTAATATCTCTGCCAAAACTTTTATTCTGATAAAAAATGGCTGATATAAAACAGATATAAAATGGTTGATACAAAATCTATTCTGATATAAAATGCTAATCTCTGCCTTAATACTTCGGAGGTGTGAATGCGTGGAATAATGCACACATGGCTGAGCTTTCCGTTCCGTAAGTAAAGAAGGAAGAGCAGACTTGCACAGATGCTCAACGGACACTGGGAAGCGTGAGTAGAGCATAAAGTTGAGCCCAAAGGGAATGTGATTTTGCAGGAACATGAGCTGCCAAATTTCAAACTGTGCACGTGGCAGGCAGAAGAGCAAAGATGGTGCATGTAGGCCCTGGAAATGAGTTACATACACAGGGGCGTAGACCTTACTTGGGCCTTCACTGCTTATTAACCAAAACACAGCATGGAGGACATTAGGGGAAGGAAGGGAAAAATGAAGCAGGGGAAGTCAAAGGGGGAGACGAACCACGAGAGACAGTGGATTCCGGGAAACAAACTGAGGGTTTCAGAAGGTATAGGGGGTGAGGGGATGGGTGAGTCCGGTCGTGGATATCAAGGAGGGCACAGGTGGCATGGAGCATTGGGTGTTCTACGCAAACACTGAATCATGGAACACGACATCAAAAACTAATGATGTACTGTAACATAATAAAAAAACAAATAAACAAACACAGGAGCTAAAAGAGCTTCTCATGCAAGGTTTTACAAACTTGATTTAAAAAATAAAATAGCTTCTTTCCAGGGACTAAACTTTACTCAGCTTTCATCAGCCAGAAAGGCATATTGTTGGAAGCAGTGCGCCCGGGAAGCTGGGCTTTCCCTGGCTGAGGGTGACAAGTGATAATGGTGTCCAGTGCATGTCACTGATCTGCAGCCTCGCCGGCAATGTCTCATATGTTATCTGCGCAGTCCCAGAACTGTTCCTGAGAGCGACCTGAGCGGGGAGCAGTATCATCCTTCAAGTACAGATGGCTCACCAGAGCCCAGAGAGGTGACACAACTTCTCCAAAGCAGCCAGCCTTGTTAGCACTCAGGACCCAGGTCTCTGACTCCTAGAACCTGCTCTTTAACAACCGCCCTCCATCCTGGGGACACCCCTGTGCTGTGTGGGGGGCCGCAGACAGGAAGAGGGGAAGCTCTGAAGCAACTCGGTCATTGTCCTTCAGAGCCAGGGGAGTGTCCCCTCCTGCTGTGGACCAGTCCTTGACAACAGAGCAGGGTCATCTCTCAGACGGACCACTTGTAAAAATTAATGTCAGACCAGCACAGATGGCACTCAAATGCTCACTCTACCAGGTAGCTCTATGTGCTAGAAGGTGACAGGCAAGTGCCTTTGGTCACAAGAGCTGTGGGACACTGAGCATGTAACTAAACCTTGGTAAACCCCAGTTTTCTGATGCCTGAAAGGAGATCTGGGACTAGATAACCTCTGAGATTCAAGTCTGCATGTGTCCACAGCGAGGCACTCTCCAACTAAGAAGCACACACCAAAGAAAGGAAACACACCAAAAACACATCTTGCGTGTTTCCCTTCCCTCTTCTATGGGAGTCACACCACCTCTGCCACCATAACCTGTCCCATAGGACCATACAGGGGACTGAAGCACTGGCCTTACTGGCCAGACCACCTGCGCCAGACCCTTCCCTCGTGCAGCCTCCATGTACATTTCAGCATAAACGGACCCAAAGGGAATTCCAGAATCCAAGAGGCACATCAACAGCTTTGGCAATTATTTTAGGATGTCTGGGCAACTGAAACATTTTATATACATACTACTTTTCACTGAAAACTGGACACACCAGGTTAGGTGGAATAGTAAATCTATGTAAGTAAATCTATGTAAGGAAGTACATCTTCCAGAATATAAATACAGCCCAACTCTGATTTCTTTAAGCATTTCTGTTTTGACAGACAGACCTTTTTTCCAATTGCTCTTCATCATCACAAAGCGTGAAAGTCAGCCGTACCTTGGAAGAGTCTGAACTTTTCATGTAGGGCTCGGCGCCGTGCGTGATGCTGCCCTGGAGCACTTTCTCAATTCTAGCCACGAGGAATATATCAGGGTGAGGACACGTGACTGAGAATATCCCCTAGGGAACAAACGGTTTTCTTTAGTGGGTCAATGTCACAGCCACGTTAAACAAAGCCCCTGAACATTAAACCTGCTAAAGCAGCAAAGAGGGCGGACACAGTACAGCCCCTTAGGGGCACCTGGTGCTTGTCACTAGGTCATCGTCCGACCAAAGAGGCGATTTGGCAGGACGCCTGAGGGGCTCAGTCGGTGAAGCATCTGTCTTGGGCTCAGGTCATGATCCCGGGGTCCTGGGATCAAGGCCCGCATCAGGCCCCCTGCTGCGAGAGGGGGCCTGCTGCTCCCTCTCCCTCTGCCTGCTGCTCCCCTTGCTTGTGCTCTCCCCCAACCCAGTAAAAAAAAAAAATTAAATTAAAAGAAGGCAATATGGCAGCGGGGGGAGCAACTAGCAGAAAGTTTAGAAAAAAAGAAATGACAAGTCAAATGCCATTTCTTGTCCTCTCAGCTAATCACATACGCAGTCAATAAACCCCACAGTCTCGTTCGACCCAGCTGTGCACTGCAGCGTCTCGCCACGCGTTCACAGCACGTGCGAGGTTAGTCACAGCAGGACCACTGCTGGGCGCGAGTCCCCCACCTGCTTCGGATACTGCATGGAGGCTTCATGAAGGATGTCCTGAAGGGTAGGCGAGCTCTGCCTGCCACCGTTCATCACAGCCGGGCACGTGGGGGCCAGCATCTGCCTCACGGAGAAATGGTTCAGGTCCACGTGGAAATCGGCAGAAATCTTTCGGTTGTATTTTATGTCGAACAGGGACAGAGTAACAAAGAAGGGCTCTACCTGAACAAAACAAAACCATCCAGACCATCACTACGGCTCCAACTCTCGGGGGAAAAGAGCGTTGCTATCGAAGAAGAAATTATTCAACCTATTTGTAAGGGTTGCTATAAATCACTATCAAAGAGAAAGGCTCCGTCCCTATCTTTTGTCATGAACATCCCAACTCTGAGGCTGAACAACCCCCGGCATCCTGACCTAAACACTGCATTTCTCCATCAGGAACTAGGATTTTCGGTCCAGACCACACTGCAATCGGCACATTGGTGACCTCTGAACAGTTTTGTAAATTATTTTTTAAAAGGGAAAAAATTACAGGGGCACCTGGGTGGCTCAGTGGGTTAAAGCCTCTGCCTTCGGCTTGGGTCATGATCCCAGGGTCCTAGGATCAAGCCCTGCATCCGGCGTTCTGCTCAGCGGGAAGCCTGCTTCCCTTCCTCTCTCTCTGCCCGCCTCTCTGCCTACTTGTGATCTCTGTCTGTCAAATAAATAAATAAAAATCTTTAAGAAATAAAAAAAAATTTTTTTAAAGGGAAAATTACATTTGTGGTGGGTCCTTCTTCATTTTCTGCAACACAGCATTGTAAATTGAAAGATAAATCATTGCACTTGACAAGAATTCTCTTCCCAAACTTCTCTTCAAATGGCTTCACTTCGGGTTCAGCTGATGTGAAGTCAAGCTTCTTTAAAAGAAAATGTACAAAAATATATTATGCTCACATTAAAAAAAAACTCCTAATAAACACATCCTAAGGAAATGCTGTAAAATATGGAAAAGATATATATATATACATATATATACATACTCATTTAATCACAACAGTGTTACTGTTTTGTAAGTTTATATAGCTTATAATAATGATTAGATAAATGATGGTATGCCTACTCAATGGGTTATTATACAGAGCTTAGAAATTATGGTTATGAACAACTTAGGTGTCCATCAACAAATAAATAAACAAAATCTGGTTTATTGCCCATACTGTGGAGTATTAGCCCTAAAAAGGAAGGAAATTCTGACACACACTACAATATGGATGGACCTTGAAAAACACCACGCTCAATAATCCAGACACGAAGACTGCAAACAAAAGGGGGAAAAATACAGCAGAACCGTCATGCCCTGGGGGCAGCTCTGGAGGTCCTTACCACGCCGGGTTTGGACTTTTGGGGTCACAGATGTGGCTCGTATGTGCCTTGGACAAGTCAGGAAACACCACTGCCTGCAGGGAATCTGCAATGATGCTTATAATTTTCTGACGGTCATTTTATGGGGTAAATTATATGTTCTTTGTGGACTCGAGGACATCCTGCATAGATCGCTCAGTTTTCAACAATCTACTAAATATGAAACACTCACAGTCATTGTGGTATGGTGATGAGATTATGGTTGTTTTTTATTTTCCCTTTTCCCCTGAATTTCCTATATTGTTGTTATGTTGCTTATAAATCCAAAGTAAACAAACATGCAAACACATAAATAAATGAAACATATCATCTGTCAAACATTTTCTTTCCCTGGCTTAGTTTTCAAATGTGAACATTAAAAAATAGTTCGTACCTGGGCATCTGGGTCCAAGTAAAAAAGTTTAACTCTGCTTTCACTTTTCAGTTTGATTTCTGCTTCTCTGGTACTCTGACAACAAGAGAAACAAAAAATAAAAAAATCACATTAAAAAAAACCCTCTTCTTACAGAGGTGTTTGAACATATCTGTCCCATCGGGAAGAGCGAGGCCACCAGACAACTCCACTCTCATTCTGGAGAGTCAACGGCACATCAAGGAACAGCGACAGACTGTCAAGTGGGCAGCACACGAGAAGACCTGATCCTAGAGGGTCAAAAACAATCAAAGAAAGCGGAAGAGAATAATTAAGCATTACTATTACGAAAGGCTCCGTAAAGCCAAGGAAGAGGAGACAGTCTCTGAATAAAGGGGTGGCTCTGAAGCACAAAATTTAGGAAAACATGAGCATTTGGGGCTGAATGAAAAGGCTGCACAGCACAGATAGACAAAGAATGGAAATGAGCCCAGATGGCAGAAAGAATTTTGGGTCCACCGAAGACTGAGGTATAAGCCCAGAAGGGAGTATGTTTTGAATGGTGGGAAAGAGAAACTGACAGATCTTGAATGACTGCCATCGGTGTCTACGGCAGGCAGGAGGGGGCACTGCTGATCCATTCAATAAAGACTTACTGAGAACCTCTAATGTGTCAGGCACTAGGGACACAAACATGAATGCAACACAGCAACTATCCCCAAGGAATACCAGCGAAGAAGACAGATTATAAACAGGCGATAAGAATGGCAGAGATAGCATACGGCACAGTGAGTGCTAACCTGGCCCAGGGGATGGCAGTGAGGGAAGAGGTTCCAGAAGAAGGCCCACCTTGAAATCCAAGAACATCTGGCAGGAAAGAAGGGAGTTGTGGGAGGAGGTTCCTGTAGGTACAAAGCTACAGTCTCCCCTGAGCAATGGTTAAGTTGTTTATTACGACTGAATGCTGGGGCATGACGGGAAAAGTAAAGAGAAATGAATCTGGGATTTGTAGGTTGGGGACTGTAGATCTTCTTCAGAAACCACAAAATCCAAATGCACTATTTTTAAGCAAAGGAATAAAATAACCAGATTCTGCTTTTTAAAAGAACCCCTTGGGCAGGACTGAGGCAGTGGGTTATAAGGGTTAAGGCCAAGAGGCCCAAATGGGCTCTTTATCACAGCTGCCTCCCCCCCATCCCACAGCAGAGCCCACCTATAACAAAGCCTAGTCCTCACGTGGGTAGCCATTAACTGAGATCGGTAAGTCAGGAGGAAGGGGTTTTTGGAGGTGACCGAGCACGGAAATAAATGCCTGTGGACAGAGAAATGGCACATAAGCATGAGGCAGGGAGGAAGGCTGAAATTACAGACTTGGAGAACATCAGTCTAGAGGTGGGGACAGAGAAGCCTCAGAGTGGCTGAAACTCCCTGGGGGAGAATTTGAAGGGGTTTGAAGACAGAAGCCCCGGGGCCCCGACACCGAAGGGATGGTGAGAAGAGAAGCCACAGAGGAAGTGGGACAAAGGGAGGCAGAGACAGGAGCTGGAGAAGTGGAATTTGGGAACAGAAAGACATTTCGAAGACATTCACAAGATGGAAGTCATTGCCAACCACATTATTTTTCATACTCGGTGCCTCTAAATCTGTGTCCTGTTCCTATTACCCTCAATCTCCATGGTTAAGTCCACAGATTCGGAATAGGATGCCCTCACTTACCTGTTCTATCCCCACAGACCGACTCACATCTCAGCCTGTGATGCGCCAGTGACAGCCACTGCCGCATCCGTGGGGAGGGTGGGGAAGGTGTCCTGTCCTCTCTGCTGGTGGCTGAACTTGATCTATTAATTATATTGCTGGATCTCAGCTCATGAGAAACTGAGCAGCTTCCTAAAATTCTCAGTCATGAAGCTGTCACAAGAGGTTGGTTCTCAGCAATGACCCAAACTCTACCACGACCAGATCTGAAAACCAGCTGTCTCTGTCTAGCAAAATGAAAGGACCACCAGAATACCAACTAAGAAACTGCGTCCTAGTTCTAGCTCACTTGTCACCTAGCTATGTGAACGTGAGCAAGCCGCTTAACCTCTCTGAACTCCACTTCCATTTCTAAGTAAAAATGTTGAATGAGATGACGGATGGAGTCTCTTCGCACAGCAAAGTTTATCTTGATCTTCTCAGCGGGAGCTTTAAGGCTTCTAGAGGTGAGCATTCCTACATTCCTACAAATCGTTCGATATGAGCTGACGCAGGCTCTCTCCACACACGGGACGGACAACTTTTTGACTCCATCTTGCCAATCACCGCTCCTAACTTTTCACATCAAAAGAGCCGAACATGTGCGTGCAGAATATACTTAGCTGGACCCAAAGAATTTGCTCTACTTTGTATACAACCCATGATGTTTCCTACCAAAAATGTCAGTACTAGGTGCTGCAAGCCACCACCACCAGTCACGCATTCTACTTCTGAATTCCTGCTCGAGTCTTCAACAAAGGCAGATCCTGTGATCTCAGACAGTACAACAGAGCGATGGATTCTTAACGCAGATACAGTTCCTAGAGGGTTTCTCAAAGACGCCTGTCAAAGCTGACTGTATCTGAGATCAGAAATGAACACAGCACAGATGACTGCTATGAGGTCCGTACAATAGAGGACAACCAGGGATGCAGACATATTAAAAGAAAAAAAAAAACAAAAACTAGCCAAAATAGACTCAAAGCATCCTGATGTTGCCACTAATATCCAAGGGACAGATTCTTCACTAGAGAAGCCATTTAATGGGAAAGAAGGGACAACGTCAGAAGCAAAAATGACCTAAAAGCCTATCATCTACCTTAGATACATTGACAGCTCCACTATGTCACTGATTAAAAGCAAACTCAAAGCTCCTTAAAAGTTCCTCCCATTCCTCCCAAGGCTTACAACAAATGCATTAAACAGAGGGGACGCCTGATAAATAGTGTTTGAAGGAATCACCAAGTAAAACATAGGCAGAAAGAAAATGTGGCTCAGGAAAGGCAGGGCTTTGCCCCAGAGCCAGGGAATAACAATTATCTGGAAGGGTCACAATGATAAAAAGCAAATATATATTCCTAAGAGCCAGTATCTCCACGCTAATATCCCAAATGCACATGTAAAACTTGTACAACCTCGGGGGGCGGGTCCTAGTATGATCCCTGTTTAGAAAAGGAGACACTGATGGGGCGCCTGGGTGGTGGCTCAGTAGTTGAGCCTCTGCCTTTGGCTCTGGTTGTGGTCTCAGGGTCCTGGGATTGAACCCCGCATTGGGCTCTCTGCTCAGTGGGGAGTCTGCTCCCCCCTCTTTCTCTGCCTGCCTCTCTGCCTAGTTGTGATTTCTGTCAAATAAATAAATAAATCTTAAAAAAAAGGAAAGAAAGGAAGAAAGGAAGAAAGAAAGAAAGAAAGAAAGAAAGGAAGGAAGGAAGGAAGGAAGGAAGGAAGAAGGGGAGAAACTGAGCCACAAGGGATAAATACTTTGCTTAAGAATTCAACACAATAGGGGCACCTGGGTGGCTCAGTGGGTTAAAGCCTCTGCCTTCAGCTCAGGTCATGATTCCAGGGTCCTGGGATCGAGCTCCGTATCGGGCTCTCTGCTCAGCAGGGAGCCTGCTTCCCCCTCTCTCTCTGCCTGCCCCTCTGCCTACTTGTGATCTCTGTCAAATAAAGAAATAAAATCTTAAATTAAAAAAAAAAGGAATTCAACACAATTTAAAAAATTTTTTAAAAAAAGATGGAGGAAGAGATCTACAAGCCAATAAAACACCCAAGATTGCCTGCAAACCACAAGACGATCTTTTAACTTTGACAGATCTGAGAGGGACAAACAGCCACAACTTGATCCTGTACTTCTAGCCTCCAGAACTGTGGGACAATAAATTTTTGTTGTATAAGAAAAAAAAAAAAAAAAGAGTTCAACACAATAAATAGAAGCCTGACTTCTGAGTCTGTGTGGCGTTAAGGCAGACTCTTCAACTATTCGACAAGGAAAAAGAATAAAGTATATGAACAGCCAAGTCAGAGAGGAAGAAACACAACATCTGAAAATCGAAAAATCTCACTATTAAGCAGCAAAACACAAATGAAAGCAGTGAAATACCATTCTCACTCTCCTGGGGAGGACATAGAAAAAATGGGAATGTGAACTGTTATAACATTCTGGGAAGCAACCTGGCAATATTTAAAGCATTAAAAACACAATGACCTCTGACCTAGAGATCCCATTTTGCAGACCATCCCTATTGAAATAAGAAAACGAGTATTTAAGCTTATGATATGCCATGTTGTGGGGAGCCTGGGTGGCTCAGTCGCTTAAGTGTCTGACTTCAGCTCAGGTCATGATCTCAGGGTCCTGCGATGAAGTCCCTTGTCAGGTTCCCTGCTCAGTGGGGAATCTGCTAGTCTCTCTCCCCTAACCCTGCCCCCTGCTCATGCTCTCTCTCTCAAATAAACACATAAAATCTTTTTAAAAATGTGTCATGTTGTTTATTACGTACTGTTTATAGAGGCTTAAAAAGGAAAATAACCCAAATGTTCATGAATATGAAGGAGGTAAATAAAGTTCAAAATATCCACATTTAGAATATTATACAGCTATGAACACCAAGTAAACTCGACCTTTATGGCCCCCAAAGGGCATCTTTACAAGATTTTTAAGTGACAGAACAAGTTTCAGAGTAATGTATATACCATGCGCACATTTTTTTAAAAAAACTAAAACCATCATATACGTGTGTGTATTTCCATGAGCAATCAGTTTGATGCAACAGGAATTACTACAGATTAGTAACACTCTGTGTTCTCCAGGATGTGGGGATGGACCATGAAGGGAAAGAGTAACTCTATACAGCTTTGGATATTTTTACTTATCATAGCAAACACCTTTATTTTTACTTAAATTTTAGTAAAGATAATAAAATAAACTCCTATAATGAGTACTTTCGCAATCTAAGGGCCCACAAAGTATAGCCATAAAAAAACATTATCCCACAGTCTACTTGTTCAGCGCTTCTTGAAGTGACAGAAACCAGCTCTGCTCTTAAAATAATCCATGGTCAGTCCAATGTTGTGGAGGTAGGAAGAATGGGGCTGGCTTTTCCCCAGACCTTGTCACTGCTGTCCTGCTCACAACCCATCTAATTACTATGGGTTCAGAAGAAAGGAAAACATGAAGAAAATGGACAATGACAGAGCCGTTTTCTGTGAAAACTGGTACTTGCTCAGAAGTCAAAGAGAATGACTCATCTAAAACAAAGGCTATTCCCCTCAATCCTGTGAACCCTAAGTTTAACCACTAACAGCCCACCCTCACAATGTTTTCTTCCTTGTCTAAGAAGCAGTTATGGGGGCACCTGGGTGGCTTAGTTGGTTAAGCGTCCAACTCTTGATCTCAGCTCAGGTCATGATCTCAGGATCATGAGATCGAGCCCCTTGTCAGACTCCATACTCAGCGTGGAGTCTGCTTGTCCCTCTCCCTCTGCTCCCTGCCCTCACTCACACCTCTCTCTTCCTCTCTCGCAAATAAATAAATAAATAAATAAATAAATAAATAACATCTTTTTTAAAAAGCAGCAGCAGCAGCGATTATGGACCATGCATTCAAGGGGTTTCCAGAAGGACTGCTGTAGGCTTGCATACTCTGTGTCTTAAATTTATCTCTGAGCAAGCAAAACAATTAAAATCCAATAACCATGGCCAGCAGCATCTTATTTTGAAGACGAGTTATCAGAAAAACACTGTGTTGACTGTTGGTTCAGTTAAACATAATGGGTTGGAACAAGAAGACTTAGCAAACTCCTTGGAGGCCAGAATCTATATTTAAAGAGCCGTCAGGACTTGTTTCTACTACTTCCAAGATATCTAACTCCCCACAGCCATTACCTCTTCCTCTGCCTCACAAAGCAATAATAAAGCATCTAGAATAAGGAGGCCTCGGGTGCCTGGGTGGCTCAGTCAGTTAAGCATTGGACCCTTGGTTTCAACTCAGGTCATGGTCTCAGGGTTGTGAGATGGAGCCCCATGTCGGGCTGCACGCTCAGTACAGAATCGGGTTGGAGATTTTCTCCCTCTGGCCCTCCCCTCCAATTGCACTTTCTCTCTCTCTCTCTCTCAAAATAATCTTTTTAAAAAATTAGAAAGAAAAAAAAAAAAGGAGGCGGCCCAAGAGAGGGAATGCCTCCCGACCTCACAAGCACAAGCCCCAGCCAACGGCCTTGTGTCATGATACAAGGACATCGTTGCCTGGATTAGGATACAGGGAAGGAAGCATCTATTCCAGATGTGGCTTAAAAAAGTCAGAGAAGGTATCTGCGAAACTGGCTGGCTGCCTCACCCTCACGCAACCTCAGTGAGACTATGAAGTTGGAGAACTAGGACTCCATCCTGTGTTCAGCTGTGGACGACTGACCTCGAAGAGAAGTTCACTCACTAAAAAGAAGTTACCAGCTAACTGAACACGAGCAATTTCGCATTAACAGTAAACAGAGCTCTTCTTTTAGAGCCACCTGGGGAGGCCAAGGGAAGGTGAGTTGCTGTTCTCTGAGTACCAAACAGCACAAAAAGAGAAAAGCTGTGAAGGAAAATAGACAGTGGGAGCACGAGGGTTTTCTTCTGACTTTCCTTAGGAGGTGATATATACGTGCCGAAGACAGGTATAAAGATATAAAGATAACCACAGAAAGAAATTACTAGATAAGTAGCCACTGGATTTACAACATGATTATATTACCCTTGACTATATAGGGAAGAAACCAATTAGGTAACTTTACAGTTTGTGTATTTAATAAAAATGTTGATAAGACTATGTGCTCTGAGGTGTGCCTGGGTGGCTCAGTTGGTTAAGCAGCTGTCTTCGGCCCAGGTCACAATCTCAGGGTCCCGAGCTCCTTGCTCAGCGGGCGCCTGCTTCTCCCTCTCCCTCTGCCTGCCGCTCCCCCTGCTTGTTCTCTGTCAGATGAATAAATAAAACCTTAAAAAACAAAACAAAAAGACTACATGCTCTGATACTACAAATGCTGTTACATTTACAACGAACATGTATTTGGTTCCATATTAGACAATAGGAGGAAAAGAACAAGTTTCAGGGCAGATACACTGGGTCTTCAATAAGAAAACAATAAAGATGTTCATTACCAAATGTACAAGCCACACAAGGGCCAAGAATACACAACATATTCTGAAAACCTAAGCCCATATCGCCCTTGCCATACGTCAAGGGCCCCTCCATTATATTCCAAAATGAGACCTCAGTTATTTTTGTACTAAAACAACTTCCTGTCACTCATATCCTGTTTGTTCTGTCTGGGTCACATTGGAAGACAAAAGCCGGGGCAACAGGATGAATGAAGCAGAAAGAAGGCTGCGCAGAGAGGAGCCCGCCACTCACTCCCACCACCAACATGCCCTGCCCTCTGCCGCGGCTCGAGTCCTTTCTCTGCAGCTTACTTCTCGTCTCCCTCTGGACCCTTCCCTACCCCTCTATTCCCAGTGCTGACCTCTTTGCCTCTTCATCCCGATTACACTGCCCTCCCTTGCCTAGGTGTGCACACAGGCTCTCCTTCCCCTCCCTTCCCCCTCTATGTCAACTTCGGATTCTGCAACTATGGAACCGTTCCTCCTAAGATTAAGAGGACCCATTATTAGTCAACTCCCTGCTTCCTTAACAGGCACAAAAGGCCCCCACCCTGAAACACTGGAGAGGGTTATAAACTAGGCTACAATTATCCTTATGCTGGGGGCAGAGTCAGGCCGGGGCTTCCCCAGCTGCCCCCCAACACCACTACCACACGCACCCGAGCATCACGAGCGGGACAGCAGCATGTGGACTGCGTGACGGCATGTCCTCAGTGTCTTTATTCTTTTAATTTCTCCCTTTGAAAAGTTACATGCTGCCCTTTATCTACCTTCTTAAATAGAAGTTTTTTGGGGTTTTTTTTTAAACACTTAAGAGCTAAGGGGGAAAATAACAACAGTGAAGCCCCTGATAATACTTTTTTTTGGGCTTTGACCATGACCACAGTGAGAAATACGTTTATATCACAACCCAATACATACACACATACCACATATGTACGTTTTTAAAAATATTATCTATCGCTGGGCTCCCTGGCTGCCTCAGCTGGTAGAGCATTTGACTCTTGATCTTGGGGTTGTGAATCTGAGCCCCCACTGGGCACAAAGATTACGTAATTAAAAAAAAAATTTTAATAGTACCTGTCATTATTGAGGGCAGCATAGTTAATGTTTTAAATTCAGTTCTATTCCATTTGTATTTAAAATATCTGGCGCACATAATGTTGAGCTAAAGAAGCCTGACGCGTACTATACAATCCACTAATAAGAAGAACTAGAACAGTCACAACTAATCCACAGAGACAGAGGTGAAAGCAATGGGGTAGCAGCTGGGACAGGTGGGAAAGACCGTCGGCTGAGGAGCCAGAAATGTGCTATGTGTGGGCCTGGGTGGTGGTTATGCAGGTGCAGAAATGTGAAATCCACTGAGTGATACAACTAGTGCTCCTTATAAGTTCTACTTCAATAAAAAAGAAGAAGAAAACAAAATAAAAAGAGATGGGGGCTGAAACCAATTAAACAGATTTAACCAACTGATTCTGTTTTGTGGTTATGCACAGTCTGAAAATAGTCCCAAATACGTATGTAGGTATGTTATCTCTATATTCTCTCATATATACTTTAAAAACTTTCCTAGGTCCTAGGACTGAGAAATACTGAATTATTATGCTGACCAGGCCCAGGTAGGAAGTGAGAGAAGAAAGGAGGGCACAACTCCTGTATGTCTTCACGGCGAAAAGAAAAGTATAGATTTTTAATCAACATTAGTCTTCTCCTAGGTGTCCACTGTGTTCAACCAGTAAGTGTAGGAAGTTACTTCTCGAATTCTGGATTGCAGTGCATATGTCGGCTGCTTCATAAAACAAGTCCAAACACTTTTGAGAAATTATGAGCCCCCAAACATCCAGAAACAAAAAAGCAAATCTCCATGCAAAATATGACACACAGAAGTTCACAGCACAAAAACACATACACACAGGCCAAAACCCTTCCCAGCTGAGTAGGAGGTTACAATGGTGGTGCTAAAATTAGCTTTAATAGGCAGGTGCTAAAAAGATACTGCGGTAACAGTCAAGTCTTGAAGAAAAACAATACTCTCAAGTCCTAGCCAGGGAGGGAGATTTTACATTTTAGAATAGCCATGTTGTCTTAAAGTAAAGGTCAATGCTGAATGCGAGTCTATTTATAATCGTATATAGATAAACCATGTTTTCTATTACAGTGTTTAAGATGTGGGTGTGTAGGGTCTCTGTTACACTGTAGTCGCAAAGAAAAAGAATAGAATGGCAGTAACAGAGCAAGAATATAAATGGCCAGAGAAAACAAAGATATTTCTCTCACTTAAAAGAGAATCATTCATAGATGCGTATCAGGAGACAAATACAAGGATATTCATTGTAGCATTGTTCGTAACAGAAAAAACTGGAAGAGAACAGCTAAAATGAAATGCTTACATGGCACAAGAAAAGGGATGAACTAGTCTATAACCAGTTTTGATGGATCTCAAACACAACGCTGAATTAGAAAGCACGTGCAGCATCACGTTAGCATTCATATGACATTTTTAAACACATGAAACACAACCATATGTATCATTATGATAGGTACATTAGTGAAGATAAAGCAATAAAACTGAAGTAATCCCAGAAAATTTATAATAGTGACTGTCAACAGTTGAGGTTGCAGGGGAGGAAGAATGGTGTTTAAAAAAAACTTCAACCACAACTGGTGTTTCATTTCTTTAAAAAATACGGAAGCTAAAAGGACAATAGAGTAACAGCATTGAATTTGGGTCGTGGGAATACAAACGGTTGTTTTGATCTTCTTTGTGCTTTTCGGTAACTTCCACATTTCTCAAAATTATTAAAAACAAATAATAACTTTTTTTTTCATTCAGAGTGACCCAGGAGCAATTTATAAAACTCAAACTCAGGCAACCCCTCTTTGGTTTAGTGGCAAGACTGCCACAGACCATCCTCTTTGGAAGTGTGTCTGCTGACTTGAAAAAGGGGAGCACATGTAGGAACACAGTGAGTACCAGGTTAACATGGGAACCTTTGGGGCACCTGCGTGGCTCAGTGGGTTAAGCGTCTGACTCTTAGTTTCAGCTCAGACCATGATCTCAGAGTCGTGGGATCAAGCCCGGCATCAGGCTCCTTGCTCAGTGCGGAGTCTACTTGAGATCTACAGACTCCCCCTCACACTCTGCCCCCCCACCCCTCCCTACTCTCTCTCTCTAAAATAAATAAATAGAGGCACCTGGGTGACTTAGTTGGTTAAGCGTCTGACTCTTGATTTGGTTCAGGTCATGATCTCAGTGTCATGAGATTGAGCCCGACATCAGGTTCCTTGCTCAGCACAGAGTCTGCTTGAGATCCTCTCCCTCTGCCCCTCCCCACACCCTCCCCACACTCTCTAAAATAAATAAATGAATAAAATCTTTAAAAAACAAAACACGGGAACCTTTGTGCATTTTTGTTATTTCTTCAATACCTGTGATTTGGTATTAAATATTATGGAGGGGCAGGAACAAGGAATAATAAAAAGAGAATAATTTATAAGGCAATTTCTGGAAAACAGACTAAAATTTGACTCAGGTCAGTATTTAACCTCACTTCATATTCAGCTCAGAAAATAGAAAGCACAACATCTTTTTAATGATTTACTACAATGTAACTGTTGATCGTTTCAAAAGATTCTATCCTGGACAGACTCAGGAAATGAGAAATATTTCAATACCAATCTATAAAGAGCAGAAGAAGCAGATGATATTACCTTGGCAAGTTCAGGCAGGTAGCTATCTAAACCAGAACCAGACCCTTCCAATTTGCTTTGTTCATCATCTGAAATTGCAAAACAAATTATTTGAGTCACTTGTAATTCAATGTATTTTATTTAAAGCAGGAAGTCAAAGGCCACTTCTCCTTTGCACCCTTGAACACAGCAGTTTTCAACTCTGGATACCAATTAAAAACACCTCAGAGCTTTTTAAAAAAATACTGATGCCCAGGATTGAGAGTCAAACATTTAATAACTGATACAATATGGACACTGTCTAGAAAGAACAAAGCACCAGCCCACATGGCCACATCCATCAGAGCCACTAAAAGTCAGGCCTGCCCAGGTCCCACCCCAGGCCAACTGAATCAGAGTCTCTGGTGGGACAAAGGAAACAGAATTTTTTTTGAAGTTTCCAGGAACTTCTAAGGTACAGCCAGGGTTGAGAATCACGTGTCTAAGGGCTTGAAATAAAACACGAATTGTCAAGAACATAGCCAGGTTTTTCCCACCAAATTGCCCATCTTAACTCTGTCTTTAAAATTCTAAAGGGTTAAGATTAACGGTAATAGAAATAACTATACTTAGTATTTTAAGTGCTGACTCTATGCCAGGCACTCAAGATACATAATCTTATTAAATCCTCCCATCAACCAGCAAGTTCCATTTTATTCCCATTTCACAGATGGGTAAACCAAGGCTCAGAATATGGAAGTAGCTCGCCCAAGGTCTCAGAGCCAAAAAATGGTATTGCTGAGATTTGAACTCCCGTCTTCCTTTCTGCCCCCAAAGCCATGGTTCTTCCCATTACATGATTTCCTGATAAAAATGTTGTCAGGGTTGTAAATTCCAATGTAATAAAACCCTCACTGACAAGCTCTCTGCAGAGCTCCCATCTGTCCCACTGCTCACGTACCTGTGCATATGTCTACTTCTGTGCCCTATGACAAAATTAAAGACATCAACTTTGTTGTGAGAAAGCGCATCTACGTACCTTCATGAGAGTCTCCATTTCGCTTTTCTTGTATTGCAGCTTCAAAGTTGAGCTGGAGAATCTTGTTTAGAATTGTGATCCATTCCTCCATTTCTGCTTCACTGTCTGCTGCCAAAAGGTAACTGCTTTTGTCCTGCATCTTGAGCTCAAAAGCAAACCGCCTGACTTTGTTGTTCTGGAATTGAAAAGGAGTAAAAGAGTCACATTTCAAGAGAAGGGGAATGGCCTTAAAATGTTTTCTCTTTATTATTCGCTGGAGGGTGCTGCCTCATTGGCATGTGGGGCAAACCCCTTCCCTGCAGACCCCATCACCATCTATACCTTCCCTGCTTTTACTGTCTCCATAATTTTATTTTCCTATTTGGCACATTATGCATTTTACATATTTATCTTATCTGTTGTCTGTCTCCTCAAATGGAACGAGAGCTCCTTAGGACGGACATTTCTTTTGTTCAAGGCTACAGCTGTATTTCTGGAATACTGTCTGCCACACAACAGTCACTTGAAAAAATATTTATTGAATGAGTGAAATTTCACTGAAAATTTTCAACTCCTCCAGCTCCCTTTTATTTTTTTAAATTTTGATGAAACAGTGTGTGGTATATTTTTAAAAGTGAACCACAATTTAAAAAAAACAAACCATTATCTATCGATATACTTGACTTCCTTTTCTGGAACTTTCCCATCATTTTTGAGTCACCAAAGGTATTTGGATACCATGTCTACAGCCTTCCCTCTTGCCTCCAGTTTTTATATGTATAAAAGAATGCCCAGCTCCAAGTACAAAAACAGAAGCCACATGCTTTAAATGATGAGAATGCATGTGCCTCATGTCAGGGTTTCTCAACCTTGGCACTACTGACGTTCAGGGCTGATAATTCTTTGCTGTGGGAGCTGTCCTGTGCATTGCAAGATGTTTAGCAGCACCCCTGGCCTTACCCACTACATTCCAGGAGCATATTCCCAGTTGTGAAGATCAGAACATGTCTCCAGATAGTAACAAACCTCCCCTGGTGAGCAAAATCACACACACACACACACACACACACACACACACACACACACACCCCACCAAGGGACAGCACTAGATGGCAGCTCAGCCCAGGACTGTGATTAGGTCCTTGCATGCACAAACTGAGGACAACCTGTAGGGGGCAGAGCAGCCCAGGCCCACTAGATGCTCACAGGTTAGCTGCAGTCCCCTAGGGCTGCTCAGCATAGGTGGCAGGGATGGGCTGACCCTCCCCAAGGCGGGCTGTGTTCTTTGGAAGCGTACTTCTCAGACACACACAGCATGATACCACACCAGGCAAGGTCAAACTCCCTTGCACAGCCTGCCCACTGTGGGCGCCTCCCTTCATGTCAGGGCCAGAATCAGACAGGAGTCAAACGTCTGGCTGTGAAATGGGTTTTCTGTTCCACTCACAGCCATGAAAATAAGTTAAAAGTGGGGGAGACGTCAGCCTCAGCATCCTGATCTGAAAATAAGTCTAATCAACTTCAAGGTTTGAAAATGCTTTTGAGGCCTTAAGATTCTACACTGGGATTTCGTTCAGGGAAATTCCAGTTTATGCATTTCTTTGGACCGACAGCATTCATCAGCTACTTTTTTAAAATTACGATGTCCGAAAACAATTTAAACACACACACACAAACTGTTGGAACTTAGCTTACAAACAAATCTGGATAAAAAACAAATTACTTAACATTTCTGAAGTCTTGGTTACAATTCATTAAACACTAAACACCACTGGCCACGTCTACAAAAAGCATATGAAGAAAGCGATGTCCCCTGAAGTCAGAAGCTAAGGTTACAAAGGCCGCGGCAGGACAGAGTGACGGCCCAGGGATGTGGGACGCATCGCCTAACCTCCGTGACGCAGGTGACCAAACTCTTAATAGATTTAGTTTGTTTTAAACTTCTTTTAAAAGTCAATGCCAGAAGATCTAACTGAAAAGTAACTTAAAAGGTCTCTCAACTCAAGAATACAAATGAAACTCCTACTTGAAAATCCCACGCAAGTTAATTCACCGTCATTGACAATTCACTCTGGTACCGCCTACTTTACACTGTGAATAAACTATTTTGATACAATCTGGTTTCTACCAAAGCTGCTTTCAGCTCGGGGGCGGGGGGGCGGGGGGGCGGGGGGGGGGGGGGGGGGCGGTTCTGGCCGAGAGTCACCCACGTGCCAGTGAGCAGTTGACGCAAAGGTGATTTTCAGTGAACGTTGTTATCTGGTGCCATCACCTTGATCTAAGGCCCCAATACACCTTCGTGGATTCCATCATTTGGAGGGGGGTATCTCCTGAGTAGTGTTTTGGGTTTTTTGTTTTTAAACTGGTTTCCAATAATTAAAAATACCGGGGTTTAAGTAAAATTTTATATTTCTGGATTTCTTGGGGCAAGGAAAAAAAAAAAAAAAAAAAAAACAGATCATTTGGCAACCTTGAGCTGGTAGTTCTGTCCAGCAGCATCAGCCACAGCTAAGAGGTACAGGCCCCACAAGACGGGGCCATTTGTGGTCCTGTTTGTCATGGTTCTCTCAGCATTCCCTCTTACTCTACACTCAGGCCTCTCCTTTTACTTAATTCTCCTGCTTGGCTCCTGCAGACATCGGAGTCTGGACCCCTAACTTCTGTTGCTGGCCTGATGACATAACAGGATCTGGATTTATTCTCCCATCGTTAACTACGAGAAAACAGAGCAGAATCGATGAAAACAACTGTCTTCAGATATCTGACAACAGGTAGGGCAGGCGGGGGATCCCTGATGGACGGGAAGTAAATGAGGTGAGCCCAAGCAGCACCTCAGCGTTCCACTGGAGGCGGTATCCGTGTTGCGGCCCAGGAGGGGGAACCTGGAAGAGGCCTGCGGTCTCCCCAAGTTAATGAGACAGACCAGAGTTCAAGAAGACCAAGATACAGGACACAGTTTCCAGAATGAGAGCTCTCCCACAGTTCGTAGCACATAAGACAAAAGAAACCCCAATTTAGTAGCAAACAGAGGCACACATACATCACGTGTACATTTTCTATTTGCATGTTATGCCTTAACAAAAAAAAGTTTACCAAAAAAATCAAAATGAAACAAACTAACCTAAATTTCAGGTCCTTAGCGGTAAAGAGAAGATGGAGAAGAATAGGGATTAAGAATAGCAGCAGACCCCCAAAGGAACATGAGCACCCAGAAGATAATGGAGTGTCTTCAAATTCTAAGGTGAATTTCACCTTGGATTTCCACCTTTCAATCAAATATGAACGCAAAACCAAAAATATTTGCAGGTAAGTTAACGCTCAAGATACCAGCAACTCAGACGTGATTTCTCTGGAGCTACTTGGAGGATGTGTGCCTCCAAAACAAGAAAGTCAAAAAAGACTGAAGAAGACACGGGATCTCGAAAACAGGGAATCCAATGCAGAGACGAAGGCAGAGAGTGTTCAGAATGACGGCTCTCCAGAGGCTGAGAAAGCAATCAGTCTAGATTAGAGCAGGAGGGAGGCCTGCGGGAGCTAAAATGCCACCTTCCATCACAAAATGTCCACAACTGTGGAATAAAAACCAGCAGATGTGCCTCATCCCGCATTAAGGAGGCACAGCCCCAGGAAGAAGAGCAAAAACGGTAAAGTGATCATTTCAGGGGAGTGAGGAGTGGGTGCGGCATATTGCCTTTTTGCACTGTTTGACTGTTTGACCCAGAGGAATGCATTACTGGGCTAAAAATGCAATTTAATCTTACACATGTGAGTACATACACAAGCACACACACCAGAGAGTCAAACCAGACAGCTGTGTCTCCAACCTCAATCACACTGGCCCCACAAAACCACCTTTCTTATAGAACCGAGCTTCGGGCCAATGTCATCAGCCAACATTGAGTCATTTTTAGGATGAATTCTCTGATAATGGTGACTGCTTCTATTGTGAGGAGTTGTCAAGGAGATTGTTCATTAATCGCACAGAGCCCTCTGTCTGAGGGCCCCCATGAGAAATGTCTGAATGATCTTCATTCTGGGATGGCTCGGACAGCTTCTGACTAATTGGACTGTTTGCAACTGTGTGCACTGTGCTAAGCGGGTCTCCCAGGGAGAAAACACAGAGGCTAGTTTGCCACCCACCCACAGCAGGTGTCAGGTCTCTTTAACACCTTTGCTTTTTTTTCTTAGCTAATTCCTCTCATCTCCTCCCTACTCACCTTCCTGCTTTCAAACCCACTTCAAATTCACAGGATCCTGTGTTTCATGGATCCTTGTACATTACTGCCTTAGATCTTCCTGGAAAGTGGCCGGGGAGCAGGTGGAGGGGTGGGCAGATTGGGAAACTGGCAGCTTGCTTTCAAAGACAATTCGGTTAGGTATGGAAGGACCTATATCAAACTGGTAACAGCAGCTCTGCGAGAAATGGAGAGACTGGGATGGGGAGGAACCTTCAGTTTATCTGCACAGTCTGATATTTTTTTATGAGTACATTATAATAGGAGTGCATTATGCGTGATCACAAATAATTTTAAGAATGACTCTACAATTGGAGTGCCTGAGTGGCTCAGTTGGTTAAGTGTCTGCCTTTGGCTCAGGTAGTGATCTCAGGTTCCTGGGATCCAGCCCCGCGTTGGGTTCCCTGCTCATGCTCACTCTCTCTCTCTCATAAATAAATAAAATCTTAAAAAAAAAAAAAAAAGAGTAAGCCTACAACTGCATTAGTGCGGTAGTAAAAAAATATCTAATACTGGCTGAATTCTTACCATGTGCCAGCACTGTTCTAAGCTCGCTCTCTCTCTCTCTCTATATATATATATATATATATATATTTAAGATTTTTATTTATTTATTTGTCAGAGAGAGAGAGAGAGAGCACAAGTGCACAAGCAGGCAGAGGCAGAGAGAGAAGCAGGCTCCCCGCCAAGCAAGGAGCCCAATGTGGAACTCGATCCCAGGACCCTGGGATCATGACCCAAGCCAAAGGCAGTGGCTTAACCAACTGAGCCACCCAAGCGTCCCTTTTTTTTTTTTTTAAAGCTCTTTATGTACATTAATTAATCCTCTCAGTAACTGTATTTGACAATTATCCGTGTTTAACAAATGAGGAAACTGAGGCATAGAGAGGATCAATGATGTCTCTGAGATGACACAGCCGGTAAGTGGTAGAGCAGGGATCTGACCAGTCTTATCTGAAAGCCAGTGTTTTGTGACCACCCACTCTTGGTACAATGACCGTAGTGGTAAAAGTCACCACTGAGAGGCTAAGAACTGTTCTGGCTATTTCCGAATTAATTCATCCAGACCTCTCAACGTACCCTATTAAGGACACACAATCATTATGCACATTTTACATATGAAGAAACTTTTGGTAACAGCCTGTCCCAGGTCACACAGCTGCAAAGAGGCTGAGCCACGTCTGAAACACAGGAACTCGCACGCCAGGGCGCTAGGCCCACTGCAACAGAACTCGGCTGGCCTTCTGTGCCAGCTTCCATCATGTTGAAAAACAAGTCTTTACTCACCTGACAGTGAGCTATTTTATTCCCACCCCAAACACTGCCACTCTTGGAAGCGTGTGCTTAACTCTGCGCATTCACAGATGGCACTCTTAACAGATAAGAAAACTCCAGGACGGAACCCTAATCACAGTTACCTGAATCACGCCCATACAGGAATCCAGAAATATCGATCCTTTGGGTTCTTTGGAGATCTTTTCATCTTTATAAAAATTCAAATTGTAGGATCCGTCACCAAGTTGAAGCAGGTGGAAAAACCGTCTTTTAAATGACTGAGAGAAGAACACACACACAGCTATTGTTCCAAAATGAAAAGAATCCCAAAGTCTATCGATAACTTACAGCTGTATACATACGTAAAAACCACTTCTGTTCTCTCCAAAACCAACCCAATTCTGGCCAGCGCCCCAGGTAATGGTGAGTTAAGACTCTCCATCACATTTAATAATTTCAGTACATTTAAATTCTGAGGCGGTGGTTCACTTAACATGCATGGGTCATTTTTCTCACCCACAGAATTTGATATTTTTACATAACCACCCAAAAGCAGTGCAGTGAGTTCCAATTTGGGATGCCGCACAGAAGGATGGAAACTTTCTCAACTCCCCAGGGTCTCTTGCTCACACAGAACAGGAACTTTTCTCTGCCTCGTGACACTGAATGCTTTTCCAGCCTCAGGATCACCACGGTCAGCAGTTCCCGTGAACTCTTTTTCATCTCCCTGTCCATCCTCCCTTCCATTATTTCTCCCCTCTTTATGATTTATCCTGGTCTTTCTCTGGTCCTACTTCTCTCCTGAGTGGCTTTTTATACCACTTTTGCACTTCTCTTTGCAACCCCCTTCGAATCTAACGGTTTTCCCTTCCTCAAGTTTTGCCTTTCTGACTTTGTCACAGTAGACTCCCCAAAGGGCTTAGGTTTAGCCCCTGGGTGACAGGCCTGGAGGAGCCCTGCAACACCCTCATTGTGCACCCATGGAAAAAAGCCCATGTTGGTGACTGCACCGTCCCACCAGCCCAATCATGGTCTCATCACGCAGGTGGGCGGAGCGGGCAGCAGAGAGGTGGGGGGAGATGGGACAGTACCAACGGGGGTTGAGCACCAGGAAGGCATCTTACTAAGCAGCCAGTGTCACTGTTGTCAGGAAGAACAGCATACCCATTTGTTTTGAGCTTTATTCCCAAGACCTATAGCAGAAAGGGCTTAATGAGCAGGGAGTGCGGGGTGACAGGCCGCCTTACCCTCATGGTCACGCTTATCGCACTGTTCATGTTGCCTTTGTACAACCAGCCGTGCTTGGTGATCCCGCCCTTCTGAGAGCCAAGAGAGGCAGCATCCTAGGAGAGAAGGCAAACCACAGTCAAGCTCCTACTACTACTAATCCTACTTGCTGTGAGTTTGGTCAACAGGAAAATCATTCCATCCGTGCCAGGCTGCCCCACCCTGCCCTTTCCCTAGAGTCACCACCTGCTACAAGTCACCTTAGAGTCCACTTGGCAGTCAGAGAGGGAAAAGCCTAAATTCCTGAAAAAGCTGTAGCCCATTAAAAGGCAAAGCTAGCTCCAATCCAAATTTTTAAGTATTTAATGAGCCACAGAAAGTACATACCATACTTGACCACTCAGGTTGTAAGGTCTCGCCTGGTTTCAGGAAAAATGTTTTCAAATTATACTCCCCTATAATTGGAGGACAAAAGCAAATTCCTGGAAAACTTCCCAGAGGCTCAGTTCAGGGGAAGGTGAATGAAGAAAGAAAGGAAACAGGAGGCAACAGAGAGAAAGAAGGGATAAAAGAAAGGGAGGGGACAACAGCACGGAAGGAAAGACAGACAAGAGGGCAAAGAGACAACAGGGAGGAGGGGTCAGAAAAGGGACATAGCTAGAAAAACAAAGAGACTCTCTGCTACAGATTGACTTGAGCTGTGGGCTCTGGTGTAGGGAGGTGAGCGTGGGGCCACCAGGTGCTGCTGAAAATACATAAGGCATTCACGCGTACATCAGACAGACAGATGACATGTGTACACACACACGGTGTGGCCAATCTGCTGCATGCCGACTCAGGGCCCTCCACACTCTCTCTCATGAGGCTCCCTTGCGGTATCCTCACCCCTCGAAGGCAGAGGCCACTGGACACTTCAGTACGGTCAGTGGGAAGAGAGGGCCACAAAGAGTCACGTTACCTGGCTCACACCTCCGAAGACTAGTCTCTAAGAATCATCTTTATTGCTATAATCAGGAAGACAGTTGCAGAAAGACCCATCTTAGGTTTTGTTTTAGTCCATCTCAATATTAATATTGGTGGTTTAATGTTCTTATTATTAGCAATAAGAGAAATAACTTACCTGTCCAGGATTTTACTGTTTGTTGTGTGCCCTCACATGCATTATTTCAATTGGTTCAAGTTTTTTTTTTTTTTTTTTTTTAACTACTAATCAGCATCAAGTTTTGTTGGTTTTTTCTTTGGTATCTTTTCATTTTGGATGACTACTTACTCTTCTGAGAATTATTTTGTGAGTGGTTTCTAAAATAATTTGCTACCATGGATGTTTTAACATTCTTGAATGGCTGGTGTTATGGTTTAGCTGATAATCAATGAATCAATCAATCAATAAGGACACCTCCTCCACCCAACTCACAATGAGGCATCTAATGGGGAGAATGAGAAATGGATAAACAGGTTGAATCAACTTTTTAGTAGGTCCCTTGTTCAGTCATCTTAATGCTCAGTTCTCTTTATGCACTTTTCCAAGAGCAGGGGGAGTGGGCTTGTTTAAAGAAAAGACAGAAAAAGCAAAGCTTCTTGGTACCATATACTTCACTCAAAGCCATTACTGAAGAAAGCCATTTAAAGTCTACTGGTTTGTTTCAAGATATTCTGTTGAAAAACAAATTAAACTTAAGGTCTAAGTAATCTTGATATTTTTTAACAATGTAGCCAAATCTTATCCAGGCCTTTGAAAATGATCTCAGAACAAATAAACAAGACAAGAAGAACTTGTACCACTAAGCAGTCAAGTTGAAAGGGAGACTTTATTTCAATCAATCCAACAATACATTTAAAAAAAATTCTTCCCCTGTTTCAAGAAACATTCCAACTCCTCTTTTGGCTAAATGCTGGTAATTTTCCAACCAATCTTGCAAATCTATAAACAAAATCAAACTTTAAATCTGCAAGCGATCACCTACCTCGTCTTTGTCAACCTCCTCATCAACTTCATAGACATGAACTGGAAGTTTATCCAACTTGGCCACTTTACTTTAAAGAGAAGAAATAAATTTGTTTAATAATCCATGCATTTCTTCCCCCATCAGAGGAACCACCATTTAACAAATCCAAAGCTGGCCCACTCAGTTGAAGAACAGAAAGAACCAGCACTACTGCTTTGCAAAGTGGGTGATCCCAGAGATAAAAAAAACCCCCAAAAGCCATGGAGAAAAGCTGGCATAAATATACTGACAATGGGAAAGTGTAGGGGCATCTGGGTGTTTCCATTGGTTGAGTGTGTACTCTTGATTTCAGCTCAGGTCTTAATCTTGGGGTCATGATCAAGCCCCACGTTGGGCTCTATGGAGCCTACTTAAAAAAAAAAAAAAGTTGAAATCTATTAATAAATAAGACTTGGTAGAATAAATTTTTTTTAAAAGATTTATTTTATTTATTTGAGAGAGAGAGAGAGAGAGAGACCACGAGCAGGGGAAGGGGGAGAAGGAGAATCTCAAGCAGACTCCACGCTGACCTCAGGGCCCAACTTGGGGCTTGATCTCACAACCCTGAGATCATGGCCTGAGCCAAAAATCAAGAGTCAGACACTTAACTGATTAAGCCAGCCAGGCACCCCAGTAGAATTACTTTCAAAATGAAGTTTATAAGAGAAAATGGGAAATGGGGCCATGGCCTTCAGAGTGGGAGGCCCTGTCTTGATGACGACAGTGTTAACAAAAGCACAGTAATGGTGGCCAGCATGTATTAAACAGTATGATCTAAGCACTGGGCTTCACATGTACTATCTCCTTCAGTCCTTTACATGATGGGGGCTGGTGTCATGACAATTTAATAGACAAAAAGACCGAGATTCACAGAGGGCAGAGTGAGCAGAAGATGCAGACAGAGTACAGAATCTATGTTCTTAATAACTGTTAGAATCCTCCCTCTCTTTCTTACCACACAACTGGAAAATTATTAATGCCAAAGATGAAATCGACCAGTGGTGAAAGGGTCCCTTCCAGGAAGTTCACTACATCTCATAGTCTGTTCTACAACAGCCAGGAGAATGGTGCGAACCAGACTAGCAAGGAAGATAGGTTATCCAATCAAATGGAAAGAACTTAAAAAGCCCCAAGTAAGTACTGGGTAAGTATAGAACTAAGGAGCATACCCATCTGGAGAAGATAATGCGGGAAGGGAGTGATTTGAGCTGAGGTTCAAAAACAGTCCGTCAGGAAGTTGGCGGAGCACTCTTAAGGAGTGGCTGAACCACACAAATAGGAAAAACAAACAGCAGGGTCCACTGGGAATAGTTCCAATGGTTCAAACTCATAGATGCCACAAAACAAAGAGGAGACGTATATTAATAGGGTCTCCATTATAGGTAAAATTTTCATTGGCGATGGTTACTTTTGAAATACAACCCATCGTTATTTGATTTTGATTTCGGGTTTCATAATCAGCTCTACCTAAATTTACCAACTGCATCATTTCACGATTTACCATTTGGTAACATAATCTCTCAAGGCAAGACCAACCTACCCGTGGTTCACTTTAATGACAACTAATCTATACACACACCCTTGTTTCTGGTGTATTCCAGAACGCGTTAACACTTTAAAGAATGTGGAAAAAAAAGTCTGGGGGAAATGTTTGCTCTTTGATTTACTTTTTTTTTTTTTTAACATAAAACTTATTCACTATAAAGTGCTTATGTCTCTTCAAAATATTCTTTCAAAGATAAAACACACTGTAGCATTTACGTTTTCTTGGTCTTCTATTTCTCACTGACAGTACATTACCTGCTGTGCTTTGTCAGCCATATCCTGAAAAGAACCACTGGACACAAATAAACCATGTGTTTTTTTTAACCAGGTACCAATCCCAGAATGTGAGGTTTGAGCCCTACTATTGAATACCCTGAAAATCACAGCTATTCTTTATACATATAAACCATCTGGAAATATTTTCTCCAATTACTCTGATTGCATATGAAGTTGCATATTATATACCTCTCTAAGCATTTCAAGTGCAAAAAATTGTTGCCCATGTGTATAACCCCACCTTGTGTGGTGTGACCATTTACTCACTTTGGAAGCTGTCGAAACTCTCCCGAGTAATCTTCAAACTTATAGTTCACAAGATGCCAGTCAGAGTTATAGGTTTTGATGCACTATGAGGGGGCAGATAAAAAAAAAATGCATAAGAGGAAAAGAAAAAAGATATGTGATGGCTTTTGGAGGATGTTTGGGAAGGTTTACGAATGCACACCCACACAAACATCAAAAAGAATCCTTTCACCTCAACCCTCTTGTGCCTGAAATTCCACAGTCAGAGGATCCTGTAAAGCTTAAAAATCACTAAAACATTACCCTTCGGAACGAGGTCACTTTAAGTGACCATCATTCATGATCAGAGAGCGGATTTTGCAAGGGGACAAACCTCACCTCAGTTGCTGCATTAACACAACAAACTATGTGCGGCTTCTGACTTCAAAGCCCTGGGTTCTTCATAAGTCATGTGCCCTCTATGAGAACATGAAAGTGGATGGAAAGTGTGACCCTAAAGACCCTTTTGGGGTGTTTACTAACGTCACAGCTAGCTCTGTTATTAAGTGTAATATAAATCTGCCCTCAGTTCTTCCTTCTATTTGTAAGGGCCAGAGTGAGGTTATTAGGAGAAAAGATTCAGGTTCCAGTTCACAACGGCACCACGACATCACCATGCGTGCTCACATGCACGAACCAAGGTAGGGAGCTTTACCCCTACCTTGACATTAGCATAACACACTGGTGTGGCGCCCAGAGTGGGCTGTCCCCAAACGTACAATAGCATATGGCTTATTAGGAACTGAAGCTACTTGGGAGTCAACCCGCTCAAAGGATACTGAGATCTTCCTCTGTCCCCATGAAAACCAGAAAAAATTTCCCCTATGAAAATGTCTCTCCTGTACTAAGAAGTAAAAAAAAAAAAAAAAAAAAAAAATCCTTATTATCAGAGGTAGAGACCTGAAAGTTGAAAAAGCTACAGAAATAAGCCTCCTCATTTTTTTCTCACCTACTACTTCAGCCTAAATTCTGCTTAGAATTCCTTATTAATTAAAACTCCCAAATACCTCTCTTCTTTATCCTGTCAATGCCTCACAAATTTACTCTTTTTGTCTAAAATGTGTAAAAACTGCCTGCCTTCTTCATTTCTTGGGGTTTTAGTTTCATCACTGGACTTCCATGTCCACATAATAAAATTTTGGGTTTTTTCTCCCTGTTTATATTTCTTATATCAATTTAATTCCTATGCCAACTAGAAGAAACCCCGGGGGGGGGAGAAAAGTAAGTTTCTATATCCCCTACATTGCATTAAACTACCTCGCTACCCAACAGACTCAACGGACCAGCATGGTGTCTTTCACTCATCTATCCAGGATGACCCACTAAGGGGTACGAAGACTCAAGATTAGAAGTCCTGCCAGACTCTATGCGAAGCCCTCTACAGGCAAGGTCGTGAAGGGCAGGCAGTGTAAGATTTTTATGTTACATTCTGAAAGCAGAGAAGGGTTAGGAACAGAGGCAGATGGGGTTGCTGAACAACTTTTCAATCTCTTTGCCAGGTACTAACGAATGATACTCTTTTATTCTTGTAAATGCTTCTCAGAAATACTTTCAAAGCATTTTCACGTTGAGAACATCTGACATCCACACTCCAAGTTACATTCCAAAGCAAGTGTGATTTCAGAATTACCTATAGGTTTGGGTTCTCCCACTATTCTCTCTAGGTCCATTAGCACAGCCAAGTCAGGTCTGACCAGGTGTGACACAGGCTTGCGCATGGGCTCCTATTCTGTTCAGATTTTTGAACAAGCACGGCAACTAAAAGCCTATCACCAAAGTCTCCAGCAGGACATTAAACCCACTCAAGTATGACATGTATCTGCCCAGGTAAAAAATAAATAAATAAGCACACACTTGTACATAAGCAGTGAATTTATGAATGTAACACCTGAGTGCCCAGATCTTTAGTATCGTAGGTAAACCGGGTAAGAAAGATAATTATTGTGTTTAAATATTTTGCATTATAAGAAACTATAAAAAACACAGCTAAGCAGTTAAATAGCCAGACAGTCATTCATTTAATAAGCCCTCGTTGACAGTGCACACAGCAGATATGCTAAATTCAAAGGCTGAGAGCACAGAACCCCTGAAAGCAAGCAACCCCACCCCTCCGGAGATGTAGAAAGCCCAGGAGATGAGGTTACATCAGAAATCAACATCCAGAGACCTGTAACTCCAGAAAGATCTGACTGGCTGATTCCGTGACTGCCCTTTCAAACTCATGAAATTCAATAATATTTTGGAGTTAATACTGAAAGGGTTTTGAAGTTGTTTTAAAAAGAAAGTCATGAGGTCATTCTCAGTTGGAGCAGAGGATGGAGAGGAAGTGCTGTTTCACTCCACCCTAGTGCCAGGGTCCCCAGAGGCCTTTGTTCTATTGGCTCCGGCAGGAGAGCTCGGAGCTGTTACTGCTCAACCTGCACTGACTGCAGAAGTGGAGAGTTATCCCTCCAAAATCGTATTTTTTAAGCAACTGGGAGAACTGAATTAGTAATCAACAAGTGCTCCATGTCTTAAAATAGGGGGTCAACAAAACTCTTTCGGCAAAAGGCCGGATAGTATTTTCAGCTTTGAGGGTCACAGGGTCGCTGCTGTAAACGCTCAGTTCTGAGTTCTAATGTGAGAGTGGTCCTGTTAACAGAGGGGTGTGGCTGTGTTACAATAAAACTTTATTTACAAAAACAGGCTGCAGGCCAGACATTGCCTATGGGTCCGTCCCAGTTTGTCTACATCCTGCTTTAAAATAAACATTTAAGACTATATAAACATATCTGGCTCTATTTGTCTGGAATTGATCTTCCGAATATAGTAGCAAAGGAAGAAAGACAGGACGTTCTTTTCAGAAGGATGAGAGATCATTACTTTTACAATTTTAAACACATTTAATTTTTCGAAAATGTCAATGGAAACGAAATATTGTGACTATGATCTTGTTATTTTAGTCGGCCTTCACTTTTAAAAGCCTAACTTCCTTGTGGTAGGCAAAATTATTGATGGGCCTATGTATCATCTGAAATTCAATCGAAAAATAGGGATAAAAATTCATTATTTTTAAATGAATGAGCACTTTGAGAAACAAAATTATAAGACTTAATGAGTTCATATTACCTAAAAGCACCTGGGGAAAAAAAAAAACACCTCAAGAGGGGGGGAAGAAAAAGCAATTCTAAACACAGTGCTTTCTCTTTGCTCTTTAACAAGATAATCATCATGTGCATGTTCAAACAAGAGTGACAATAATCGTACGCTGACCAGAGATAGTCAGGGTCTGCTCATGACCATCTGGCACTTCATGAACACTGAACTAGTCTTGAAAATAAGTTACAAGTGTAAACATATAAATGAAGTAAATGAATACATAAACGTGTGCTGAGTCTCCCTGAAAATCATCTCAGTAACAAAATCTCTGCCAAAGATTTCCAGTGAGTTCCTAAGAGTGACCCCTTTTTCTACACCAGTAAGTTCTGTAGAATTCATGTTTTAAACAGCCGTCAGAAATGACCCGTGCTGACATTTCTGTCCAAGCTTCGGGGTCTGAAAATCCCATATTAGTCTCCTATTTTAACTTCCACTAAACAGATGGAGTTATGTCTCTGAGACTTTCTTGAAAATATCACTGAAATTTAAAGAACGGGGAGTGTTAGCAAAAAGTGGCTTTACGGTGACGTTTGCGGCGCATTACCTCGGTAACAAACAGGCTCTGAGCTTCCTCTTGCGCATCTGCGGGAACCGTGGAGCACATGTACCGCCCCTGTCTTCTCAGAGTGGCCGTCTACGGGGGAAAGCGCAGGCAGAGGGTTTGGTTACTCCAAGATGGAAAGGTGCCAGCCAGCCTCAGGGTGCAGCAGGGCCCAACAGGGACACAGTCACTCCGGTCTCTGCCAGCCCTGTGCTTCCTCCTCCTTGGGTCACATACAACAGATCCCTTTGGGTACCAGAAAGTTCAGAGTTGTGTGCAGGGCAATGGCCCCCACTTCTTTCCCGGTCGGGGACCCTGTGACCCCTCCAGGGAGCCCTTCTGCTCCTCCCCACCAGGAAGAGTAAGGGTCCCTTTCAGAATCCCTAATACTCTGCAACCCCAAGTGCTTGATCTAGTCCCACTACATTGCCTTTTGCTTGTCTTAACCGCCTTTTTCTAGTGTAAAACAGACATATCATAAAATTTACAATTTTAACATTTTTTTCAAGCTTTTTTTTTTTTAATAAACTCTACACCCAATATAGGCTCGAACTCATGACCCTGAGATCAAGAGTCTCGAGCTCCATGGACTGAGCCAGCCAGGCACTCTGTTTTAACCATGTTCAGTGTAGAGTTCAGGGGCATTAAGTACATTCACACTGCTGTGCAACTCTCATCACATCTACATATTCTTTTCCAGTTTTATTTAGAAACAATTGACAGACATCACTGTGTAAGTTTAAGGCATACAGTATGTATGATGGTTTGCTTTACATCTCTCGTGAAATGAGGACCATGACAGGTTCAGCTAACATCCACTTTTCTCACATAAATACAATAAAAAGAAAAAGGAAAGGTAAAAAGAACTTTCTCCTTGTGATCCTTGAAATCTCCTAGGATTTACTCTCGCAAGAACTTTCCCATCTATCATTCAGCTATATTCACGGCTGTCATCGTGTCGTACACCACACCCCTAGTTGTTACCTTATAACTGAAAGTTTGGACCTTCTGACCTCCTTTTTCCAATTCTTCCTCCCCCTACCCTCCACCTCTGGTAACACAAGTCTGATCTCTTTTTCTATGACTTATATCTTGTTTTGTTTTATTCCACATATAAGTGAGATCACACAGTACTTTTCTCTGTCCGACTTATTTACTTAGAAAATGCCAGCAAGGTCCATCATGTTGCTGCAAATGGCAGGATTTCCTCATTTCTTATGGCTTAATATTTTTCTGTTGTAAATATATACCACAACTTCTTTATCCACTCATCTATCAATGGATACTCAAGTTGTTTCCATGTCTTGGCTACTGTAAATAATGCTGCTATAAACATTTTTGAATTAATGTTTTAATTTCCTTTGGATATATTCCCAGAAGGGGGATTATTGGGGGCCATATGGTAGTTCTACTTTTAATTTTTTGAGGCTCCTCCATACGGTTTTCCATACTGACTACACTAAATTACAATTCTACCAACAATGCACAAGGGTTCCCTTTTCTCCACATCCATACCAGCAACTATTATCTCTTTTTTCTTTCTTAACATGTTACACAAATAGCTTTATTCATTTCTGTTATCGCTTATCTTTTAGATGACTGCCATTCTAGCAGACACAAGAGATATCATTTTTTTTAAGGTTTTATTTATTTATTTGACACAGACAGAGAGAGATCACAAGTAGGCAGAGAGGCAGGCAGAGAGAGAGGAGGAAGCAGACTCCCCGCTGAGCAGAAAGCCCGATGCGGGGCTCCATCACAGGACCCTGAGATCATGACCTGAGCCGAAGGCAGAGCTTAACCCACTGAACCACCCAGGTGCCCCAAGAGATATCTTATTGTGATCCTAATTTGCATTTCCCTAATGATTAGTGCTATTGAACATATTTCCATGTACTTGTTGGCTTTTTGTATACCTTCTTTGGAAAAATGTCTACTCGGGTCCTCTGTCCTTCTCAATGTGGGTTATTTGTTTTTTTGTTACTGAGATCCATGAGTTCTTCATATATTTTGGGTATTAACCCCTAGATATATGATTTGCAAATTTTTTTTCCCCATTCAATAGGCTGTCTCTTCACTGTATTGATGTTTTGTTTTATTGTGCAGAAGCTTTGGAGTTTGGTGTGGTCACCTGTTTACTTTTTATTTTGTTGCTTTTTAAGATATCGGAACCCCCCAAACAGTCATTACCAAGACCCATGTTAAGGAGCTTTATTCCAGTGTTTTCGTCTAGGAGTTCTATGATTTCAGGTCTTCGTTTAAGTCTTTCATCCATTTTGAATTCATCTTCATGAGTAGTGTTAAGACATGGGGCCAGTTTCATTTCTTTCCCATGGAAACAGCCCATTATCCCAGCACCATATACCATCTCTTCTACATTCAGTGTTCTTGGCTCCTTTGTCAAGTATTGACTGCAATATGCTTGGGTTTATTTTGGGCTCTAGGATCTGTTCCATTGGCCTGTGTCTGTTTTTACCTGGTACCACACCGTTTTGATGACTACAATTTTGTAAGTAGAGCTTGAAACAGGGTATGTGATGCCTTCTGCTTTGTTCTTTCTCAGGATCTCTTCGGCTACTTAGGGTCTTTTGTGATTCCACTGAAGGCCTTCATGGGTGAATTACTAATTCATTCAGTCTCCAAAAGGGCTTTGTAGGCCCTTGCTCTTGGTTTCTTTACAAATATCACAAATGGTAACCCTTATTTTCCACCTGTTCCCATGAAATACCACAGAGATATATGACAATAAGCACTGAAGAGGCAAATCTATTCAAAAAGTTTCTAAGTATTAAGTGATTCTAAGAGGTTGTCAAAACTATTAAAAATCAGTAATATAAGAAAAGGGGACTTGTTCAAGAAACTGTGTATGTTTCAAGGAAGGATTCACTCTACAGCCCTACTTATCTTGATGTATTTGGGTTTATCAAGATTTTTGAAACTAATTATTATAATTTCAAAATGTTCAGGAAATGCTCACGTCTAGAAATGGGACTATTAGAGGCATTTCCAGCCCATTTCCTATCACAGCACAGTCAAAAGAGAAAATTTATTACATTTTCCCAGTAGAATTACTATCAAGAAACTTTAATTATGTGACACTTTTCCAAACGCCTCTAAGGCGAGAGAAACAAGATCCAGATCTTTTTGATTCTTGTAGATCAGAGTGAGTGCTGGTATGCTCTCACTTTAAGAAGAAAGCAACTTTAATCATTAAAGAGAGACATGACCCTTAACAGATAAGACAGCACTGGCATAATTAAACAACCATCTGTGTGGTTATTTACTACCCACCAGGACCAGAGTACTAGGTTTGAGTCCACTAACTAATCAAGTCTTAGATCCAATTTTGACCAAGCGTAGTTTTCCAACAAGAGCCCTTCGCTCCCCTGGAGATGTTATCCAAAGAAACTTAATGCATTTCTTAAAAACCATTCACTTAAATGAGACATACTTCTGTACTACATATCTAGCTGCAATGTTGTTTTTAGGTCTATTTCTTATTGTATATAAAATTGGATGTTTTAGATGATCTCTTTTAGCTAGATGGCTGCTATCCTTCCCTACATATGCACGCTGTTCCTCACACCAAGAGATCGAGATGATTTCCCTGTCCTTGAATCTAGGCTGGCTTTGACCAATCCAATGAGGTGGGAGTGGCATTCTGCCAGTTTTGAACTTAGCAAACTAGCAGCTCTGTTCTTCCTTCTTGGAAGACAATGACACATAAAAAGTTCTACTACCGGAGACCCCTTTGCTATAAGTCCAAACTAGCCATCTGGAAAGGCCAGATATAGAAAGATGCCCCACCAGCCCACAGCTGGTTCTAGCCAACCTGGTAGAGGCGCCCCAGTGTAAATGGGAAAGCATTCCAGCCCCTGCACATAGCGAGTCAATCAGAACTACCTAGCCGAGCCTTCATCAGATTTCAGATTTGGGAGAATGATGTATTATTGCCCTAAATTACTAGGCTTTGGAGTGGTTTGTTACTCAGCAATAAATAACTGTAACAAGACTGTAAGAGATTAGGAGCATGTCCTAATTAACGTGTACTGAGGAATACTGCTGTTTTCATGAACATGTTTTCAAGTACTAATCACAATATAGAGTTAGGACAGAAGCATTAAGGAGACACACTGAGCTGCAATCTGATTTCCATATTCACCTTTCCTAGGACATCTGTCAGTGTCCTAAAAGTGGACAAGTAAGATAGAGAAAAATGTCTGTTGCACCTTAAGAATAGATATCAATAGCTTTTCTTCCCCCAGATCACTGTACTGATCATTTTAGGGCTCAGCATAAATATCATTTTCATTTCACACGTCTATCCAGCCATCCATTCACTGAGTCACTACTTTCCACCACCAGACACAGAAGTAGCAGCTGGAGACACCAAGTTTAATAACGTGTACCTGCTACTCCTGTAAAGCTTATAGTCTGATGACAGAGGAAGAGGAGGAAATAAATTATCGGAGTGCTACAGGTACTACAGAAGAGTATGAGAGAAAGGGGCATAGAAGCACAGGCTGACATGAGAGGAAAGAATAGAGGAATCTAAATCCAACTGGGAGGGAAAAAGGACATCAAGAAGATGTGCACCAAGGCAAAGACACTTAAGTAAATTGTACAGGTTGAGCACAAGTTGTATTCAGTACAAAGGGAGCAGAAACTCGAGTTAAAAGAGCAAAATCAAAACATAATGAATTAGATTAGCTCTTTGCACACACAAAAGAGACCCATTAAATCCTAGAACTACAAATATAATCTACGCCAAAGGAAAAACTGCCCAGAACTCTAATTACACTTGAATTAAAAAAACACTGAGGAATGAAAAACCCCACCAACCTACAGCCTTATCAACGGTTTTAACTCATCTGGGGAAAGAATGAGCCAACAGAAAAAACAGGTCTTGCATAAGCAGAGCAATTTTGTCAGTGTCTTTATCCTCATTTAAAAGGAAAGGCTGGGGGGTGCCTGGGTGGCTCAGTGGGTTAAGTCTCTGGCTTTGGCTCAGGTCATGATCCCAGGGTCCTGGGATAGAGCCCCAAATTGGGCTCTCGGCTTAGCAGGGAGCCTGCTTCCCCCTTTCTCTCTCTGCCTGCCTCTCTGCCTACTTGTGATCTCTGTCTGTCAAATAAATAAATAAAATCTTTAAAAAAAATAAAATAAAAGGAGAGGCTGGAATCTACTGGCTAGGCCACTGGGGCATCATTAACATTGGACTTGGCACCAGTGAGGAGTCCTCACTTGATGTCCTCAGTTCCCAAGGTCTTCCCACTCACTGCTGAGTCCAGCCTCACCAATTCACTCATTTAAAATGTGATTCCCACTTAGTCTTTCCTAATGAGAGAGCGCAGACACAGTCAATGAATGTATTCTGATCTGCTTATCAATTCTAGTTCTCAATGCCCGTTATTAAATGGCATTTGGTTTGTTCTCTCGTGGGGTTGCCTATTGCAAGTCAGTTCTCTGAGCCCAAACAACTCTGGTCACACTGAAGAAACTCAGTTTCTGGACTTGCAAAGCTAAGATCTGATCCCAGACCTTGGTGACTTATAAACCACAGCCCATGAGGCCCTGTCTGATAGCAGCTGGTCACTCTGCGACTCCATTATCCAAAACACATCCCACTTTCTCCTATCGGACTGTGGATTCCTCCGAGAGCAGGAGACATATCCCCCTATCTGTATCTCTGTGCTAAGTACCCAAGAAATGTTTCAAAAATGAATGAATAAAATAGCCAAGGGGCACAGAAACAGGACTCCACCAATAATCATCCATTACTTGTATATAATTTCTTCTCTGTTCTTACAAAGAGTTCTCTGGTCCATTATAAAAACTGAAGTCTTCCCTTGAAGACTACAGCACGAGTGAGTGCTCTACTTTAATTTCTCCATAGATTTTGTTTACTAAAAGTCATATTTGGGTGATAGTCTACTGTGTACGCCAAATCGATTCACATTAAATTTCTGCAGTTTTATTGATCTGGCTTGTAACAGAGCCCCAATCAATACCTGGAGATTTATACTCAATGAACACGAAAGTGCTCCTCAAAAGCAAACTTAATTTTTTTTTTCAGGGCTGTGGTATTCTCTTCTACTTTTCTATCAGTTAAAATCATATCCCTGCTAAAAAATGGGTCTGTATCCACTTTATATAAATCAACATCAAGATGGACATTCAAAGAATGTCTGTCCCATTCCTGTGTTTAGAAATAAATTATTTCCATTCTACTAAGAAAGCTTAGTGGCAGAGTCTCTAAGTAGCTTTCTGCATTTGCAAGGGGAAGGGAAGAAACATTTCACACTGTGAAGTGTGGTAAGATCTGCAAATTAAATATAAATGCAGCTAGCATGACAACCACTTCGGATAGAAATCTCATAGCACAAAGCACAGCTTAAAAATAAAAGCCTTAGGGGCACCTGTGTGGCTCAGTCAGCTGAGTCTTGATTTTGGCTCAGGTCATGATCTCGGGGTTGTGAGGCTGAGCCCCACATCGGGCTCTGCACTCAGTAGAGTCTGCTTGTCCCTCTCCCTCCATTCCTCTCCTTACCCCTCCCCCACCGTCTCTCTCGCTCTCAAATAAATAAAAAAAAATCTTAAAAAAATAATAATAAATGCCCTCTTCTAGCTACTACAACAGTCTAAATTATTTTCAGTTACTGTTATTTAGGTTAAACGCTGGTAGTCTTTGACACAAAGAGATCCTTAATTACCTTGGCCAACTATGGACAGGAGTCTTACAAGGAAGTCCAAAAAATGTCAGGAGTTCCTGAAAAGAAACATTTAGAACTGCTACAGGAAGAGAAAGGGGTGAAGCCCTCACCCAAAGGGCTCAGAAGATGATACAAGGACACATGAGAGCCCACGTCAATCTTCAGGAGACTTTTTTTTTTTTTTTTTTTAATGGAATGAGTTGAAGGAGTTCAGATCACCTCAGACCTGAATAGAAACAGCAGAACTTGTAACTACCTCCAAGTCTAATCTGGAAGGACAAATTTCAAATAGATGCTCTCTTATTTTAAAAACTTTTTTCTCTCTTGGTTGAAATTATTCCCCCCAAAGACAGGGGTCACTTCAGCACCTATGAGCCATCGCCCAGGGCGGCTGGCCCAGGGAGGCAGGGCTGTGGGTCACCTGAAGGGACAGACAGATGTACCATACAGCAGGTCTCCCCATACGGGCCAGTCCTGGGCTTCCTGCATTCCCTGGCCCTCCTCTTCATTGCTCACAGCTGTTCCTCTGATGGTCTTCACCTTCAACTTGGAATCTCTCTCTACGCATGGAATTCCTGACCCCAGCCTGGCTCTGACTTCTCTCCGTCAGCGCCGGCCAACCCGCCATCCTGACCCCACTGAAGCGGGATACCGAGAAGCTCATGTTTCAAACCGCAAGAAATGTGAGGTGAATAATTTAATTCAACTTTCTATGGAAGAATCTGAGGACTGATATTGGAAAGGGGTTTGAATGCAGAGCCAAGAAACCTGAGTTCTCATGTGAGCGTGGCCTCTAATGAGCTGTGTGATCTTGAAGGAAAGTTTTAACTTTCCACATTTTTAAAACAGAGAGTTTTCTAAGGATCTCCAGGCTTCCTGTGTCATTTAAAAATTCCACAGTTCTGTGAACATGGAATTCTAAGTCTATCGCTCTCAAATGGCTTATTATCTGAGTGCTATGAGGTGCTTTGAGAGAGACTAAAGGACATCCAAAAAAAAAAGAAGAGGAATACTAGGTTGCTTTGATTGATTACCCCATTTGTTTTTTTAGGAAAGGAATCTTAGGATTTGAGGGAGGGAAGAGTCGCTTTGTAGACTTAAATAAAGGTAGGGTGAGTAGTAACAGACGTGCTTTCGTGTCATTGTTTCTTTACTGTTCTAACCCTCTCAACCCATACGGTATGGGACTTTTTATTAATCACTTTACAATGGGCATTAAAACTGTAACAAAACAACCGTCTTAATTCCTAGAGGGAAGCATGCATAGCCACTGCTGTTTAAAATATCCTATTTTATAAGATTTTAATTAAAAGACTGAGACAAAAGGCCCACCCTTCCCCCCGGGGGCCGTAAGAACAATGAGGGAGAGACAGGATCCCAGAGAGGTGGGTGGGCTGCCTGGGAGCCAGCTGAATGCAGCCCTCACAGACGTCTCCCCATCTCTCCTGTTCAAAGGAGCCCAGGGCTGGGAGTGTCCTCCCTGAGATGGAAAAACAAACATCACAAGCAGCCCAGAAGGGAGGGCAGGCCTTGAAACAGGAAGAGACGGCTCCGCTGGCGTTCTACACGGAACAGCTCTGAAGAGAGGGGAGGCCACCCTACAGCGGCTGAGACACTGAGTTACAACAGGTGAAGAAGGTCTTCTGGAGGCGGTCACCGCTCAGTTAGGCACGCGGCTGCAGAATGTGGAAGAGTGAGGGAAATGTCCCCGGTGCCACCAGACCTCTAAGATGGGCTCTGAGGCCTGCGGAGGGCCTGAAGTCAGAGAAGAGGGCCCAAGATGCCCGTGGCCGGCTGGACAGGGATGCCCACCAGGTCTCAGGGCAAGGGTCAGCTCCCATCTACCCTGAGGCAAAAGTGTGGACACCCTCTGCTTAGCAGTCAACCCCCACCCGTCTGTAATTCCATACAGAGCATCCTGCACTTGTGTTCATTTTTGTGTTTGTTTTAATTCACGTAGTAGAACTGCCTTCAGACTTTTGAGGGCTCAGTGCACTTGCAGAGAAAGAGTACTTTGATCCTTCAGGAGAAGGACAACCTTGAGGTATGGTAGGAGGAGGCCAGCATTCAGTGAGGGGAGGGAAGTAGATGCCGCCAGAAATCAAAGCCCAGGCGGTTGGGGGAAGACAGCTCTTGGGGCTGGCGTCCCTCAGCCTGGCCCACCTCTGTTACTAAGCAAGCAAACCCTGGGCTGAATTTATATTGTGCTCCGCTGGGCCAGATGGACAGAGTCCACTCCAGTGTTCTAAAGTTATCTTGGATTTTCAACTATTCCCTCTTGGGCAGCTCTCGACACCTCCTTCCTTTCGTCTCTAGGCCTGAGCCAAACTGCAGGGAACCTCACGTGTCTGTGGAGCTAGGTCCCCTTATAGCATGTGCTGGACCCCGGCCTTGGTTGCCTTTGTCTGCGCCCGAAACATTACTACAAGAAACTCTAGGGACTCGACTGTGACTTCTCGAGCACAGCATAGTGGAACCTTTCCAAACGTCTGGCAGTGGCATTTGTTCCAGAACAGCTGACTTGCTTTGGGAGGATTCAGTCCCAAGCCAGGCTGGAAACTGGCTGTTTCCCACATCTCCTTGCGGAGATCATGTCTTGGAGACTGACCCATGGGGTTCTATTAACATCAGAAGATCCCATTTCCTGTGTCCTGAGAGCTCTCCATGTCGAATTCAGTGATAATTACAAAAATGGACAAGGCGGGACGCCTGGGTGGCTCAGTTGGTTAAGCGGCTGCCTTCGGCTCAGGTCATGATCCCAGCGTCCTGGGATCGAGTCCCACATCGGGCTCCTTGCTCGGCAGGGAACCTGCTTCTCCCTCTGTCTCTGCCTGCCTCTCTGCCTACTTGTGATCTCTCTCTCTCTCTCTCTCTCTGACAAATAAATAATAATAAAAAAAAATCTAAAAAAAAAAAAAAAAATGGACAAGGCATGGGACAGGTTACACGTTTAGAGAAGGAATCCCATTTAGGTTTCTGGAGGGGTTTTACAAAATATAACTCTCAAGGAACCTGTTAAAGCCATGCTGGCAGCCACCTGTCCCACACAGCTCCTCTTCCTCAGCCCCTATGAGCTCCCCCAGGCTTCCATTCCCAGGCTCCCCTCCCGCACCATCCTCTTCTGTTTGCTCAGAGTCCCGCCCTGTGTGACATCGCTGTCTCCTTGCTGGGCGTCCCCATGCACCTGCGTGCAGCCCAGAGTGGCACCCACGCTGGTATGCCCAGCTCCCCTCTTTCGTCCCTCTTACCTCTTCTCTGCCAGTCATCTCTCAAAGTTTCATCTGCTAGCATCAGGCTTCAGCTTAAATCCTTTCCATGACTCCTCATTTCCACCAGAACACAGTCCAAGCTCCTTACCACAACCAAAGACCTTGGCTGAGCAGCACTCATGACTTCTCTGGACTCCCCTGGCCATCTTCAGCCCCCCAGCACACGGGGACTTGTGACTCCCTCATGCACCAGGCCATCCACCTGACTGCCGGGCTGCTCCCACCACCCATGTCCCCAACCAGCCTCGAGACACGTCGACTCTCCTGCTCGTCTTTGCTTTTCCAACACCCAGCAAAACACATGGCACAACATAAATGTTTGTTGAGTGAATGGGTGGTTGAGATTTTAAAATGGGGATGCTTTTACTCAACTGTAAGATCATTCAGCGTTCCAGATGAGACAGTGTCTCAGAGCTGGTGAGCCTTCAGGTAGCCTCTGTCACCACATCATGTCCTGCTTCCTAAAATGTCACATGCATTTATAGGTGTCAGTAGACCTTTGAGAGTCATAACGATTTCATGCTGCTAACACCCCAAATCATACATTACATAGCTTTCCAAATGCAGTAAACTATAAATAAGTTCATGTTCACAACCCTTCATAACCAGACTCATCGATTAAGTTCAGTTTTTAGAGATTTTGTTTGGTTTATGTTGGGTTTGGTGTTACAACGAAGCTTGGTTTTAGTCACTCTTAAATACCACTTCACAAGAGAAAACAGCGTGGGGTAGGGGGATCCAGAAAACGAGGAGTAGCCTTTGGTCATTTGGGGGACAAGTGGCAGGTCCAGCTTCCCCACAAGTTGCTCTACATCACATGACTCTGCAAATCCTCAGAAATGAACGGATGTTCCCTCAAGAGGAAAGAGGCTGCTTCCTAGACCCTCAGCTCCCTCCCTGCCAACTGAGGGATATCAGCCAGGGCTACAAAGAGCTTTCCTGCATGCAATGTCGCTTTGGATTCTTGCACATCTACAAGAACCCAAATTTTAGGGCAAATGTTATCTCTGAACTATAAATTAAGAAAAGAGTTTTAAGAAGGCTTCTCACTTACCCCAACACCCAGATTAGTAACAGAGAGACCAGGGCCTAAACTTCTGGCCACGTGACTAAATCTTGGGTCTAGAGTGCCTATCTTCCCTCTGGTTGATTTACGTTCCATTTGGTAACAAAACCTTGAAGAAGATATAAGCAAGCACAGTTTCTTTTGTTTTCTACTTCTCTGCGTGTGGCTCCATATGTCTTTCTCTAGAATGTAATTTCAGTTGCCAAAAAGACCATACCTTTGCATGAACACCTAGCATGGTGAATACACTTCGTGTTACACCATGGCCATTATTTAGATATTCCAACATCCTGCTGAGCTTCCCTCCCAGGAAGGCTCACTCCCTCAGGTTCTCCTCATCACTCAGGAGCAGTTTCAGTCACGCACCAAGGGCAACTGCCCTCAAATCCCTCCATGCATTTGCCGGCAACACCACCGCCACACTGGTCTTCCCAGACCATCGGGCCTCAGCACATCAGCTCCTGGGAGGACATCCAAAGTCTTATTTTAAACACGGCGGAGCTGAGACTCTGCTCTGCTGACAAAACGCTAAGCAGATGGGGAAGTCCTGACTCGAGGACCTCTAGCATCAAGGGACTTCACTGAACCTCTTTCCTCTGTCCTCTCTGGATCTCACGCACACACGCACTCAGGTCGCGGTCAGACACTCCGAGCAGGACACACTCTGCCAGGCGGCCCTGGCAGGAAGAGGTGGAGCAATGGACACAGCAGGAACCTTTCAGGTTGCAGCAACCACAGAGATTTTGAACTTACTAATACGTTCAATGACATCTGGTGATTCTGAGGCCAAAACCTAGATTTTCTCTTTAAGGACTCTGTGTTCTTGTTTTTGCATGCAATCCTACGCTATCTCCTTTCTTCTACTCCCCTGGTCTCCCCCTTGAGACAGTTTTATAGTTACGAACAATTATAAAGATTGACTGGATAGTCAATGAATGTAGAGATACAGTATAAATAAATCTCCATGTGCTTACATGGTCTTAAGATATTACCTTCACTTAGAACTTCGTCTATGCATGTCTGTTATTCATATTTAATAACCTAAGACAAATACATTAATCGCATACAAAAAACTGTCCTCCTACCCCTCAGTGCTTACAAGGATGGTCTGTGCTTATACCTTTTTACCAACTGTGGGACATTTACCCTTCTCTCTGACCTATTTAAAATGTGAGCTAAACATTATTTTTTCTAAAAAAGCAAAGAAAAAGACCTGAGGAAGGAAGGGAGGGAGGGAGGGAGTGTGGCCTGAGGCGGGGAGCACATGCATACAGTGCTGGACTATGAGATTTATCCAGTATCTTTTACTCAACATAAGAGAATCAAATCTTAGATCCATCGATGCAGATGATTGTGTGTGTGTGTGTTCTATTTCATCTAGTTATTTATGTAGTTAATCTCAACTCCCTACTTGATCGTAAGTTTTCCTCAGCAGCGTGAAGTATTTCTTTCTTTTTTAAGATTTTATTTATCTATTTGAGAGAGAGAGCAAGTCCAAAGTGCGGGGGGGCACAGGCAAAGGGAGAGGGAGAAGCAGAATCCCTGCTGAGCAGAGAGCCCAACATGGGGCGTGATCCCAGGACCCCAAGATCATGACCTGAACCAAAGGCAGACACTTAACTGACTGAGTGACCCACATGTCCCACTGTGCAGTATTTCTAATAAAAATCATGTAATAATACAGATCTGCCTCAGTGAAAAAAGGCTACTTCCCTTCCCTACCCTTCCCGGTGATCCATGCTGCCTAGCAAACGACCCCCTGTGTGATGCAAACATGAAAACGCCCCTTCTCCAAGGGCTACTTTATATCCCTCCAACTTTATGTCCAAGTCAAGCATTTCTGCTCATTCATCCACGAGGTCCTCAGCCCAACATCCACCTCTAGGGCCTCCACACACGGCCAACAGTCCATGGGAGGCCATGTCAGGACCTCAAGCACCTCAGTCTGGGGCCTGCCGCTACTCCCCACCTCCACACACCATCTTGCCACTACAACCCACATCCCGTTTTCTCTTCTCAGTTCTCCAGTACTGACATTCCCAAAAAGGCTGTTTTCACCAAAATGTTAGATGGAAGGGCCCACTCTTGGTTGGTGATTCATACCTTCTCATTTTCTCTCTCCCTCTCACTCATTCATCCCACTCAGCAAGTATTAGTGAATTCCTGCCCTGTGCCATGTGTTTCCAGGTGCTTGGAAACATCAGTGCATAAGACCAAGACCGCTGCCCCCACACAGCTCACGATTAAACCAGTAAGTACGCTGGAAGTGGATAAGCAATGTGGTGAGAGAAAAATGAAACGTAAATGGGGCCAAGAAGGCCAGAGGGGGTCGGGCAGCACGGCAGTGGGCGAGGACCTCACTGAGAAGGTAAGATTTGGCAAAAGGCTTGTAGGAGGTGGGAGACAGCTGGGTAAAGAATTCACTGGCACAGGGGAAAGCCTGAGAAAGGGCCCTAAGGCAGGAGACGGCCCGGAGGGAAGGAGGCGCCCTGCAGAGGCCAGTGTGGCTGCCGCTGAGAGTAGGAAGACAGTCAGAGAGGTCGTGATAAGGTCTTCACCCAAGGGCTCTGAACACAGGGGTGATACCATCTGACCTACCTTTTAAACTTATTTTTAAACAATAACTCTGGCTACTCTGTTAGAATAAACTGAAAGGCATTCAGAATAGGATCCAGAAGACTTGACAGGAGGCTCGTGCATTAACCACAGCATGACATGAAAGGGTGAGGGCTGTGGCCACGGTTACAGCAGTGGAGGAATTAATCAATCAATGATTCTTACTGTCACCCCCTCTTCATCCTATTCTCTAGGTTTCCAAACCCTTCTCACAGCACCCCACCAATGAGCCAGTCACTAGTCCCTCAGCCCAATCCACTCTAAATTTCTCAATAGCCAATCCTCTCACTGTTCAGAGATGGAACTCCCTCTCCTCCTTCTTCCCCCAATCCCCAAGATCCCCAAAGAGCCCTGTTTCTTTTTTCTTTTCTTTTTTTAAATTTTATTTATGGGGCACCTGCGTGGCTCAGTGGGTTAAGCGTCTGCCTTCAGCTCAGGCCATGATCTCAGGGTCTGGGGATTGAGCCCTGCATCAGGCCCCTGCTCGGCAGGGAGCCTGCTTCTCCCTCTCCCTCTGCTGCTCCCCCTGCTTGTGCTCTCTTGCTCTATCCAATAAATGAATAAAATCTATTTTTTAAAAATTATTTATTAATTTGTGAGAGAGAGCTTAGGGAGGGGGACACAGAGGAGGAGGGAGAGGAAAAGACTCTCCAGCAGACTTCCCACTGAGCGTGGAGCCTGATGCAGGGATCGCTCTCATGACCCTGGGATCATGACATGAGCTGAAACCAAGAATCAGACGCTTAACTGAGCCACCCAGGTGCCCCCGAGAAGAGCCTGTTTCAAACCACATCCCTATAACACTGGCATCTTTCATGTCTTCCCCATTCCTGGATTTCCCTTCTTAGCTCATTCTCTCGTTTTCCCAATCCTGTTAAAGCCTCTTGTTCTTACTCTGAGCCACAATGATGCCTTCTCTCTACTACCATGTAATACTAACCTCTGTACCCACCTGCTCACGGCAGCCCTGGCCAGAAACTATCTGCACTGGTCAAGACATCCTCGGTATCAACTCCCCCACCCCATCAGGAGGAGCACAAGACTGTCTGCCCTTTCTGCCTATCCTCTTCAAAGTCCTCTCACTGTCTTCCAGGACCCTGCAGTTTCCTGGTTCTTTCCCAGCTGTCTGTCTTTGCTTCCTACCTCCCTCCTTCCTCAGTGAAGGCACACCCAAGATCCAGTCCCCATGGAGGTACCCCCATGCTCTAGGCCTCCGGGCTACTGGCTCACATTGCTATGGGTGAGCCCAGTTCAATAACCCCTGCCCCTCTCTCAGACTGAACTTCTGCATTTCCAACCACTTCAAGGATTCTCAGCACCTGGATGTCCCACTATCTCCAACTTAATAGGATAAACTCCCATAGGACTCAATCTCTCTCATGCTAATAGTCACATTCTCCTTCTTTTTAGAAACCTTAGGTCATTATCTCTTCTAAATTTTGAGCAATTTGAAAGCAAGAGCCGGGTCTCCTGTTCTAAGCATCTCACTAGGCTGCACCCCATTGCACAAGGATTAAAACTATCAATTTCAAGTTAAACAAATATACTTTTCAATTGAGCTGATCGGTTCCATCCAAAATATAAGCTTTTAAGACATATTTGATCATAAAAATATGATCTATCCCCGTTTTCTGTAAAAGTCATTACTTTAACTAGAATTAAAATTCTCATGTCCTGAAGGTCTGGCCAATTTCAATTTCAAAATATTACTTATCCAGATTTTATTGAGGTGGGTTCAGTCCTAGACATGAACTAATATCCCAGAAACCACAATGTTCACAGAAAGTTACACTGTTGGCCACTGAATTCCCTCTGATAAAAATTTCGAGGAATTTATCAAAAGAACATTTTTCAATAAAAAGCTCAAAACAAAGTACTGAGGTTATTTTTTTGGCAGCATATAATAAAAAGTGAGGACAAAACAGTGTGGAAAGAATTTTTTCTTTTCAAAAGGACAGATGGGAAATGAGATCAGGGACTTCCAGGCCCTTTGTAAGCAACAGGGCCTGGCTTCCTTTTCAGGTCACTGGTTTATAGATCACTATCAGTCTCATGTTAAGTAGAAGAGGAAAAGAAACAGGGGGAAAATAAAAATCAGGATGTTATTTAAAGGGAAATGGATTAACCACATTTTTCTATACAATGCTGAGAACACTCTAGGATTCTCCTGTATCTAAACACTGCCAAAAATGAAAATTTCTAGGATTGCTCATTCCTAATAATCTTTCCTTGGTGTGCCTGTCTTTCCTTTTAAATTCTCTTGCTAGGGAACATGAAGATACTAAACCATGAAATATGCAGGAAGAACACTGGAGAAATTACTCCTCACCCTGACTTGGAACAACTTTAAGGATACAGCCATTTCACATCCATGGAGCACAGAAATCCTGCAACCATGTGCTCTTTCCCACCACCCCCCCGCACCAAATTGTGGTAAAATGTCCATAACATAAAGTTTACCATTTAAACCATGTTTAAGTGTACAGCCCAGGAGCCTTAAGAACACTCTCATTGTGCTGCAGCCATCACCACCATCCACCCACAGAACTCTTATCATCCTGCAAAACCGAAACTCTGTACCTTTCGAACACTAACGCCCCATTCCCCGGGCGCCTGACCACCACCATTCTACTTCCTGTCTCCATAAATGTGACTAATCTAAGTACCTCTTCTAAGGGAATCATACAAAATTTGTCCTTTCCAAATGTCACATTTCACTTAGCATAATATGCTCAAGGCTCACCCACGTTGTGGTCCACGGCTGAATTTCCTTCCCTTTGAAGGTTGAAAAACATCCCATTTTATGGAAAGACCACATCTGGTTTACCCATTCATCCACTGGTGCATACTGGGGTTGTTTCCGTCTTTTGGCTGTTGTGACTAACACTGCCATGAACATGGGGGCACAAGTGTCTCTAAGTCTCTGCTTTCGACTCCTTTAGGGACATCTCTGGGAGCGAAACACGATACGCTCTTTTCTGCTCTTCCATACAAATTCTATCCTTGTTAGTTTATATCACACACCAAACACTAGTTTTTGTGATATATACATGATATCCATAAACTGCCACCAGCATCGTTTCTGACTAATTACTACCTTTCCCATATTCTACCACTTTACAGAGCTGCACACACATTAGTAAGCAATGCAACAAGCCAGGGCACAAGGGTACGTGGTACACGGAGCTCCAAAGCAAGCTACAGATTCAGCGGAGTAATGGCAACAGTTAAGTACATCAAATCATGGGGCACCTGGATGGCTCAGTCGGTTAAGCATCTGACTTCAGCTCAGGTCATGATCCCAGAGTCCTGGGATTGAGCCCTGCCTCAGGCTCCCGAAGCAGGAAGCCTGCTTCTCCCTCAGTTCTTCCCCCTACTCTGCTCTCTGTACTCTTCTTTCTCTCCTACTCCTCTCTCTCTCACACAAATAAATAAAAAAAAAAATCTTAAAAAAAAATAATAATGTCAAACTACCAGCATCACCCAATAAAGGACTTCTGCCTGAAGGAGAACCGTGACTGGAAGTCAATGGCCAGACCCACATCAGGCTCTATGTGTCTGACGAGAAGGGGAGCAATCCTGGACATTATTTTCAGTCGTGCATAGATGTGTCATTTCTTCAGCAAAAGTCAACTTACATTTCTTGATCTAAAACATTCTAACAGTAAAGAGATTAGGTGGGTGTGAGGTGGGTGGGAGGACAGAGATTCACACACACACACACAAGGCCTGAGCCTTCATCCTGGCCACAGCGCAGGTGGTGGGTGACCCAGGACCACAAAAGGTGTAAGAAACCGTTAGGGAAAAGCCCAAGACAATGTACTTAGATGTAAATGTAAAACCATAAATTAGCTGTAAGTTACATCTAATAACTTAATACTTACAGTGTGAACAGTAAGTATTAAAGGGATTAAGAGAATGGGGGAAAAAATCCTGTGGACTTGAACATCTTCAGAGGACATGGGATGTGAAGTGGCCTCAGAAGGGTAAGAAGATTCTAGAAGGATGGAAGAGAAAAGAAGGTATCGCCAACAAGGAGAACCATGAAGCCAACACAGAGACAGAAGAGAACAGACCCCAAAGCAGGGGGCTAATTCTGAAAAAGGAGCGCAGTCAGCCAGTGAGGGATGCATGAGCCTCACACCCCTGCCCCCCACCCGCGGCAGATAAAACTCAACTTCATAAATATTCTGAGTACGAGAACTATCCTTCTGCCTTTTTTATTTCTTTATTATTATTTTTTTAAAGATTTTATTTATTTGACAGATGGAGATCACAAGTAGGCGGAGAAGCAGGCAGAGAGAGAGGAGGAAGCAGGCTCCCCGCTAAGCAGAGAGCCCGACGTGGGGCTCGATCCCAGGACTCTGGGACCATGACCCGAGCCGAAGGCAGGGGCTTTAACCCACTGAGCCACCCAGGTACGCCCCTTCTGCCTTTTTTAAAATCCACAGTGACTCCATGTCTCTCAGGTTATTTTGTCTGTTTATTTTTTTTTCTATTTTATTTATTTATGTGACATGGGGAGCGTGCACTCAAGCAGGGGGAGCAGCAGACAGAGGGAGAAGTAGGCTCCCAGCTGATGCAAAACCCTATCCCAGGACCCTGGGATCATGACCTGAGCCGAAGGCAGATGCTTACCAACTGCGCCACCCAAATGCCTGTTTCTTTTAAAAACTCTTCTCCCACCCCTCAGCAAATACATTTGACCAAAAAAATTTTCTATACATAAGACTCGTGTTCAGAGAACACAGGTGTCCTTGAAAGCTGATCGCTATAGGGCACCCAGATGGCGCACTCAGTTAAGCATCCAGCCGTGGTTTGGGCTCAGGTTGTGATCTAAGGGTTGTGAGATCGAACCAGGCATCAGGCACCACACTTGCAGAAGTCTCCTTCAGACTCTCATCCCCCTAAAATAAGTGAATAAATCTTAAGGGGAAAAAAAAAAAACCCTGACCAAGATTAACGTATGTCCTGCTCTAAAACCGTACAATTGTTTCATCACTATCCATACTTAGATTTTAGTCAATTATCACTGCGAATGCATTTGACAGAGCTTTGCACAAAGTTCTATTACTTTAACAGTTAACTAATACTGTTTAACTAGTAAGCATGATCCTGCAAATTAACTCCCAGCATGCATTTTGCTCACAATTTGACCCACTTCCTAACCATCTTGCTGGTTTTTTTCCATATGAAATACTTTTCCCTGATCTAATTCTTCCCTCTGCCTCTAATAATAGAAGGAATTCTATTCTGCCTAAAAATAGAGGGACAGAGGGAATCTGTGACACTTCTAAGACATTTTGCTCATTCAACTAAGTAGACAGTTATTAAAATCACCAAGACAATCTAACAAGAAAGCACAGTGTAAATGGCCTTACCTAGAACATAAGAATCTCCAGGAAAACACATAACAGCTTCCAAATTTAAATGGAGCCCAGGATAATTGCTGTGATGGGGATCAAAGCTGAAATTCAAGCTCCTCAATCTTTGGGAAAAACTTCCCGAAAACAGAAAATAACTTCCTTATTCAATCTTGGCCAGCAAAATGTCAGTGAGTTCTTTGCCTTTCCTAGAAAACTTATGCCTGGTGTCTCCACGGAAATCGTTACAAGAAAAGGGGACAAAGGAGTTTTTCTCAGAGTTTCAATCATCTGGTTCTACAACTGCTTAAACACCCAGGTTCCTTGTCCCTGGGGTAAAAGATGATACTAAATTAACTGTATCTTGTTTCTTTGGTTTGTTTGCATCGTGAGTAATTTTATCTCGGGCTGCAAACACAACTTTGCATTCCAGGTTGCAAACACTGGGATAACTTTATTACTATACCAAGAAGAATACATATACTTCATGCTCAGAGAAACTTGAGATAACCTTTAGTTTCCTCGGAGCACACTACAGGAAACATGTGTCAACATGAAGCCTAATTTGTAATCACCTGATTTAACTTCTCATGCTGATAAACTTATTGCCAAAATCACAGGCAAAAGAAATCATTCTGAGGCTTCCATTATGTTTTAGGTGAGTAGTCTACTATGCAACGACGTTTTCAAAAACATCCTATTTTGAGGCATGATCTGAAACCACTTATCAGTGGAAGGTACTTGGGCAGCAGAATCACACTCAGGGCCAATGCCACTTCCACAGCATTCCTTATTTTTCAGGAAGGAATTAAAGAGTAATCATTTTCTTCACATGTACCTCTTAGAAGTTTAAAAAAAAAAGTGAACATTTGTGAGAATTCCCAGCTTTGTTGTAAACTGGTAGAAATTTGGTGGGAAAAAAAACTTCAAAGAATATAAAAATTGTTATCAACATGGAAGTTTCTAAAGACAATGCAGTAGGCACAGAACTGTATGTGGTAGGTTATGTTTAAGGCAGTGGGATTAAAAGAAAATGGTGGGGGAATGCTTTTAACATCAGGTATTTCTTTTTCTTTTTATTTTTTTTAAGATTTTATTTATTTATTTGGCAGACAGAGATCACAAGTAGGCAGAGAGGCAGGCAGAGAGAGAGAGAGGGAGAAGCAGGCTTCCTGATGAGCAGAGAGCCCGATGTGGGGCTCGATCCCAGGACCCTGGGATCATGACCTGAGCAGAAGGCAGAGGCTTTAACCCACTGAGCCACACAGGCGCCCAACATCAGGTATTTCAACAGCATCTATTCTGTTTTGTTTTACAAGTAGGTAGTGCTTTTTTTTTTTTTTTTTAAAGATTTTATTTATTTATTTGAAAGAGAGGCAGTGAGAGAGAGCATGAGCGAGGAGGTCAGAGGGAGAAGCAGACTCCCCGTGGAGCTGGGAGCCCGATGCGGGACTCGATCCCGGGACTCCGAGATCATGACCTGAGCTGAAAGCAGTTGTCCAACCAACTGAGCCACCCAGGTGTCCCAAGTAGGTAGTGCTTTTTATTTTACTTTTTAATTTACTTTCATTTCTAAGTAGGTTCCACAGCCAGTGTGGAGCCCAAACCAGGGCTTGAACTCATGACCCTGAGATCAGGACCTGAGCTAGATCAACAGTTGGAGGCTCAACCGACTGCACCACCCTGGTGCTCCCATAGCACTTTTCAAATTATCCCACAAAGAATGAAGCTTTAAAAAAAAAAAAAAAACAGCTCAATTCATAGAAAACAGGGCGTTGGATGATAACAGCACCAGGTAAAGAAGCTTCGAGGCAGATAAGAAGCACACAACGAGGCAGGTTCCAGAGAGCAAGGAGAGTAACCCAAACCTGCACACAGCCCGCAGGGACCGCAGGCGGCCAGGCCTCTAACACCACGGGGGTCCCACTATCACTCCTCACTGCCCTCACAGCTCTTTGTGGGTGGCTCGGCCACAGGCTCTCGCGACCTGAGACCGGAAGCAACAATCTTCAGAGCAGCTCCCAGCAGAAGGCGGGCCAAGGGGTCCACTGGCAGCCCCCACCCCGAGATCCAAGGAACAGCATGTGTCGCTCACCAGAGAGGCAGACGTCAGAACATTCCTGGTTACCCCAACCCTTCCCTGGGAGCCCACACGCGGTTCAGGGGTTCTCTCGTGGTGGCTTCCCAAAATGTGACCCTGAAAGGACACACGACAAATTCCTCCAGTGCTCCCCAGCAAATGCTCTCCTTAGCACCGAGGCACGGGCAGAAACCGTAAATCTCTCTTCAAATGAAGCTCGTAAGACACAGGAGGTGCTTGTGTCCATTAAATCCACCCAGAGTATAGCACTTTTATTAAAAGTATAACACACACAAAAAATACTTATGTCCTACGTGTATTACATGCATGTGTGTATGTATGCATAGGCATGCATATGCCTATATGCATATATAAACATATATAACACATATTCATACCTGTATGTATTTATATGCAAAAATACCATTTTTAAAAATCAACCCATAAAGGAATGCATGGAAAAATGCAACGATGTAACTTCTCTCTCTTAAATAACATCTTCATCTTTTAAAAATCCTAAAATTAAATAATCAAATAATAAATCAGTAGATTAAAAACAATTATTTGTAAAGACCAACCACATGGCTCTATTTGAAAGTTAACTACCTGAAAGTCATCATAAGGGAAGAGCAGCATCTCCCTTAAACAATCATTCAGGATCTGTGTCTTCTTCTGGACGATGACATTTTCATAGTCGAGTGGTTCAATCAGCTTTGGCTTCGCCTAAAAGGTAAAAAAAAAAGTAACTGAAACACTCTTATAGATAAATGATTAAAACTTTGTACTATTTTTGCATTTTCCAACTTTTCTTCAGTGACATTATGTCAATTTTACTATAAGGAGAATCAGAAACAAGACAGAAAAGTTATTTTCAAAGGAACAGAAGACGCTTCCTGGTACTCTGTCTACGATTCTGCTTTTTTAGTTACGAAAGCGCAAAGGAGGCTACAAAGTCTGGCAGAATGTCCAGTCGTGTCCTGGGTCACCCCTGGCTAGGTCAGTCCCCATCTAAGCCTCGGGCTCTTCCAGAACTGCCCTGTGTAGACGTCCAACTGTGGGCTGGTAGTGAGGGCTGGATGCCAACAGTGGCACCCTTCTTGGCCCAGGATTAAAGCATCCACAGGGCTCACTATTTCATATAAGACTCCACAGAACTCTTCTCAGAGTATCAAAATATCTCCCTGTCTCCTGAAATGTCTACATACTCATTATATAATACTGAAACACACAAAAATGTGAGCTATGAGGAGTGAGAGAATGGTATCACCTAAACCAGGGCTTGTGCATGAACCTCAGCAGGTAGGAAAGACCATCCCTACCATGCACTGAGCAGAAGTAAGAGGCAACAAGCAAGCGGGAAAAGAAATGAGAGAATATGCTTTGTTTGACTATTTCCAAAGTTAGCCTTCTCAGTAAAAATCTCTTTCTCAGTAAAAATCTCTTCTATCTATTGCCAGGCATTGCCATGGTGTTTACTAATCACTACCCACACGGAAGGCACTACGTGGGCTAGATCAAGGAGAAAGACACCTATATCGCAGTATGCCAAGTAATAAAACAGGCACCATGCACGTGAGTGTGCACGTGCGCACACACACACACACACATTCTCAGAGGTAGCTAAGTCCATAATATCAATAGTTCCTACAAAATTATTTTTGAAACTATTAATAAAAATCATCTGATTACATAATCTCAACATTTTATGTCTATTCAAATGACAATACAAATGAAACATATGAAAGACATCCGGTTCGTCACATCACATTGGGAATTGTGGCTGAGGCTGCTACGTGTTCCCCAAACTTCTCCTCTCCTTCTAGGTACAGTGGGACCACCTCTCCCAGCCTCCCCGGGGTTAGGCATGGCCATGTGTCTTGAGTCAATGGCAGGTGAGGGGAAGGAGTATGGCCACTGCCAAGCCTGGACCGTAAAAGTTCTCTGCCAGAGACTGAATGATGTATTCCTTCCAAAATTCGCATGCTGAAACCTAATCCCCAGTGTGATGGTTTTAGGAAGTGGGGGCTTTGGGAGGCAATTAAGTCATGAAGGTAGAGGCTTTATGAATTGATTAGCAATCTTATAAAACAGACCCCTGGGAACTCCCTTCTGCCGTGTGAGGACACTGTGAGGAGAAAGCCATCTATGAACCAGGAAGTGGGCTCTCTCCAGACCCCAAGCTGGCTGGTGCCTTGATCTTGACTTCCCAGCCCCTAGAACTGTGAGAAATAAATATGTTGTTTAATCACCCCCCCCACCGCTTGCTTATATTCTGTGCCAGCTGCCCTAAGTGACTGATACAGCCTCCCTCCCTTCTCCCCCCTGCCAGGATCATGTACAGGACTCAGGAGGCCTGAGGAGATGAACCACCGAACGGAAGGCTGCTTCCTGAAAACAGGTGCCAAAATATCCGTGAGCAGGAGCAAAAGCACCTACTGTGTTAACCACTGAGATTCTGGAGTTGTTTAAAGCGGTTGTCGGCTTACTCCAGCTAACATACATACAAATGCCTATTTTAACTTCAATTGCCTGATTTAAAAGTAGACTCTACAAAGATGTTTGGACATGCTAAGAAAAGAAATGCAATGACCAAACAAGGGCAGTGTTATAATTTAGCAAAATATACATTTACAGACAGAAATAAAAATATACACAAAAAATTAAAGCTATCCTAATAGGAGTGTAATTTCTTCCTAAAAGATATTCATAATGTTGAACTGTTTCTACATTCAGAAGATGTTCAAAAAAGAGAGAGACTGACACAAAGTGTTTTTAAAGAAAGAATTGCCACAGAAACCAATAAAAATACTCTCCAAAATACTTTAATTTGACTTAAATAATGTGCTCTTTACTTTAGTTTGTTACATTGCATGCAGTAATCAGTCCTTAAGTGTTTGTTGGCAGAATGGATCGATGTCATGATTAGCAACACTGTCTCTGGGAATCAGGACTATATTCCTAAGAAAACCCAAAGATGCTCATAGCTTTACACACTGACAGAGTTCTAGATAGCGACAGCTACACTTACATTAGAGAGAGGTCAGAGAGAGAGATCCAGCAGGATGAGATGGACACTGCATTCTCCCCTATTCCATACGCTGTCCAGCACATGACGGTGACTAGGTAAGCTCCGAGGGGGTGACCTGGTCCTCTACACCAGCCCTGGGCACCTCCAAAGCTACCCCTGGGTGTGTTCCCTTCCTATACCTTCCAACAAGGGCCACCAGTGCAGTCCTTCAGGCCACAAGGCAAGGTCAGTCTACTTGTCAGAAAACAGTACTACAATGTCAGCCCTAGTCAGAAAGGGTGCTGAAGGGACCTCCTGAGAAAGGGTCTTTTCCTAGCCAATGATGTTTGGGAGTTTTTGCCTTGCTCCTACAGCACAGCTCTCTAGGTAGCTATTCTTGTATTCTTAGAGCAGGGATTGGCAAACTTTTTCCTGCAAAGAGCTGTAAGTATCTCAGGCTTCACCAGCTTACTGTTTACTAAACTCTGAGCACAAAGGCAGCCACAGACAATAAATAAACAAATGGACAGAGTGGTGTTAAAACTTTACAGAAACAGGCAACAGCCAGATTCTGCCCAAGAGTCACCGTTTGCTGATTTATGCTGTAGTTTCCTTCACCCCTTAGTAATTAATCCCCTTTTACCAATTTAATAATTCTTTATATTAATTTTCTATTTCCAATTAACTGATATGTTTCCTGTCTCTGGGCTGATACACACAATACATGTACACGTTCTTCTTCTTTTTTTTTTTTAAGATTTTCATTTGTTTATTTGACAGACAAAGATCATGAGTAGGCAGAGGCAGGCAGAGAGGGGGAAGCAGGCTCCCGGCAGAGCAGAGAGCAGAGAGCCCGATCGAGAGAGAAGTTCGATCCCAGGACCCTGAGATCATGACCTGAGCTGAAGGCAGAGGCTTTAACCCACTGAGCCACCCAGGCACCCCAACGTGTACATGTTCTTAAATGTATTTAATGATTCTCTCTCACCATTTGACTAAACCTAGATTGTTTAAAAGATTTTATAAGTGAAAACTCTAAAAATATTCACAAGTCAGTTCTGCCTGTTTCTGATATGCTTTCGTTAACTGCATGGATTACTGTTTTCCCCTGACTGTATCTTGGAAGTAGCTAATGACTCAATGTAAGGTTGTGGCTGTCAGGATTACCTTGCTTTGGGTGCCTCTGTGTAAGCTGGAAGGCTTCACACAGATGATCACACTTCATCCACTGGAAAATTAATTAAACAAGGAGGCTGCGTCATTGAGGGGGCTCGACTGCCCTGGTGGCATCTATAAGCCAACCAAAATCCAACTGGGGAATGCCTCAAGGTTACAAAATTATTCCTCCCTTTGCTTCTGCTCTTTCTCTCTGTAAGTCTCTCCAAGCTCCTAACTGTTCCTAACAACTTCCGGTTTGGTGCCACCTGATTCAAAATGATTTTTGTTCAAACTCTACCAATGCTTTAATATACCTCAGCTTATCTTTTAACATCACTTAGAGCCAGTATAAGGTAAAGGAATGGAAACATCATTCCGTGTTACTGAGGTAGATGACAAGTTGAGCAAGTAGCCGGAAGTGTCCCAGGTAACCTACAGACTGGGTCAGAACATGGCCTCTGTCACACAGAACTCCTTCTCCAGACCACCCTTTAACCGGTCTGTGTGCACCAGCGCTCAAGCAGAGTAAACATGGGGAGGGTTTCTAAGCCAACGTACTATTAAGGAATGATGATGCCTGTAAACAGGAAAGCCCACAAGGTTGATTTCAGTATCAGGGAAATCTTCATGGAAGAATGTCATGTCTTGTTTGGTCTCAAGGACTGTGAAGATCTGACACATGGACAGACCCTTAGATCACTCACTGAGCCCTGACGGAGCAGCCGTATTCAGCCGCTGCAGGGAGCGCTTTCCAGGACAGAACCACTGACCCCAAGGAAAAGGGGTCAACTGGGAGTGACTCACTTGTTACCTAAGAACAAGACAAAAGCTCTTGCTTCAGATACAAATAACAAGTCACCCGCACCATGCCTCACGTGGCCTCAGGAGGAGAAAGGGTAAGAATGGAGACCGGTGAGGGAACAGGAAAAGAGACAAGGTGGAGGTGGGGGAGGAAGAGACCAAAGGGGACAACACCCGGGGTAAGACAGGCAGGAGCCGCAGAAGTGGAAGAAACACAAGGGGGAAGATAAAGACTGAAGTGGCAGCTACAAACAAAGGACAGTGGGCCCGTGGGAAGTCATACCTCTGGGCCTACTCAACTGGGGGTTAAGGGCCTAACTGCCCACTTTCTCCTCTTCTTTGAAAGGATGATTCAGTGGTAACAGCTGTTCACTGTTCTTCAGCATCACTGAGCTTTTCCAAGTGGTCACATGAGTGGGGAACAGCCCACTAGGGTAGGGAACTGACTGGCTTATAGCATCACTGGTGACAGGAATGACTAACAGCAAAATGAAATTAGCTAATTACCAGACTGCCAGTACCCATTTCCTGTTTAGTAGAAAGAGGCTTAGGGTAGATCTGGCTCCTGACCTTGGTTTTCAAAGCCATCAACACAATGAAGTTTAATCCTTCCCAGGGTACACAGGTACAAGAGCCAAGTTCTTGATTTTCTATGGTCAAAAGCAAGATTCTGAGCCCAGAATTACCCATATCAACCCATGGTCATAGATGGAGCTAATCCAGTGCCATCAGAATCACCATGTTTTGAAAACCTGAGAATACACCGGTTTGGACTTTAGCCAAAGATGCTGTGTTTCGCTAAGCACGATGGGGGTCTGTTCAGCTCTTGAGCCTGTGACATTCTGAACTTGTACAGGGCGCGATTATGTTGCTTCTGTAGCAAGGGAAAACTGTAAATCAATCTATGTGTACTACTTCTTTAGCTTTTGTCCCCAATGTGGAAGTTAAATGTCCTCATTTATGAACATTTGCTTCTTAGGTTATTGTGAAATCAGACAGGGAGAGGACCATGGTACTCTCAGTTTACAAAAGTCTACTTGTTCTCAAAGTGGGGTCCCAGTAACAAGCAGCAGCACCTGAGAAGCTGATACAAAAGTAAACTGAATCAGAAACTCTACGGGTAGGACTTAGGTATCTGCGTTGGCACAAGCTCCCTCAGGGATTCTGATGTCCCAGGAACTGGGCTGGAATTTAAATATTCAGAGAGGGACAAGGAACAAGCCCAGGGCTGAGCTTTTTAACCTCTTTAGGGCTATAGACCCTTCTGAGAACCTGGGCCCACTCTCCCCAAAATGTGTATACATATTATTTTCCAAAATTTTATACACAGTTCTTGGGAAAGGCTGTCATTCCTTGGAGAGTAGCCATGGAACAGAGCTGAGGACATTCTGGACAGTGGGAGAAGGTGGTTTGTAAACATAATTCAATATAGCAGGAGGTGCTGGCAGAAGTTAAATGCAGAGCTAAGGGAGGAGGCTGAGCCAACTGCCACCCAGGGGCAGGAACGTTTCCTCACTTCAGCACCGAAGTGATGCCTCAAGGTGCTGGAGAAGACTGAGAATTCTTCAGGTAGGCAAAGTTCTGAACTCCTTAACCCACGTGCAGCTGTCCTGTGGAGGCTGCGATGCGGGTTCTCGCTGTGTCTCTAACCCCCAGGCCCAGCACAGAAGCAATGGGGCTCCACTTGTTACAGGAGCTCCAGCCTGCTCCTGTCACTTGCTCACACCTCTGCACCTGTCACAGGCCTACAGCCCTGTGGGCTGCCGTTGACAAATGTCCTATTTTAGCAGAATCCTTCCTCTAAACACCGATCTCCCTGCACAGGTGTGCGGGACTGTTATCAGGCTCTGCTGGGTGCGTGCTGGTGAAATGCTTGACAGAGCCCGAAAGCTGGAAGCACGTGATAAATGGTGTCGTTTTCACTACTGAAATGATAAAATGATCTTGAAATAATGAAAGTGTCGTTTTCACTATTATAAGCATTATTACCATTAAATGTGTTGTCTGGGGGCACGTGGGTGGCTCAGTGGGTTAAGTGTCAACCTTCAGCTCAGGTCGCGATCTCAGGGTCCTGGGATCGAGCCCCGCATCGGGCTCTCTGCTCAGCGGGGAGCCTGCTTCCTCCTCTCTCTCTCTCTCTCTCTCTCTCTCTTTCTGCCTGCCTCTCTGTCTACTGTGATCTCTATCAAATAAATAAATAAAATCTTAAAAAAAAAGTGTTGCCTGCGTGACAGTGATTGTTTTTTTGGTGGGGGAGGGGAGTGGTGAAGGCTGCACAGACATTCAGTTTTACCAATCTGTTCACAAAAACTTTCCTGCACGCTCCAAGGACATGTAATTCAACAGACAACAATGGTAGGAGCACGCACAAAGAAGGAAATACAAAAGGCCAAACAGAGGAAACTGTGTGCTAATAGCGATGACACTGGGATTCAGGGACTGAGCCCTAAATAAATATCAATAGACACTTCCATTAAAAACTGAATGGAGTATTGATGAGGCCTGTGTCAGGCAAGACCAAGAAGAACAACAGTTGGGGGGTTCGGGTGTAGACAGAAGCACTTCAGACCCACTCCCCTAGGGGAGGGCCATGAGAGCAGCAGGACTGAAGATTCTAGAGGCAGCGAGAGGGGTAGGTGGTGAGCCCCATGCTGCGCTGCTCACAGCCGGCTAAGTGGCCCTTCAGGGGACAGGGAGCGGAGGCAGACACTGCTGGAGAGTCTGGGAGGCCCGGAGCCCACAGACATGCTCATAACATGAATAGAAATCTTGGCTTCCTTGCTGAAGATCTATGGGCAAGGTCTGAAGCCAAAGCCATGTGATCAGGACAGTGGGAAGAAGGAGCTGCATCTCAAGGAACAACACGGGTACAGGTTAGCCCCTGATACCACGGCCCCACCAGTCCCCATCCACTGGTGGAAGCAGGGGCAGCATGGTGAGCCCCTGATGGGATCCTGTGGCTGTCACAGGTGCCAAAAGGTATGATCCGCAGTGTCCTCCCCATTAACCTCCCTTTGAAGCTCTCCGACCTCACTCCTTTCTCCAGCATTTGTTGCTGTGGGTCTGGCTGCCAAACATCCATGCAAATTGAAATTCCAGATCCACAGGCAAACAGAAGCTAGGGACTCCTCTGGATGCCAGGAAAATGAGATTCCTCTGGAATCCACGATAGCTGGAGAGTACAGGCGCACAGATGAGCTCAATTTTAGCCAATCATGTATGAAGCCTCGAAAACCACAGGAAGAGCTCAGCAGACAGGCTTACTGATTTCACTGCTTCTCCCTCTGACAGGATAGCTTCCTGGGAACTTTCTAGTCATTTCTGGACTTTGTGTCTCTGGTAATTAAATGTTAACACAAGCTCAATCCTGAATACCGCTTCTTGAAATAGCAAACTGAGGAAACAGCAACTCTTGGAGCTTTCTATTTTAAGAAAAGAGAAATTTATTGTTTCTGCTTATAAAGAATTTAAAACTTCCTTGATTTATCTGCATGCCTGTAAAAGCTACTTGATTGGCTGAGATAAAAATTCCTCATGGAACTTAGTCCATTTTCAAAATGGTGCACTTCTTGACGCTGCCAACAGGACCCCAACACTGTCACCGGGGAGGGGAGCACGCAGCAACGAGCTCTGCAACGAGAAGCTCCTTCCGAAGCCAGAAGTCAATCAGGGCTGCCCAGTGAGCCTTCCCGTTGCTCCTTTCTTACACATGACTCACTGCATCTGCCCACCAGGAACTTCATGAAGTGGTTAAATCTGAAGAGAGGGGTGCCTGACTGGTTCAGTAGATTAAGAGTCTGCCTTTGGCTCAGGTCATGATCTCAGAGTCCTGGGATCGAGCCCCGCATCGGATCTCTGCTCAGAACGGAACCTGCTTACCCCCTCCCCCACCTGCTACTCCACCTACTTGTGATCTCTCTCTCTGTCAAATGAATAAATAAAATATTTTTTTAAAAAATCTGAAGGGAAAATCCTCATTTTCCTATAATTAGTAGTTGCATCCCTTCCTCACATGCAAATGCTATTAGCAGCTATGTGCTCCCTCTCTCCACAGACTTTTACTGAGCCTGTCCCTATCCATACGCATTGTGCCAAGTCTTTGGGACGCCAAGATAATAAGGACACAGACCCCATTCTAGGGAGCTCACAGTCCAGAGGGGAGACAGACAGATGTGGCATTTGACCCCATTTAGAATGAACTGGCTTCCCCCTGCACCTGCCCCCCCCCCCAGTTAGATTACAAGCTCCACAGAGGCAAAGATTTCCATTTTATTTACTGTTCCCTCAACACCTAGAACAAGGCTTGGCCGAGTGTGGGCACCCGATGAATATGTGTCAGATGAGGGACGGAACCTGACAATGTGGGGGGCTTCAGATCCGAGTCTAAAAGAGGAGTTGGCCAGCCAGGATTCGGAGTGGACTGGGGAGTCCTTGCAGAGAAAATGGAGACACCAAGGAGCACGTTCCTGGATGGAACGAGATTTTGTGCGGCCTGAAATTTGCATATTTGAAAGGGGAATGGGTTTAAAAAAAAATACAAAATTTTGAATATAAAGTTGCTGGAGGCCCTCCCAGGGCCCTGGCAGGAATCTGGAAACAAGAATCCTTAGCTTCCAGAGAAATCCTCCTCTCAGCACTGTGAGTTCCAGAAACAGCGATCTCTTCAGGACAGCTCGGGCAGAGGTGCATAAAGGGGACGGAGGTGCCAAGAGGCCAAGGGGTTGGGAAGCCAGTCTCTGGGGATGCCACAACATCTCTGGAAACCCAACGTGAGAGAGGAAATGACATTTATGAGAACTCCTTTCTGAAAGGGCACCCTATGTGGCTCCAAGAACACGGAGTAAGCGACCCGAGGTGAGCAAGGGGCTCTGCAACGGACATGCGAGGGAAACAGAATGCTTAACTGTAGGACCCTGCTTTCCCTGGTCCAGCGGGCAGCGCTGGAGTCGGAGAGGACTGGCTGTGCCCCAAGCAACCCTCTAAACAAGCTCAATTAACTTGTCCATCATCTAAAATAGTAAACAACTGGGGCACCTGGGTGGCTCAGTAGGTTGAGTGTCTGACTCGTGAACTCAGCTCAGGGCTTGATCTTGGGGTTGTGAGTTCAAGCCCCGAGCTGGGCTCTGTGCTGGGCACAGCGCCTACAGACAAACAAACAAACAAGACATAAATAAACAGTAAGCAATTTGAATGGCATCTGTCTGAGGAGGTACAAATGACTGGCTGGCCTGGGGTGCCCACACGTCTCTGAACCACCCCTGGACTACTGCCTCCACTGGAAGAGGAGGCCAGAGTGGCAAGTGTGCCAGACTGCGATGGGCCCCGAGGAAGGAAAGTGGTGCAGGAGGAAAGGGGCTAAGCGGCACAGAACCAGGTCCCGTGCCATGCTCACCCAGGAAAGCGCCCTCCCACTGCCTTGTCACACACATGCTCTTCCTTCCCTCGACTTGGGACTCGAAAACTTAAGGAGATCATATAATCAAAATATGATCACGTCCCCTCCAATAACACATGTTCTTCTCCAGACTGTTCCTCAGTGTGTGCGGGAACAATGGCCTTGGCGGCTTTGAGAAGCATGCTTGTTTAAAAGGAGCAGAAGGTCTGGTAACACTAGAACTACGATGTGCAGACATCGGAACCTGAGATTCCTTCTTGTTTTACAGATAGGAAAACCCAGGAGTGTGGGAGTTTTGTGACTGTCCCCAGGCCCACGGGGAGTTGCCGGCAAGCATGGGCCTGGATCCCAGATCTCCTGACCCCTGCTCCATGCTCTTCCCCGCGGCCTCTACATTTTGACTTTTGCACTTTCAATAAACCGTGTGCACAAGCACGTGATACAAGGAACTGGAGGAAAAAGAGACCTTATCTAAGCTTGGACTGTGAAGCAAGCTCAAACCTGAGCATTCCCACACGGTTAATTAACTGGTGAATGTTTAGAAGACTGCATAGCGGACACCAAAGCCTCAGACATTAAATGGACTTCTCACATGGAAGTGCGGTGCTGTCCTCAGAGCAGGCTAAAAGAATGACGCGCTTGTGAATACCATTCTTTATATTATAAACACTGATAAGATGCTGAATTCCCTTTTTATACAGAACTTTTAAAAAAGCCCTCAAATGAGAGGACTTGTCACTAAATGAAGATTTTATCTAATGAGGCATCTCAGCATTAGCAAAACTTGGGACACGCAACATCAGTTTGATGGAAGGAAGGAAAAGAGTCTGGGTTTTGTATTTGTCAGTTTTATAAATAACTGTGGTTTTCCAAAAATTATTATCCTATTACTAAAATAAACAGAATTAAAGACTCTGTGAAAACCACCAAATCAATAACGTCTAGAAAACGGTCTAAGAGACACATAAAGATGCAAACTGAGGTAGTAAAGATACGACCAATTAATGAAAACCCATAGAGCTCCTTGCATTTAGTCAGCTGTGCTCAACGGGGATGTGCAGAGAATGGTAATCAGAGAAGCCCAGACAGGGATGGAGGGGGACTCCTCCACACCCGGTGCCCAGGAGGCACACGAGAAGAGAGCTGAGTGGCATGGGGATGTCGTCCTTGCAAAGACCGCGTCTGAAGGTCTTCTCCCCTGACGCGGGGCGTGCACTGAGAGGGAAAAGGAGGGTGTACAGAGGAGAGAGAGAGAGAGAACAGACCGAGAGCCTGTCGGGGGACTCAGCGTGTGCCTCTCACGCATCCATCCCAGCTTCCAATTCTGCCTGCCATTTTTGCACAAGCATAAAGGAATAATGAAAGCAAAAAATAAAAAGATGCACCAAGATAATTGTATAAATAATTCTGTCTTAAATCTGTACAACAGATCCTTTTCCAGCCAACAATTTTTCTTTCTAGCATTTTGCTTGAAATTCTTAATTCCTCCTATGTCAATAAAAACTATTTTTGGAAATCTGAACTGAAGAGGTCAAGTAATTAAGCTAAAAGGCTTTAAAAGGTCCAATACAGTCAGATTTCAAAACAGGGCAGATAGGAGTACATTACACTGGTCCAAGGGGTCTCAAGGTGCAACCCCAGACGAGCAGCTCCAGCATCATCTGGAACTTGTGAGAAATGCAAACTCATCCCAGGCCTACTGAATCGGATATTCTGGGGGTGGAGCCTAGCAGTCTGGGTTTTTAACAAAGCCAGGTGATTCTGAGGCTCAACCAAGTTTGAGAAGCCCTCTGCTAGTTTACTTTTATGCATGTTTGAGAATTTCATATTTAAAAAGTATTTTTAGGAAATCCTAGCTCCAACTGCTTATTGGCTATGTGGCCTTGGGACAGGTTACTAAATCTCTGTATCTACATCAGAAAATGGGAAAAGTAACAAGTTCTCTGTCATCATCTCATGGTTATTGAGTGGGTTAAGCCTCTGCCTTCGGCTCAGGTCATGATCCCAGGGTCCTGGGATCGAGCCCCGCATCGGGCTCTCTGCTCAGCGGGGAGCCTGCTTCACCCTCTCTCTCTGCCTCTCTGCCTACTTGTGGTCTCTGTCAAATAAATAAAATCTTTAAAAAAAAAAAAAAGGTTCAATATACAGCACCTGTTCGGGGCAGGAATGAAATGGTGGTCATGAGGATCATACAAAGTTGCGTCACCCAGACACAGAAAACTTTGGTGCCTACCAAACACATACGCCTTTGCGGGACCACACACACATTATCTCACAAAACCTCATCCCAAATCAGTATGTATCATCAGCATTTCACAGATGAGGAAACTGAATCTCAGAGGGGTTACATAAATGAGTGAAGGTCACACAGATGGTGACCGTTGGGATCTCCTGGCTGCAAGCCCAGGACCCGTCCCATAACCCACCTGCGTTAAGCACGATGGAACGTGAGTGTTCTAGAATAGGAAATGCTTCCCCAATATCTCCACTTCCCTTTGTTTGACAACTGCACAGCACCACTGCACACTATGATGCCTCAGCCACCACATCTCCAGGGAGGACAGAAGTCTGAGGCTTTCCGCCCAGTCCTAGGCACTGAACGCCCCCCCCACACACACACTCCCTCCCTGCTCCATGATTTCACCAAGGGAAAGAGAAAAGGCAGAGTCCTTTCATGAAAAAAAAAACAAAAAACAAAAAAACTCATTTTTAGTCTCAAGAATATTAAAAATCATACCCCAAGATACTAAGTCTTCCTGAAGAACCAGGTTTGAATGCTGGGACATATGTTAATGTCATCGGGTAGTATTTAATCTACTTAACCAATAAATAGTTCAAGGGTCATCTTTATGAGGCAAGCCCAACTACACACTTAAATCGTGCCTTTTCCCTCCACGGGGTCACAAATACAGTACCCCATCCAATGACTCACCCCCCCGCCCCAAACAACATCTTTCTGGTTGGAGGTACGTAAGCTACAGAATACATAAGTCTACAGACCTACACTGTTCAACACAGTAGCCCCCAGCCATATGTGGCTATTCTGAATTCAGAAAAACTAGAGGCATAAAATTTCCAAAGATTTAGCAGGAATAAAAGAACATAAAATGCCTTGATATTTCTGTAAGGATTAAATGCTGAAATAGTATTTTGGCAATAATGGGTTAAAAGTACATTATTAAAATTAATTACACCTATTTTTAAATTTTAATTTGGCTACCAATAATTTTTAAATTACATATGTAGCCCATGCTGTATTTCTATTAAACAGTACTATTCTAGACTGCATGAAACTTTAACATACAGGTAATTTTTTAAAATTCGAGGCAAAACAAAGGACAAACCACTTCTTGAAACTGTTACTTGTGGGGACAAGAAAGATTTTGGAAAAATACCATCCCGCATTACAGACAAGACAGGTCTCATCTTTGTCAAGTAAAGGAGGCAACCTGCACTGTTAATGCTAAGACGCCCCACCTTTCCTGTCTTTCCTGTCTTTCTCCCACAGGAAGAGGTATCTTCCTTGCCCCATATCTTATGGGTCTCCATTACCTTTTCCACATATAGACATGGGATGCTGGTACTGAGGTCACACAATGATTTTTTCCAAATGTACTATAACCATAGAAGGTGAACGGGTGACAGGAAGTAGTACAGATAACAAAAGGGTACTGGCTAAGAGGAAGACAGAAAAGAGTTGTGACTTTGTTCATATAAAAGTGCACTTCTGTACTCAAGTAAGCACTCACATAAAATGCTGGTTGGCATTTTAGATCAAAAATAACAGAAGCACAGGAGAGTTTCAGGGCATAATACCCACAGCCTACTTAGTCAAGTAGCTTCCTCTAGGTGCAGCCCTTTTTACTTCTGGCAGTACAACCCCTGTGGATATTGGTGGCTAAACCTTTGAAGGGGGAGAGGGAAGGCTGAAGAAGATCCAGTCTCTCCTGGAGGGTCCTTTCTGTAACCCATTCTTCGCCAATACAGTCCTCAAAGAGTGACCAGGACCACGCCAAAAACAACAGAAGAAGTGGCGGGGGAGCACTGATATTATGTCAGAGATGGAATACAAAGAAAACAAAACACTCATGGTTCCCACTGGGGCCTAAGCTCCCCCCCGCAACCCCGGCCATTAGTGGGGAAAACTGGGGTATAAGCCTTAGTTACAATGCGGCAGAGCTGTATAATAACTGAACGTTCTAGAAGAGTGATGCCACCATGGAGCACACAGAGCACAAGGAGCACACAGCCTGTGGGAAAATGTTGGGGAGAGGGTTAGGGAAGGCTTCCTGGAGGAGCCGGCACGTGAGCTGCGACTTGAAGGGCAGACAGGGACGGTCTGGTAGTGAGGCATGCCAGGCACAGGAGGAGCTGTGGGGCCAGGTCGGGATGCATTCTGGAAGGTGTGAGAGAGGAGGCCAGCAAGCCAGTTCAGGGCTGGCCTCCAAGGATCAAGTAAGTCATGCTTTGCCTTCTCTGCAAAGGAAAGTTAGAAAAGGAGTTTATCTGGGTTTCGGAAAGAGCAGTCTGGCAGCATGTCCGAGCACAGCTCAGAGCAAAGATTGATTCACTGCGGTAAGTTGACCGGGGCAGTCTAGATAACATTTGGAGACAAGCTCACTGGAGGGCAGTCACTACTACTATCTCCATCTGATAGAAGCCCAGACTTAGCTCGGAAATGTCAAGTAGGTTTAAAAGACACAGGACCCAGGTCTTATGCCTGAGCGCCGGGCTCCTTGCATCAGTCACTTCTGCTTCACCCTTGCTCCACAGCAAGGAGATCCCAAAACAGAACTTCAGCCTGGTCCTCCCCGAGAACCTGGCTAAAACCCTCAGAGTTCCACTGGGAGGTGGTGCATACTCTTGAATGCAAAGTGAGCACTAGAAACTTCTAAAGCCTCAAAAGGTCACTCTAAGAGAACCTTAGGACTAGCTATATCACATTACAGGGATATTTCAAACTTCTGGAAGGTGGAGGATAAACTATAATTTCCAAGCCTTCTTGCTTCTAAAATTATACTCACAGTGATACGTCATCTGCAGGCTTGTCCTGTGACTGTCCTGCATGGTTCTCCCTGCTAATCCCAAATTCTGCTGCCACTTCTATCTACTTCCAGGCTGGCCAACCCATTTCACTCGTCTTACCCACTACATTGGGGGGCAATCCAATATCCCCTATTTTGTAGCTCCTACAACTCAAAACCCACAAAATTTTGAGTAAACTGAACACAGAACCTGAAACTAAAACTGCAGGCTCTTGGCCTGACTCCATCCCAGGTTATTCTGGGAGCAAAGCTAATAACCCCGAACCGTGGAGCTTTAGCCCCAGAAGAGAACTCAGATTATTTACTACGCGCTTCTCATTTCACAGATGAGAAAATTGCTGAAGCCGGGGCTAGGGCAGGGGAGGGGAAGAAAGGGGGATGATCAGCAGGGGCTGCAAGGCAGATCTAGGACCAAAAATATGTCTCCGGTCTCCAAAGGGCTTTCTGTGAGGCCACCCACACCACCCGCGCCTGTGACATAGCTCAGCTGCCCCGTACCCAGCCACGACCCATCAAAGAGCCCTTGGAGCAAACAGCAGCCTTCTCCAAACCCAATAGGGACCAAGGTGCCCATGTTACTGGTTAGGGAATAAGCATTTCAGGGTTATCCTGGGTCTGTAAATTCATTAAAAAATACATCTAGGGAAGAGAGTAAGATGTCTCTTTCATCTTTGTAATACCAACGCTAACCCTAAGCAAATATGTTCGTATTTGTTCATGAATTGTATGTTAAGTGTCCAGGTACGCATTTTGGAAAATCGTCTTGCTGGAAGACAAAAATCCCCAGCTCTGGCACTTACTAAAGATGTAACTTCTACCAAGTTACCTAACCTCTCTGTGCTGTGTTCTCATTTGTAAAAAAGAGAAACAATAATAGCACTTGTCTCCTAGAACTGTGAGAATTGAAATGATCTGTTTTACAGGCTTAAAACAGTGTCTGGCACAGAGCAAGGCACTATATATTTTTGTAGTACTCCAAAAAAAAAAAAAAAAAACCAAAAAAAAAAAAAAAAAAAAAAAGAAAGCAACTGGCATTATCTTGCCATAAAAAAAAAAAAAAAAAACAGCGATCAACCCTCCCACCTCCCCACTGATGAACGACAGGAGAAAGCAGCACACAGGAGCTGGATGCGTTTTCCTGTTCTATGTGAGCAAGAATCCCAGAAAGTAGAGAGTGGCTCTGGGTTGTAATGGGTAGTGACACAGTTGTGGAAGTCCCTTCTCTGGGACAGTTTCCCATGTCTTCAGGCTTAGTCAATTCACCCCAACCCATCTAAGCATGCAGTCCCCAAAGATTCCTTCCAGTGACAGCATCACAAAATACGTGTGCTCCTTCGGGGGCCTCATTCACGCAAACTGTTTATATGAACGGTCGGGGGTCCTTGTGCCTTCTGTAACGCAGGGCTGGGCCTGCTTCGGACGCTAAAAATTTGAGAAAACATGTCCTTGCTGGAACTATGATTTAAGTGTTGTCTGCCTAAGTGGAAAAGGATGGGTGAGATTAGCACTCCTTGTTCCTAATAAACACCATATGAGAGCCCTTCATTAGCCAGACCTGGCTGCTTGTGGATAGGAAGGGTATTAGTAAGTGTAAGTCTGGTAAGTCTCAGTGCTTATAAACGTGGGTTGAATAAGAAAACAAATAAACAAATCAAGGGGAAAACCAACAAGCATAGTGAAGATTTATGGACCTGAATAAATGAATTTTCCTGGTTTTATCACCTGGGAATATGTCTCTTTAGAAAGCTTACAGGAAATTTCCTGCACCACTCAGTATTTTGAAAACACAAAGAAACTACTTATTAAATACCACCAATGTCATTAATATCATTAATTACTTCGAAAGATGCCTATAGGGATGCCGGAAAATCTGCAAGGCCAAAGGGCTTTATAAGCATAATTTAATTAACTCAATCACAGTCATCTAAAGTTTTATAGGATTTACACAACAACATGATCATTGCCCATAACCTTACACTTAGGGGTTTGTGTCTTAATTCACTTCTTTTTCTATTTCTAGAGTAAATAGAACTTCAGAGAGAGAAAAGATTTTCCCAGGCAGTGCACCTCCTTGTCCGGCCAGAAGCCAGGTCTCCTGCCCGTTACTATGTCGCCACAGGTACTGCCTCCCATGTAGCCATTTAGCTAAACATGTGTTCATTGAAATTATCAAACTAAGAATTCAGACTCAATTTTTACCACTTAAAGATCCCAGAAAAATAGCAAAGAGAAATGGTGTCTCGAAAACTAAACTTTTCGGGGCCCCTGGGTGGCTCAGCGGGGCTAAGTGTCCAACTCTTGATTTCAGCTCAGGCCGTGATCTCAGGGTCATGAGATCGAGCCCTGCATCTAGGTCCGAGCTCAGCAGGGAGTCTGCTTGAGGTTCTCTCTCCCTCTCCCCTGCCCCTGCTCACACTCACGGACGCGTGTGCTTGCTTTCTCTCTCAAATCTTTATATAAAGAAACTCTTCAAAAAACATCTAACGAGTATATCTAACACATGAAAATTCACCTCTTTTTTATCTTCACATCTTTCAACCTTCCAAAGTCCCAAAATAAGGCCTGTACTACAGTTCTCCGATGCCTGTTGAAAATAACCCAACAAAAGGGCAACACGAACGATATATACCCCAGCCACTCCTGACTCTTTGAGGCCACACCCTGTTCCTCTAAATTGCTGAGAAATAACAATTAGAATAAATTATTTCCAGGAATTTAGAGTTTGGGGGGGGCAAAAATAGGTATTCAAATGTAAACAGGGCAACTAACCTGCAGACGTCAAGAATATCCTGATTGTTCCCCTATTAGTCATTCACAGCCCACAAAGTCATTTTTCAATGGGGCTGGCAGTGAGCCTGGATGGGCATGGAGAAGTTTCACCGGGCACAGCGTCCCCTGCTTACCATCAAAATGAGGGGACAAGACCCATCTATGAAGGTAAGTGTAAGTGGAACCCAGCAGCCCCTGAAACTTCAGAACGTCCACCCACTTACTTTTCTAAGACACACGAGCTTTCCCTGGCACAGAACAATCAGCCGCTGCTCAGGGAGACCTCAACCGCTGTCCTGGCAGAGGAGAAAGAAACATAAATGCCCAAGAAAAGCAGCAAGAGGAGACTTCTGATCGACGTTTTACAGAACAAATACTGGCTTACATTAAGTGCTTTAAGATATACTTATAGTTGCTAGTAAGTGCACTGTTAGTCATCCACAGCCCACAAAGGCATTTCTCAATGACCGTCTATTGTACTAATTGCAAAGAATTGGAAACACATTAAATAACCATCAAATTATGATACTGCCATAAAACTGAGAATCACACAACCATTAAGAATAATGACATAAGTCTATGGTGATAAAGAAAGATGTTTTTGATATGTTCTAGGAGTAATTTAATGCAGAAATCTATAGTACAGTACATTTTCCAAACACAGACGTCACAAGAAGTTATATTTTTATATGCACAGGACAAAGTCTGAAAGTGTATACTATACACCAGGGGCACCTGGATGGCTCAGTCAGAAAAGCATGCAATGCCTGATCTCAGGGTTGTGAGTTCAAGCCCCATGTGGGGTGTAGCGATTACTTAAAAAAAATAAAAACAAAACAAAAAAGAAAGTGTATCCACCAAATAACTAATTGTGGGCACTTGGAGTAAAAGTAAGGGCACTTTATGTTTCCCTATTTCTACACTATATTTACACACATTTATTATTTTTATGCTTTCTAAACTATATGACATTTCCCCCAAGGACTGTGCACGTAACTAAAACCAGCCAAACTTAACTTTAAAATGTTACCTGTTGAATAAAGGAAGTTCCTTACCTTTAAATGTTACACACGTACTCTCACCAAGTACCTGGGCTACTGGAGATAATAAGGAACGGCACTAACAAACAGATCTCATGACTGTGCTGGCATACTTTTTAAAAATCACCTTGGAAAAAAAGGCTGTCTTCCCCGCAGTTTATTGGATTCTCATTTGCTGTAAGGAGCAATAATCACAAGTAAGAAGATCTGCCCTGGACAGAGGCCCTGCTGCCATATCCTTGCTTCTCTTACCCGTTACTAGCTCTGTATTCTCTTGCTTCCGCCTGGGGAAGAAGAGAAACAGTATCAGATAAGAAAAAGCTTCTCAGGGGGCGCCTGGGTGGCTCCATGGCTTAGGGCCTCTGCCTTTGACTAGGGTCTTGGTCCTGGGACCCTGGGATCAAGCCCGGAGTCGGGCTCTCTGCTCGGCAGGGAGCCTGTTTCCCTTCCTCTCTCTCTGCCTGCCTCTCTGCCTACTTGTGACCTCTGTCAAATAAATAAATAAATAAATAAATAAATCTTTAAAAAAAAAAAAAAAAAAAGAAAGAAAGAAAGAAAGAAAAGAAAAAGAGAAAGCTTCTCAGGTGTGTCCCTGCTGCCTTCACCCTTCTCTCACACCTGTCCCTGCAGATGCTCAGGGCCTGAGCTCCCCATGCAGCTTCTGGACCAGCGGGTACAGCGGCTGCCAGCACAGCCTCAACCAGGACAGCAGAAAAAGGAACTCCCCGTGGACCGGCCCGGGGTGAGACTGACAGAAACAAATAACTGGGATGCGAGCAGCTGATGTTTTGAGCAGTAGAAAGAGAAGGAAGTTTAGTTTTGTTTTGTTTTGTTTTTTTAACTAATCTCTACGCCCAACGTGGGGCTCAAATTCATGACCCCAAGAACAAGAGTCACATGCACTACACTACCAACTGAGCAACCAGGTACCCTGAGAAGGAAATATTTTAAAAGTCACTTGTGTGATTTAAAAAAAAAAAAAAAAATCACGCAGCATCTTTCTATAGTGTATTTAAGCCTCTGGATAAATATTTCTACACATCTGGAGAAACACTGACAAAGACTTTTAAGAATATTCACAAGGGAACGCAAACCACACAACTTCCTCCAAGAAATCCTAAGTTACATCAGCGAGGAGCTTAAACCAGTTAAATCTACACGGCATGCAAGGGGCTCTAGCTACTCAATGGATAAATGCACTATTGTGCTAGCAGAAAGGAATCCAAGATAATGAATAACATCTCTACACAATATACCAGGGGGAAGAAAACTAAATCACTCGGATGAAAATCTGCAGTGAAAAAGCCCATCATATTTAAAGACTTTCTCAGTTCACAGGTAGCAATATCATTTTGAAGGCAAAACAATGTGAATCAGCCTCACGTGTCGCTGAGCAAAACAATTTAGTTCAAATCCAATCCATTATAGGGAAGTTTCAGTTCAGATTATTAAAGACACTAATTAAAAATTAAGTTAGTTAACCACTTTATAATAGCAACTGAACCTCTATGTTTTAAAGAAATCATTATATAAAAAAATCACTAACTACTAGTTTACCAGTCCCTCTAACAGATCATTTGAAAGGCTCAATTGTCCCCTTTGTAGTGCATGTTGGTGGTTTTTTTGTTTGTTTGTTTTTTTTGCAGTTTGCTTAAAAAATTATGTGCCTTTATTGTACTAAAGAAATTCCAAGAGAGAAGCACAACCTACTCATCGATGATAACAACACAACCATTTTTCACATTCCTCCCTTTCAAAGTCTATCAGAGCTCTTTGAATTCATCCCAACTGCTATGAGCTCAGCTAATGACAAGAAGGAAAACATTTCCATCAGCTGGTTCAAAGTTTAGGTTATTTCTTACTTTGTTCAAGGCTAACCTATTAAAATGAGTGAGTGAGAACACACGGAACTTCAACAGTCCTGTTCCTTAAAACCCCCCAGTGTCATCCTACTTTTCACAGTAACAGAAGTACATCATGCAGAAATGTTTTCGTCTTGCAAAGGACTTCTTTGCCAGCTCCAGAGAAGGCGACTGAAACGTGCCTCCCTGGGTTCATGTCCGGCCAACACCGCAGCTAGGTGGGACAGAATTTTGAACAATACAAAGTTGTTGCTAGACAAAGCAGCCTCCTGGAAACCACAGTCATCCACAGAATGTCAACATTTCTTTCCTCCCAAAGAAAAACCAAAGTGGAACCAAAGTGAATCTACAGAAGAAAGGAGAGCTCATGAGAGACTGCCAGAGCAAGTTTTAAAGCCGGAGTGCCAGAAGGCGCTCAGCACACACACACACAATAAAAGCCCTTGGTGGAGAAGACCACAAAACGCTGTGGGCGACCGCTCTCACCAGCACTGGCCCCGCGCCCTCTGCTTCCTCTTCGCCCTGGGCTGCATCCTTGCGTTGCAGGGGGGGTTCAATCACCAGCTCCTTCTTGACACTTCTGCTACTTGTCCTGCATTTATCAGCCTGCATTCTCAGCAGAAAACGCAAGTCAGAAAGTCTGCAACCCCCACAGCTGCAAGTTCCTGGCCGTGCAAGGCACAAGCATGCCCCTGGCCGGAGCACAGAGAGGAAGCCGGCTTCCCGAGCACAAGTGGTCAGCCCGAAGGCTGGGTCGGTGGAGCCGGCGGGGTGGGAGGGCATGCAGGCCAGGGCCAGCCCCAAGGGGTGTTACTAGTGCTCCGAGAATGGGAGGCTCCCACACGCCGGCCAAAGGCAAACAAACCCAAACTGTACAATACACAGTGTGCTGTCTCTCTGATAGAGACCGGCCTCATTGTGTCTGTTCCACAAGGCGTGGGCCAAATGGAGCCAAGTCCAAATAGTGCAGTGTTTAAAGGAAATCAGTCACAGTTAGACTCTTTCATGATTATTTCAAGTCTGAACCTCCTGGAGTTGAAGGGACAGCGAGGTTGTCCGGGTGTTCTAAAATTCCTGTAGTTTCTGGGTGCTTCCCTTCATGTGACGGCAGAACACCAAATGCTTGGCTGATGGGCCAAGCGGGAAGGGCAAAGAGTGAGGGGTCCCACCTCACGGGTGCAGGTATAAGGAAAGCTCCCCTTCCTGGATGACAGACCTCAGCACAACGAACTTGACTTAGCAACTATTTTATGGCAGGAAGACAAGGTCATTGACAGTCTCATGGGATTCTACCTATCATAGTAAACGCACTTATTCAACAGAATATTACTGTGAATGCATCAATAGGTGTGTCGGTAATGAGCCCAGGATGAGATACTGAGAGGGTCGCAGTAAACATGTAAGGCAGTGTCTCTCCCTTCTGTCACTCAAGCACCAGGAATCCGGGGTATGAATATTAACTGTGTAATAAGTCACAAGGGTTCAACTAGGCCATTAAAAAAATTAATAGTTTCTACAATAATTTTTTTTAAACTAGCCCATTTCTGAACCTTGGGTAATCTTTCAGGGTAAATATAAACTCACTTGCCAAATCTAGGTTCTAAAACAGTATGATATATCGATTATAAAAACCTATCTTCATAAAATTACAAGCGGACCAGAAAAAAGAAAAACAACAACAACAACAACAACAAAAAAGAGCCTCAGTTACATAAATACAGAATTGAAGTAGCAGTTACATCAAAACTTAAGAATTATCCTATAAATCAGAGGAGGCAAGAAAGTCTGAAACCACACACTAAACAGACAGACTGAGCCTCAGTAAAGTATAGCATAACCAACAATTTGAACAACTTCTTGAAATAGCTTGAGAAGTTCTAAATATCCCAATTCTTCCTCAATTCCTCATTTTCATTAAGTCGCCAGCAGGTCAGGACTTTGAGAGAAATGCTGTTCTGTTTATTGGGTCAAAATAACTTCCATTCTGTAAGTAATTTAAAAAGTTATTTGTTGTATGAAGACTGCAAGTGCCCAGCATGGACAATTTACATAATCTTTGTAGCATCCAAGGAGGTAACATGGTTCTCCCCGTTTTACAGATGCAGAAACTGATGCACAGAAGGGTTACACATGTGCAAAAGGTAACAGCGGGCAGCGGCAATATGGATCCAGTGTATACACTCTTTACCATGATTCGATGAACCAGTCATCTGCTCCAATTATGCCAACTGCTAAAAAATACAAAGTATGTAAAAGCTACTGATCGGCAGCTAAAGGTGAAGGCAGTGTCTGGGTTTAATCAAGGTAATTTGGTGAAGAGGTAAAAAGGTAAAAATGGCATAGCACAGTGCTAGGTCCATAGTAAGGTATTCATTTAAAAGGTAACTACTGTTACTGTTCTTGTTATTCCCAGCTGAAGAAATTGGCCCTTATCTTAAATTCCAGACTTTGCCTGTGTGAACTACAATGACAATTCCACCAACCATGGGACAGGACACCACAAAATGCTTCGGCAATTTCAAAACAACGGGTCTTTCCGGTTCGCGGCTTGATTATGATAGCTGCCTTTGAACAGTGACCTTGAACCCCTGCATTCATGTCACAAACCAGGCATCTTCTTAAGGTTTTCCTATATTTTTCAAAGTCTTAGCAATGAATTGATATTTCTTTTGTGAACGAGGAAAAAACTTTAAATTGGCTCTGAGCTTCCAGGTAGCCAGGACAGAGGTTAGGTTCCCTAATTCATATCACCAAAAGAAGAAAACACTCCAAGGTAAAAAGAAAGAAAAACAAATTTTTTTAAATTTCTCACACAGAGATTTGCATAAAAAGGGACTGATTCATGTACTAGTTCTCAACGTGTTTACAGGATATGCAACAGCCAAGTTCACACTGCTTTCTCACCACCATCTGAGAGCATTATACTTAAATCCTGGATAAAGGAAAGCAATTCTGAGAGCAAGATGATCATGTAATCTACAAGCTTCAAATGGTCCAGCTCATGAGAGAAGGAAATTCTCAGGATGGAGAAGAATGGAGATACCATTGCCAGCTTTCCTGCTACAGAACTTCTCAGGCAATGTCAAGTGCTCTGGACAACCAACCCTTCAGAAGTCTGCCAGTCTAGGGGAGTCACATGTACAGTATTTAACTCTCTAAAGGGTTTGTGAGACCGGTGTCTGAGAACATGAGAGGGACATCTGGCCAGAGCAATCACAAGAGGAAATGCCATCTTAGAAGGATGGGAAGTAGGTGGCCAAGGGTTCCTTTGCAGCATTTCAAAGAACAAGGTATTTCCTGGACCTCTGGGTTCAAGTCCACCAACATTTACTGAGCTCCTACTGTCTAGCAACCTCAAGTTCTTTCACACATTAACTTGTACAACTCTTACAATAACAGAAACACCTATTAACATGTATTAAAGATATGCAGAATTTTACCGTTTAAACAGAATAGAGTAAACCCTTTGAGGGGAGAAGGATGAAATGAATGCTTCTGTATATGAGTTTCAATTTTCAAGTTTTAATATTCACACGAATTACTTATATAGGTTGGGTACCCAAAACCATGAAATCTGTATAGAAAAATACGGAATTTTCCAAGAGCGATTTTTTACTGTAAGGAAGGCTAGCTATAGACTCTACGGCCCCCATCATGAAGTTCCATCGAATTCTGAAAAACAAGGAGCTTAAGACCCTCTGACCCAGGACTCCTACACGTGGCTTAAGACGCAGTGTAAATGCTAGCTTGATCCTCCTAGCCAGGATTGACTAGCTCCTCTTCTGCTAACCATCTGGGTATTTCTTTTATTCACCTCTATTCTGGATCTTTTCACAGTCCTCCTTTTATTAAGTTTGTACGTGTCACACTCCTCGATGAGACCATAAATTCATGAGGGCAAGAACTAGATCTTAACCACCTTTGCACCTCCAGTATCTTAAGTCCTGCAAGCACTCAAAACACATTTGCTGAATTTAATGCTTATGTCAGTTTTGTGTCTCTGGTTATCTTTAGCTCTAAAATACAATTTGGTAGTTGCAGAAATATGCCAACATTTTCATTTGCTAATGGCCCAAATTAAGGCAGAAGCATTCAACTGTTCATCAACTGAAACACAATGGACCATTTACTAATAATTAAAATGTTCCTTTCTCCCAGCTAAGACAATGTTATCCTGCAAAACTTGCTAGACATTTTTCAGACAAAGGTATACTTGAAAACAGTACAAGTGAACCTTGAAGAAGTAGAAATAAAATTGTTTTTAGCAAGGAATTATATAAAATTTAAAACTGCATTTTGCTGCAGCTAAAACCCATACAAGGAATAAAGATCAATTACCTCAACAAAATTTTCACTCTTCTAATTAGGGACTCCCACCATTATCAGAAGGATATTTAAAACTTAACAATTAACTTTATAGATAGATAGATAAATATGATCAGAGACTTTAAATTTTATATATATTATATATATATACACACACACACATATGCCTTTATAGTATATGTAAAGCATATTGAAATAAAGTTCTACATATAGAGACATACACCCATCTGAGGTAGAGACTTCACTATATATTAAATATATGTATCTAAATATTAAATAACTGTATACACACACAAACACGTATCTACTACAAAGTGATCATCTCTTTTCTCTTGGTCTGGGAAAATGTGAAACAGTTAAGTACAAATTATTAAGAAAAATCACAAAAAGGAACAAATGACTAATGATTTTCCACAGTGTCTTGTTACTAGTCAGCTTGCTAGCCAAAGAAAAGAAGAGGTGTCAGGAAAATGATCTGGCCTTCTGAGAAAAACATACATAGAGAAACAGAAGGCACAAGCAGTAGCAAAACAGGACAGAATAGGATTAGAGGCCACAGATGCAGAGGGCAAAGTGATAAACAGCTACAGCAGAGGAGAGAGATTGTGACAAAAAGAGAAATAGGTGTGGGGGCAGGCAGAAGTGAGAAACGAAGGGGTTTTCTGCATTAGACCCTTGAGGCCTCGTTGAATAGTTAATATAAAAAAAAAAAAAAACCTGACATAAAGTCTGATGTTCACCCCTATTTCTCTTGTCATCAGAGAAATAATCAAATGATCACAGAAATGAAAAATGCATTATCATCTAGCCCAGTGGTTCAGAGCCTAGACTCCAAGGCTGAACTTGGGAGGAAAGTGGTCTGTGAACCCTCTGAAATTACATTCAAAATGTTGTGTGTGTTTGTGATTTTTTTGTGGGGGAAGAGGTCGGTGGAGTTTAGCACTCAGAGAAGGAGCCAAGGGAAGATCACCCACTCACAGAATAAGGAAACGGGTCCAGAGAAATGACCTACAGAGCCAAGCAAAGCTTGAGGATACGAAGCTCTTCCCTTCAGCAGGTTCAAATTCTATTTGAGTTGAGGCAACAACAGCAATTTAAACACCAGGCACCAGTTAAATAAACAAGCCGACTGATGGGGATCAGCCGTGTCAACACCTGCAGCTACTCCTTTGTTCAGTAAAGGCCAAGTCAGCGACAGGCCATCATAGGAAACATAATGCCAGATGGACAACCCAAGGCCAAGAAAGTCTGCCTCCAAAACAGGGAAAATACGATAACCAATACAAATTGTGTTTTTTGAGACCTTTTAATGACATTAAGAAAATGCCCACAATAACATGCACATACAAGACTGAAAAAAAAATGTGACTGCTGATTAACTCTGGTATGTGAGACTACTAGGAATTACTTTTCTCTAAAATCTTACATTCTAAATTTTCTTCAAAAGCACTTATTACTTCTATATTCAGAAAAAAATCACCCAAATATGCTGTATTGCAAAATAATGGTATAGAAAAAGCTCACATCAAGGTTTTGGCCCCCACTATAACTCAACAGCTGTGTGCTAACACTTGACCTCTCTGGGTCCCACAAACTTCACATATAAAGCGAAGGACGTACACTAAAAATCTTTCCAGCTCTACATGTCTACATGAACTACTAAAACTGTCCTTACTGATGAGATGTAGGGGAAAACAAACCACCCCAACAGAATGATAAACATTTTAAAATCACATTTCCCCACTACACACAAAAAAACCACAAAGACCAAACAGTGGCTCTATTTCTAAACGTGTCCGATGCTCAACGGAAGATGTCTGAAATGTGGAGGACCCTCCTCTGGGGGAGCAGGGGCCGAGCTGAGAGGCTGACAGATGACAAGGACTATGGGATGTTCTATGGGCGAGGAGTGGGAGCAAGGGGAGCCCGGCTGCCCTCTCTACACAGCTCTGGGGTAAGCAAGCTCACAGTGCTGGGACAGCAGGGCACAGGCCCTAAAGAAGGCTCTGTTTCCAGGTGAAGCAATTAAAACAGGATAGTGCTTCCATTTCTAGAGACTGCTCCCTGGTACTGGCTTTGTGAATTCAGCATAACGACTTCACCACCTGGGGGCCCCAAGTCCCTCCTCTGGAAAACAGGGACCAGATGTCCACCATTACCATTCTAACTAGATTCTGTGCATTCCGAAGACCCAAGTGGATCATGGATATGTCCCATGTCGTGCAGGAACACAGACTGCATGCAGCCACAATGTTCCAGAAGCTTCTCTGTTGAAGACAGCCCCACCCCAACCGGAGACATTCCCTCTCCCTGCTTCCCTTTCTCCACAGCCTCCATCACCATCTGGCATTCTGCATTCTACTTTCCTTATTTGTCTAAACCCAATTTAAAAAAAGAGAGAGAAAGAGAAGATGCTCTGTGAGGGCAGAGATTTTTGTCTATTTTGTTCACTGCTCTATTCCTAGGTCCTAAAACAGGGTAGTTGCTTAAAAAATATTTCTTGGATGAATTTACTTAAGAGTTAGGATCCTGGCAGTCTGGATAAAGAGCTTTTATGCTCTGCACACCAATATTTTTTTCTGTAAACTGTCAATTTATTTTAAACACGATAATGATAATTCAGCCAACAATGTCAATGATTTGTGTTAGAGATGGAAACTTACAAAGGCAAAGGAAAACATCACGTGCCCGATTTTTCTCAGGAAACGAAACTCCCAGCCTGAGTTACCAACACCCCGCCCGCCACACAGCGTCAACCCTGAGCAAGGCATCACCCTGACGGGGCCATCCCAGCACATTTGATCTCCCCCTGTCAGCTTTAAGCACTGCAGCATGGGCAGGGGTATGTGGTGTGTACAGAGAAAGCAGTCCATAAATGCTTGCTTAGAAAATAAATGATAAATTGCCTCACTCTGGTTTGATTTGTCATAGACCCACGCCTCACAGGAGTTGAAATGAAGGATTTTCTAACTTTCCTCACTACATGAAACGGTTGAGATTAAGGGCTAGGAAACATATGCATAGTGAGAAAAACAACCAAAAGATTTTTTTTTTTTTTAGCACTGAAGTTTTTCTTTCTAAATTAAATGCCTCATTCCATTATCACCAGAAGACAAATATCCACTCCTTCACTTCTCCCCATATGTGCACCTCCCAAAGCAACCTAATGAAAACCACAAATAACCACCCTCCAAGTTTATGGGTTCCGTAAAATCTCTGTATATGTTAACATTACTTAACACATGTTCCATCAGTGTTGGTACGGTACAAAACTGGTGGACCCCCGTGACTGACGGATGATGGAGATGGGGCAAGCTGGCAGGGGGCACAGGGTTGTCACTCCCAGGTGTCACAGTTCATGGCCATCAGCTACCTACCCCGGGGGGGCAGGAGAGATGACAGACCTCCAGGCAAAAGCTGGACACTTACTTTGGCAAAACTGAAAACACCCCCAGGCTTCAAGGGGAAGTCCACCAGGAGGAAATCTGGCAAAGAGAGTTGCGGACTACCCCCTAGGACTTCTGGCTTAATTAAACTGGCATTTAAAAGACAATGACCATTTACAATCATCCCTGTTCCCCAACAATGATTGGAAAGTCCCTGCTTTTAAAAAGCGGTAGATTATGTCCCTTCCATAAGATAAACTCATCAGCAACGAAGATGATGTGTCCCTTCTCATCCTGCCACCTAAAGCTGGTCTTCCACTTCTTCCAAGCTCATTGTGATGGATTTCCTATGTAAAAGTAAGAGATTGCCAAGGAATAGGAAACAAAGCCAGTTGTAGGGGGCTCAAACGTTATTCCTGGACAACACATCCTGACAAGTCAAACTTTCCCCCATGAGAGCTTGTAAAAATATGGAACTCATCTTAATGAATTTCTTCGTAGATATGCTACAAATAAAGGGACCAGAGCGGGAGATACAAACACAGTGCGTGGGGAGGGCCAATGACAAAACGCCCACCTCTGCACTGCCAAATCAAAACACACACAACCACCTTAGAGACCAGTGGTGGCGGTGGTGGTGACGGTCATGGAGCTGTGGCCACCTTTGGTCCTTTATTGAGGTTGCTGAATAGTCCTGTTACTTCTGTTATATTCCTGAAGTTTTATATATGCAGCACAAAGGGGCTTCAGCTGTCCCCTCTCAAACAAGGGGGGAAAAAACGCTTCCGGGAAAAGTTATAGTTAAAAGGGAGAAGGTGATAGTTCATCAAGCTCTGAAAACTTGAACACCAGTGGTTGTGAATATTCCACTGCCCCTCCACAATGAGGGCCCAGATCTTAGAGCCCCTCTGTTCATTCAAAACTAGAAAGTAAAATAAACACAAAGCAAACAAGGTTTCCAATAAGCACTTAGGAGCCCTCCAGGCACACACTTCCATTTATGCTTTGCCAAGACCTAAATCTATAAGTCAATACTCACTTATTATTAGTTTGTAACTGTCACACAAGAATTTCAACACAGAAGAGAGGAGGAAAAGGAAGAGCATGAGTGGCTTGGGGAGATGGCAGAGGTGGGCAAGGAAAACATTGCCTGAGTCCCTACTATGTGCTCGGCCCTTGACATATATCCTCATTTAATTCAGTTCGATTTAACCTTTACAATAGTAACACTATATTAGGCGTTTTTCTTTGTAGAAACTGGTGTTCTTTTAAGGTAAATAACTTAAGTTTGCATTGTTACTATGCTCCAAAATTAATCTTAAACCTGATAACAAATAGATAACTTCATCTCCCTTTTGAACACACATCTTAGGGGAGCCACCGAAATTTAATGTTAATAGCGGTTGTGTCTGAAATACAGAACAAAAGCTTTTATTTACCCTTCTTTCTACTTACCTGTATTTTTAAAACTTTCCTCATAATAAGCATGAGTTATTTTAAACTAAATACATCTTCAAACTTTTTAAAATTTTAAATTTATATTTTAAAACTTTTTTATTAGTATTTGGGAAATCTTTAAAAATCATGTAATGCATCATGCTCCTCCAGGGGCAGGACGGGGGAAGGTTAGTGAGGCATACAATTCCAGAGCAGAATCTAAGAAAGCACTAAAAACTCAGCAATCAAGATTGATGATACTCAATGAAATTCTCAGGTAAAAATCAAAAGTAATGCTAAAAAAAGCACTATAAACAAAACTTGAAATGCAGATGGGATCAGAACGTGATTGCGTCAGGCTCCAATATGGCCCCACTTAGCAAGCGCTACTCTGTGCCGGGCACAGCGATACACAGTATATTTACTCCTTGGTCAACCCTGAGACAGTTACTCTTATTTTACATATGAGGAAACTGAGGCACAAAAGTTAAGGAATTAGTCCAAGGTCACAGAACTGGTCCAAGGTCACAGAACTGATACATGGAAAAGCAACTTTAAACAACTTTAAACAGATTAATAAAAGGTAATTTTTACTTTTCTTCACTGTAAAAATAAGTCAACGTCTATGTTTAAACAGGGGTGCCTGGGTGGCTCAGCTGGTTAAGCATCTGACTTCTGCTCACGTCATGATCCCACAGTTCTGGGATTGAGCCCCTCTCCCACTGCCTTTCCTCCTGCTTGTGCTCTCTCGTTCCCTCTCTGTCAAATTTAATTTAAAAAAATATATATTTAAAACAGGTCTACAAGTGACCGGCTTGTCAGATAAAGATTTAAACTCAAGCTCAACATACATTCTTCTTCCTAAAATGACTAAGGAATACTGAGGCTATTTGGGCAAAGGACCAAAACCTCACTCTACTAAAACCTCTTTTATTTTACTTAATTGTTCATATAGAAGTGAAACCTCCTAATGGTTCAAAGTATGGAACAGAGTGAGGGCAAAGGCTTTCCTCTCATTTTAATTCCCCACAGGAAGGAAGTTAGAAACAAACAGTATGACCTGGAGATCAGCTCCCAGAGCAAAGCAGTTTCTCCAGGGCTAAACTGGGATGACTCCCCAGTGACACCCCTTCCCCATGTGGCCTCCGTGGTCTCCCCTGCCCTCCTCACCACTGCCTGCCCCAACCTTAAGCACAAAGACCACTGAGTGTCTGTACTGCCTCCTCACACCTCCAGAAATGCTGCCTGTTAATCTGGAATGTTCCCTTAACACCTCCTAATCTTAACCTGTCAAATGTCTGCTGACTTCTGTATTATACAGATTCCAGAAACCACCTAAAACTTCGGCATTTGGAATCTTGCGCTGTGTTTTCACAGCACCCAGATGATACCTACGCTAGAGGCTTTCATCCCTCTATGTCTGAGAATCACTGATCCTAATTTATTAACTTTAAAGAGACAAGAATACCCACAATGTTTAAACACAGATGCAATGGAAGGAGACCTGACTTTTGTCAAGCTAATGTTGTTTTTGCCTCTAGCAAAGCACTAACATTAAGACAGTTGGGAGTTTTCCTGGAGGAATGTTATACTCTGCCTGCCTTGAGTTTTTGTCAATGGGCTGCAGGTTATAAGGAAATTTAATTTTATCAACATTTCTCTCTGCTTCTGCTCCCCACATCACCTACGCCAAAGGCTTTCTCATCCATCTATGTCTGAGAATCACTGATCCTAATTTATTAACTTAAAAGAGACAAGAACATCCATGATGTTTAAATGCAGATCCAATACAAGAAAACACGGATGGCTTCCCAGACAGGTCTCTGCAAAGGTAAGAGGCGGACAACCGCACTTGGCTCCAAGTAAGGGGAGGTGTGAGGATAAGGCCAAAAAACTTTCATATTCTCTGTAGGACGGAACACACACTCTAGGCTCATCAAAACACTGTGGCAGGTTTTGACTCATTAATGACTGCTGGACTTTGGGGGAAAATACAACTTTGTGGGTAGATTCTTCTACCAGTATTAACCATCACCCACCTTCCTCTCTCCTTTTCCCCCCATCCCTGCCAAAATGGCATGCCTTTCAATTCCGAGCCAGTAAGAAAGGCCCTACAGAGCAGTACAAGCTTCATACATCTCTCCAATGCTTTCAAGATGTGATCAAATACTGAAACACTTGCTTAGCACAATACCTCCCTGAAGAGAATACAGAACAAAACCCACCCTAGGGCTTTGTGGCCTCGAAGCCTTTCACAAACACCTTGTTTGCCAGCTCAGTTACAAGCTCTCATTCAAGTTCAAATGTGTGACCTTTATGATTGAGAACTAAAAGCAATAAAGCAATCTATTTAGAGAAAGGCAACCTCCTCCCTACCCCATAAGAGGAATAAGATGCCAAAGTGACATCCTCCATATGTATCCTCCACAACTCACTGCAATTAGGCCAGTAATGCAAAACAAAAATACTCCTCACCCAGTTACAGGCTTAATGTACTATTATTTTCCTTTTAAAGAGAATCTCTCACTCAGATATGTACATGAGATTGATGACAACTTTCATGAGCCTTCTCAGTCCCTGATTTAAGACTTGAAGGCAGTAAAATAAACAAAAAATCTTAAAGAAGTTTTGTTTCACAACAGTTTTAAATTGAGACCGCGTTAACACTTTCCCCAACATTCCGTTTTGAAATAACTACAGCACATTAATTTGGGGGAAACACAGAACTTCTAGATTTACTGCACTATATTTAAGTCGACCAAAAGTTTCAGCAGACGCAGCTCCCCAGACCTGATAGGCCACCTCCAAGTCCCCACTGGTTCCGGGGACAGGTGCTCATCAAATGAGGACACCAAACTATCGACGGTCAAGTTCTTTTTGGCTCCAACTTTCTGTAACTCAGTGATGCATGTTACCACTGCAGCTAAGTGGGCTTACTTTGTCCTTCTGTGTGACACCACATTTGTCATATTCTGTGTGACCCAGCAGTCACCACATAAGAGAACTTCCAAGGAACATTCACTAAAGTAGTTAATGGAACGCTCTCCGTATTTACTCATTAATCCATTTGTGAGCGAGCTGATTCGTGCATTAACTCTCCTGCCTGCTCCATCAATGCTCTGCAGGCATTTTTCAAAACCAGGGGGCTCAGGGCAGGACTGAGAGGTGAGGAACAGATAATCCAGTGAGGAACCAAGATGAAAGGTTGTAAACAAGTAACTTCAATACCATGAGTGGCAGAAGAAACAGGTAACCCTCGTGTTGTCCAACATGCTTGCCCCTAGTCCCATGCAGCCACCGAGTATCTGAAATGCGACCAAACTGATAAGCTCTACGTATAAAATAAACACTGCATTTCAGAGGCTTTCTATGAAAAGACAGAATGTAAAATATCCTGTTTTCACTGATTGCATGTTGGAAAATACTTTGAATAGACTGGGTTAAATAAAATATTATTAAAGTTCATTTCACCTGTTTCTTTTTACGATTTTTTTTTTTTTATGTAAAGCTGCACATGTGACTGGCACTGTATTTTAATCAGACACTGCTGGGCTAGATGCGCCCCAGTCCGGGGTTGTCTTGCTGGGCAGACACAAAGACCACAGTTCCCCATCTCAGCAGTTGGGGGAAACAATGTGACTGGGTTCTGGCCAAAAGAATGTAAGAAATATGAGGGAGCAGAGTCTAGGTGCCGCCACGAAACAAGGTGCACAGTCGTCCCAGCTCATTCTCCTCGTGGGCCCACTGAGAGCAGACTCCGAAGGAGGCTCCATGCCACGGGGAAGCCACGGGGAAGCCACGGATGCGGAGCCACAGATTCCTGAATCGTCACTGAGAAGACCGCCCAACGTACACCCAACGGGATCTTGCCACAAGTGACAAGTACAAATACTTAGAGCATTATGCTACTGCCATTCGGTTACAGGAAAAGTTGAGGGATGACTACGTGCTCCAGAATTCTCAGGATAGGGGCGCCTGGGTGGCTCAGTCGGTTAAGCGTTTGTCTTCAGCACAGGTCGTGATCCCCGGGTCCTGGGATTGAAGCCCACATCAGTCTCCCTGCTTGGCAGGAAGCCTGCTTCTCCCTCTCCCACTCCCCCTGCTTGTGTTCCCTCTCTCACTGTATATCTCTCTGTCAAGTAAATTTTTTAAAATCTTAAAAAAAAAAAAAAAAAAAAAAGAATTCTCAGGATAAGCTTGGGAGGTTAGGTGCATGCGAAAGGGGCAGAAACCTCAGGTTCTCCCACTCCATGGGGTCAGAACCACTCAGAGCGCTGGTTGCAGTATAGACTGCCGGGCCTCTTTAATCCTCTCTAGGAGGATGGAGTTAAGGAAGGGGGCGGGGCTGGTCAGCGTCAGCCCCTCCCTGCCCCGCAGCTCCCTCCCCTGCAGCAGGTAGGGAGGGTGTCTGAGCACCCACAGCTCTGGCTGCTAGTCTGGGGACACACCTTGAAACCCAGAGTCCTAAAGGAAGCACCTGGGGAACAAGTGAGGGCTGGGGGGTTAGAAAAGTAGAGACTTACATCCCGCAGTCAGGAGTTTGAATACTCCCTACACGATAACTATAAAGCAGAACTTCCCTTCCCACAGCATATGCAGCAATAAAAATAACTGAAGTAAATATGAGTATCTGCTAATACTTCAATTTCCTACAAAATTCCCGAGGAAATGACAGGGGCACAGTAGAGTAAGTTGACCACTGTGGGCCAAGTGTGATAACTCCAAAACCCTAATTCTTGGGTCAACCACCTAGTTATTATAAACTTGCTATGTGACCTAAGAAATGAGATAACCACGGGATAGCTGCCGCAGTTGTGCTATGAGCAGAGGAACATTTGCCTTCAACCTACTTCACAGAAACCTTTGCGAGATTAGATGTGGGAATTTAAAAAACAAAAAAACAAAAACAAACAAACAAACAAACAAACAAAAAACATGTTCTAGGAAAAGGTATATAATTTACCTGAAAAGATGTCTATTATTTTAACCAGGCACTACTCAACCTGGTAAGATGCAAATGACTGTCCTGGAGAGAAGCAACCGGAGCTGACCAACAGCACGGAGGAAGACAGCGACCATGAGGAACAACATTAACTTCACTGGGAATCCTTCCCAGTAGCACGGTTCTCCCCGCCCCCCTTAAGATTTTTATTTATTTATTTATTCATTTGAGAGAGAGAGAGAGAGAGAGCACACACAGGGAGAGCGGCAGAGGGAGAGGGAGAAGCAAGCTCGCTGGTGAGTAGGGATCCCGATATGGGGCTCGATCCCAGGACCCTGAAATCATGATCTGAGCCAAAGGCAGATGCTTAACCATCTGAGCGCCCCAGGCGCCCTCCAGTAGTACAATTCTGAGTGCCCTCCTTTCCATATTTAAGACAGACAACAACAAAACAAAACAGTTCCTAACTCACTCAACTGGATTAAAAGCCAGATGTTGGCACCCTCTGAGTAGCTATAAAATATGGCGGAGGAAGAGACAACCTCTTAAATCACTGTTTGTACTGCATCCAAATGAATGCTGGGGAATAGATTTTAGTAAGTGTTTTTCTTTCTAACAGTGCAAGGAGTTCTGTTTGAGCTAAATATATTCTTTACTCAACATAGAAATCTAATGGTCCCTTTGCGATCATTCAGAGGGGGAAAGTGATTAAAACAGTTTGTTAAAAAAAAAACAGTTTATTAAATGTTTTCTCACTGTAGTTAGAATTAGATGAATAATACATGGAATTTGCTTATGTCAAAACTGCAGGGGAGTCAACTGCTTTTACCTCAAAGAGAAAAAAAGTGTGGTATTACTTTCAGCAATATTCCTTAATACCATCAAGCTGCAAAATGAGAAGATAACCTTTTTTGCCACCCTTAATTCACAACTTTGTCAAAGAAGTTTCACATATATTGTCAATTTTATTTTTATCAGGGCACTGTCATAGGTTTCCAGTATCTGTTGTGCCAGGTAACAAATACTAAAATACAAAACCTAAATAACATTGATCGCTACTGATGCTTCCTAAAGAAGAGCTGTTTAAAATACACACACAAACATACTTGAAACTAGAAATGGCAATCTTAGAATTTTTTTTTTTAAGATTTTATTTACTTATTTGAGAAAGAGAGAGACAGAGACAGTGACAGCGAGAGAGAGCACAAGCCGGGAGGAAAGGGAGAAGCAGGCTTTCCACTGAGCAGGGGGCCCAGTGCAGGGCCTAATCCCAGGACCCTGAGACCATGACCTGAGCCAAAGGCAGCTGCTTAACCGACTGAGCCACCCAGATGCCCCACAATCTTAGAATTTTTTTAAAAGCTTTTATATCTTGGGGTACCTGGGTGTCTCAGTTGCTTGAGTATCCGACTCTTGGTTTGAGCTGAGGTCATGATCTCAGGGTTCTGAGATAGAGCCCCGCATGGGGCTCCACACTCGGTGGGGAGTCTGCTTGAGATACTCTTTCTCCCTCTCTCTGCCTTTCCCTTTGCCCCTTCCCACATTCATGCACTCTCTCTCTCTCCCTCTCTCTCTAAAATAAAAAAATACATGTTTAAAGAAATTTTTTTAATCTTTAGGAGCTCACTCCATTTTCCTCATTTCTGCACAGATCTGAAACAGCTTTGTCATTATCTGAGTACCAGGCACTTGGGAACCTATGAGGGAAGCAAACAAATGCTCATAGGACTGCATGGGTGATCGCCTAGCTCCTTGCGAAGGCGGGTTTGTGTTGGCTCTGAAAGTAAAATTAAGGAAGCTTTCGGGCTGGTGAACATGTGAAGAAGTGTAGAGAATGGCAGGCTGGAACAGCATGGAAGCTCTGTGCCCCTTTCCCCGTAGCTTGTCCTTCCCCATAATCTCACCCTGTACATCTTTTCCATCTGGCCGTTCTTGAGTTCAGATGCTGGAAAGGGGGAAGCCATATATTGCTGACACCACTCCTGCTTTTGGAACGTAACAAGAATAGAGGCCTGCAAACCTGAGTGGCCTCATCCTGGAAGACATTTCATATGACATGCTGATGGCCTAGATAGTTATTGATGACTGAACGAGATTCTAATAATGTGCCAGGATCCTTTGACCTTTATGAATGTTTTCTTACAAGGGTTCCTTGTTTGAAGCCCAGGGAGTCAACTGTGATACTGTTATTTATAATAAGAAATATGTATTTGGTCTTTGTCCCCTTTCTGACACAGAGCTCCTATAAACATAAAACTAAAAAAAAAAAAAAAAAAAAAAAACACATTAAAAATTGCATTGGTGCTGGGGCTCCTGGCTGGCTCTGTCGATTAAGCATCCGACTCTTGATTGTGTCTCAGGTCATGATCTCAGAGCTGTGGGACTGAGCCCCACAATGGGCTCCATGCTCAGTGTGGAGCTTGATTAAGATTCTTTCTCTCCCTCTCCCTCAGCCCCTCCCCACCCACTCTCACACCCTCTCCCTGGCCTCTCTAAAAAAATAAAAATTCAGGGGCACCTGGGTGGATCAGTGGATTAAAGCCTCTGCCTTCGGCTCAGGTCATGATCCCAGAGTCCTGGGATGGAGCCCCACATCGGGCTCTCTGCTCAGCAGGGAGCCTGCCTCCCCCTTTCTCTCTGCCTGCCTCTCTGCCTCCTTGTGATGTGTCAAATAAATTTAAAAATCTTTAAAAAAATAATAATAATTTAAAAATTTAAATTTAAATTTAAAAAAAAACTTGGATTGGTGCTTCAAACTTAAGTTAAAAAGAAAAATCAATGAGCCAGACTTCATTTACTTCAGAGACATCCAAAATGAGATGCCCAAGGCAGGTGAAGGGCTGTTGGCATGAGTCTCGAGAGAAGCTGGGGTGCTCTCACCATCTCCTCGATGGAAACTCTGATATAGACAGGCACCCGCTTCTGCCGATCCCGGGCATGTTTGGAGCACTTACCCTTCGAACTACAGACTGAACCCAAAGCATCAGGTATTCTAATCTAGTGGGTCTCAAATGCGGGCAATTTCACCCTCCTGTGGAGGCCACGCAACAGAATCCAGAGGCATTTTTGGTTCTCACGCCTTGTGGAAAAGGGGTTTGATACTGGAATCCAGTCGGTACAGGCCAGGGATTCTCCTAATACCCTACAATGCCCAAGTCAGCCCCTACAGCAATGACTTATCCAGCCCCAAATGTTCGAAGTGCTGAGACTAAGAAACCTATACCAGGGACGCCTGGGTGGCTCAGTTGGTTAAGCAGCTGCCTTCGGCTCAGGTCATGATCCCAGCGTCCTGGGATCGAGTCCCACATCGGGCTCCTTGCTCGGCGGGGAGCCTGCTTCTCCCTCTGCCTCTGCCTGCCATTCTGTCTGCCTGTGCTCGCTCTCTCTCTCTCTGACAAATAAATAAAATCTTAAAAAAAAAAAAAAAAAACCTATACCAATTCTCTTAGAGGAATTACTTCTCAAATGGACAGACCTCCTTCTGCAACAAGAAGACCTGTTTCCCAAGAGTTCCGTATATTCATACAATCATAATTAGGTTACTTATAATCATATATGCATGTGTATATTTTATACATACACACACACACACACATACACACTCACATAAATACTGACTACTGACAACTCTGTCCCTTATCAAGGTCAATTAATGATCTTTGTTCCTTCCTCTCAACTGTGTGCCTAATTTCTATATATCAAGTGGTAGTTCCTATTCCCTGTTCTCTTCATACCTTCTTTTGCAGGACTTCTGGGAAAAAAACTAGGAACATGCTTAGCAAAAACCCAGACCTTATGCATGGTAACTGAGTCTTCTTAAGTGTCAAAAATATATCATTATTATGGTTTAGAATAGTATATTCTAGAAGCCCAACAATATTAAACATTGTTTCATGTTTCTGTTCACTTTAAATCATAAGCAAGTATAAAATGGTAAGAAGTTATTAAGGTATAGTTGCTACCACTATACCAAGAGGAAACTGTGTAAACGACCTAGGGTGTTCTAAAGAAATGTATGCATAGAAAAAAAAAAGTCACTAGAATCTGAATCATGCTGTTAGAAGTCTATCTACTAGATGGGCAATGGTCATCTACCATGGGGGGACAATGTGCAGGTCACCATCAAGGACACCAAGTCCAACCATGACAAAACATCTTTTCCCGGGGGGACCTTTATCTGTGGACATTATACTAACATCATTCATTCATATAAAGCTAATGCCAGGGTACTGTTTCAAGTGAGAACATTACAGGGGTTCATCATATATGCCATCACGTAGGCTAAGAGAAAGGAGATCAGGGGAACCTGTTGACTGCCCAGCATACACAAAGCTCACAACGGAATCAATCCAGAAAGCAACTGGCAACAGAATTACACTAGATGGAAAGGAGAAGATGGTTAACCAATCTGGGATCAATAAAGCCTTCTCTAAGGAAGATACTCTTAAGCTGTGGCTAGAAGGAAGAAAGAATTCGAACAAAGAATGGCTGAATTAGTATGAATTGGGGGTGAGAGTATATGCAAAGGCTCTGGGGCACTAAAGCGCTTGCCCCTTTTGGGGAGCTGAAAACCACTCAGTTTTAGTGCAGAAGTGTAGGGGAGAACAGCACATGCTGAACCTGGTAGGATAAGCAGAGTGCACATACACTGATAGATGTATCAAGGATTTTGTGTTTTAGCCTGAACTAAATGGGAAACCACTAAAGGGTTTTAAGCAGAAAATGTCACATGGCCATAGGAGCATGGAGATGAGAACGGAGTTTCAGATGCAGGTATGATAGGAGACCATGAAACGGCAGATGGTAGTTAAAACAATCAAAGTGAACGACACCACCTAAGAAGATGCTCGCCCAGGACCCCAGGACCGAGCCTCGAGCAACACAGGAGATAGTAACAATCACCACACCCCCTTCTCACCCACACTGTGTCCATGGTGCAAACCAACACTACACAGTAGTCCCACATCTTCTTCCAGATCGTGAGTACTGAAAGCAATTTGCCAACAGCTGACTTCTACCTTCTAAAGTCATCCTGAGCGAAGACCAAGACTAATATTACCTATTTATTTAACTTTACATCTAGTTCTACCCCGTACTCCAACTGGACTGTGCTTTACAGTTCCTTAATGATCTATGTATATTCCAACAATCTATTTCAAAACCAAAGAATTTCTGACTTGGAAGAGATCATCTAATGCAAATCTTCCTTTCCACAAGAGGAAAAGGGAGCTCATTCATCTGGTCAAGGTCTGTCCACGCTGGTCACAGGCTGTTTTGTTACAGACGGATGACTATGACCATACTGCCTAATTTCCAATGTAAATGTTTTTTTTATGTTTTATCATAATAATAACTTGGAAATAAACTGCGCTGCCAATGGTAAAGCTAACAGCACAAATATTCCACAAAAAAATGTTTGAGCGCTCTGAAACCCAGCAAAACTCCATCTGTGCTAAGCCCAATCTGTACCCATTTCTCAGATGGCTTAACAGAAAGCAAATAAGGAAAGACATGTGCTCCCACATGGGGCACTTACTCTAGAATACACCTGCTTCAGGCGGGGAAGTGGGGTTCTGCACATGCTGTCTGAGATGCCACCTGTCTGGGTAACTTAGGGAACAGAGAGCAACACTTGGCTGAGGCCCCCCAGAGATGATTCCACACTCCTGACTTGTTACACAGGCAGTTTCCACTCCTCTGACACCCTCCATCACCCTCTCAGCCCTCCACCCGCCCGGCCCACCGCTCTGCCCTTACAGTTTTCCACCGTCGGCCACACTCAGCCTCCAGGGAATGCGCTCTCCCTGTCCCTGTGCTTTGCGGACCTATAGCTCAGCGGGACACAGTGTCAAGTCCTGAGCTGTCTGGAATACTTTCCGTGCATCTTCGTTCCATCACAGAAAAGACGTCCATTTGGGAAGCACACTACTTTCCAACCTCACAGTTAGACGGGGCTTCGCTCCGCCTGGGTGTGGTGGCCGCCCAGCCCACCCTCTGCTAACACCACAAAGCCCTGCTAAATCCCCACAATCCTCTTTGCAAAAGTCCGGGAGGAGTTTCTCAGGCTGGGAGGCAGATGCCGGTCTGCTTTTCCAAGGTGTGCTGCACACCAGAAACACCCAGGATGTGCCCACCCTGACAAACTCTGCTTTTCCTTCACACACGGTTGGCCTCCTGGGAGTGAGTCACAGATGAGAACAGCTAACACGGGACTTGGGTGGATGGTGGAGCCACGCGGCAGGGGTGAGGGGACGTGTCACACAGGATGAAGAGAAAAGCCACCCAGGGTGTGGCGAGGCCGGGGCACGCACACACCTTGGCATACAAGTCTCACCTCACTAAATGAAGCAGAAGCCCGTGAAGGCAGGAACCGCCCCACCTTCATGGTTGCAGTGTGCTCCCCCTCAGGGTATCAACTAAGAGCTGATCATTTGTCCTGGCAGACAGACAAATGGAAAAAGCCTGTCACCAATTATGTGATGAGAGCTTGAAGGCCCTTTTTAACCTCGAATGCACTTACAGCTCTCCTGGCCTCGGTTTCCATCTGAATCACGCAGGCAGAGTCCCAAGCCCAGCTGCCAAAATACTTCAGAGTTTCCAACCCAAGAGACTTGGTAAAATCCATAAAGGAGGGAGATGTGTGATTCAGAACATGGTCTTGGTCAGCACTGCCTCCTTCTAGACTGACCTCCCTAACCCCCTTCCAAATGGGCTCTTCCCAGTCTCTCTCTTACCCAATACAGTAACACCACCCTCAGAAGGGAAGTTCCAGGGCTTCTAATAATCCAGGTGAAACTCGGGGCACACAACTCCTTTAGATCATTCAGACTACTCTATGTTACCTACAAAAGAGTACAAGGGGAGAGGTGATGGGGCCGACTGTCCATCATGTTGGGCAACCCAAAACCATCTGTATTTGCTCATGAACCTAAGCAACCAGATTAATGTTCAGGGCTCTTAGTAAAATTAGTTTATAATCTCAAACACACAGTGAGTGGGTGGTAGAGAAAGACGGCCACCATGTCCCTGGAGAGTGAAAAGGGAGGGAGAGGGAAGGGGGAAGAAAGAGGGAAAGGGGAAGCAGTCTTGGAATCACAGTTTTTTTATATAAATCATCTAACCACAGATAACAAACAGGGTAGATAGGAAGTCAAAGAAAGACATGCATCAACTCCCCCTTTCACTTTTGTGATAAGAAGACCTACCTCAAACTCAGAGTTTGGCATTAGAAGCTCTTATATTGTATATTTTGGAAATAAATGGCCTAAGTACTCTCTGAAAACCTAATGTGGCAATTCCCTGAGTTCCTTCAACAATCTTTCCAACTCATTACTCTTGTTGTTCACAGACTCAGAGGGTGGGTATGCGGCCTGGAACAAGGTTTGTAGGAGCAGCTTATGAACACACACACATAAATACACACATATGCTAGAAGGTGGCCAAAGAGAAGATGACAAAACAACACTTTTTAATAAGAAAAGCAAAAATAGCTTTAAGCGTTTTTAAAAATTCATTTCCCAATAGAAGGAATTCTTACGTGATGAACTCTCTTGCTTGTTTCAAGACTGTGTGGCTTTCCTAATTGCCTGGGCCCAGCCAAGTACGTGTCTGGGACTGCACTTCAAACAACATAAGCAGTCTTAAAGCTTATCCTCAATATGTTTCTTTACATTTCTTCCTTCCTTCCTTCCTTTCTTTCTTAACAGAGGTTGATTAGAAATTATAAAAAATGAAAAAGGTTTGAATGTTCTGATGCAGCTACAGGTTGTTTTCAAAATTAAGAGCACTACTGCCTGTTCGGCCTCTGGACAGTGCCCAGCATGTTTGATAAACACGCATCTGCAGAAACCATCAGAGTTTCTGCTTCTTCTACTACACCGGTCACAAGCAGCCTGCGTCCTTCTGTTCCACAACAGCCATTCTAAAAGGTGGCTGAATTCTAAGGGTGAAAAGTGAAAAGGCGTTTATCAATTTGGCAGAGAAGCGCTGGTGAAATCCTGCTCTGGTTGGTGGAAAAGAGAAGCCAAAAATCAGACAATGATGACCGCTCTCCAGGTCTGGCTAAAACGTTCAGGGCTCTGCCCGTCTTTGATCCCCATTCCACCCAATTCCCTACACCCGTATCAGATTTATAAAAGCAGGATGACCCGGTCTGACGGAAGGCTCTGGGAGGGAACACACATAGAAGAGGCAACCCACCAACTTTGTTATAAATATGTACTGGTCCTTTTAATAATCCCTCTCTGGATTTTCTCCTGCCCTGATATGTCCTCCTTAAGATGTGGCACTAAGTTCTAAACATAGACCCAGAGCAGGAGCAGGTCATGGACTCGAATGAGAAAGTAACGTCACAGTGCTGTTTCTTTACAAGGCCCATGATGAAATCTGCAGATACTCTCAGTGCACAAGAACAGGAGCCAATCTTTCCAAAGTGAGATGCTCGGTGCCCAAGCTGATCTTTCTGGGAGCTTGGGAGAGGAACTGGAGGGCTTGCCAGTGGCAACACACAGCAAAATAGGCCCCCACTAAAAATCTCGTGCCCTCCCCAATTAAACATTTAAAAACAATCTGAGGGTTCTGAAGGGGCGGGAGGTGGGAGGTTGGGGGAACCCGGTGGTGGGTATTAGAGAGGGCACAGATTGCATGGAGCACTGGGTGCGGTGCAAAAAACAATGAATACTGTTACGCTGAAAAGAAATAAAAACATTTAAATAAATAAATAAAATCTGCTCTTAGATAACTATACACAAAAAACTCACCTACTTGGGAAAGAAAGAAAAATGAGGCGAAAATACCCTCCTTCTATAATCAAAACAAAAGCCCAAACTCTGAGACTCACTGGCATCCAAATCCCATTCACTCCACAGTTTGGAAATAAATGACAAGCTGCTCCCGAATCTTCCATCATCACCTCCAGTGCCACCCTCAGTGAGCAAACTCCCCTCTGAAATGCAAATACCTCTGGCAGATGTAATTGTTAGCTATTTATACCACGTGTGAATGTTTTAATCCGATAAGAGCCCAACATCTAGCTGAGATCATTCACACACAGAGACTGACAGAAAAAGGAAGTGGGGTGGATTCTGGAACACTGAGTTAGGGTGGGCAAGGGGCCACCGCAGGATGAGGGCTGTCATGGGGGTTCCACAGGCTATGTGCAGCAGGGCGAGGGCGGACAATATTTTGCCCAAATATAACCTTGTCCTTGGCAGTGTCGCCGACCACCTCCCTGCAAGGAAAAGCTTTTTTCAGCTGGAGTTTTATCAAAGACGCAGACTAAACAAAGAATCTAGGGTTCTGCTCTCCATGCCCATCTTACTGCTACCAAACTCATTTTGTAAGTATTATTGGGAGAACTGTCTAAATGTGCTGTCTTATGCCTTACATTTACCCGCTATTATGAAACCACTTTCAATCCCTATTAGGAAACCACATAAACTTGTTTGAAAGGTTTTATTCTAAGTAAGAGACTACAGGTAAAACAGCTCCCCAAAACTCTTTCTTTGCAGGAAAAGCTGGAAGTGTTAACAGGTCATTGTCTCCGCGGCTTCCGAACTCCTGTTGATAATCCAAGTAGAATATATTTTCATACTGTTATCCTCTTTTGGTCATGGATAGGGATAATAAATCCAACCCTTCGTCTAATAAAAGCACTTCGTGGCTTTTTCTTTCTGTCTCTTTCTGATAGGAAGACAGGAGAAGCAGGTACATTTTCTGCAGAAAAGTCAGAAGGCACAGCACGGATCTTCCTAAACACCACATTAAGGTAAACCCTGGATTAACTTTAATGGGACAACCAGCCTACAGCTTGGAGAGAAGAACTGGGGACTTCCTGACATCCAGGAAGACAGGGACAGGGAAGGGGACCTCAGGGAGCCTCAGATATCTGCATGAAGCAGGAGCAGGCTCTGCAGAAGTTAACACGGCTTAAGCTTCAGGACCCTCCCTGGCAGGCAGGGGTCCCACCCAAGGTCCTGCACCTAACTTGTTATTTGTAATTTTCTATTCATTTTCTTAGAGAGGGGCTCTACCCTGCAGGCACTTCGGGGCCCTCCCAAAGCTGGATCTGTCTCTCAACTGAAGGTTCCACAAGCACTGGAAACTCAGCAAGACCCCAAGTGAACTCCTGATCTCTCCTGTCTTGGCTCGCACACCAGCCCCGCTGAAACCTGGCCCCGCCCCTGCGGGGCCGTCTGATTAATGGCATCACCACCATCCAAGTCAGGAGACCGGGTGTTATTCCCGCTCCCTCACCCACTTCCAGCACGCAACGGCCGAGCGAATTCTAGCTCCATAAAATTCCGCTCCAGTCTAACCCTCTCCCCCATCCCCTTCCATCACAGGGTTTGCCTGAGGCCTCAGAACTTTCACTCCTGGCCCCCGACGTCTCTCCTCTTCCTTTCTGACTCTGACCCCACTCGGACATGAGGATGGTCTAAAATGCCCAGCAATGGCTCCACGGGCTTCCAGACGGAACGCGGCGGGGCTGGGCACATGAGGCAGCTCTTCAGGAACTGGCCACCTCATCGCACACCCAGCGAGGAGCTTCTCTGCCTTCCCTGCACACCTCTGACCGCGCTGTTCCCTTCAGACCAACACAGATCCACCCCAGCCCGGCCTAGACCCTGACCCCGTTGGGGTTCATCCTTCACGCTAAGCTCGGAACCCCCCACCCTTCCTGACGGACCCTGGTCACTGGTTCACATCACCCTTTGACTCTGGTGGAATCTAGCCCTTTTGTCCACTAATGTTTACTTTTGTGTCCCAAGCTAGCCCGGGCTCCCTGTTCATCTTTGCCTCGTCTTCTTCTCACTCCCCTCCCGCCGAGGGGCTCTTTCATCTCTGAGAACTTTCCCAAATCCCATCATGGCTTTGCCTTAACAGTTATGTTTGTTACACTGAAAGGCAAGACGCTCTGGTTCACGGCGAGGAACACAGGGCTCTGGAACTAAGTGACTGGTCTGAATCCTGGCTGTGCTACTCCTTATGTGACTTTAGACAATATTTACCCTTCTCTTGGCTCCAGTTCCCCAACCATAAAATAAAGGTGACAAGAGTATCTACCTCTTGGGTTGTCCTCGGGAGTAAGTCAGTCAACAGACATAAGGAGCTCAGAAGCGTGGCTGATAAGCAGGGAATACTCAGTCTCAGCTCTTCCAGCCGGGGTGGGGGGTGGCTTTAGTCAGTGACCCACTGTCGTCCCACTCCACTGTATAAGCCCCTTCCGAACAGCTGAGGGGATACTTACTTGAAACCCTGCTATGCGGAGAAGGACACTGCACATGTCTCCTACATGCCTCTGGGAATAATAAAGATGATGCTATTGGGGCATGGGAAGCAACAGGCACACGCAGGTCCACCTACAGGCCAAGTTCTTCAATCTAGGGCTATACCTCTGTTTCCAAATGCAAACCAGGCTATCATCCACCACCCCACCCCCGACCACTCAACTCAGGAGAGCTATTCCAGCTCCTTGTCCTTTGCATTTCCCAGGGCCCTCTCACCAGGGGACCTCACCCATTCCCATGCCATCCTTCCCTTGCTGGAACCCACCATGCTACCTCCAGCCTCAACAGTCATGGCCCACTGATCTACAGATGTCTCCATTCTGACGTGTCTAACCTCACACTAGGGATGCCCCAAACCAAAATCCTCCTCTCCATCCCAACACCCTCAGACTCATTCCCTCAAAATGGTTCTCCCCTCAGTAGATGGCCCAGAGGTGCCCAAGGCAAACATCTGAAAACTCCTGACCCTTCCCCAACTCCCCCTCTCGTCTAGATTTAACTATCTCTTAAATCCAGATACTTTTCTCCATCTCTAATACCATCTACCTTAACGAGGCCAATATCACTTGTCACTCTGCTGCAAGGACCCGCCTCATCAGTGTTCCTATCTTCAGACCCTGCCTCCTTTCTCCAACCCATCATTCACTCCGCAGTCTGAGTGATCTTGCTAAAACATTGATCTGACCATGTCTTTCCTTGTCTAAAACTTTCAGTAAACAGCTCCCCTCCGATTTGGAATAGAGTTCCCAAAGACCCGTCAGGATCTGGTCCCTGCTTACCTCTCTAGCCCACTGGTCACCAATGTACCCCCACAGTTGTCCTCTAGCTCCATAAGGCCCCTCCAGCCTTGTGGAATTACTAGCGGCTCTAGGGAGGTCTCGGCTCTCCCTCCCCAGATTTGGCTTCCTTGGTCGGTATGTCCCTCTCCTACCCCTCCACCTAGTACATTCTTCTCTTCCTTCAAGATTCAGTTTAGACATCACCTCCAGCAGGAGCATTCCCTGACTCTGTCCTAGGCGTGCCTCAGAGATCTTCGTGTGGTAGGGATGCTTCAGCCCATCACTGCTTAGGAGCTCCTACAGCATCCCGCCCATCACAGCCTGCATCCTGCTTAGGAGCTCCTACGGGCTCTCTCGAAGCAGAGACTGTATTCCCAGACATCTGCTGAATGTTTGAAAATTAAAGAAAAGAAGAGGAGGCATAACAAATTAAGAAATACGTATTTGGGGGCGCCTGGGTGGCTCAGTGGGTTAGGCCTCTACCTTTGGCTCGGGTCATGATCTCTGGGTCCTGGGATCGAGCCCCACATCGGGCTCTCTGCTCAGTGGGGAGCCTGCTTCTCCCTTTCTCTGCCTGCCTCTCTGCCTACTTGTGATCTCTCTCTCTCTGTCAAATAAATAAATAAAATCTTAAAAAAAAAAAAAAGAAAAAAAAAAAGAAAACATATTTGGTCTCTGCTCCTGTTCCTGGTACAAAGCTTCTAAAACTCTTGGAATTTCAAGAGTGACAAAGGAATATCTTTTGTTACTTGTAATAAGCCCCATTCAACCTAATCTGACTTTATGCTAATAAGGTGAAAGCCGGCTGCCAGAGGATCCAACCAAGTGATGAAAGGGTTGGATCTTCCAGCCCAGCCCTCTGACCCAGAGGGACAGAAGGGCAGGAGATGGAGTTCAATAACCAATGACCAATTATTTAATCAATCATGCCCACATAATGGAGCCTCCATTAATACCCTAAATGGAGAGGTTCCGAGAGCCTCTGGGTCAGTGAACACACGGCAGGGCCGGGAGTGTGATGGGCCTAGAGAAGGAATGGGAGCCCGTCACCCCCTCACCATACGTTGCCCTATGCATCACTTCCATCTGACTGTTCCTCAATTATATCCTTTTTAGTTAACCGGTGATAACCAGTATTTCCCTGAGTTCTGTGAGCATTTCTAGCAAATTATCTAACCTAAGGAAGGGGTCCTGAGAAGCCCAGATTTACAGCCGGCCAGCTGGATGCAGAGGTGACAAACTGGGACTTCAGACCAGCCACTGAGAGGGGGGCAGTCTTCTGGGACTCGGCCTCAAACACCGAGTCTGTACTCACTCTAGGTAGTTAGTGTCCAAACTGTTTAATGTGGGGGGCTGGGGGGAGCACACATTTGTTGTCAGAGGTGTTGTGGAGAGGAAATAGTTCTTTCCAGGGGAAGGAAGAAACAAGGAAAGGTTTCTGGGTTCTCTCTGACTGCTCTTCCACCATCAAGGACGCCGAGAGAAGTAAGAGCAGCGTGTAACACGGAGGCTTCGACGATGCCGTCGCCTACTTCATCCGTCTAGAAAACACACAAGGAACATCAGACGTGCACAAGGCAAACTACATGCTATACAGGACTGTCACCAACTCTATATCTTACCATTCTGTACGCAAACTCTCATCACAGAGACTCTGCACGGACCAAACCTACTCCAGAAAGAAGAGGAAAGCCATCAGCCTGCGACTAGCTCACATCCTCCCTCCGCTTCAGCTCACAGGTCACATCTACCTCAGTCCCTAGGATACGGGTGTTTCCCTGGCAGAGAAACCAATGTTTATTGAAATGTGCCCTCAGATAAAGCCTCTGATTGTTCACTGACATTTGAAAAAAAGTAAAGTATTCCTTTATCCAGTATCCCAGGATGGTGGTAACAAAAAAAATACACACAGGCGGGGCACTTGGGTGGCTCAGTGGGTTAAGCCTCTGCCTTCAGCTCAGGACATGATCTCAGGGTCCTGGGATCGAGCCCCGCATCGGGCTCTCTGCTCAGCAGGGAGCCTGCTTCCCCCTTTCTCTCTGCCTGCCTCTGTGCCTACTTGTGATCTCTGTCAAATAAATAAATAAAATCTTTAAAAAAAAAAATACACACAGGCATATACAAATACACAAGCACACATACATCACACACAGCCATATACATACCCAAACCTTTGCACACACGTAACATGGGGTAAGGAGGAAAACTATCTTCAGAATTCACGTAACATGTAACGAGAAAGCTAGAATCTATTCTCCATCTATTCAGACACAGATGTATTTCCTGTAGACACGAATACACTTGCTTTGGAAACTCCAGTAGTATCTCTGCTTATATTTTGCTGGGACTCATTTTGTTAGCAAAGACCGGAAATAGAAAATATGTAGATTCAAATCAAGGTTACTTGAGGATGCAGCTGCTACATTGGAATCTTTCTTTCATCAAAATGCACCAGAGAGTCCCTACAAAGACAAGTCTGATCTGCTTTATGAACAGGCTGGTTCACAAGGAAACAGATTTACAAATATACTTAACTCTACATTCAAACCTTAACCCTTCGCTCCTGAAGCTTTACTAATATATGCTTTATAAGACTATTTAATTCAGCAACTTAGAGAGGACAGTCTATTTATTCTACCTTAAAAATGTAGAATCTATGTTTCTCCCTCTAAATCCCTTGTTTCTATTGTTATTAAATTATAACTGAACTGGCAGCTGGATAAGAACTTTCCCTCTGTAATAGACACAGGGCGGTACCAAAATAAACGCTAATATATAAAAGAACATAAAATATAATAAAGGCAGTATCACAAATCAGTGAGTAAGGAATGAATGAACTCAACGAACAGGACTGGGAAAAATGAGAGTTGGAGGTAAGGAGGGAATCAAATGAAGGCCTCAACTAAACCATGTATCCAGGAGTCAGCAAACTGTAAAGGGCCAGCTAATAAGCATTTTAAGCCAGCTACTGACTATTACAGATTTCTGTCACAACTGCTCAACCATGACGCTATGAAAGGAGTCATCGACAACAATGAAAATGTGTGGTTATGCCAATAAACTTTATTTACAAAAACAGGTGACAGGATCCTTGGACCAAAAAAGCCAAATAGTAAACAAACAAATAATTCCAAAAGAAAATACCAGTGAATATCTGATTTGAGATAAGCAAGAATTTCTGAGCACAAAAGCAATGGGTATGAGATGAGTATAAGATGAGTATATTGAGTATAAGACGATTATGCTTACCATATACATTTAAATTTGTGTTAGTAAAACAAGTAGTATAAAGAAAGTAATCAAAAGGAAATGACAAAATGGAGAAATACTTGAAATAAATATGACAAAGGATTTGGAGCTTTCAAGTTCTATCTTTACCTCTCAAAATGGTAGAGAATGACGCTGGCAATCATTTATAAAACAAGACTAGGGGCACCTGGGTGGCTCAGTTGATTAAGCAGCCAACTCTTGATTTCCGCTGGGTCATGATCTCAAGGTTGTGAGATCAAGCGCTGAGCCAGGCTCCACACTCTGCGTGGAATCTGCTTGTCCCTCTCTCTCTGCTCCTTACCACACATAGCACACACTCTCCCTCTCTTTCAAATAAATAAAATCTTAAAAAAAAAAAAAAAAATAACAAGACAAATATTCACTACTGCTGGAACGTTAAATGCGATCAATCATTAAGCAGTAAAAAATATGCCTTAAAGGGACTTCTAAAAATTCATTCTTGCCTTAGTAAATTCATATTCATGAATCTAGCCTCTGAAAATATTAGATTTTTGGGTAAAGATGTCCTCTGTAATTTTAATGTATAATAACCTAAGTGACTAATAACAAAGAAGCATTTAAATAAATTCTAGAATATACAGTACAATGGAATATTAAGCACATACTAGTATTTTAGTGGAACATTACGGGCATAAGAAAATGGTCATAAGAAAATCAGTGGAATAAGCATCAGAAAGGGCACCTGGCTGGCCCAGTTGATGCAGTCGGTGCGTGCTTTCAGCATGTGACTCTTGGGCTCAGGGTTTAAATGCTGGGTATAGAGATTACTTAAAAAAAAATTCTTAAAAAAAAAAAGGCATCAGGAATTATTTATGAAATGGCATACCATTTTTATAACTGCATAAGCAGAGAAAAATACTAGGACACACACAGTACATGTTAAGCAGTAATTATTTCTAGGTTGTGGGATTATAGTTGATTTTTCTTTTCCTCTTTACTTTTTCCTCTCTGTAGTCTCTAAATTTTCTCTAATAATTATATATTCTAACTATGAAAGACAATGTTACTTTTAAAAAGCAAAAGAGTTGTTGCTTCTCACTAAATGTATGAAGGAAATGTACATCAGCTGCTTTGAATATCTAAAAAGACTTGTGCAAAGCAACAACAGCTTTACTCATCTGTTTCTACTCAGTATTTCTGCTGCTTTCCTCTTTTAATATCTAAGAAACAGCTACCAACTCTGAAAGGGTGAAGACCTCCCAGAACAATACATTCCAGCCCCCACAATGGAACATTTCAGAATTCCCCTGGGGTATGTAAGAACGCCAGTTTCCAGCAGTTGAGACAAAATTAGTGCTAATTTGAACCCCTGTATAACCATGTTATTGGCCTAACTATACAGCAATCGAAGGCGATGTTATTTTGTTCATAGATAACGCCATCAGCGGCTTAATAAAGAGCAGTAAGAAAGGCAGACTGCTTGCAATCCCAAGGAAAAATAATAAATTTTCTTGTCTTCCAAGTTTTAAAAATCTCAAAATAACCTTTCTAGAGTCCAATTTGGCTAAAGATTTATCAAAACCCTTTAAAAAACCAAATATACTGTGACCTAGCTATTCCAGGTCTAGAAATCTGTGGTAAGAAAACAATTTGACCAATGTTTAAAGTACATATGCAAGGATAGAAAAAACATAAGACAATAAAAAAAAAAAAAAAAACCAGGGAAGTAAAACAGTGGGTACTGGTTAAACAAAATGTCACATTCTACACTGTAAATGTCTGTGTGCCCTCAAACCGAGTATGGTGAAACCTAATTCCACATGGGATGGTATGTGGAGGTGAGGCCTTTCGGAAGTGATTAGGTCATGAGGGTTCAGCCCTCATAAAGCTGTTTTATGGGGTGCCTGGGTGGCTCAGTGGGTTAAGCCTCTGCCTTGGGCTCAGGTCATGATCCTAGGGTCCTGAGATGGAGCCCCGCATTGGGCTCTCTGCTCAGTGGGGAGCCTGCTTCCCTCTCTCTCTGTCTGCCTCTCTGCCTACCTGTGATCTCTGTCTGTCAAATAAATAAATAAATAAATCTTAAAAAAAATAAAGTAAAGCTGTTTTATAATCTCTAAGAAATTATAGTGCTCTTATAAAAGAAACCTCACAGATATCCACGGTCCTCCTCCATGTGAGGTGACAGTGAGAAGACAGCTCTCAAGGAGCCAGGAAACGGGCCCTTACCAGAAAGAAAATCTGTGGATGCCTGACTCTTGGACTTCCCAGTCTCCAGAACTGGAGAAATAAATGTTTTTATTTATAAGACACCCAGTCTATGGTATATTATTACAGCAGTCCAAAATGAACTAAGATACATTCACACAAAGAAATGACGCCATTAGGACTGAGACATAAATGTATACTTATTAACATGGAAAGACATCGGGATATATTGCTGATTATCTAAAGCTAGTTATAGACTATGGGACAAAACAACATCCTTATTATACCCATGTACTGGATTGGGTTGCCCTAACAAAATAGCATAGACCAGGTGGCTTCAATAGGAATTTATTTTCTCACAGTTCTGGAAGCTGAAGTCCAAGCTTAGGATACCAGCAAGGTCAGTACCTAGAGAAGACCCTTGTCCTGGCTTGCAGCAGACAGCTTGCCTTCATGCTGTGTGCTCACATGGCAGTGAGTTAGGAATCTCTGACTCTTCTTATAAGGTCACAGCCCTGTTGGATGGAGGCCCCACCTTTATGACTCTATTTAACTTAATTACTTCCTAAGGACCCTATCTCCAGATGCGGTCACACTGAGGATTAGGGCTTCGACATTTGAATTTTGGAAGGGGCACAATTTAGTCCACAGCAACTCTAAACAGTTATGTATTTTTTATGAACCATGCTGTACATGGATGAAATTCTAGAAGGCTTTGCCTCAAAATGTTTAAATCGGTGGTTACCTCTATGTACTGAACATCAGCATGCTTAGTTTCTACAATGAATGTTAATTACCTGTTTAAAATTTAATAAATATTAATAAGATAGTAAATTTTAATAAGCCATCGGGGAAAGGTGCAATACGCTTTCGCGCTAGTCACGCTGGCTTCACTCACAAAAAGCAGCATCAACAGAGCAGTGCAATTGCGGATGCAGGAAATGGATCCAGGAACCAGAGCAGACTGACTGTTCCTTGAAAACATCTCCAATTTACTGCTATGTTCCAAACAGGCAACAAAAACAAAATCACTGTGCATCATTAGAAAGGATATTAGAAATAAGATGGCAAACACATCCTACCCAAAGCCATAGTCCAGTGATCAGACTGAGAACTGAAGGAATGTTCTGGAAGGCCACCAAGCAGGTTTCTGCTTTCTTATACCTCAAGACTGTTCTCACAGTGCAAGAAAAAGTTATGAGGGCACATCTAAAATCATCAAGATCCAGCCTATACTTTTCCCACTGCCTCAAGCTGACAGGTATTATACAATTTTTCTTTTATCACTTGTCACAGATTCACAACTTATGTCCCCCCTTCTCCCCCCACCTCCAGACACACAAACATGCACTAGCAGGACTGCAGGCTCTTCGGAGCGAGACAACCTATCACCCTCAACTCCATTCTCTCTGCACAGTGCTCATGTGATCAATCAGAGGATTTTCAGAGCCGAGAGGTATTTTCTGTTAGGGAGGACTCTTTAGCCTGGGGAGACTGCAGTGGTCTGATAAAATTCTGTACTGTAATAAAGGCTGAAAACACACTGAAGATGTATAGCAAATCTTATAATTAAAAAAAAATGAAAAACTTCACAGCTTTAAGGAGATAAAAAAAAGAGTAAACTTTAATTTATAATGGGTAAAATTATCCCTTATATCCCATCGTATCACCAAAGAAATGGAAGACAGAAAGTGTGTTTTCTCCCCTTGTGACTTTCGGCAGTTTGCCTTCACGAGCACTCTCTATGGGGCTGCTGACAGGGTCCCAGCGGCCGTCAGGGCTACGACTGAGCAACTTCTTCCACTGTAGTTCTAATGGGCAAAAAGACAGCAGGGTACGCAATAACCCCACAGCTCCTCGGGTCTTCCACCGACATGTTAAAAAGGGGAGTGTTAGATTACCGGCTTGAGTAAAACAGGTCAAGTCCTAGTCAATAAGGCTGGACCCATCACAGACCCTCACAGACTAGGAAAAAGGGGATTTAGTGTCCGCTCCTGCCGCCCCTCCTCACGGAAGGTGACTGGGCTGAGCTGTGCTTTCCTACCCCCTTTCCTGCCCAACAGGCCCTGTGAGTTCTGTGGGCCCTTCCCAGATAGGGACGTGAGCTTCCTCGAACGCCAGTGCTCAGCACACAGAAGCATTCAAAGTTGTGTCTGGAATGATATGAACTGATACACTCAGTTACTTAGAAAAAGAAGATGTTAGGAAAAATCTATACTTGGGAAATAGAGACTATCCTAACTCAGACTTGCCCTCCGTTGTGGTAGGATTACTAGTCAATATTTAAGTGTGGTACAGCTGAAATTCAGTCAGTCCCAAGAAGCCAGATAAGCCCATTTCCCAGTGTCCTACCCACCATGGGGCTGATTCATGCTGTTCAGATATAAAAAGAACCTCCTGTACAAGATCCCACAGCTGCAGTCTTACAAAGCTAAAGTCTACACTACAGACATCTGATTTTGGCTTCAGAGCCAACCTTAGTGATCCTAAAAATACTTTTTCTTCACTATAAAGGTCTCTATTAACTTCTTAATTCATACTCTGCCTTGTTGCAAAAGGATTTAAAATGACATAATAATATAAAAAATAAATTAAAAACTAATAAGCAGATGAGAAAAAGCAGATGGTGATAAAATAGTAATATAGAAAAGTAAGAAGCAAAGTTTAAGGGCAATAAAAAAAAAAAAATCACCATGGCACCGGGGTGGCTCAGTCAGTTAAGCGTCGGACTCTTGGATTCTGCTCAGGTCATGATCTCAGGGTCGTGAGGTCAAGACCCTCTCCCTCTATAGGGCTCTGGGCTCAGCAGGGAGTCTGCTTGAGATTCTCTCCCTCTGGCCCTCCCCCCCACTTTCTCACTCCTTCTCCCCAATAAACTTTAAAAAAAAATAATTTTGAAAGAGCCTATATATCTGTTAGGATTGGGTCACATGTTTGGATCGAAGCTTTCTCTCACAGTCAACTGAAGAGGGAGCTGGGATCAGTTACATGAATCTTAATGTATATAAAATACATAAAAGCAGTTCCTCAAAAAAAGCACAACCATTCAGAGTATAGAGAGAAGAAATTTACTTCTGGGCCCCTCATGGAGAGAACACCAAAAAAATAGAAATAATTATGATAATAGCTAATAATTAGCACTAACTTCTATACAAAACACTATCCTAAAGTCTTTAGATGTATTCACTCATTCAGTAACCCTATGAGGAAAATATTGCTGTTATCTGCTTTTCATTAAGTGCAGATCCATTTCATTACTCATTAATAATGAAACTTAGGAACAGAGCAGTCAAGTAAATTGCCCAAAGCCACACAGCTAGCAAGTCATGGATCTGGGATTTAAGCCTGGCAGGATGGCTCCAGGGAAGGCCCCCTTTCTTTGTTTTTAAGACCTTATTTCTAAGTAATCCCTACACTCAACACGAGGCTCGAGCTCACAACCCTCCAGTGCGGCATGCTCCACCGACTGGGCCAGCTGGGTGCCCCAGACTCAGCACACTTAACCGCTACACCCCCCCACCATGCCGCTGGCTGATCCAAAAGCAAATGAGCGAGGCCCTCAGCAAAACCCTCACGGCAGACATCACTTTCATAAGGATGTTCCTATGATGCCCTTCCATGAGGCCAAGAGGAAAGCACAAAGCTTAGTTGAGGAGCAGCAATTCCACTGATGCCAAAATGAGGCAGTCCGCCCACGTGGGGTTCTGACACATGGACAGACATGTGGGCTATTTAAGTGTCTCTCGAAGACTGGGTGGCCTCAAGTCCTAATGTTCATGACACCAGTCCTCTTCCTCAACAAGACTTAGCATGCACTGAGGTGCCAGGCTGGGGGTTATGCCCTTGGAGCAGGTGAAGCAGCGCTCTGACCTGGGGACAGGTAAAGCAGAGCCACAGGTTGGGAGCCACCTGAGCTGGAGGAAGGACAATTAGCAGCCACCCTATTAACCAACCAAGGTCGGCAGGCCCACATCTGCCTGAAGAGCAGGCCAGCCTACCTTTGGGTGGAGGGGCTCATGGGAGTACCATCGGGCAGAGCTCCCTTAAGAAGTGTTGGGCTCCCTCAAACCAAAGGATGAGAAGGCCCTGAAATGCCTGTGCCCTGGGATAGGTCTCAACAGAACGAGTCTGGACACTGTCCAAAGATCATAGCATCAACTGTCAGTCATGACCACATCAAACCCATGGAATGGCCTTGGACCACATAACTTCTTGGTACAGGTGCAGGACAGAGGGTTGAAAAGTATAATTCTAGTGGACATTACTGAAAATGAGCCAGTCATTGGTTGGGGGGAATGACAAAAATGTTTGGAAAAAAGGCTTTTGGTTTTAGGATAAGTGATTGTAACCTAAATTCTCAACACCTTCTCGAAGCTCAAGTTCAGGATCATAAAACCATTTCATCGGAATTCACCTATTAACTGAGCACTTAATACAAATCAGACACTGTTCTAGCTGTTGGGGCAGAACAGCAAACAAAACAGACAAAAATCCCAGCCATCAGAAAGCTTATTCTTTATGGTTCTGTCATTTGTTAAAATTAGGGAAAGCTCTGTGAAGGAAATATGAGACCACTGTTTTATTTTTGCTATTTTATTGTCTAAAATTATTTTAAAATAAAGTTTGAAATTTTTTAAAAAAAGAAAGCTTATTCTTACTGTAAGTATGATAAGTAATACTACTAACTACTATTACTCTACTTGACTAACTGTATGTCAGGTGGAGATAAATGTTAGGAAGAAACTATGGCAGGGAACCAGAGAAGGGTGTGCCGGGGGTGCTATAAGATTATACCAGGGGTCAAAGAAGCCTCACTGGTTAGGGAAATTGGAGCTAGCCCTGGAGTAGGCCAGAGGTGTACCAGGTAATGCCTGGCTGGAGGGTCCAGCAGGAGAGAACAGCAAGGGAAATGAGGAATGAGGAGAGGGTGAGAAGCTAATGGGGGTGGCCAGGAGAGGCAGGGATGACAGGTGTGAGGATGGACCTGGAGGCCACACGAAGGATTCTGGATCTGATTCTGAGTACAGGAGTGACCATCAGACCTTCCTTTTCAAAGGGCCATTGTCTGCTGAGTGAGGGGAGGGTCAAGGGTCAAGGACAGAAGCAGGGAGAGCAGTGGGAGGGAGAGGGTGCAACCTTCCACCCACAGCGCCTCGGCCACATACATGCGTGAAGGCAAGGGCAGCGGGCACCTGACCCAACCACAGGAGCACCTTCAAATTCCAGTCCCGGCATGACAACGAAGCCCCTGGCAGGCTATTACTCCCTCGTGCAACAAAATAAAAACAAGCAGAGTCTCTCAAAGATGGGTTAACCCAAGACAAGTCAGTGTGACCTGAGGGAGCAGAAGTGGGCGGCCTGGGAGAGATGTTGCCATTACTGGCCCAGCAGTCCTGAGGCTGTCAGGATTATGGATTACACCTAATGGGGCAGACTCCGTAATGAGCTAGTCCTTCTAATCTGACACCAGTTGTTCTCAAAAGCCTATTCCAAAATGCATTAGAGTCTAAAATATTTAATAGTTAATACAGCCCCACTTAAGTTCCAAACCCACACCTATAACTGCCTTCCAAAATGCATCTGCTGCTCAAATGATGCTCTTTTCCCTTCCTCCCAAGTGTTCGGAAAGCTAATCTCACAGAAGACCCTCTACGAAACGCATCCTCTCTTGGGTTCCTGCAAGGCCGGGGTGACCTGATCTGATCCCGGCGTGCCTGTGGCCCGCCAGCAACCCCTTGCCCTGTCGGAGGGCAGCCTAACGACCAGGAACGGATTCGGGGTTTCCACACACCTCGCCCTCACCATACCGAGTGGCTGCTGGCCAGACTCACACACAGAAACTCCCACGTGTGTTATTCTCACTCGTTTTGACAAAAAGCTGTGATAAGAACAGAAGGGAAAATGGCAAGGCATCCTGAGGGAAGAGGAGACCCATATGCAGCTTCCTCACCAGCTCGGTATTCGTGAGAAGGCCACGAATGGGCACACCCAGCTGCGACCTGACACCTCCTTGAGCATCATAAGGGGAGCAAAGAACACACAAGTGTTAGCTAAGCTTCCTTGCGGTCTCGAGAGCCTTCACCCAAAAACGTTATAAATAGCCAGACTTAAAACAATAAAACTATAAATATTTTTCTCACGCCCATTACAGTTTTCTTTCAGACTCCCTTTAAATTTCTCCCTCTGATGGGAGGACTGACCACAAGCCATTAGCAAGAAAATTTCGCCAAGGAAAAGATGAAGACGTAAAGGTACTGAATAATTCACTATCACTGGTAGAGGGTTCAGTATAGAAAACCCTAAATACACACTTTGCCACACATTATTTCTGAGACTATATACCAAGAACATAGACGCTCATCAAGCTAACTTAGAAAACTAATCTGTAATCAATTAGCTTACTCCGGCTCCTCTCTCTGTACATACTAAAGCTTTGGTGAATGCATGGCATGCTCCCACATACAAACAGGCACCTCATAATTAAACTTAAAGCCACTTAATTACCCATTCAGGCACCCAGGCTAGAAATATGTAAGCATGTTGCAATAAATAATACATTGCTTTATAAGTAAAGACAAGTTTATTCTAACACCATCAAAGTACTTGTTAATTAAGCAAGACATCATTTACCAGACAGGAGGAGATCAATAGCTCTGAATCTTCTTTTGTCCAATGGTATGCTGTATAGTCAAGGGCATTATTCTCTCCTTGCTGTTTGCACATATAAGCACAGTTTCTTTCAAAAACGGTGCGGATGCCTTTAAACAGAATGACACTAGTAGTGCAACCCATCCCCAAGGTGTGGATGTTCCGATTTCTAGCAATCTCTACTCCATCTCCACATCATCTTCCTTGGCTCTTCTGAGCAGGCTCCCACTGAACCATCTTCATGACAGGCAGTTGCCGGCACCAGAACAGAAGGGAAGCTCTGAGCTGTTGCACTAGAATCTGCTCCTGCCCAACTGCCTGACAAAAAAAAAAAAAAAAAAAAAAAAAAATCCCGGCTCCGAGTGTCAAACAGGAGGGGTGGTGCAAAAACCAGATGACACACCTCGGATGCACCAAAATCTTTAAAGAGTCGTTTTTCCAGTAGATTGCTTCCCTGCTAATACCGAAGAACAAACAAGCCGACGATTTACATGTGGTTACTGGAAAACTGCCGGCTCCCGTGATTTGCTCAGGATTGTTCTGAATCTCAGAACCTGCCCAAAATGGAAAAATGGTGCCAGACAGCCACCCTGCTGCAGATGCTGCTGGAAGGCACAAAGAATGTTCATCTGCTGCAAGAAATCACTCTCCCAGAATGCTCAGCCCAGCATCTATATTAGCAAACACCTCTTTCCTTGACCTAAATATGCTGTTTGTTTAATCCTGTATCCATGAGGAACAGAGAAGCAAAATGGAAAAAAAGCCCCAAAATGAGAGAAATCACTAAGATGACTGCTGCTATGGAAACATGTATAAGCCCACTTCAAACAACCTTTTGCATGTGTGGGTAACAGCTTGCTGACAGCAAATCCCAGGGGAACACAAAATTGCTGTGTCAATCTTGACTTCTGCCCACTTCCACTCTGCCAGAGAGAGGGCTAGCAAGTTTGCACTGCTTAATAGGATTCTCCCATCTCTGGTACCCAAAGATGCAAATGAGAACATGCATAAAGGGTGACCTGATCGGGCGGGACATACACCTTCTGAAGCAGGGCTCTAGGACATGATGCTAAACACGCACTGAAGTCCCACAATCAACAGGGTTATTATTTGGGATGCAGAAGGAATCCAGGTCCCTCCACTGCAGAATGAACGCAGTAACTCTCTACTACCTCTGTGTGTCTTTGGTGAGGGCTAATAGGGAAGCATGTCACTGACAGAACACTAAGTTGATTCTTGCATTTTCCTTCTAAAAAATGAAAAGTAAATTACATAAAATCACTATGATGAACACAGGAAAACCCCTCCTCTCCATAAATTGCATCTAGAAAAAAGTTACTGCTCTTTTAAGATCTGTTTTGAATTCTTTCTTATTTCACAAGGCAGCAGATGGTTTTCATTTTCTATCTACAGATTTCGAAGTTAGAGTGAATTATAATGATTGAGTACCTGTGAGTTGCTTACTAGAGACCTGTATAATGTAATAAAAGCAGATCTTTAGAGAACACCATGTAGTCACCTAACCCCAAAATTTCTGGTTCTTATGGTGAGTTTACATATTAGGCCCCATAGATAAGCAAAAACCTAGGCTTCTCCTTTCTCCAGCATTTTTAATGCAAGGTTTATCTAACAGCCACAGAGATCAAAGGAGTAGAGATCCTGGCCACAGGGGAAAAAAAAAAAGAGTAACTATCTGTGGTCTACAGTGTTCAGCTTTCAGAATAGCAATTCTGTTACAACAGAGCTACAGTGTTAAGACTACACCCAAGTCCTGACATCAGAAGAGCCAAGTCTTCATGTGACATCACAATACTGGCAGATAAATAACATGGAAACACAACACTGTAGACTACAAAACACCCAACACATGGGTTAAATTATCTATCTTGAGAATTCCGAAAGGTCACCATCTAAACTTCTGCACTGCAAGGAAAACAACTTAAAAAATAATAGTTTACTGAATATAAAGATGGTACCTAGAAACTGAAGCTTAATTTACTATTGTTACTACCTATTTCAGACATCCTGGGTGCAGAAGCCAGGAAATATCATTTGAAATACAAAAGATCATGTTTGGACTTTACAAAGGGTTATAAATGATAACCAAGCAAAATCTGAAGCTGCTAGTATATTCTATTTATGTTAAAAACTCCCGAGTTAGTATTTAAAACAGTGGGACAGCATGGAACAACTTCCTAACAATCATTCAGAGGAAAAAAGAAACATTTCCTAGGGACCTACTAACAAGCATTTAAGCAGCTTGTATCAATTTTAAATGTTAATCATTAGTGGGCAAAAAAATTAGTGGGCAAGGAAAACAACAGAAAATATTTGGAGCAAAGGAGTCAACAAGGCCAGAAACGGGTTTCATGCTAATAGAAGCATGACAAAATGAATCATTCAAATGTTTCTTGGTTTCACTGATTTTTCTGCATCAGAATGATCTTGGATTAGTCTACAAGGATAATTACCGTGAATTCCATCAGAAGACATGGAGACGGGTGGTATCTATTGGCAACCAGTTCAGTCACCTACCGCGTATGTATTTCAATCTGGAAATCACACTTACTCTCTTATTAAATGTGACCTCTCATTTTCACAATTCCCAAGACTGGATTTCTGCCCTTGACTCGTCTTGAGCCCCAAGCCCATGTCTTCCTCCCTGCTAAGAAGGGTACCTGCATCTCCTATCACCGCCTCACCCTCAGATGTTCCAAATCAATCATCTTTTAATACAACAAACTGGAATGGTATGTCCACACGATGTCATACTTTTAAGCCATAAAAAGGAAGGAAGTAGTGACACATGCTACAATATGGATGGACCTCAAAATGTTAACAGAGAATGAAAAGAAGCCAGTCACAAAAGACCTCATCTTATATGATTCGATTTAAATGAAATGTCCAAAAAATCCACCGACATAGAAAGTAGATCAGTAGTTGCCAGGGAATGGGAAGTGATTGCCAACGGGCACAAAACTTCTTTTAGGAGTACTAAAAATGGTCAGTGTTTCTCACATATATGCTATCCATACACAGTGTATAGTCTGCAAATACACTAAAAACCACTGGATTGACATTTTAAACAGGTGAGTTCTACAATTTGTGAATAAAGAGCCTGACTCCACTATTGATGTTTTACTACCAACAGTTTTAAGCATTCCCCAGCTTCTTTCCCCTCCTGTCCCATATCTGACCAAACTGAAAGGACATTCCAGGTGGTTCCCTCCCTGGGTCCCTGGAGGAAATTCAAACCACTCAGGAACCCTCACCCTGGCCCCACCTGCTAACCACCACAGAAATCCCAAACCAGGCTCAGGTCCTGTTTGGGAGCTGCCCTGCTCTCCTCAGAGAGACTCATTACATGAGTAACTAACCTCTCCACACCCTTCTCATGAGTACGGTGTCATCAGCCTCAACAACCAAAGCAAATTTGAGGTATGAGGGGGCAGGAGGAGGGGCCATCCTGTTTCTGTGGAGTGGCCCCAACAGTGAATTATATCTCAATAACACTGTTTTCAAAAACGGGAGAGGGGAGGAAGACAGCCTTTTACTCTGCCCATTTGTCAAGTTCAAATAAAGTAACAGGGGAGAACTCAATCAAGAAATTGCGATAAACATGTCAGTAACTATTGTTTTATACTTCACAAAGGACTTACTGAGTAGCTCCGAAACAGCTACCTTGCTTAATGAATTTACAATTTGGACTGCTGCTCTGGCCCACTTCATGGGAATACACAAACCACAGACCCTGGGAGAACCTGTGGCTGCCCTTGGGGTGTGCATTTTAACCTAGGAAAGGGGCCCCTCGCTGTACAAACCACCAGGAAACCTGTACAAACAGTACGTTTACAGTGACTTGCTGCCCCACTCAGGGGTCATGACAAACTTCAGCCATTGGGCCACAGAGACGACAGCAAATAGGTCTCAAGCTTTGATTCCACGTCCCAAAGCATATCTATCCAGAGCTGCCACTCCCATTTGCAGCTTTCTCCTTGCCAACTGTTCTTCTGTTTTAAGTATGTTCTAAGGACCAAATTAGTTTGACTAGCGGATTTACTTCATACTCTCTCAGAAAAGTATGCATAAATTAGAATCTGAAGTAACACCTAAAAAAATCTAGAACTACAAACTGCAAGTAATATTCTATCTCAGATATATACAAGTCTTCTACCTAGGTTAGACCTTGGGTCCTCCCTTAGGAGGCCAGGAAATAAGTGGAAATCTGTCCATTCTGCAGTGGCTGAAATGAAGATCTCACACAATAATAGTAATAATAATAATAATAATGATGATGATACATCACATTCTATGTAAGTGCCATTAGGGTGTCTTATTTCCATGCCTGACAGTCCATACTACGTTTCTCAATGCAATGAATTCTGCTGAACAAAGAAACCTTATCTAAGTTGGCTTGTCAACTCCTAATTCATTATATATTCCATCAGTATAATCAAAGGGAAGTAGAGTGCCTAGCATGGACATACCACATGTCCAATAAATGTTGGTCTCCTCCATCTTTCCCCAAATTAAATTTTTATCTTTCCTACTATAAAGTGAGGTAGTTCTTCTAAAAATACAAGCATTTCTTATACAAAGCCCAAGCGTATGAGAATTTAAGATCTAATAAATATAAACTCCAAATGATTTATATTGGTTAAAAAAATGATTCAAAGAGAGAAATGGGAGGGTTACGGAACAAGAAAAGGGAGTTAAGATAGTTGGTGTGGAATGGAGTGGAGGTTTTCGCAATGACCATTAGAAAAAGTATATTTGTTTTAAGTAAGGAAAATTAAGTTAATGTTATTATATACATAATAATGTTATTATATACATGTATATAACATTATATACATAATGTTATTATATACATAATGTTATTATATACATAAGTTATTAAAAATAAGGACAAGGTAAACTCTCCTACCATTGTGTATTTCAGGAACACAAACCTCAAAATTTGTGGGAGAGAAGGCAGACTTATAGCATATCTAAATTTATCCATCATTTAGAGATGTAGAGAGATGGCAGGTGGACCGAGGGGACCAGGGCACAGGCGGGAGTTTTGGACACACACACACATGCTCAGAGAGCTTGGTGAAACTAATTTTGCTAAAAATGTATCTCTAAAGTCGTAACTACATAAAATATTTGAGCCAAGTCTGCTGCTAACAGTGGTATTTAAATGTTCTCCAAAGCAGAGACACAGAGCAGAGACAGGTGTCTCCATGTTGGTGGTAGAATATCAGGGAGGCAAGCAGTCCCCATGAGGCGCTCTGAACACCCGGCATGCACATGGAGGTCTTCCCAAGATGACCAGAGTCTCTCAAACGAAACTAGAGAATCTTCCTTTTATAGGCAGAAGACTGGGTTAAAAAGCCTTTAAAATAAAACAGAACTCCTAAAGGAAGAAGAGTTGGGGTTAAGAATATGAACTTAACTCGCTAGTAGGAATATAAAATGGTGCAGCCACTGTAAAATAGAGTATGGTGATTCCTCCCAAAATTAAAGGAAGAATTATTATATGATCCACTTCTGAGTAGATACCCAAAAGAACTGAAAGCAGAGTTTTGAAGAGATATTTGCATACCCATGTTCATAACAGCATTATTCAAATTATCCAGAGGTGGAAGGAACCTAAGTGTCCACCAACAGACAGACAGAATGTGCTATGTACATAGCATGGGGTATTATTCAGCATTAAAAAGGAAGGGCATCCTGTCACCTGCTACAACATGGATGATAAACGTTGAGGACATTATGCTCAGTGAAATAAGCCAGACACAAAAGAACAAATGCTGTATGATTCTACTTAAATGACATAGCTAGAATAGATACATTCATGAAGATGGAGAACAAAATGGTGGTTACCAGGGGCTTGGGGGGACGGGGAACGAGGAATTCTTATTCAGTAGGTACAGTTTCAGTTTGGGATGATGAAAATAGTCCGGAGATGGATGACGGACATGGATGGTGAACCAGGTGCTGAATGTGCTTAATATCACTAAACTGAATATTTACAAAATAGTTAAAATGGTTAATTTTATGTTATATATATCTTATCACTATTTTTTTAAAAAGGGGGGGTGACGACACAGTTACTAGACTACTTTCCTATGACTTCCAGGAACAAGTGAAATAACAGAAAGTCAGGAGGGTACTTGTCTCCCTTGTCTGACCCTGGCCCGCAGAAAGGGCAGAAAAACCCAGGAACAGGCTTTATATTTATATTCATTTCCTCATTCCACTTGGGAATGGAAAACCCCTACAGAAAAACCCTTCCAGCTACATATTGTCACAGAAACAAGGGAGGGGAAATCAAATTCTTGGCTCATAGACCTACCACTTCTTTCATAGAGAACTCGGAAAGGACAGAACTCGGAAAGGACAGGCACTAAGCACCAACAACCAACTGTAGACGAGACACTGAGTGAGAAACAAGGAAGGCGAGCAAACACACAGGCACGAGGAAATCAGAACTCAGAGTGACGTCCTCTTGGACCCCACCAGCCTCTTCCAGGCAAATTCTACTTTAGGCCAACATCTGAGAAGATCACTCAGAAGCAAGGCATACCGAATTTAAACAACTGAAAAGACACCACACAGTGTAAGTGGTGTACAAATGCACTCATGAAACAGTTTATGTGCTTCAAATATGGAGGTAGAGCTGTTGGAAAGTTGTTCTTGCATGTGAAGAAAAAGACTAAAATTCAGACCCTACACACCTCAATTACTCGCATCTCACATCTCAGCAGCTGAATACTTTTAATCTTTCACTGTCATTGTGTCAAGGCAGAAAAACTGCCTCCGACATGAATAAAAACTTCTGGAGGGTAAAAAGGAAAAATTAAACATGAAATCTGAGTTTGCCATTTTAAAAACTATCTCAATATAGTTGAACTTTCAGTTAGATTAATCAAAAGGCAAATAAGAAATGAAGATACTGCAATGGTTAGCTCCCCCAAATTATAGGAAGGAAAACACAACTTTTCAAAATATTCCTATGGCTTTGAAGAACCAGAGTAAACAGACTCAAAATAAAATATGTACTCCTTTGTCCAGACTTCTTGTCAAGTCAGAAGAGACTGGGTCTGTGCCCCTGCTTATAAGACTCAGAAAACTCCACTCTTTGAGCCCTTATGAGTTTTCTTTTTTTTTTAAGGGACAAAAAATTCAGGACTTCCTAAGATTCACTTTTATATACAGTCTCTAGTTGGATTATGACTTAACTGTAACTGTGTTTTAAAAGAATGTTACTTTGAATAGAACACTTCCTGGTGTGTAAATGAATTTCACTTAGAGAAGCAAGAAACTTTTCAGGGAAACTAATTTCCACCTAAGAATTGGACAGATCGAAGATATCGCCATGCCTCCATGCCACCTAAAAACAGGACCCAAAGAAGATGTATCAATGGCCAATAAGCAAATGAAAACTCATCAGAAAAGCGTAAAATCAAACTCGGCAGACAGCTCTTCATACCTATGAAGACGGCTAAAATAAAGACAATAAGGACGCAGAGAAGCTGGATTGTTCCTACACTGTTGTAGGAATGTAAAATAGGGAGGCTGCTTGGGAAACCAAGCTGAGAATTCCTCAAATAGTTAAATACAGAGTTACCGCATAATCCAACAATTCCACTCCTAGCTATATATCCAAGAGAGCTGAAAACACCATGCCCATACAAAAACTCATACATGAATGTTCTTAACAGTATTATTCATAATAGCCCCAAAGTGGACACAACCCAAATGTCCACCAACTAACAAATGGATAAACAAGATGTGGTCTACCCATACAACGGAATATTATTCCGTAATAGAAAGAAATGAAGCACTGATACATGCTACAATGTGGATGTACCTTAGTGAAAGAAGCCAGTCATGGGGATCACGTATTACATGATTCTGTTGGTATGAAATGTCCAGGACAGGCAAACCAACAGAGACAGAAAGCAATCAGTGCTTGCCTGGGGGTGGGGAGTGAGTTAAGTAGAATGGGAGGGTCACAGGATTTCATGGGGGCGGGGGGCAGGTACTAACAGCCTTCTAAAATTAATTACGGTGATGGATACACAACACTGTGAATATACTGAAAAACACTGGATGGTATACTTTACATGGGTGAATTGTATGGTAAGTGAATTGTATCTCAATAAAGCTGTTTTAAAAAAACATAGGACATATCAGGGGCACACCTATAAAAAGCTGAATTTCTCTTGAAAGCACTCTACCCTTAACACAGTTATCTTTCCAAAACGTATCACTACTCCCAACACAACAAATTCCCAAAAGTACAGAAGATAATGGCAAGATGATTTCTTCAGCAAGCAAGCTATTCTGCTTTAAATTTACTGAGCACTTAAGGGAAACCTTTTGTCTGCTCTCTAACTCTGGCTCATTCATTGTGTTGCAAGGTCTGGGTCTGAGGCCTGGGCCACCTTTCCCAATTCATTTATTCCAAAAATAAAGAAATTTATTTTACAGATATTTTCCCACAAAATTTTCATCTCTGCTTTAACCACAGGCTCTCAAAAGTCCAAGAAAAAATAGCATCTAGAGAAAAAGTCAGAAAAGAGATGAAAATTGACAGAACATTAACAGGAGATTCTGAAATTTTATTCAGACCATGGAGTTGGCTCTATTTAGGTCATTCTAGTCACTCGAACTATATAGACTAACATTTTAAATGTAAATTTTAATGTAAAATTTAAAGGAAAACATTGTATAAAGAGTATTGGGCACATCCTTAACAGGGTATGTTACATGGACGGACATCTAACAACATGCCAGACACTGAGACAGAATTCAGTCATGAGGTCTCAATTAACCTTCTGATCAGCTCTAAAAGTTAAGTTTTATAAGTGATCTCACTCACAATTGCTACCCCTTGACCTTGTTACAAGTAAAGAAGATTTCCACAGAAACCCATCCTCACAGGATCCCTGAAGGATTGCAACCAACACTGACATCATGTGGAGTAGGGCTGAAAAACCATGGGGGGTTAGAGATAAGTACCCCACAAGTTCAAATGTCTCCTTAAACCAAGAGCTTTCCAAGCTTTCCCAAAAATACAGGAACCCATACAATATGTATTGTGCTATATTATTTTCTATTCCAGCCTCTCTAGTCTATCCTAGCTCATTGGAGGGAAAAGAAGAAGGGAGGGAGGGAGGGAGGAAACCAGACACAGCCCACTGAACTGTTTTCAGGACCACTATGGCTTATGGCCTGCAGTTTGGGGGGAAAAAAACACACGTATCAGTTATTACGTACGGTCTTATCAACACTTGGAATTCACCAGCTTTACCACATACTCTCCTTACCTACAAGCAGCCGGCCCATGAGAAGAACGAAATGGCCTACTGAAGAGGGCACTGGTAAAACAGCACTCTGAAAGGACGCTGTTCTCCCTCACATACACAGCATACACTCTCAATCAGCTGTCTCTCCCCAGGTCATAAGACACTGGTCTAGGAATCAAGGGATTGAATTCGGAGGGAGCCCACTCTACTGCCCTAGTAATACACTCCATCCCTGCTGGTATGGAGATCCTGGTTCTAAAGGGAAGAAAGCTTCCATAAAGGGAGACCACCGTGTACAATGAACCCGAAGGCCAGACTGCCACCAGGCCATTTGGGGGCTCCTTAAGCCACTGAACCAAGAAGCAAAAGAGGAGACTCCACCGGACAGGGTAAGAGGAAACTAGGTTGCTGCCTCCAAAGAGTCAGAAATCCAGGGTGGTTCTTCAGAGCATCTCCTAGCAATTCTATTTCTAATAGTTCAAGCTCACGAAAAACCACAGCAATCAAAAGAAAGGTGGGACCGCCAAGAATTCAGACAGTCAGGTGAAGAATTCTAATCAGTTGAGATCCTGGCTGGGGACAAAGGAAATGTGGAAGCAGTAATAAGAGAAAGAGAAGAATGAAGATATAAATATCAACTATAGCCAACCAGCTAGTCAGAGAAGTAAACCCTACAACAGCACTGCGTATCTCCCTCTTGCCTCCTGCTTGGGGGTTGGGAGAGGGGCTGACAAATTCTTCTCCTTCTATTTTACACAAGTACTGTTGCTGAAACTTGACACTACAATTTAGACTTCAGGTAGCATATATTCCTGCAAGATTGCAAAAGAATTTAAGAATTAATAAACAAAGTCCAGAAATGGAAATGTGACCTTCCCCCCAAAGACAGATATGATGATTAATGATATGTGACTTCTTGTCTCCAGGACCTGGTGAGAACACCTTCCTCTGACTGAAGGTATCTGTGTTCTGGTAGGCTGAAACATAGTCCTTTTTGCTGTACGGCAGTTCAGATATCCCGGGGTGGGGGGGTGTCTGCTTGCAGAGCAGTCAAAGGGGTGGGTGGTGCCAGTTATTAAGCTACAGTGTCCAGGCTCCGGCGGCAGCCTTCCACACTCAGCTCCCTGGGGCTAGCTGGGAACACCACATTCTGAAAGCTTTACCAGTTGGCTCCCTGTGGGGCTCACGTCTAGGGGGCACCAGAGGGAGACTACAAAGCTTGGGGAGGAAAGGGAGCTTGCTCCTTGGTTCCTGCTTCCTGGGGCTTTGGTTCCTCAAGTCACGCTGCAATGCTCCTGCACCCTGGTAGGAACAGCGCCTTCCCAGGCAGCACCTGAAACGGGCCTGCCACTTACATTTAACACTTACAGACCCATCTTCATCACACCCACCCTCAGAAACCATGGCCAGCTGCCCAGCCTCCACTCCTCAGAGGTCTTGGCTTCAGCTCTGTGGGCACCCCCTCCAAGTTTCTAAGATTTTGTAACACAGTCTCATCTCCTGATCCCCCCAGTCCCAGGGCACACGGCTGCTTCCTGCAGCCACTACCTCTATGATACGGTAATGTTCTCTTTTTACCTTTTTAATTACCAACTTGACAATTTTTTTTTAATATTTTATTTGTTTATTTGTCAGACAGAGAAAGAGAGAGACAGCACAAGCAGCGGGGAGCAGCAGCCAGGAGAAGCAGGCTCCCTGCTGAGCAAGGTGCTGGATTCAGGACTCGATCTCAGAACCCTGGGATCATGACCTGAGCCAAAGGCAGAGGCTTAACCGACTGAGCCACACAGGCTTCGCCCAGCTTAACAACTTTATACTTAACAGCAATTCTTTATATTTAATTCTCTCTGTTAAAATAACTGATACGATTTCTGTTTGCTGGCTGGACCCTAACTATTATACTATGATAGGCTCTGAACAGTTTTAAAAGACTAGGATCACCAAAGAATGAGAAGAGCCAATAAGCACATAAAAAGATGCTCAACATTATTAGGGAAATGCAAATTAAAACTCAGTGAGATCCCACTACACATCTAACAGGATGGCTAAAATCTGTAGACCGGCCATACTGAGTATCAACAAGGCTGGTGGAATAATTGGAACCCTAATCCATGGCTGGTAGAACCACCGCAGCAAGCACTTTAACAGCGCTTAAAAATGTGAAACAAAGAGTTACCACCTAACCTAGCAGTTCCACTCCTAAGTATCCACCCAAGAAAAACAAAAGCACATGGTCACACAGAAATGTATCCAAATGTTCCCAGCAACAATATTCACAATACCCAGGAAGTGCAAACAACTCAAATGTCCATCAACTGGTACCTGGAGAAACAAAATTTTATCCAGACAAAATTGTTGTTTTATGTTGTTTTATCCAGACAACAGAATGGAATACTATTTGGCAATAAAAAGGAAGGAATTACTCACACACTCCACAGCACGGTTGAACCTCCAAAATAATTAGCTGAGTAAAAGGAGCCAGACGCAAAGGCACATATTGTATGATTCTACTTCTAACTACTGAGAAACAGTAAATCTATAGAGACAGAAAGTAGATCAGTAGTTGCTTGGAGCTAGGGGTGGGAACTGGAAATAGACATGAAGATTTCTTTTGGGGGTGACAGAAATGTTCTATAATTAGACCACAGTGATGATTGCACAAATGTCCAAATTTACTGAAACTTGTTGAACATTTACAATTTATTTTTTATTCAAATTCAATTAACATATAGTATATTATCAGCTTCAGAGGTAGAGCTCAGTGATTCATCAGTCTTCTACAATACCCAGTGCTCAGTACATCACGTACCCTCCTTAAGGTCCATCACCCAGTCACCTCCTCCCCTCCAGCAACCCTCAGTCTGAACATTTAAAATTTAGACTGAAGTTTATGGCATGTAAATTATACCTCAGTGAAGCTGTGAAACAAAAGACTAGGGAAAATATCAGAAGAAAACCTAGTGTCACAGGCAAATGATACATAAATGATGATAAGAAACCACAATGCACTGAGAAGTAAAATGAAACCTTTGTGTCTAGACACACATATAATGGCATGTGATAAAGACAGCATGCCTAAGGACCAAACCATTTCAGCAAACAGAATTAGCTTTCTTTCAAATGCTTACGAAAAGGTCTGGTATACAGCATTAAAGGTATGCCCAGCTTGAGCGAAGGATGGTTTGTTCAAAACTGAACCAACGGGGGGCACCTGGGTGGCTCAGTGGGTTAAAGCCTCTGCCTTCGCTCAGGTCACGATCTCAGGGTCCTGGGATCGAGCCCCGCAATTGGGCTCTCTGCTCAGCAGGGAGCCTGCTTCCCTTCCTCTCTCTCTGCCTGCCTCTCTGCCTACTTGTGATCTCTGTCAGATAAATAAACAAACAAACAAACAAACAAACAAACAAACTGAACCAGTGGGACAGCACCAGCATTCACATGTAGCTAATGCCATTAAAAAGGAAGATATTGTTCTGAAGCTGAGCACATTCTCGCATGTGATTTTTTTTTTTTTTTAAGGAATGCTTCTTAATAGTGATGGTGCCATTGCTAAGGAAGACAGGCTTATGATGTCTCATTACAAAACAGCAGACTGACCATAGGCAACCAATACGACCAAATACTTTAGGTATGTCCCTGAAATTGTGCTTGAAATCAGGTATCATTACAGTGTAAAAGTAAGGGATTTCTAAAGATAGAAACACTCCCTCCACTAGACCAGGCATTTGGACAGGCAAATAATTCTTCTTAAAGTGAATGGCTTAGATTTTGGAACACATCTGTTTATTTCTGGATGTTGTCTATGCTTGCTACAAAGAACTACTCTTTAGCCCAAAGTTCACGTTATTTATATTTTAAGAAGGCTCTTCCCTCAAAATCCATCTAGAATATCTCAAAAGGGAATATAATGATAACATAGATTTTTAAATAAATATACTTTTTCATAATTGATGTTTTTAAAAATACCTATTACTATAACTTAAAAACATAATATTTGATGCTTTAATTAATTTTTAATAAAAATATTCTCTTCAATACAATCCCAATTTGCAATATCGTGCTTAAGGCAAATACAACCAGAATTTAACAGACATTGTTTCAAATGTTATCTAGGAACCCATTAAACCAGAAGAGTGAGTTGCCTCTGTGACTCTCCCATTACAGATGGTAAGACCAAGAATCAGAGAAGTAAACTAACTTGACCAAAGTCACACAGCCAGTATGTAGAATACGAACCAAAGCTCCCTGACTTCTAAGTCCCTGCTCTTCCCAGCATGTCACAAACTCTGTTAAGAGTAATGTTGATGGGGTGCCTGGATGGCACAGCTGGTTAAGTGTCCGACTCTTGATTTCAGCTCAGGTCATGATCTCAGGTCTGAGACTGAGCCCTGCATCGGACTCTGCACCAAGTGTAGAGTCTGCTTGAGACTGTCTCTCTCCCTCTCCTTCTACCCCTTCCCCACCCCACTCCCACACATTCTCTCTGTAAAAAATAATAATAATAAATTAATAATAACATTGATTACACAGAGGAATTTAAAATTATAAGGTATTTACAAATGTAACACTCTGAAAAAAGCACATATCTTCTAGTGCTTTATTTGGTTACATTCGTTACTTAAAATAGATCTGGTCCTCTATTTGGGAAAAGCAGATGCTGGGTTTGGTCCTTTTCACCAGCTGAAAGGGGAGGTACATACTCCAGACCCAAAGAGCATCCAAGAAGATACTCAGGAAGCTCCAGATATCATTTTTATTATCCCAGGACCCAAACAAAACTTCTAAAATAGCAAAGGTGCTTCATGCACAGCTAATGGAACGTCCCATTTGAAGGGTCTGCTTCATGTTCTACTTACAACATAAATCCCTCACTTGTATGGAAGGTGATTCCTTCCTTCCTACTGTTCCTGACAAGAACCAGAGGATTCAAGAGCTGGTGTCATAGCCACCTGCTTAGGACACACCCCTGATGGGTAGCAGAGATTAGTAGCCTCTGACTTCCACAAATAAACAAACTCAAGGCCACTTCTGGGAAGACATGCTTCTTAACTTCATAATAACCAACAGCGCGATTATATCTATAATGTAACAAAAGAAATGTCCTGATGACTTAATATTTCCTGGGAAAAACTAATGATGCATTTCCTTCTTTTAACCCATCAGAGTCACCAATGTAGGTCACTGGCTGGAGGTCACCTAGAGATCAAGGTATATCCTTATACTAAGTGGTCTCAGTCCAAGGAAGTTTCTTACCCAGTAAATGAGAAGATGGCCATATATAGTTAATGGGTTATTGGTGCCAATGAAGATACAATGGATACACTAATGTTAAAACCAATTCCAAAACCCATCTAAATACATGAGCCCTGAAAACTCCTCTATTTGGGAGAATGAAGACTGCAGCCATGCCCTTTTTATCAACCAAAAGGGGAGATACTATAAAAATATATTCACTTGGGCGCTATAAATTAAAGTGAGCTTGGTGTTTTGTTGCTTCTCCATTGAGGATATCAAACCTGTATTTTAAAGGAATTCTGAAGAGTTGGCTTCAAAAGATCACAACACAAACTTTTGTACTTAGCAACCAAGACTGTCAACCCATGTGAAAGTCTGTATTCAGCAGAATTTAAAATTAACAGAAATTATGAATGGTGAAATTGCACACTCCCACAGAAACTTCAAAGCTGCCTAAAAGGAAAAATTTTCATTTTACTTCATTAAACATTACAGCAGATTCCAGTAGTCTAAGATATCATTAGCTTTTAGGAAAAAATGTGTCAACAACTCTTAAAGAATAGTTCCTCCCTATAAAAGCTAAAAATTTTAGGACATGTGATATTTTAAAACATCTGGGCACAGATGACAAATTGAAATATGTATGGCAGCTTTTCTATCCAACAGGTAAGAGCTAAGGACTAGGAAACACTTTGATGATATTTTTTATTTCTTAAAGATAGATCATTTAATTCAGCCAGGCCCAGCAGTAGAAAAGGTGAAGACAAATGTTCCATCTTGGCTCTAAATAGAAAATCTGAATATGGAAAGCAGATTAGATTACAAGATCCAGGCTGCTCTGGAACGGACACCAGGACTGATAGTAAAAAATTCTCTCATCTCCAATATTGCCCTGAGATAGAACAGGCTGTCAGGGAGGAAATGAAACTCTAGCCCCAGGGTACGCTCACACAGGAGCAGGAATGCCAGTGAGTGACAGAAGCATTGTGATGGCAACTGAACTCAAATGACATCAAAGGTCGCTTTGGGTCCTGCTTTGGGTCCTGCACTAGGATGGGCTCTCCACTTTACAGACACTGGCTGTGACTGCAAGTTGAGTCAGGCAGGATGGGGGCTGGTGTGTCTTTGGTCACACCAGTGACCTAAAGGGATGGCAGGGAAGACACCATATACCCAACATCTGTAAGGTACATCTTCCGTATTATACCTAGTGCAACAACATTACAAGTGACGATGCTGAAGCTCAAAGATGATTAAAGATGACCAAAGTCACAGAGTACTGGGTATCTGTCCCTCATCTGCAGACTTGCAGGTTAGACCTCTTCCTACTCTACCACGACGCCTCTCTGCCCCCAAAGAACCTCATACATTCCTGACCCACAGAAGTACTAAGTAAAAGAAACGTTTATACTTATATGGGAAATAAAACAAAAACAAATCCACAGATCAAAATGTGTGGCCAACTTCAGGGGTCTACAGCCTCGCTCCAAAGTGAAGACCACATCTTTTCTTCCAACGTCAAATCATGAAATATATTCAAACCATGTGCTCCATCTAGTGGATTCATGGAAGATCCTCAGGATGAGGGAAATGCACATTTTTAATACTGCTCAATTCACACAGCCCTGAAGCATTCATCTGCAGGAATCAAGGCTGAATTCATTCCAACTCGTTAGGACTGTACTCCAAACCTTCTCCCTCCTCCCTCCCCCAGTTTTTCCCAATATATGCCAGTGAGGAGGTAGGTCATTTCACGGGTAATCAAGGTAAAAGCTCTCAGTGGGCACGTCCCCAGCAGGTGTAACCCAGACCTGACTCTGAAGCTCATGGACATTCCACAGCCTCTTGGTCTTAGTGCAGTTACTAACCCTCATCCCAAGCCCCAGAGCAGACCTTCCTCTCAAAGAACAAAACAAGATGTGGCAGGAAAAACCCAGACTCAGATGTCAGCCAACATCCCTGGTCCTGCCAAGTTTCTGAATGTTGCAATCTGAAGTGAGTCACCTAAGCTCTGGCTCAGTTCCTCGTCTGTAAAATACGGATAATATATCCCTAGCCAGGTGCGGTGAGGACGAGGAGAGGTGACCCGCGAGAAGCACCTCAGCTACCTGCCGGAGGACCGAGCACTAATAAATGCCAGAGACCGACAGGTGGACCTACGTGGGCTCACTCCTCCAATCTATGGGCCCTTTCTCTCCTTTTCTTCACCTCCAAATTTCTATTTTAAAAAGGTATTTCTATGTTAAATTTCTATTTTAAAAGCAGAGGTGCTAGAAGATACACAACACATAACAATAATAAGGAACAGTCCAGGAGCTGGATACCTAGAAGCCAGGTGACATAGGCAGATGCTGAGGGAGCTGAGGGACAGCAAGAAGGCTGTGTTTAATGTGTTTGGATTTCATCCAAAAGTCAATGGGGAGCCACCAGACTATCCTTTCTTGACCCCAATCTGTCACTTTCCCACACTGCAAAACCTGAAGTCACCCCATTTCCTGAAGAAGTAGAGCTCTAGCGATACAGGTTTCTGTCTTCTGCCTCAACTTCAGTCTGTATGACAAATTTCAGGTATGTGCTCACCACAGCGTGTTTCAGTGCTGAAGAAAGATCAAGTCCAATGACATCAATTATGAACCTCTGTTGTGTTATACATTCTCAATCTCCCAGTTTTCAGTGAACATATTTAATATTAGCAGTAAACACCCTCAATTCCAATTAAACTATTAACTAGAACCTTACACAAAACAGGAATGAGCACCGTCAGACTGCTGATTGCCTCCCTCACTCTGGTATCTATCCTCCCCTGTCAATCTAATATTAGCAATATTTGCAAGCGTATGACCACTCGGCCAAAGACTACCTTTCTCAGCCTTTGTTGCAGGGAGCTATGGCTACCTGACCAGGTTCTGGCTAATGGGATCTAGGCAGAAGTGATGCATACAACTTTTTAAAAACGATTTTATTTATTTATTTGCGAGAGAAAGAAGGAGAGAGAGAGAAGCAGAGAAAGATGAAGAGAAAGAATCTCAAGCAGACTCTCTGCAGAGCGCAGAGCCCAACTGGGGCTAGATTTCACGACCCTGAGATCGTGACCTGAGTTGAAATCAAGAGCCGGACGCCTAACCAACTGAGCCACCCAGGCACCCTGTGATGTGAGCAAGTTGAAAGTCATGGACTTAAATGGGAAGGAATGTATACCATTCCTCAGCATCACCTCTTCAGTTAGCAGAAGCCGGAGTGCCTATCTAAAGCTGCAATAAGAAAGATCATGTGGGGGACGCCTGGGTGGCTCAGTTGGTTAAGCAGCTGCCTTCGGCTCAGGTCATGATCCCAGCGTCCTGGGATCGAGTCCCACATCGGGCTCCTTGCTCTGCAGGGAGCCTGCTTCTCCCTCTGCCTCTGCCTGCCATTCTGTCTGCCTATGCTCGCTCTCTCTCTCTCATAAATAAATAAAATCTTTAAAAAAAAAAAAAAAAAGAAAGATCATGTGGGAGACAGCACAACAACCAGACAGAAGGAGCCTGGGGTCCCAAAATGATAGAGTCATCAATCAAGACTGGACCGTTTATATTTGCACTATTATGTAAAAGAGAACTTAATTTCTAAACTTTACAAGCCACTGCTTTTTGGTTTTTGTTAAAGTTAAATCTTAACTAATACTTGAAACAACTACAAACTTGAAAACATTTTGTCCATTCATTGAATATTTACTGGGAACCTACTATGAGCCAAGCATATTACAGACTCTAGAAATACAACTGATAATAAGATACAGTTGCTGCCCTCTAAGAGCTCACACTCAAATCGGCTTTTTAAGACTTTGAAATATAAAATTAAAAGAAGAAGACAATGTGAATGTACTTAGTGCCACCAAACTATACAATTAAACAACTTTTTTTCACTTCTATTTAAAATAAGAAATCTCTGCACCCAATGTGGGACTCAAACTCATGATCCCAAAACCTCATGCTCTAACAACTGAGCCACCAAGGCACCCCACTTTAACAATGTTTAAACAGTAAACTTTACAAATACAAAATAAAATAAAATAAAAATATATACAGTATAAAGTTAAAATATAAATTTAAAAAGTTTACAAAAAAGAAAACTGCAAAAGAAACAAATTTTAACTCAGTGATTTAAGGTTTTCAAGTCATATATCTGATAAAAAAATTTTATCCAGATATACAACTTTCAAAACTCAAGAAAAAAATTAAAAACAGACAAAAGGTACAAATACTTCCCCAAAAAAGATATACAGGGGTATCTGGGTGGCTCAGTGAGTTAAGGTCTGCCTTCAGCTGGGGTCATAATCCCAGGGTCCTGGAATCAAGCCCCACTTTGGGCTCCCTGCTCAGCAGGGAGCCTGCGTCTCCCTCTCCCTCCCCCCATTCATGCTCCCTCTCTCACTCACTCTTTCTCTCTCAAATAAATAAGTAAAAATCTTAAAATAATAGAAATACAAAAGGCAGTACATGAAAAGATGCTGGACTTTGTTAGCAATAAGCAAAAATTATTTTAAAGCTCAATGAGCTACCTACCCACGCTTACTAGAATGGCTACGATCAAAGACAGACCCACAGCAAGTGTTGATACAGATGTGGAGGAAAGGAACTCTAATACAAAAATAGGCTGTTGGGGTTAAATAAAATGGTACAACCACCTTAGAAAATATTCTGGCAGTTTCTTAAAAGTAAACATTCACCAGCCATATGACCCAACCATTCTACAGCTAGGATATTAACCCAAGAGAAATTAAAACATGCATCTGTATGAAAGCTTATACACTAAATTCATGGCAATTTTACTGTAAAAATCAAAGACTGGAAACAACCCAAATGTCCAGGGAACTGATAGATGAATGAATAAATCAGAGCATATCCACATAATCAAGTGTTACTCAATAAAAAGGCATGAATTATTGATATACACAACATGTATAAATTACAAAATAATTATGTGACTCAAAGATGCTAGAGCACAAAGGTTTTTAACTAATGACTGCATTTTTATAAAACCTAATTTATAGAAACAGAAAGCACATCTCAGATTATGTAGGACCAAGGAAAGAACAAGAGGGATGGGTCACAAAAGGACACAAGGAGAATTCTGGGGGTGATGGGTATGTTCATTATCTTGAATACAGTGATGATTTGACAGATGTCAAAACTTAGCCACTTTTACATTTTAAATATGTGTAGTTTAATGTACATCAATTATCCTCAATAAAGCTATTTAAGGCAAAAAGTCTTCATGGTAACATTTTCACTCACTCAAATGTATGCTCTCTTGTTAGCTTCAATCAATCCAATTCAGACTCTGCTCTAAAGTTATCAAAATACCCTGGTATTACTAATTATGAAGCTGAAGAGCTGATGTTATGCCACTTTTAACTCAAAACAAAACTGACTTCTGAGAAAAGGGAAGAAGAAAATGCATGTCACACTCTCTGTCTTTTGAAAACTAAGAGGATTTCAGTTTTCCCAGGTGCCATTTTTGGCTTCTCCCATGGGAAAGCACATTTACACTCAAGCCTGTGCATGTGTCTATTCTTCAAAGGCGGATTAAAAAAGGAAAGGATAAGTAGTGCCTAGAAATTACTGAGCATTAATAGATGAACCAAAGTTCTAATTCCACCATGAGAACTGCTCAAACACAATGAAAGGCTCACAAACACAGTACCTATTGGAGACCTTGGAAGCTATACACATCTGGTACATGACAATTATTATTTCACATCACCCTCTGGATGACTTAAAACACAAAAATAATTTAACTTTTTAATCCATTCGATTTATATCTACTTACTTTCTTAGATTATTTCTAAATAAAAATCTGTGCTATTGCATTTGCTTTATCTAGCATGAAGTACTAAAACCTTTCAGGAAACATCTTCTATAAATTAATTTTAATGCATTATTTTTTTAAAAGATTTTATTTATTTATTTGACAGAGAGAGATCACAAGTAGGCAGAGAGACAGGCAGAGAGAGAGGAGGAAGCCAGCTCCCCGCCGAGCAGAGAGCCTGATGTGGGGCTCGATCCCAGGACCCTGAGATCATGACCTGAGCTGAAGGCAGAGGCTTAACCCACTGGGCCACCCAGGCACCCCTAATGCATATTTTAAAAACAACATCTGTTTGGACCATAGATCCAGTAAATAATGTACTATTTAAAAAACAACATGTTTGGGGTGCCTGGGTGGCTCAGTGGGTTAAAGCCTCTGCCTTCAGCTCAGGTCATGATCCCAGGGTCCTGGGATCGAGCCCCGCATCCGGCTCTCTGCTCAGCAGGGAGCCTGCTTCCCCCTCTCTCTCTGCCTGCCTCTCTGCCTACCTGTGATCTCTGTCTGTCAAATAAATAAATAAAATCTTAAAAAAAAAAAATGTTTGAGCAGATCTAGTGAATAAAAGATTTTACTTTTTGAAGTTAAAAAATTTATTGTTTTGTATACATAATAATTATGTTAACAAACTCTCCAATACATAAGACAGGATCTTAAACATCTCCAGCTCACAAAATAAGCCCTGTAATTTATGGGTGTTAAAATGCCTGTACAATCTAACTTTTAAATGACATTATTGTCAACCATGACTCATGGGAAGAAAAAAAAATGTTTTTCATTTCTTAACACTTGGGAATTGCTTTATTTTTAACTACTAAAATAAAATAAAACCCCACTCTAAATGAAACTGTGGGAAAATGTTACAAAGAAGAAACCTTAATAGAAAGTAATACATGTAATACTTTAATTGAATCCTGATAATAGTAGTAACAAAGCATAACAGCTAGTCTGCCAAATGATGCCATTGGGTCAGCGTTCATTCAACAAGCACTATGCTTGGTGGAGGAAATTTAGTGGAGAAGTAATTCAATCCCACAAGAGTTTCTGTCTAGCACAGAAGTTTTCTACGAGAGGGAAGACCAGCCCATTCCCAGAAACATACTCTAAGGGTTTCCTCCTCCATATTCACTCAATGATCAGCACAGCAACACTGTTAAGGAGTCATACTTCGACTGCAAACTCCTGCTTGGATTGCCTCATGGGAGTGAGAGTTTTCAGACAGTCCTGAAAGGGTGCTCAAGTTCCGAGGTGCCCTGGCCTCGGACAGCCCTGGCATGAGGAGTTCCAGCCACACGTCTCACTGGCATGTAACCCTGAGCAAGTTGCTTAGCCTCTCCAAGGCTTGGTTTTCCCATTTGTTAATGGGGGACGATAACACGACCTCCCTTTGGCATAGTGAGTACTTCATGAACACTCGTTATTACTACAGAGTACTTTCTAGAGCACAATCAGCAGGAGGGATCTCTCAAGTATTCTGAGTCCTGAAGGAGAAATTGTTTTTCAGATGGCACTTTCTGGGAAGCCAAAGATATCATAGTCAGAAATACATACATTTCAGGAAAAGGTACATATGGTGATTGTGTAAAATAAAGTGTTCTGCTTCAAAATTCAACCAAAATACTGCACCATAAACTCAGTGACAGCAGGAAGCATTCATGGATCCTCAGAATTCAAGTAGTCATTCACCAAACATTTACGGAGAGCTCCTTCTCCGCTCCAGACTCCGCTCCAGAGAGGATATATGGATGGAAAACCTGCTCCAGCCCTAAAGGAGCCCATAATGACACAGGGTGAGAAGAAAGAGAAGAAGGGCCCAATCAGAAGAGACCAACCCCTTCCTGCCCCACTACTCCTCCCAGGTCCTCCCTCACCCCTAGCCAAGCCATCACTGCAGGAGACAACCTTCCCCAAGCCAGCAGTGTTAACAATAGATGGCTTTACTCCTCTAAGGCTAACTAGAATGGAAACTGGTCTGGGAACCCACACAGACATCCATCCAGAGGTGGTTTTCCTATTCCCAGGCATTCAACTCACACCCAACGTGGGCCCAGCAGAACCCTCTGCCCACAGGCATCTAACTGCCATCAGGCAAGAGTGTGGGGCTGCTGGGTGGCAGTGGGTGAGGGGTGGGATTAGCCCCCTAGTGCTGCTGTAACAAAGGACCATGGACAGGATGCCCAATACAACAGAAATTACTGTCTCCCAATCCTGAAAGCTGGAAGTCCAAGATCAAGGTGTTAGCAGGGTTGGTTTCTTCCAAGGCCTCTCTCATCAGCATGTACGTGGCCGTCTTCTTGAATCGTCACACGGTCTTCCTTCTGTGTGTGTCTGTGTCCTGATCTCTTCTTGTAAAAACACCAATCATGTTAGATTACGGCCCATTACAATACCCTCATTTTGACTTCATGACTTAAAGACCTTATCTCCAAGTACAGTCACATTCTGAGGTTCTGGAGCTTAGGACTTCAAAATATGGATTTGGGGTCGTGGAGACATATCTTAGCTTATAACAGGGAGGACTGAGCATCTGCACCCAGGGAATCTTTGAAGGAAGTACAGGGAGGCATGAAGGTTTTTAAGCAGGACATCAGGCAAAAATAAGCCACTTTCTCCCACTATGATGGAAAGAATATTTTCTGGTAAGCAGATGCATTTTACCTCGGGTTTCTTTATATTCTTCTGTAAGTTTCAAATGTTCTATAATAAGCTAAGAATGAACTTTTTTGATATCTAAAAAGCATCATCTCCCCAAGATGGACACCTAGTGCAGGCCATGAGGTGCCCCAGTACACTTTCTAATCATCAGGATACGGATGGAGAGTGTAACAGGTTGAAAGGTATCCCCCAAAACCTATGAAAAAGAGTCCCCGCTGATGTAATGAAGGATACCGAGATGAGATCAACCTGGGTTACCCAGGAAGACCATAAATCCAATAACAAGTGTCCTGATAAGACAGAAGACAAGAGACATAGAGGGGAAGGCCACATGAAGACAGAGGCAGAGACTGTTGTTTTAAGCTACCAAACTTGTGGTAATTGGTTATGGCAGCCCTAGAAACAAATACAGAGACCAATATGATTAATACAGGAAAACCTGTGGTTTTAAAAATTTCCTGGTAACCTTTTAGTGGCCTTCTACAATCAGGCACCTTTATTTCTGTTGTAGCCAGTAATTCTTTTTTTTTTTTTTTTCAGCTAAGACAGCAGAAGAGAACATTTATTGTACACATGTTACATTTAGCTGCAAATGAAAACAGAATGAGCACCGAAAAGTCACAGGTCCAGGGCAAAGGACCCAGGGGGACTGCATGAGCAAGGTGGGTCTCTCAAAGGTGGTCACTGCGATCAGGTGATGACAGATGTTCTAGAGCCCCTGAATCAAGCTCTAGAAAGTAGGCGTGCAATCCAACAATTGGTACCAGCATCCCCGGCCTCTGACTTTTCTTATTCCTGCTCCTGTGGCTCCATGGGTGCACAAGCTAGTTGTCTGCTTGGACCTTGGCCCCATCTTTCTTCTTTTACGCTTCAGCCTATGCCTTCGCCGCTTCCTCCACTTGGCTTTCATGGCGCAGAGGTTTCCAAGAAGATGGCGCACAGTCCATCATTCTAACAAACTGCCAAGGTAAGTGTTCTCTCTATTCTACAAATACGCCAGGATGCACCAAAAGCAAACTTGCTCGAGATTACGCAGCAAGATACGGTGGAGAAGCAGTTTGTGTCCCGGACTCCACTGAATGTGGTCTTTCTCCTGGATCACCACGGCTTCCATCCAAAACATGTGGAGTGCTGCACACTGCCCAGCCTCCTCCTGCTGCCCATCGGTTACCCACCCCCTCAGCCCTGCCGGGCAATGATGTTTCCCAAACTTCTAGATCCCCTGTCAAATGAGGAAGGAATCTGGAGGTATTTTTAAAGTTTGACTGAAATATGTTAACACCAATGAGTTACTACTCCCCAAGCGCTTACATTTTTAGACACTTTACTTTCAACCGTGGAACAGAAAACTCTGTCACTGTTATATAAATGGTCCGAAGATGGCCTCCATACACTGACCCCTAGGTAGGTTATTTCTTCACTGCAGGCTGAGACCAGTTAGCTCAAAAGCCCACAGGCACAAAACTCAAATTTTTACACATCCAATTAAATAACACAAATTAAATTTTAAAAAAATTAAATAACACAAGCAAGCAGATGTTTAGCCATTTAGCCTAATTTACATATCTCATGAACTTCACCTGATACTGAAAAGATAAGGTCTTAGAATTCTAAGGCTCTATGCTGAGAGGCCCCTGGGAGCTCTCTGTAGCTGAGCAACGTCACCTAGACACCTGAGCTGTCTCCAGGCCTCCTCTCCCTCTGAGTAGCAGCCCCTTTCTGTAAGCCTCTGGCTAGTTTTTTACAATCCCTTCCAAGAGCCATCCAATGAAGTCTGTGTGTTACTACTGCTTCTCCTGGTTGCACCCTTCCCTAATTCCTTTAAACCTCCTATAGTCACCTCAACAGGACTTCGAGGCAAAAGGAAGAACCTGGGGAGGAAATCAGCCTGTCTTTGTCTTGCCTTGGAAATCAAACGTCCCTTAGAGCTGGCCTGAGGACAACCCACCCTCAGTTACAGGTGCCTGGGGTGTGCGGCCTTGGCGGGGGCTTACACACATCACTCTGTGGTCTACAGACCTCTGCGGGACCTCCCTCCAGGACCCCCTGCCCCTGTCCCAGCAATCCTGGACAGGTTCTCTTCTCCCCAAGTGTAGAAAGGTCATCTGTCCCGTTTCTCTACAGTCTCATGTCCTGAGATGTCAGCCCCTCTGGCTTTCCATCGCTTATGACAAACAACATGGGCACAAGGGATCCAGAGACCCCACCAGGTACATGGGGAAGAGAGGGAGGCTGCCACACAGGTACACAAACAGGACCCAAGAACAGGATGAGGCAGACAAGCATAACTGCCAGGGGCTATCTCTATCCCTTACCCACCAGGAGCGAGGAAGGGGAGCGCAGGGTACCGCAGAGGGAACTGGGGGTTTCAGGCAGGCAGTGATAATAATGGAGAACTGAATTATCAGAATCACCTTGTCCATATGCCCCCTGACACTCAGCTCAAGCCCACTCCGAAGCCCTCCAAGAGCACACACAGCAGATTTCAGTGTTTAATCACCTCTGCCCCACCAGCCCCAGTACCTCGACTACGACACCCTGCATAGCACTGCAGGGGTGTCACCACCCCTCTACCCCATGCACAGCACTGGTGTTACCATCCCTCTACAGAGCAGGGGAGAGTGCACAGGACACTGCCCGGCACCAGAGGCCACTAGTAAATGTTTGCTGAATGCATAAATGTGAGCACTTACTTATCATTTATGTTTAATTATAGTAAACTCAATTGTGATTCTTATTTATATGACAAATCAACTCAGCTATAAAGTTATCTACGAACAATAGCTCAGGAGGACTCACTTGGGGTTTGCCGGTCACAAAGCAAGTTCAACAGCTCCTGCAACATTGCTGAACATTCACAAGTAGAAAGCCAGCGCCAACCCTGATTGTTCACTGCCCGGAGTTTTATTAAACAAATTGACCTTAAACACAGACACTGAAAGCAACTGGACGGCCTTCCTGCAAATGTCATGCTGCAATCACTGACTCAAGAAACAAGAACCCTGCAGGCAACTCAGTTCATGTCCCCTCCGCAACCAGCAGGATGCCTCGTACACAGCAGGACATCAATAAATGCTTATTGTGAGGTTTTCTGCAGCAGCAGATGCTTCCTATAGCTGCGATGTTTCCAGCTCTAGAGAAGACAAATGTCCCCTCACCTGGCCGAGGGGCCCAGAGGACTCACACCACTCAGGACCACCATGCGGTGCCAACTGGAAAGGAACAACAGAGCATTATTTACAAAAACCAGAATTACTTCCTACTTCCTTATTTAAAAGTAATTCACAATTACTACTCACTGATCCTTTATGAAAGGGTAAATTTCACTGAAGAAGAAGATGGAGAAGAAGGAGGAGAAGGAAGAGGAGGAATTATTTGGAAATCTAAAAGCTTAGGACAAACCCAACTGGATTAACTTGAAAGACACCACTTTGGGCTGCCTTAGAAATCGTTTCCATATTGACTATGGGCTGAAGACAAGAGCCATCATTTCCCTCAAACTATAACACGGTTTTTAAAACCATGGGTATAAGTAAAACTAAAAGAACTCTCCCCTGATTATAAACACAGCTGCTTACACCACACATGCTACTTTATTTCTTCTTGTGTTTTCCAGGGACAGGATTCCAGCCATGAAAATATCCACCCACCAACCACTTAGTGGAACCCAGGTAGACAGACATTCCGTAAGACACCTCACTACATTTATTGGCATTTTTATAAACATGTCAAGTGTCTGTCACTAAAACAACCAGAAAATATCTAAAGCAGACAGAAAAGACAGAACTCCTGCTCTGACACCGACCACCCCCAGACTCACAGAGCCAGGCAGGAGACTGGAGCGCACAAGTCTTGCAGGCCCTGTATTCTGAGCAGGAGGATCCTGACCTCTAGGGCCACACACATTAATTACATAAGGAAAGTCTCAGCCTCCTCACTCACCCCATCAGAGATTAAGAGAGGAAGTAGTCTGTTGGTTTTGAGGTTTTCAAAAGGAGGAAGGACTTTACACCCAGGGTGCTAAACCCCTCTGCTCTACACGCTGGAAAACAGCAATTAAAAGGTTGCTCAACTTTCCGGTCTGGTTCTGGCAGCAAACATTCCATAGGACTTGCCCAGTTATTAAGAGACGCACCTGACAGGCGGGCTGAGGGCCCATGATGGCGGGCGGGGGGTTGGGGGGGCTGTTAGAGAGCCATTCTGTGTCCCTGCTGTGGTAAATACCTTGACTGTATTTCATATGCACCCTTGAAACCTGCTTTATTCAGACTTAGATACAGGCATCTGTCTCTGCCTGAATCCACCACTTAACTTTGTTTTATTCCTATATCCAGCTCCTGACCCCTAGCTCTCCTAAAGATATGCCCAGAAATATCTCACGCATTCAGTGGTGCTACAAAATGTAACTCTGGATGTTTCTTAAAGGCCCCTCCCTAAGGTTAGGCTTCAAGTGAAAATCCACCTTGAAATTTCCTCTTCCGTAGGGCGAATATGAAGACAGAGCTAACGTCAGATGAGTCAAAGTTTAATCTCTTATATCCCCAGTCATTAACAAACAAAATGTTTGTTTAAAAAAATAACAAAGAGTCAGTTGTCTGTGCCATTCTTGATGGCTGTTTTGGACTCACATGTAGGGGGCAAATAAATAACACAAACCAGGCCCATTAGTACACTTTCCTCAACAGCAACATTTCCCAAGATTATGTGCCAGTTCAGGCACTTTCTAGTTGACCCTGGAAGTAAAGTATGGCCTACCAACCCCCCAAAAAGTATATGTCCTTGAACTCCACTCAAGTCAGTGATTGCACCAGGGCTCCCTGGAAGGGGCCGAGAGCCGCCAGGCTGAGAAATACGGGGTTGGATGAACATCCCTGCCAGCCAAACACTCAGGTTTCAGATGAGCATTTCTGTTTCTGGCAAGGCCCTTGAATTAGACAACAAGAATGAGGGAATTATTTTTCTACTTCTAAACTTTTTCAGTTTGGTTCTTTTGTTGCATTTGCACTCTTGAAGTACTGCCTGAATGTATTCAAACCAAAAATTAAATACGAACTCCACAGTCACACGTATTCTCAGAATTAGTGGCTGTAAGAAGCGTTAGCCTTAAGCAACGGCCTTTCCTGCAAAGTCTTCCTGGACACAAGCTCAATTAACATTTTGCTCTCCCTTCCTCTTCCTCACCTATTTGGAACTCAGTTCCTGCTTTTCTGTATAGTTTCCTCAACAGCAGAGCTCCTACTCGGCAAATGATTGGCTCTGACACAGATTTCCAGGCTGGCAAGGGCCCCGGTCCTGGGGCAGCGCGAGGGACCACGAAAGCAGCAGAGGCATTAACACAACGCTGATGCTCACGGATAATTTGCTCCACTGCGCTTCGAGGCTGGAAAGAGCTGTGTATGGTGTTAAAAATGATTCATCATTGTCCGTTTCTTAGTTTACTGTTTTGCTTTGTTTTTTTCACTGTTCAAAGCTCTGGCATGATTTTTACCAAACTGAGTTTTGGAGAAAGAAGCAAATGTGGAGTGAGCCTGTGCGCGTCTCCAAATTCATCCCTCACTCCCACTGCGTCATTCCACCACTCTGCTCCTACTATCTTGGTCCCTACTATGGGGGCGGGGGGGTTAAGATGGATTTTTTTAATAATGTGCATTTTGTGTTTATTAAAGTACCATATGCACATAACTATATATACAAGTATAACCAAAGAGCTTAAAATGAAGAACAAGCGTAGCCTGGCTCACCTACTCCACTCCCAGCCTTGCTCCTCAGAGGCAAACCCTTCCAGTGATTTCTGTGCTCCTCCTGGTTGTTCCCTCCACATCTCTATACACAGAGTTCCTAAATTTCCTAAACATTTTGAATCACCTCTATGCCATGAGAGATGAGGACAGCACATACACAACACTCCCAACCTTACAATGTCACTGCTTTTAGGTCTCCTTCGTTACTTGTGTAAGTAATACACTTTATTCTGTCAGTCCATCACTGACAGCTTCTCATGACTTCCCACTTTGTAAGGTACAGATGTCAGTACCAACAAGCAAAATTCCCGTCACTGAAATTCAGCTCTGCCACTGGTATCAGCTGATGAATGAATGAAAGACGGGGAAGAGTTAAAAATATGTCTTGGCATTATATGGGCTTCAATCAATCACTCTCTCCTCTGGTTCTCACTGGCAGTGTGATCAATAGCTATTCTTACTCAATTCTCCCATTACTTAAGGATTTTGGAGGTGAAGCCCACATGAGAAGCAAAAATTCATCAATAACACTGAGTTCACCGGAATATGTTGACTATACCTCCAAACTTACATACTCTACCCACCCTCTCATTTTCCAACCCCAGAGCATTCAAGGGGAGATAACACATGATAAAGGCTCAGAGCAGAGATTGCCCTGGCCAGCCCAGAGCCGCAGGAAGCTTAATGTAGCCACGGAATAATGACATACTAGGAAAAGGCAAATTTGATTTGAGGGGCCTGCTTAAAGGCTACTGATGGAACAGATAAATTTCTGAAGGCATGACACGTACTACATAGTCAGGTAATCATCCCTAACACATAAAATTGAATTCATTAGGAACTTACTGATCTTTCAAGACAATCAATGCTGCAGACACTCTACTAGGTGAACATCACACCTAAAAATACAACCAACAGTTATGGTGTAGATGGGAAAAAAAATTGTGACCCAATATATGAATATATTTTAAATGACCTATGAAGCTTTCAAAGTTTATAGAAGATATTTACATTTCCAAATGTAAGATGACACCCGATTACGTGTTGGATCCTGTCTAAAATTTCAAACACTAGACAGCAAGTAAAAACCAAAAACCAAAATACACATGGAATGTGTAGCTTATATATGTCACAAAGCAGAAGATAAAACCTCAGTAATGCTTTAATTATAATCTAGTACCTACAGTTCCTCCCACATTTCAAGGGCTATAGGAGAAAAGGAAACATAACAGCTTCATTTGGGGTGATACGCCAACAGAATTATCAGAGCAGAAACCTGAATCACTGAGAAATAGTATGATCTAGAATGACTCCCTTCTTCTCCTGTCCCCTTCAATCAACAATTCCTAAGCACCCTATGTTCAAAGAAAACAGAAACGGGAATGAGGAAGGCAGTCCCAGAGAGGGCCCAGCTACAGAAGACAGTCTTTCGCCGTCACCATATTCATCCTTTTTCCCTGCAATTACCACCCTACTCAAACAAAAACAATCCCAAGCTGCTAAGGATGATCTTGTAGATTCTTAGTACCTAAGAATTCTCTCAAAAACCAACAAATGGAAACTATGCTTCCAGTTTAGAGATAAAGAACATGTTTCAGTGCTCTAGGGGCTTTAAAAAAAAAAAAAAAAAAAGGAGGAACTCACAATCTACTTACTGACTTCCCTCATCATACATTTGCCCACAAAAACACAAGAACCACAGGAAATACCTCATAGGAAAGAGAAACGAGCTGGCTTTTTGAAAATGGAGAAGAAATTCAAGGAGCAACAGAAGCCAAATTGATATTCAGCCAAGGTACCATTCCTGTTTAAAGATTCAAAACATCCTTTTTTTTTTTTTTTTAAGATTTTATTTATTTATTTGAGAGAGAGACAGTGAGAGAGAGCATGAGTGAGGAGAAGGGCAGAGAGAGAAGCAGACTCCCGTGGAGCTGGGAGCCCGATGCGGGACTCGATCCTGGGACTCCGGGATCATGACCTGGGCCGAAGGCAGTTGTCCAACCAACTGAGCCACCCAGGCGTCCCGATTCAAAACATCCTTAATAACCATCAGGCATTAGCTCTTGGCATCTCAGCATGGCTGTTTTCTCACTGGAAATGCTTGAACACCAGAACCAGGACTAACACAGGGAGTGATGGGCACAAACCCACCGGACCACAGCCCGTGTGGAAACTGCGAGGGCGGGGCAGAGACGCAGCCAAGGAAGGCATGCACACCATCCTCTCCTCCGCAGGGACCCCCACCTGTGCCTACCACCCACGTGCACACAAAGCAGGAGGGAGGAATCTCATGTTCAACACACGCCAGCACTCAGCTTACTTGACCTCTTGAAGGAGTCATAATCAACATGCAAAACAGTCTGTCCTAAGACATTTCCAAGTATCAGTTTCTCCATTCACCCTCTTGCCACAATCGCCAAGAAAGAAAAAGTATAGGTTTTATTGTACTTTTTTTTTTTAACTCAAAGGCCTTCGCTTTTCATTCTGAAGGCTGTTAAAGAAACGATATCACTATACCATACTGACAAGCACCTATAATATACTATGTGTAAGAGGCTTCCTAAATTCAGTGCCTAGCACGTGTCCAAGCTTAAGCCAGGTCTTGGATACACATCATCTTTCACGTCCCCCCAGGCTGAAGTATAAAATCAATGACAGATAAAAGGTGCCCTGGATCATTGCTGATCCATTCTTGCCAGAAACAACCGCCCCGCTCGTGAACTTCCCAGGCTTCCTGCTAACTCAGCTGTCAACCTGAGCCACACGGTGAAGCTCACAGAGCTGCTCTCCTATTCTGTGCTCTTTACCTCTTTTATTCCCCACCTGGTTTGGAGGAGGGTTATCTCATAGCAAATTTAGCTAAAAAATCTCACAGAAAAACTAATCCACACTAAGATATTAATGAATTAAAACATAATTGCTCCAAGAGACTCAACATAAGATGACCACAAGAACGCAGGTACTTAACACAAACAAATGAATCAGGAATGGTAGATTTTTCAGGTCTTGGGAAGGATTATCTGGTGGGGTGAGGTCTTTCCCATTACTGCTTCAATCCAACCCCTTCCACAACCCTGTTTCTTGGCTGTCTCCAGAAGCCCGTTCCTAACTAGCCTGAAAATGCTACAACTGAGCAGCCCCTCTCTGCCCTCCCCCTGCACGGATTCCTACTCTTGCCATCACCACCACTCCCTTGCCCTGCCTCCACTGTGTTCACTTTCCTACTATCCTTCCTTATAAAATCATGGAAGCATTACATTGATAATAACTTAACCCACACAGATTAAAGGAGTTTGTTAAATGAAAAAAGTAAAAAAATTCCCACACCCATAAAACGTGCAAGAAGAGTTAAGAAGAAAAATTCTGTCACTCATACGTTGTTCAAAACTGCAGCAATGGGTTCTTTAATTTCCCATAAGTCAAAAAGAGAGGGGAAAAACCCTAGCAACCTCGGTACATATTTCCAAAATAACACATTATGCTTTTAAGAAAAAATTTAGAATATAAATTTAATTATCCAAATTCAACCGAATTGAATGTAATTGCATGAATTTATTTAAATTGTTTTCAAAGGTATTCTTTCTATAAGCCACTTGAACCAAGAAAGTCACCTGGTTTTATTTAAGGCCAATGGTAAGAATTTTTCTGAAAAACAGAAACCTCTGTAACTCAGATACATGTACAAAAGAATAAAGAAATAAAAACAGGGTCCCAGTTTCAGTAACTGCTAGAGGATTCTGCTTCCTGCCAGGGCCCAGGGTTGGGATCAGTTACTGTAATGAAGAAACCTCCGACCGTTACCTGGTCCCGGTGATAGATGCACAAGCTGCAGCCCGCGCCCAACAGATAGCACAGACCCAAAGAGTTATCCAACAAGGACAGCCGGGCACAGGCCCTCCGCATGCACACCCCCACCCCCGCCTGCCGCCACCTTCCCACTTCCAAGAAAACACCAGGTGGTTTGGAGAACAAGGTTAATTCTGCACTGAAAAAACACACAACGGGAGGGGACTCTGAGAGTTTAAACACCACATCCCAATGACTATCTGCCCCACACATTAAGTAAGAAAGGGGGAATCACGAAGAAGCCAAAGTAAAAATCTGGGGTGAATTTCTATATAGATTAACATCACCTTTTTCCTTTTCTGCCATAAAAAGATGTTGCAATGCTTTGCCACATGTGGAAGGATTTTACTCTTCTGGTAGCTTGGTCAGAAATCTAGTTCATTAGGATTATCCAGATCTATTTATAACCCAATGGCTGCAAACTTACAAATTTAAGTGCTCTCACCTAGAAAAAAGAAGCCTCAGTTCTAGGGTAATTATAATGTAGAAATGTCACTCTGCATTTTCTGAGACCGTTAAGCTTCCTCTGGGTTACCTTCCAGCCTAGCTGAAAATTTGAGACACGGTGGACCCACATGGCCCACTACCACCTAGAGCTCTAGGCCAAGATAGCTGAACCCAGAACCTTACTATATCCTAAAAACCAGACACAGACACTGAGCTCCTAATAGCAGAAATGATACAGATCATGATGAAGCAGACTTTACAGAACAAATGGAGACACAACACAAACCCACACAAAACTGTTACATTCCTAACTGTGACAAGCCTAAAAACTGAGCTTTTTTCGTTTACTGGGTTTGTTGAGCGAGGTCTGAGGGCACCTAAGAGAGAAGTCACCGGCATGGGATAACACCAAATTACTTTTGTTGCTATTATTTTGCCCCAGGCGTTAAGCACTGTAGTTTGATAAGACCCACTCCTCTTTTTATCTTTGTGACTTACGTTCTCTCTCCTTTGCTGGGAAAGCGGTACACTGTCACCACTCACAGAACAAGCACATCAAAGACGCCACCGTCTTGAAGTTAAGGGATGAGGCTGAAGGAGAGAGGAGGGAGAGAGCAAACCATCTTGCATCTGAGCCTTTACTATGACCCCTTTCTAAAACCAGTATCCCACAGAGAAGACAAAAAGGATGCTCTCAGAATTATATAAACCCTTCTCCATTTATGGTCCCGGCTGAGTAGAGAAGTTTCCACTCACCCATTTTACAGACTGAGAAACTAAATCACAGTTATGACTTGTTATTACAAAGTAGGGAGAGAAAATTTCTCATCATTTGTTTAAAAAGCCTCTGCTATGAAAATTTCTCTCTTTTTTTTAATAGGGAAAGAGGAGGGGCAGAGGGAGAGAGAATCTTTTTTTTAAAGATTTTAATTATTTAAGAGAGAGAGAGAGAGAGAGAGAGCACGAGCTAGGGGAGGGGCAGAGGCAGAAGCAGACTCTCAACTGAGCAGGGAGCCTGACATGGGGCCTGATCCCAGGACCCCAGAATCATGATCTGAGCCAGAGGCAGACACTCAACTGACTGAACCACCCAGGCACCCCAGAGAGAGAGAATCTTAAGCAGGCACCATACTCAGCACTGTGCCTGATGTGAGGCTCCATCCCACAATCCTAAAATCATGACCTGAGCTGAAATCAGGAGTCTCATGCTCAAACAACTGAGCCACCCAGGTGCCCCTTTGCTATAAAAATTTCTTGGAAGAATGAATGAATGAATGAATGAATGGCCCATTACTCCGTACTTGAGAGTTCAGTGAGTTACCTGGTTCTGTTTAACTTACACAAAAAACATGTCAAGAGTTAAAAGAGGAGCTGCCACGTCTAGGCATACGTGAAGGAACAGAAAGCCAGGACTGGAATGGATACTTATACACCCTTGTGCCCTGCAGCAGTATTCACAAGAGCCAAAAGGTGAAACGATCCAAGAGACCACTGACAAATGAATGGGGGAAAGTGTGGTATGGCAGCCGTTCAAAAGAATGAAATCTGGATACAAGCTACAACATGAATGGACCTTAAAAACATTGTGCGTAAATGCTAGAAGTCAGAAACAAAAGGACAGATATGTATGATTCTATTTATTAGGAACTACCTAGAATGGGTAGATTCATAAATACAGAAAGCAGAACAGGGGTTATTGGGGGCAGGGAAGGAGGAAGGGGAGCTTACTATTTAATGGGTATAGAGTTTCTGTCTGGCATAATGAAAAATTGTAAAAATGGGTAATAATAATGGTTGCAGAATATAATGGATATAATTAATACCACTGAAGTGTACACTTAAAAACTGTTTAAATATCCTCGAAAATTTAAAAACAGAACTATCACATGAGCCAGCAAGTCTACTTCTGTGTGTATATACCCAGAAGCACTGAAAGCAGGGACCTGAAAATCTATTTGTACATCCGATGTCCACAGCAGCACTATTCACAAGAGCTGATCACCAGAAGGAACAACCCAAGTGTCTGACAGGTGAATGAAGAAACAAAAGGTAGTATATACATATAATGGAAGATTATTCAGCCTGAAAAAGGGAGCAAGGAAATCCTGGCACCTGCAACAACATGGATGGGCCCTGAAGACATTCTGCTGAACAGGCCAAGACACAAAGGGACAAATACTGTATGATTTCACCTGTGTGAGGGACGTACAAAAGCCAAATTTGTGGAGACAGTGGTTGCCCTGGGGGTTGGGAACAATGGGGAGTTATTGTTTAACACGTACAGAGGTTCAGTTTTGCAGGAGGAAAGAGTTCTGCGGATGGATGGTGGTAACAGCGTCCAATAATGTAAACGTACTTGATGTCGCTGAACTATATACTTCAACATGGCTAAGACAGTAAAGGTTATAGTTTGTGTATCTTACCACAATTTTAAAAAATCTTAAAAATGACCAAAATAGCAAATTTTGTGTTATACATATTTTAGCACAATTTTTAAAAATTAATGTCAGAAACTATTGAATTGTATACTTTAAATAGGTGAACTGCATGGCATGTGAATTCTACCTCGATAAAGCTATGGAAGGAAAAACAAATGGAGGAGAGAGGGTCAGCACCCTCTGGCTACCTGCAAGCTGTCACTCTTGCTGCAAAGCCAGCTGTCTCCCTCACCCACCTGCAGGTGCCTCAGCTTTCTCCCTATTCCTGACCCCAGGCCACACAGAGCAAGGGAGAGAAGCAGCACCTGGACACTCCCTCCACAATCTCTCCACCTGTTCTTACAGCCTGGCACAGACGAAGCACAGAAATGACTTATGGAATGACTGAGTTCGCAAAACCAAACTTGGTGGAGACGGTAATCGCATTCAATGAGTTATTAGGTTCTCACCAGGACTGCCCTGGGAGTTTCAAAGGACACACCTTTAAATACTGCTTGATATAAGTCCACAAACAAGAGACAGAGTAAAAGAAGGCCTAAAAGTACATAGAATTTCAGAATAGGGAAGAAATCATATCTAGTTCCTGCTTTTTCCATGTGCTCTTAGGAAGACGGTAAGTAATAATTTGCCCTAACATCAACGACTAGATTATCTGGGTAAAGAGTATGGAACTTTCTGATTCTACTCTTGCTTCTGTGTGTAAGCCTGAAACTCAATAAAAGCTCCAGAAACAGACTCAGAAAAAATTATTAATTTGCCCTCTCTGTGGGGGTAGGAGTCCTTCCACTGAAGACCATCATTAAAGGGGCTTTCTAGGGGTGCCTGGGTGGCTCCGTGGGTTAAAGCCTCTGCCTTCGGCTCAGGTCGTGATCCCAGGGTTCTGGGATTGAGCCCCACATTGGACTCTCTGCTCAGTGGGGAGCCTGCTTCCTCCTCTCTCTCTGCCTCCCTCTCTGCCTACTTGTGATCTCTATCTGTCATATAAATAAATAAAATCTTTTTTAAAAAGCGGGGGGACTTTCTAGAAACTTCCAACAGCAAAATCTGTGTCCCCATGTAGCAAGAAGCAGGAAAACTGGACTCTGTGAGAATCCAAAAGAGGAAACTCGGTGTGGCTAGGAGATGGAATGTTTGTTTGGGCTGGGGATGCTCCCGTGATGGAGGAAGGCGGCTGCAGGCCATCCTGCCCTGGTGGAGAGAGCTAGCTGGGGCTTCTCAGCGCAGTTAGATAAATGCCAAGGATACAAAGAAGCCTGGAAAGCCTCTGTCAGCTGTGGCCAGTAGAAACAGAGTAGAGCAGAAAAAGCAGCACAAGGAATTTGATTTGGGTTTTTTGGGAAGACTACATGCAATTATAGGTGACATAAATAATGTGATTAATTATAGTAATTACCACTATGCACAGAGTCCTTAGCTTTTCTCCAGGCTTCCAACAGGACCGCCTAGTAAAAAGCCTGTACGGCCTCTGTCCAGCATTAAATTAAAACAGATAGCACATACAGCTCGTAACAGACGCGAGAAGTCTGCAGAGACTAGACCCAGGATCTGAGGCCTATTGTAAATTCCTAGCCCAAGGCATCTGGGCTTTTTCCGAAATAAGCCAAACTTTCCAAAAGCACTGTCAGAAGCAAATATCAGCTATGCTAGCGTCACAGGGACATGGAATTTTAGCAAAGTGCCTTTGTAGCTGCATGGAACAGAACCTAGTGTGGTTCCTGTAGTCTGTACCAAACGTTTTGAAGATGACAAATTCAAATTCCAGAAGGTCTTCTTCCCTTTAGTGGACACAGTATCTCCCTGGAAATCATTTTTTGGTTTGCTCAGTTTTTTTTCCCTGATGAAGTTAATGCTAAACATATTTGGGGGTAATTTTTAGAATATACACGTAAAAAATACTTCTGAAAATGCAACTGTGAGACCTGTTTTTGCACACACACTAACAACAAGCAGTCCAGCTTCCCTGGGCAGCCAGTTACTGTATTTTTGGCATTGTTCTGGCGTAAAACTGATGCCAATGAAGTTGTTTCTGAGCGTGTCTTTTAAAATGATAAATCTTAAGGGAAAACATCAAGGTGAGATTTAAATACTAAATATTCAGAAGTATTCTAAAGATATATTAATATCCCTATAAAAGATAATGAATATTATTTTGTACATTATTAACTCTGGGGGAAAAAAAGATGTTCTGTCAATAATGATTCAACTAGGTGTGGCTCCGGCTTTGAATGAAAAAAACCAGCTCCTAGTGGCCCAGAACAAAGAAATGAGCAATCCAAATGTTATTTCTGAATGGATCTGTGTTTGGGAGCAACAAACTCGCCTCCCTGATTCTGTTTTCCTAAGTTAAATAAATTTCACTTAGTAAAGGCTGAAAGGCGGCCCAGGCCCATTCCTCTCTGGGGCCCAGAAGCAGTCCCTTGCTCTGACAAAAGAGGGTGGCCCTGTGGAGCCACAGGAATAGCGTAGGGCTCCCAAAAGCCACATTCCTATAACAACCTGCAGCGCTGGCCACACAGGAGGATTCTAAGATAAACATCAGACCCAATCCGGATCCCCACCCCGGGGGTTTTAGAGCGGGGCCTAAGAGGACGACCAGTCTCGCCAGGTAGCTGTACAACCAGAGTGCTATTTCCCACCACGGAGACTGGGAGCGAGCCAGCAAGCAAGAGTGCATACGTACCTACATACATGTATGTGTAAGTAATAAAAATTTTAAAAAACTCTTTCTCCAGGTAGAGGAAGACCCAAAAACTTAAGGAGAGCAGAGGTAAGGGAGAGATTCTTAAAGGCTGGGAAACCCGTGAGCATGCCCAGCCGCACCCTGCCCTTGAGCTCTGGGGGGCAGCCTGCACCCTTACAGTACATCCCCGCTTTTTACCTAAACCACTTGAATTCAGTCTCTGTGACTTGCAACCCACATTCCAAATTAATACATGGAATTTCTCGCATTCACAGCAAAGAAGTGATCTCAAAATAGGAGGAGGTGATGGGGAACCTCGGTGGCTCAGCTGGTTCAGCGTCGGGCTCCTGACTTCCGCTCAGGGCAGGACTTCAGGAGTCCGTGAGATCGAGCCCCGCATCCCAGACTCCCTGCTCAGCGGGTAGTCGGCTTGGGATTCTCTCCCTCCCTGTCTCTCTGCCCCTCCCCATTGCTTAAAGATGTGTGTGTGTGTGTGTGTGTGTGTGTGTGTGTATGTGTGTGTACACACATACAGGAGGAGTTAACACACTGGCTCTGAAATCCTGCAGCACAAAATAGGTAACAAGGAATAGAAAAAAAAAACAAAACATATTTTTAAATCCTAATTTTTAAACACAGGTAGAGGAAAGTCCTGGCTGAGCGGGATAATAGCTTTCATTTCACCTCAGATTTCCCTACTAGGCTACTGACTCACAGTCAGTTTTGCATTTAGGGGACTTCCACATCTTGCTGGTTGCACAATATTCCCCCAAATAAAACAATACTAGTGATTCCAACACTTAAATGTGTCCCTAACACTAACACGCTGCCTTTAGTAAAGAAAAAGCAACCACACTTCTAAAGGTTAAAAGTGCACATTGTAACTTTGTAAGTGGAACAGCCTTAGCGCTCTTTGAAACAATGACTAAGCCTTCCTTCAAGTGCAGAAGTTTCAAAAGCACAGATACGCAGGCTGGGAGTGGCAGGCTGGCTGACCACACAGGTCCGCAGGCACTCCACTCCGACGGCAGACTGGCACGCATTGAACCGAGTTTAAAGATACTATCATTCACGCTGATCATTCTTACACTGATAGCACGCAGTAATTCATTATACTGAAAACTGCTGAGACAACATTTACAACTCTACGAGAACTGCGTAACTTTTAATAGACGATATTTCAAAAGCAAAAAGGATGTGCCAAAATCCGGGCTGGGGTGGCGATCACTTCCAAGTATTTACACATCCTCCCACTCAAAACTGTACGATGACCCACAAACCAAGAAAAGGATGGAAGGCCCCAATTTCAAAAATCTGCCCACACCGATTCAGACCTACAGAGATACCTGGTACGTTTACAGGGGCACAGTGCAGGCCACAGAGCAGAGCACTGGGCTCTGCTAAGCCAAGTGAAGAACCAGGTAAGATATCTGCTCATGTCAACAGTGCCAGGAACCCCAGCCCTGAGCCCACATCACTTCTCCCCCGCCCCAGCTCCACTTGTCCTGCAGGCCGAGGCCATTCACAGAGGGTGCCCCGCACGCCACCCAGCTCTCCCCAGCGGAGGCTCTGGAAGCACTAAGTGTGCTTCAGCGGGACTGTGGAATGGGGCAGAGCCAAGGGAAGGATGCAGGGTGGCAGCTCAAGGGACTCCACCTCTGGGAGGACCCATGGGCCCCATGTTGCAGCCCAAAACCAGCCGTGCTCTAAAGACATGACTCCACCATCCACAGCCTTTACCAAAGGCCACTTTGTTGGCAGACCCAAAGCACACTTTGCATCTCTTACCTTACCTCTCAGAAGCTTAGGACCCCATAGGACACCTCCCCACTTTGAAACACTCTTCCCATGGCTTCCCTGATACCCCCCGGCCTCCTGGATGCCTCTTACCACTCTGGTCTGGAAGAGGAAGGTCTCCTCTTCCACCACTGGGCCTGTAAATAACGATGGGGGTCACTTCTCATCTCTGCCATACCATCTCCCTAGGGAATCCCAGTCACTCTTCCAGTTTCCAAGCACGTCCCAAGCAGCCTCAAATCTTGGTAGGTCACCATGATCTGTCTGAAGTGAAGCCCAATAATTTGTACTTTTAACAAGAACCCTGAATATTTGGATTTCTGAGCTCTGTGTCAGCTATCTACTTGACACCTCCACGGGCCTGGTCCCAGGACATCTCAGCAGGTCAAGCTGTAAGCACACGGAGGTCACCCTTCTTGCCCACCCCCTCCACACACAGCTTCAGTTGGGCATACAGGTATCGTCCTCAATCCCTCGTCTCACCAATCACCAAACCCCACTGTGCTTTGTACTTTGAAGTTTCTACCTCCTGTGATTCGCACTGCCATTTCCATAGTTTAAACCACCAGCCTCACAATGGGATCCCTGCTCTGGTCTTGCCCTTTTTGGGCCACTTTCCCTACCATCCCCAAATCTTCCAAAAATATCTTCTTCCAGAATCATGTTCCAAAAACAGAGATCCAACCATGTCCACCACCTTGTTCAAAATCCTTTAGGGACTCCCAACCCACCTCAGGATAACATTCACATTTTTTTAATGTTACACTGAGATGTAATTCACATACCACAAAATTCCTTTAACAAGTACAATTCAGTGATGCTAATATATCCAGAGTTGTGCAACCACTGTAATAATCTGATCTTCATTCTAAAAAGCTAACCTGTACCCATTAGCAGTCACTCTCCTTTCCCCCTCTCCCCCCAGTCCCTGGTAACCACTGTTTTCTGTCCCTGTGGATTCTGGACATTTCCCAAGAATGGAATCAAACAATATGCAGCCTTCTGTGTCTGGCTTCTTCCACTCAGCATGTTTCTCAAAGTTCATCCACATCGAGGCAATGTATCAGTACCTCACTTCTTCTTATGGCAAAAGAACATTCCATTGAGACAGGTGTTGGCAAGCATATAGAGAAAGGGGAATCCTCCTACACTGTTGGTGGGAATGCAAGCTGGTGCAGCCACTCCGGAAAACAGCATGAATTTTCCTCAGAAAGTTGAAAACAGAGCTACCCTATGACCCAGTAATTGCACTACTGGGTATTTATGCCAAAGATACAAATGTAGTGATCCGAAGGGGCACATGCAACCGAATGTTTATAGTAGCAATGTCCACAATAGCCAAACTATTGAAAAGGCCCAGATGTCCATCAACAGATGAATGGATAAAGAAGATGTGGTATATATATACAATGGAATACTATGCAGCCTTCAAAAAAATGAAATCTTGCCATTTGCAGTGATGTGGATGGAACTAGAGGGTATTATGCTGAGTAAAATAAGTTAATAAGAGAAAGACAATTATCATATGACCTCTCTGATATGAGGAATTTGAGAGGCAGGGCAGGGGCTGTGGGGGGTAGGGAAGGAATAAATGAAACAAGATGGGATCGGGAGGGAGACAAACCATAAGAGACTCTTAATCTTACTAAACAAACTGAGGGTTGCTGGGGGTAGAGGGGTAGGGATAGGGTGGCTGGGTTATGGACATTGGGGAGGGTATGTGCTATGCTAAGTGCTGTGAAATGTGTAAGCCTGACAATTCACAGACCTGTACCCCTGGGGCAAATAATACATTATATGTTAATAAAAATAAAATAAAATAAAATAAAATAAAAGCAGTATCTTAACTGGTTTAAAAAAAAAAAAAGAACATTCCATGGAATGAGTATACTACATTTTCTTTTTCTTTTTTTTTTTTTTAATATACTACATTTTCTGTATCTATTCATCAGTTATGGACATTTGGGTTCTCTATTTTGGGTCCATTATCCATCACACCACTATGAACATCCATTGTGATATCTAATTTTATGTGTCATATTGACTAGATCACTGGATGCCCAGATATTTGGCTAAATACTAAGCCTGGGTGTGTCTGTGAGAGTGTTTCTGGATAAAATTAGCAGCTCAATCAGTGGACTCAATAAAGCAGTTTACCCTCCCCAACGTGGGTGGTCATCTTCCAATTCGCTAAAGGCCTGAGTAAGACAAAAAGGCAAAGGAAGGAAGAATTTGCTCCTTCCTGCCTGATTTCTTAAGCTGGGACATCAATCTTGCTCTACCCTTAGTGTTCTTAGTTCTCAGGTCTTCAGACGAAGACTGGAATCTACACTGTTGGCTCCCCTGGTTCTCAGGCCTTCGGACTTAGACTGAATTACACCACTGAATTCCCTGGGTCTCCAGCCTACAAATGGCTGACTGTGAGACGCTTCAGCCTCCATAATTGTGAGGCAGTTCCTTATAATAAATCTCCTTTGGGGGCACCTGGGTGGCTCAGTCAGCTAAGCATCTGCCATTGGCTCAGCTCATGACCTCAAGGTCCTGGAATCGAGTACCACATAGGGCTCCCTGCTCCAGAATGAGCCTGCTTCTCCCTCTCCCTCTGCTGCTCCCCTGCCTGTGCTTGCTCTCTCTCTGTCAAATAAATACATAAAGTCTTAAAAAAAAAAAAAAAAAGAAAAGAAAAGAAAAAAGAAAAACTCCTCTGGTTCTGCTTCTCTGGAGAATTCTGAGTAATACATCCATGTAAAAATTTTTGTGTGGACATATGTTCTCAATTCTCCTAGCTATATACCTAGAAGTAGAATGGCTGGGTCACAGAGTAACTCTATATTTAGCATTTTGAAGACCTGCCAAAAAGATCTTCAAAAAAAAAAAAAAAACCTTCCAAAATGACTGCACCGTTTTACATTCCCACCAGCAATGTATACGGGCTCAAATCTCTGCACATCCTCATCATCATAACAACAACAGAGAAGTCTTATTGCCTGTCTTCATGTTTTAGCCATCCTAGTATGCATATAGTGGTATCTCACTGTGGCTTTGAATTACATTTCCTTGAGCAGATTTCTAGTGTGGATCAGATCCATTTGTATATTTCCTTTAAGGAAATGTTTGATTCTTTGCTCATTTTGTAACAGAGTTGTCTTTTGAGTTGTAAGAGTTCTTTATACTTTCTAGATGCCAGTCCCTTATCAGATATAGGACTTAAAAATCTTTTCTCTCATTCTGTGTGTTATCTTTTCACTTTATTCATTGCGTCCTCTGAAACACAAAAGTTTTCATTTTTATAATATCCAATTTATCTATTTTTCTTTTGTTGCTTGTGCTTTTCATGTCATATACAAGAAATTAATACCTAATCCAAGGTCATGAAGATTTATAACCTATGTTCTTTTTCAAAGAGTTTTGTAGTTTGGGGTCTTACATTTAAGTCTACAATCAATTATAAGTTAGTTTTTGCATATGGCATGATATAAAGACCCAACTTCATTCTTTTGCATTCAGATATCCAGTTGTCCCAACACTATATGTTGAAAAGACTATTCTACTTTGAATGGGCTTGGCACTCTTGTTGAAAATCAATGGGCTATAAATGTATGAATGTATTTCTGGACTCTCAATTCTAGCCCATTGATATATATATATGTCTATCCTATGCCAGCATCATATACTGTTTTGATTACTATAGCTCTATGAGAAGTTTTAAGCAGCAAATAGAAGTCCTCCAACTTTGTGTTTCTTTTTTCAAGATTATTTTCACTATTCTGAGCTCCTTGCATGTCCATATGAACTTTAGGATCAGCCTGTCAATACCTGAAAAAAGAATGCTAGGATTCTGGCCGAAATTGTGTCAAATCTGTAGACAGATTTGGGGACTATGGCCAACTTAACAATATTAAGTCTCCCAACCCGTGAACATTGGATGCCTTTCCATTAACCTAGTATTGTTTCTTTTAACAATTTTTTGGTAGACAAATCTTATAATTTTTTGTTAAATTTGTTTCATGCTATTATTAAATGGAATTGTTTTCTTAATTTCATTTTTTGTTTGTTCACTGCTAGTGTAGACAAACACAACTGATTTTTTTTATATTGATTTTATGTCCTGAATCTTTGCTGAACTCCTAAGTTCACACATGCCCTAGAAGGCTCTGTGTGTTGGGCCCCAGACTATCTCTTTGGAGCTTTCTCTCAACACCCTCATCTGAAACTATAAGGCTCTGGTCATTTTGATCAGCTTTTAGTTCCTGAATGATTCCATGCTTTTTCTTGTCTCCAGACCTTTGCACACACAATTCCCTAAAGAAAGAATAAAATACCTCCCTTTAACTGGCTCATTTCTTCTTATCATTCAGATGTCACTCTGTCTGGTCCAGAACAGATGCCTCTCCCACATCATCACAGGACATCCTACATGTCTCTTTTCAGAGTTCTTATCCCACTATGTTGGAACTGTCTAATTACCTATTCATGTCCTGATCAGACTGGAAGATCTGTGAGATCAAGGGCTGTGTCTGTCCAATATATAAATCTTTCCAAGTTCTAGCCCAGTGGCTACTATGTAACAATACTCAATGAGTATCTGTTCTACAATTTACCAAAATCAACAGATTATCTAGTTCAAGCCTCTACGCCTTCCATTTTACCTGTAAATCCTGTAACAGGTAATAATACTAACTCAGAATAAAATGGCCAGTAGATTTCATGGTAAATATGTTTTCACAGATTTAAAAAAAAAAAAAAAAAAAAAAGCCCAGGACAACTTAATCCCATGCCTTATAAGGATTTCTGGCACTATCTTTATAAGCTAAAATGGACTAAAAGTATGACCTACTGAGAGCTGCTCTATAAATGTTTACTGAGATGAAGGAAGAAGCTTCATTCCACAGAACACCTAAGCATTCACCAACATGACAGGACATGGAGGGAATCAGAAGGTCAAGAAGACAATAAAAAACACTGTACATTTCCTCTCCCATACCCCCTCAAAAATTTATTGTATTCTTCTACATCTGTATCTCTCTTACAACCAGGTTTCTCAAAGATATTCTCTCCCCCGCACCCACCACTACTCACTGATACAAATCTCTCTTCAGAGATCTTACTTGCCCAGCACACCTTCTCCTTGACTGACAAAATATAAATGCACTGAGTTGACCAGCTTCTCAACTGGTCATTACAGTTTTCTAGCTCCAAAAAAACTTGGAATGATCAGGTCTAAACCCATGGCAGAGGAGCAGGCCAGCCCCAAAGGTAAAAAGTCACTGTAGAATGTGTGGCAGGCAGGCAAGACAGCTTCCATGGAGGGTTTCCTGGAAGACCTTCCCTGACGACGTCCCCACACCCCCCACAGCTCCCAGAAAACCTTGCTCTTCTGTCCTTCACCACACTGCTCTAATTTTCCATTTCCAAGTCTTTCCAGCCCATTCCTGTACCATTCAGTCACCCATATGTGTTCTCTAATTTTCCTGTAATAAACATGTACTGCCCTTAGAATAAGAGACAAGTTAGTTCTTTTTAAAAAGAACCAACAAATGATTCCCTAACACCTCCTTATAAATCTAATTCATCAAGAATCTGACACTTTGGGGCGCCTGGGTGGCTCAGTGGGTTAAGCCGCTGCCTTCGGCTCAGGTCATGATCTCAGGGTCCTGGGATCGAGCCCCGCATCGGGCTCTCTGCTCAGCAGGGAGCCTGCTTCCTCCTCTCTCTCTGCTTGCCTCTCTGCCTGCTTGTGATCTCTCTCTGTCAAATAAATGAATAAAATCTTTGAAAAAAAAAAAAAAGAATCTGACACTTTTAAGTGATTTTTAAATCTAAAAATAAATAAAACTTGGGTAGAGTTTACATTTACTTTTATAGTTCATTGTTCCCTTCCAGGGAAACTTCAAATGACCTTATGAGAAACGAAAAAAAAAAAAAAAAAAACCTGTTTCATTTTTCTAATCTGTCATGTGCTATATAGATCTCTGTATCTGACAAGTTTTTAAATCACAAAGCATACACTTACAGCCTTCTTATTAAGCACCATAAATAAAAAGAAAACCATTTGACTTGGCATGCAGAGTGACTGATTTCCTTCCCATCTCCTCATATTCCTTAAAGACACGGAAAGTATGAGGTGCATTTGTCTGCATTCACTCCCCCCAAGCCTTCTCCGACAGGATATCTCCATCCGCTGCTTGCTTTTTGTTCACTGCTAGTAACAGGAAAACTCGCTTTCCTGCTTTCTCAATACCAAATGGGTTAGTTCTGCGGGGGGGAACATCCCCTCAGTATCCACCCCAAGGCTACACAGAAGGCAAGAGAAACAAAAGCTGGTCCATTCTTTCCCCAAATATTCCATTGGCAGGCAGCCGAGGACCACTCCAGTTCAGTGGTTTAATATCCTGTCCCTTACAGCAGACGGAAAAGATAGGAAGAATTATAAAGTTGCCAGCCCAGGATCCCCAAAATCTGCTTTGCTGGTGTTAATATGTTCTGGGCATCCACCATGACACCACCTTTCACAGAAAGAGAAAACACTGCCACTGTCAGATAAGCCACCGCACTAGGCAAAGGCCTATGGAAAAGTATATGGTTTAGGATACAACGGGTCCAGAGAAAACTACCAACAGAAGGAATTATTCTTCATGTTAGAAGAATTTTAAAGGTTCCGCAACATCAGAGAAGAATCAACATTAAGGTTTGTGCAGTATGTCTATCTAGGCAGAGTCAAGGTAGGAGAGAATAGAGCAAAGGGTGAAAATCAAGCCTAGAGCACATCAAAGATGACATCGCCCTAATTATGTCCTATGAACCAAAGACGACACTACTGGTGATGGTCCAACAGCCCCTACTCATGCTGCAGGAAACCCCTGCCCAGCCTAGAAGGCCCAGCCATCAGGGCAACATGTACATTCCTACCAAACGCTGGGGCTGGACCTCACTAGAGTGTGGGCACCCATGCCCAAACACCACCCTCTACCCCGCAACTCCCCAAAGTCACAAGACTCTGTCTCACTCAGCCCCATTTTCTTCAGGTGCTAAGATGAGCACCCATCTGCTCCCAGCCTATGCACCCCTCGTTCCCGCTGCCCAAACCAAGCACTTCGAATAAAACATCCCCAACTACCATCTCCACAAACCTACAACAGACCTTCTCAAACTACTTGTGGTGAATGTTCGCTTTCTCCCCCAACCCATTTGGGACTAGTACTTCTGTAAAATACAAAATTATAAAAACAACTGTTAAATGAAATAAAAAAACAAAGACATGAAAATGTAAGTGCCAAATTTTTATTAGATTGAACAGACTTAAAGTCGGCCTATCAAATTATAAAAGGTTTCTAAACCCTTATTTTCATTTTCTGTATGTATATCTCCTTATAGGTCAGTTATAAACAGCTCACAGACAAACCCCTGTCTATGGATCTCACATCAAGTCACACCGCCTTACCATAAGAAACTGAGGTCCAACACCTTCACATCTTTCCTTCCTCCTATGCTTCTCTATTCTGAAGCCTCCCACTGAGACCTGAAGATCTTCTTCCATGGCGGGGGCGGGGGGGGGATACTCATTTACCCTGCTCCTTTTTCTTTTATCATATCGCTTCACCAACGGCCTTCCCCTTGACCCTCACAAATCTCTTGGTCAAGGCTAGAAATAAAGACCTGGGAATGAGTCACTGAAATACAGCAGATAAACTCTGTGGAAAGTGGACAGAAGAAAACATCAGCTACTCATTCTCCTAGGGGATGACTGCAGGGGAAAGCTGAATGGGAAAATGGTTAAAAGAGAGAAAAAAAACGGTTGTTATTATTGCCAGTCACCATATGATTAATAACCAGGTAACAATAACAGTATTTGGATATCAAAGGAAGATGGAATTTCAAAGAAGAGAGACCTAGGGTCATAGGAAGTAAAGAAATCCAAGAAGAGGAAAACTGAGAGCTCTTTTCCATCTATAATTTATCAATCCATGCAGTGACTTTGTATTTGGAAATGCTAGAGAAACTCACATCCAAAACTGAACTGGGGTCCTGTTTTACAAAAAAGTCATGTTTATTTTCTCTGACCTAAAACAACTATAGAAATGTGCACAAAAAGTTAATAAAATTAACTACCTATTTTGACTCAAAGTAATTGTTTATGAGTCTACCATTTTTAAAGGCTTCTTTAATTTTTCCCTTAAAAGGGGAGAGAGGGAAGGTCATTCCAGAAAACTGATACAAAGTCTGAATGTCAGACTTACAGACAGTGGCAGAGAAGACAGCTGGCCGGGGTCTCGCGGTTAAGCACGCACTGATCATGACTGAGTCTTTTAAAGAAGACTAGGTAGATAGATGGTTTTTAAAGCTGTCTGCTCTATCCTAAACACTCTCTAAAAAATGAAGGCCACTAACAGCTCACTGCTAATCCTTTTCTCTGGTGGTGGCTTATAATGGGAGAGGAGATTCTCATCTGTCTGCAATGGTTTATCTGAAAGCAGGAGACCAGATAAATTTACGCTCCCCTCAAGGCCTGTGAAACAGGGGTGTGTTCTCAGATTTCTGCATCACCACCTTCTTGGTCTCCCAAGGGCTGAAACCTAAGGCTATAGTTAATACCTTCAGCTTCACAATCTCACCAAGCCAGGGAATACGAAGCTCACTGTGGTGTGGTGCAAAAGATTACTGGTAAATATTTACTAAATAAATAAGTAACCTAATCTACTCAGGTTCAAATACCCATCCACTTTATCCTAAAATACTTTTTACATATCACCTCTTTATTTTATGCCCTCCTCATTACTTCTTGTCTAAATTATGGCAGAAGTCTCCTAAGTTGTATCTAAACCCCCAGTTCTCTGCACCCATCCATGTCCCAGCCCCACAAGGCTCCAACCACAGTCACCATATTCCTGTAGCAGAACTCTAATTTTGGCATCTTCTAGCTCTGAAAAAAGTCAACACTCCACAACCTGGCCCTTGCTCATCATCCCCAACCATCCCACATGACCCAAATCTGCGTACCCCTAACTGTCTACACTTCACCAGTTTTAACTATTCACTGCTCCCCAGGTACACCCCACAATTTCCTCTCCAGGGGCCTTCACTCATGCAGACCCCTCTAACTATAATAATTCAAGTCTACTTTCAGCTCAAAACACCATCTCCTTCATTATGCTTTTTCTGATTCCCTGGACTGTAAGTACTCTAACTCCTGAGGACTCTTTAAGGCTTTACTTATAACTCTCCAGTGATACAATCTTCTACTTCAATGTGCATAAAGCTTATTTTGCAATCTTCTCTCCCCTATCAGGCTGTCGACACCATAGGATACAACCTGATTTACTCATCCTGGTTTCCCAGAGCACCTAGCACAGTGTTCAGCACATATGGGGACTCAACAAACGATTTCAACTAATTTGGTGCATGTGTGAAATTAAAAATCTATTCAGATACACGTGGAAATACAGATGTGGAAGCATCTATAATATACATGTGCATGCATATTTACCTGTCAATCAAATACTTGCTCATTTCTTTTCCTGGGGATTATTAACATGATCCACACCTGTCCTTAATAGCAGGAAGCAAAAAAATCAATTTAAGATAAAATGAAACCAAAATCAAGCCTAAACCAAGGCATGCACCTTAATGTAAGAACTAATTTTAGTATTTTATGAACAGATACTTCTTTGCACTTGAAACAGGGACTAGTGCCATATCAGTTATGCTATCATTAGCCTAACTGCAATCAGCAGGATGTCACCTTGCTTCCGGAAACCCCCCCTGTTAAGCATTCAGTACCTTTTACAATCAGTAAAAACCCAGATAACAGTGCCATGCAAATCTGTGTTCCATGGAGCCTAAAGTCCCTGATGATTTTGCATAAAAAACTGAATTTTCTTTTCATGCACGCTTCCCACAATCAATTCAGATTATTTTTAATCTGGAGCTCCACAAAAATTGGTTTCATTTTCAGTTCTGAAGAAAGAAGGGGTTTTATAGTTCCTGCACCCTCAACTATATAGCTGAAAACAAAGTACAATAATATACTATCCTATTATCTAATGTGAGTTTGAAAGGCTAATATGATAGTGTTATTAAATCTCACGTTACTTGTTAGATCAGAACATAAACAAGACCCAAATCCCTGCATATCTGGGGTCTTTGCACCTAGGAGATACATTCTAGATGCCAAAAGAAATGAATCTCTTAAATGCCCTGTTTTCCCTAGTTGGTTTCAAAGTAAATCACAGGTATATAGCTAAAAATCTTAATTTTAGGGCTGTGCAAAATGTTAACAGCTACATTACCATAAAAACAAAAGGCCTTCCCTCCCAGCTCTGTAGCCTGTTCCTCTGAGCCCTGACCCACAATTCTCACTGTAGACTTATCATTGATATGAGTTTCCTCCGTCCCTCCTCAACAGTTTCATGAGAGAAACATTCTGTCCCCACGCCTGCCACGCACATGTGCAATAAGCTTCAAGTTTCCTGGGTCTCATGAAAGCACTGTAGTAGATGTGGAAGTCCGAGGTATGTTTCTATTTCCCACACAGCTGGCTTCAGTTTCAGCACCTTCCCATCATGATCTGCTCTGATCACAACCTTCCTTTTTCCTTTCAAGGCGCCAAAGAGCCAAGGGACTCCCAAAGGGGAACACCAGCCAAAAGGTGCCTGGTCTCATCTGCGGTCCTCTTTCCCTTTAGATTATACCCTCCTTGAAGACAAAGTCGATGTCTTTTCTTTTTTTGGTAAGGTTTTATTTATCTCTATGTCAGAGAGAGAGAGAGCTCAAGCAGGGGGAGAGGCAGAGGGAGAGAGAGAAAGAAGCAGACCCCTGCTGAGCAGAGAGCCTGATGCGGGGCTCCATCCCAGGACCCTGGGATCATGACCTGAGCTGAAGGCAGACACTTAACCCACTGAGCCCCCCAGGCGTCCCGAAGTCTGTGTTTTAATCAAAGGTTTATCCTTTAGCATGTACTGCATCAATGAACCGATAATAACTGGGGACCTACTGAACAGAAGCATAAGCTTTAAAAATGTGTAGTTTAACACTGCATTTTTGTCTGCTAATGTCATCATTACGAACTCAAAAAATGCCTTAAGATCTGCTAAGATCCTGAGTAAAAGATAAACAAGAGGACAGTGAATTCTCAGGAGGTTTTAGGGCAAGATCTCCTAGCCTGATAATGTGGAAGATCAGAGGGAAACCTGGCGCAAGAAAGACTGGGCTCCATCAGGCCCCTGCCCCTCCCTTCTCAAAGGTCGCTGCTGATGGAAATGAGCTCCACGGCTGCACCAGGCCAGGCTCCAAACCTAAGGATTTGGTCAGAAACCATCAGCTTAAATCCACTGTGGGCCCGTTAGAGCTACCCCTGCTGTACAGGTGACACGAGGCAGGCCCTAGGCCAGGACACAAAGGAGTAAGTGTCACAGGGAGAGGACTTAGTTCCCCAGACAAGAAGTATAACGCTCACAGGAACACACTGGGAAGTTACGGAGTAAGGCTGGCTTGGAGCTTCCTTCCAAGTGGAGGCTCTCCAAGACACCAAAACTCCGCATTGTAACGACAGAAGCCAAGCTTCTTTTTGACAATTTCTAACAAAAGCTATGGAAAAAGACATCTGTGATTCTCTCAAATTCTAGAGGCTATTCTGAAATTCCCTTCCTCAGAGGGAGCACCCCATAAGTCTACCAAAGGAGCCTTCCTCACCACCCAACTTGGGGGGTATCCAGAGCCCATAATCTTCATTCCTCCTCTCCAGCTTGGCAACTCCAGACCATGATACGTGATTTATAAAATAAGACTGTCCCCAGTTCCCAAAACCATCATCTGCTACTACTGGTCATCCCTCTTCTCCACACTACCTCTTACCCGTTATGGAAATCTCAATACCAATGTGTTTACTAAAATCAGCCTGATGTAGTAACTAACACTGTGTCACTAATCTTTGCCCCACTCAGTTTGAAGTGCTTTTAAGTTTTATGTTCCTTTAAATACTTGATACATTAATTGGTTTTTCACAAAATCACCTCCAAAGAAGCCAGTAAAACACGCACATCCTTCAGTTTAAAAAAAAAAAAAAATCATATAGCAGGAGTTTTAACTGATCTTCTCGGACAAAAAATAACATTCAGAAGTTTTTCTTGAAAGAATAAAGAAAATTAAAATGGCTAAATGAACATATTATAAGAAGAAAAAAAGTTAACCTAAAAGATTAAATATCCTGCAAATTCTATCTAGTGTAGTAGTTTATAAATGAGTCTAATATACTATAAATATTATGGCATCTCTGCTATCACCACAGGAACTCTGCTTTCTACTTAATAAAACAGCAATATATTAGAATGACAGAGTAAATAAATTCACTAAACAATTTTAGAAACGCACCTTTTTCCGTAATAATACAATGTGAACCAAACTGCCATTTATAGCTTAAATATTTATTTTAGCTAAGGCAATGCAGCCTGGAAGGTAAAATGACCTAGATTAACAGAGCTTATTCTACAGTAAAGAATTTTAGGTTAATAGGCCCAGGAAAGGTTTTTCTCAAGCCACATAATTATTTTAACCAAAATACACATAAAATCATGATTTTCATGATTTTTCCATCCCTTAAATAACATTATTTTACTAAGTTAATTCTTAATTCCTCAATAAGTTTCTACTGAGATCTTTTTTAGATTAATCTTATAATTCTTGCTTTTTAATTCCTTCTCTCTTTTCTCCTAACTCCTTAAACAGAAATGTAGAACTCCATTCTTGGCTTGTAGAAAAACGAATATCAATTCCTACCAACTGGTCTGGGACTGATGAAATATACAAGCAGGAGATCCATGGTGCAAATGGATGTATCATATTCTGATATTATCTGATTACCATGGTCTGTGAAGATACTCAATGAAATGTAAGTGTAAACAGAATAAACTCAATTACTTCCTGTGGTCAGTGGAAAGTACATTGGACCAGGAGTCCAGTAAACTCAATTTTTTTCTTGTCTATAATACTAACGAGCTGTATGATGACATACAAATAGCTTAACCATGGTAGATCTTAATCTTCTTCATCTATAAAATTAGGAAGCTGCTACCAGATAACCTCTCAGGATAACTTTCACCTCCCAAACAGTATGATTTCATTTCCATATCACAAACTTCTAGCAACCTAGAGAATTTATGGTACTTTCCATAAAGGAGATTAATCATTCAAGTTAACAAATTAAAAGTTTCCAAGAAACTAGCCAGGTACCTGGCTCGCTCAGTCAGTGGAACATGCCACCCATCATCCTGGGGTCATGAGTTCAAGACCCATGTTGGGCACAGAGAGTACTTAAAAAAAAAAAAAAAAAAATTAATTTTTTTTAAAGTTGCCAAGAAACTCAAATTTTAAAATTACACCATTTAGACAATTACTGCTATCCTTTCAGGAAAAACTGCTATATTAGCCAGATGACCCTGAGTGAGTCATTTGATTTTCCAGTCTTCAGTTTCCTCATCAAAAAAAAAATATATATATATATATTCCTGTCTGACTGGATTCTCCAAAGGCTCAAGCAAGGCAGTTTTTTGAAAGAATTTTATAAAGCTGTCAAATGCAAGTTTCACTATTTCACATGGGCCTCCTCCCTCTTCTATGAGCATTTAATGCAGGGATCTCACATCGACAATATTCCTGCTACCAAGATGCGCATGTATGCCTCACCAGGAGCACATTGCACGCTTGCAGAAGCACTAAGATACACAGGCACAATTTTCAGAGTCCTCATTTGAATGTCTTCTTTGCAGCACCAAAATTTTCTTCCTATATTCACTGTTTTCCTTTTTCTTGATTATTACTATCCACTTACAAAAATACAACAGTTAGGAAACAGAATATATAAAGAACAAATCATACACGCCTACCTTTTCATCTATTTCCTTCCAACACGTTTCTTACAGGCTATTTCTTCTACAGTTGTGATCATACACATTTCCATATTTTACTTTTCACCCAACTGTAATTTTTCCATGTTACAAATTCTCCCTCAGTGGCACTTTTTTAAGAGTTATTTGATATTCTTTTAGATTGCTCTCACAAATAACAAAAGCTTGTACTTACTGGGTTTTTACTACGTGCCAAGCCCTATTCTAAGTGCTTTATATGCATGTGCTCACTTAATCATCACAGAGCTACAAGATAAGTGCTATTATAATGTCCATTCTCAGGGTAAAAATTTCTCAGGGGAGTTCCAGACCAAGAACGTCCAGAACCCAAGTTCGTATCCATTATATCCCACCGCCATCCCTAGAAAGAACAATCCCCCTACCACCAGAAACTTGGTTATACCACCATCCTTTCTATGTTCTAGAATTCTGGAACTAAAGATTTGATATTTAACATATTTCTGAAACAAGAGAGAAGGACTTATTATAGCATCTGTAAGATCATAAAACTTTTTCATGAACAAAATATGGCTTATACTTTTTTCAAAAAGTGAGTAATTCTGTATATACTGTTTATAATCGCTTTTTTAACCTAACACAGTAAATATCTTTCCATAGAACATTACAATATCCACACAATAGAACATGTATTTTCTGTCAAGACAAAATGTATGGAGGGGCGACTGGGTAGCACAGTCAGTTAAGTGTCTGACTCTTGGCTTCAGCTTGGGTCACGATCTCGGGGTCCTCAGATGGGGCCCTGCATAGGGCTCCGTGCTCAGCAGGGAGATTGCGGGAGATTCTTTCCCTCTGGCCCTACCCCCGTCCCCGACTTCCTTTCTTTCTCTCTCTCAAATAAATAAATCTTTAAAAAAAAGACAAAATGTATGAAAATAGAGCATGTGAATCTCAAACTAAGAAAGAAAAGTTTCAGAATAAAGTTGAGAATAAAGAGGTCAATGGAGACCCTAAGCAGTTCATAGATATCTGCTTCTAGATTTACTCTCAGCAAATCCAGTTAACATCCAATAAATGTTAATCTATAATAAATAAATGGGCAAGTCTCCAAAATAAGCTCAGAACCCAGCCAGCGTCCTGAAGTAGACACACCCAAGTACTATCTTAATTTTATATATCCCTGCCAAATTCAAAAAAGGGGGCGGGGAGATTCAAACACACCATTTGGCATTACAGAGTTCTGATCAGATAGTAAGTCTCCTTGCTATCTATTCACTGATAAGGACTCTGGGAATCCTAGAAGGGAAAAAAAAAAGTGACAGAGATGTATAATAGAAACAACTTCAAAAAAAAGAAAAAGCAAAAGAAACAATTTCACCACCCACATACTTTTTTTTTTAAATAAGCAGTGGGGAACAGCACAGCAGACACAGGGAGAGGGAGAAGCAGACTCCTCGCTGAGCAGGGAGCCTGATGTGGGGCTCGATCCCAGGACCCTGGAATCCTGACCTGAGCTGAATGCAGACACTTAACCATCTGAGCCACCCAGGTGCCCCCACATACTTCTTGATGGTTTGCAAAACTCACAATTCAACTGAATGGTGTTTGGATTTTTGTTTTATTTCATTTTGTTTTCAGATGAGTTAGTTACCAAATACCTAACACAAGAACTAGACCAGTGTATTATTTTACACACTGAAGCTCTAGAGAGTTGATAAAAACAAATGGTCCTTAAAAAGGAAATGAATCTTACTTGCACCAAAATGCGTGGTTGCCTTCAAAAACTATGCAAAGATCATACAGATTTACTGACAACCTGACCAGCTTTTTCTAAACGAAAGCGAACACACGGCCAGCCCCGAGGTGATACACTCTTCCCTGCGGGAATATCACCAAATTACCAGGTGGCAATGAGAAATTAATGACAAAACGGAATTGAGGGTTAGGAAATCTAATCGGAGAGAGGGAGCTGGGCTAGAATGAAGTGAATAGAACCAGGTACAGGGAGAGAAATTCAGGGCAATGGGGAATCAAAAAAGGATAAACAACCGGAACTGTAAGACGCCACGTTCAGTAGTCATTCATTCACCCATAAACCATTCCCCAGGCCCCGCTATATGCCAGGCACTGGAGAAACGGCAGGGAACAAACAGTTCAGTGAGGGAAATAGACATTAAACAAAGATACACACAAATAAAGATATAAACTGTGCTAAGCATAACAGAGGAAGAGAACAGGCAGGGCCTGTTTCAGTTTGGGTGGATAGGTAAGGCCTCTGTGAGGCAAGGGCATGTAAATACAGTTCCAAAGACCTAGGGGAGTGGCCTGGCAGATGAGGAAGGAGGCAAGAGGTGATTATTATCCCAGGCAAAGGTAAGAGCTTCTGCCAAGGTCCTGGGGTACGAGACAGCCTGGCATCCAGAGACCATTAAAGCCAGACCAGGGAGCAACAGCCAAGAAGTGTGTGACAAGGAGAGTCCTTTACAGGCCAAGGGAAGAAGTTCCTATTACAAGGGCAGTGGGAAGCAATGGTGGGTTAAGTTTTCAGAATTAAAGCCTTAAGGATAGGCTTTGACTCTATTAAAGAAAGGCAGCAAAGAACCGAAGACAGGAGGGACTGATAAGGACAGGAGACAGAGGGAAAGGGATAAGAGGTTTGTAGTCATGAGCGCGGTCGAGGCTCACCAAAGATTTTAGCTTCCTTGCAGACAACACAGATAAGCCTGTACTTCTCTGCCCTTGGAGCTAGGTGTGCCTTTTGTCAATGGAACCGAAGCAAAAGTGACTGTGTGGAAGCCTAAGTCTCCACACTGTTGCCCTCCACAAGGACACACCACAATTAAGATGGTGGCTGTCCCATCAACCCAGGTGCTAGGATGTGAAATAACATGTCCCGGCCATCCTTGACAGAGAGGTAGCGCTGGAAGGACATAAACCTTTCTGAGCCTCGAGGTTCTGGGAGTCATCAGCCCACAATGACTGAAGCAGAAACAGAGCATAGGGGATGCAGTGATGACGGAATGAGGAAGGCAAAAGAAAACCAGAAGAGAGGAAGGAGGAACGAGCGATTTCAAAGACAGTGGCCATGACAGTGATGCCTATTGGTAAAGAAAAGAACACAAAAAGGATGGGTTTGGGATGAAAAGTGGCAATTTAAGTTTCATAGATGTTGAACGTAAGGGACTGACAGGACAGCCAAGTGCACATGTGAGGCAAGTTAGTGGACAAGCAAGTCTAGGCTAGGGAAACTGAGGTAAAGATTCAGAAATCACAGAGAAGGTGTGGCACTCCTTTTTGGTGAAGGGGGGAGATTAAATTCCACGAGCCAGTGGTGGAGAAGGGACCCTTCAGGAATGCCCCTGGGTGGTGAGGGCAGCAAGGGGACAGAGGACTGGAGCAGCTGGACGGCCTAAAATGCTACAGACCAACAAGCTGACAGGGTGAGGACTGACAGGACACCCCTGACCAAGGACAGAAGTCGGGCTGCAAGAGCACAATCCAAGGTCACACAGCAGTTACTAGCAAAGAGGTACCAGAACCCAAACAGCCAGGCCCAGGCCCCTGAACTTAACCACAAGCCCCCTGCCTTCCAGAAAAGCAATGGAAGAATTTTCTCATCATTACTCTTCGAAAACAAAACATAATGGCATCATAAATACTCCCCATTCCACAATTTATTTAGACTACTATCAAGACCTTTGGATAGTTTGCAGTTGGTCAGTATTTTACATTTTCTGCCCTGAACAGTCAGCAGTATGACTTCAGAAACTGAACTTCATGCACATTTCAGATTAATCCTCAGGAGAAATTCCCACAGAGAAAGTCCCACAAGCACTGGACCAAAGAATGGGAGCATGTTAAAGTTTCTAATATGTAGCCCAACTGCAAAAAGATTATACCATTCATCATGTCATAAAATCCAGGAGACACAATTCTCATGAAATGCCATGCAAATGGGAGTCCCTGGAGTTGTGGATGTGGGCAGTCCTGCAAACAGGAGTGCCCGGTTCACTCATCCTTGAAAGACCCTTTCTACCTTTGCAAATTTACCAGGCAAAGATGGCAGCTTGTTTTAATTAATGTTTCTCTACTTTTTAACAAGGTTGAACATTCTGGTCTGCTGTCTATTGGCTAATTATACTCCTTTCTTTGAGAAATTGCCTATTAACGTCCTTTCCCATTATTCTACGGGAGTGTTTTTCTTTTTGTAATTGATTTGTAAGAACTCTCAATAGATTTTTAAAAAATATTGTGACTGAGATATGGATATAGACAAATAGAGTGCTTAGTGTTTCTAAATTTGTTGACTTTCAAATTTATGGTACTACTTGTTACACATAAACAGAGGTTTGAGGGTTTACATGGGAAGGCAATCGGCAGAACGGTGAGGAACATGTGGTCCGAGACCGAGACCCTCCATTTACAGCTGTATCACCTTGTGATGACTTACTGTCCCATGCGTGAAGCCCTAAAACAGGTCCTAGGATACAGTAAGTGCTCAATGAATCCTGGATCCAGATATACTGAGTCAAGATAACCAATCTTTTCCTTTATTAACATAATCAAGACCTGAAATTTGTTAAAAACTACTAAGTGATTTAAATACATGACCCTATTTAATCTTTATTTTAAAAACTCTAAGATAATAATGTTTAATAATCCCAACTCTCAGATGAGCAAACTGAGGCTTCAGTGAAGTAACCTGCTCCTAGGCCTCAGCTCACCAGCGGCAAAGCCATAGCTTGCTTCCTAAGCCCCAGACCAAACTGGTTTCTCCCTTTACTTTAACACTTTAAAAATCCCACTCCACCCTTACGTGATTATTCATCCCCGCTTCTTTTATTTATTTCACATGTAACTCTTACATTTAGTTATAATTTATTTTAGTATAAAAGCTGGGTTTTAGCATAAACACTGGTTTTTTGCAGCAGCATTTCCTGAATGGTGTGCACCCACCATGTATGACTACTCCTCCCATGATACCCTAAATGTTTACACACTGAGGCCTATTTCAGGGTTTTCTTTTCATGCCAGAGACCTTTCTCTCCCTGTCACTGGGCCTACATGACACAAACTCATTACATTATTTACCCCCAAGATATACTTAGGAGAAGATGTCTCTAAGAAGTATATATTCACAGACTGCTATGAACCTCTTTCCTAAAATAGGTCTCAAAGAGACAAGGAAGGGGCGCCTGGGTGGCTCCGTAGGTTAAGCATCTGACTCTCGAATTTGGCTCAGGTCATAATCTCAAGGTCATGGGACTAAACCCCGTGTCAGGCTCTACACTAAGTGTGGAGCCTTCTTAAGATTCTCTCCCTCTGTCCCTCCTCCCTCTTTCTCTCGCCCTCTCAAAAAAAATTTTAAAAGAGAAGAAAAAGAATTATTTTGTGGTGTCCTCGCAGCCACTCACTGAAACTGTTCCCCAAGTTAGGAAATGTACCTCTCAAAATGTCTTTCCCTGCCTCCTAAAACTTATCCCTCATTGCCCAAGCTGCTCTGTTCCTTCTTGGCTTACCCGGGCATTCTAAGCATTAGTTCAACCTCTTATTCTTTTCTGGAACAAAAAAGTCCCCCTTATCTCCACATCTTCCAGGTCCAATTCAGTTCTTCAGAACACTTTCCCACGGACACTAGTTCTCTGTCATCTCCTCTTCCTCTATTCACGGGGCCAGCCATTTGACCCTCTAAATGTGCTCTTTATACTGTGACCCAACTTTTTGTAAACTACAGACCTGTCCACCTGTTTAGATCATAAACCCTCAAGGCGAGGAAGGACTTTCCTCATCCTCAGCACCCAGCAAAGAGTCCTAGCACAGAGAAGGCCCTCAATCCACAGGATTTCACAATTCCTTCCCTCCCTTTTCAAATTCAAGACATTACTAATGCCCTCCCATCTCCTAATATTCAAATGGACCAGAAACCGAAGAAACAGAACCTGTTGTTGATTATCTACTTGGAGATGGGCCTCCACCCGGCTTCCTGTGTTTTGGGACATTTCTGTTTGTTCGGACTCCACCAGAGGGTGGAGAAAGACAGTGAGGTGATGCTCGGGCCAGTTCAGTTGTCGATTTACTAACATATCTGATTTTAAAATTACAGCCAAAATGAGGTTGTACCTTCCTGAGGATTTCAAAGACCACCACCACTTAGGTCTCAGATAACACTGGAACCTTGAACCGACTGACCTAGGAGGGTGACGAAGGCCCCAAGCACGTAGTCCAGGAGAATATCATCCCACACCTTCTGTCCCTTCCCCTCCAGTAACACAAAAGGAAACTGAGTGACCCAACTTGGTTTCGTTTCATTTCACACCACTGGATCTCCAAGGAGCATGGAAGGAGAGTTAGAAGCTGAACATACTAAGATCAGCAAGGAAGTCGGAAGCCAGGTGATTTAGGCATCAACATCCAAGTGCATATGGCTGGTAAACCCATGCAAAGGCCTGTGTTATAATATTCACACAAATTTTTTAGAGAAAGGATATTTTTAAGCCTTGGGTGACATACTGTTAGATCTAGGCCATTATGATGCTATCTTTAATGAATCTGAAAGACCCAAGGTAAAATGCTTTGGGAGCTCCAAAAGCAATCACAATTCAACCCTGCTCGGGGAAGTTTTTCTTCTGAGCTTGCGTATTATTTTGAATGTGCTGCCCTCCTGACTATTCTAAATGATGGAAAGCTAATTCTGGAATTGTGGGGATACTTCTTTCATTACCCAAAATCATAAATTACTAGGGCACCTGGGTGGCTCAGTGGGTTAAGCCTCTGCCTTCAGCTCGGGTCATGATCTCAGGGTCCTGGGATCGAGCCCCACATCAGGCAATCTGCTCAGTGGGGAGCCTGCTCCCCCCTCTCTCTGCCTGCCTCTCTGCCTTGTGATCTCCGTCAAATAAATAAATAAAATCTAAAAAAAAAAATTCATAAATTACTTTTCCTACAGTCAAGAACACTAGTAGCAGTACCTTTACTTCTCATAAAAGCATCTTAGAATTCAAGCATGCTGATAAGGAAAGGGACTCTAGGAACAATCTAGTATAGCCCCTCATTTAATATAATAGAGCCTGGAGCACCAGAATGGCTCAGTTGGTTAAGCATCTGACTCTTGACTTTGGCTCAGGTCATGATCTCAGGGTCGTGAGATCAAGACCCATTTAGGCTCCTCCGTGCTCAGCGGGAAATCTGCCTCTCTCTCTCTTTCCCTCTGCCCTCCCCCTGCTCACACACTCTCTAAAATAAATAAATAAATCTTTAAAATATATAGAACTTTGAAGCTCAGAGAAGTTAAGCGACAGCCCAGTATAACTTAAGTAGCTGGCAGAATATGTGCCAGGCACTGTCAAAGAGCTTTATCTGTATTACTCATTTAATCTTCCCAACTAATCCTAAAAAAAATAAGTACAGAATTATCTCCACTCCACAGATGAGGAAACTGAGGCACAGCAAGGATAAGCTATGTGCCTAAGACTGCCCATGGGACTCCAGAGCCCATGGTCTAAACTACTAAACCTCTAGGATTAAAATCCAGGACTCCTGACCCCAGAGAGTGTCCTCTCTATAACAAATAATTCTAAGCCTCACCAAAGGGCGAACCACATTCAAAAGGGTCGGCAAACCTTGTTTAAATTCTGATTAGAACAAACTACCTATCAAAGATTTTTTTAAGCAATCTGGGAAACCTGAAGAGTATATCAACAGATTATTTATTAATTTTATCATAATGGCATTATATTTCTGTACAAAATATCCCTATTTTTAACAACACATACTAGGTATATGGGGTAAAAGAACCAAAGGCCTGGAATTCCCAATGTCCCACGTACACACACACACACACACACAGACACACAGGACACTTAAAACAAAGTTGGGTAAAATTTCGATAATTACTGAATCTGTGTGATGGATTATAAGGGTTCATTATACTATTCTCTCCATTTTTTTTTGTATGTTTACTTTCGAGCTCTTCAAATTAGTACAAAATCATTTTTTTTTTTTAAGATTTTATTTATTTGTCAGAGAGAGAGAGGGAGAGAGAATGAGCACAGGCAGACAGAATGGCAGGCAGAGGCAGAGGGAGAAGCAGGCTCCCCGCCGAGCAAGGAGCCCGAGGTGGGACTCGATCCCAGGACGCTGGAATCATGACCTGAGCCGAAGGCAGCTGCTTAACCAACTGAGCCACCCAGGCGTCCCAGTACAAAATCATTTTTAAAGTCCCACAAACCTGAGCCTATGAAAAATGAAGCTATCAAACAATAAAATATTTATGAGCACATCTCACTTTTAAAGTTTAAGTGGTACCCTTTATTACCCACTGAACTATTTAATTTTGTTGTTTCTGATCTCACTACCAGCCACTCACCAAAGCTAGAAGCATGTCAAGAGCCCGTTAAATTCATACCCTATTCATTTTTCATTTTAGTCCACCTGCAAAATTGCTTTATTGGTCAGCTAGTTAAGAATATTTATTGAGTTTTTACTATAACGTAGGCATTGTATTAGCATTGACCCCAGTCGTCCAAGACAGAGCAGAGCAATACTTCCATCCAAACATGGAAGAACAGACCATGGAATTCCAAACCCTGGCTGGGTTGCTGTTCGGCCTCCGGCAAGGATCAGGGGGACCTCCTTATATCCTCCTAGATTAAAGCCAAACCAGAACTTCTGTGGCAGGTGCACCTGCTGTGGCTTCCTGACGGACACTGGGAAGCAGCAAGAAGAAGCAGGTGGTGGCAGAGTACCTGTCTGACGGGTAATTTTTAGTATCTGTAGGCTATCTCAAATTCCTCCTTCTGCAATGCAGAACCATTGCCACGCACATCCCACTCTGCCAAGGAGCCCCTCAAATGCCCCAGGGATCACACCTGCTTTCCTACAATTTTTTTTTTGTTGTTTCATCACCAGTTTCATCAGAGAAGTGACCACTGACAGACAACACTAAGAGCTGAGACACCAGCCAGGCATCTGACTGTTCATGGGGAAGGTGTCTAAGAAAAACAGATGTGCTATTAAGGTGTCATAAGGTAACACAGAAGTGTGTCATACATGGGAATGGACATTACCAGGTCACTATCAGTAGGCCGCCTCCAGTAGGAAGGGCAGGTACTCAAGGAATGCTGCACGTCTACAGCTGTTGCAGTGTGTGCCTATTTTGGAACTTCCGTGCCCAGCCTAATGGTTATTAAACCAGTACCTCCTCTTGAGGTCAGGCCTGCCAGAACTTTGGAAATCATGGCATAGTCATGTCTTTCTTACTCTTCTTTTGCCTCAAATCCCTGATGAAGACATTAGCCCCCCGGTGAAAAGAACCGAATTTCAGGTAACAACAGAAAAGACATCACAGATGTTGCAGGCCTTATCCTGAACATACACCCAATGGCAAAAGTCAAGAAGATGCAGGGAGTCCTCCCTGGACCAAAGGAAGAGAAGTCAGTTTGAGTTTTGGAGGAGAAGCCAGGTTCTGGTCTATTCCCAACTCTGCTCTACTCTTTCCATCAACTGATCAAGTTCAATAGAAAAGAAAAAATAAAATCCCTGTTTATTACTGGCAGACTGGAGTTTAAGGAATCTGGGGTGAGTTGGCAGAGCTATCAATTGAGAGAAAAATCAAACTAAGCAAGCTGGATATGGAAACCAGCAAAGCCTCATCTCCAATCTCCACAAACATCATTCATGTCATCCTGTGTCTGCTCAGGAAGGGCATCTATCTGCCACCAGAATGATGCCTTGGCTCCTGTGTTAAGGGCCCCTGCACTCAACAGGACAATATCTCACACACAGCACCCCAAAGCACAGAGAATCACTTCCAAGGCCCATCTTCTTGCATCATTCCAACAAACACCACAAATCTCCCACCCACAGACAAGCCCCTTTCCAGAAAACAAATACCAACAACAATGCAAGGAGCAACTAAAAATTTCCAGCTGCCCCAGAGAACATGCTGCCGTCAGAAGTCGCTCCTCTCCTGCACCTTCCAAGTGATCTGGGTGTACTGTGTTTCCAAGTATAGCAGGGCCAGCCCTGGCTACAGAAAAGTCGATTTAAAACTTCATCTTCCTACACCCAGGGGCCCATTCTTTAAAGATGTTCTGTTACGACCAGGTTACTCTTGGGGCTGTTTGTTTCACTTGCTTCAAATCCCCAAACTTTTTGGTAATCTGCACCAACGCTGAAATTACCAAGGGTTTCTATCACGCCCCCTAACCCTTGTAAGAGGAGGCCAAACCTCAGGAAGCCGGTTTAAGGGGAGGGGGCAGAACCGCTTCCCTTCTGGAGCTCAGCCCACCCTAAGGGTGCGCAGGGCCACCTCTCACCCGGGTTACCGACTGGAAAAAGAAGCCCTCACCTCCACTCCCCTGCAGCCCTCAAGACCACAGGTGCCAAGACCCTCCAGAATACCGGAAGAGCCGGGGACTGCGGGAGGAATGGGGGCAAGGAAGTATAAAGCCCCAATTAGCAGAGGAAGGTAAACTTGCGGGGGGGGGGGCGGAGGGCGGAGTTGAGGGAGATGACCCCCTCACTTCCAGGAAATTTCCCAGGAGGGAAGGGGCAACAGTGGGGAGAAGACCCCAGACTCGGGGTGGGGATATGGAAGTTGCTGCCCTCCAGGATCTTCCCCTCGCTCCTGTCCAGCATCCACCACCTCTTAATCCTGCAGACCCAGCAGAGCCGTGCAGCTCGGCCTGGGCCCGACCGACTTAGAGGAGCGTGGAGGAGGTGGCCGCCCGCCCGCCTCCCACCGTCCGTGGTCCCACACTCACCAGAAGCACCGAGCCACGCACCACCTCCGACACGCTCTGCCGCAGCTCGGCCGCCGTGCCGGGCTTACTCAGCGCCCGGGTGAACTTCCGAGTCTCCGCCGAGGCAGGGAGCAGCGGCGGCTGCGACATCCTCGCCGTCACGGCCGCCGCTGCGCCAGCTCCCGCGGTCCGGCCCGGCCGCGCCGCCGCCAGGTGCGCCCTGAGCGCCCGGCCTGGCCCGCCCGCAGCTCCCGGCGCCGCCGCCCGCCCGCTCCCCCTGCCCCTCGCCGCGCGTCCTGGCGGCGCAACCCGAGTCGCGCCCTCCGCACCGTGTCACGCCCCGAGGCGCCCCCGGAGACGTCCGCGGTCCCCCGCACTCAGAGTAGCGCCCGGGCTCGCGAGGGGCGACCGTGAGTGTGGCGGTGGCGGCACCCCCATGCCACCGGTCTCCCTCGGCGGCCGCTCGCCGGGCCGCCTCCTCGGGGCGGGGTGTCCGGCGCGGGGCGGGGCGGGGCGGGGCGGGAGGAGGAGGAGGGGCGGCGCGGCGGGACGGAAGGCCCGGCAGGTCTGCCCCGCGGGCGCTGCTCGGCGCGGGAGCGAGGTGGCGGGACGCGGGCTACCGGACGGGTGGGGCGCCCCCCTCCGACCCCTCTGCTTCCTGGGCCGCTAGTCCGAAGACCCGAGGTGAAGGCCGCGCACGCCGCTGACAGGGCGCACGGTCTGGCGCTGGAGCGGGACCAAGTCCCCGGAACCGGCGCCTGTATAGTGGGACCCCACGCTCCGCGGCAGGGAGCGGGCTCGGTGGCACCACGCCCCCCGTGCGGCCGGGGCTCTGGGGTTTCGGGAAGGTGGACTTGATGCGGCACGGAGGGAGCACGGAGCCGGATGGAGCGCCCTGTCCGGGACCCGGCGGGGAGCGCCACAAGCTCTCGCAGCGGCGCTTCTCGGCCTAAAAGCCCTCAGCGGCGTAGCGCGAATGGCGGGGAGCCTCCGGATCGCCCCCGGGCGAGGAGCGGCGCGGGCCGGGACAGTCGCTGCGAGTCACGCAGACCCCCGGCCCCCAACGACGACCTGCTGCGTCACCTTGGGCGGGATCGAAACTTCTGAGCCTCGCCTATTTCTACTATAAACTGAGGAAAAATAATAACCTGCGCGAGGCTGAAGCGACACCTCATGCCTTCCTGCCGCCGGTCCGCGGCCGGGCAGGACCGCAAGGCTCGGAGCCCGGGAAACCCAGAAGCGCCGGCCTGCGAGCCCAACGCAACCCAGGAGCTGGCGGCTGCTAGCGACAGCCACCCATCTCGGGAACTTCCTCACACAGGCTTTGCCGCTTTCCCATCCCTACGGGGTCCCACCACCCTGTCCCCTGTTCCCCTCTTTTCTGAGGAAACCCTGAGCAGCCTAAGTCTGACCCGGGCGGGGAGAGGGCGTACGGGGGGGGGGGGGGGAGGAATTTGAGCTGGGCTGCGAGCGCATGCTCAGTCGTCTGGGTTTGGGCGGGTTCCCGGGGCGGGGATAGGCGACTCCGCGGATTGGCCGATCTGTGCAGGCCACGCCTACTGCCTGCTGATGGACAGCTCCTCACCTGCCAGGTCGGATTCCGCAGCTCGCGGTGGTATCTTGAAGCAGGCCTTCGGGGGGATCGCCGCCACCGCTCCAGCCCAAGTTCCCTGAGGCGTCGAAGCCTTTTTCCCCCCGCAAGGAAGGAGGACGCCCATTTCTGGCCACCCCACCAGAAAGCCAAACACTGGCCTAGCTCGGAATCTTAAAGGGGTAGGGGAAACCCAGTCTTCATGTAGGAAGCAGAACACCGCGGTTCAGGCCTTCACGGGCAGGTCTGGTGCATAATACAACTGGAGGTTAGGCATGCAGTTAGCGCTCAATAGAAGCTCGCTGGATTGGATTGTTTCCTTAGTAGGTTGGAATGCAGGATGTGGCTCTGAGTGAGCCTGACGGGCTGGATGATACACGAAACAAGTAATGAATGATAATAAAAACAATTCACACTAACCCATTTCCTCCTCAGCGATTTAAGGGAATAGCCTAGACATTTCCCAGCCCTCTCGTGTTCCTAGCGTAGAACCGGATGACCCCCACACGGTGAGGCGGGTGCAGGCCCCTATCTCCCTGCCCTTCGGGGGTGCTTGCGCTGTTTTGTGTGACCAGGCACGTTCCGCATTTACACCTCTGGGCCGCCCAGGGGTACGTCAGCTCCCTTCTTAGCTAAACTATTAGATCCTGGTCTGAGAATCCTAAATTAAGATTTCCCTTCGGGCTTCAACTCCTGAAGTAGTCCCAGGCAGCATAAACCTTTACCCCACTGTGTTACCTTGGCTCTCTAAAGCGTATATACTAACATATAAGGCAAACCGATCATGAATTTTTTTTTTAATTAAAAACAATAGCAAAAGCATACCGGTTGTGAGGTTTTCTTTTTTTCTTCCTTTCCCTTTTTGTTTTAAGAAACATGTAAGTTAAAGAAAAGAGAGAGCACGTATGTCCGGAAAGTGAAAGGTTTCCCCAAACCTTCTCCTAATTTCACCCATGTCTCTACCAATTCTAAATTCCATGCTTGCTTACTAACTGGTTAGCTTCTAGATTGGGCAGATTTTCATTTAGGAAGCAGAGTGTAAGGTGCTGGCAGTAGTTACTGACAGTGCCTTTTTTATTTTTATTTTTTAACTTTATTTCTTTGAGAGAGAGAGAGAGAGAGCACAAACATGGGGGAGCAGCAGAGGGAGGAGAAGCAGGGTCCCCACTGAGCAGGGAGCTGGACATGGGGCTTGATCCCCGGGATCATGACCTGAGCTGAAGGCAGATGCTTAACTGACTGAGCCACCCAGGTGCCCCAATGTCTAATCAAGTACAAGTTCTTTTTCTTTTTTTTTAGGATTTTATTTTTAAGTAATCTGTATACCCAACATGGGGCTCGAAACTACAACCCTGAGATTGAGAGTCACATGCTCAGGGTGCCTGGATGGCTCAGTCAGTTAAGTGTCTGCCTTCTGTTCAGGTCACCTGGGATCAGCCCTGCCTGGGGCTCTCTGCTAAGAAGGGAGCCTGCTTCTCCCTCTCCCAGTCCCTCTCCCTCTGTCACTTGTGATCTCTTGCTTTCTCACTTGCACATTCGCTCTCAAATGAATAAGTAAAATCTTTTAAAAAAGAAAAAAAAAAAAAGGCAAGCAGTCACATGCTCTACTGACAGAGCCAGCCAGGTGCCCCTCAAACGCAAGTTCTTGCAGTCAAAGGAGGAGGCGTGGACTATGTGAACTAAGCCCAGGAATGCGGCTTTTCCCAGCAACCCAAAGGTGAGCCTTTTATTTTCCCCCGGTGAAGTGTGTTGTTAATAAACGGGACATTTCTCATGTTTAAGTTTGAGCAGAAACTTGTTCCTTACTGTTCTGGGTTGAATTGCATCTCCTAAAAAGACATATGGAATCCTAACCCTGCTACCTGTGATGTGGTCTCAATTTGCAAATAGGGTCTTTGCGCATGTCATCAAGTTAAAATGAGGTCATACTGGGGGCGCCTAGCTGGCTTGGTCAGTGGCACACATGATTCCTGACCTCAGGGTTGTGAGTTTAAGCCCCCCGCTGGGTATAGAGATTACTAAAAAAAAAAAAAAAAAATTGAATAAATAACTAAAATGAGGTCATACTAGACCAAAGTGACTGATGTCCTTCTGAGGAGAGACACAGACACACAAGGAGAAAGCTCTGTGACAACAGAGGCAGAGATTGGAATGATGCGTCTACAAGCCAAGGAATGCCAAGGATTGTTGGCAACCACCAGAAGCTGGAGGGGACAAAGAAGGATTCTTTTCTTGAGCCTTTGGACAGAGCACGGTCCTGCTGACACCTTGATTTTAGAGTTCTAGCCTCCAGGTCTAGAGAATACATTCTGTTGTTCTAAGCTACCCAGTTTGTGGTTCTTTATTACGGCCATCCTTGGATATAAATACACTGACCAAAAAATAAATAAATAAATAAATAAATACACTTACCAAGGCTCCTTTTTTTTAAATCCCCACCAGAGCAGACCTAGAATTGTTTAAGTTTTTACTACTGCATTAACTCTCATGAGAGAGGAGTCACCCCTTATAGAAGGGTGAGTGCCTCCTCCAGGCCAGGGCACTGCGTGGAATGGAGACGCCTGGTATTGGTTTCGTGGAAGAGACATCCATCTATTTTAGCTTCAGGAAGTGACCCATGTTTGTTGTTCTGAAGCCATAGGAAGAAAGGTTTCCTTTCTGTTGAGGATGATACTAGGAGGTAGTAGGAATGAAATGTAATTGCAGCCGGTTTGGAAAATTTGCATCTGAATAACTACCACACCCAAATCCTTATAATTCAAGCATTTTCCGTGTTTTGATCATAACCTCTTACTGCATCATTCCCTTGTTAGGTTTGCTTTTAGGATTTCTAGGTACCTTAATGATCCATAATTAGTTCAAACTCTTTTCCTGCTTACATCTTGAAGAAGCATGTCCGTTTTGGATATAGATAAAAAGCAACTGTAAAGACTAGGGAGTCCTATGGATTGTAGCACCTAGAGCATCATTTTTTATTTTATCCTTGCATCGATTGAGTTTTTTAAAATAAGTATCTATTATTGTTGTACTTTTTTCCGTACAAAAGTCGAGTCCTTTATTTTACAAAAAATATGTTGGCCTCTGTTGTATACAAGGCACTACTTGAGATCAATATTTATAATAATAAAATTCTGAAGCTTCTTACAATCTGATGGAGAACAGACTGAGGTTTTTTTATTGCGGCAGAATGTACATAATGTACCCTTAGAAGAATATCATTCAACATCCTTTCACATATGGAGTTATTATGACCATATCCAGTTGTCTCCTATATTTCTCATAATCATTAGTATTTATAATTCAACTGTTTTAGACTATAGCATGGAACATTGTTTCATGTTTGAACTACTCTTTTTATAGTAAATAGTTGCTTTGCTACAAAATTAATAATAAAGTAAGAGGGGGCTATTAAATTAGCTAGAAAAAAGGAAAAAACCCCTGTTTTTAAGACGGAATTTGTCACCAGCCAGATTCATTCTATTTACCTTTCTTTAAAGGACAGCATCAAGGGGCGCCTGGGTGGCTCGGTCAGTTAAGCGTCTGTCTTGTGACTTCCACTCAGGTCGTGATCTCATGGATTACGATCTCCTGGGTCATGATCTCATGGGTCATGCTCTCATGGGTGGTAAGATGGGGATCTGGGCGGAACCCTGCACCAGCCCCTTCCTCGGGCCCCATCTCAGGCTTCACACACAACTGACAGTCTGAGTTTCACCTCCTCCCTCTCCCCTCACTCATGCATGTGTATCTGCGTATGTGTGTGCATGTGTGTGTGTGTTCTCTCTCTAAAATAAATAAATCTTTAAAAATAAAATGAAAGACAGCATCAATAGTTTCCTATTATTTATCTAGGACAACGAATCCATATTGCATTTTTTTTTAAAAGTCTGTAGGAATTGTTTCAAGAGATATTATCTGACTTCCTTCTAAATCCCTAAAATACTCTATAGCACTCTTTACAGAATAGTGTATCAAACTATGTGTTTTCCTAAGTTTAACCATCTATTACCCTGATATCGTGAGAAAAGTCCCACATCCTGCCCTCAACCTTCACAATAAACAATCAGAAATGAATCCAGTCTGAGTTCAGGGCTCTTGGGGGTTATCCTGGTGACCCCAGGGAAGCAGAGACCTTGTTGTGGAGTGCTTAGAGTTTCCTCTTCTTTCCTGACGAAAAAATGGTTCTGGCCTCGGGTAGGCAAATGAACTCAGAAGAAGTCAGAGTTCATTATCAGCTCCTCCAAATTTACTGTACCTCGTGTTTCTGGGGGTGGTGGATAGTAAAGAAGAATTCCACTGGAGTGAACTTATCTGATTTCTGAAACTCTGGGGCTGGTCTGACTGGCGAGGAAGCCTTGCCGTGCTGGGGGACCTGGATGTGGGCCCTGGTCTGTGTTCATTATTCCAGGGTGGGAGCCCTTCACAGACTACAAGCACGACTACATATCAAAGCTGCAGCTTTTTGCCGGAGTTCATTGAAACATGGGGCTTCCTAGCTCTTCAAAGACAATCAGGAGTGTGGGCTTGGGTTAGTTTTGTCCACAAGTGCAAACTGTGAAAACACTACAGACAATGGAAGAAAGAAAGTGTGGAAAGAAATTTCCATATATCAAATGAGAAAATATGAATATTTTACATAAAGGATGGGAAAAAGAACCTTGCAGAGAACAGTCTGACTGCTAGAGTTGTATTTGTCAAACTGCCCAGACTGTGTCCATTTGCAACCAAATATTTGTATAGAGCTGGTTGCTAGAGTGACCTCAGTAACCATGCGAAGTACAGGGGTGTTACCTTGAAAGAAAATATGACCAAATATTTTTATCTTACCGCTTGTATTTTTCTAAGATTTATTTTAGTTTATTTTTAAATATTTATTTATTTTAGGGAGAGAGTGAGCACAAGCAGGAGGGGCACAGGGAGAAGGAGAGAGAATCTGAAGCAGACTCCACACTGAGCTTGGAGCCCAATGCAGGGCTCCATCTGATGACCCTGAGATCATGACCTGAGCCAAAACCAAGAGTCTGATGTTTAACTGACTGCACCACCTAGGTGCCCCTAAGATTTTATATTTAAGTCATCTCTACACCCAACATGGGGCTCAAAATTACAACCCCGAGATCAAGAGTCACATGCTCTATGGACGGAGCCAGCCAGGCGCCCCACCGGTTGTATTTTGTAATGTTTAAAACACATTTATTTTGAAGTACTTGCATTCAACACAGTGGTTTACCCAATGGTAGACCCAGTGACACATCTGGCACCTCGTGTAGTTTCTCTCTTTATAAAATTTTAAACCCACAAATTCTTCTCCACTATGTTGCATTGTGAGGGTATGGAGGAAGCAAAACACTGAGATATCAGTGTCATAAACAAACTTCTTGTCCTAGCCTATTCTCTCCACAAAACTACAGGTTTCTGGAAGTGTTAACCAACACCTTCTCTTCACTTATCTTGACACCCCAATCCCAATTTCTGCCACCCAACAGAGAAAAAAATTCCATCTGCATCAACATGCCTTTTGAACAAACAAAAATTTATCATGAAAGGTGAAGGAAGTTGACCTATAACACAAAAACAAAATGTAAGGAATTTTTAGTAAAATGACTCTTCTAGCAACTTCTACAAATTGTAAAGGGGCAACCTGTAGGATTTCTTCCTTCAGATTTTTTGCTTTCATCCTATTTTGATTTTTTACTCTTTTCTGAGTTACTGAAATATTGCTTAGTTCATCTAGAATGATCTGTCATTTTCTAAATCAAAATACAAATTGTTTACTCTTTTCATTGTCATGTGTATGAAATAATCTTAAAATGATAATTAGGGATAGCATTAGGAAGTAACTATTTCTGTAGAATGTTACCTTTATCCTCATCTGTTTTTAACTGACACAAATGTATTCAGTCAACATTTATTACGCATCTACTATGTGCTATGTGTAATTCTAAGCACCGGATAGATAGCATGATTTTTTTTTAAAGATTTTATTTATTTATTTGAAACAAAGAGAGAGATCACAAGTAGGCAGAGCAGCAGGCTGAGACAGAGGGGAAGCAGGCTCCCTGCTGAGCAGAGAGCTGAGATCATGACCTGAGCCAAACGCAGAGGCTTACCCCACTGAGCCACCCAGGTGCCCCGATAGCATGATTTTTGAAAGATCAAAATTTCTGTCCTTGTGGAGCCTTTATTCTAGTGCAGGAGACAGTCAATATGGAAGTCCAGTAAGTCAAAAAGGGAGACTATTTGGCAAAGGCAAGTATTGAGGTAATTAAAAAAAAAAAAAAAAAGCAAGGGAGGGGCTAAATGATCAACAGTTATTAGCTGTTAAATATTTAGGAAGTGTTCGAAGAAATTGTCACCAGAGCTATCTGCTATACACACAGAGAGGGTCTAGATTGTGCAGCGAAACTACCCACCCAAGGCTCAGGAGATATTCCATCAGTAACTTGTCCCTCATTTTTTCTTTGAATTAGCCTCAGATTTTCATCCTCTTTTAACTGCTCATCACCAGCAGTTTTGCTTTTATTTGTGAACATTGTTGATAATCTTAAATGACTGAGCGACGCCAAAGGAACACATTGTTTATTTCATCCTTGGTCTGGAATGTGTCATCCAGGATACCATTAACACTCTGCAGGGCTCATACTGCACCTAAGCCCCTCGTGTCATCACTTAATGAAAGAGAGTCAGTGGCTGACGTTGAATGAAAATTGTCTTTACTATCATTGACTATCAACATCCTATTAGTGGTATAGTAGATAGAATCACGTAATGATCATATATAATAAGGGTGAATGCATACCCATTAGTTTGGTTTAAAAAGGCTGTTGCTGAAGCCCAGTCTGACCTTATCAGATGAATTCCCACAATATTCCTGCAAGATAAGTAAGTTAAAGTTCATGTCACAGATGAAGTGTATAAACACAAATAAGGATGTGTTCCGAGGTGACTTATTATCTCTGCAAACAGGTAAGATGGGACTGGTGTCTCTAGGCCATATCTGAGGAAGTAACTAGAGCTTTGTCCTCAATGATTTCCATTATAGAGAAGGCTCTTGAATGAGCTAAAACAGGAGAAATCAAGGAAGGAATTCTGCTTAATCTTTAAATGTCTACCTGAATTGATGAATGGAGATAGGATCTAAAAGCCAGTTTCCCTCAAAAAAGATTAATTTAGCACAATTTGCACAATTCTTTAAAAAAGTAAGAATAAAAATACAGAGTTTAAACAGATGGGAGGGCATCTTCAACAACAAAATAAGTGAGAATCGGAGGAAAATTGGGGTTAGGAAAGGATTATGTATCTTAAAAATACACCTCTTCTCACAGCAGAAAAATGTTGATCTCTAAATGCCTTTTTCAGGCTTGGGTTCTGGACAAATGTTGGCTGGGATAAATAGTGGAAGAGCAGAGCCAAAGGGAATCTTGTGTGGCATCCCTGAATTAGACCCAGAGGAAATCTTAAGGCAAAATTCCTTTTTCACTTGGGAAAAAAACCTCAGTGTCTAAAAGGGCAATGATTCTGTTGAGGACTAGCTGCCCAATTTGCCATCATCCATGTACTCTGTTCAGGACTGGCTCCAGTTTACAGAGCCCAGTGGAAAATAAAAATAGGGAGCCTCTTGTTCCAAAAGAATTTCAAGAGCCAGGGGTCCATCCAAGCACAGTCCTGGAGGGCCCCTTTCCCTTTAGAAGACCCAAGGCGTAGGCTCAGAGTTAGCGGGTGGCGGCTGTTCATCAGCCAGCAAAGGCGAAGTTCCATGTTTTAGCACCAGGTCCTTTAATACCAGCTGTACCAGCTTTCATGTCAGCGAGACACTAGACAGACTGACTTTAAAGTCTTCTGGCACATGGTAGAATGAATAAGTACACAGAATAGATCCTCTTGACTCGGAGAAAGGGGAACACTCCTACACTGTTGGTGGGAATGCCAGCTGGTGCAGTCACTCTGGAAAACAGTATGGAAGTTCCTCAAAAAGTTGAAAATAGAGCTACCCTACGACCCAGCAATTGCACTACTGGGTATTTACCCCAAAGATACAAGTGTAGTGATTTGAACAGGCATGTGCACCCCAATGTTTATGGCAGCAATGTCCACAATGGCCAAACTATGGAAGGAGCTCAGATGTCCATCGACAGATGAATGGATAAAGAAGGGGTTTTATATATATACAATGAACTATTACACAGCCATCAAAAAATCAAGACTATTCTTGGGGCACCTGGGTGGCTCAGTGGGTTAAGCCTCTGCCTTCGGCTCAGGTCATGATCTCAGGGTCCTGGGATCGAGCTCCACATTGGACTCTCTGCTCAGTGGAGAGCTCGCTTCCTCCTCTCTCTCTGCCTGCCTCTCTGCTACTTGTGATCTCTCTGTCAAATAAATAAATAAACAAAAATCTTTTTAAAAAAATCAAAATCTTGCAGTGACATGGATGGAACTAGAGGGTATTATGCTGAGCAAAATAAGTCAATCAGAGAAAGACAATTATCATATGATCTCTCTGATATGAGGAATTTGAGAAACAAGGCAGAGGATCATAGGGGAAGAGAGGAAAAAATGAAACAAGACGAAACCAGAGAGGGAGACAAACCAAGGGAGACTCTTAATCTCAGGAAACAAACTGAGGGTTGCTGGAGGGGAGGAGGGTGGCAGGGATGGGGTGGCTGGGTGGTGGGCACTGGGCAGGGTATATGTTGTGGTGAACACTGAGTATTGTGCAAAACTGATGAATCACACACCTGCACCCCTGAAACAAATAATACATTATATGTTAATAAAAAAGAAAAGAATAGATCCTCTTGACTCATGGGATAGATAAATGCATGTGTATACAGTAAATTCTAAAAGCAGAAATAAACAATAAACCTACAACGCTGGGATCTATGACATCACCCAAAGGCAAGTTTGAATAAACGGATGCTGAGAACTTCAAGAGGGAGAAAAGGAGAAACCAAGACTATTCAGAAGCACCGAGCAGCCATCCTGAGAGGCTTGGCCAAGCTGTGTTCCACCCATGACCGTGGCGGTGGCAATGAAAAGAACTGAAACAATAATGCTATAGAAATGTTGGCCCAACAAAACCAAATCCCAGCCAGAACTTAAAAGTATATTGAGGGCTTCACACCTATTAGGATGGCTACTGTCCAAATCACAGAAAATAACAGGTGTTGGCAAGGATGTGGGAAACCGGAACCCTCATTGTACTGTTGGTGGGAGTAGGACAGCTGTGTGGAAAACAGTCCAGTGGTTCCTCGAAAAATTAATAAAAGAACTACCCTAGGATCCAGCAATTCCACATCTGGGTATATATCCAAAAACTTGGAAAACAGGGTTTCCAACAGGTATTTGTACCGCCGTGGGTACAAAGCAGTATTATCCACAATAGCCAAAAGGGGAAACAACTCAGGTGTCCAATGATAGGTGAATGGGTTAATAGAATGTGCTGTATCCATACAATTCAGCCTTAAAAAGGGAAGACATTCTGATACAGGTAACAACAGGACGAGCCTTGAGGACATCATGTTAAGTGAAATAAACCAGTCCCCAAAAAGGCCAATATTGCATAATTCCACTTTGTAAGATGTGTAGTCAAATCCACACAGACAGAGAAAATAGAAGGGTAGTGGCCAAGGGCTGGGTGAAGGGAGGAATAAGGAGTTAGTGTTTAATGGTACAGAGTTTCAGTTCGCAGGGATGAAAAGGCTTTTGGAGATGTATGGTGATGGTTATACAACAGTGTGAACGCACTTAATGCCGCTGAATGGTGTGTTTAAGAATGTTGAAGATGGTACATTTTATGTTATGTATATCTTACCACAATTTAAAAATATATATATATGGGAAACTTATAGAGGTACTTTTTTAGAAAAAGAATACAAAATTATAAATTTCATATCGGTGGGGTGGGGGGGCCACCTGGGTGGCTCAGTGGGCTAAGCAGCTGACTCTTGGCTTCGGCTTGGGTTGTGATCACGGGGTCCTAGAATCGAGCCCCCTGTAGGGCTCTGTGCTCAGTGGCGAGTCTGTTTGATGATTTTCTCTCTCTCTCCCTCCACTCCTCCCTTCCCAGATTATGCATGTTCTCTCTCTCTCCCTTTCTCTAAACGGGTAAATAAATCTTGAAAAAATTGGGGAGGTTATGCGTTGTGGTGAGAGCTGTGTGTTGTGTAAGACTGATGAATCACAGACTTGTACACCTGAAACAAATAATACATTATATGTTAATTACCAAAAAAACTATGCTAAAGAACAAAGAATACAATGTAACAAAAAAAATTAAAAATATATATTATATAATATATAAACATAAATATTATATTTATATACCTTGTATTATACAATTAAATATAAATATTATATTTATATACCTTGTATATAAATATAAATATAATTATATTTATATATATTTATATAAATATAAATTTATATTCAAGGTATATAAATATAATATTTATATTTATATCATGTCAGCCAAAGAGTGAATATTTAGTATAAGGAAGGATCACACAAAGGACTATTTTTATTTATTTATTTATTTTTATTTTTTATAAACATATACTATATTTTTTTCCCCAGGGGTACCAAAGGACTATTTTTAAAAGCTACCAAATGCCACACAAACATCACAAATTTCAGAAAAATATCAATGTTGTCACTTAATGAAATTCCTCCTGCATCTCTAAAATACTTTTTTTTCCCCTATAGTTTTTGTCTTCATACACTCGGATAGTCTCTTCAAATGGCAATGATTTTGTGATATATTTTATAGCAAGAATAGAAAGAAAATTCAGCATTTTCTTAACTATCCTTCATTGAAATTCTTTTATAATGGATAATTTAGAGAAGTCTTTCTGAACTTTGCAATTAGTTATTAGTCATGCCTTAGAACTCTCTGGGATTTCATCAGATTTGGAGGAAGCACCGACTTTCTTTCATACATGCACTGTAAGATTTCAGAGGATTTTAAGGTTCCTTTGTGTCAAGGTCTTTGAACTGATCGTCTTCAATAGTCAGTCTGTCATCAGTGCCCTCATTGTATTGGAGTATTAAGAGTTTAATGTTCTCCTTATCAATCTCAATATTTCATGTTTAATACATAAGAATTTAAAATTATTTTCCAATGAGTTCATATAATTCACAGCTCTTCATTGATCAGATTCTCAATCCAAATGCCATTTATTTCTCTCAGTAGAATATCCCTTCCTCATAGCAAGTGACTGGATTCAGTATGAACTGAAAGTTTTGAGTCATGCTTTCCTTTTTGATGTCAGAATAACTTCTATTGACTTAATCACTCCTTTTAATTATCTGGTTTCATATTCCATTAATGTTTAACTGAATTTTCTCTCCTTTTTTGATTTTTTTAAAAAATTTTATTTATTTATTTGAGAGACACAGTGCAAGAGAGAGCATGAGGGGGGAGGGGAAGGACAGAGGGAGAGGGAGAAGCAGATTCCCTGCTGAGCAGGGAGCCGGATGTAGGCTGGATCCCAGGACCCTGGGATCATGACCTGAGCCCAAGGCTGACACTCAACCGACTGAGCCACCCAGGCACCCTCTCCTTTTTTAAATAAATGAATTTAAAGAATGTAGAATAAGCTACCCTTTATAGACATCTAAATAAGAGTTTATAGTTTCTTGTGTGTGTGTTTTTTTTTTAATGTTCCAAAACAACTGTCTAAATTGCAGTTAATATGGTGTATTCCTAACTCAACCTTCCCTTAGCAAATCCCAAAACTGTCCATGAAGGAAGCCGAGGTGGAGAGACCCAGTGGGCTTAATGGACTGCCATTCAGGGATCCTCCTTCCACGAGTTTCAAAAACCTTCAGGCCCCATGAACACCTTGCTAGGGTCTTCCCAAGGCACTGGAAAGGGCAGGGCACAGAGGGGTCCTGAAACATAGGCAAACACGCTTCTGCCACCCCTCTCTGTAGAAGGGGCACCCTAGAAGCAAGGACCAGACAACAAAGTTGGCAGCTGGCCAATGGTTGTACCATAGCTCGATCTTCTCTGGTTTCCTGACAGCCAGCCCAGACTCCCGCTCCTCCTGCTAGAGCCGGGTGTGATGAATTCTTTGCTTCTTCCCATGCCTCCCCCTCCTTCCTCCAGCTGGCGGCTCTTGCGCGCCTCGTGCATTCTGGGAGAGCACGATCTGGGTCCCTGCTGTCGCTGACAGGTTTCATTAGCCTGATGGAAAGGTTTTTCATGCTCGGGCCCTCCTTTGGCAGCTGCCGAATCTCTGTCATCCTCTCGGGGTGCTGAGTCTTCGCTCAGGACCACAGGGACCCCGAGCTGCCGCGGTGACGTCTGTGGGATGCGGGGCCGCGGGGAGCAGTCAGCGGAAAGCCAACGGGGGACCGCGCCTTTGGGTTCACACAAAGAAAGAGTATATTTTGACCCATGAAAGTAACAATCCAACTTCAAACGCCCCAGATCGAAACTCTGTTCTCTTGACCTCTCGTTGCTGCTCACCGGAGCAATCGGGAGAGTAAACCGGGAGATTCGGCAGCCCGCAGGCTTTAAAATGAGGCGACAGCCAAACTGTCAGGTGCATTATCAATGCCTCATAATTACAGTTTTCAGCGCGTGTAAAATAGACCTGCACCCGCAATGCCAGGAATGATAGTTTCAAAAGGCAGTCCGCTCATGGATGGTCGTTATTCTCTCCTTAAGCTTCCACATGTCCCCCGGGTCCGCTCAGAACGTTTTCTGGAGAAAAATGAGCACACTGTCTTTTGCAGGAATCAGACGCTGTGTAATTTGGGGGAAGACCTCCTGAATCACACTGTCCTCACCTGTAAAAATGAGAATCACTACGGTCCCTCCACCTCCAAATTTGAATTCTATACAGCTCTATCAATGCCCAGAATGTTCGTCTTTCATCTTTCTCTCTTTCCTTCCCTTCCTTTCCCTTCCCTGTCCTCTCCTCTCCTTTCCATTTCTTTCTTTCTTTCTTTCTTTCTTTCTTTCTTTCTTTCTTTCTTTCTTTCTTTCTTTCTTTCTTTCTCTTTCTTTCTTTCTTTCTATCTTTCTTTCTTTCTTTCCTTCCTTCCTTCCTTTCTTTTTCTTTCTTTCTCTCTTTCTTTCCTTTCTTTCTTTCTTCCTGCCTATGGGCTTGGCCTTTCACTTTCCGTATTTACATAGCACATTAAGAAAAAAAAAGTTTAAGACCCAGTTCTATCAGGTGTAGACATGTTTCAACAAAAATCCTTGGAAATGGGAAATCCCAGCCCCTGGCCGTAGTCCTAGGCCTCAATTTTTGGGGAACCTTCAGGCAATATTTACTATTTAGTCTTTGCTGTAGTCTAAAGCAGTGGGTTGAGCTTCTGACTCTTGATTTCTGCTGGGGTCATGATCACAGGGTTGTGGGATTGATCCCCATGGCGGGCTCCATGCTGAACCGGGAGCCTGCTTGGGATTCTTTCTCTTTGTCTGCCCCTCCTGCCATTGTCTATCTCAAAATAAACAAATAAAGAAATAAAGCAGGAGTTCCCCAGGTTTTTTTTTGTTTTGTTTTGTTTTGTTTTTTGGTAAAGAACTGTGCAGTAAGTGTTTTAGCTTTTGTAGGTCACAGGGACTCTGTTGTAACTTTGCCATTATATTGCCAAAGCATCCATTGACAATATGTAAATTAATGAGCATGGCTGTGTTCCAATAAAACTTTATTTATGTACCTGGATACTTGAATTTTATATAATTTTCACTTGACATGAAGTACTATTCTTCTTTTTAAAAATTTCAAAACAGGGTTGCCTGGGTAGCTCAGTCAGTTAAGCATCTGCCTTCAGCTCAGGTCATGATCTCATGGTCCCAGGATCAAGCCCCACATCCAGCTCCCTGCTCAGTGGGGAGCCTGCTTCTCCCTCTCCTCCCTGCTCCTGCTATCTCTCTCTCTCTCTCAAATAAATAAATAACATTTTTTTAAACTTTCAAAATGTATAATCCATTCCAAGTTTATGGGCCATATAAAAACAGGCAGCAGTACAGATTTCAACACAATACTTATCTAAATTACAGCTACTGCTTTTGCAGAAATTGACAAGCTAATCCTAAACTCTTGTGGAAATTCAGAGACTCCAGGATAACAAAAATAATCTTGAAAATAACAAAGCTAGAGTAAACAAGACTGTGTGGTATTGGCATAAGGATGGATAAACACACTACAAAAAAAATTTACAGAATACTATCTCTCATTGATATAGATATAAGAAACCTTTAAAAATATTAGCAAAATATTTAAAAAATATTAGCCTACGTGGCTCAGTCATTAGGCCTCTGCCTTCGGCTCAAGTCATGATCTCAGGATCCTGGGATCCAGTAACACATTGGGCTCCCTGCTCAGCGGGAAGCCTGTTTCTCTCTTTCCCACTCCCCCTGCTTGTGTTCCCTCTCTCGCTATGTCTCTCTCAAATAAATAAATAAAATCTTTAGGAAAAAAAATATTAGCAAAGGGATCCAGAGACATCATGACCAAATGAAGGCTATTCCGGGGATGGTTCAATATAATCCGTCACGTTAACAGAATGCAAAAGAAAAAAAATTGCAGGATAGTACCACTTGATGCAAAAAAAAGTGACAGAAGTCAACACTCCTTCATGATAAAAACTCTCATAAGAGTAGGAATATAAGGGAACTTCCTCAACTTGGTAAAGAACATCGACAAAAAAGCTACAGCTAGCATTATACTTTGTGACAGAAGACTGAATGTTTTCCTTACAAAACTGGGAACCAAGCAAAGATGCCTACTTTTAGCGCTCTCATTCGGCATGGTGCTGGTTGCTCTAGCCAGGACAATAAAGCAAGAAAAGGAAACAAAAGCCATACAGATAAGAAAGGAAGAAACAAAACTCCCCCTGCTTCATGGTCCATAATTTTCTTCTTAGAAAATTACAAGGGGGGCACCTGGGTGGCTCAGTGGGTTAAAGCCTCTGCCTTCGGCTCAGGTCATGATTCCAGGGTCCTGGGATCGAGCCCTGCATCGGGCTCTCTGCTCAGCAGGGAGCCTGCTTCCTCCTCTCTCTCTCTCTCTCTGCTTCTCTGCCTACTTGTGATCTCTGTCTGTCAAAATAAATAAATAAAATCTTTAAAAAAAAAAAAAGAAAGAAAATTACAAGGAATTTACAAATATATCCTTAGAATAAATGATTCTGGTAAGGTCTCAGAATATAAAATAAATATACCAAGTCATTTGTATTGCTTCCTATGTGCAATGAAAACATAGATACCAAAATTAAAATAATTAAATATATTATATTAAATAATATAATATAATAACATATTGTTATATTATATAATAAATATACTATATTAAAATAAATTAAAATATAAAACTATTTATAATATATAATAATATAATATAATAAATATATTATATTAAAATAATTTAAATATAAAACTATTTATAATTGCTCAAAAAATTTATAATTGCTCAAAAAAGATATAACACTTAGGTCTAAGTCTAACAAGACACGTGCAGGGCCTCAAGCTGAAAACTGCACACTGCCAGTGAAATAAATGAACTAAATAAATGTTTTCAGGGACTAGAAGACCAAATACAGTGAAGATATCAATTCTTCTCAAATCAATATACACAGTCAATAAAATTCCTATTTAAAAAAAACAGCAAAAGTTTTTGTACAGGCAGATGAGATCATTTTAGGATTTCTTTTTAAGATTTTATTTATTTATATGAGAGAGAGAGACAATGTACATGCATGAGCAGGGGAGGGGCCGAGGGAGAGGGAGAAGTAGACTCCCCGCTGAGCAGGGAGCCCAACGCAGGACTCGACCCCAGGACTCCAGGACCATGACCTGAGCAGAAGGCAGACGTGCTTAACCAACTGAGCCTCTCAGGTGCTCCTATATTAGATAGAAATGCAAGGGAACCAGAATAACTAAAACAAATTTTTAAAAAGAGGAATAAAATGGGAGAAATCGGTCTACCCAATTTTTAGACTTATTATATAGGTAAGTAATGAAGGCTTTGTGGAATTGGGGGAAGATAGACAAAAAGATCAATGAAATATAGTCAACCCAGAATCAGACCCAGGCAAATATGCCAAGTTGACTTTTAACAGAAGAGCAAAAGCACTTCAGTGGAAAGATGGTATTTTCAACAAATAGGGTTAGAACAGGCAACTGGACATCGTCAAAAACGAACTTCATCCTCAGTCTCATACCTCGTATAAAATGAACTCAATATGAACCAAAGATTCAAATGTAAAACATAACACCATCAAAAGTTTAGAAACCACATGAGAGAAAATCTTTGGGATCTAGGACTGGGCACAGAGTTTTTATACTTGACATCAAAAGCATGATACATAAAAGGAAAATTTCATAACCCGCACTCCATGCAGACATTGCTGACACTTTCTTGATAAGGTACGGTATCAATGGAAAATTTTCTGGTCACACCAGGATTCATATTCCCTGTGCAGACGAACCTTAAATGGCTTACTGACTCAATATCATGGATTGCAGATGTCCAGTTATTTAACTAGAAATAAGCAAAGTCACATATTTGAAGACAATGGCCATCACTGCGAACGCTTTGCCAATAATTTTAAGACAGTTTTGCATTTCAGATTTGTGAAAATGTTGAGGTGGGGTTATGTACAATTCAGTAGTTTCTCTGGCTATTTGGGTCTAGTGTGCCTTTTTTTAAGGCACCATGAATGATGTGGATGAGTTGAACATCCTTTAAGGCATCCTGGAGCAGGACCTTCTCACACACTCACACGCAGCCATTCAGGGAGCATTCCCTCTTGTAAGGAGAGAAGGTATGTAGTCTTTCATAAAACGCTTACAGCTTAACTAATAAAAGTGTTGCTGGGTCCAAGATATAATTATGAATAATTGCACGTAACAAACATAATTATAAATAAATGTGTATTTTACACGACACGTATGTTATCATTATTCATTTACAGGGCTGAGATTTCTTCATTTGGGGTTGCTATTACAGTGAACTTACTAAGAGAGAATTTTTTTAATGTTATCTCTTTAAACGCACTTGATTAAAATCAACCCTGGGGCCCAGTACATCAAATATTCAATTATCTGCAGTTTGTCAAAGATGAGTTGACCTTTGAAGCTGGTGTATAATAGATTCTAGCCACTTCTGAAATTGAGGAGAGGAAAAGAAGTACAACCAACCCTACAGGAAGTGGTGATGGAATTTGCAGAGAGGTGGGACGGTCCTTCCCCTGCTCCTCCTCGCCTCTTTAAAATTAGCTCCTACTGGCCTGAAATGCTCTTTACTTCTTCAGGCAATGCCATTTGCCTGTAGAACATCTCAGTGTCCTAGTGCTATAATTACAACCTCTATTTATTGAAAGTGCACTGGGTACCAGGCCCTGAGCTGGGTATTTTACAGGTAAAGTGCAAGTAACCCAAAGAAAGGTTTATCATGATTCAGTTCAAGCAATAGCTTTCTGACTTAGTGATTATTTATGCATAAGGTCCCAGGGGACTAGGATAGTTGTTCTGGTTTTGTTTTGTTTTTAAGATTTTATTTATTTATTTGACAGAGATCACAGGTAGGCAAAGAGAGGGGAAAGCAGGTTCCCCACTGAGCAGAGAATCAGACGCGGGGCTCGATCCCAGGACCCTGAGATCATGACCTGAGCCGCAGGCGGAGGCCTAACCCACTGAGCCACCCAGGTGCCCCTAGGATAGTTGTTCTTAAGGGAAGCCACTGCAGCTCTTGAAGACCTTTTTGGGAAATTATGGAGTATTGAATTTGTCTGTTTGGCATGAGGAATGGGGATGCATTTTGAAGTTACGAGCCGGGGATGCTAGAGTCAAAGCTGCCCCGTGTTCATGTTAATTTTTGTACTGCACAAAGGCACTAGGCAAAGTTTGTAATTATCTAAGCCCAGACTCTAACTCTGTTTTCCATAGAAACACCAAAGTATTTTTTAATTGTATTTTTTAAATTAACATTAACTTAATTTGGGGGATGCATAATTTTAACACATATATAGGTTTTCATCTACTCATTTGCCATCTGCATATATTCTCTAGGTTTTTTTTTTTTTAAGATTTTACTTATTTATTTGACAGACAGAGATCACAAGTAGGCAGAGAAGCAGGCAGAGAGAGAGGAGGAAGCAGGCTCCCCGCTGAGCAGAGAGCCCAGTGAGGGGCTCCATCCCAGGACCCTGGGATCATGACCTGAGCCAAAGGCAGAGGCTTAACCCACTGAGCCAGCCAGGCACCCCTGCATATATTCTCTTTCGTGAAGTATTCGAGTCTTTGGCACATGTGTAATTTGGGCTGTTCATTTTCTTTATATATTCTGGATACAGGTCCATTATAAGATGTGCAATTTGAAAATATTTCCTCCAAGCCTACAGTTCATGTTTTCCTTCTCCTAAAAGGGCCTTTTGTAGAATTTTAATGAAGTCTAATCTACTAATTTTTTAAAGGATTATGGTTTTTGACATCATGTAAAAGAATTCTGCCTAACTCCAGATCACAAAGGTTATGTTGACTTCTAAGATTTTCATAGGTTTGTGTTTTACATTTAGATTTGTAATCCATTTTGAGCTACTTTTTGTCTGAGTTGGGAAGGTTAGGTTATTTTTATTTATTTCTATTTTTTGGTGCATACAGCTGACCAACTGTCCCAATACCACTTACTATCTTTTCTCCATTGACTTGCCTTTGCTTCTTTGCAGAAAATGACCATACTTATGGAAGTCTACTCATTAGCTCTCTTTTTTGTTCCATTGTTTTTTCTGCTTCCATTGTTTTTCCAATGTCAGTTTCCGTTTTCAAAATCTTTGCTGTGCTATTTGGATCTGTCCTATGTATACATCACCTAGTGGCTGGCCTGCAACCTAGGTGGTTTCTAACCCATATTTCAGTTCTCAAAGTTTTTAGTACAATGTTTAGGGTCAGATCCATGCCTGTGTAGCTCAGAGGGGAGCCCAGCAGTTCACACACTTTCCCCCCGAGATGTTCCCTTCCCACCATGATGCTGGTACTTCCTAGTTCCCTACAGTTCCCATTTGTGGTCCTCCATTTTGAAAGCTGAGGCAAATGTAACCCCCTATACCGCACGCTTCTCAGAATGGTGCCTAACTCTGCGACCAAGAGATGGGAGGAAAAAGGGAGAAAAAGCACTGGAAGTTTGCTCCCCCTCTTGGGATCACAATTTCTCTGATTACAGAGGAAGACTCCCCCACCTAGATGTTAGATACTTGACGGGAGGCTCACACCGCCGCTGTGTGACTGGGCTTGCCTGAGGCCTGGGGCTCAAGAGAATGGAGAAAGAAGGAAAACAGGGTGTTTCCCCCTAAAATTCTGACTTTTCGGAATCCCCCTTCCAGTTGCTTCAGCCAGAGCTAGAGAGGTTTTCCTGGAGCTCTTTCTGACTGAGGCCCACGTCCACATTTCAGACTACCTTGAGTCCGGGTAGGGGGACTGGAAGGGACAAAAATAGGAAACTCCCTGGCAGTTTGGTGGTAGTTCCAATTCTGGCCTTTCGTAATCCCATTTACCCGAAACCGGAACTCCTAAACCCAAGGCAAGTTTAATACTGTTTTAAATACATACCGAATTTTCCAGGGATTCACCTAACATGTAAAAATCAAGAAATATTGCATTTGACTTTGTTTAGAACTGTACACAACTGTATTTATTCTTTCCAAAAGCCACCGAAGGCGATCGATCTTACCTGTGGCATTTCGGTTGCCAACGCCACACACCTGTGAGAGCCTGAATTTGCAGCTTTGTATTCTTCCGTGATTTTATACCCACATGCACTCTTCCTTCTGCCTATGGTTCTGTGCTTTACCAGAGGCATTCAACATTGAAATACGTATTATTTTATTGTAAAGAAGTTTTATTTTTCTTTATATTATAGATAAGGCATCATAGTGACATTTCTGAAATGCATTTTGGCAAATTAAAGAGGGCTTTGAATCTTTCGACCTTCTTGCTAGAGATGCATTGGGGGCTGGCCGGATGTCTCTTCTTGTTATTTCAGGAACTCTCCCTGCGTTCTCTTGAGCATGGTGGTCTCACAGTTGTCAGGCTCCATGAATGGTCCCAGAGCTCCAGAAGCCAGCTGCAAGAATTCTCAAGACCTAGCACTAGAAGGCCCCAGATGCCACATTCCACTGACCAAACAACAACCAAGGGCCAGCCTGGACTCAGGGGAAGCCAAGGTAGACGCTGTTCGAAAAGACCCACAAGCCATTCCTGGCACTGGCCACGACAATGACCTGGAGGGCCAAATCTCCCCGGACAGCCGGCAGAGGACAAACTGCTAAGCATTGACTCTTGTTGATTCATAGAACAGAAAGAGAAGTGAGTCCCCTTCAGGTGAATTTGTAGTGTCCATGATATATATATATATATATATATATATATATATATATATATAAAATCTATCTTGTCCTTGAACAGAATTGCCAAGGATATCCTTTGAATATCTACATGCACAGAGCAAATAAATGTTTATTCAATATCACAGTCCCAAGTATGTGGGTGATAAAGTTAATAAGTGTCTGCCCTTCAAGGCTACAATGCAATGTCATTGTCAAAACAGATAATGCAAATATTTACAAATCAAGTAGCATGCAAAAACTGCTGTAAAAGAGTTTCGTTGATGAGCTTTATGAATCCAGGAAAGGGAAATATCTATTTTCATCTCTAACCATGTATCTGTGATTGCAACCCTGACTTCCTCTTTTTTTTAAAAGTTTTATCTATTTAAATAATCTTTACACCCAACATGAGGCTTGAGCGCACCACCCCAAAATCAAGAGTCACACACCGTTCTGACTGAGCCAGCCAGAACCCCTACGCTCACTTCCCACGGGAATCACCTGGGGGACCTTTTTAAGCCTAATAATCCACACTCCTATACCCTACTCTTGTCCCAGATTATAATTTAATTGAGGAGTGGGGCCCAGGCATTAGTATTTACAAAGAGCTCTTCATAGGATTTTCTTTCTCTTTTTAAAAAAATATGGGTTTTTTAAAAGATTTTTATTAATTTATTTGACAGAGATCACAAGTAGGCAGAGAGGCAGGCAGAGAGAGAGGAAGGGAAGCAGGCTCCCTGCTGAGCAGAGAGCCCGATGTAGGGCTTGATCCCAGGACACTGAGATCATGACCTGAGCCGGAGGCAGAGGCTTAACCCACTGAGCCACCCAGGCGCCCAAGATTTTGTTTTTAAGTAATCTCTACTCCCAACATGGAGACTGAACTCACCACGTGGAGATCAAGAGTTGTTGCACACTCTACCCACCAAGCCAGCCAGGTACCTCTCTCCATGCAGTTCTAATGGGAAGCCAGAATTGTGACCCGCGTCCAGAGCTTCTGTTTCTTTGATCATCAGACTCCTCTAGGTTCCTCTGTGAGGAGACAGGGATTCAGCAGACCTGAGAAGGACCAGGTATTTCCAACAATTGCCCAGGTGAGTCTCATCATCAAGGAAGTTTAAGGAATAATGCCATGTTCCAATCCCTTCCCAGGGCTGAATGTAGATTTCACTCTGAAGGCACCATTTTCAGCCCTGTCTCCTCATCAGGTTCTCTACCTTTCTAGCAGCTTGTTCAACCCCACATGGGAGTCATTTGGTACTTAGCTTTAGACACATGGGAACCTCTGTTTGAACACCAGTTCCGCTTTCAGCAGGTTGCTGAATCTCTTGTAGGCTCACTTTTCCTTCTCTGTAAAATGGGGAGAAAAATAATACATGCTTTATAGTATTGTTCAGAAGAATTAAGAAAGGATTATCTGGGAGGCATTTAGAGTTAATTGATGCAATTAACATTCCTACAAGCTCCCCGATGCTTCTATTCTGGGCCTCTGTCCCTGCTAAACTCCTACTTTAGAAAATCTAGGTAAAATTTATTTGACAGTGTTGTGAAAATCAATGAAAAATCTTACCTTACCCAAAAAGAATGAGGAAAAATATTAGGCAGGAATGGTTTGCTGGGATTTCTAATCTCGTTCCCTTCTATCAATGAAAGTTCAGAAAGCAAGTTTTTAAAATTTAGACTTCCTTAGTTTGGAAACGTTTACTAGGTGCCTTAAAGGAATACTGACAACAGGTTTCTCTCTTTTGACCTCATTTACAAAGCTATCATAGTTCACTCTGCTTGTGCTTTGTTTTTCCTTTTAAATCGTCATTATCTTTCCTCCAGGAGTTAGGTTTCACCATAAATCCCTATTTCTTTACTCTGGAAGAAGCAAAATCGTGTGTGGGCAACAATTTTTAATATTTTCAATACTTTAAAAAATAGAGAATGACGAAGGACTTTTTTAAAAAATCAACTCCGTTCTCTGTATTTCTCAGTGTGCACAGGCCGTTTTCTGGAAGTAGGACGTAACCTACTTGAATGTCAGTTATTAAGAGGATCAAAAGTAAAGAAAAAATATGTTTAGCCTGACTTTAAAAAGGGTTTATTTTTTGGTAGAATGGGAATTAATGGAAATGGAGTTCCCAGTTCAAATGTTAAAGGAAGAAAGGTGGTTTGTAAAAGAAATACATTCGCATAAAATGAACAGATAGAGCATCAATAACATCAAAGAAAAAAGTATTTGTCAAATATCTATATTTCTGTTAATATATTTACAATATATAATATAAAAATATTATATAATATATATACTTAAACTTGGAGTAAGTGTATGTATAGAAATTCTCCAGGTAGAAATTTTTAAACTATACTGTTAATGATAATTCACTGCTGAGATTTTTTTTAAAGAGTTTATATATTTATTTGAGAAAGAGCATGACCGGGGCAGGAGGGTGGTGTGGGTGGGGGTGGGGCAGGAAAAGAGAGAAGCAGGCTCCCCGCTGAGCAGGGAACCCAAAGCAGGGCTCCATCGCAGGACCTTAGGATCATGACCTGAGCTGAACACAGATGCTTAACCAGCTGAGCCACCCAGGTTCCCCACTGCTGAGATATTTAATGTGATTAGAAATTCTAGTAAAATGAAGAGAATTGGGGATAACCAGCTGTGAACTAAAAAAAAAAAAAAAAAAAAAAAAAAAAAAGATTATTCTCTAGATTGAGAAAACCCCATTTCCCCATTTCTTCTGATCATTTTTAGTTGGGCAGAAAAAGCAATCCTACCCCTCTTTCTGAGTTCCTTTTTGTGCAATTTTCCTGCTTGTTCTTTTTCTCTTTGGTGTGGCTTGTCCTTTCTCTTTGGTGTCAGTGCCTGCTGTAATAATGGCACATTATTTTTAATTTCTCAGAAATCCATAAACAGGCAACTACAATGACATAGGAAGTGTTTGGCTCAAAAGACACAAGCCCTTTTAGCCAAACTTTCCAATTTCCTTCTATAACTTCTAGATTATTCCAACTGTTTGCTGTCTGTAGCTGAGCGTTACTATAAAGCAGAGTGAACAACAAAAGGCTTGTGTCCGTTTTAAAAGGAGCCATGTTTCAAATCCCGGTTAGGACTTAAGAGTATCATTTATACAAATTCGCCAAAGTGACCACAGGCAGACTTGCCAATATGTGTGCTTCATTGTTATTCATTCTTAAAGATGCTGCTCTGCCCAGAACAATGATAGTTATTTTTTTGTTTTTCTTTTGGTTTGGATTGAATGAGATGGCTCCCTTATTTATTGTTACCCTGCTTTGGCACCTAGCACAGAAAACATTTCCATCTCCAAGTTCCTTGTGCTTTAGGTTTCTGTTCACATAAAATAAATTAATGCCCTTCTGATCCACATGGCAGGTTCATAGAGAAGCAAGATATATTTCATTCAATGAGAGACAATCCAAACACATGTTCAGTATGTTTAAAATTCTGCAAGAGGATGAACACCACAATGGAGAGAAATCCCAGCGATGGGTTTATAAGGCCAGACCAAAGGAAAGGAGAAGGACATTGCTGTTTGAGATAGTGCCTTGAATTGCGAGCTTGAGAAGGGACACAGAAGTTTGGGGATGAGGAGCTTGGTGGTAAAGTACTACAGACCCTACCTGCATCCCCGGCAGGGTTGCTTTCCATGGAAATATCTGATATAGAACAGGCTAGCTGAAACCAGGGGAAGCGCTATTAGGCACGTTTTTGCCATAACCTTCCTGATATCTCACAAAGCATAAGCACCTGCCCAAAGGGGGCTTATTATTGGCTGCCATGGGCCCAGAATGGTGTTGACACAAACTTCCTTGGGACTGATCAAGGAATTCCAAAAGGGGGCATGAGGACCAGGGAAAAGCTCAAAGAAGGCAAATTTCAGTCCAACCCAGAGGAAAACATCCTAAAAATTAGAGTGCTTCACTCCAAGCTGCCTTACCTTGGAAAATCAACCCCACTTGGCCCAGCATCCAGGAGCTCCCCTCCCATGTCACACAGCCAAAACAGCTTATAGCTCTGCTGGATTTTTGTTAGTCCTCACAGCAAGCCGGTGGGCTTGGGCCAGTCTTGGCATTCCCTGCATTGCCCAGGTGACTGGCAGGAAATGGCACAGGTCCAGTGAGAGCACGAACATCCAGTTTTGCACCTTCCATGCCCCTGGTGAGCCTGCCCCGCCCACTAGAGCTAGAGGTCTTGTCCAGCTCGCCTGCTTCCTTCCAACCCCTCTGCCTAAGATCTCCCTCTGTATCCAGGTTTTTCTCCCCCCGGGGCACCACCTGACGCTGTGGGAAAGCTAGTATTTCCGTGTCATTCCAGACAGTCTCATCCTTTGCACAACTGGCAACCAGTCATGGCCTGATGTCATCTCAAGCTGTGGCTCTTCTCACTGCCCATCTTCACCACAATTTGACTCGAATTGGGCATATGTTCCCTCAGACTTATTACGCCCATTACTCTGGTGTTCCCCGCTATTCCCTTCTAGCCCTCCCTATCCTGGGCTACTGGGTTCAAGGAGCCCATGTCATGTTCCCTCCTTCAGGTCAAAAGGAGGGAGGTAAAGAGGGGATCTGAATTCTGTCTGCCTGTACATAGCAGAAGCTATGGGTGTCCCCCCACGCCAACCCCCTCGGTGTTCACGTCTGAAGTCAAAGGCTACTTACCACTGACTCCTGAAAATATCCACTTGAAGTTTTTTTCTGGCCTTGGGATGTGCACCCAGGGAAGTCAGATGTGTTGGACAATTAATTCCCCTGAAAGCATGACGACAAACAGAGACCTGGTGAATAAACAGCCCAGCTCCCTTGTCCCTCGGATGGGTGAATTCTGGAGCCACAGTTTTCAGGTTCCTTGGTAGGACTGTGCTCTATTTGCCCACAGTGGTAACTTACTCAGTAATGGATGCTCTGTCACCTTCCTCCCCTTCCTTGTCACACAGTCACCACGTCCTGTATCTCCTAGGACCCTCTCTCAAATAAACTACTCGCACGTGAATGAATGTTCATCTCAGTCTTTGCCGATGCTGGGCGGCGGGGTGGGGGGCCCTAGCTCCATGTCTAGCAATGCAGGAAGCACTTGAGGCATGAATGAATGAATGAATTGACCTTGGCAGGTCATCTATGAATCTTGTAGATGGGATTTCTGCATTAGGAGAGAGGCTACCGCGTAGGACTATGGAATATTCTTCCTCCAGAAGCGATAATAGGTCTACAGGGAAATAAATGTCTTTTTAACCTCAAGACTCGGGCAAGGAGCTAGGAGCTGGAAGCATGTGAAAAAATGAGAATTTTCTCCATTCTCTGCCAGTGTGCTTTCGGATGTGAAGGGGGCAGCGGGGATCACAGGTTTGTTATGAAATCGTGTGATTTCTCGAGCCAGCACATTGCCTTTTATGGACACCGTGGTCCGGGGTGCTGGGCAGAGAGTGATTTTCCATCCCGGTCTCTAGAGTTCACAGTTTCTAGTCACAACAAGCAGAGCCAGAAATAATGTCAGATAGTCAAACCCTGGAGTATTGTATTATAAAGGCATAACGTCAAAATCATATATGAAACGACGTTTTAATTACTCCACGACTGGAATTTTCATAACAGCATTTTATGGCTGGTTGGCACTGCCTCAGGATTTCTGTGTTACAAGTGAGGAAATGAGTCACCAAAGTGTAAAAAAAAACAAAAACGTGCTAAGGCTCCTCGGCTGCTGTCTGAGAAGAGCTGGAAGAAAATGTTCCTGACCATTCTTTTCCTATGCTCAGGCTAACACGGGGTTTTCAACACGGCCGCACACTCTCACATCTTCCCCATCCAGCTTTATAAGAGAACCAAACCTTATAGTTCGTGAGCTATAGGAGAGCTGTTGGTGAAGGGCAATTTAATATATTATATTATATATTTGGGGAGGTACAATGAGAATGTGAAAATCACATTTTGTCCTTAACAATCAAGAGTCTAATAGGATTAAGCAAAATCAATTTTTTTTTTATAACAACTCAGAGCTTAATACAGTTGAACACGGACAAAATGAGGTCCCACCCCGCCCCACCCCAGCCACACCTGCTCCCATCTCCAAGGAGCAGCTGCCCTGCTGGGGAGTCTCCAAATTCCATATCTTTTCTACCAGAATGGAAGCTTGGGGTTGGGGAGGGTGGGTGGGTGGGCCAGGACGGCAGGAGGGGTGTGCGTCAGAAGTCTAGGCTCGGTCATGAGGCAAAGACAGATGCTGGGAGGAAGGGGATCCACCAGCAGGCAGGGCATCCCCTGCCAAGAGGACTGTGGCTGGCAACGGCCTGCGTGGGGATTAGCACCGCAGCAGTCCAGAGAAGAAGGCAGACCCGGGTGCTGTGCAGACCCCTGAGACCAGGAGGTGGGGAGAGGGTAGCACCTGATGATCCAAAGGGACAAGCAGTAACGTCCCACAAGTCTGGCAGCCGCAGGACCCACTGAAGGGATTGCTGGTTGTCAGGCTACAAACTAAGAAGTGAAGAGCCACTGGAGGGACACCTGGGTGGTGCCGTGGGTTCACGTAGGACTCAATTTCGCCTGGTGATCTCAGGATCCTAGGATTGAGCCCCCCAGGCTCACTGCTCTGTATGGGGTCTGCATAAATTTCTGGCTCTCTCTCCCTCTCCCTCTGCGCCTCCCCCTCCCCACACTCGCTCTAGCTCTCTCCAAAATTAATAAATAAATCTTTTTAAAAAGACAGAGAGACAGAAACACTGGAACTGAGTTCTAGGTGGTAGCAATGAACTTGGCTTCTAGAACAAGGGCCAGTTCAAGAACACCCAGCAACGTATTAGACTTTATCAGGACTCACTTGATCTATTGACTTTCACTTTTGAAATGCCCCACAGCTAGAGGCAGGGTTGGCTTCAGAGCTGAGAGTGGAAGGTTTGAAGTTGTTTACTGAGCTTAGCAAGGGATTGTTAGTCCATTAGGAGGCAGGGTTGGGGGGGCAGGAGCCAAGGCAGGGGATCTGGGAGGCCACACTGCAAGTAATCCCCAGGAAGGAAAACATTGATTCCTAAGAGGGAATCAACTTGGGACTTTAACAACAGTTAAACTTGGGACCTCTGATACAAGACTACCAAGTTCCCCACACAAAAATGAGAACAAAAGTAAACTTAATTCCTAAAAACAGAGTCTGAGAAGAATGAGGGATTAAATGAAAAAATAATTGGATCCTAAAGAGAGAGTTTCTGGGATGGGTATCTTTGGTTCTCCTCTGTTTTATGTTTTTATCAGTGTCTTAGATCAAGACATAAGATACATAGTAATCCAATAAGAGAATGATAAAATTCTGGTAAGCTAACAGAAGTCTGGATATAAAATGAGGCTAAAAAAGAATCCTGACAAAATTTTGGGAAAATGTTATCTTAAATGTCCCCATGGTCTGCTCCTCTCCCAACTCCAAACAATTCTGGGGGAACCTGGAAGGTGGAAGGAGACCTCTGGGCTCTCTCTCAGAGAGAGTCGGCCCACGCGAGCCTCCCACATCGGATAAGAGAGGGGCTGTGGGACCCACAACCAATCCTACAATAAGGTTGGAGAAGTCTTCTTGGAGAGGGCTTGGCCTGTAGAGATCTATGGACCTGGAGTAGTCAGAGTTCTTCAGAGAAAAGGAACTGATAAGGTGTGTGTGTGTGTGTGTGTGTGTGTGTGTGTGTGTGTGTGTGTATGAATATACAGAAAGAGATTGATTAATTGACTGACTGATTTTAAGGAATTGACGCACACCATCGTGGGTCTGGTAAATCTAAAATCTGCGGGGCAGGCCAGCAAGCTGAAGACCCCGGAAAGATCTGATGCTGCAGCTTGAGTCTGAAGGCAGCCTAGAGGCAGAATTTCCTCTTTCTTGAGGGACCTCAGTCTTTTGCTCTTAAGGCCTTCAATGGATTAGATGAGACCCACCCACACTATGGAAGGTACTTTGCTTCACTCAAAGTCTACTGTTTTAGATGTAATTTCACCTGAAAAATACCTTCAGATCAACGTGTAGACTGGAGTTTAATCAAATGTGAAGGTTCCATGGCCTAGTCAGGTTGGTACATAAGATTAACTATCATAGAAACCCAGGGGGAGGGTAATTCTGGTCCCTTATGGTACTTTGGTAGGAACCTACTGGTCTTCCTGAGTTCCAAGAAGCTGCAGAGGAGGAAGGGAGGTAAATGTGTCTTTTATGCAAAGGCCAGAACATATAAGTCCGAGTAGCTGAGAAGAGGAGGGGTCAGGGAGCCTTCCTCCCAGTGTTATAACAGAGAACTGATGACATGTCCGCTGCCACCCTTGCAGGCCCACAGGGGCAGGCACCATTTTGTTTCCCTCATTCACAGAGTGGCTTCATTTAAGTAAGGTGGTAGACAGAATAATATCCCTTCAAAGACATGTACGTCCTAGTCCCTGGAACCTGGGGATATATATGACCTTACATGGCAAAAGGGACTTTGCAGACGTGATTAAGGATCTTGAGAGGGGGATGATCTTGGATTATCCACTGGGCCCAATATAATCAGAAAAACCCTTATAAGAGGAGGCAGGGGGCCAGAGCCAGAGAAGGTAACATGATCACAGAAGATGGAGGATGGAGCCACAAGTCAAGGAATACTAAGCAGCTCTAGAAGCAGGAAACATGGAAATGAATTTTTCCCTAGAGCCTCCAGAAGTCATGAAGTTCACTGACATCTTGATTTCAGACCTCTGACCTCCAGAACTGTAAGACAATATATCTGGGTCTTGTCAAGCCACATGGTAATGGGCTAATTTGCTACAGCAGCAGTAAGAAGCTAATACAGTACCTTAAAGCGACCAGGTGGTCTCAGAGAAATAATTATCAGAACACTCACGATAGGGAGGCACCTGGCTGGCTCAGTCAGTAAAGTGTCTGACTCTGGATTTCAGCTCAGGTCATGATCGTAGGGTTGTGAGATCGAGTCCTGTGTCAAGCTCCACACTCAGCCACAAGTCTGTTTAAGATTCTCTCTCTCCCTTTCCTTCTGCCCCTTCCCCTGCTCATGCACTTGCATTCTCTCAAATAAATAAGCAACTCTTAAAAAAAAAAAAAAAAGAAAGAATACTAGTAATAGAGAAAGAAATAGAGAAAAAAATTGTTGGAGGAGTCAGACAAAAGCTGAATTAAAATAAGAAGATTCCGGGCATCACAGCACATGCGCACATGAACATAAACTTTTTGGAACTAAAAACATTTTTAATGAAAATATTAAAAGATTAAATAGTCACTGTTGGGCGCCTGGGTGGCAGAGCTGCTTGAGTGCTGACCCTTGGTTTCAGGTCGGGTTGTGATCTCGGGGTCATGGGATGGAGCCCCGTGTCAGGCTCTGTGCTCAGTGGGGAGTCTGCCTGAGATTCTGTCTGTCTGTCTCTCTCTCCCTCTGTGCCTTCCACTCATGCTCTCTCTCTCTCTCGAGTAAATAAATAAATCTTTAATAAATAAATAAATGATAGAATAGTCACTGTTAAGACCCAACTTGGTGATAGGGAAGGCGAAAGAAAGAAAGAAAGCAAGCAAGCAAGCAAGCAAGCTTGGGGGGCGCCTGGGTGGTTCAGTGGGTTAAAGCCTCTGTATTCGGCTCAGGTCATGGTCTCAGGGTCCTGGGATCGAGCCCCACATCGGGCTCTCTGCTCAGCAGTGGGACTGCTACCTCCCTGTCTCTCTGCCTGCCTCTCTGCCTGCTTGTGATCTCTGCTAAATAAATAAATAAAATCTTAAAAAAAAAAAAAAAGCGTAGGGACACCTGGGTGGCTCAGTCAGTTAAGTATCTGACTCTTGGTTTAGGCTCAGATCACCATCTCATCTCACGATCTGAGACTGAGCCCCCGGGTTGGATTCTGGGCTGGGCTCGGAGTCTACTTAAGATTCTCTTCCCTCCTCCCTACCCTCCCCCAACATGCACACTCACTCTCTCTTACTTTCTAAAAAAAGAAAGAAAAAAGATTAAAAGACAGAGTAAATCTACAAAGAAATAGAAATCGCGCGCGAGAGAAATTAAAAACTTGGAAGACATAGCTAGGAGAAATAACAGAAATAACAGGATTCCAGAAGGATAAAAAGATAGGGGTTTGCTAGAAAATAGAATCAAACCTGTGCTAACGTGCTGATGAGATGCGTGCTCCGGGAAGGCACCGGAAGAGAAGCAGGAGCGAGGCAGGACGGAGGGAGAGCGGTCACAAAGGGGCGGATGCAGAGCGGGCTCAGCTTCATGAACAGCACAAGCGGAAAGACTAGCCTTGCAGAATGTGTTCAGGCAGGATATAAACTACTGCATTTCAGAAAGGCTTCTGGAAGGAGTGGAATTTCCTCTCCAGTTCCCCTTGGTGTCCTGTCTCTCCCTGGCCAAAGGCTGGGGGCTCCAGGGACACGAATGTTAGATGGCCGTTGTCCCACGGGTCCCGGAAGCTCTGCACACTTTTATTTTCAGTCCACTTTTCCCCTTTCTTGCTGCCAGATCTCTGAACGCCTCCTTCACTGCCGATGCCCATTGTGCCTGTTATCAAAGCATCACTTGATTACATAACTATCCTTCTTTGTGCTTCAGCATTTTACGAGAAACCAGCCTCAGAGAAATGAGTCACAGACCAAATACACAAACAATCCAACAGCCAATGTCTAAATAAATAAACCAGTAGATTAAAAATTAAAGCTGACCACACTAGGAGACCGGCGATAAAATATCCATCATTAAAAATGTAGTCCTTACTGATCTGATCAACACAAACTCATTCAAGTAGTAACAAGAAGAGCAGGAAGTGAACTTACAAGTAACAGATTGAGGTCTCCAAAAGCAGTTTGGAAAAAAATCAGTTGTTACTGTTGTTTTATTTTCTCGAGCATTTTCAGAGGAAGGAAATCGATTTGGTAAACTGTAACATATAAGAAGTCCCCAAGAAACTGTTGCTGTACTTTTTGCCAGGTTTATAATTATATGTATATGTACATATGTGTGTGTATACATACATATATGTATATATAATTATAAAATATATAATATATAATTATACAATATAATTTATATAAGTATATAAATCATATAAACATATGATTATAAAAAGTTCAGTTCCCCTAGCTCTCAAACCAAAGGAGACTCAGAGTGTATGTGTGATACATTGGTCAGGGGAGAATTGACCTGCGGCCACCAGCACCTTATTTCCCCTAATTCCCTGGAAAACTCGGAATGAGAACAACTCTGAATAAAGCTGCAGAGTCAAAGCCTTGGAGCCAAAAAGCAGGGGAGATTTTCTGGCCAATAGAAACTGGTGGGTGGAGGAAGGGGGGAAATGAAGACATGCCATGGAGTGTAATAAGAAGGGAGAGATATTTAATGTCAGTCTTTCATTTTTAAAATTGTTGTGTGACTCTCTGGTCTCATAGCCAAAGCGGGAAAGTGAATTCTGTGAAAGAGAAAGGTCAGCACTGTGAAGAATATGGAATTGAGTCAGGTAGATTTTAACGAGTTTAGAAATTCATTGGAAAGGTCCTATGGGGAGGAGATACAGAGGACCAGGTGAGAAGGAATGAATTTTGTTTGTTTTCCAGAAAACTGTCAACTCCGATTCTCATCAAGGAGTTGGAGCTGGCACATAATTTTCAAACCTTAGAATATGTGGGACACCAGTGGCTCCTGAGTGTGGAGCGTGGGGTGGGAAGGAGCAGGGAAGTGGCAACAACTAGACCAGCCCAATGAGTAGGAGAAATTAGGTACATCAGGGAGGATAAGGATGTGTACAAAATGGCACACACCTGTGTGTGCGTGTGTGTGTAGAAGTATGTACATAAGAGTTTTCATGCAAAGGTAGAAAACAGGATGCAGCACGGTTCCCTGGAGATCATGGATGATTACAAATCATTCTCGAGCATCAGGCTAAGAGTTTAAGAAATGAGAGTGGAGAAGAGGCCGGCCAATGGGATATGAGCTCCAAAATAAAGTAGAACACAGGTCTCACCCTTCTGGCTAAAATTCAAGGGATGGCTCCCCTCAAGGTTCCCCACACTGGGGAACACGTCTTCAAGGCCTGTATTTGAGACAATGCTGTGATACGAATGTCTGAAAATGGATTAACCCCAGAAAATCTGGACAACGGGGCTGCGGTATCTGCAGGGATTTCCCCCTCTGCACTGTCGATATTTGGGGTAAAGCAAGTCTTTGTCACAGGAAGGGCTGTCCCATGCATTGCAGGATGTTCAGAAGCAACCCTGGGTGCCCCCCACAAAGATGCCGGGACCACCATCCTCCCAGGTGTGAGAGACAGACACTGTTGTCTTGGTAACATGTGGGGGCCCAGTCTCAGGGCTCTTGCTAGTTAACCTGTACAGCATCTAACGTCATCATCTGACCACCCCTCCCTTTTGTAAACCCTTCCTTCTCTCAGCTTCACTGAGGCTTTATTCTGATTCTCCTCCCTCTCCACTGTCTACTCTTTGTCAATCATCCCTCACGTAGGTAGAATCCTAGACTCTCTCGGTTTGGTGCTGATCTCCTCTGACTCCGAGCCTGCTGCCCCTGAGCTCCTCCCTCCTGGGCCCGCAGGTGATGCTGTGACGCCAACAGTCCCCATCTGCTCCCCATGCCTCGTGAGCGTGAGCTGGGTCCCCAGAGCAGTGACATCAGCTACACAGCCATCGTGCAAATCGACTTCTTTGTCCCCGAACTTGCTTCTGAAGTTCATACACACACTTCTGAATTCCTGCTCGGACTCTCCCTCTGGGGATCCCTCTGGTGCCTGAAGATACAAATGTTCAGAGATGACTTCTCTCTGCTCCCAGAATGTATTTTCTACTTTCACTGCTGGGATCTTCAAGTTTACTGTCCCTGGGGTTAGAAAATTCTAAAACAGCTTGGCCTTCTCTCCCTAAACAGGCACTTGGTCGCTGATTCTGGATCATTCTGTTGGCCCTAAGTCCATGTGATTCTACCTCTTCAGTGTCTCTAATATCAGGGTTCCCCTTTCATGCAACCAACATTGGTCAGACCCTCTTTGTTCTCAACTGGATGCCTTCTCTCCACCTGCCTCCATTTTCCCATCTACTTACATATTTTCATAGTGCTTACATTTTAAAACAAAGAAAATATGGAGGCACCGGGTGGCTCAGTCAGTTAAGCATCTGCCTTGGGCTCAGGTCATGTCCCAGGGGACTTGCATCAAACCCCACATCAGGCTCCCTGCTCAGCGGGTAGCCTGCTTCTCCCTCTCCCTCTGCCCCTGCTTGTGTACTCTCTCTCTCTCTCTCTCTCACTCAGTCTCTCTAAATAAATAAATAAAACCTTAAAAAAAAAAGAGGATTATATGCATGAAGCAGATGCTAAAGGTAGTGTTAATTCTCGCAAGAGTTAATATTCCCTGGAGACGTGAAGGGGAAGAGATGGGTAAAGATATTACACCCAGCTCAGTAAGAGGTGCATTTTCAATTAATTTTTTCCAATATTTTGCTACAAAAATTTTCAAACATATAGAAAAGTTGAAAGAATTTTGCAGTAAATGTACATATACCCATTGCCTAGGTTCTAGAATTATTTTGCTCAGCTTGCTAAATCACGAATCTCTCCATCTTTCCTTCCCTCCACCCATTTATCAATCCAGATGTGTTTCAAAGTAAATTGCAGGTACCACCAAATTCTCATCTGAAATTCTTCGGCATACATGTCATTGGTTAGAATTCAATACTTGTTGGCAGTTGTTTCCTTTTCTTTTGAGGCAAAATAAACATACAATGAGATGCTCAGATCTTTAGGAAACCATGTTCAGGGTTTCAACAAATGCATATACATGTGTCACTCAAATCCTGTCAAGACACAGAGCCTTATCATCACCCAGAAAGTTCCCTGATATCATCTCCTTGCCCGTCCCTGCCCCAAATCTGCCCCGGAGGCAACCAGTGTTCTGATGCTCCTTGATCGTAGATTAGTTTTGCCTGTTTCAGAACTTCCTATAAATGCCAGTCATATAACCCATCCTCTCGTGTGTCTAGATTCTCTTAAAATAAGGCTTTCAAGATTCATCTGTGTTGTTTCGTGAATAAGTAGTTTGTCCTTCTCTATTCCCAAGTAAGATTCCATTGCACAAATATACTACAGTTGGTTGGTCGATCTGTTCTTCTATCGATGGTCGTCTAGGCTGTTTCCAGTTTTGAGCAACATTTTCAATAAAACTGTGCTTTAATGATCATTTGTCAAAGTGTATGATATATTTTTTTCTATTAATCAATTGTGGGCTAAGTAATTATAATATCAACTCAATACAAAAGAAATTCTTATTACTTTCAATTTTATGGTTCAGCTGGTTAAGCATCTGACTCTTGATTTAGGCTTAGGTCATGATCTCAGGGTCATGAAGCTGAGCCCTGCGGTGGGCTCTGCACTGAGTGTGGCGCCTGCTTAAGATTTTCTCTCTCCCTCTTTCTCTGCCCCTGCCCTCCCCTCCCCACCCCTGTGCAGTTCAATCTCTCTCTCTCTCTCTCTCTCTCAAAATAAATACATAAATAAATAAATTTACATACATATTTTTATTGCAAAGCACCATGAAAGAGTGAGCAACAGAAAAACTTTCAAGTGTAAAAAATTACATTAAGGGGTGCCTGGGTGGCTTAGTCAGTTAAGCATCTGACTCTTGGGTTTTCACTCAGGTTGTGATCTCCTTGGGTCCTGGGATCGAGCCCCACATCAGGCTCCACACTCAGTGCAGAATCTGCTTCAGATTCTCTCTCCCTTTCCTTCTCCCTCACCTTCTCCGTCCCCCTCTGCCTCTCCCCCAACTCCCCACGTCATGCTCTCTCTCTAAAATATATGAATGAATGAATGAATAAAATCTTTTTAAAAATTACATTAAGGTAAACTACTAAGGAAGAGGTAGAAAAGAAAGAAATTTGAAGGGCAACCAGAAGTAATGAGAATTGTTCAGCTGTAAAGACGATCTGTGTTTTTAAATGAATGATGTGATTATGAGATTGCTATGGCACTTAGATTCCATTGTGTTTATTCAAGTGAGTGATGTGATGATTTGAGAATATTTTAATATTTTAAAAAATCTAATATTCAGTATTTATAATGTTCCAGAAATGTCAGATTTATGATGAAACAATTAGACCTCAACATTAAATTATGTGAAGAGGCTCATAGTCTTCTCAAATTATTTTCCAAATCCTATTCAAAATACCAAGAAGGAGAACAGAAGGGTCCTGGACTCTAACTCATCACTCTCTGGCTCTAATTGCCATCTTTGGTTCTCACTAGGCCTTGAGAACTCTACCAGTCAGGCAATGTTCATGGGGGGGGGTTGGGTCATATTTTGTATCTCAGAAAACCGAAGCTGAGGTGAGGACTTGGACCAAACACAGCCCAGATGGTCAGTCACTGTGGTGTCATCAGACACTCACCTTCTTGGTCTGTGGTCAAGTGGAAAAGAATTTGCATTTCAAAGCCGTGCCCTGGGAAGATGGTGGATCTTCTGTCATCTTCTTTCCCCTTTTGCACCCGTGTGGCTCGGAATACGCTGAGAGAAATCACAGGTGTCTTTGCACTGCCTATTTTAGATTCCCTCTGAGAAAGCTTCTTTCTGCTGGAAAGTAACGTGCCACAGATCCTGTTACAGAAAACATTGGTTACAGAATTTTACAGGTTCCTTGTGTATTCAGTCTGGCTGTGTCAATATACACATGGTGAGAAGAGCTCATTAGTTTGTGAAAAATGTAATAAAAGTGATGGAAACTGCATTAACAAAACCACTGACTGGAGGAATTTTTAATCTGAGTATCCTGGAACCTTACTGAAAGCTGAGGGTCATGGCTAGACTCAACCAGTCGGGAAAGTTGGAGAGGAATACTGTGCCCTTGCATTGTGTTTTGACAATTTTTTTCTTCCAGAAAGTGTTCACTTTTTTATGTCAGAATTGCAAAATACTGTGGACTGAATGCATCTCTCCAAAATTCACCTGTTTATGTTCAGATGCCCAGTGTGATGGCATTAAGATGTGAGGCCCTGGGGAGGTGAAGCTTCTGCTCTCATGACCAGGATTCGTGCCCCTATAAAAGAGACCCCCCCAAACCACCCAAGGCAACCCCACCCCTTCCACTGTGCGGGGACATGGTGAGAAGATAACCTTCTATTAACCTGGAAGCAGGTTCTCACCAGTCTCTGGATCTGCTGAGGTCTTGACCTTGAACTTTCCAGTCTCTAGAATTATGAGAAATAATTGTTTAAGCCACCCAGTCAATTGTGTTTTCATTATAGGAGCCCACACGGATGAAAACACAGAGCTTGGCATGTACTTATTCCTAATTATTTAAACACTGTTTGTTCCCAATTCAATTAAGTGTAACCTTTTTTTAAGGTTTTATTTTTATTTTTATTTATTTTTTTAAAGATTTTATTTATTCTTATTTATTTGACAGAGAGAGGGATCACCAGTAGGCAGAGAGGCAGGCAGAGAGAATGGGGAAAGCAGGTTCCCCGCTGAGCAGAGAGCCTGATGTGGGGCTCGATCCCAGGACCCTAGGATCATGACCTGAGCCAAAGGCAGAGGCTTTAACCCACTGAGCCATCCAGGTGCCCCTTAAGGTTTTATTTTTAAATACTCTCTAAGATCAACAGTCACATGCTCTTCCAACTGAGCCAGTCAAGCACCCCAAGTTTAAACTTTTTGAAGGCAGAGATGGTCTAATTCTTTTCTATCTCCCACAGTTGCGATCACTGGATACACAGCAAGTGTTTGATCTGGGGATAACAGTCAAAATCTTTAACAGCCAACTAATTAGAAAGAACACTAACCATAATGTTGGGGAGATGGCCAGCTGCACCAGCATTTTCATTGCTGGGTTGTAGGGAAATCCAAGAGGTTCCAGGGAGGGGACCAAAGTAGTAAGGAGAGTGGCTATCCCCCAATACAGAACCATTCATATTTTAGCAACCAAAATGTAGCTACACCATCTGAATATCAGCCCCGAAGAGCAAACATGTTATGAAAAAATAATTGTAAAGTCGACTAACATCCAAGATGCCAATGTATGCGTCAAAGTTACCCAAGTGAATAGCAGGACTGGACGTCAGCAGCTAGCCTTCTGGACTCCAGAGAACATGGGCAGATCATTCAAGAGGTTGGATGACGTTGTTGCTCTTCCTGGATCCCCTGGAATTCCTGTTTACTGCATTTTTTCTTCCCCTTTTTGGGGGTGCTTCTGATCTCAACAAGCAACACGTGCCATGCTTTTATGGAGAATTCCTTCGTTGTTCCTGGATCCCAAGTGTCTCCAGGTGAAGTCCCTTGGGGGTGGTCTGAAACCTGTGCCTGGTAGGGTTTTGGACAGGAACTCAAGACCCCCTTGTCGAGGGTGAGCTCACCCTAAGGCACTGGTTACAATCCAGAGTCCCCCAGGGGCAGGGGGACATCATACGATGGAAGTGAATTCTCTCACAGTTTTGGAGCCCAGAGGTCTGCACCAAGGAGCCGGGCAGGTGGAGGCTCCCTCGGAAGGGTCTAGGAGACCATCTGCTCCACACCTTTCTCGTTGCTTCTGGGGTTGCCAGAAATCCTCATCAGTCTTTGATTCGCAAACACATCGCTCCAGTCTCCACCTCTGACTTCACGAGGGGTTCTCCCGTGTCTGTGTCATCTCTTGTTCATAAGAGGACAGCAGTCATAGGATCGGGAGCCTAATTAACATGGCCTTATTTTAACTTGACTATATCCGCAAAGGTCCTGTTTCCAAATTTGGTCCCATTCATGGGTCGGGGAGGCTAGTGTCTGCTTAGGGCCGTGAAGGAAGAATCAGTTTCAGGCTTTCCTGAGCTTGTAGATGGCCGTCTTCTCCTCGTGTCTTTTCATAGCATCCTCCCTCTGTGCATATCTGTCTCTGTGTCCTATTTCCTCTTTTTATAAGGGTATTAGTCATATTGGATTAACACCCACCCCAAGTTGATTACTTCTATAAAGATCCTTTCCCTATATGCTGTCACATTCTGAAGTAATAGGAATTAGGACTTCAATATAAGAATTTTGAGGGAACATAATTCAACCTATAATAGGACGTTAGGACTTCAACATATCTTGTATGGGAGGTGGGGGGGAGCACAAGTCAATCCTTAACACTGACCGAAAACATTTTCTTTGTTACTTTCAGATTTCATGAGAAACAAAACAAATAAGCAAAGGGGGAAAAAGAGAGAAAGAGAGAGAAACCAAGAAACAGACTCTTATCTGTAGAGAACAAGCTGATGGTTACCGGAGGGCGGGGGTGTGGGGGGTGGGTGAGACAGATGGCGGGGATGAGGGAGTGAGCTTGGGATGAGCACTGGATGATGCATGAATTGTTGAATCACTATACTGCACACCTGAAACTAATATTACATTGATACAAATTAATAGTAACTCAAACTAAAATAAAAACAAAAGGTTTCATGAAGGTCAAGAATATAAACACAGGGACATCTGGGTGGCTGAGTCAGTCAAGCATCTGCCTTCTGCTCAGGTCATGATCTCTGGGTCCTGGGATCCCTGCTCAGCTGGGAGTCCGCTTCTCCCTCTCCCTCTGCCCCTCTCCCTCCACTCATGCTCTGTCTCCTGCTTTCTCTGTCTCAAATAAATAAAATCTTAAAAACAAAAAAAGAATATAAACTCAAAAATCATGTGTACTGTATGTATAACCCAGCTGTCATATTTCCCACTTGTTATTCAAGCATCCTAAAATATGAAATTTTTATTTTTCTGAATCATTGACCATACAATCAGAAACAATATTATGGCTTTACTTATGGGACTTATGAATTTACAACACTTGTGTTTTTAGTCCCTGGTCAAGTTTAGATGCTTTTTTTTTTAAGGTTGTGTTTGTTTACTTGACAGAGAGAGAGAGAGAGCACAAGTAGGCAGAGCGGCAGGCAGAGGGAGAGGGAGAAGCAGGCTTCCCACTGAGCAGGCAGCCCAATATAGGGCTGGATCCCAGGATCCTGGGATCATGACATGAGCTGAAGGCAGACGCCTAACCGACTGAGCCACCCAGGCAACCCTAGATTCTTTTTTCAGATAAGTATTTGTTTTGAATTGGAAATTATGTACCCTTAAGTGTTGTTTTGTGTGAAGCAAATGAGTCATTAATAACACAATAAATAAACTGTACAGTGATTAAGAATGTGGGCTCTGGTGTCAGACTGTGTAGGTTTGCATCAGCTCTGTAACTTCCTAGCGCTGTGACCTTAGGCTAGTTATTTCATTTCTCTGAGCTTTCAGTCCTTCATCTATAACAGGGAGATGAAACCAGTACTGTAATTTTGAAGCACTTCCCACAGCATTTGCTCACAGTAAACAGTATTAATATTAGCTATTATTTTGTCTGAAGTATTAGTTTATACATAGTAATTCTGAGAACAGAAAGACATAATAGAAGTGAAATTTCATATTATTTCTCTAGGTAAAATCTCACACTTTTCCAGAAAATATTGCTAATGTTTTTAAAATGACAGAATAAAACCTGTTGTTTTCTCTTTATCTTTCAGAATGTAATTTTATATTACCAAAATAAAATTATTATTTAAACTTTTATGGGAAAAATTTTAAATGATATATTATGGTTTTTTGAAAAATAGGTAATCTAATGTAGTAAAAATTCAAATGTCATAAAGTAAATAAGAGTAAAAAGCAAGTCTCCTCTCCCTTACCCCTAATTCTCTGATTATATTTCCAGAGGCAACCACTGTTACCACTGTCTTATATATCCTTCCAGAAACAGTCTATGCATATGCAAGAAAAATATGTGTGTTTATTTTCCCACAATATTTGAAGACATGATAGCATATTATGTATGCTCTTCTGCATATTGCTTTTTTTGCACATTGCTTTTTATAATTTAATATTTCTAGGAAATTTTCTCTTATCAATACCAAGTCATTTTGTTTTATTCTTTTTCACAGTTGCATAGTATTCCACTCCATGGATAGGCCACAACTTATTCAACCAGGTTCCTACCAGTGGGCATTTGGCTGGGTTTTTTTGTTTCTGCAATGTGTATTTGCATTTTTAAGCTCATGTGCAAACATATCTGTAAGACACATTTTTTTATTATTATTTTTTAAGATGAAGAACCTGAAGCCCAGAGAGATTAGGTTCACCTGGTGGTTCAGGTCCCTGGCATTTTTTAAAAAGATTTTTATTTATTTATTTGACAGAGATACAGAGAGAGTACAAGTAGACAGAGCAGCAGGCAGAGGGAGAGGGAGAAGTAGGCTTTCCACTAAGCAGGGAGCCTGATGTGGGGTTCGATCCCAGGACCCCCAGATCATGACCTGAGCCAAAGGCAGTCACTTAACCAACTAAGCCACCCAGGTACCCCTAAAATAAATTTCTAGGTGTAGCATTGCAAGGTCAAAAAAAAGTAAATGCATGTGAAAATTTGCTATCATTTTTAGATTGTCCTCCAAAGAGAATGGACCAATTTACTCTCCTACCACCGTCAGTTCCTCCATCAGCATCAGGGCATTAATAAATTTTTTGAATTTTTCTGATCTTATAAGCGTCAACAGGATCTCATCAAACTGAATTTCATTTTACTTGTTAGGATATGACTGAGCATCTTATTTATTTATGAATTATTTATATTTCCTTTATTACAAAGTACTCAAATAATTTGCCCATTTTTCTATTTAAATAATTACTTTTAAGTAATGAACTATGTTTTAAAATAATAATAATAAACTGTATTAACTCGTTATATACTAAGGAATCTAAAGTTGGTTTTGGTGGGGGAGAGGGTTTTTTCCTTGTTAGTCATTTGTGATCGATTTTGATACTTTTTTTTTTTTTTGTCTTGCAGAAATTTAAGAAGTATTTTTTGGTTGAATCTATGAATAAGGTAGAAACCTACTGCAGTTGTTCAAGTAGGAGGGCCTGCTGGCTTGAGCTGGTGTGACGATGTTAGTGGATGTGGTGATGAGTGGTAGGTTTGCGAGGACAGGAATTGTGAAGATAGAGCTTGGCAGATACAGCAAATATGGCGGCGGAGCTGGCGTGGGGTGGGTATGGTGAGGGGAAGAGATGTTGACTCTGAGGCTTTGGCCTGAGTAACTGGATGGACAGTGATGCCGCATACTGAGACGGACGAGATCGTAGGGGGAGCAAGTCTCTAACCAGTTTTGGAAACATGCTTTCACATGCCTCGTTTCATAACATGATACACATTCAAGTCTTGTCCATTCATTGTCCTCTGAGGTTCTTCCCATTAAAGTGAAATGCTGAGTCAAACTATATACTTGGCGAGTCTGAAACAGTCATCACCGCGCTGCATATTTTCACAGGTACTGACTTAGAGACCCAGAGCACTAACATAATACCTGCGATGTCATCGCCTCACCCAGCGTCTGCTTGTCCTCTCCGCTGGGGACCTCAGCACACACTATGCAATACATACATACATACATAGACATACTCTGTGTCTCGGGTTGATCTAAATGTGTTTGACTGGTTTTCCCTGAATTCACAGGCATTTAACCAACAAGTCGAGTCAGTTTAGCAACTTGGCTGGTAACCCAATAGCAAAACAAAACAAAACAAAACAAAACAAAAATCAAAATCAGACTGGTTTGAGCATGTCCAGAGGGCCATGGCCTGTGAGCTCAGTTGATGGGGGCAGGGTAGAGGGTTGGTTTTTTTCCAGAGACTTTGAAAACATAAAAATTCCACATGGATGATTAACACTTCTATGCCACATGATGGGTGTCGGCGTACAATGGGAAGAAAATGTCACTGAAAGGAAGAAAACAGAACAATCTCCTCTGGGAATTTAAGCCGATCTTAAGGAAATCTCTGAGAGTCTTTTAATTTGTCTTTTTCATGTATCCCTCTGACAGTAAAATTAGTGCATGGCATTATCAGACACAAGAAAGAGCAGCAGGCAACTAGAACCAGATTCAAGGACTACAGTGAATTGCCAGCTCTGCCTGGTCCCTGGTTGTTCTCATGAAGCCCATTTCACTTCCTGACATGCTGATCAAATGTGCTGGCCTCTGAAGCGAGACTGCGTAGAAGAGTAGCCATGTGACTCGCAGGGGTGACCACGGGCAGCAAGCCCTACCGCAGGCAGACCAGGCAAGGGATCTCCTGAAGGCTGCAATTCAGGGGAGATGGGGACTGGGGACCTCAGGTGGCCCAGACCTCAGCTGATTATCTGATTGCACCGCCAGGAGAAACCTTACGTGAGAACTTCCTGTTGAGCTCAAACCGCAGGACTGTGGATGGCTCACTATGCGGCAATAATGATGGACACATCTGCCATGAGGGTGATGCAGGAAGTCGGACAAAGTGACAAACTCATAGTGAGCCTAAGACTCTCGGGAAGACAGGCGTATGCATGCAGTTGAGATGGGGAGAAAGTTCATTTACATGAAAGAGTAACACAGAGTTCAAGGTTGCATGACTCCTAAGTATAGGTGTTTAGGGCCCAAAGGAAGAAGTGAAGCCGGGAACCTTCACAGAGGGCAGGGGACTAGACGTGGGGAGGAAAAGACAAGCGAGTGCGGCCAGGCAGAGAAGCAGCCTGGGGAGGAGCACAGGATATAGGTAAAGTTTTAGAAATGTGCCTAATGCTCAAAGATCAAAGAGATGGGCTTGGCTGGAACACAGAATGCACATGCGTGTGCCACAGGTGATGACGTTGGAGATGGACCTTGATTAACAGGCCAACTGCCTATCGAGAAAGATTAGAGCGAGAGTTTTAGATTGAAGAGCTTCAAAGGTTAGGGCAAGAGATAGATAGATAGATTTATTTATTTATTTATTTATTTATGGGACGGGGGAAGGGCAGAAGGAGAGAGAGAATTTCAAGCGACTCCTTGCTGAGTCTAGTGCCCAACATGGGGTTCGATCTCACATTCCTGAGATCATGACCTGAGCCAAAATCAAGAGTCAGACGCTTAACCAACTAAGCTACCCAGGTAACCCAGGGCAAGAGTTTTAGAATGAAGAGCTTCTGTGTTTAGGTGAGAGGGGAAACCAAGGAAGAGAAGGTCTCCAAGGAAAACACCTCCCCAAAAACTTTTGTTTGTGGGGAGACTATAATCCTTTAAATTGATCATTTAAAAACAAACAAACAAAAAAAGAACCCGGTTTCCTCAAAAGCAACTCTACATTGGGTAGGAAAAGAAAGGAGAGCCATTCAAAGGAAGGAAAACCATTCAAGATTATCCTGGTTATAGAGAATGGCAATGATCTCGAGTGGTTTCATCCTAACCAAGGAGAACATTGGGGGTCAACAGTAATGTAATTGGACCTGAGATCACCAACTCCAGATGGTGAGGACAGAGCCATTCCAGTTATTTCAATCACTTTGAAACCAGTGTCGGGAAGGATGCACTAGTATACCAAGTTTAGGGTCTACAAAGGTGTCATAGGGTTGGTCCTCCAGAAGGAGATGCTGAGATGGAGTCTGGGGGACAAGGTATGTCTGACACCTCTTCCAAGGAGAAAAAAATCGGGTCAGGTGGAAGGGAAGGAAGAAGTTGAAATGCAGCGTAGACCCATCAAAACCTTGGCGTTGGCCAACCTGACAAGTGGCTCTGGAGTGAATGCCGCCCATTAGAGTTGTCTTACATTGAGCCAAAATGACGGGGACTTTATTGTCACGTTACTCATCACTGGCTGGGAGCTGCCCAGGAAGGGTGTGGCGCCGAGTGAGGTGAGGTGACCCTCTGTGCTCGAGACAGACACTAACAGAAGCTGCTTGCTGACTCTACTTCCCACATCTGGGCATCAAGTCCTTCCTTGAAGTGGTAGAAGGAGGCTTTGACTCTTCCTGTTTAGCACAAAGGGGTGACCAAGCTCAAACTCACATTAATGAGAATATACTTCTCTTTTATGCATGTAATAAAGTCAGTAATGCCCGGGATCGTTGAGTGCAACAGTCAAGAAAGAATCCTTGAGCCGTTCCACGGTGCAACTTAGTAAGTTTAAGTAGCACGGAGACAGGAACCAGGGGGCGGAAAGAGTGGTACTTCCCCTGTATGAAGCTGGTGGACATCTGCTTAGTGATCAAGGACGAGGGGACATGCACAGAGTATTAGACCGTAAATGTTTCTTCCAATTTCTACTCATAAAACCACTGCTGCGAGACTTCTCTGGGACTTATCATTCAGTTTGACACGAACTATGGAGAAGACATACAGGATGTCATGAGATCATTTAAGAATGTAGCAACCAGCACCTACTTCACCCTCATGGAAAATTATACGGGTTACAGGTCAGCCTTTTGGGCTAAAGATGAACATCTTTCTGCTTCTAAGACTAATGCTTACTTTGATGAGTGTGTCTGCTTATTCACCTTAAGAAAGGAAATCATTACATTGATCACTGGTCGAAAACGGAGGTCCCAATACAAGAGTCAGCACTCACCAGCCCCATCCCTCTGCAGCCAGAATCTTCCTCCAGATGGTAAGTGGTGGGCCCCTAGGCAGGCAGTCCTGACGGAAGAGTGTGGTATACTGAAAATAAGACTTGGTCTTTGTCCCTGGTTTCTGGCACAGAGCTTCAGAAACCTTTGGAATTTCCTGAGAGCTCAGTGTGCCCTTGCTATGCTCATGACGTGACTGGGGTGGGTGTGGGAGCTAGACAGCTCCAGAATGGGGGCTGCCACTGGAAAACCCAAGCAGAGGATTAGACAGAACTTTGAGCTGGGGAGGGGAGAAGGGCTCTTTGACTATCACCAATAGTCAATGATGTAATCGATTGTGCCTACAGAGGAAAACCTTGATTTAAAAAACTCTGAACACAAAGGTGTAGAGGAGCTTCCTGGATGGTGAGCAATTTACATACCAGCTGGGAGGCATCTCCCAACTCTACAGGGACAGAAGCTCCTGCACTCTGGACCCCTCCAGACTTCACCCTGTGTACCCCATTCACCTGGTTGCTTACTGGAATCCTTTATACTAAAATGGTAATTACAAGTCTAGTACTTCCCTGAGCTCTGTGAGTTGTTCTAGTACATTAGCAAACATGAGGGGGGATTATGAGAACCCCTGAATTTGTAGCTGAGTTGGACATAAATTCAAGTGGGCCCCCCAAGACCTCAAGCTGGTGTCTGAAGTGGGAGCAGTCTTGTAGGATAGAGCCCTTCTTAATGTGTGGGGTCTGTGCTAACTCTAGGTAGTTGGTGTCAGAAATGACTTGTAGGACACTCAGTTGGTGTTGGGAAACAAAGGGTCAGAGGAAGAGCGGGGTGATGACAAGGGAGGGGGAACTGAGTGGGCCACCATCGTTCTGAAATCCTATGCTTGTAATGCAATGGAGGGGAAGGAGCCGTTTTGATGAAGTCCAACACTTACTACTTAGGTAAGAGAGCTGCCCACATCCGGTGTCCACTGGCCCCTGGTGCTAAGTCAGGAGGTGATCAGGAGAGAAAGAGGATGCTTCCTGGCTGTCTTGAGGGGAAGAGGGAATGAATTTAGGTAGAGAGGAGGCTGAAGGGAACAAAATGTCCACAGTCTGTGGATTTGCTTTCCAGTATGGACCCCCTTGGGTGGGCATACCTCTCCTGCTCTCAGTGTCCATGGGTTGGGAGGGGCTGATCTCATCACAGGGCTCCTGAAGCCAGCGACTGGTTCAGAGCAGGGTCGCTACTTATGCTCGGCGAATCAGAATCAGGAAGCCTCAAGCCAGAAATGTTGCTCACACTACTGGGGGCAACACGCTCACCTTGACTCGGGGCTTGCTAAGTTAGGAAGACACAAGCCTAAAATTGTGGGTGTCTTGACTCCAGCAGAGGTGAGCTTAAGCTACCGAAGAGTAAAACCAGCAGAGAGGAAAGAGGAGTGGAGAGGTGTGCATGTGTGTGAGAGACTGACAGGGAGGGAGAGACAGAGACACGAAGAAGTACAGAGAGACACACCGAGAGACACAGATGGCCCCTCTGCAAGGGTTTGTGTGAGGGTGGTTTGTCCTGGGAAGTGACCCCCAGGCAAGAGCAAGCAACTAAGAAGACTGAAATCAGGGAGAAGGCAGAACCAACTGGAAGCTGTTCTACTGGTCACATTCGTGACCAACCGAGGCTAGATCTCTCTGCGAACTTCTAAGCAGCCACACTGACCACCTCGGAGTCATTTATAAGGGGGGAGCATTTATCCAGGCTCCAGTTTCCCGCTGGATCAAGGGATGGCCCATGAGGGGCTAACTTCTCTTCCCCACCTTTCTTCGGATTCTGGAGAAGCAGAAGCAGGAGCTAGCTAGCTGGCTGGTCAACAGATGGACAGATTTGTTTTAAGAAGCTGGCTCACGACACTGTGGAGACTTAGCAGATCTGAAAGCTGGCGAGGTAGGCTGGCGTGGAGACTTAGGAAGAGAGGCCCCTACAGGACCACCAACTGGCGGAACTCCCTCTTACATGGAGCAGAGTCCGCCTTTTTTCCTTGAAGCTTTCAATGGACTGGAGGAGCGCCACCCACATTAGGGAGAACCATGTGCTTTCCTCAAAGTCCACTGCTTCCCATGTTCATTGCATCAGACAACACCTTCATGGAAACATTTGGAATAACGTTTGATCAAGTATCAGGGACTATGGTGTCCCACCAACTGACATAGAAAATCACCCCTGGCACCCCCCATGCTTTCAGGTTGCACACACCTGAGTTTCAAGGAGACATTTTCAGAGCAGAAAACAAGAAGCACTGAGGGGAGCTGAGGCAGGGGCTGCCGGTTCTCAGCTGCGGGAAGCCAGCTGGTTTCTGGGGCAATGGCTTCGGAGGTCAAGGACAGCTAAGATGTCGGGCCAAGTTCATGAGGCCTCCCAGATAACTGCACAGAATGCTTTCTTTTTCAACACTGAAGAAAAAAAAAAAAGGTGTTCGAACTGAAATAAATAGCTCCCTTTGTCTAACTTTACATTTAGAAACTAAAAGGTAGCCTGTATCCCAACAGTTGTTCCATAAAATAAGGGAAATAACTGCGCATTTTCTAATGACATTTTTGAGAAAAACCAATCATTTATTTTTAGTAAAACTGGGTTATCCCTTTAAAAAAAAAAAACAAAACACTGAAATTTTAACCAGTTAGCTTTACTCATTTGATTTGATGTGAGGGAAAAAAATATGTTCCCCTCAGCAAATATTCTCCCAAATTGGATGGATGGGAAAAAACAAAACCAAAACTTTTTACTCTCACAATTAAAAAGCATCAACTTCTTTCCTAGAGATTGGGGAAATCCCAGAATTCCTGAGATTATCTCCCCTAGGACGGGGAAGGGAACCCTCTCTAGAAACCCCAAGCAGCTCTAGCCTACATTGATGAAGCTTTGGTACACATATAGGTTCACTAATCCCTCATCCGAAATCCTATTTTGAGGGATGGAGGAAATTTTTTTTTAATATTTTATTTATTTGAGAGAGAGAGCGCACGTGTGGCAGAGGGGGCAGAGGGAGAGAATACCCAAACAGACTCCTGCTGAGTGCAGAGCCCAGCGTGGGGCTTGATCCCGGGACCCACCGGACCTGAGCTGAAACCAAGAGTTGGATGCTCAAAGGACTGAGCCGCCCACAAGCCCCAGGCCAGAGGGGATTTATTTAGGCTTTTCAATAAACTCAGCCAGTCTGTATAATCCAAGTAGGTATAATCAAAGATGCTTAAGATTTATGTAACACATGCAGCTTTTCATTTTGGGGAGGGTTTTTTATTTTGTTTTTAAGGAAGGAGATCATTTAAAAATATTTAGTGCTTGATTCTACTTATGTGAGGTACCTATATAGTCAAATTCACAGAGACACACAGTTGAATGGGGGGTGCCAGGTTGCTCCCTAATGGGAGGGAGAAATGCAGAGTTATTGGTTAATGGGTATACAGGGTCTGGGCTGATGAAAATGTCGTGGGGGTGGATGGCGGTGATGGTTGGAGAACCATCCACCAATGTACTTACTGCCACTAAATTGTACACCTAGAAATGATTAGTATGTAAATTTTTTGTCATCTATATTTTTCCACAATAAAAGAAATATTTACTGCAGAAATTTAGCCATAATGAGTGAGCAAGGGGGTTACACCACCTCCTTGGCGATGACCAGACAGTGAACTTGGTGATTAGGCCTGACTGACTATAAAAATCAACAGTTTCAAGGAGTATTGCCGTGGCTTGCATGATAAAATAGAAATCCATTTTCTGACTTGCAGACAGAATAACTAAGAATGTGATTAAGAGAATGCTTTCGAGGGCAAGAGGTCAAAAATTTGGCCTGTGCCCTATGTTAGCAATGGGAAGCATAGGGCAGGAAAAGAATTCTTCTCACGAGCAGGAATTCACTACAATTTTTCTTTAAAAGCCACTTTTAAAAAAATAGTGGATAGTCATGATCTAATGAAAAAAAATACTGGGTTTTGTTGTTGTTGTTATGAGTACAATCCACAAAAAATCCATTCCTTGATTTTATTGTCACCCCTCTCCTATGTGTTATCATTTGATTAATATACACTGATTCTTTTAACAACCAATGTATTGTTTCTTTTTCAAGTAAACTCTACACCCAATGTGGGGCTCGTACTCTGACCCAGAGATCAAGTGTCGTGTGTCTACCCACTGAGCCAGCCCGGCGCCCCACTACCAATGTACTTTTTAATGAAAGCCTTCTTAAATCAGGGGCCCCTGGGTGGCTCAGTTAGTTAAGCATCCAACTCTTGATTTCACCTCAAGTCATAATCTCAGGGTTGTGGGATCGGCCCCACATGTTGGCCCTGCACTCAGCGTAAAATCTGCTTGGGATTCTCTCTCCCCCTGCTTGTCTGCTCTCTCTCACTCAAAATAAATAAAATATTTTAAAAAAAGCCTTTTTTAACCAAAAAAATATGAAATTCCTAAACGTGGGCCTACCTAAATGGGAAAGTTTATATTGTACTTGCTCTGATAATTGATTTTATTTTATTTTTTAAAAAATATTTTATTTATTTATTTGAGAGAGAGAGAGATCAAGCAAGCATGAGCAGTTGGGAGGGGCAAAGAGAGAGGGAGAAGCAGGCTCCATGCAGAGCAGGGAGCCCAACATGGGCTTGAACCCATGACCCGGGATCATGACCTGAGCCGAAGGCAGATGCTTAACTTACTGAGCCACCCATGCCCCTGATAATTTATTTTAATTTGGCAACTTCTACGTGACAAGTTGATGAGTTATTAATTTATACCTACAGTAGCCAAATATAAAAGTTTTAAATAGTCAAGCAAACTGAAAATATATGTTATTTATATAGAAATATCTACATGACAATTATATGACATAATACATGAAAAGTTCTTAAAACAGAGTCTAAAACATAGTGTTATAAGTGAAAGTTGTTTTCTGTTGACAAATAATGATATCATTAACTTGCTTCATTTTAAGTCCATGTAAATCCTTACTATATTTTCCCTAGGTAAAAGTCATCTTCTTAGGCTGTATGGGGGAACAGAAAGTTGAAGGAGATACATAACAGCATTAAGAGAAACATCACTTCTTCTAAGGTTACAGAGAAAACAAAGAACGTAAGTAAGGAAGTACATGGCAGAAGGGAGGGTCCCCAAGTGTTAGGGAGATTCAGACAGATCAGGGGAATTTTCACAGAGGAAGAGGCCTTTTTCCTGGACGTTGAGGGATAGATAGGACTTTGGTGAATGTGAGAGAGGGTGGTGAGGTTCATTCTCGGAGGAGGGAGGAGGGAGAGCACAGAGGCAGACGGTGAGGACTGAGCACAGAAAGAGAGTATCAGGTATATTTGAACACAGGACATGGCAGGAGAGTTCCTGGAGCTCAGCCTGGAAAGGCTGATGAGGAACAGAGCATAGAGATCTCCGATTCTGAGGGAAAGGGACCCCTTGAAGGAGCCTGTACGTGAAAGAACATGGCTTGAAGAAGTTTGGGGATGACTGATCTGCAAGCATTGTGCATGTGCTGTGTTGAAATAAAGGAAATGGTTAGGTCTCATTTCACAGGTGTGGGTCTTGGCGTCCCTTAGGACTGAGCTAACCCTTGGTTTTCGGACTTGAAGTCCGGTGCTTTTTGTACACCAGCAGTACTTGAAACGATCTTGGCCTTGCTGCCGTATCTGTACGGATCTGCAGGGGAGGTGTCCCCAGTGGCTCCTGGGTGAGCTTCCTGATGGACTTCTAGAAGCAGTTAGTAGGCTTAGTAGGATCCCTGTCCCTCTGCTGCACTCCGAGAGCCCAGGCTGCTGTTCTCCTAGCCTTTCCCAGTCGTGCAGCTCACCTCAGCGTTCTGGGTGGAGGGAGACAGAAGCGGGTCTCTCCACAGAGCTGGGGAAGCCAGGCGTTCACCCACATAGTTCTTCACTTTCCCCCCTGGGAGAAGTTGCCAGCCAGCTGGCAGGGTCTCTCTTGTCACTGAGCTGTGCCCCTTTGGCAGAGGAGCAATGTGGGTAAAAGAAAACTGTTCCTCTTACCATTTTCATGTGTCCAGTCCTGATTTTTTTTCTTCAATGATGTGCTAGAGCTTCTCTGCTGAACTCCTAGACTTCCCCAAAAGCACTCTCATCCGTGGGCCACTGTCAAAATCAGAGTTCCTTCCAAAGAAGACAGCAGAAGACTACTTCACCATGTTGTTGACATCGCCGCAAAGAATACAGATTAATTCTGGGAAGATTAATCTATCTTTATTCATTCGTACCTTGCAGAGAATTATTTTATTTATACTTTCCGGCTATGTAAAATCTGAGCAATTGAAGGCATTTTCATTAGACGCAAATATTAAATTGATGGCTATCAGTGAGGGGTATCATTCATAGGATGGATAAATTCAAGTCTTTTGAGGATTGGCCTAAACCAGGATGACAATGTGGAATTGAGCTTCTGTGCTGTTTCTGGAGGCAATTCCAAAAGTGGGGGCCCAAAGAACATTTTTGAAAAGAGATAGCACTACTTGAATTAAATACATGACCTTTTAAAGAATCTGCTTTGAAGTTCAGTCCTTTTTGGCTTTTCTCAAAAAAGACTTGGGAGGTACAGTCTAGCTGTGTGACCAGGAAGGCATTTAACAAATCTGTTTTCTTTTATCTTTTCTTTTCTCTTTTCCTTCCTTCCTTCCTTCTTTCCTTCCTTCTTTCTTCCTTCCTTCCTCTCTCTCTTTCTCTTTCTTTCTCTTTCTTTCTTTCTTTCTTCCTTTCTTCCTTTCTTCCTTTCTTCCTTTCTTTCTTTCTCTTTTTGATTTCATTTATTTATTTATTTGAGAGAGAATGGGGGAAAAGAGCAGAGGGAGAGGGACAAGCAGACTCTGTGCTGAGTGCAGAGCCCTCCATCTCACGACCCTGAAATCATGACCTGAGCTGAAATCAAGAGTCAGACACTTACTTGACTGAGCCACCAAGGCACCGCTAACAAGTTTGTTTTCAAAACTGAGTTTCAGGGGCACCTGGATGACTCAGTGGGTTAAAGCCTCTGCCTTCAGCTCAGATCATGATCTCAGGGTCCTGGGATTGAGCCCCGCATCGGGCTCTCGGCTCATCAAGGAGCCTGCATCCTCCTCTCTCTCTCTCTGCCTGCCTCTCTGCCTACTCGTGATCTCTGTCTGTCAAATAAATAAATAAAATATTTTAAAAAAATAAAAGGAAAACTGAGTTTCATTCTTTTCATTCGTCGAACGTGTGTAACGAGGCTGCTGGTGCTCACTGGTAACCAGCTACACAGCTAGACTGCACCGCCCAAGTCCCCACTGTGTAGAGGTGGTCATGTAACTAGTCTTGGCCAGTAGAATGTGGTCCCTAATCTCTCCTTGGATTCTCCAAGAGCCCTTCTCCCTTGTCTGTTGGTTGGATGCAGACGATCTTCTGAGTAGTCTAGGGCTCCAGAAGATGGAAGGACCCACGTAAGTGAAGCCTTAGTCACTGAATGACCATGTGGAGCAGAGCTCTTTGCCCCATACCTGCCATCTTGGATTGTGACTCATCCTTGGTTAAGCCAGTTAGATTTGCCTATTACATGTTATGGCAGTGAGACTCTCCTGACTAATGTACATCATACCTCTGAGAATCTGGTAAAGTTCCTGGGACTTTCTAGGTGACAGGTATCTCGAGTCTAAACCCTGAATATCCAGAGCACTAGATACAGCTACTGTTTTCGAATTTATTTAAGATTAGTGTTGTGCTTTTGTAGCCCCCAGGGCAAAGCACTCCTCTTGATCCAGTTTCTGTTTCATTATCAGTGTCATTAAGTCTAACCACCTCTGCAGGAGATTTCTGTGAGGACAGTTAGCTGTGTCGCTGATAAGAAGCTTTGACTGTTCTGGGCTCCCTGCTTTACAGTTTGCCACCCGCCTTCAACAGCTCTGTCAGCAGGCCTTAGAGCCTCGCTGCCTCTCTGCAAAGTGCCAGAATCTTTCCCACATTGTCTTGAATGTGTGCTTTGAAGATTGTCCGCTGTCAGCACCCAGGAGAGCCTGACCCATGGGGCCAGAACTTTCGATAACACAAACAGCCCACTGAGTTCTAAGAGAATGAGAAATCTATTTTAATGTCAGCCTCAAGTTCCCTGTTTATGTCCTCAGGGAGAGATATGCACAAATTCATTCTGTTTGTGTTGTGGAATGAGCCAGAGTGCTAGTAATTTGACTGAAGTGACCAAATTCATGTGTATTAGGTTCAAAAACTCTCAGTAGGCATAGTAAGCGAGTACATTTCTCTGGTGGCTCTGACTCACCAAATGTGTACTTTTATGATTCAGCTACATAGATTCACTGGCTTAGCAGTAACGTAAGGTGGGTAGAGGTCTGGATAATGTCTGTATATCTCCTGGAGGGGTTCTGAAGCAAAGACCATGTCTGTTAGATAACCCTATGTCAATGGGGAATGGGACTCTGGCAGTTACGGTGAATAAAAATGTGTTCTAGTATTATCCCAATACTCTAGTATTTTGCTTCCAACAAAAAATGTTTATGGTTGTATAAAGGAGTAGCCCGTGGGTTTGTATTCTGGCTGAAAAGAAATGTTTGAGAACCACTCATCTAATAGCCCTGGAATTTTTGAGATTTAACATTCAAATACCTTCGAAGGTATACTCATTTGAATTGCTTGTTGCATTCTCACAACTATATCCCTTTTATATGGACAACTGAATGACAGAGGTCATGGCCTGAAGTCATCTAAGAGATGTTACAGTTTAATCTCCTCAAGGGACAGTCACATGCTTAATACTGCATAGAACTGGGAATAACGTGCGTTCTGAGTAAAACATTTTAAGAGACCTCCATAGGAAGAGATATTATTGTGGATATTCACAAATATAGGCAAAATCATGCCTCTGAGGGATTACCTGGGTGGTTCAGTTGGTTAAGGGTCTGCTTTCTGCTCAGGTCATGATCCCAGGGTCCTGGGATTGAGCCCTGCATCACGCTCCCTGCTCAGTGGGGAGCCTGCTTCTCCCTCTCTCTCTCCACCCCCCACCTTAGGCTTGCGTGCACGTGCACACGCAAATGTACACACATGTGCTTTCTCTCTCTTTCTCTCAAATAAATAAAATCTTTTAAAAAATCATGCCTCTGAGGATTAAATTGATGCTAGGAGAAACATAATGCATATAAAGGATTTTTAGAGGCTATCGAGTGTTACATTAAATGATGGTTATCATTGCTTCTTTTACTACAAATGTTTATGGTGCATCTAGGATACATCGGCCACTGTACTTAGTCACTTAGATGCATCAGCAAACAATTCAAAGTCCATGCCATATATGTTTGAGTGTTGGACAAACAATATAGAATAGATTTCTAATATAAGGTCAGGAGACGACTGGTGACTGATGATGTTTCGATATAAAATAAAGCAAGGTAAATGTATAGAGAGTTACAGGTACTGATATTTTGCATCAGATGGTCTCTATGGAGGTGACATTGATGGGGACCCCGAGAGATGAGAAGGAGTGAGCCATGTGGAGATATGAAGAGGGTAAAGATAAGTAGTTGGTGGTGTTCTACATCCAGATGTTATTTATAGCCACGGACTTGGATGAGATTATCTAGAAAGGGAATGTTGAGAGAAATCTAGATAGATAAGAGAAGAAGGACACTCCTGTATGTGTGTGTGTATGTGTGTGTGTGTATGTGTGTGTGTGTATGTGTGTATATATATATATATATATATATATATATATATATACACATGCTCCTACAGATTAGTAAGAGAAAGACACATGACCAGTAGAAAAATCACCAGGTGAAATAAATAGACATTTCTCATTAGAGGAAGACTGAATGAGCAATAAACATATGAAAAGATGTTCAACTTCATCAGTAATTTAGACAAATGTAAATTTTAATCTGCAAAAGATACCATTTTATACCCACCAGACTGGCATAAATCTAAAAATCTGACAATGCCAACTATTGACAAGTATATCATGGGCAATATCACTTACTGCTCGGGGGTGTATAAATTGGTAAACTGCTGTGGGGCAATTTGGGAGCAAGTTGGTGTTTCCTAATAGACTTGGAGATGCACATACCCGTTCACCTCCACTGCCACCCTCTAAAGTCTTGCTAGAGCTAGTCTGTTTCTGCAATAATGGAATCTAACTGTACTGAGCACAGATCCAAACTACATGACGGACATTGCATAAAGTCACCTGACAAAGGGAGCGACCTCTCTGTGGGTCGGACCTAGATGAGCCACAGCAATGTACCAGCCTCTAAGTCTAGGACTCAGTTTTGGGGGCATTGGTACTTCCTTCCACAGGGGATGTGAGGTTCAAATAGGAGATGATATAGAATCTGGAAGTTGAGAGAAGCAAATGAGGTCTGAACAAGGAAAAACTGGTGGGAGCAGAAGAGTCCAAGGAAATGTAGTCAAAGGAAATGCTGCTGAAAACAGCAGTTACAGGGAACAAAGAATACAGGATATTCTGGAAAGGAGGGTGTTGCACATCCAAGGAGAACACACAGTCTGCTAGTGGCATCGAGTGTCTGAAAGTATATACTGGTTGCCTCAATCTTTCATGTTTTTTTTTTTTAAGTTTATTTGTATTGATTTATTTAGGGAATCTCTACACCCAACAAGGGGCTCGAACTCAGGACCCAGAGACCAAGAGTCACGTGCTCTTCCAACCAAGCCAGCCAGGCGCCCCTGAGTCTTTTATTTTTAATATCTAACCCACTGTGCTTAAATCTAGATCAGAAGTAAGTAGCTCCTTCCCTTATGTCAAGAAGCACTACCTTAAACAAACCATTCTACATTTTCCAAACCACTTTTGGGGGCACTAGAACTATTTGCTGGCTTCATGGTATTTCAAAAGGATTGTTTTATGAAGCTAATTCTTGCAACTGTATCTTTTATCACTGCTGCTGCTTTCAATTCATCTGACTGGAATCGGCTCCGGTGTCCTCCAATGAAACAAGGTCGGTCCGTGTGAAAATTTTTGTTCTAAACATTTCAAAGTGTCTATTCTTGCTCTGTCCGTGGGGGGATTGAAGTGTGGGGACCTGTGGGCTGGGTTTCATTTCTTTTCTTTCTTTTATTTTTTTTTTCCTTTTTCCTGTCATAGGTCAGAAACTGTAGTATTTTTTGCCTCTGAGCCAAAGAGAAGAAAGAAAAATGTGACATGACTTTGGCCCCACCTGTCCAATGAGTGGCAGGTCGCTTCTGGGTCCCAAAGTCTATCTGGTCATGTTCCTTTAAAGTGTCCTCCAGCCATGACTTTTTTTTTTTCTTCTTTGAAATAGAGAAGAAATAACTGTGGGTAGGGGTGACGGTGGTAACAATGTTCTCAGGGCAGAGAAGGGTGTGGGGGCAGGATTCCCAACAGAAAACCTGGGCTGGACACCTTCGCAGCAGAGGCGGCTTGCAGAGGAGCAGAAGCACTCCTACGCGAATTCAGGTTAATTGCTGCTAAAATTATAATGGGTTTTCTTTCTCTCTCTCTCTCTCTCTTTTTTTTTTTTTGTACTCTTTATTGTCACAAGAAAAAAAAACCTAGGAAATGCTACAAAAATACATTCTGTCAAAAAGGAAGTCCTTTGCGCTTGTCCTCAGCAAGCCCTATGGTGGTGAGGTTTCTCCGCCAGCAGACTCAGACCTACCCAGTTTCTGAGCCAATATTTATGAAGGCAAGAGCATATCAGTCTATTTCCTCACTTCCAACACCATCACTACCAGGTTGCGTTAAGAATTTGTTGGTCTTTGAAAGGCCTGGTACCTCCCAGGTGGAGTGTGGGCTGTTACAGGCTGCATTGTGTTCCCTCGAAATTTTCGTGTTGAAGCTGTAACCTCCATCCAGCGGCTCAGAATGTTACTATATTTGGAGATAGGTCTCTCCGAGATGTAATTGAGGCTGAATAAGGTCATTCTGGTGGGCCGTAATCCCACCTTAATGGGATGATCGGTGTCCTTGTAAGAACAGGAGATTAAGACACGGGAACTCACAGGGAAGACCATGTGAAGATACAGGGAGCAAACAATCATCTACAAACCAAGGAGGGAGAGAGGTCCCTGAAGAAACCAATCCTGCTGACCCCTTGATTTCGGACTTCCAGCCTCCAGAACCGTGAAGACATAAATTTTTGTTGTTTCACACCACCCGGTACTTTGTTAGGGCAGTCCTAACAAAAAAAAATGCAAGCCCCACACATTCATTCTCAGTAAATACCAACTCTTCCTTCCTCCTCATTCGACAAGCCACTATGAATGGACTTCTGCCAGGATCACTCTCTGTCCTGAAGCCCTCCCTTAAACTGGGGGTGGGCAAGCTTCTCCTGCTGAGTGCCAGATAGTAGCTATGTTAGACTTGAACTGCCAAGAGGCAAGCAAGAGAGAGTATTATGTAGTTGCTAATATAAATTTAAAACATAACACCTCTGCCTGTGGACCAGTGTTCCTAGCGGCATTATTCACAGTAGCCAAAAGGTGAAAACAACCCGTGTTCCCCAATAAGACAAACGGATAAACAAAGTGTGGTATATCCATGCAACGGAATATTATGCAGCCTTAAGAGGAAGGAAAGTCTGACACATGCTACAACATGGATAAATCTTGAAATAATATTTTAGGCCAAGTGTCTCAAGCCAGACACAAAGAGGCAAGTATTGTGTTATTCTGCTTATACGAATTACTTAGAACAGGCAAATCGGCAGAGACAGAAAGTAGAACAGTAGTTACCACGGGCTGGAGGGAGGGAGGAATGGAGAGTTGTTGTTTAATGGGGACAGAGTTCTGTAGACGATGATGAAAAAGTCCTGGAAGTGGATCGTGGTGATTGTCACACGGCACTGCTAACGGACTTAATGCCACTGAGCTGCACACATGAACACTGTCAAAACGGTAAATTTTATGTTAGGTGTCATTTGCTACCCTAACCACCACATCAAAAAGGCTATTCTTCTTCCCCAAATGAAACCATTTAAAAATATTAAATACACCGCTGGCGCTGGGGTGCGGGTGGGGAGGAGGGGAGGTCAACTGGCACATAGACCCTAGCGTTCCTACTCCTGCTCTAAACTTTTGAGTTAGTGTCCTGCTTCCATCCTCTATTTCCTGACAGTAAGCGAGAGGTGTGCTGTAAACAGATCACCTGTAACTGTCAACCATCTGGATGGTTCCTCTATACCAGGTGCTCTGGGTCTTTGTTTTGTCTTTCTCCGTCATCCTGTGCAGCTGGATGTTTGCAGACGTGTCTGCTGGCTTTGGAGCCCTGTCCACTGAGGCTATGGATGGAGATGTTTAAAGGCTTTGCTTGGGGAATGCGTCCTCCATGGAGGACACAGACAAATTTAAGAATACGATTCTGGTTTTATTATAACAGGACCACACTTGAAACGTGAAATAAAACAAAGCTGAGCACATTGCTTATATAATGGGGAAGTGCTATGCTGGCTAGACTCAGTCTCTCCGTGCGGAGCCCATGTTGACTTACATAGGGTTCTGGGAACGTGAGCTCTGGGTTGGGAGCCTTTCTGAGGCAAGAGTGGGTTACCATCAGCTGGAGAAGTGTGGTTGCTGGCTGAGCTCTTGTCAATCGGTTGGGAATCAGGTATGTTTATTAAAGTGAGCCAATCTCTGATTGGCTTGTTTTCATAAGCTAGGGGTTGAACTAATTGGTTAACTTGTAAAAGCAGGTTCACTGGGAGAAGAAGTCATTGATCGACTGAATGGATATAAAACCGGTTCTAGTGGTTACTTGTTATCATGGCTACAGAACCATCAGGTTTTCCCTAAATTGGTGGGAACTTTTCAATTTTCATGATTAATCTGTGTAGCTATCTCTCCAGCCATTAAAACTCTTTGTTATCCTCCATGACAAAGACTGCCAATTGCCTACCTAATATCTATCCTCTTTTTCTTCCTTACTAATAGAGCCCTGTTTTTGTTTTTTGGTTTTTTTTTAAAGATTTTATTTATTTGCTATGGTGAGTGCTGTGAAGTGTGTAAACCTGGCAATTCACAGACCTGTACCCCTGGGGAAAAAAAATATATGTTTATAAAAAATAAAATTAAAAACAAAACAAAACAAAAACAAAACAAAAAAAAAGATTTTATTTATTTGTTTATTTGAGGGAGAGAGAAATTGAGAGGGAGAGAGAGAGAGAGAGTGCGCGTGCGCACATGGGGCAAGGGCAGAGGGAGAAGCAGATTTCCCCCACTGAGCAGGGAGCCCCATCCCAGACTTGATCTGTGGACCCTGGGATCCTGATCTGAGCCCAAGACAGACTCTTAACCGCTGAGCGACCAGGGGCAGGAGTCCTGTTTTTGTGAAGGATGGCCCTGTTCCCGGTTCACCATGCGACACAGTCCTAACCCATGAGATGTGGGCAGAATTACCGGGTCCTGCTTTTGGGAAAACTACTTCAAAGCTGAGCAGGCAGTAGGCATGCCCCTTTTCTCCTTCCTCCCTGGAAGATCAAATGTCCGGGGTGGCCGGTCAGAAGCCATGGATCCGTGGGAACTAAAGCAATTCCCTAATGATGGCAGATTAGAAAGAGAGAAAGAGAATACGGTGAAGCTATTGTTATCAGTGCCGGACCTGTGGTTGCTAGGATACAAAATACAAAATTAAAACCAAAAACAAAACCCTAACCTCTGTTTGGTTTACCTACTGTGAGTTGAGTTTTCTGTTCTGTGTAGCCAAGCTGATTCCCAATTGGTAAGCCTGCCCCTGTGGGGTTTTGTTTTGCTTTGTTTTGTTATCTCTTCCCTCATAATCTTATCAGCAGCACCCAGGCATCCTCATTGCCCAGCAGAGTTCTCGACCCCCATGCAACACGCCATCGATATATACTTGTTGAGTGTGTCATTCCCAAATGAGGGTTTTTTTTGTGCCTCGCAATATAAGACAGTAAGTATAAAAGACAGTAGGTATAAAACGTCATCTACAAAGTATTCTTGCCAGAAATATTTAACCTGAATCCAACCATGAAGAAACTATTAGACAAATGTGGAGACCATCTACTCTACAACAACTCACCAGGACTCCCCAAAAAGTTCCATGAGACAAAACAATCATCTATCAGGTGGGAGGGAGGATTATTCTAGGTTAAAAGAGACTAAAGATACAGAACCACCAAATGCGATGTGTGAATCCTGGATCAAACAACAAATGGTATCGGTGTCGCCCAATGGACCAGGACTTCCTGGCCCGAAATCCCGAAGACACCCCCAAGGGCTTATGTGCAGTGGAAAAGGCGCTTCTCCAAGGGTAGATCCCCCTCTCACAACCCCACATGTGCCACTCAGATCAGGAGAGACGCTGGGAGAGTTGTCGACTTTGGAAAATACTTTGTATAGCTGGGATCTAGAAATCTAGGAGTTTCCTCATGGTTGCAAGGATCAACACAACCAAAGAGACTTAGGGAAACCTTAACATCAGAGAGGCTCCTGCAGGAAGGGATGAAACATTGTAACCAACTCATCACAAGCACCCCACCCACGGCTGCTTCTTGGTGGTGAGTGCCTGAGGCCAGGGCTACAGGGCTACCCCTGGCCATACACAACCAGTGTGGTGCCAGGGCTGAGAGGAGGGACTGCAAAATGCCTTCTTGCCCAGTGGGGAGGGACACAGGGGGGCTCCTACCTGAGTGCTGTGTTGGGGTAACACCGCGAGACCAGGGCCCACTAGGGGGCGGTAGAGTACAGTGGTTGCGGTGCAGGCTCTGCCTGGGCCCCGGGATCAGTCCTGGCTTCTCCACTTAACAGTTGGTGACCTGAGGCGAGTCACAACCTCTCAGAGCTTTGGTTTCCTCATCCATCTGTAATATGGAGATGAGAACACTGTCTACAACGGAAGTTTGTTCTGGTTAGTACACATGACTGGCATACTGTAAATACTCAGTTAATATTAGCTACTAGGGGCCGCCTGCCTGCCTCAGTTGGTGGAGTGCACAGCTCCTGATCTTGGGGTTGTGAGTTCGAGCCCCAGTTGGGTGCAGAGATTCCTGCAAAACAAAATCTTAGAAAAAAATTCTAAGAAAAAAAAGACAATTTGGGTTAAAAATATATGTATTAGCTTGTAGTATCAGCCACTGGGACAAGGGGAGAGGCCTGCTTCTGTGCTTACACATCCGGGGGTGTGTGTGCAGCAGAGCAAAGCAGTACACAAGCTCATTGGAACTTATGAAGCAAGGCCTGGAAAAAGCCGCTCACCAAATAGAGACACGTGACCCACCAGGCCAGGGGCCACCCACCCATTCCCTCCAGCTGTAACCTTGTTTTTGGTCCTTTTTAAAAAAATTTTTTTTTCATTGTGGTAAAATGCATATAATACAAAATTCACCATCTTAATCATTTCTCAGCATACAGTCATGGCATCAGGTACTTTCATACTGTTGAGTAAGCCTCCCCCACCACCACCTAGAGATCGTTCTTAATCTTGCAAAACTGAAACTCGGTACCCATTCAACATGAACTCCCCATTTCCCCTCCCCACCGTGCCCTGCCAACCACATTCTATTCTTTGTCTTTATAAATGTGACTACTCTAGCTGCCTCCATAGAAGCAGAAGCATATAGTCTTTCTCTTTTTATGACTGGCTTCTGTAATGTCCTCCTCATGGTTCATTCACGTTGTAGCACGTGTCGGAATTTCCTTCATTTTTATGGCTGGATTATAATAACCCCTCACATGTATATACCACATTTTTGTTTTTCCATTTGTTGGGTCGATGAGGGGAACCCTTTGGTTCCTTTTCAACCAGATGGTCCATCAAGACTTTCTGGAAGGGATTAAACAACCAAGGGAATCAGCGGTTGACCCTGGAAATGAGAAGAAATCTCCAATATGGTGGAGGCGTAGGAGAACAAGAAATGATTTGCCAACGAGGGAGGAAAGAAATTCAGCCAGTATACAGACCTGCAAGTGTATTTAGTCCCTAAATGTCACTCACACGGTTGAGAGGTGACCGTCATCGTCTCTCCATCCCAAACCTATGCTTCTCTACTTAGCTTTGTGGTGCTAGGCTGAGACCTGGCAAACCACGCATCGGGCTCTACCAGTTTGGGTGCCGCAGGAAGGCTACAAGCCTGGAGGAAGAACAAGGGCCTTGGGACCTCCTTTCTGCTTGTGATTCCTCTGAGCAACACCCCAGCAATGCCTCTCCCCCCAGGAGAGGCAGGGCCTTCCTGCAGTAGGAGCCGAACCCTGTGTCTACGTGGTCCCGCACTTGCAGATCCGCAACATCTTGCTCCTGACCTTCACCAACCGGCCAGCACTCCGTCCCCTGATGACTGGGTCCCAGTCCCAGGGGAACACTCTTCTAAGTTGAAATATTTTAACTATTCCAGACATTTCCCTTTGTTTGCCTATCCCAAGAGGTGGTAGCTGCCTCCTCTGTGGTGTCTTGGGGTTGTCCTGGAGTAGATTAACAATTCTTTGTGTTTAATTCTCTTTTCAAGTTATTACTGTAGTTATCACTGTCGCAATAGTTATTATTGTAGTTTTGTCTCCTGGCTTGATTCTAACTGATGCAGCCCCAACCACTATTTCAAAACTTTAATGCCTTCCAGCCTCTGTGTTTCCAGGCCCCTTCCTCTAGTAAGGATGACCTGGCCTCCTGTTTCACTCAGAAAATTAAAGCTGTGCCTGGGTGGCTCATTCAGTTAGGCTCTGACTTTGGCTCAGGTCATGACCTCGGGGTCCTGGGATCTAGTCCCGCATCTGGCTCCTTGCTCAGCAGGGAGTCTGCTTCTCCCTCTCCCTCTGCTTGTGCGAGCTCTCTGTCTCTCTAAAACAAACAAATCATTCTTTAAGAAGAAAGAAAATTAAAGTCATTTAGGTGGCCTCAAACATGTCTCCCCCAACACCAGCCAATCTATAAAAATTTCTAGAGCCAACTGCTTTTTCTCAGGCTCAGAGGATAAAGCATTTCTTTCTGTTCTTGCATGGGTGTTTTTGAGCCCAACCCCTCCAACGTCCCCTGTTCTGCTCTATCCCTTGTACTTTCTCTCAGTTTTTCTCTCAATTCTTAATACGTTCTTTTCTCTAGAAAAGCTGTCTGGGAAGCTAAGGATGGGTCAAAACGTTGGCAGGAACCCTTTTCCTCTTTTGTGAACCACATCCATACTTCCCCCCATAGAATGTCCACCCAAGTCTGAGTTCACGGACAAGCTCTGCATTCCCAGAATCCAGCACAGTGCCTGGCAGGGAGGAGGCAGGGGACAATAGCCTGTGTTCGCTGAATGGGTCAGTAGAGAGGTGCTGAAGGTATCAATGGATGGGTGGGATTCTGTGGTTAGCAGAGCTCATAGCACACCCTCAAGTCACGTTTCTCGGTGCGCAGTCCTTGGACCACCAGCACCAGAATCACTTGGGACCTTTTTGAAAATGCTGACTCAAGCGTGAGTGGGTGGCTTAGTTGGTTAAGCATCTGCCTTCAGCTCAGCTCATGATCCTGGGGTCCTGGGATCAAGTCCTGCTTTGGGCTTCCTGATCAGCGGGCAGTCTGCTTCTCCCTCTACCTTCCCCTCTACTTGTGATCTCTCTCTCTTTCATGCTGTCTCTCAAATAAATGAATAGATAAAATCTTTTTTTAAAAAAGAGAGAAAAAAAAAAAAAGAAAATGCTGGCTTAAAACCCACATTGATTGGGGTAGGTCAGTGCGAAACAGGAGCTAACTGAAAGAGCTCCCAGAGACCAAACTTGAAATAACCTGAGCAACAAAACGAATGAAGGGATAACCCAAATTATAAAATTTATAATTTATAAAATAAATTTCCATGAGTCTATACTGAAATAAATAAATGGTTGAATAAATAATGGGGGAGGAGAGACAAATCTCCTGTACAGAAGAATTTCAAATAATTTATATACATACCATATCCTCAAAGAAGTGGAACAACTGCCTGCCCAGGGTGGGCTGCCCGTAGTGACTTCCTTCTAGGCAGGACGGTATGAAAGGGGTGGCAGGTAATTTTCCAGTGGAGAAACGTGACTGACAACAGCTTCAACCAGGTGATCAGGGTCAACATAAGCACTGATGAGTCAGGTTCATCGTACGTATACTTGACATATACGTACGACATCATGTGTGATGAAATAGCATTTTACCTTTGGGGGTATTTTCCCAAACAATCTATAGCTTCAGTCTTCTCATGAGAAGAACATCAGGCAAGTTCCAATAAAGCGATACCCTGCACATTTCCTGAACAGTACTCCTCAAAACTGTCAAGGTCATGGAAAACAAGAAAAGTCATAAAACCGTCACAGCCAAAAAGAGCCTAAGGAGACATGATGCTCAATGTAATGGGGCATCCTGGATGGGATCCTGGAACAGAAAAGGGACAGTAGGTAAAAACTAAAGCTATCTAAATAAAGTACGGACTTTAGTTCACCATGATGGAACTGGTTTCCTAATTGTGACCAGTAGACCACAGCAATGTAGAATGTTATAACAGGAAGGCAGATGTAGGGTTTATGGGACTCCTTCGTGCTATCTTCCCAATTTTCCTGTAAGCTTTTCTAAAAAATGAAGATGACTAAAAAAAATTTTCTTAATTCAAATTCCTGGGCCTCCCCTCAAAAGCTCAGGGAATGAGCCTCAGCGCTCCGCATTGGAAGCACACATCTCACTGGTTTCATGCACGCTCAAGTCTAGACACCAGGGTCTTAGAGACTCTGCTCAGAGACAGAGAGGTCCCTTGCTAACTGTGGTTTGGATCCATGCCACCGTGTTGCACAGCTCCAGGGTCACCCTTGATATCGTGTCCAATTCATAATGTTAGTGGCACCCCAAGGCACCGTGGAGCAGACACCCTGCACCCATCACCTCTCCACACCATTGTTTTGATCCGTCTACATGTGTTACTGCGAGCCAGTGTTTAACAGCTGAGAAATTCTTTATGAAAGTCCAAAGCTCTGGGCTGCATTTCTGTTTCCCCCAGTCCCTCATGACATCCCAAGCAGAGCTTAGGAGTGGCTCAACTCCTTAGATGGGACACATGTTGGTCAGCTCTACGTGACTCTATCACTCCCTGTTGTTCCGAACTCTTTTCAGGGGCTGTTATTAACATGCTCGTATTGTCAACTTCTTTATGAAAACAAAACAAAACAAAACAAACCCCCCCAAAACAGTTCTCCGTATCTGGGTCACTATCAAAAGAGGGAACATGAAAGATAAATCGAGTGAGCCTATGTCTTTAAAAACAGGCAGAATGGTTTTGTTCCTGTCAGTGGGAGAATGGTCCTCGTGTGAGTAATGCACCTGCAAAGTGTGTCTGTTGGTTGCCCAGCTGCCTCTCTCCGTGAGGGCCCCTGTGGACATCTGAGGCCTCATCTCAGGCCTGCGAGAGATGCCACAGTGATAAATGGGCCAAAGGTGGGTCCTGGAGGAAGGAGGAAGGGGAGGATGGTCTCCTCTCCCCCTGTGTGCTATTCACACATCCTGGGAACACCATGGGGAGAGCAGCTAAGCGAAGCCAGAACCTGAATTCCTGGGGCCTTTGTCAAATGGCGTGAGTACACTGTTCTCATCCTACATTTCTAATTAATACTTGAGGAACGAACTGTCTCCTAAGAGTTCTGGCACAAACAGACGGGCTCGATTTGGACAACTGTTTTAGCCTCCTTGCCCGTGTTCAGAGTATAATTATGGAATTATAATGATAATCACTGCAGGAACTTACTATGGGCAAGACCTGTTCTAAGAGAGTTTTCTTTTTAATGTTTAAAGTTATGTTTTAATGTATTAAGTTATTCAATGCCCAGAAGCCCCCTAGAGGCAGGTGTTATTATTACCATCTTTCCCTCTTCGCAGACGAAAGGGAGTGAAGGGGGCCTGTCCGGGCATCTACAAGTAGTTGAGAATGGAACTGGGATTTGAAGCCAGGCTCGGGCTCTCACGTAATTCCGGCTCTCCCAAGAGTCTTACTTGAAGTATGGCAAGGTGCCATAAAAAACATAGGAAACATAACTACCTCTATTTTATGTACATACTTGTGTTCACATTTCACAACAGTTCCATGTGACGTCTGGTAACAGTATACAGATCATTTCTTTTAAATAGAATTGTTGCTAAGAGGCCCCGATCTTTTCATATTTGGTATGATGGACTGTAAGCTGGCATTTATATGAACTACCAGGAATAAAAGTCATTCTGTTCTTAATGAGCATGGAATAATTTTTTAAATGATGACACTTTATCTTAAGAAATCAGGTGAATTGTTTCTCTTATCCGTGCAGCTCAATGGTTTATCAGCTGACTGTGTTAGAAGCTCTTTTCCTTTCCTTTAGGAAGTCTGGAATAAGAGATTAGGCCTCGTCAGTTATCATCACAAATATGTCACGATCGTTATTGGATGCCTCTATTTTGTATGTGGATTCTCATACACCATTTAAACTTCATGGTGTAAGAACACATGGAAAATTGGAGAGAATTAAAAAAAAATAATCAAAGGGTTGAAAAGTTCCTGGAAATATTTAGTCTGGAGAAAAGAAGGCTAAAGGTGTTTGAAAAACTCACTTCTGGGATGAATAACACATCAGGAAGATCCTCAACAGATGTTCGATTCATCTGGTGTCTGGTGGAGCAGGTTTGGTTGCGGATACTATGCAGATCAACTGTAATGGAGTAAAGGAGAGGTATCAGCACCAGAGATCAGGATTGTAACCTACAATAGGCATGTTTTCATGGGAAGAACGGAAGAGCACCAAGTCAGGGTCTATTAAAGGACACTCAGCGAGACGAACATAGGGTTCTAGGGATTATCCAAAGTTAGTCTCAGGATCCCACCACTTCTACGAGTGTTCCTTCCTCCTTGGAGTCAGGCTTGCTCACTCAGGGTCCATCTGAGTCCAAGTTGGTTGGTGTGTTTGCAGAGGTAGAACCTCCTTGGCCTGCACATGAGGACAGACTACTATTTGCTGGCTCAGGAAACTCAGGTTGTTATTCTTTCATATCTTTTTGGCCCCTGGTGGGGTGCTCACTGCTGATTAATCCCTTATAAATAAATATTCCAATCCCATAGTTATGTCCAGAAGGACATAAATAATTGCCAATTCAGAACAATCACCTCACTTTAACCTTTGAACCAACCCCAGTTCCTACACATACATAATTGCACTGAAACAACATAAAGAGGAATGTTAAATCCCCTTGTTTATGTGGTTCTACCAGCAGTTTCTGAAACTTCCCTAGAACCTAACTTATCTTTTTTTTTTAAGTTTACTGATTTATTTTTAGTCGTGTCTACACCCAGTGTGGGGCTTGAACTCACGACCCCAAATTCAAGCATAGCATGCTTTTCCGACTGAGCCAGCCAGGTGCCCTAGAACATAATTTATCTTGTAGTGGTTTTGGAAATCCTTTGTCTATACTTACATGTAGATGCTGGATAGCTGGACAATCTGAAGCCATCCAATTAAAAGAGGGGGAAGCAGCAAGGATGGCTTGATGCTGCCTTTCCCTCATTCCTCTCATTCAATTGAATATATATATCTAGGAGGCCTACGATGTGCCAATCACCATGCTAAGCCTTGGGGAAACAAAGATGAAAGACAGGTCCTGCTTGCAGTTGTGTGGAGGAGACAGGCGATTAGACAATGACCTACAAGTAGAGCAGATTCACTTTGATAAAGGAATGCAATGTACAACGTGCAAAATGAGCCCAAGGGTGTGGAATTCAGCCGCCATCACAGAGCAATAGACCTGAACTTCTCAGGTTTCTTTCAGAATTGGTCTGAGTGACTGGACCACAGATTAATCTACAGAGGGAGTACAAAGTGAGTCATGACTGTGAAAGAGATTGGTACAGGGAGAAGTAGGAGATTGGAGCCAGGTGAGTGAGCGAGTGATAGTTTCTCCTTGATGCTGGGTGGACCAAAACCCACAGCCTTAACAGAGCAATTTTAAATTTGGTGGACACAATGGGTGGGAAGATTTTACCGGTGCAGTTTTTTGGTTCCTATCTTATCATCAAGTACATGACATAGGAGATCAATTGTTACCTTTGGGACCAATTTTCACCTTTGGGACAGTGGGGTTCACAACACCATTAATCGAGTCCCTATGGTTGCTGGGCAGAAGTAAAATCTCAATATAGCTTTGACCTAGGTAGAAATTAAGAAAATGCAAAAGGAAACAGGTGAATGGCAGATAGAAGAGGAAATTTTAAAATATGAATTAAAGAGGAAAGCCGAGGATCACCTAGGATTGCCATAAAAAGTACACAAACTGGGGGACTTAAAACAATAGAACTTCCCTGCCTCACAGTCCCAGAAGCTGTCAGTCCCAAATCCAGGGGTCAGCAGGGCCGTGCTCCCATGGAAACCTGGAGGGCAGGACTGTTTCTTGCCTTTTCCAGCTTCTGGTATTTGCTGGCCATCCTTGGTGTTCCTTGGCTGGTGGGGACAGCACTGCGATTTCTGCTTCCGTTGTCACAGTGTGATGTCCCTGGGTCTGTAAGGGTCTAAGGAGAGCAGTCATATGGAATTAGCTCCTACCCTACTCCATAATGACCTCATCATAACCAGTTACATCTGCAATGACCCTATTTGCAAAGAAGGCCACATTCAGAGGCACTAGGGGTACAACCTCAATATATTTTTTTTGGTTACACAATTCAGCTAATAACACTGAGGAGGATAAAAGAGAGCCCCGGGCTTCTTTCTCCATAAAAAATAGAAAGGCTAAAATCAGGGGTGCCTGGGTGGCTCAGTTGGTTGTGTGTCTGCCTTTGGCTCAGGTCATGATCTTGGAGCCTTGGGACTGAACCCCATTTTGGGGTTCCCTGCTCAGCAGGTAATCTGCTTCTCCCTCTCTCTGTTCATGCTGTCTCTCTCATCAATAAGCAAAATTAAGTGGCATAGAATTGTCACATCAGTTTTCAGTACTTCACTTTGTATTTCTAGCTTATATTCTGAAATTCTGAAATATTTTCATGTGTTCTTTTTTCACTGGCTGCTGTGGTAGTGACACTCTTCCTGCGTATGCACAGTTCAGTTGCATTTCTACAGATTTACAATAATAAATACTGCCAATAATGGAAATAAGAATGATAAAAAATTTCCTACATAATATTCTCGTGATTATCTCACCTTGGAAAAAGGAGAAATAAAAGATCAAATGGATGCCTTTTGCTTTGGAACATTATGTTGAATACATGAGTTTGAATCAGTTTGAATCAAGGTGCTACTGGTCAGCATGAACCAGCCATAAAGATGGACAAGCAAGCAAGATGCAACATTGATGCTGATAATCTCTCACATCTCTGAGTAGGTCTTAAAAGTGAGCAAGTGAGATATAGGCTCCCACTTTTGTTGAAACAACCCTGGGGGAAGGAGATCTGTGGGTTTTGGCCTTGCTTTGATGGGCAGGAGACATCTGGGCGGTTTGGGAAGAGGACACAGCCTGGTCAGGGGATGGAATTATGATGTTTTGCATATCCTTCCTGTTTTTTTTTTTTTTTATTAAAAGATTTTATTTATTTACCTGACAGACAGAGATCACAAGTAGGCAGAGAGGCAGGCAGAGAGAGAGGAGGAAGCAGGCTCCCCGCCAAGCAGAAAGCCCGATGTGGGGCTTGATCCCAGGACCCTGGGATCATGACCTGAGCTGAAGGCAGAGGCTTTAACCCACTGAGCCACCCAGGCACCCCATATCCTTCCTGTTTTGATGATGTCCTAAAATCCAGCTTGCACTTTGGCAAGGATTTAGGGCAGCTACCCCGAGAGGAGTCACTTATATAGTACCAATCAGTAGCCATATCCATTAAAAGGAGGAAAATGTTGGCCCTATGAAAATGACCTATGCTGAGATCAGAGGTGATAGGGTAATGGGAATTGGCAATTTGGTCTCACTTCCTTTTCCCCACTTTTAGTGGATGCTGCTGGTGTCCCAAATATATCTTCTCTGTCCATTCAGAGGCACAGTGATTGCATCCACCTATAAATATGTTAGTTTGTGTGGTATATGGAAGTAAGGAGGTCAGAAGTGATGCCAGGCAGGGTGCAGAGAAGAATGAGAGGGCAGAAGGACGCTGCAGAGCAGAGTAAAAACTAGAGCAGGACAAGCAAGTGCCTGTCTGGTATGAACAGATGGGACATGTTTGTATGGACACAAGAGAAGTAACCTTAACTTAGCCTCCGAGAAAGAGCAGATGGTCTGGGTGGAGAAGATGAGGAAGTGTGACAGTCTCACAAATGTGACAGGTTCTATATGAATGATTTAAAAATACTTCCTTATGGGTAGTGATGAAGCAACAGAAAACTGATCTCCTATTCTGAAATCCCACCACACGTTAGGGCCTGCACTCCATCTCTAGAACTCAGATCCAGAGGGCCCCATGCTTTGATATGTGATGGGAAACAGAGCTGAATCAGAAAAAGAAAAAGCTCTAGAGAAATAAGGTAGTAGACTAGGGTGGGTACTGGAGGAAGACCAGAAGTAAAAGGCAAACCAACCCTATCATTTCCTAACCTCCCCCACCATAATTTCCATACGAAAATTTCTCAGCCCAGCTTTCTTAGGAGTGTGCCACGAAAACATGAAGCCTACGGGCAGAAAGGTATCAGCCCTATGGCTCAAGACTTACTCCCCCACCGCCCCCGTGGAGTCTTACTTCCCAAATGCAGCTTTTTTAAAAAAAGATTTTAATTATTTATTTGAGAGATTGGGAGCATGAATAAGGGGGAGGGGTAGAGGGGAGAGGGAGAGGTAGGCTCCCCACTGAGCAAGGATCCAGATGCAGGCTCCATCCCAGCACCCTGGGATCTTGACCTGAGCCAAAGGCAGATGCTCCACCCACTGAGCCACTCAGGCACTCCCCTGCTCCCCAGATGCAGCTCTTAGCATGTAGTCTTGCCCTGCTCACTCACAGGGGTGGTCTACAAGTGTGGACAAATTGCACTGCTCACGGGTGGCCCTCTGGGACCAATGGGAGTCGTGAAGAAAGACACCGCCCCCCCGTCCGCCTGCCCCTCCAGTGGGATGACTTGGGGGCACAGGCTCCATTTGCCCACAGTGCTAATCTGTTTGATAACTCACCTCTGTTGGCTTCTGCCTCTCCTTTCCCTGTCTCATTCCGCATTCTCTCACTGGTCTTTCCTAGGACAGCTTCCAGACAACTTGAAACTTTGTCCCAAAGTCTGTTTGGGTGAGACCCAAGCTAAAACAGATGGGGATCATCTGAAATATTTTTTTAATTAATTGATGAAACTTACTGAGGTTCTAATTCTATTAAAAGAAATCTCAAATGTTGTTACATTTTGCTGCTTCTGCAGGAATTGTTCCACTGCACTGAAACCCTTTGCATCTAAATATGCAGTTGGGAACACTCTGATATTATAATCTTAAAGAAGGATGTTCCCCCTAAATCATGTTTTAGTTCAATTAACATTTCCTGCAAATTGGCTAATATGTGGCATCATTTTCAAGTGAATTAATCACCTAATTTGATATTAAAAATCCACACTGATCTCTAGACTTAACCATTACGTTTTTAAATAGCATGAACATTAGCAATACAGTCCCAAACCAGCTTTTAGACCTACCTGGTCTTATCTGCTACAGATACGGGAACTGTGAAAATTCTGGGCAAGAAAGCATCTCTTAAAATGACCTACGTTTGTTGAAAAATGATACTTCCTTCTTCTTTAGTAATCCTAATCTTACTGATTTATAGTTTAAAGGCTTCATTTAAACATTTCTGGTACATATGATATCTATGTCAAATCACTTTGTAATGTTCCAATATCAGTATTTCTCATTGATTGAAACAAAAATTGCATGTTAGTATCAAAGAACAAAGTATTTTAAAACAATTTTCTCTCTGAAGTTTCTACCTTTGCCAACTCTGTGTCCTTATATAATATTCACTTAATCTTGGTGGATTGGATTGGATTGGATTGGTCCTTGCTCATTCATCTAAATGAATTGGAAAAAAAAACTATGTTGTGCATATGGATATTTTCAAATATTCAACGGAGTATTCTCAACACCTTTTCTTTTTTCTTTTCCTTTCTTTCTTTCTTTCTTTCTTTCTTTTTTTCAGATTTTATTTATTTATTTGACACAGAGAGATCACAAGTAGGCAGAGAGGCAGGCAGAGAGAGAGGGAAGCAGGCTCCCCACTGAGCAGAGAGCCGGAGGCAGGGTCTCAACACCTTTTCTTAATATTCACATTATATATAGTATTTTTTACAATAAGGGCTAGGTTTATACATCTTTTTTAAAGATACAGAATCACTAAGTGCATCGTTCCCATGTGTAAATTGGGATGGTGACTTCAAAAAGACAAGCAGAGTTGTTGCATGTGGAATGGTGTTTTGAACTGGTGAACAACTCTTGATTAAGTTCCAAATAACAACTGAAACAGTAACTAGTTGCATTCCTGGCAAATTCAGCATGAATTAAAACTCTGCCAGGTACATGTTTACATGTAAAATGAAATTGGTTCTAGATTCAGAAAAATGCAAATAGACTTTTACCTACATAAGAAACATGAGGTTGGAGAGTAAAACACAAGTTAGAAAAGAGAACGATTAAATTTTTTTGGTAAAAGGATTGCGTCTGGCATTTACTGGACACCACGCAGGCTCCTTGAATTCATTGTGACAACCCCAAATACACTTAACAGATTTCCAAAATGCTCCCTGCTCGGTAGATATCTATAATGAGTATTACTGAATGAGTACAAAGATGCAAGTACTCTAAAAAAACCCTCCAGACCTATTTCCTCATAACTATTAGTTTCGTAGATATTATATGCTAACAATGCATTTGATGCAGTGTAAAGGCTACTTTACCCAAGGACTGACCATCAACCCTAGTCATTATCTACTGATTCCTGCTGACTACAATCCCTGCTAATTTGGAAAGGGGGTCCTCAGCCAGAATATGGAAACAGGATGTGGTTTACAAGGTAAGGGTACTATAGCTGTCATATGATCAGAACTTGGTACTTTGGAAGTCTGCGGTTCTTAATTTGGTTGTGCTTGGCCCCCTCTACTGTTAGTAATCTTTAGGAAAAATTCTTTCTAGCTCTGCTCTATGAAAGAAACATGGTGCTAAAGGCAAGCTGAAATCTACCGGAAAAGCTGTGTCAGGGATGCTTGGTCAGCAACCTTCCCCCAGGACTCCTCTGGAGATCTGCTTTCTAATGCTAAAACCTTAGAGAAGCTATGTTTTATTTTAGGAAAGGAAGACAATGTCTTCACACCAGTAGACTCAAAATGGGTAGGAAACAACATCTGGTAAGACACATTCCCTGCCCGCTACGGGTTACTCTTTCAAACTTACCACTACTACCCCAATGTAGAAAGCAGATTCAGCAAGACTTGGCAAGGCAAATGATGATTCCTAGTAACTGACAGAATTAGTTCTCCAAAATACAATCTAGAGAAGAGACAAGGTGGAAACACAGGTAAGGACTTTAGAAATGATAAACACTGAGCATTCTGGGATTGTGTGATAATCGTTGGCTAAATCACACAAGTATAGGAGTTCTCAACCTTACGCTATTGATATTTTGGGCAGTTGTTTTTTTTTTTTAAAGATTTTATTTACTTATTTGAGGGAGAATGAGTGAGAGAGAGCATGAGAGAGGAGAAGGTCAGAGGGAGAAGAAGACTCCCCAAGGAGCTGGGAGCCCAATGCGGGACTCGATCCTGGAAGTCCGGGATCATGACCTGAGCTGAAGGCAGTTGCTCAACCAACTGAGCCACCCAGGCGCCCAGTTTGTTTGTTTTTTTTTTAAAGTAGGCTCTACACTGGGCTTGAATGTGGGACTTGTACTGAGATCAAGACCTGAGCTGAGATCAAGCATCAGATATGTAACCCACTGGGCCACTCAGATGCACAGGAGAAGTCTTCATTGTGGGAGGCGGCCCTGTGTATTTGTAGGATGTTTACCAGCATCCCATCTACCCATTAGATGCCATTAGTGGGCCCCTCTCATAACTGTAACACCAAAAATGTCTCCAAATATTGGCAAGTGTCCTCTGGAGTCCCCAGACTGCCCCCTGTTGAGAATCACTGCACTAGTGCTTCTCAGACTTTTGCATACAAATCACCTGAAGGTCTTGCTAAATGCTGCTTTAATAAGTTTGGGAATAGGGCTTGGCACTTTCTAGTCCAAACAAGATCCCAGATGAAGCCGAGGCTGCCCATGCAAGGACAATACTTGCTTCTTAGAAGACAAACCTACAGCTTTCTACCAGTTGATATGTCCAGGTTCCGAGTGCAGAGTACACTCAAGGTACAGATTCCTGAAAATACTCTCAAGCAAGGTCTGCGTACCGTATTAAATTACTGTGCAATTAGTTAAGAACGTTGCAGAATTGAATATAAATAAGTGAATGGGTTTTTTTTTGTCTTTTTCTAAACTTCAAAGTGCTTTATCTCCTATTTCAGCAGTTCTCCAACATTTTATCTTGGGATTTCTTTAGCATTCTTAAAGATAATCGAGAACTACAGAGCTTTTGCTAACATGAGTAATATCTATTAGAAACAGAAATTAATTGAGACAGAAAAATTTAAAAACTGTTTGGAATTCATTTAAAAATAACAGACCCACTGCACATTAATATAACTAATATATTTTTGTGAAAATTGTGGCACATTCCCAAGCAAAAAATTATGGAGGAAAATAGCATTATTGCACATTTTTTTGCAAATGTCTAAGATCTGGCTTTATAGAAGACAGCTGGATCCTCCTATTGGCTTCTGCTTTCAGTCTGTTGTGATACATTGTTTCAATTGAAATACATGAAGAAAATCTGGCCTCACAGGATTTTGTTGTTGGAAAAGGAAGCTTCTTAATAGTCATTTCAGATAATATGGACTTTTTTCTGATACTACAGCATAACTTAACAAGCAGTAGTTTCTTAAAGATTAGTTGGGAAGAGAAATCTGAAGCCCTATCAATGAGCTTTTTGTACTGTTACACTAAAAGGTTATCAGTGTATCTTGCAGTCTGCATTGATCTTACCCACCCATGATTTTGTAACAGGATGCACTGATCAAGTGGAGAATGTTGGTTCACTAAGTTATACAGCCCTTCCAAATGCACAGAGGGAAACTCCATTATATTTTCCTGAGTGAATAAGAGTAAAGAAAAATGTCTTAGGGGGCGCCTGGGTGGCTCAGTGGGTTAAGCCTCTGCCTTAGGCTCAGGTCATGATCTCAGGGTCCTGGAATCGAGTCCCGAGTCCCGCATCGGGCTCTCTGCTCAGCAGGGAGCCTGCTTCCCCCTCGCTCTCTGCCTGCCTCTCTGCCTACTTGTGATCTCTGTCAAATAAGTAAATAAATTCTTTAAAAAAAAAAATAAAAGGAGAGGCTGGAATCTACTGGCTGGGGCACGGGGGCATCATTAACGTTGGTCTTGGCACCAGTGAGGAGTCCTCACTTGTGATCTGTGTCAAATAAATTAATAAAGTATTAAAAAAAATATCTCACTACAATTATGAAAATAGTTCTGGCCTTCTGGAATCCCTAAACTGGGGTGGGGTAGCCACATCTACTTTGAGAACCAGTGACCTATGTTGGCTAAGGGTTTTGTTGCCAACCAATAGCTTCTGTAAAACAAATAAAAGCCTAAGGAAAATAAGTCACTTATGCTTTTGTCCTCTAGCAATAAATCAGTGATAAAATTTTGGGTAACTCCCTCCTCTCCTTCAAGGCAGGAACTGTGTTTTATTGATCCACAAATTCCAGATTTAGCTCACTCAGTGCCTGGCCCTTACAAACACTCCAAAAGTATTTTCTTTTCAAAGTATGCCATACAGCTGTGTAGCCTGTCCTTTTCATTTAGCCTTCTAGTTGGTTGATTTCCCTACAATACGTATTCTTTAATAACTACATAATATAAAATTAAAGTTCTCAGGCTCAAACTCATTTAAAAAAAAACATGACTTTGCCTTAGTAAAGATTAATCTCATTTTGCGAGGGGGAAAAAAATGAAATGCCTCGGTCTGGAAGGCCGCTAAGGCAGAAGTTTGGGGAACAAGGTCGCTCAGCCATAGACTCGCCTCCCCTGGGATCTGACCACCTGCCGGCGCGGTGCGGAAGGGTGGGGTCCCGGGAGCACGATTCAAGCCGCCTCAGGGGATTCCGCAAGGGATCGACGCAGGAAAGGGCTGGACGGCGTAGCTCTCGACGACTGAGCGGCCTCTCGCACCGTGGGGGGGGGGGGGGGAACCAGAACCCCGGATAGTTACTGTCAACAGTCCTCTGGGGAGCGAGCTTCAGGGGGCTGCCCAGAAAGACTGAGCATGCGTGGAACGCGCCGGGCGTCCCGTCCGCGGAGAGGTTAGAGGTCACGAGGAATGCCCCCACGCCGGCACTCCCGAGGAATCAGCTGTCACGCCGACTCCACTGGTCGTGGAGTGGCGCTGAGACCCCACGTGCTGCTTCCAGGAGTTATACTCCCGCTCCTCCCACGAAGTTCCCCAGTTGCTTTTCTAAAGGAGACCCGCAGCAGTCGGGAAAACCCGGACAGACGGAACCCTCCGACTGAGGACCGACTTCCCTTCCCAGGCAGGAAGGGAGGGGGCGGGCGGAGCGGCGCGTCCCACGGGCTGCGCATGCGCCGCTCGCAAGTAGCCCCTGGAGTGGAATCCAGTTGCCGGATTCGCCGCCACGCCGGGAGTGCGCCTGCGCGGTCGCGGGGTCCCTCCACCTCCACTTCCCCTCCCCCTGTCCCCCCACGGGGGCTCCGGGTCCGGCGGGACCATGTTCACCAGCACCGGCTCCAGTGGGCTTTGTGAGTACCGGCTGCCGCCATCCTGGCTGTTCCCTACGCGCGACCCTGGGCACCTCTTTGAGAAGCCTGGGGGCAGCGGGGACCCTCGGGGTTGCAGGAGGTTTGGGGACCGACCCTCCATGCCCGCGCCCGAATCTTAGGGGTTCCTTCCCGTGAGGGGCAGCGGACACTCCCCCACCTCAGCCTGTAGGGGCAAGTGCGGACTGAGTCCCGCCGTCAGCCCCGGCCCCCGCCTATGAACCCCAGGTGCGATGCTCACGTGTTCCAGGGGCTGCTGCAGGCGGGAGGGACAGTTAGGGTCGGGCTGGGTGTCCCGGTGTTCTCCGGGCTCGACCCCTTGTGCTCAGCGGCGCGTGTGCCAGGCTGAAAGAAGGGGCTGTCCTGGTGGAGCAGATGCTGGAAGCCTGCCCCCTTCCCAGTCACCTTGCTCCATTTAGGCTACAGAGGGACCGAACTGGCTCTCCCCCAGTTGCAAATTTCCAACCTCTGTTTCGGGAACCGACCCCTCAGGTTTCCTTAGATTTCTTTCTTCCTCCGTCTCCCTTAAGAGTTTTTAGACAAATACAAACTGATGAAAGTATATTAAAGTGGAAGGAAGTTAAGTCGTTTGGCAGGAAAGTGCGGACATTGCTGCTGGATGTTGCCGTCATCTTTCACTCGAATGTCAGTGGTGGTCAGCAGGTAGAGGGAGAAGAAGTGTATCTAGCCTTTTAGACAGTTTTATTTTTTTCCCTGAAATTTTTCAGTTGACTCTTGGTAAGGTGGCCTGTGTGTTAAGTAAACAGCAGTGAGATTCGGCACTGGGACAGCAACAGTGAACTGTTTTGAACAGGCATAATTTACAGTTGCTTGTCCCTGTTAGTACTTCCTGTCTCTCCACGTGAGAACTTAATCATGCCCAGGTATGGAAGCAGTTGACATTTCCAAATACTAAAGATGTACTGTTATTGTTAGAAGCCTTTTCCGAGAATACAGGTCTTAGGCTGAGGGTGACTATCAGAGACACAGCATAATTTTAAATCTTCCTCACTCTCAGGTTTTGGAGTGGGTTGAATATTTATGATTTCCCTTGTTTCATAATTAATTCGATTCGCTCATTGGCCTTAGAGTAGGTTACATCTACTGGCTAGTTAATCTTCCCCAGACTACTCTTTGCATAAAGAACGTAGGACTGTTGGCACTGCTGGTCAGGAAGGTGGTGTGATTTTCTTGGGATCACGCAGTGACCCTTACACTGGTGGATATAAAATTAATGGTCGAATCTTCCATTTTAGTTATTTCAGCCATTTGAACTATCCTTCCCTCTGACCAAAATACATGAAAAAATTTAAAAGGTTACTCTACTGCATTGCTAGGTTACTGGTTACTGTAGTAGTCATTGTGTTGGCAAAGTTTATTCTGCTTTGATACATGGTGATGCTGGGGAAGGTCATACTTGATCACCTAAGGCACAGGGTTGATGAGTACTGAGTTTGAGGAACCGAACTCCTGCCCAGGAAGAGGCGTAGGCCAAGGCTTCTCCTCAGCCGTCTTGACCTGTTTCAAATAAGTGTATCCTCAGGGTAAGACTTGATGGGATGGCTATTCCTCAGAAGGCCATGTCTCATGCGCTCATTTAACAAACATTTTGAGCATCTGTTATGGGCTAGAAACTGCTAGTTGCTGGGATTTCAGTGTTGAACAAATCTCGGTCCCTTGTGTTCCTTTAGTGGACGTTGGACAGTTTTTCCAGGACTGGTCTTTGGCAAGACTGGGTGTGAGCAATCATCTGCTTTAAAATTTTTCCTGGCAAGGCTGTCCACTGAGAAGGAAGTGATTTTATTTAGCAAGTTGTGTGGCTCTTTGGTAAGTCAAAGTTCTGATTTTGAGTAAGTATTCCGGGAAGGATAATCCGCCTGCCCACGACCCTGTGGATGATGAGCGAACATTGTCTTTTCAAGGGAAAGAGTCCCTGCCATTTCCTACCACCTGCATATGTCCCTCATTATATGACTGGTAGATAATGGTGTTTTAGTGTTACATTTGCCTTCCTCTCAGTTATTTATTCAACAGGTGTCTATTGGGTACCCATGTAGGCCCCACACTGTTTGTGTACAGAGGATGAGGAGGTAAACCGGGTAAAGGAAACCAGCGTCAAGTAATTAACAAACAGAGTGATTTCCCATAGTGATGAGAGTCCTGAAGACAATACGAGCATAATGGTATGGAGATTGAGGTTATGGGGGTGCCTGCTTCAGCAAGTGTGGTCAGGGAAGATATCTGGGAACATGATACTTGAGCTGAGACCCAGGTGGTGTGAAGGTCCCAGCCACATCAGAGTTTGTTGAAAAATGTACATTTTGCAGAAAGGGAACAGCAAGCACAAAGACTGAAACAGGCATAGCAGTGCATTTTCAAGGCACTGAAGAAAGCTGGGGCTGCCAGGGCGTTAAATCACGGATAGGGTGTTTGTGACTATGTCTTTGAAACTGTATTGCTGTCTATCTAGTCATGTAATTATAGCTTGATAAAAGTGTATGGGAAACATATTCAGGACTTATTTTAGATTTCTTATAGACCAGTGCATCAGTTAATTATGTGTTAAGTAATAGATGTATCATTTATTATACTTGCTATAAGTTTTTCCCATTACTTAGTCACTTCACAGTATATTCACTCTGTAACAATAGACTTAACCAACATTAATTGTATGTCTAATGTATTCCAGGTTTAGTTCCCACCCTCAAGGAGTTCATTGTCTAGTGGGGAAATATTGTAGAAAAGAAGTGAAACAACTTGTCTGCCTGGTGCTGTGGGTTTATTGATGGGGTATGGGCTGGTTAAGGGAGAGGCACAGTTGTTGGTGCAGGTGATATTTGAGCTGATTTTTGAGGGTAAGTAAGAGTTTGTCAGGCATGCAAAGTTAGGTGCATCCAAGGGCCAGTGAGAGCAGCAGAGCCTGGGCAGGCCTGGAAAAGAGGCAGGAGGTGGTGAATTAGAGTATTGTTGGTCATGGCTGGACTGAGCAGTTTAAGAGGTGTGTGGTGAAATCATCTACCTGAAGAGGGAGAAGAGGAGCTAGGGGAGAAGGTAGAGGAATGGCTGAGGTTCCTCCTCTTCAGGAACACAGATAGGAATGAATGATAGACCAACGTCCAGAGAAGCAGGAGGAGGTAATGATCTAGAGCACTAAGGAATGCTTTACGTTGCTGGGGGAAGGAAGACGGGGTGGGGGTGTGCTGTTATTGGTGGTGGTGACAGCAGTGTTTCCAAATGCTGCCCGAGTCCTAGCTAGGAAAAAAAAAATCAACTGTGGAGCTTTCTGAATGTCCATATTGCAGATCCCATCCCCAGACAGACAGATTGAGAAGGGCTAATGTGGGCATCAGAAATCTGAATTTTTAAAGCATTCCCAGGAGATTCTAAGGGACAGAGAGATTTACATCAAAACAAGAGGGTGGTCGGCAGAAGGGGCAGAGTGAATAGAGTCCAGTGGGAGATGCTGAAGGCTCCAGCGAAGGTAGTAGCAGTGAGAATGAACAGGATAGAGAAGAAAGATTCCGAAGATGTGTGAGGAGGTAGGTTGTGTCCATAAAACTTGTTGAGGGATGCCTGGGTGGCTCAGGTGGTAGAGCGCCTGCCTTCAGCTCAGGTCATGATCCCAGGCTCCTGGGATCGAGTCCCTCAGCAGGGGACCTGCTTCTCCCCCTCCCTCTGCTGTTCCCACTGCTTATACTCTGCCAAATAAAAAATAAATAAATAAATAAAAGCTTAGAAAAATAACCATAAATAAAACTTGTTGGATTTGAGGGATGAAGAAGGGTTGAAGGTGGCTCTGGATGGACAGATGGTGTTACCATTCATTAAGGTAGGGGAGTGCAGAAAAGGGGGAGCTCGTTGTGGGGGAAAGACGAGTTCAGCAGTGGCCGCATTTAATGTGCAGGGCTGTGTAGTGTGCAGTTAGAGATACCAGGGGGGCATTTGGAGAGAGGACGCTGAACTGGATGTGGGTGGTTAGGTGGGAGCTCTGCCCTGGATATGAGTGAGGGTGCTGGAAGCAGTGAGTGGAGTTAGGAGGCTGAGGACAGGCGCTCAGGCAAGTCTAGCAGCTGAGGGGTGGTAGGGAAGGAGGAGACCACAGAGTAGACAGAGATGGGTATTTCCTTGGGAGAAACCTGTCTTATTCTCCCAGTTCAATTAGATTTGCCCTCTTTTGTTGTAAATCAACTTTTGAGTTTCTCACCGCGGTGGCTCTGATCGCCACAGTGTCCATTCCCCCTGTCTCCAGTTTACAGCCCATTTCTGGCATCTTCCATGTCAAATCGGGAGCCCATAGCTAATTACTGGAGTTACAGTCTCATCTAGACTCTCAGAACTTGGTTCTGCTGTCCTGCTACAGTCATCTGACGAAGCCCCAAGCTGGTGTTCATGTGTGACACCTGATCTGAGTCCTTGGATTCTGTCATCTCCCGGAGCTCCTCCCCTGCCATTCCCATCCTCAAGACTGTTCCTGGTCTCTACCCATTTCACTCTTCCTGCACGCCCCCAGTAAGGGCTGTCACTGGTTTATAGCCACATTTTTACCGTTGTCAGTGACTTCCCGTTATAGGTGATAGTTGAGCTGAGTTTTAAGGGATGATAAGAGTTGGTCGGGCATTCAAACTCGGTTCCTTTCTCTTTCCCCAAGCGAAAAGAGTGAGGCACTCTTCTAGCTGAAGCCCACCCTCCGTCTCTTCTTAACTTACTCTTTGCTGCCTTTTGTAACACCACTCTCTTCTTCATCCTCTCCTCTGAGAGGGTGAGCCTGGCACGTGGTTAAGCCTGGAGCTTTCTCCGGTTGATGCCGTAGTGGGCCTTTCAGAGACTCCCAGAGTACTTCAGATCCCTCACCTGTGGAAAGGAGAGAATATGATGTATTTTGTTGAGTTCTTGTGAAGATTAAGATTTAGCGCGTGTAGAGCTCCTAGACTGGGGTTAGCTATTTTCAACTGGGTCCTTCTTCTGTGTTCTCAAGAATATGAAAGCATAGCCCCTCTGCTGACCCTAGCCTGCACTTTCCCAGCTGCTGACTTTCTTCTTCCTAGCCTCAGCCCTTGGAAGATGAGCTTTATGTTCCTTCCTCTCCCCACTCCTGCACTCTTTAGCCCTCTGCAGCTCCTCTGCTCTTTGATGGTCGCCCACCGGCCCGGCTCTGTACTCTACCCACCACAGCCTCAATCTGCCCCACCAGCCATGAAACCACAAAAACTGCTCCGGACCAGGTGACCTGGGACTTTCACACCAGCAAATCTACCGGATGCTTCTCAGTCCTTGTCTTAGTGGAATGTTCTCTTGCATTGGCCTTGATGAACATTTCCTTCTGAAATTCGTTACATGACTTTTATTTTTAAATTTCATGCTCACCTGCTTCTCTTCATACCTCCTGACCACATTTATTTAGTTTCTTCGAGTTTACTGGATTTGGTATTAGTGGGCTATGGTCATGGTTAGGAGAGCAGTTTCAGGGGTACATTAAGGCCCAAACCTGCTTTGTTGAGGTACGGAGTGAACCAGAGATAGTACAAGTAATGAGAGTGGACCATAGGGACACGCGGTGGGGAGGGATCTGGGGAAGACAGAGCTGAGTTAGGCCCTTTGCAGACTCAGGTGCTTGGGTGTTTTGCTAACTGAAAGTCACCCAGCACTGAGATGGAAACCGGTGCAAATTTATTAGTGTGAGAAATAAAGTTTTGAGCTGAACTGGAACCAGCGAAACTGGTTTTGATTCAAAACCAGTTAGGGAGCCTGGAGTCAGATGTAGTTAGGGAAGTTAGGTGCATCCAAGGGCCAGTGAGTGGTGTCAGGCCACAGTGAGGACATTCATCTCACTCCAGAGGTGTGTGAGCTGTAAGGACTGGTGGGGCCATTCACGGTCTGCATACTCTGGCCCCTGCGTGATGCTTAAGTAGACACCTTGAAAATTGACCTCTCCAGCTGTTTTTGTGCTCTTAAGAAGTACTAGGCTAGGGCGCCTCGGTGGCTCAGTGGGTTAAGCCTCTGCCTTCAGCTCAGGTCATTATCTCAGAGTTCTGGGATCGAGTCCCGCATCGGGCTCTCTGCTCGGCAGGGAGCCTGCTTCCTCCTCTCTCTTTCTCTCCTCTCTCTCTCTCTCTCTCTCTCTCCTCTCTCTCTCTCTCTGTGCCTACTTGTGATCTTAAAATCTTAAAAAAAAGAAGTACCAGGCTATGTTGTCACTAACGTATTCTTTCTTTAGTTGTGTATTCAGTGTGTCAAATACAAAACTTATAGGAGATGAGAAAATGTTTTTGTCTCTCACCATCTCTTTGAAATGTACTCAGCTTGGAAAGCTTTTTGACTTTGTGAAAAGGAATCAGACTTATGACTTTTTATTCACTCTTCAAGTTATTGATTCAACAGCTGTTTAATGAGCACTCCGGTGAGCCAGCCCCTCTTCTAAGTGCTCGGGATTCAGTGGTAAATAAAAGATGAAAAGTACATTCAAGTAGCAATAACCTTAGAGAATAGAAGTCACAAAATAGGGGCTCAATTTAAAAATCAAAATATGTATTTAGGGGCTGGTTCAGTTGGTAGAGCATGCAACTCTTGATCTGAGGGTCATGAGTTCAAGGCCCATGTTGCACATGGAGCCTACTTTAAAAAAAATAAAAATACGTTGTTGAGTGTTTGAATCAACACTTCAGTCTTCATTCAAGGGTAAAACTTTTTCTTCCTTTTCCTCCCAATTAAGACTCATACTTGACAACCACTTGCTGTGAGAGAAAGGGGCGTGATTGCCTTCTGCTCTTTTTGCATTCCCCTGTGTCTCTCCCATTTTGTTTCTGACCTTATTAGGTTCTAGATTAGGTGGAGTGGGAGGAGGCGGGAATGGTGAACTAGGATCGTTCTTATGTGGCTCTTAGCCTGGTACATGGTTCAAGCTGCCTCTTCTCTGGGTTCTTTAGATTCGTGTGTGACTTCCTTGCCTGCTACTCCCCGGCTTTGGGGAAAGGCATCTTCATGTTGGTGGGCCATATTTAGTGACTCTTCTTTAGTTCCTAGGAACTTAGGTCCACCTACGGTTTCCTCCTTCTGGAGTCCTTTTGGCTTGCTTAAGGGCGCCATCGGACTGAGCCCAGGATGACCCCGCTGCTGGCTCTTCCCTGCGGCCCACCTCTGCTCTGCTCTGCTGGAATTGCGGATTTTTTGCCTCGGTGGTGCGTTTTGAGCTCTGGCATCAACATGGCTTCTCTTTCTCCCACTCTTTAAGTGTCCCAAGGTGGAAGTCCACTGTACCCCCACTCCAGGAGTCACATATTTGGCTCACTGAATGAGTCCCTTTGAGCCCCTGACGCAGCTCGATGTGAGGGTGTGGTTGTACTCAGAGCATGTGGATGCCCACTCCACGGATCCTTTTCCTACTTTTCTCTGTTCAGTAGAGAACTCTTGCTGTTCGTCTTACTCTTCTTAGAGTCATAATCAGGCTGAAAGGCTAAGAGTTGTGGGACTGCAACTAGATTAATTGTCTTCGTAAATTCTGCATTTTGGTGTAGGACCTCCCTTTGGAGCAGCCCTTGTATTTGGTACTTTAGTGGGAATTCCAATTTTGTTATCTTGTTTTGGTTGAGTTTCTATTTTAGGGGGCAAGATTCATCTGACTGGCCTCTTTAAAGGTGACTTGAGAATTTATATATTTCTGCTCTAATTTCATTGTTTGTTGCAGTAAAGGATTAACTCATCAGGCCTGGGTTGCCCAAACCCTGCACAGTTGCCTTTAATGCCTGACTCTCAGGGATAAGCTATTTCCTACATTTCTTAACTTTCAGAGGAGTATATCCTTGAAACTCTCAAGGAATATACTATTTATTTAAAACTTTTAGCTGATGGGTGCCTAGGTGGCTCAGGGTTCTGGGATCATGATCTCAGGGTTCTGGGATCGAGCCTCACGTTGGGCTCCCTGCTCAGTGGGGAGTCTGCTTGTCCCTCTTGCTCTGCACCGCCTCCCCCCATGCTTTGTTCTCTCTCTCTGTCTCTCAGAAAAAAAAAAAACCCAACCCTTTAAAAAAAGAATTTTAGCTGAGGAGGAAAGATAGGTATTAATTAAGGAAGAACAAGCTTGAGGGGGGGATGCTATTATTTTTTATTTTTAAAAAATATTTATTAAGTAATTTCAACACCCAGTATGGGGCTCGAACTCGGGACCCTGAGATCAAGAGTTTTGTGCCCCACCAACTGAGCCAGCCAGGCATCCCAAGGGAGAATGCTTTTATTTTTATTTACTTATTTATTTAATTTAAATTCAAGTTAGTTAACATATAGTGTAGCTTTAGTTTCAAAGTAGAATTCAGTCATTCATCTCTTACATGTAACACCCAGTGCTCATCCCGACAAGTGCCCTCCTTACTGCAAGTCGTCCATTTAGCCCACCCCCCACCTCCCCTCCAGCAGCCCTCACTTTGTCCTCTGTATTTGAGTCTCTGTGGTTTGCCTTCCTTTCTGTTTTTATCTTATTTTATTTTTCTTTCCCTTCCCCTGTGTTCATCTGTTCTGTTTCTTGAATTCCACATATGAGTGAAATCATATTTGTCTTTCTCTGACTTATTTCACTTAGCATAATAGCCTCAAGTTCCATCCACATAGTTGCAAATGGCTAGATTTCACTCTTTTTGATGGCTGAGTAATATTCCACTTTATAAATATATATATATATATACACACACACTACATCTTCTTTATCCACTCATCAGTCAATGGACATTTGGGCTCTTTCCATAACTTGGCTATTGTTCATAATGCTGCCATAAACATTGGGGTGCACCTGCCCCTTTGAATCAGCATTTTTGTATCCTTTGGATAAACACCTAATAGTGTAGTTGCTGGATTGTAGGATAGTTCTATTTTTAACTTTTTAAGGAACCTTCATACTGTTTTCCAGGAAGAAAGCTTTTAAAAATAGTCTTTCTTGGGGTGCCTGGGTGGCTTAGTCGTTAAGCTTCTGCCTTTGACTCAGGTTGAGCCCCACATTGGGCTCCCCGCTCAGTGGGAAGCCTGGTTCTCCCTCTCCCTCTGCTGTTCCCCTCCTGTGTTCCCTCTCTCACTGTGTCTCTCTCTGTCATATAAATAAATAAAATCTTTAAAAAGAAATAGTCTTTTTTTTCCAGTCTAAAAATAATCACATTATAGAAAATTGGAAAGATAGAAAAAAAAACACTTAGTATTTCAGTTAATTTTCTTCATCTTTTCCCTGAAAACATTTATGTTCTTGTTTTAAATGAACTGATTTTATTATGATAAAATTAATAGAATTCATTAAAGAAAATTCAAAAATATGGAAAAGTAGTAGAAAGAAATAAAAATAGCATTTATGACCTCTTGTTTATATTCATATTTTTTCTAGTGCAAAAGTGAAAATACAAATAATAGATTTATCAGACTCAAATACTATTTTGTAATTTGCTTTTATTTCACACAAAAGACTTTTAAAAGCAGTCACAATGACTATGTGTCTATCCTGCCTTTCTCTCCTTTGTCATAAGAATTTCCCAAGTATGCTATTCTTACAGAATTACGTTGGTGTTTTCTCCTTTTTTTTTTTTCCCCTATTACAGTGATGCTTAGCGCATCTTAATTTTCAGATGTTTTTAGAAGTGAAAGAAGAGTAAATAAAGAGTATTATCTTATAACTTTTGATACATACTGCAAAATTCCAGTCCCAAAGGATGGTATGTGTAACTTCAATTTAAGGGAGAAAAGATTGTTTTACTTAAGTTACTATGTTTAATTTTCAGGGTAATGCTAGGTATTGTTATTCTGTTCCTGCCACAAATGAATATTTTGAAGTTCAGATGATAACTTGTCCAAAATCATGTAGCTACAATGTGGAAGAGCTAGGATTTGAGTCCAGGTTTGCCTCCGTCCAAAGTTAATGTAAATTTATTCCCCTCTCCCTTTAAGGAAAATGGCTAGGATCAATGGCAATGTAACTTCTAAGCCTTAAGAAAAATATCTGGAAGAAAGAATCATAATCTAAATGAGGATTCTCTGTATCTATATGATTTCTTAAAAATTTTTAATCAATAAGTGTGAGTTATTGTTAGTTTTACTTCGGTCACACTGTAACTGTAAGTTTTACTTATGTAACACATTGCTTATGTAACAGTTACTACTAGGCTCTGTTCTAAGCACTTTCTACATATTAACTCATTTAATTCTCAGAACAAGGAGGTATTAGGATATGCTCCCCAGTTTGCAGGTGAGAAAACTTAGGCACAGACAATTTAAGTAGTAGCTTCAGCAAGATCACATAGCTGGTAAGAAGTACAATTACAATTTGAACCAAGACAATCTGGGTCCATTGGGTTCCGAATGAATGAATGCACACTACTGCTTCTCAGACTTAAAGAAGTTTATTTCCATGTATCTCTCCTGACCACTGAGATGGTCACAGTCTAATGATGAGTGTAATAGCTCAGCCTAGCAGTGGCACTGGTATCCTGGTCCTTGGAAACTGCATTCCTATTGCTTTTCCTTCCTCCCCTTGCAACTGCTTCAGGTGCTTATTCCCGTGTTCCGCCATGTTCTTTGCAACCCGAGTCTCCCTCTGTGTTCTAAGTCGGAAACAAGATCCAGTTTTGCTTTCAGTAGGGATATTTTATGTCCTAATTGGGATATTTTTGTCACTATAGTTATTTGCATTTTCTTCTTTTTCCCTTTTCTTCCCTTGAAGTCAAATTATTATCTTCTTCTATTCTCAAGTTGTCTCAGTGTCAGTTATATTAATGAAGATGAAACCTACCTTAAATCAAGCTATGTTAAAAATGCATTTCTGTGGAATTTTAATAAGTACAACCTGATAAAGTATATTGTGTTGGGGTGCCTGGGCATCTCAGTCAGGTAAGTGTCAGACTCTTGATTTTGGGTCAGGTCATGATCTCAGGGTTGTAAGGTCAAGCCCCATGTTGGGATTTGCACTGGGCATGGAGCCCGATTGAAACTCTCTTCCAGCATTTCTGAAGTGTGCTTTTTGGAACTCTGAGGGGCTGCTTGAGTTTTTGGTTTTTGTTTTTGTTGTGGCTTTTTTTTTTTCATTAAATAATTGCTTTAAATTTATTTTTAAGTCGACTATTATAGGATTTATTTTTATTTTTTTAAAGTTTTTTTTTTTTTAGTAATCCCTACATCTGATGTGGGGCTTAAAGTCAGGGTTGTGAGTTTAAGTTTAAACTTAAGTTTAAACTCACAACCCTGAGTTTAAGCCCCACAACCCTGAGATCAAGAATTGCATACTCTTCTGACTGAACCAGCCAGACACCCCTTATTTAGTTTATTTTTACTAGCTTTATTGAGATATAATTGACAAAAGCTTTATATATTTATGTTGTATGTGATGTTTTGTTACATGTACATGTTGTGAAATGATTACTGAAATCAAGTGAATTAACCTATCACCTCACATAGTTATCTTTGTGTTTATGTGTGTGTTTGGTGAAAACATTTAAGATCCACAAATTTCAGGTATACAATACAATGTTAATCACCTATAGTCATCGTTCTGTACAAGGATTAAGATTTAACCCTCATTTATGGGGCACGTGGGTGGCTCAGTGGGTTGGGCCGCTGCCTTCGGCTCAGGTCGTGATCTCAGGGTCCTGGGATCGAGTCCCGCCTTGGGCTTTCTGCTCAGCAGGGAGCCTGCTTCCTCCTCTCTCTCTCTACCTGCCTCTCTGCCTGCTTGTGATCTCTCTGTCAAATAAATAAATAAAATCTTAAAAAAAAAAGATTTAACCCTCATTTAAATTATGATTATAAATGAGAATTGTAATTTAACCTTCATTTAAATCATTACTCTCTTTCCCAGATACTTTTCTTAAGATTTTTAAGTTATAGTGCCATTGTTCTCAGACATTTCCCAGTGTTATGGCATCTTAGTCCCTCGCGTGTAACACAGAGTGGAAAAAGCTCAGTACTCTTCGGAAGGTGTTCTGAAGCTAAGTGTGGTCCTAATGTTGTCAGCCATACTGTTTCTTAAGGACTGAGGAGGCCAGTGAGCACTTCTGAGACCCTTAGTGGTCCTGTAACAAAGAGATTTAACTTTACTAACTCTTTGATTCTAAGACTTACTGGGAATGGCTCTCATTGTGTAAAATTTGGAAACTGTGAGGAAGAAACATAAAATTCCATGTCATTGTACTGCCCAGACTTCATCCCTGTTTACATATTGGTACTATGTAAATTTTTTCACCTGTATGTATATGTGCAAACATTTTTTTAATTAACATATAATATATTATTTGTTTCAGGGGTACAGGTCTGTGATTCATCAGTCTTACACAATACTCAGCACTCACCATAGCACATACCCTCCCCAGTGTCCATCACCCAGCCACCCCCTCCCTCCCACCTGCCTGCAGTCTAGCAGTCCTCAGTTTGTTCCTTGAGATTAAGAGTCCCTTATGGTTTGTCTCCCTCTCTGGTTTTGTCTTATTTCACTTTTCCCTCCCTTCCACTATGATCCTGTCTCTTGTTTCTCAGCTTCTTCATATAAGTGAGATCATATGATAATTGTCTTTCTCTGATTGACTTATTTCACTTAGCATATTACACTCTAGTTCCATCCACGTCATTGAAAATGATAAGATTTCATTTTTGATGTCTGCATAATATTCCATTGTATATGTGTGTGCGTGTGTGTGTGTGTGTATCACATCTTCTTTATCCATTCATCAGTTGATGGACATCTAGGCTCTTTCCATAGTCTGGCTGTTGTGGACATTGCTGCTATAAACATTGGGGTGCACCTGCCCCTTCAGATAACCACATTTGTATCTTTGGGGTAAATACCCAGTAGTGTGATTGCTGGGTCATATTTGCATCCTTTTAAGGAACTTTCATGCTGTTTTCCAGAGTGGCTGCACCAGCTTGCATTCCCACCAACAGTGTAGGAAGATTCTCCTTTCTCCACATCCTCGCCAACATCTGTCATTTCCTGACTTGTTAATTTTTGAAAGCAAAATTGGACCTGTATATAGTTTCATATTTTGCTTTCTTCATTTAATCTCTTTAAATGAATTTGCCTCATATCATTAATAATGTTCAAAGCTGACTTCTAATACTGTTTTGTTTTGCCCTATTACAAAACTGAAACATCCTTGCTGCTAAAAAATTAAAAAAACTATGTAAATCAATGTAGAAAGGAATAGTCCCATATAATTATTCCTCCACTTAAATAACCATCATTATAGTTCAGTGCTCAAACTTTTAGACTTTTTCCAGGCAAGTGTCTTCCTGTGTATTCTTTTCTCTCTCACACGTGTACACATGTGTATGTGTATGTGTGGTTTTACACAGACATGGCATTCAAGTATGCATTTTGCTGGGTCCCCCCAAATTAGCTACAGAATCATGACTTTGAAAGATTATAACATGTTATATTAAATAAAGCATTTTCCCATTTAAACAATGTTGTGGGAACATCTTTACAGTTATTGATCATATCTTTGGCTTCATCCTGAAGAGATCATCACAGAGACAGCTGGCTCACTCAGTTCAGGGTCCAACTCTTGGTTTTGGCTCAGGTCATGATCAGGGTCCTGGGATCAACCCCCCACATCAGGCTGCTTGCTCGGTGGGGAGTCTGCTTGAGATTCTCTCCCTCACCCTCTCCTTCCATCCCTATGCACTCTCTCGCTCTCTAAAATTAATAATTCTTTTTAAAAAAATGATCACAAGTGTGGAATTACAGGATTAGAGGAAAGGAACATTTTAAAGCTGATGTGTATTGCTGATCCTTCCAGAAAGGATGTATCACTTAACACTTTTTAGGAGCTTATCTTTCTCACCAAACTAGTAACAGTGGAACATGATAAGTTAAAATAATTTTTGCCACTTGAGAGATGAAAAAATGGTGTTTTATTATTGCCCTAATCTGCGTTTCTTTGGATGTCTGGGAAAGTGAACTTTTTTCCTCTTTCATTTTTACTGGCCATTTTAATATTTTTTGGAACAGATTTGACTATGTACTTTGCCCATTTTTTTTTCCTACTGGAATATTAGTATTTTATTAAGTTGATTTATAAAAGCCTTTAAGAGCCTTATTATTTGTCTTGGTGTATATTACAAATATTTTAACCACTTGTCAGTTGCTTTTCAATTTTTTTCATGAAGTTTTTTTCATATAAACTTTTTCATTCGTAAATAAGTCATTAAAATAAAGGAATTTAGCTCATAAATTTTATTAGGCCAAATTCTTTATCAGGTTCTAGGCCTCTGAGACCTGTTGAATATTCATCTAACATTTTTTGTATCTTTTTACCTAATTATGAAGATACTGTACACTGCTGGTACAAATTTGAATAGCCCAGGAGAGGAAAAAATGAAATGTGAAATTCTCTCTCAGTGCCAGCAATGGTATGGAATATATTCTTTTTTTTTTTTTTTAAGATTTTATTTATTTGTTTGAGAGAGAGAGTGAGAGAGAGCATGAGCGAGGAGAAGGTCAGAGGGAGAAGCAGACTCCCCATGGAGCTGGGAGCCCGATGTGGGACTCGATCCCGGGACGCCGGAATCATGACCTGAGCCGAAGGCAGTCGTCCAACCAACTGAGCCACCCAGGCATCCCTGGAATATATTCTTCTAGATTGTTTTCCCTTATGAATTATGTGTGTTTGTATTTAATATGAATAACGTAAGCATGGGTAGCAAAAAATTAAGGGTATAATTTGAATTCTCCTTACTAGGAGCAACCACTTTTAAGTTCCTTTTTCTTTGCTACTTCTATTTATAACTACTGTTACAGCTTTAAATGATATATTTATGCTTCTACTAATTTATTAACTACTGGTTCTGTGTACAGATTCCCCATAAAGAAAGATGAGGAATTTCCATACCTCCAACGTCTCCTTCATCTTTTAGTTTTCTTTTGGTTACTCCTTGAGGTGGTTACCCATTGAGGTGGTTACCTTTATGATTTTAAATAATGGAGGAAACCCCTTTCTGTGATTTATCAATTTTTGGCATGATCAGTAGACTCTACCATGATGATGAGAAACTAGACCACGGGCATGTGTACCTCTTCTCTCCTCTGATTCCTGGTTTGTGTTCTGGATATGCTGGTGAGTCTACAGTCTGTTCTTTAATGGTAATGTAGCCTTCCGTGCATTGTCAGGTAGTTGATTTTTATGTAGAAAACCAAAACCAATAGCCCTATTTATGTTATTATGGTTGTATATTTGTGGTAGAACCGAGATGTGTGATTAGCCCAGGTCAGAAAACCTGTGCTGTTTCAAGGAGTCTCTTAATGCCTTCTGGTAGTTCTTCACTACTTTAAGTTCATCTCAACTACTGCTGTTTCTTGAATCTTGCATCATTTTCTTCTTGGCTTCCTCTGTTTTATTCCCTGATGCTGGGGACACTCTCCTGGAGTTAACTTGCACGCAGAGGACACAGGTAGTGAACTTTCTGGATACTTGCTTGGCTATCCTTGTATGTAGTGAAAGAGAATTCGTAAGTAGCTGGCGTGGGTTTCCTCTTTATATATGGGTAGGTCTTTGTCCCCATGAGGCCCATACCTTAAATGTCAGGGCTCACTGTACGCTCTGTTCAAGCATGTGAGGCATGTGGATCGGCTGGTTTCTGTACAGGAGGCATTGGGGCAAGGGATGGTGAGAAGCCGGTGCAGTCAGCGGAATTAGGTGGGCTTGGCACTTTCCATGAATTTTACTCCTGAGTAAACCCTCCTGCCACCCGCTGTCCCAACTGCCTGTCACCTAGGCTGCCATCTGCTTTGGGAGTTTGACGTTGCCCCAAGCTCTTCTCTACTTTTTCTCTACTTTTCAGGGTCCTCCTGAAGTAGTTAGCTCCCTTTCTCTGGAGAGCATTTCTTAGATTTTATTTTGGGGGGAAAGCCTTTCTTTCAGCTGGGGTGGCCGAATGAATGGCGATGTGTGGGAAGAAATGTGAGAGAGAGTGTCTGGGGGTGAGATTTGGCGGAAGGGCCTGCTGGCCCAGCTCGCCCCTGTGCACATGTGGTATTTACACTACTGGGGATGGTTGAAACAGGATGTGGGTCCAACATTAGGTGTCATTGAAACAAAGGTAGGGTAAGGACTCCCTTTCAGAAAGTTCTTTTTTGTCTTGATTGTATCAAAGAACAAGTCTCGGGCGCCAGTCTGAAATACCTCTCTGATCTTCTTCGTTTTCTACCGTAGCAGAGAACAGGAGGCAGGCTCAGGTCTTTCTATCAGCAATAAAATTAGCTAGAATTTTAAAAAGTGTGTTTATTTTTGTAGTTACCACCTACTGATGACAAAGTGACACCCATTTGCCACTTATTGTGATAATACTAAGTTTCAACTAAAATATGTTTATTTAACTAAATCATAGTAAGGTGATTTAAAGAAAATATTGAATAATAGGATAGCTGATACTGGGATATAGCAAAAATCGTGGTACTGTAATGGGAATGATTGAAGTTTGAGAAATACTCTATTCTAATGAGTATTTTATATTATTCTGATTCTTGGTGCCCGTGCTTCTCCCCAGGTCTTGGTATTTATTGGTTAGTTCCTTGGACTCATTTGGAAGGAGACATTTTTTCTGGTGTTTTGAAGGTTGTTTTATTTCAGTATAACTTTAGAAGGGAGGAAAAGTGGACAGGTATATGAATTTGTCATCTTGAACTGAAATTTTATCTAGCTGTCTTTTTGGTTTCATTGCTTTTATTTGATTTTTTTTTTTAGTCCCTTTAGAACCAGTTTTAGTGCCTAGAGTTTAAGTGAGGCTTTCTGTCCCCATCAGCTAGGCAACCTCGGCAAGGGGGTTAGAGATGTTGGTCGCATGCCTGCTCACTCACAGAGTAGGTGCCCAAAGGCCATGTACAAGTCCAAATGAATGGATTTTAAATTTGGTTCTCTTGTGCTTTTCCACCAGACACGAGTGGAAGAGGTTCATTGGAGATTTAAAGTCAGACTTGGGTTTCTCCACCTTGTGAATGTATGTTCTGTTTGTATCTTTTCCCAAAATAGACCCATTTAGCCTGTGTTAAACATCTGCGGAGTCGATCACTCCCTTTTCCATTTGTCTTCTCAGACGTTCTAGTGTGTATCTTTGTAGCTGTGGTAGCCTTCCTTGTCACCCTACTTTGGCTCATTGGGTCTTTGAACATGTAGAACCGTCTGTGGCTTGTCAGGAAGCTGTTACTGGCCACACTTGCCTCGTACTTGGCCTTTACAGCTCAGGCCTCTATCAGATTAGCATCTCTCAGACAGACGTCTGCCTCTCCGGTGATTGTCTCAGCCAGGCTTTGAGAGCTGGCAGGCCACACAGCTGTGTCTTGCTGGATTCGTGTGTTGGTGGTCAGGGTACAGGGGCAGGGAGGAGAGTTTCTTTCCCACCATTTTAAAGTTGTGGAGTATTAAAGACAGAAATCCAGATTTTGCTTGTATCAGGCAACACGGAGACTGAATTGTCACGTGACAGAAATCTACTTGTCATGCACTTTCTGCCATCTACCTCCCCTGCTTCCCTGATCCCTGCCTGGCCTCTTTAGGCACTTGAACAGATTTCCTTGCCAATAACCACACATTTCCCCCTTTTTTAAATTATTTTTTTCCCCTTGTGGTTTATTGCAGGGTTCAGAACTCTCCACAGATTCCCCTTTTCAGAGTCGTTCGTACGGTTGAATAATTATCCCCTGTGCGTAACATTCATAGTTTTCTTCTTTTGGCTTTTAAAATTATTATTTCATTGTAATTGTATTCTCTAATTAGCACTTTTAACAATTAGCACATTTTATGCTTAATGAAAGGCTTAATGTTGTTACTGTTGTTGTTTTTGAAAAGCTTAATGTTTGTATGAAGTCTTCCTAAGGAGGAGTGTCCAGCATAGGGGCTGGGCCGAAGTAACAGCGTAGGTGACTGATGCCATCGTTGGTGATGGCAGATTTGGCACGCTTTCCCCCGGCATGCAGGCCTTTGTGTTAGGCTCTGTTTTAGAACTTGTTTTTAAATTTTATTGCTCTTTTTTCCCCCCCAACTCTTACTGTCTAAATATTTTAGATATAGAACACGTTTTTGTATCGAGAGGGGAAGTTCTTCTACTTGTGTTTTTGTCGTCATTTTCTGGAAACTCTTCATCTTTTCTCCTTTTCGTTTCCCGGTGAATTTTACGAGCACTGGTCCAGTAATGAGTGTTTCTGGGTTGTTCTCATGAGCCAGGCAGTCTGCCCGGCTGTTGGGTGACCTCTGTGAGGAGCAGTCAGTGCGACACATGCCCAGTCCCTTGAATTCTCCTCTGTACAGGAGGGTGAATGCGGATGGCTTACAGCGTTTCACTTTTGAACATTATAAGGAAATGAATGTGACAGAAATAAAGTTGGAATCTCTTGATCCCCAGGCAGTTTTATGGAAGTCTTTGTTGAGATGTCACCAGAAGGCACTTGTTCCTCCCTAACTTGGACACTGAGCATAAGTTTCGCTGAGTTTTCTTCTAGGAGGCTCGTAGGTCCAAAGGATCAACCATGATGGAAGCAGAAGGCGGCCGTTGCCGTGCACGGGTTATTGTGCTTTTCCTGGACTTCATGCTTACTTTTGCTCTAGCCCCTTTTTGATGAAAAACTTTAAGTCACTTCATGAGACACCATTCTTGTGGAACCCTGAGAAGTTTACCAAATAGTCAAGTGGTCAGAAATAGGAAAACCAGTATGATAGGCTACGGTGGCCTCTCCACTCTGTGGTGTGAACCACAGTGGGGTTTTTGACGAGTGTATTTTTACATGGCTGACTTGTGGGGACAGCACAGTTGCTGGGCTGCTGCCTTTCTCTCCCCCCAGTCCCACCCCTGCTCTCTTCAGCTGTGATGCTTCTGTAACAGCCCACATGGCTAAGCTTTGCAAGACCTGTGGTTAGTGTCTTCAGTGCAGAAAAGATGCTTTTTTTTATTCAGGTCAGGTTCACATGACACAAAATTCACCATTTCATAGTGTTCAGTTACTGACGTCCGGTGCCTTTGTGTTGTTGTGCAATCATTATCACTGTCTAATTACAGAACAATTTTTATCGTTCTGACCCAAAAGAAACCCAGTGCCCACTTTAAGCGATCACTCTCCATTCCTTTCTCCCTTCCTCTGACAACCGCTAATGGGCTTTCTGTCTCTATGGATGTTTCAGTGCTGAGCATTATTTGTAAATGGAATCGTGCCTCATGTTGCTTTCATGGCTGCCTTCTTTTGCTTAGCATGATGTCCTCAGGGTCCATCCGTACTGTAGCACATATCAGTGCTTCATGCCTTTGCTGACTAATATTCTGCTGGAAGAATAGACCAACATTTTGTTTATCCATTCATCTGTTGATGAACATTTGGGGGTTGTTGCCAGTCTTTAGCTATTACGACATTTAGATTTTTTTTTATAAAGATTTTATTTATTTATTTGACAGAGATCACAAGTAGGCAGAGAGGCAGGCAGAGAGAAAGTGGCGGGGGGTAGCAGGCTCCCCACGGAGCAGAGAGTCCCATGTGGGGCTCAATCCCAGGACCCTGAGATCATGACCTGAGCTGAAGGCAGAGGCTTAACCCACTGAGCCACCCAGGTGCCCCCATATTTAGGTTTTTGCTTGAACATCTGTTTTCAGTTCTCTTGGGTATGTAATGAGGAGTAGATTTGCTGGGTTATATGGTAATTCTGTGTTTAGCTTTTTGAGGAACCAAAAAGATAATATGTAAAGTACTAAAAATAGTAATAATGAAAATCTCTTTGGACCATGGACCATGATGTCAAGATACCATATTTCCTTATTCTATATTAGAAAACCCCTTTTCCCCCCCCTTTAGAGTCAGGTAGAACGAGGTTTAAATCTCAATCCCTCAACTAACTTGCTGTAACCTTGAGCAAGTTATTTAACCTTTCTCAGCCCGTTTTTCACATAGAGTATAAAGAGAGCTAGTTGCTGCCTCACGGTTACTGAGCAGTCCCCGAGGTGCTGTTAACGCAGAAAGTGCTTTTTATTTTTTATTTTTTATTTTTTTAGATTTTATTTATTTATTTGCCAGAGAGAGAGAGAGAGAGCGAGCACAGGCAGGCTGAGTGGCAGCAGAGGCAGAGGGAGAAGCAGGCTCCCCGCCGAGCAAGGAGTCCGATGTGGGACTTGATCCCAGGACGCTGGGATCATGACCTGAGCTGAAGGCAGCTGCTTAACCAACTGAGCCACCCAGGCGTCCCCTGAAAGTGCTTTTTAAAACACTGCGCCTGGCCTAAGTAATCCCTATATACTGTAATAATTATTTTAGGATAATACATGGTCACCAAAGCCCGAGTGCTATTCACTGCTGCAAGGAGATACCTGTGTACTTTGGTCATACCAGAGGTGAATGACCTAAAAAGAAATACCTTAAACTTTGTTGTTTTACTTTGGCCACAGGTGTTTTGCTTCTTTACTTTTAGATTAATATATTGTCTGTTATTCTCAAAATTTGTAGCATCTCTGTTTTCAGACGTAAGAGGATCTGTTGCAGAGAAGTGACTTTATTATTTTTTTTAAACTTTCATTTGATCACTGGGTGCTTCATACGTGAACCACTTCCTGGCTCTACTCACAGAGAAGTCAGAAGATTACTAATGACTTGCCTTATCTCGGTGCGTAGGGATTTAATGAAACTTTCTACTGAATTAGTAGCTAGTTAAACAAAAATCATTTTTTCTAAGTCTTAAAATAGATTTTTATTTAAAAAAATTTGAATCTCCTATGAAGAGATCATTCAGAGATTACCACTGGTAATATTTTGATAGATGTTTTTAAAAACCCATGTGCTATTTACATACTGTTTTTAAAAGTATTATATAATAATATTGCTAGAGATATTTCACACTTGCTATTTAGGAACAGTTTTCCAAGGCGTGAAATAGTTTTCTGCTACTTAACATTGAACATTATTACATTTTATGGATAGAACATAATTTTACCCATTTTCCTAGTGGACAATCATGTTGTTTCTGGTCTTTTTACTGTTATAAACATTGCTGTGATGAGCATCTTTGTAGCAAAACCTTTGTACACATCCATGATAAAGTTTGGGCTAAATTCTTAGGTAAACATAAACTTTTTTAGATCAGAGGGTTTATACATATTTTAAAACTTTTGATCAGTTCAGCATTCAGTTCAGCATGAGTAAGTACCCATTGCTCTGTGTTGTACCCTCCCTCACCTGCAGTCTTTTTATCTCCATTCTCAGTGGCATTTGCTTTAGCTACACAGGGCACCACTTTAATTTCTGTTACTGATCCCTTAAAACGTACCATCCAGGTGAGAATCCCCCGTAGCCCTGGAGCTCTGCGGGGTGCAGTGTAGGAGCAGTTTTGTCCAGGTGTGGACCTAGCTCTGCCTCTCCCTTGCCAGTACAGCAGACGTCTTACCTTGCACAGCATTTCAGGGCACGCAGCCTCCCCACTGAGTCCATATGTTTCTACAGTCTTGCTGGGTTAGCCAGACTGGTTTGGTACAGCTTGTTTGTCTGGTCCTCCCATGGAGCTTCTTTTCTTGGGCCACGCTAGACTATTGAGGGATGATGGATAAAAATGCTTTTCTGTTTCTTCTCTGGGTGATGGTACTGAGATGCATTCACAAGGCTTCTTGGAAATCCTGAGGGAGCAAGCCCTTGTCAGGAACATCTGTCACTCGTAGTGGTGGCCAACTCAATGATGCATCCTTACACTCACTCTCCCTCCCTGTTTGACTACCCGTGTCCTTCATTCCTGCTCCCTGCGATCACATTCCAAGTGAACTGTCTGCCTATAAACCTTCGTCTCTCCCTTCACTTTCACTGGAACCCAGGCTAAGACATTTTGTGAACACAGACGGGTAGCTTCTCTTTGAGTCACAGTTTTCTCGTGTTTGCGTTTGGAGAGGGTAGTTTCTACCTCACATCATTCGTTCACCAAATACGCTGAAACACTACGATGTGCCAGGTGATATTCTGGGTATGGGGATAGGGCAAGACGAACAAGAGCCCTGCCTTCATAGAGTTCATATTCTGGTAAAGGAGACAGACAAATAAGCAAACAAGAATTTCAAATAGTGAAAAAATGCTATAAAGTAAATAAAACAGCATGATGTGCTCGAGAGCACTAATGTCATGAGAGAAAGCTGGTCTGAGGAGATGCTGTTTAAAATGGGGACTGAAAGATGAGGATCAGCTGGACTTGGGAAGAACATCTCGGGTAGAGGGAGTAGCAGGTGTTAAGGTCCTGAGGTGTGAGTATCTGGAGCAAGGTAGTACGCATAAAATATTATATGTAGTACCTTGCACTTGGTAAGTGCTCAGTACATGTTGGATAGGATTAGTAGTAAGATTTGATCGAGGAGGTAGCCTGTCATTAACTGCACAGCAGTAAGTGACCAGTTTTGCCTTATGAGTTGACAAAAATTGCTTTGTAGAAAAAGCAGATAATTGTACAGAGTGTGAGTAGAGTTATGTGGTATATTTTTCTTTATTGATATGATGAAGTACATTGATTTCCTTTGCATTCCTGGTATAAACTTCACTTGGTTGTGATGTTTTATCCTTTCTCTGTGTAGCTGGATTCGGTTTGCTAACTTTTTTTTTTTTTTTTTTTTTTTTTTTTTTTAAGAATTTTGCATTCCTGTTCCTAAGAAATACTGGTCTGTTATTTTAATGCCTTTGTCTAGTTTTGGTATCAGTGTAACGTTGGCTTCATAAAATGTATTAGAAGTATTCTCTTCTTTGTGTTGGAAGAGTTTTTGTGGGATTGGTACTCTTTACCCTTTAAATACTGGGTAGAATTCTTCAGCGAAGCCATTAGGCCTAGAGTTTTCTTTGTTGAAAGACTTTTAACTAAGAAATTCAGTTTCTTAATTTCTGTAGGGCTATTCAAGATAACCATTTCCTTTTGAGTGAGCTTTGGTAGTTTGTATCTTTCAAGGAATTTGTTTTGTTTAAGTTGTCAAATTAAGGGATTAAATGTTATTTTTAATATTCCCTTATACTTTCAAAAATTATTTGTGATTAAAAAGTGCATACATAAAATTTACCATTTTAACCACTTTTAAGCGTACAGTCCTCTGGCATTAAGTACATTGTACAATGTTGTGCAACCCCTTCTTATCCTATGATGTCTGTGGGATCTATTCCGATGCCCCCTCCTTTATTCCTGATATTGGTACACTTATGTCTTCTTTTCTGATCAGTCCTCCTAGAGGTGTATCAATTTCATTGATCTCAAAGAATCAGCTTTCGGTTTTATTGGTTTTTCTCTATTATATTTTGATTTTTCTTTTTCATTGGTTTTTGCCCATATGTTATTTTTTTTGATCTGCTTGTTTAGGGTTTAATTGCTTTTCTATTTTTTTAAAAAGCTTGTCGCCTACATCATCATTTGAGACCCTTCCTTTCCTATAAAGCATTTAATGCTATAAATTTTCCTCTAAGCACTGCTTTATTTTTAGGCCACAAATTTTACTTAGTTGTACTTTCACTTTTCATTGTCTTTAACACATATCGTAATTTCCCTTGTCACTCCCTGTTTGACCTAAATATTATTTTAGAACTATGTTGTTTAGGGACGCCTGGGTGGCTCAGTTGGTTAAGCATCTGACTTCCGCCCAGGTCTCATGATCTCAGGGCCCTGGAATCCAGCCCTGTGTTGGGCCCTGTGCTCAGCGGGGAGTCTACTTCTCCCTCTGCCCCTCCCCCCACTCATTTTCTCTCTCTCTCTTTTTCTCTGTCTCTCAAATAAATAAATACAATCTTAAGAAAAAAGTGTGTTGTTTAATTTTCAAAATTTGGGGGGATTTTTCATCCATCTTTCTGTTTTCTAGTTTAATTCTTGTATAGTCAGGGACATACTTTGTATGATTTTAATTTCTTTATATTTATTGAGATGCATTTTATGCCCCCAAATATGATCTTTCTTGGGGAATGTTCTATGTACACTTGAAAAAAAATGTAATTTGCTGATTTTGGGTGGAGTGTTCTATGAAAGTCCATCACGTCAAAGTGATGGATGTTTTTTTTAAGTCTTATGTATTTTCGTTGATTTCCATAACAGTATATCACAGACTGCCTGGCTTAAACAACAGAGATTTATATTCCACAGGTTAGAAGACTAGAAGTCCAAAATCAAGGTGTTGGCAAGTTTTTCCCGAGGCTTCCTTCCTTGGCATGTGGGTGGCTGTCTCCATGTGTTCATATGGTCTTTTCTACGTGCATCGCTGGTGTCTCTTCTTCTTATATGGACAGATTGGGTTAGGTCCCTACCTTTATGACTTCACTTAGCTTTACCTGTTTAAAGCCTCCATTTCCACATATAGTCACATTGAGGGTTGGGTGCATGAATTTTGGGGGAACACAGTTCAGTCCATAACACTGATTTTCTGTCTACTTATATTATTGATTACTGACAGGAGTGCTGAAGTATCCAACTGTATTTGTGGATTTATTGGTTTCTCTTTTTAGTTCTGTCAGTTTTTGCTTCGTGTATTTTGAAGTTCTTTCTCAGCTTTCAAATACTGTGATTCACTGTGTGCTCCCTCCCCCTGTTTTATTATGGACATTTTCAAACATGCTTAAAGTTGAAAGAATGGTACAGTGAATATCATATACTTACCACTGAGATTCTACAGTTAACATTTTCTTATATTTTCTGAATCACATAGCCATCCCTCTATTTATTTCATCAATCCTTTTTTCTGTTTTTTTAAGTAGGCTCCACGCCCAGTGTGGAGGCCGACACAGGGCCTTATTAACTCATGACCCTGATATCAAGACCGGAGCTGAGATCAAGAGTTGGATGCTCAACTCACTGAGCCAGCCAAGGGTCCCAATATATCTTACTTTTTGATGCATTTCAAAAAAATTTGTAGCCACTTTATCTCTAAACATACAAGTATATATATTATTAATGAGAATTTAATAATTGTAATTAAGTTCCTTTTTTTTCAGTAAAATTTTCATTTAGTGACATTTACAGATCATGAGTTGATCAGTAAGTCTTGCTGTCCATAGTAATACTGTGTACTTAGCCTGTGGTGTGGGACTTCTTGGACATTTGTATATTGTCACTTTCTGCATAGACTTTGGAGATCTGATTTTTGCTCATCTTAAGAAGAGGACTTAAAAAAAAAAGAGGACTTAATGGTAGAGTTATCCGATTTAAGTTATCAGATCTGTATTTTTAGGGGTTTATTTAGGCCTGGATGGAATTAAAATGGTTGTATAAATAGGATCAGTTATTCATTCAGTAATTATTTTATTTCTTTTTAGTCTTGATTTTTAATCATGGTAAAATATACATAACCTAAAATTGACATTTCAACCATTCTTAAGTGTACAGGTCTGTGGCATTAAGTACATTCACACTGTCGTGCATCTCTAGAACTCTTTTCATCTTGCAAAACTGAAACCCTGTACCCATTGAACAGCACCCTATTCCTTCCTCCCCCATCCCCTGACTACCACCATTCTACTTCCTGTCTCTATGAGTGTGACTACTTAGGTACTTCATGTAGTGGAGTCATATGGTATTTATCTTTTTGTGTCTGGCTTGTTTCACTCAGGATAATGTCTGAAAGGTGTATCTGAAATACAATCCATAGTGTAGCATGTGCCAGAATTTCCTTCCTTTTTTAAGACAGAATACTATTCCACTAAATGTGTATTTCACATTTTGTTTATGTGGCCATCCATGGATGGACACTGCGGTGGCTTCCACTAGTGTTCATACCTCAGTCGCCTTCCATTACACACTTACTGAGTGCCATATGGGCCGGATTCTGTTCTCAGCATGGGAGACTCTGTGGCTGTGAGTATCCCAGACAGAGGTGCTGCCTTCAAGAAGCGATCCACGAAGAAACACATTTCTTGATTCTGAATTACATTTTTCACATTTTAGTGTTCCTAAAATTGGGTGTCCTTTATGATTAACAACATCTTAGGATTTTATAAGGCAGTGTTTCTTTTTTAGTGACACCTAAAATAATGGTGTATCTTACAGTCATTTTGAATCATAGATTTGATGAGTCACTATTTAATAAGTCAGTTGCTGATAAGTGCTATGAAAAAAGGTAATCCAAAGTTAGTTACATGGGGTGGTCACAAATAAGGTGACATTTGAGCAAAGCACATGTTCAGTTTGGTTGATTCTTTTTTTTTTTTTTCCAGAGCAGGACTTCCTCCCTGAAAGATGCAGTGTGCTGGTTCACGTTCTGGTGCAAACTCTGTACCTCAGTGTGGGCCGCTAGCAGTCTGCGGAGAGGGTAGAGCCCTAACAGTGGGGATAGGGAAGGGGGTTGGGAGTATTTTGCAAGATGGGCCCAGATCTTGTATGCATGGGAAGGGCAAGGGTGATGGATTTTCCATCTTAGTCACTGGCAGCAGTGTTTCCAGTTTTGCTCAGAACAAAAACTTTGGAGTCATCTTTGACTTTTCCCTTTGCCCATACTTTACACCCCGTCAGCCAGCAGATCCTGCCTGCCGTGCCTCCAGAGCACATCCCAATTCTGACCACTCTGACCAGCCCCACCCAAACCACCGCGGGCCAGGCCATCTTCCTCCCTGCCTGGATTATCATGATAGCCTCCTAACGGGTCCCCTTTCTTCTATACGTGCCTTCCCGTAATCTCGTCTCCATGTAGCAGGCGAAGTGGTTCTTGAAAACATGTTTGATCGTGTATTCCTCTCCTTAGATCCCCCCCAAAGCATCCTGTCACTTTTATAGGAAAGGGTAATGTCTGTGTTTGCCTACAGGGCTCGGCTCCGTCCGCGTCCCCGCTTCTCTGACCTTCTGTCCCACCTGTCCGTCTCATGCTGCTTTTGCTCCTCACTGCCTCTGGCAGTCTGGCTGCTTCCTGACCATATCGAGCACGTTCCTGTCTCAGAGCATTTGTGCTCGCTCTTTCCTCTGCTGGAAGGACAGTTCCCAGCTGTCTGCAGGGCCCATTTCTCAGGTCCCTTCGCAAGTCTTACGTATCAGAAGGGCCTTCCAGTCACCCTGCGTAAAATGGCACCCCTCTTTCCCACCAGCACTGTGTTTTCCCGTACGTCAGGGTGGGTTAGGTCATGCTGCAGTAGCACATAGCTGCAAAGTATTGGGGCTAAAACCACAAGGTCTGTTTCTCACTGAGGGGAGCCCTCTGTTGCCAGTCCCCTGGGCGCTCTACTCCACATCGTCTTCACCTCTGGGATCCGCTCGCCCAGCTCCCACCGTGATCACCGGCAGAGGGAAACGCTATCCACTGCTTTTCAGCTATCTCCCTGGAAGTGACATCTGTCACACTGACTTGGCCAAAGCAAGTCATGCTGTCATACCGAACGTCAGCTAGGGGTGGTATGGATGGCTCAGCAATCTTATCACGGGTATGGAAAGAGAACAGGGACTCCCTGGTGGCTAACACAGCCATGCTTTTTATCCTGCTTAATTTTTCTCTAGCATTTATTTCCTCTGACGCAATACATATTTAACCTAGTCTTGTGTATTTTCTTTTCTCTCCTTTCTAGACCACAAAGGAGGGGCGCTTTGTCCATCATTAATGCTGTACCCCAGGGGCATGGGATAATGTGTGGTCTATCAGAAGTGCTTATTCATTTCCGGGAATGATGGGGAATGACCCCAGCCAAACGTTCACTTCTTCGCATGGCGACGTGTAAGCCAAGCTGGGAGTGTGGAGCAGGGAGGGTGGAGGAGAGAGGAGGAGATGGTGTGAAATGAGAAGTGGGAGAAAAGCAGTAGAATTGCTGGTCGGTGGGGAGCGTCCGCTGAGATTTGAGACCATGAACCTGCAGGAGATCTAGCAGCTCAGCTCTGTGACTTCTTCCAGTAACATCCATTTGCCCCAGAGCTGGCAGGGCAGAGGCAGGAATGAACGTCGGGGCCCATTTCATAAGATGAGGTGGAAGCCCAGGTTGAAGAAGGAAATGGGATCCTCGCTGCCCCTTCAGGGCGCAGCTGCGTCACCCCTGCTCCAACTTCCACCGTGTCGGAAAGATCCAGGAGCTCTTCTGTCCCGAAGGAAGCCCTTCCTCCTGGCTGGTGTGAGCGGTGGCAGGAGCTGACACTCCCGTAGGCATTCTTTCTTTCTTTTGCTTCTCGTACACTTTTGAGGTAGCCTCTCTTCCCTTCGTTTTACAGGTGAGCAGAACAGAAGCTTCAGGACAGAATTTAGGTTGGTCAAGCTCACAGCCCCGGTGATCTCCTGTACTTCTGAGGGGCTAGGCCACGAGGAGCCCTCTTAGTTTTTAGATTCCCTGGAGCCTTGGTTGCATCTGAGTCATGAAGATGGTATGCAGCTACCTTACTAGTGGTTCCATGTAGATGTTTGCAAGACCTTACCAGAGAGGAAACAGTTGGTCTATTTTTATATACTTAAAACGGGTGCAATAACCACATTACCAACTGTAACTAGTGAATTCACTCCCAGGGAATTTCTTGTGAATACAATTAAAGTGTACTTCACACGATCTGAGAATGTTGCCATTGGTGATTCTTTCCTGTGGTCTTACCTGTTGATGATTTGAACATTTCATATGTGTGGGGATCTGCGCTGGGCTCTATAGCCACTGTAGAGAAGAGAAGGAAGGTGATCTCCTCTCAGGCATTTTCACTGTGGTCAGGAAGACAAACGTAGTATGAAACCCTGACTATTCAAATGGTATGGAAACAAGGATGCAGAGTGGGGGCAAAGCCCGTGGGGCGAAAATGCTTCACTGAGACTGATGGAGGGAAGCGGAAACTAAGCTGGAGCTTGGAGGCTGCATAAGACTTAGACAAGGTTCTCCAGGGGAAAGCCGACTTGGGCCCCAGTGGTGGCCCTCGCACAAAATCTCGGTATGCCACTGTAGGCAGCACAGCTGGCACTTCTAACTGCTTTTTTAATTTTTTTGAAAAAATGTTTATGTGTGCGAATCTCATGTGTGCTCAGGAACTAACTCAGTTTGGTAGGAAACCTAGTCCTCTATTTCTCCAACTTTGGTGACCATTTCTGAAAAGTATTCTGTGAAAGTTCCTGGCTGTAAACTTGGTTTGGTCTCATGAGAGCCAAATGACCGTGAACCCCTGCCAGCAAGTTCCACTTGTTTTTAGTGCTCTTTGATCACTTCCCTCTGCAGGTGGAGGTTTTGGAGATAGACACTAATACGAATTAAATTCTGTAGTTTGTGAACGTTGTCTTCATTCTAATCCAAAGGAAGTGAATTCTCTTGCTTTTCACCCAAGTGGTTTTTTAAATCTTAGAATCAGTCATTCTGAAAGACGTTTTCTTTTTCCTTCTAGATAAGGCACCTCTGTCCAAGGGTCTTCTGCTGGTGCCCAGTGCCCTGTCCCTTTTGCTAGCCCTCCTCCTGCCGCACTGCCAGAGGTTCTTCGTGTATGACCTCCAAGCTGTCAAGGATGACTTCCAGGTGAGCTCTGCTAATGGGCCTTTGCAAGGAGAAAGACAGAATCTTTTCCTGGTGGGTTTTTTTTTTTTCTTCTGCTGTTCTTCTTTCTTTCCTGCTCTTCTTCGTCCCTCAAAGCCTCTAAATTTTTAAGAAATATTATTTATTTTTAATACTCCATCAGCAAGTGAATTTCCTAGTTGTATTTATTAATATTTGCAGGAAAGCCAGTTGTAATGAAGCAGTTGGAGTGTTTCCTTTTACTGTAGGCACATCTCACATTCACTTCTTACTCACAGAAATGCAGTTTACAGCTTCAAAAGAAAAGCAGTGTTAAATCTGTTTTAATTATGATTAGTGTGCATTCTTAACGTTTTTAAAAGCAATTTTGTGCTTTGCATTTTTAAACTTTATATTCCCAATCTGAGTATTGATTAGATGATCTAAGCTCTTCCAGCACTAACAGACTGTGACTCCATGAGTTACTTTATAGTGGCGGTTATATCAAGTAGGAAATTTCCCTTGGGTTTTTATTTCTGGGAAGAGCAGAACTCTGTGGCTTTTGAGATTATGGGCTAATCTCTTTGAAGATGCTGGTGCTGGGTTTTGGCTGTGAGTGGAGCTTAAAGGGATGTTCTGGCACCAGCTCTAGCATAGGACTGTCCCCACACCACCAGCAATTTCTGGGGACCAGCTGGGTGCTCTACAGTTCAACTAAGTCCTGACGCCGTCCACCTGGCGGTAGCATCGGATCCCACAGGTGAAGGCTTCAGTCCCACAAGGCTGCCCGCCCCGCCCACACGCTAGTTGCAAAGCCAAGGTCACTACCTGTGCTTCCGACCTGCTAGCAGCAGATTAGAGATTACCATGCTCTCCCCCTCAGATATGAGACTCCAGTTGCAGGTCCAGGTTGCTCCTGGTACCTAGGACTGATTGGCTTTAAATCAGAGCTTCCCATGACCCCCTCCTAGGTTTGATGAATTTGCTAGGGTGACTTTCAGAACTCAGAGAAACATTTTACCTGCTGGATTACCTGTTTATCATCAAAGGGTGGGATAAAGGACACAGATGAATGTCCAGATGGAAGAGGAGGACACAGAGCTTCCATGGTCTCTCTGAGGTGCCTTGGGCTCACCAGCCTGGGAGCTCCCTGAACCCTGGCCTTCTGGATGTTAATGGAGGCTTCATGAAATCATTGGCCGTTGGCAGCTGATCCAACCTCCAGCCCCTCCCTGTTTCCTCGTAGGTAGGTCAGAGGGTGGGACTGAAAGTTCCAACCCTGTAATCCCAAGGTTGGTTCCCCTGGCAACCAGCCCCCGCTCTTAGGTGTATCTAAAAGTCACATATTGACACACACAAAAGACACCTTCCTGGCTTTCATCAGTTAGGGAATTCAAAGGATTTTAAGAGCTCTGTACCAGAAATGAGTGAAAACCAAATCTGTATTTCTTATTATAAGTCACAATATCACAGGGTGTTAGTGCAAATTATGGTATATAACCTGCTACCTTTCCTTTGCTAAATACTCAATTAGCCATTTTAAACATAATATTCTACTTCTGGAACACTGACATCTTTTCTTCATGGTGATGTAATTAATGCCTTTGCTCATATTGGCTTTATCAAGTTCCTCTGAAAGGCTTTCAGTTATTTATCCAAATTACTGCTTTCTGTCAGAATAGAATATTGCTTCCCTCTCATTTCAGTTGCTATAATGCACTTCTGGACCCTGGCTGCACATTAGAATCACCTTAATAAACTAAACACACACACACACACACTGATGCCAAGACCTCACCCTAGACCAGCTGGGTTGAAAAATCTCATGGTAGGCCTAAACACTGGTGTACTTTAAACCAAAAATCCCAGGGGATTCTAGTCTGCAGCCAGCCCTGAGAACCACTGCAAGGGAACAGAAGGCCCTTTGGCCCCAAGTTGGTACATGTCTGATTTGGGGGATTGATTTGGTTTAGCTGGCCACGTAGGCGGGGTCCCCTTCTAATGTGCTGCTATATGGGCACCTGTGCTGTAAGGTGGGGACCTGCCTACATGGTGCATGTCATTAATTTATCAAATTAGGGTATTAAAATTAAGCAGTATGACGTAAATGTAATAAATTTGCTAAGGCAGAAATCTGAACAAATCCTACTCATTATTCTTTTTTAAATCCCCATTTAGATTTGGAGGTTGATATGTGGAAGAATAATTTGCCTTGATTTGAAAGATACTTTCTGCAGTAGTCTGCTTATTTATAATTTTAGGATATTTGAAAGAAGATATGGAAGCAGAAAATTTGCAGTAAGTTTTTATGAATTTTCCTTTTGCTGCTTAGGTTATGGAAAAAAGTATTTTTGTTTTCTTATTTTTAAATAGTTTTATTTTGCTAAGCTTAGTGTTATTATTAACAGTTGTCTTTTAATTACATGATCCTCTGTCTGATTTGAAGCATGCATATTAGCCAAAGAAAAATTTTCAGTTTGAGCCACTTGCATAATAAAATGATAATGATAATAGAAAATATCAGGTGTGAGTGGCTAATAAAATTTTTTATTAAGATTTTTACTTCAATAAAATTTTAATTGCTTATTGTGCTTAATGATTTGTGTGTTACTTGTTAAAAATAAATCATGCTATAAATGTGTTTTGTTTTTACCATACTTAGAAATTATGAAAATATTAATGCATTTGACCAATATGGCTTTTCTCCCCTATTTTGAAAACCCTGTGCTACTAATAAAAACAAATTAAAAAAATGTACCTGAGTTCCTTTTAATTAAATAAATGTTAGTTTATTTTTTGAAGACTCCTTTCAGTAATGTTCTTCCTGTTTTATTTTTAGTCCTTTTTGCTGGGTTCCTGGGTTTTGTCGGTTTTGGTTGACTTCATTCTCGTTGAGGCCGTGTGGTATTTCTTTGGTATTGCTGCAGCCGGGAATCTGCCTTCTGGATTGTAAGTAACTCTCAAAGATTAGCTTAATAATTAGTTAAATCTGATTTAAGTTTTTGTACATGAAAGTCAGTAAAAGAATATTTTAAACTCTAAATGTAGTAAAATTGACTTTTTGGGTAAAAAAATCCAATGTATACTTAATCACATTTTCATTATGTTCTTGAAAGAGAATCCATATTATACTCACTCCTTTTTTCAGCTTTGAAATATTTTAGAGAATTTTTAGTGAATGTCCTCTTTTGGTCCAGAAGGTAAAATTCATTTTGTATTTTTATGATGAAATTTTATCTGTAGTTTTATGAACTAACTAAACAAAATTTAGATTAGATTTGGAAACAGTTTGTCTGAAGTTAAGCCTCTGAAGAATGATGTTTTTAAAATTGGTATTTTATAGTCAGCTAGCAATAGCCAGCCCGTGTGTGTGTGTGTGTGTGTGTGTGTGTGTGTGTGTATGATTTTGTATTGTGTTGATCTTTCAAAACAAAACAAAACAAAACAAAACATGTATTAGTTTATGAAATAACTAGTATCTGAAAGTAGTTAGCACATATAAATGACCTTAAAGCGTCTTGGAATTAAGTTCTGAGAGATAAGATACTATGAAATACAGATATCAGATATTTAAAATTCTGTGTATAATAACTTCTGCCTTATTTTAATTTAGCAATATGTTTTTAGAGAACTGTTTGGGACTGAAAGTATCTTAATTCAGAGTCACTTATATAGTTAGTGATCTAATAGCCTTCACACTTATGTTGTTCATATTTATAGTGTAGCCTTTGTGGGATTTACTTAATTATAGTTGCACTCATTAATTGAGGGTTGACCATTAGCTTTTTAAAAAATGTTTGATTCTGAATGATATCTGAATGGAGACAGATAAATTTCTGTGTCATAATTGTTAGACTGTTTTTGTTGAGTTCCATTGGTTATGATTATAATTAGATGGAGAAGTTTAAGTTGACCCTTCTGCCGTTGTGGAAAATAGTGTAGTCATCCGGAATGACTCATGTTAATTCAGAAGAGAAGTAGCATTACCGAATCATTAGTTTTCCCCAAACATTTCTCATCCGGGCTCATTCTTTTTGGTTTTTGATATGGCCTCCTGAGTTATGGAAGTGTATTGAAAGAAAGTATGAATGTTAATTCAGCCATCACCTGAATGAGAACATATTTCTCTTTCCTTTTCAAGTTATAAAGTATTACCAATGGCTTTTTAGAGTCCTGAAGCTTTCTCAAACATAGACTTCTTGGAACATCAGTCTTTATTTCAGTAAACTGCGCATTTTGTAAATACGTCTTTCGTTAGACGGTAGCAGAGCTTCAGAAATTCAAGAGAGGAAACGACTCTTTTAGTCATTGTGCTTTATAAATTGCAATATTCTTCACATAACATCTTGTTACCCTTTTTCTTTTGCCACCAATGCCCAATTTATTTGCATTCTCTACAATTCTTCATTTCTGTTTAGTTCTTTCTCTTCTTTTTTTTACCTCACTATTGTTAAAACTTGTCTTATAAATGTCACCAGCAGCCAACTAATTTTTAAAGCCAGTGGCTTGTTTTCAGTTGTTTTATTTGGCCTTTCAGTGGCCCATAAGTGCTTTGGGCTCCCATTATTTCACGAACTGACCCGCTCCCTGGAGCCCCAGCACACTGCTCTCCCCTCGTGCTTTTTAATCTTGTTTACTGTGCTCAGCCTTCCTCAGGCTCCCTCTGGGCTTCCTTGTCCTCCCATGGCTTCAGCTACAGTTAACATCTTTTGTTTCCCAGCTCTCTATTTGCAGCCCATATTACTCTCCTGATCTTGCTGGAGCCACGTCTCCAAGTGACTTCTAAGACTCAGAGAAAATGGATCGTGTTCTGAGCTCTCATCTCTTCTGGTCTCCTCCTTTGCTGGGCTCCCATCTCCATTAATGGCATTTCCATCCACCTGGTTATCCAGTCTTCCTCTTTTCTCATCCTTTCTTCATCCTCAACACCAGGTCCTGTTAGTTTGAAGTCCTGTGTAAATCATTCATTCACCCCATCTTCTCTACTCCTGCTGTCAGATCAGTCTAAACTCTAAGATCTTATTTATTTATTTATTTATTTGAGAGAGAGAGCGCGCGCGCGCGCACGCGCGCTAGAGCACAAATGGGGGGAAGGGCAAAGGGAGAGGGAAAAGCAGACTCACCGCTGAGCAGGGAGCCTGACACCAGGCTCAATCCCAGGACCCCGATATCATGCTTGAGCCGAAGGCAAACACTTGCCCGACTGAGCCTCCTAGGCACCCCTAAACTCCGATCTTTCCCTGCCTAGGTTGTTCCAGTATTTCTCTAACTAGTCTTCCTGTCCACTTCAAAGCATCCCATGCACTGTGGTTAGAAGTTATTCTTCCAAAACGCAAGTTCAACCGTGCCAGGCTTCCTTTTAAAATCTTTTAAATCCTCACTTCCTTCAAAGTAAAATCAGCCTCATTCAAGATGGCAGCAGAGACGTCTAGAATAGTGGGAATGCAGAGGCTTTGCCGTCAGATGTGCCAGATTGGACATCGCAGCTCTCCCACTTACTCCTTGTGTAAAATCTTGAGCAAGTTACTTCTCTCAAGTTCCCTTGCTGAGCTCAGTTTATCTGATATGTGAATTGAGAGTCAGTACTCTATACATCCCAGGCAGTGGGAAGAATTAAGTGAGCTCTTTCATGCAAACATCCTAGCGGTGACAACCCTGACCCCTCATACTGGTTTTCTTCTTTCCCATCAGAGCCCTCATAATCTGTCCAGTGTTTCAAGTCACTCCATCGGTCATTCAGCTCTCTTAACATGCTATGTATTTGTATTCTCATGCCTCCTTGGTTTTCTTTCTGCACCCTGTCGCCCTTTTATGTGCATTCCAGCAAATTTATTAAGATCCCTAGCATTTATTACATTGTCATTGTAATTATTACCTGGGCTTTCCATGCCATCTTTCTGGCTGTTTGAGGGAGAACTAGTTTCACTTTATGTGCTCATTGCCTTACATTCTGTAATGTTGATGGGATAGCCTTGATTGCAAGTGTAGCCGCATAAGACTAAGGTAAGGTCTTCGACCCATAGGCCTGTTCATTTCGTTTATAGTGTCCTGCAAAGAAATTATACGTAGCATCTGATAGATTCTCAAGACTGTTATTTGAAATTCAGAAAATGTGACCATTATGTTTTGAAAGTAGAGATAACACCATTAAAAGCAATGTATATTAGGTGCTTTAAGACACCCATTCCAATCACACAACTGTCCTTAAATACCTATTATTTTTTAGTTGTTAGTATTTACATATGGATGTTATATTGTTTTTCAGAATCAGAATTCTCCAGAATAAGTGGAATTTTGAATTTTCACACATCATATTAAAATGCATCTGATTATAGTTTAATAAAATTATTTTTTAATTGTGCTTTAGATTATCTATAGTTTTACTGTGAGAACCGTAACATATATTTTGACTTGTGTCAGTAAAGTTTTTTTTGGATTTTGTGCTCCCAAATTAAGTTCTTTTCACCAAGAAAAACCATTACAGAGAACTTGCCATTTAATAGATTACCCAGGGAGCTCCTGGCTGGCTCAGTCAGTGGTGCATGCAGCTCTGGATCTCAGGGTTGTGAGTTCGAGCCCCATACTGGCTGAATTTAAAAATAAAATCTTTTGAAATTTTAAAAATTTTAAAAATAAAAATAATGAAATGATAAAGTACATAAGAGTAGACTAAACCATATAGTTGAGAGCAGGCTATGACTGTATATACAGACCATAAATCTGTATCAAATATAAGAGTTATTTCCCATGTTTCAGAAATAATTATTTGTTTAAAAGATACTTGCTAAAGTATCTTGTTCACTTGACTATTCAAACTAAAAACTTGAAGTAGTTTTCTTTTTGTAGAGAAACTGCGTCTCAGTACCACCTTGACGCCTTTATCTTCTGTAGGTCTGAGAATGTTTATGTTCTGTGAACTTTTTGCTTTTTATTATTGAGAATTGGTGGTTGACATAACAGGAACTTGATTTCTACTCCTGGTTCTTCAATTGAGCAAGTTACATAACCTCATTGGATTTTAGTTCCTTTATATATAAAACAGACAAGTTAGACTAGAAGGTCATCTAAGGGATCTTCTAGTATTAAAACACTATTTTATGATTAGGCTCCTTCCTTTTTTTCCCCCTAAGAATATGAATTTACCCATGTTAATTATAGAAATCTATTTCTAACTAATGCATTTATTTGATTCTTAGTCCCATTAGGAGGTGATCATGTTAAGAGTAATGAAAGTGATTTAGCAGAGAGGAAGTTATGGTAGACTAATTTCCATAATATTTATAATACTATGTCCTTTACAGATTATAGTTTACTTTCTTTTGTTTTTAAATAGGGAAGTTACTTGGTTTGTTACTTCATTGGGGGAAATTAAATGGCAAGGGTGGGGGAAGAATCCAAGGTCCCTGACTAGTGCTGTTACACTGTGATATATGGCCTGGGAAAAAAATCGTCTTCTTGTAATGTGATGTTTAGTCAATACGAAGAGTAATCTGTTTATCCTGGAGAAATATATTTTACCTAACAGCAGAAACTTCGTGTCAGAGAAATGAACTTGGGTTATTGGGCAGAAATAGGGTCAGGGATTAGGTCTCTTGCATTGGTTGTAAGTAGAGTCTGGTGCACGCAGGCTCTCAGTGTTTATTGAATGACTATAGTCTGTTCCCCCCCACCCCAAAAAAAAATGAATTCAGAGTAGGGGAGGGCTAATGGAGATTGCCTTTGCAGGCCCCTTGAGGTGATGGCTCCTGCTAATTTTGGTTGGTGGCAAGTAACAGTGATGGGTTGAATATAGTTGTTTGTGTAGGAATCTTGGAAGTTTGGTGTTTAGAAGACAAACTATTGTAAGATTTAGACTGTCGATCCTGAGTGTAAGTTAAACCAAAGGGAGCTTTGGTTTTGGCTTAATCAAATTATAATTTAATAATTTAAACTATTTGGAACAGTAAGTGGATTTTTTTTTTTTTTGGCCTACTGACTTGATTGACGTCAACTCACTTGCACATAGAATTAAATCCAAAAAGTTGTCAACTATGTATTTAGATAAGGCTTGATTGTGAAATACAAATTGCATATTTTTCTCTCAGTAACTCACAAATATGTTTCATACAAGTTTTGAAAATAAAAATAATGAATTCATACTTAAGAATATTTAATTATGTTGTCACACAATAGATCCCACAAAAGTGTTTTTAGGTTTGTTTTTTTCAGGCGAGAAGGGACTTGGTAATATACAGAATATCCACTGACCTTAGGGTAGTTAGTAAAGTGAATATAAAGAAACTAAAGACAAAACCCTACTTATCGTTCAAAGCATTTCACTGTTTATGTTGCTTAGTGACCGTAAACTACCTGAGCGGAAGCTTTTTCTGCGCACGCTCCGAAGGTAATTGCGGTAGAGCATGACGCTGATGACGCGAGCCTGAAATTGTTTTGAAACAATGTAGTAGAGGATCACATCCAGACAGGTGCTGAGGTTCATGAGGAAGGTAGTAAAGGCTCCCCAGGGACTGTAACTGTTCTCCTCCCCTTCAAGCATCAGGAAAGCAAAACAGATGTGGAAAGGCATGAAGCAGACGATGACTTGTACCATGAGTGTGATGATGATTCTTATAGACTTCTCCTTGACTTTTGGTTTCAGCTTAGATGTCTTCCCGTGAAGGAGACTATGAATGATGACTGAGTAGCACCCAATCATGATGAACAGGGGAATCAAGAAAAAAAATATCAGTCGAGTGAAATTTAACATGTTAATAGCTTTTAAGTGGATGATGTCCGAAATCTTCAGGCAGGTCGGGGGAGCGGAGGCTTTATCTGGGTCTTCGTAGAGCAGCAGAAGTGGGACGGTGGTTGTCAGGGTCATTATCCAGACTCCCACGCACGCTAGCACTGCTTTGCCTGTGTTTTTAAGTTCTTTGGCATATTTTGGCTGCACAATGGCCATGTATCTGTCGGCACTAATTAAAGCAAGAAGCCATAGAGCAATGCTTGGGTAAAACACCGTGAGAGCCCCAAGAATCTGGCAGAAGTACTCTCCGAATGGCCATTCACCTTTTGCATAATAAAACATCCGAAAGGGTAAGCTTATTATAAATATTAAATCCAACAATGCTACGTTCATCATATAGATGGTCACAGTGGTTCTCTTCTTGGTGGTACAGCTAAAAACCCATAAGGCAGTGGCATTAACAAATAATCCGATTGTGAAGATACAGCTGTAGAAGACAAGGGCCGCGATCTTGTATTCTTCTGGGTGTGAGTCGTTCGGAGGGCTAGGTTGAGCTGGATTGTGAGGAGTGGTCATCTTATAGTTTGTTGGGGGAACGGAACTTAGAAACTGCAAAATAGTAAACAAAAATAGGAATAAAACCCTTTGTTGAAAAATAAATGCTGAACACTCTCATAGTTGACTTGGCATGTCAATGGATTTTAAATGTAAGAGTATTTTATGTTGTGGAGTCAACATATGTGTCTTACTATTTATTAAGAAATACATTTCCTAGGTATTGTTACTGACATGCACTAACCTATTAAAATGCTCTGGTGAATTATAAAGCACTGGCACATTTATTCTTTTTTTTTTTTTTCTCTTTGCTCACTCCCTTTTCCCCTAAAGAATAACCTTTTTTTAAATGTTTTTTCTTTTTCTTTTCTTTTTTTTTTTAAGATTTTATTTATTTATTTGTCAGAGAGAGAGAGGTAGAGAGCGAGCACAGGCAGACAGAATGGCAGGCAGAGGCAGAGGGAGAAGCAGGCTCCCGGATGAGCAAGGAGCCCGATGTGGGACTCGATCCCAGGACGCTGGGATCATGACCTGAGCCGAAGGCAGCTGCTTAACCAGCTGAGCCACCCAGGCGTCCCTAAATGATTTTTCTTGTTGTGTGGAATTGGGTAGCAATTATTCTTATAGTAAACATCTTTTTATTGGGACTAATTGGGAGAAGGCCATTCTGAATTTTGAATCTTACAAAATAGTTTGCTACTTTTTTTCATCTTTATTCTGTTTAAATGTTTTATAACCTGTTAGTAATATCTGAAAAATGAATTTTTACTTATTAAATATAGTTTTAGTATATAAAATGTATATTAGAAAACTAATAAAGGAACCACATAACTGGTTAATTCGCAGTAATTCTCGTTTGAAAATAAGAACTTTCCCTTTTGCCTACTATATCGCCACTGCTTCTTGCATCCATAGGAATTCTCATTAAGTAAATGTTTGTCAAGTTGATGGATGAGTGAAGGAGGGACCCATAGCAACTACTTTCTGGTTTGTCAGTGAATATTTGCTTGGTTAGTTATTAAACCTGTTTATTTTTAAGTGGAAACACTTTCTCATGGTATTATGTTCTTTCTCAATTACCATAGGTCTAGAAACAGCAGTGTGTTGTGCCATGGTCCACAGATTAAGAACTTGACTCTTAGAACAATAGATGAGTTTTTAATGCACAGTTGAAGTGCCTAACGCTGTCTTCCAGATGGTGTTTACCAGTGTCGTAGAAATGGATGTCAGTGTGTGCACAGAAAGCAACACCTTGAGAAGAGGACATTGCTAGTATAGTAACTCTCATGCCCTCACTCTACCTAGATAGAGAAACTTAAGTATTACTCGTCAAATTAAATTTCAAGGAGGAATATCAAAGATAAGTAGTTATTAATTAGAAATCACTCAGTAACTTTAGGTATATGCAGAAACTAATGCCCATCACCAAAAAGACAATGTTCATTTCTAATGGAAAGGAGTTTAGCTGTGATTATAAACATCATCGACCTTCCTCAGAGTGAAACCTCCATCACCCATGATGCAATGTCAACAACAGTGATTTTAAAAATAACCTCGCTTACAAAGAGATGGAATCTTGTGGTATCCCCTTGAAACATGGAGGTGTAAGAAAAGTTTCCTTCAGAAATGTCACTTGGCAGAGTGGGCTGTCTCTAATTCAGCCCTGAGTCTCTCTTTAGTGAGAACTGTGGGGGCGATTAGCAGTAGTCTGGTTAGTGGCATCATGGGCTATTGATAAGTTAAAATTAATTTGAGCAAAAATAAATACAATGAATCTGAGCAATTGCTGTGAACAAACACAAGATAAGAGTTTGTTTTTCCATTTCCTCCCCTTCTCCCTTTTTACCTTCCTTCTTGATTATAGCTGGTTTGCCAAGTATCTAGGTTAGATATGATTTTGGATTAGAATTCTATATATTAATAACCTGTATTAATTAAAACTTCCAAATATTGGTGTGACTAGAATTTTAATTCCTATCAAATGATTAAAGTACTACATAGAAAAATTAAATCACCTGTGTTACACATAGAATAGTTTTGGAGACTTGACTCAAATTTTCATTGAATTTTTAATTAGTAGCAGTTCTAATAAAAATGAAATTTTGTATCTTTTTTCTCTTGATATTGTTTCTGGACTCCCTTCCCCCAAACTTATCCCTGAATTCGGCATGTAAATTTCATAGTTACAAACACTTTTTTTTTTTTAAGATTTTATTTATTTGACAGAAATCATAAGTAGGCAGAGAGGCAGGGAGAGAGAAGGGGAGGCAGGCTCCCTGTTGAGCAGAGAGGCTGATGTGGGGCTCTATCCCAGGACTCAAAGATCATGACCTGAGCCTAAGGCAGAGGCTTTAACCCACTGAGCCACCCAGGTGCCCCACAAACACTTTCTGAGTAAATCTTTTAACCTCCATTGGGCTTAAGCTGCTTTTATGTCACCAACACTTGTATTCATTTGCTAAAGGTTGACAAAATATATGTGATGCATTTTTATTTATTTATTTATTTGACAGACAGAGATCACAAGTAGGCAGAGAGGCAGGCAGAGAGAGAGAGAGAGAGGAGGAAGCAGGCTCCCCGCTGAACAGAGAGCCTGATGTGAGGCTTGATCCCAGGACCCTGGGACCATGACCTTAGCTGAAGGCAGAGGCTTTAACCCACTGAGCCACCCAGGTGCCCCTGTGATGCATGTTTTAAAGGCATTTCCAGACAGGTTGTGCTGTTGTACATACAAATACATTTTTGGATAATTATTAAAGAGTGATTGGCTTTCAAGTCAGAGTTCTAAAAACTTTAGATTCAGTAACTATAGTCCTTTTTTTTTTTTTTTTAAGATTTATTTATTGGGGGGAGTGGGGAAGGGCAGAGGGAAAAAGAGAATCTCCATCAGACTATGCATGGTACGGGACTTGACCTCAAGACCCTGAGATCATGACCTGAGCTGCAATCAAGAGTCAGATGCTTAACTGACTGAGACAACCAAGCTCCCCATAGTCTTTTTTTGGGGGGTGGGTGGAAGCATTTAAGTACATCTTGTGAAACAGTGTAATTGAAACCAAGTGACAAAGACTCCTAAATATGCTTATGATTTATCATAGCATTTTCCTTACGTTGAAAAAAATTACAGTTACTCTTAATGTAAAACAATGTTGAAAATAAATTTAAAATCACATTAATAGTGCAGGAAGATGGGGCGCCTGGGTGGCTCAGTGGGTTAAAGCCTCTGCCTTCAGCTCAGGTCATGATCCCAGGGTTCTGGGATCAAGCCCCACAGGCTCTCTGCTCAGCAGGGAGCCTGATTCCCTTCCTCTCTCTCTGCCTGCCTCTCTGCCTACTTGTGATCTCTGTCTGTCAAATAAATAAATAAAAAATCTTAAAAAAAAAAGTTTCTTATAAAAAAAAATAGTGCAGGAAGATGACAGCATAACCCATTTCAAGGTCCTTTGCTAGCATAGTGTCAGTAATATATTATTAAAACAAATTATTTTGAAACTTAGTAAGTATAGCACTACTTTTTTTTCTGTTACATACAAAGTTATCACAATATTATTGACCACTTTTCCCATGCTGTGCTTTTCATCCCCATGCCTTACTTACAACTGGAAGTTTGTACCTCTTAAGTACAGCATTACTTGGTGATAATCTGTGATGAAATTAACTAAATGCTACTTACCTCCTGTCCATCAAATGGCTGTGTTAGAGAGGAACATATTTCTTCATATCCAGGTATATAAAAAAGGTATCTTGCGTTAAAATAGCTCTTTCTAAAAACGGTATATTTAAGAAATGTAGTATTTCTTTTGTCTGAGGTCTTCTTTTCATTTACAAAGTTGTTTCAAATGTAACACTTGGCAGAGGAGTTGGTATTCACTCGGTTTTTCTCTTTCAGGAAGTACTCTCTGAAATAAGGCTTTTTCAACTTATGACTTTACCCTGGATGTGGTTTCTCTCACAAATGATTTGTTTATGAAGTCATGATTAGCATAAACCCCTCCTGAAATGAGGCATATAGTTAAGAGAATCAGACAGAAAGAGGAAAATGTATTCAGGTCGTTTACTTTGATGCTGAAAGGGAGAATGAGATTTGATGTTGACTAGGATGGGATTCATAGTATAGCTTCTTCACTTTTTAAGCTGTGTGACTTTGTCTAGTTACTTAACCCCACTGAGTCTCTGTTCCTACTTAGTCTCTATACAGTTGAGGTAGAACTCATACTCATCTGGTAGGATTGTGACCCTAAATCAGAAAAATTCCATGTTCTTAACATAGTGCCTGGCACTTTGTTAACTTTGTTAACTCTGAAACAGAGTTAACCCTTCACCACAAAGTTCCCAAAATCCTAAAATACCCACTTTTATTGTTAAGATATTTCTGAGAGGTTAAAATTGGGATCCTCGGTTATTTGCTTCTGTCTTGCATATGCATTTATGCACTTTGGTTTGCTTTTTTTTTTCTCCCCCAAGAGTAGTGAGTGTGAGGTGGGTGGGGGGTAGGAGGGGCAGAAGGAGAAGGAGAAAGAATCTCTAGCAGATACCCCCCTAAACACAGGGCTCGATCTCACGACCCTGAGGTCATGATCCGAGTGGAAATCAAGAGTCAGATGCTTAACCGCCTTGAGCCACCCAGGTACCCCCTACTTTATTTTTTAATCCCCCCAATGCATTCTATCCTTTTCTGTCACATGGAAATCTAAAATAATCCCTTTTGTGTAAACATCTCTGCAGATTGCTATGAAAGGACTGGAATTCTTGAGTGGAATAGTTTGCATGTTGGGAGTATTTTAACCTCGAAAGGGAAATGAAACCAATGGGAAGGGAAGTGAGCAACCCCAATCATCGCCTGCCTCATTACATTAAATTTTTTACTTTCTGTTTTCTTAAAAAAAAAAATTATCTCATTTGCTTGTATTAAAATTTTACTTATCTTTTTTTTTGGTGATGCATGATTTGTCAACTTTTTAAGGGTACATGAACTTCACTATTTGCTTTTTGAATTTAAGACAGCTTGAGGGCTCATGTTCTTTTTGTCCATGTTCTTTTTTTTTTATGGATAAAACCATAGTAAACTTATAAAGTTATTTAAAGTCTTGCCTTTGGGGAGTAAGTACTTTTTTTTTTTTTTTAAAGATTTTATTTATTTATTTGACAGAGATCACAAGTAGGCAGAGAGGCAGGTAGAGAGTGTGGGTGAAGCAGGCTCCCTGCTGAGCAGAGAGCCCAGTGTGGGGCTCGATCCCAGGACCCTGGGATCATGACCTGAGCTGAAGGCAGAGGCTTTAACCCACTGAGCCACCCAGGTGCCCAAGTACTTTTTTTTTTTTTTTTAAAGATTTATTTGGCAGAGAGAGAGATCACAGGTAGGCAGAGAGGCAGGCAGAAAGAGAGGGGGAAGCAGGCTTCCCGCTGAGCAGGAAGCCTGCTGTGGGGCTCGATCCCAGGACCCTGAGACCATGACCTGAGCTGAAGGCAGAGGCTTTAACCCACCGAGCCACCTAGGCACCCCGGGGATTAACTACTTTTGACTGTGATAACCTGTCATCATCGTAGTAATGGGTTTTAGAAGCATTGACAGTAACCTAAGCAACTCCTTCTTGTGTCGACAGGGATGCAAAGCCCAGGAGGGCCAGTCCCTTGCTGAAGAACTCAGACCCACCCCCCCCAGCCCCCACCCCCCCCACCCCCCGGGCTGCTGGAATCAGCTTGTTATGAGGTGACCGCCTTGGCGGATTCACCAGACAGGACTCATTCCTCGCTCCCTTATGTTCATCGGGTTTTACGCATGGGTTTGTGCTTCATGTGCGGTTCAGGAGTTGCTATTTCAGCTGGAGTAGGAACCTCTTACCTGCAGATCCAGTCTTTCCATTGCCTTAATTTCATATACCCTGTCACAAGTTTTTTTTTTTTTTTTTTTTTTCATTAAGTGTTGATTAATGCTCTCTTTGCTGCTAAAATCAACCGGTGCAGTGATGGCGTGTAGCACATTAAGATCGGAGTCCTTTATGGAAAACAGGGAAATTGGTTTCTTCCAACTTGCCAGTCTTGCAGAGAGACGCAGACGCGCAGCTTGAGGGTAGATCAGCTCTCGTTTCTCACGTCCTCTCCGTTTTACCCCCGTGGGACCTTCTGCATTGGCTCTTCCCTACCTTCCATGTGCCGTCCCACCAATGGTAACATCTCTTGGCTTGGCCAGTGGCTGTGTGTCCTGGGGTCTTATTTCCGGTGCTGCCCTTTCCAGGAAACCTTCCCTGGCCTCCGGAGCCGGGTTGGTTATTCTCCCTGTAAGATTCCTTGGCACTTGGTTCTTGTCCCCGTGGCGGCCTGTGTATTATTGTGGACTATGTCCTGCCCTGTTCTCCTCCACAGATTGGCCTGTGGTGTGTGTGTGTGTGTGTGTGTGTGTGTGTAGCAAGCATTTAATAAATATTGGTGGGATGCGTGACTGAAAATGCAGGTGAAGAAGTGGAGGGTCGAGGGAGTTGCGGCTGGATCGTCGAGCCAGGTGACAGCATCAGGGATGCTCTGACCCTCCTAAGGGAGGGGACCTGCCAATCACCAGGCCAGTGTAGACACTCAGGCTCAGGGCAGTGACCGTCCTCTCCTCTCCATGAGCCATGTGGTGCTTCTCACTGTTCCCTGTGTCCCTCGTCCTCCACAGCACCTTTATGTTGGTTGTAAAAAAGAATGACAGTGAGAAGAATTCCCTGGAACCATTTGGCAGCGAGTAAACAACTGATCAAGAAGTAAAAACTCTTACAGTGTCCAGTTCGCTTTTTTTTTTTAAGATTTTATTTATTTATTTGACAGGCAGAGATCACAAGTAGGCAGAGAGGCAGGCAGATGGAGAGAGAGGGGGAAGCAGGCTCCCTGCTGAGCAGAGAGCTGGATGTGGGGCTCGATCCCAGGACCCTGGGATCATGACCTGAGCCGAGGCAAAGGCTTTAACCCACTGAGCCACCCAGGTGCCCCTCCAGTCTGCTTTTTTAATACTTGAGCTTAATGACGTTTTTTATTAGAGTAGACCTTCCCTCATTCTGGTATTGTTCATGCCGCTGTACTTTCCTCACTTACTTTGGAATATGGGGGAAAGAGACATTTGTTACCTTGCAGAGGAAGGACTTCACATATCCCAAGGGCTTCACTTCCCTTTGTGAAATGATTTGCTTTTGTTCCATTCTTGAATCCTGGTTTAGAGGTCAGTGAATTTTTATTTTAGCACTTGAGCCCAGTTTTTGAGTGAATATAGTTTAGTTAAGCCAATTTCATAATTCTTTGGAAGGATGTAGTTAATAGATTTATACAGTAAGTCCCAGTTATATTTGTCCAAACCACAGATAGATTCTGTTTCCTGTTGTTAACTTATTCTCTTTATCATCGCACGTGCAAGGGGCAGGGATCTTGCTCATTCTTTACCCATTCGTTTTGGGGAAGGGATCACTGTTCTTAATGTTTGCTTCTTCCAGTGAGGGTGGCCATCAACCCAGAAGGCTGGAGTGGTTGGTAGACAGCCCGCCTGTCCCCAAGAAGAGGGTTGTGAGGGAAGTGAGGAGTGCCGTGAACCAGGGTGGGGGTAGGGCTGGACTCTTACTGTTTGGTGACCCAAACGGTTGCCCACTTTGAGGCTATAGAATCTTTGTTGCCCTGCCCCTCTCTCTGTCAAACTTGTATCTCCACGGACTGTTCTGTTTTGTGTGTATACATCTGTGTGTTTGTGTTTTGTTTACTTTTAATGAGGGAGCTATATTGAGTAGTGTTTTCTGGATAAAGAAGATGGAGGTACTATTTGTCTAAATCTGTTTTTACGAAAAGTGTCAGCACCTTATAGCTACAGTCCTTCGGCCGAGTTGATGCGAACCTCCTTTTTTCTTGCTTTCCTTAATTATATTACAAATTTAGCGATTTCCAAATTCCTTTTCTTTGGCGATTTTTGTACAGTTGAAAAACTTTACAAGCATATAGAGAATCAAGCAGTTACTTCACTCACAGCAAACAAATTGAGCCTACATAACCAAAGCGATCTATAATTCTAGTTAAAATAGACCTAAATCAGCAATGAAAGTAGAGTTCCTTAAAGATAGTAAAGATTCTCTCCCTTAGAGGATTTTAGCAGAAGGCTGCCACCTAACAGTGAAATCAGTCCTGGACCCACTGAAATCCTGCAGGACCCCATGCCAGGAGTTAGCACTGTGACATTGCACTAGCCGGCTAGAGACCCAGAGTCCCGAGGACAGAACTCTCTGGCTCCTGTGAGGTACGTGGTGCCCTTCTACGGACTCTGATCTCACAGTTAAAGGAAATAGTATATTCCAGAATGCAACTGGAAACTCTTGTGCATGGCTGGTGGGAGTCTCAGTTTGGAGAATAGTTGGTTACTAAGTAGTGAAATGAAAATACAGCTACCTGCTGACTCAGATTGCATTCCTAGGTAGATGTGGGTGCTCCTGGGCCTCAGGAAACATAGATGAGAATGTTCACAGTAACATTGTTTCTAGTAGCTCTGGAACAACCACATGCTCAGCTGTAGAATGGATGAACCGGTGGTTGTGTAGATATACAGGTCAATGCTTTTCACAATTGAAATGAGTCCCATAGCAGGCACGTGCCACAACATGGGTGAATCTTGGGTATATAGAGTTCAGTGAAAAAAGCCAGATGTGAAGGAATTTATATTGTATGATTTCATTTATATGAATTCCAAAAAGTAGAACAAACTGAAATCAGATTTCGCGGGTCTCATGCTTAGGTGCTGAAACTCCTTGGAGGGTTGTGGGCGCATACAATGAAAAGGAGGGCATACCGGAGAGCTTCTGGGATGCTGGCAATTCTAGTTATTGACCTAAGTGCTCATAACTCTAGTGTTTATTTTGTGATAATTCATTTAACTGGTTATTTTCATTCTGTCTTTGTATCTGTAAGGGTGTCAGTGGAAAGAGATTTTAAGATGAGTCAAGGAGGGCTCATTCGTAAGAGCCTCATGACACAGGACTGGCGCCTCGTTAGGAAAGGGGAAACCAGCAGGACTGTGGCCTTGTGGTGACCCCCGCCCCTATGGGACGAAGAGATCCAGGGCAGGAGAGGTTACTAGAAGGTGGAGGGAGGGAAACCTGTTTGGAGAAGAGTGGTGACTTTCTGTTGAGGAAAGCTTGCAAGAGGGAACTACAGGAATAAGTCCCCCAGCTTGGGCTTCTCTCCACTCAAGTCTGCTCGGAGGCCCCCACCAGCAGAACACAGTGGAAGCTGGAGACCCGGAGCCTTCCGATGCCATCTGTACCCTTCTTGGACAGAGCAGGGTGGAGAAGGGAAAAGGAGCAAATGGATTTCCCAGCACGCTGCACTTTTTAGTATGCATGTTACATTTCATATTCAAGAAGGGTTTTTTTTTTGTTTTTTTTTTTTCAACTTGTGCTTTGAGTTGGCAGAGACTGGTTGGGTGTTTCTGCCTCTTGGAAACTGTTTCTACGAGTAACTTTTTTTAAACACCTTATCTTGGTTCTTACCTGTGAATCATCTCATTCCTTAGAGCTTATGTAAATAAAGTGCATGTTTTAGACACCAAAATACTAGTTCTCTTTGTCTTTCTCCTGCCTGAAATGTCCCCTTTTTTCCTTTGTGGCACATTTTAATTTTTCCTGGGAATTTTCAGACTGGGAATGGTTAGTGTGGGAGCTTTACCTCTGCCACTAATTAATTGGCCCAGTTAGCTTAAAAAAAAAAAAAAAGTTCATTTCTCTGATCATCACTCTTCACAAGTGAAGAAAAGGGAAGTTGGATAAGGCTTTCTGGAAAGGCCTCCCACCTTTGGCACCACACAACTCTAAGGTGCTCTTCCCACTGCGGTATTTTCTCTTTGTCTACCTCTGAATTTTTGTAGGGCGCCAGGTGAGAGACATGGGCCAGAACCTGGGACTCTGTGCCCTCATGTCGCTGCACATAAACCTCACTGTGTCCAGGATCCATTTGGGGAAGCCTCAACGTGTGTGTAGGTGTCTGGGGTCTCTTCCGAAGCCGTTCTGGCCTTTGCCCTCCGTCCCCGTTTCCTGTTGTGGTGGTGGTCTTTAGTGTATGTGTGTGTTTACCTCATTTTCCATTTATCTTTAAGTCAACTTGACTCCTCTTAACAGATTTGATTTTATTCATTCTTTATATGGTAATCCGTTTCTAGAAGCTTGTTGGGCCCCGGCAGGTAATTTGCCTGTCTGCTTTGACCTTTGCCCTGTAACCCATCCTTTTCCACAGGGCAGGCAGCAGGTGGGGCTGGGAGATCACGCCAGGTCCAGGCTGCCCTCTGTCGGTCACTTGGCCCCCACCCTCTCCTGGGATATCTGTCGTTCTTGGCGGAGGAGCTCATGGAGACATTGTAATCAACCTGCAGAGGAGGACACAGAGATGTGCGGGCTGTTTGTTTCCTTGGTAATAAAGCTCTGCTGATTTCTCGGTTACTCAGAAGAGCTTTTTGCCAGCACTCTCCCTCTTATGCTCGAAGAATTAATGTGGTCCCAGTGATGAGTCAGTTGAGTTTTTGCAGCAATGATGTCATCTTAATGCTTATACTTCTCTTGTGGATATATATTTTTAAATTTTTAATAGGCTCCACACGCAGTGTGGGGCTCAAACTCACAACCCCAAGATCAGGAGTCACATGCTCTGCCAGGTGAGCCAGCCTGGTTCCCCTTGTGTGGATATTCTTGATGAGAAGTGTATGACCTTCGGTTCGAACGGCCTCTTGCCACCTGCAAGCTACACGGTCTAAAAGAATCTTAAGAGGCAGGGGAAGGGAGCCGGTGGGTAGTGCCGTCCTCAGCCGTCGGCAGCCTGTGGGGCTGTGTGTTTGGACCGAGGGATGCAGACCTTTGGGCGGCTTTAGAACTGGTTTTAGAACTGGGAGCTAGAGGTGCCTGGAATGTCTGTCCCTCCCTCAACGGCACTCCCTCGTCTCGTCTTGTTCTTCGTGTTGTGCGTCTGTCTTGTTAACGAGCCCCCGGCACCCCTGTCCGCCGGGGCTTCAGAGCACCCAACAGAAGCCTCCCCAGTTAGTAGGCCCTTGGGAAATAGGCCATGGATTTGACTAGTATTTGTGTGTTTCTTTTTCTGTAAGAAAGAAAACGATGCCATGTTTCCAGAATCAAATACCTCGTGTTTCTAGGTAGATAGGATCACAAAGACGTATCAAGCCAAAGAAAGAGCCAAAAAACAGAGATTGGGGTTGGTGTAGTACCAGCCCTGGGCGGGGACGTGTTTGGGCAGGAAAAACATTTGTTGTGTGGGAGAAGTTCAGACCATTTATTTCCGTAGGAGAACCTGCGGAAGTAGTGTAGATTGCTCGTGTGTGATCTCATCGCTGCAGTGACGTGAACACTGTGCTTTTACTGCCACCTACAGGTGATCACATGTTTTTGGAGCCCTTGAGCTTCACCTTTACCTGATCTGAAGTCTTACTGAGACTGAAATAAAATTTTTATTTATTTTCGAAATAAAAAATTTAGAAAGCTATTAATTGGTAGAAGGTAATAAAAATATTTTAATGTTAATTTCTAAGTATTTCTATATTCAGTAGTATTCGGTAACTGACATGTTCTCATTCTTCTAACAAAATATTTTGGTTTATAGACCGTATCTTCCCGCAATGCATGTTGTCTTTTTTAGGAACCATTTTCCTTTGTAGGACCTGTATCCCTGGGCTAGGGCCGTGGGAAGATCCTATTTTAAATGTTATTTCTGCCTGATATTCTGTTAAGAGTTAAATTTTGGAACAAATTTGATACGGTTTTTAAAATGTTTTGGGGCATGTGGGTGGCTCAGTAGTTGAGTGTCTGCCTTTGGTCCTGGGCTCCTGGGATCACAGGAAGCCTGCTTCTCCCTCTCCCGCTCCCCCTGCTTGCTCTCTCTGTCAAATAAATAATCTTTTAAAAAAATAATAAAATGTTTTAATTATGGGAAAATAAAACAACACGAAATTTACTATCTAAACCATTTTTTTTTAAAGATCTTATTTATGAGAGAGAGAGAGAGAGAGACAGAGATAGCAAGAGAGAGAGCATGAGTGGGGAGGAGAGGGAGAAGCAAGCTCAATGCGGGGCTCGATCCCAGGACCCCAGGATCATGGCCTGAGCCGGAGGCAGACTTGTAACCCACTGAGCCCTGTCTTAACCACTTCGGAGTGTATAGTTCAGTAGTGTTAAGTACATTCACACCGTTGAGCAGCCGGTCTCCAGAGCTTCTGTCCTCTTCTGGAACTGAAACTCTGTCCTCATTAAACAGCCAACTCCCATCTCTCCCTTCAGTCCCTGGCAGCCACCTTTCTACCTTCTAGATTCCTCCTTACTTAAGTGGAGTCATACGGTATTTGTCTTCTGTGACTGGCTTACTTCACTGAGCATAATGTCCTCACTGTCATCCCTGCAGTAGCAGGTGTCTGAGTTTCCTTCCTCCTTAGGGCTGACTGTCCAGTTGTGTGAATCTGCCGCATTTTGTTCATCCATTTTCCTGCTGATGGACACTTGGGTTGCTTCCAGCTTTTGGCCCTTAGGACTAATGCTGCTATTAACATGGGTATTCGAGAACTTTTGGGTGTATATCCAGAAGTAGAATTGCTGGATCATGTAATTCTGTTTTTAGTTTTTGTGGAACTGCCGCACTGTTTTCTCTAACGCCTGTACCACTTGACATTTCCACCAGTAATGCACAAGGGTACAAATTTCTTTCTTTTTTTCTTTTTCTTTTTTTTTTTTTTTTTAAGATTTTATTTATTTATTTGACAGAGAGAGATCACAAGTAGGCAGAGAGGCAGGCAGAGAGAGAGGAGGAAGCAGGCTCCCTGCTGAGCAGAGAGCCCGATGCAGGGCTCAATCCCAGGACCCTGAGATCATGACCTGAGCCAAAGGCAGAGGCTTAACCCACTGAGCCACCCAGGCGCCCCCATGGGTACAAAGTTCTCCACACTTGCCAATGCTTGTTATTTTGTTTTGTTTTGACAGTAGCAGTTCTAATGGGTGTGAGGTGGTATCTAATTGTGCTTTTGATTTTTGTTTCCCTGATGATGAGCAATGTTGAACATCTTTTCATGTGCTCGTTGGCCATTCGTATATCTTTGGAGAAATGTCTATTCATGTCCTTTGTCCATTTTTAGAGATTTTTTTAAAAATTTATTTGATAGACAGAGATCACAAGTAGGCAGAGAGGCAGGCAGAGAGAGGGGGAAGCAGGCTCCCCGCTAAGCAGAGAGCCCGATGCGGGGCTTGATCCCAGGACCCTGGGATCATGACCCCAGCCAAAGGCGGGGAGGCTTTAACCATTGAGCCACCCAGGTGCCCCCTTTGTCCATTTTTTAATCAGGTTGTTCTTTGTTGAGTTGTAGGAGTTCTTTATATTTTCTAAATAATAATCCCTTATCAGATAGGTGTATGATTTGCAAATATTTCCTCTTATTCCATAGGTTGCTTTTTACTGAGTGTGCCCTGTAGTGTACAGAAATGTTTTTTTGGCTTCGTTTTATCCTGTATCATGTTCTCATGATAAGGATGAATTGAAAAGCTTTAAATTTTTTAATGTTAGGGTAGAGTTTCCTAAGTAAAATGCACGTGTTTTTAAAGGACCTTTCCCAGTGATTTAATCTGAAGAGTACCTGTAGTGCCCAGCAGCTTTCTTCCATCCAGGAGGGTGTAAAATAGGGTAGGCAGAAGCAAGCTCTGTTGTAGAATTGGCTGACTTCAGAGCCTTCCACTTGCAGGTGCTTTTTTCTTATGCTCTGGAAATCATTTGTCTCTATTATTACAGTAATACGAAAGTGAAGAATGGCATTTACCTTCCTATAGTTTTTTTTTTTTTTTAAGATTTTTTAAAAAATCTTAAAGATCACAAGTAGGCAGAGAGAGAGAGAGGAGGAAACAGGCTCCCTGCTGAGCAGGGAGCCCCATGGGGCTTGATCCCAAGACCCCGGGATCATGACCTGAGGCAAAGGCAAAGACTTTAACCCACTGAGCCACCCAGGTGCCCCATTCCTATAGTGTTTTTGTTCTCTGCTCATCCTGATTGATATTTATCAATGATTTCTTTAAAAATGTAGCATGTCTGCTCATCAGATTTTCAAATTACAAAAGCTGGGAAGATCTTTTAGTAGTGGTAGAAGCTAAGCTCGTGTCTGTGTGTGTGTGTATGTTTAAAGATTTATTTATTTAAGAGGAAGGGCACGCTTCAACGAATGGGGGGAGGGGCCGAGGGAGAGAGACTCTCAGGCACACCCCCTACTGAGTGTGGGGCCTTACAGGGGGCTCGATCCCACAACCCTGAGATCCTGACCTGAGCGTGAGGTCATGCAGGACCTGAGCTGAAACCAGGTGTCCGTCTCAGTGGACTGAGCCACCAGGTGTCCCTGAGCTGTCTTGGGACAGCGAAGCCCTGAGTGCAGTGGCTGGAGACACAGAGGTCTGTCCCTCTTCATAACTCCCGCGCTGGGCAAGCGAGCTCTGTTCAGGAAAGTCGTGAAGGGGCAGAGCTGGTAGGATCCGTCGTTTCCATTCCCAGCGCGCATGGAGGAGTTAGGAGGGAGGTCCAGGATGAGGGATCGCTTTTCCACCAGGTGCTTTGGAGATTGTAAATGTCACGCTGCTCGCACACCTTTGGTAAGAACTTGGTTATGTGGCCTCACCTAATCATGGGGGGCGGGCTGGGAAACAATCCTTAGCAAGACAGCCAAACCCCTAGAGAGAAGGGAGAAATCGATTTGGGGACAACGGCTAGTCGTGTCCTCAAAGAGCAGCAGCTCTGCCACATGAGCCGGTTCAGGCGGCCCGAGGCGTGGGCCCGCAGTCGGCATGTGCCACGCCGGAGAGGGAGCGTCAGGGCCTTCGCTTCAGCCTGCAGACAGCAGCCGTGGGGCCCTGGCTGGCCGAGCTGGGGCTTCGGCGGTCGGGTGTGGAAGAGCCGCAGGAGGCCTGCGGGGTGGCGTCGCGACGTCATGACCTCACGACGTCACGGCGCGCCTGCCGGTTACCGCTGAGGTGCCTGGGGACGCCCCACGCCGCCTTCTGGGGCAGCGGGCGCCGCTCAGTGGTCCGGGGCAGCATCCGGGCGGGGCGGGGACACGGACCTGCACGTGAGGAGCCGGTGAGAGCGGCCGTGTATCCCGCCCGGGCAGGTGGGGCAGGAGAACAGTCTTCGTCGCTGGAGGCCGCAGGAATGTGGAGTTGAAAGCGGGGTGGAGCGGGGCCAAGGGCGAATTAAGACCAGGGAGATGCTACAGAAGTTACTGGACTGGGTCAGGAGTAACTCTGGCACTCGGGGTCTCAAGGCAAAGTGATCCCCTTGGGAGATGCTGAAGTGGGGACACTGAAGACGCCCGAGCAGTGCCTGGGGGAGCGGGGCGGGGGGCTGTCGTCCAGAACTCTGGCGCGGAGCAGGGGGCAGGAGCCGGGCCCCCGTGAAAGCCCTTCACACCCTGAGCATCTCTGATTCTGGGTTCTTCTGTACCGTGAGATTCACGACACACATACACTGGAATAGTCATTTAAAAAGAAAGAAATCCTGCCATTTGTGACCATATGGATGGACACTGAGGGCATGATGCTAAGTGAGATCAGAGAGACAGATACTGTATGATCTTACTCAGTAACGTGGTTTTATTTTACTCTATTTTTTTAAAGATTTTATTTATTTGAGAGAGAGAGCGCACAAGAAGAGGGAGTGGCAAGCAGAGGGAGAGGGAGAAGCAGGCTCCGCACTGAGTAGGGAGCCCAACTCGGGGCTCCCAGGACCCCGGGATCATGACCCGAGTCAAAAGCAGATGCTTAACCGTTGGGCCACCCAGGCACCCCAGTAATACGAAATTTTAAACCAAACCAACTGAGCTTATATAAGATACAGTGAATAAGGGCGCCTGGATGGCTCAGTGGGTTAGGCCACTGCCTTCAGCTCCGGTCATGATCTCAGGGTCCTGGGATCGAGTCCCCCATCAGGCTCTCTGCTCAGCGGGGAGCCTGCTTCCCTTCCTCTCTCTCTGCCTGCCTCTCTACCTACTTGTGATCTCTCTCTGTCAAATAAATAAATAAAATCTTTAAAAAAAAAAAAAGATAAAGTGAATAGATTGGTGATTGCCAGAAGCAGGGGTTGATGGGGTGGGAGAAATAGGTGAAGGGGGTCAAAAGGTACAAACTTTCAGTTACTTAAAAAACTCCTGGTTGTATAATGTACGCTGTAGTGAACAGCTAATAATAACATTGTAGTCCTCGCTTTGGCGGCACATGTGTAAAAACTGGAAGGATACAGAGATTAGCATGACTTCTGTTCCAGGACAACATGCAGATTCGTGAAGCATTTAAAAAATACTCTATCTCATATTTGAAAATTGCTAAGAAAGTAGATCTTAAAATTCTCATAATAAAATTCTCATATGAAAGAAAATTTTGGGGGCACCTGGGTGGCTCAATCAGTTGAGCATCCGACTCTTGATTTTAGCTGTAGTCATGATCTTAGGGTTGTGAGACCGAGCGCCACATCTGACTCCACACTCATTGGGAATCTGCTTAAGATTCTCTCCCGCTCCCTCTGCCTATCCTGCTGTCTCTCTCTCTCGCTCTTTCCAAAAATAAATAAATAACTCCTTAAAAAGGAGGGAAAGAAAATTTTGTAACTAAATATGGTGATGGATAATAACTAGACTTAACCAAGGTGGTCATTTTGTAATACATATGAATATCATCAAATCATTATGTTGTATACCTGAAACTACTATAATTTTTATATCAATTCTACCTCAATAAAAAATAACAAGGATGTAATTCAATGCAGTATGGAGTTATTACACTATTGAAGTAACACTTTGTAAAATGAAGAGGTTCTGTTATTTTTCTATATAATCTAAATGACTGACTTTGCTTTCTTATGAGCAGAGTATTTAAAATTTTTTCAAGAATATTCTTCCAGAAAATACTTTATAGATAGTTAAAGAGGGACAGAAGGAAATAAATCTTGACACCATTAAAGTAAGGGTAAGGGGCGCCTGGGTGGCTCAGTGGTTAAAGCCTCTGCCTTCGGCTCGGGTCATGATCCCAGTGTCCTGGGATCGAGCCTCACATCAGGCTCTGCTCAGCGGGGAGCCTGCCTCCTCCTCCTCCTCTCTCTGCCTGCCTCTCTGCCTACTTGTGTTCTGTCTGTCAAATAAATAAAAATCTTAAAAAAAAAATAAGGGTAAAATGACAAGACCTAGGTAAAGAGCTGGTAGGATGACCTCTTTGCAGCATTTGTAAAGTAAAATGTACAAAATATATATTTTTTGTATATTACAGTTCTTACAGAACTTTGATATGGATTATTTAAGCTTCTTTGTTAAAGTTATTTTTCAGAAAGAGCACAGTCCACAATTTTTTCTTTAAAAATTAAGATTTTTAGTTTATTCATTTGAGAGAGAGAGACAGAGACAGAGAGAGCACAAGCAGGGGGAGTGACAAAGGGAGAGTGAGAAGCAGACTCCCCACTGAGCTGGAAGCCCAACCTGGTGCTCTATCCGAGGCCCTGGAGATCATGACCTGAGCCAAAGGCAGACACTTTACCCTCTGAGCCACCCAGGCGCCCCACGCCTACGGTTTAATAGGCTTTGCCTGCAGTCACACTATAAACCACTAGATGGCAGCGTGAGGCAGAACTTGGTCATAGAAGCTGTAAGCCTGTTCTGAAAGTTATTAAATGTGGACCATACAGTGAAATCAGATAAATGAAAGAGACATATTGTAATTGTACAAACGGCACAGCTTGGATACCCAGTGAGTATTTTTTGGAGAGGATATACCATAGAATTTAAAACCGGCATTGTGTATGTGTGTTTATCTTTTCCTAAACTACATGACATAGTATTTCAGATACCATAGGTATAGCAATTGTGAAACTCCTATGATACAAATCTAATAAGTTTAGGTTCTGATTATGAGTGGGCTTAATACAGCACATCTCCAGATTTATAACTAAGCAAGGTGAGGCACTGTCCTGCTTGGCCCCAATAGTAACCTTAAGGAAAAAAATATTCCGTGTCATCTGAAAATTATTGGGCTAATCAAAGAGAATTATGAGCAGAGATTTTCTTCAAAGGGGTATAGTAATATTGTTTAGTGTTTTGTGTCTCTGAAGACTTGAATGAGGCACAGGCTGCATTTTTACCAGAATGCACGTGCCTGTAGCTATTGGTAAGAAAACAATCGGAACTTAGCAGAGGTGGATATTATAATCCCATGGTACAGTCAGCAGCTTTTGTCCTCCTAAATCATGTACGTTAGCTAATTCTTAGGCACAGATGGGGTAGTAGATTTTAATACCTTCTTCTAGCATTTCTGTAACAAAAACCGTGTATAGATAATAGGTATCAACAATTAGTAGAATATTCTCAAAGCCCCTAAACTGAGTAAGTAGGAGACAAGAAGTTGTCCTTAGTGATAGTCATATAGAAATTGGTGTTGTTGATATGGACACACACATGAGTTCCTTCTAAGGAAAGATAAAAATAAGGAACAGGAAGCTGAACCATGAAAGTTGATTTTTATTATACTGTCTGTGTACTTTTAATAACCTACAAAATATACTGGTATTTTGTGGTAAATTTTTTGGGGGGGAAAGTCAGTTTTCATCTTTTTGGCAGAGGGGGAGAGGGAAGAATTTTCACAGTAAGGAAAGGAATACCTTGATACTCCTTGTATAAAGTAACTACTTAGTAAATGTTTGAGTGTGCACATATCTATGCATGAGTGAATGAGAGAATTCTACCACATAGTTTACGAGAATGATCATCTCTCTCTAATTTCCTCGTTTCTGCATTCCACAAGTATGTATTGAGCACCAAGTTTATGGTAGACACTGTTCTGGGCTCTAACCATCCTGAACTGATCAAAACAGAGACTATTTCTCATTGAATTTGCATTTTAATTGGAGGTAGAAGGCAGTAAACAAGATAATACATAGTATGTCTGATAGTGATCTACGCTGGGTGAAAAATAAATAAACCAACTAACCAATCAGCCAGGACAGAGAATGCCAGGATGTTAGTGGGGTTGGTCAGGAATGGCCTCAGGGAGCGTGGGACGGGTTTGAACAGCCCTGGAGGAGTCAGGGAGTGAGCCCTGTGGCGATCTGGGGGAAGTATATTTCAGGCACAAGGAAGGGAAGCCAGCAGAGAGGCCCTCCAGAGTTGGGGGCAGGGGAAAGTTAGCAGGAAATGGAGTCACAAAGGTAAGAGAGGTCAGCGGTCCTGACAGGCGGCTGGCAGACTGGGTGTTGACTCAGAGGACAGTGCGGATCCATTTCTGATTTTTCTGGAGACGAAGGCATACTGGTCTGGTCTGTTGTTTCCATTTTTGTTCCTGTTCCCTTAAGATCGTGTGTAATCATTTTACACTTTTATACATTGTTCTGTTACTTCTCGTTCTCCAGTGGTCAAATTCCCCTTCAAGGCAGGCTTCTGCCTCCTGTGGTTTGTGATTTTTGATTGTCAGCTCATTTCCAGAGCCTTGTATTAGCCGTTGGAGCCCTCATGAACTATCCCTACAGAGGAACTTTGTCTTTCTTGCTGCTGAGTCCCCAGGGGTCTTTGTTGTCCTGGACAGGCTTTTATATTGTTTTCTTACTTTCGAGTTTCCATACCATTCCACGCCATTAAATCTAGGACCACAAATTTAGGTATGTAGGCCATGGATTTTAACTATTTGTTGGAGCCGTTTGTTCTTTTCTTTTTCAAGGCCCTTGATGTGAGCTTAATGTCTTCGCTGCTTCAGCGGGCTGAGTGGAGTACTTTGAGCCTTTTCGGTACAGTGTACAGGTCTTCGGGCACCTGGGCTCAGTCCCAGGTTTTGCTCCTTAAGCAGCTTGAGGCCATGTCTTCCAGCTCTGGAAATCTAGCCCCCAACGCAAGGGCCTTCTATCTAAGTACCGTAGGGGGTCACTGAAGCAGCATATGCTTTGGTTTTGGTCTTTGCTTTGATATTTGGGTTTATTACAGAAAGTTTTCAATAGATACAGAAGTGGAGAGAAGACTATACTGAATCCACACTTAAGCTTCCCCCACCTTCAGCAGTGAACGACTCATCTTGTTTTATCTGTATCCTCACGTACAGTTATATGATTCTGACAGACCTGAGGTTGACTGTCTTTGATGAATAAAGCCAGGAGCAGAAACGAAGGGTCAGAGGGTGTGTGTGTGTGCGGGTGTGTGTGCAGGCGTGCATATGTCTGCTTGTTTGGTCCCTATTTTGTGCCATTGGTCTGTTTATCTGTTCATGTGCCCCATACTCTAATATTTTTAAGTTATTTTGCTTTTTAGTGTATGTTAATGTCTAGTAGAACAAACCACTTTTTGTTCATCTTTTAAAAAAAAAACCTAACTATTGATGTACTTCTATTCTTCCTTGTAAGTTTTAGAGTAAGTAATCAGTTATCTTAAAATTTTAGCTGGAAAAAAACTTTTTGCTGGAATTTGAGGTGACATTTATTTTATAGTTTCATTTGGGAGAGAACTGATACCTTTGTTAAGTGTTCTTATTCAAGAACATGAAATATCTCTGTTGATAACATCTGTGTTTATTAGATTTAAACATTTGTATTCTTAGCTACCATGTAGTTTTTGTTATGGTAAATGCTCTTATATTTATTTATTTTGTTTCCTAAGTGTAATTGTTTTATTATTGGAGAAACATTACTGATTTCAATGATCAGTTGATCAATTACAATGATCAATTTCAAACGATCTTGCATTTGACAGCCATATTGAACTTTCCTGGTACTGATTCTGTTCATTTTTCTATGTGCCATGATAGTATATGTTTTACTTTATAAGAAACTGACAAACTGTTTTCCAGCGTCAGTAACATTTTGCACTCTGATCAGCAGTGTGTGAGGATCTCATTTATTCTACATCCTTAGGTCATTTGGCAGTATCAATTAAAAAAAAAAACCAATCCAATGGATATACAGTGGTATCTACTGCTTACTATTATTTTATTTTGCATTTCCCTAATGACTAAATTAGCATTTTTCCATATAGCTTCTTTGCTATCGGTATATCTTTGCCATCTCTTCCTCCTTCTTGTTTAAACTGTTTTTTTTTTTTCTTATTACTGAACTGTGAGAGTTCTTTAAATTTTGGACACAAGTTCTTTATCAAATATGTATTCTGCAAATACTTCCAGTTTGCCTTGTCTTTTCATTTCTGAATCCTGATCTTTGAAAGACCATAGGTCTATATTTTGATGAAGTCTTGTCTGTCAGGTTTTTTTTTTTTTTAAACTGTTTATGTTCATTGTATTCACTCTAAGAAGATCTTTCCTAACTCATGGTTACAGAGATTTTATAGTTTTAGGTTTTTTATTTAGGTGTATGACCCATTTTGCATTATTTTTATATATGATATGAATTATAACTTGAAGGTCATTTGTTTATATACGAATGTCCAATTGTTATAGTCTCTGTTATTGAAAAAAGTATCTTTTTAAATAGAATTACCTTAGAACCTTTGTTAAAAATTGACCAGGGGCTCCTGGATGGCTTGGTGGGTTAAAGCCTCTGCCTTCCGCTCAGGTATGATCCCAGGGTCCTGGGACTGGGCCCTGTGTCGGGCTCTCTGGTCGGCGGGGAGCCTGCTTTCCCTTCTCACTCCCTGCCTCTCTCTGCCTACTTGTGATCTCTCTGTCGAATAAATAAATAAAATCTTTAAAAAAAAAATTACTTGACCAGGTACTAATGGGTGTTTTCCTAGACTCTGTAGTCAGTCTCACTGACACATATGTTTCTCCTTCTCTCAGTAATGCACTGTCTTGATTATTACAGCTTTCTAAATCTTGAGGTCAGATATTATGAACCTTCGAACTTTTTTTCCCCCAAAATTGCTTCTGCTATTCTAATTCTTTTGCTTTTTATTATGAACTTTGGAATTTCACTGGGATTACACTGACTTTATATATCAGTTTGAGGATGATTGGCATTTAAACAATATTGAGTCGTCTAATCCATGCACATGGTATATCTCCATATATTTAGGTCTTTTTAAAAAAATTTCTCTCCAGGAATTATAGTTTTCAGTTTAAAAATTTTGCACATATTTTGCTAGATCCATATCTGGTATTTCATGTTGTTTGGCATTATGGCAATAGACATTTGCATTTTGGGAAAAAATTTTAGTGATTTGCTAGTATATAGAAGTACAGTTGATTTTTTTCCAGTGGGGTTTATTCCAGGAATGCTGATAAAATTTAATATAAAGAGAACTGTTAGCATGTATCATGTATTTAATAGGCCAAAGGCAGCAAAAGTGGTCATATGACAATTCAGATATAATCAAGTCATGCCCATACTTAAAATCAAAGCTTTCGATTGCTTTTTTTTTTTTTAATTTTTATTTATTTATTTATCTATTTAGAGAGCATGAATGGGGCGGGGTACGGGTGCAGAAGGAGAGGGACAAGCAGGCTCCCTGCTGAGCAGGGAACCCAACCTGGGACACTCTATCCCAGGGACCCCAGGACTGTGACTTGAGCTGAAGGCAGACATTTCACTGACTGGGTCACCCAGGTGCCCCACTTTCTATTGCTTTTTAATTGTATTTTTTTTTTAAGTGTGGTAAAAAAAAATCCCACGTAATATTATCATCTTAACTGTTTTCAGGGGGTGCAGTTAAGTAATGTTAACTATATTCACACTGTTGTGCAGCAGCTCTCCGGAACTTTTTCATCTTGCAAAACTGACACTGTACTCATTAAACAGTAATTCCCAGGAGCACCTGGCTGGCTCAGTTAGTAGAGCATGTGACTCGATCTCATGGTCGTGAGTTCAAGCACCACATTGAACATGGAGCTGCTTAAAAACAAAAAACTAAAAACCACAACAGTAACTCCCCATTTCCCATTCTTCCTAGCGATTTGTACCCACTATTCTACTTTCTCACGGAGCTGCTCTACTAGCTTTTTGTTGCTGTTATTGGTCCTTTTAGATTTTCTACTTAGATATCCATGTTGTCTGAGAAGAGAGACATTTTTGTGCCTTGCCAATTAATATGCCTTTTATTCATTTTCTTGCCTGTTGCACTGGCAAGGACACCTGGTGTGACGCCGCATAGGTGGAGAGAGTTGACAACGTTATTCCAGATCTTTGGGGGGAGACATTCACTCTTCCTTCATTAAGTATGTTAGTTCATATTTATTAGATTCTCTTTGTCAGATCGAGGAAGTCTCTTAATTTATAGTTTGCCTAGAGTTTTTATCAGGAATAAACTGAATTCTGTCCATTTTTTTTCATCTACTGGTGTGATCTACTTAGACTGCTTTTATATGGTGCATTACATTGATAACTGAATGACAGACATCCCTGTCATTCCTGTGATGAACTCTACTTGATGGTATTCTCCCTTTTATGTATTTCTAGATTTGATTTGGTGATATTTTGTTGAGAATTTTTATGTCTGTATATATATGTCATATTGGTCCATAGTTTTCTTGTAATATTTTTGTGTGCTTTATATGGTGGTCTGATAAAATTAGCTGGGACACGGTACCTTCTCTTCTACTTTCTTAGAGTATTTCTGTAGAATTAGTATCATTTCTTCCTTAACTATTTGGCAGTTTTGGCTGGTGAAATTATCTGGACCTAGAGTTTTCTTTTTGGGTAGATGTTTTTATTTTTTTCTCCATGACTTAGTTTCTTTTACATAGTAACAACTATAAGAAATTACTCAGATGGTTATATGCCTGTGAATGTTTATACACACATGGATGTTTGCTTATAATTGCCCCAGTTTGAAAGCATCCAAGATGTCCTTCTGTAGGTGAACGGATAAACAAACTTGGCACATCCAGACAATGAAATATTACTCAGTGCTAAAAAGAAATGAGATTATAGGGGTGCCTGGCTAGCTCAGTCGGTTAAACATCTGACTCTTGATCTCAGCTCAGTTCTATCTCAGGGTCATGAGTTTGAGCCCTGTGTTGGGCTCAATGCCGGATATGGAGCCTACTTAAAAAAAAAAAAAGTAATTTAAAAAATGAGATGATCAAGCCATGAAAAGACACGGAGGAACCTTACAAGCATATTCCAAAGTAAAGGAGGGCAATTTGAAAAGGCTACCTACTGTATGATTTCCAACTATATAACATTCTGGAAACTGGAAACAGTGAAAAGATCAGTGGTCACCAAGGGGGAGGCTGTGAGGAATAGGTTGACCGCTGAGTGTTTTTAAGTTGGTGAAATGATTATGTATGGTGCCATAGTGGTGGGTATCTGTCATCATACGTTGGTCCAAGTTCATTGACAGTACAACAGGGGTGACCCATGCTGTGAACTACATACTGAATGATAATATGTCAGTGTAAGTTCATCAGTTGTAACAAGTGTAGCAAGTGTAGCAAGTGGGGGATTTGGTAGTAGCGGAGACTATGCCTGTGTGGGTGACATCTCCGTACCTAATTTGTATGATTCCAGTTCATTTCAGTTTTTTAACATTTGTTTTTTTGGTCTCTCTTGGTAACTACTCCATATCCACTTAAAAATGGTATGTGTTCTTACATGGCTGGGTGGTGTGTCCCACGAATGTCAATTGGGTCAAGTTGGTTGATGTGGTTTTTATGTCTTCGGCATCCCTACTCGTTTTCTGTCCACTTGTTGTCTTAGTTACAGAGCAAAGAATGTTGAATACTTGAAGTCTAATTGTGGATTTATCTACTTCTCCTTTTTATCACCCTTAATTTCAGTTTTCTGTACCTCCTTAATTCTTAATGGGGTACTTCCTTCCCAGGTATTTTCAAAGTTAGTCTTTGTGCATGGCAAAGCTGTTGAGTCCTTGTATAAATGAAGATATTTTTTCATTTGCTGTCACTTTTAAATAATAATGATTTGTATGGATGAAAATTTTAGTTTAATGTTCTTTTTTTCATTATTTTCATGGTATTTCTCCACAGTCTTATTGAATCTCTTGTGTCTTGAGAAATCTGAGGTTGATCTTGTTCTTTTGTCATTTGTTTTGTCTTTGCCTTTGAAAGTTATTGAATTTACCCTTGGCTTTCTTAAATATCACTTAATTGGTAATCTGTATACGTACAGATTATTCTTAAATTGTATGGCTAACCCGTAATTGAAATATTTTTGTGTTCTTTAAATATATTCTCTCCAACCCCACCCCTTGCCCTCGGTCTTTTATGCTGACTTCTGGGAGAGTTCCTTAATTTTTTTTTTTCCTGGCATAGTAATTTATTCATCAGCTGTGTGTCTATCTCGTCTGTTATGTTTTTCATACTTAATATGTCCATATAATTTGATTCCGTATTTTTAATATGTTCTCTTTTTTCTTATATTGGTATAGATATTAATACAGATGATAACTTGGGGTTCTTCAAAAAATTCTGTTTCATTGGTAATACCATGCAGTTTGTTATTTCTCTTCTGTTGTGATTATATTCTAAGAACGTGTAGCTATTTGCACCTTACAGCTTACGTTCCCTCGAGGCATATTAAGCTATTTTGGCGATGTCAGATCAGATGAGGGGGGAGTGAGCCTCCCAGGGTAGAGACCCCGTAGTCACCACAGCACCCCGTCTGTTGCCCACTCTCGTTGGCTGACGTTCCCTCGGGCATGTGGGCTGTGTGGGATTCACCTTCAGACTCTTGGAAGTAAACAATATTGAGAAGAAACATTTTTCTTTATATGGTGATTTTCCTGGGTTCGGGGGGAGGCAGGGCATAGAGGAAGAAGTCGGTCAGGGAATGCTGCGCCTAATACCAGCCTTGCAGTGTGGTTGTTGACAGATGTACTGCGGTTCTTACTGTTGAGGTGCTTTGGGCTCATTCTGGTTTTCATCTCTTTTGATTGTACACTTGGTGGGTGCTGCTGTCAACCAGGGAACTCGTGCCTTTCTCTTGAATTTTTTTCCCAAGTTATTTTGATCATCTCCTCTTCCATTTTCTTGATTCTCTCTTAACAGAGATCCTGTTATCTGGTTGAACAGGTCTAATTTTAATCCTTTTTTTTTTCTCCTCTTCCTTTTTGTATTTTTGCTATCCTTGCTGGGAAACTACTTGAGTTCTATCTTCTAACATTTCTAATTAATATTTAAAAATAAACTTTAATTGAGTGCCTGGGTGGCTCAGTGGGTTAAGCCTCTGCCTTTGGCTTAGGTCATGATCTCAGGGCCCTGGGATTGAGCCCCGCATTGGGCTCTCTGCTCATTGGGGAGCCTGCTTCCCCCTCTCTCTCTGCCTGCCTGCTTATGATCTCTCTCTGTGTGTCAAATAAATAAATAAAATCTTAAAAAAAAAAACTTTTATTAAAGGACATCATGTGCATGGAAAGTATACGTATTTCAGAGCCTGCTGAAGTTTTACAAAGTGACATCCCTTTATTTATTTTCTTTACAAATTTTATTTATTTACTTCAGAGAGAGAGGAGAGAGAGAGCACACAAGCAGGCATGAGCATGGGGAGTAGAAGGGGCAGAGGGAGAAGCAGGCTCCCCACTGAGCAGGGAGCCTGACACGGACTCCATCCCAAGATCCTGATATCATGACCTCAGCCGAAGACAGACATGTAACAGACTGAGCCGCCCGGCGCCCCAGTGACATTCCTTTAAACACCATCCAGATGGAGAAGTAGAGCATCGTCTGCACCTTTGCTGCCTCACAATCACAGCTTCCTCCCAGAAGTCTGTACTGACTTTTAACACCTCATTTAATTTTGTCTGCTTTTGAACTTGGTGTAAATGGAAGTTTAGACTCCATGTCTGGTGTCTTTCTCTTAGTATCCTTCGGTTTCATCCACGTTGCCGTACCTCTGGTAGTTCCCGCTTTATCATTACCATCTAGTGTTCTGGCACGCGAGTCCCTGCTGTTTATCTGTTCTGCTGTTGATGGATTTGGGGGTTGGCTCTGATCAGGGACCATCATGAATTCTTTTGCTGTGAACATCCTTGAACGTGTCATTGGTGGTGTGTGTGTACACACCTCTGTTGGGTATATTTCTGGGAGTTGGAAGCTGAATCAGGGCATGCCTGTGTTTACCTTTAGAATGGGTTGCCTGTTCTCCGGCGGGTCAGGACTTTGGGAGCAGCCCCGCTGAGTGATCCTGGCGCAGGGTCTTTCCCAGGGTAGTGGTGAGAATGCCAGCAGGGAGCACAGTCATCCGAAGGCCCTCTTCCAAGATGATTCACTCACATGGCTGTTGGCAGGAAGCCTCAGTTCCTCATCATGAAACTGCCTAGAGAGCTACATCACATGGCACAGACATGGCCCCCCCAGAGCAAGTGATCCAGGAGAATTAGCAGTTGTTTTCATTTTAGTCATTCTGGTGGATGTATAGTGATATTATTATTGTGGTTTTAGTTTGCATTTCCTTAGAGACTGATGAGATGAAGTACCTTTTCATGTATTGAGTAGCTTTTAAATATTTTTGCTCACCTAGTTATAATTTCCGGTATTCCCTTTTTATTTTCGGAATACTCATTTCTTTTGGCATCCTGGTCCCCCCCCCCATTCCCCATGGACGTAATATTTTTTTCTTACATCTCTCATGGTATTAAGGATAATCCCTCCCCCATTGCCAGGGTTTTTCATTTCCCTGCACAGTTTCTGTTTCTTCTAAGTTCCTTCTTTTCCTCCTTGTTGTCTGCTTTTGATGTTAGGGGTTTTCCTTAGATTTCTCTGAGCCTTGGGCTATCTGTTCATATTTAAGAGCCAGCTTCTAAAAAGGGACTGATTGAAGAAATGAGCTTGTGTGCAAGGTGCGGAATGACCATACACTTCATTGTAGGGCCTCCTGCTTGGGATGTTTCCCTATGAACTCTCAGTATCAGGATCTGTACATTTACGTCTGTTTTTCCCCCTCATGAATTATCACATTGCCCAGAGCATACTCTCTTGTCTTCTACCTGTAGGGTATAAGTCTAGGAGTCTCAGCATTTAGTATATAAACTTTGATTTTTAGTATTATATCTGCACTCTCAAATATGTTTGAATGGGAGCCCCCCCCGCCCAAGTCACAAGACACTCCTTGTTACCATTTCTAGATAATACAGCCCAGTCCACCACTGGGATGGGCAGGAGTAGTGTCAGTGGGTGGGCAGACTATTGGGAGATGATCAGTGTTCAGACTGTCTCTTAGCAGCTCCAGAAAAATCTGGCACTGCTAATCCTATAGACCCTTGGCTAGTGGAATGTTCATGGGTTTGCTTCTCAGCTTTCATCATTGCTGGTTTCATCTTTTGTTTTCTCTGATATGCCAAGTTTAGTTAGCACTTGATTCCTCTTTTCCACCTCAGAGACTTTTACAGTCATCAGGTCTTCCTTATCGTTGTGGGTTTATGCCTTTGAAAAAGTTTCTTAATGCCATTCTTACAAGGTTTTACAAGGCGAGAACAGAGAAGCTAAGGACACGTGCTCCATCTACCATCCTTGACTGGCAATATTGTTTAAAAGTGTGTGCGTTTTAAGAACACTTAAAATTGTGGATTCAAATTTTTTCTCCATTGATTATATCAGGTTACCTCTACAAGCATTCAGAAATTTTACTTAAAGTCGTTTTACCTTATGTTATCCTCAAACAGTATTCTTTTACTCAAAACAAAATAGACTTTGTAACCAACTGCTATATTGTTCCATGAGCCTTTGTCCTATTGCGTATTTTGGTCAGTTTTGTCTCATCCCAATTCTCACCCCATCGTAGCAACCACTAGTATCTCTTCGAGGCTCATTCTTTGTTTCCTCACAAATTATGTTTCATTCATCGACTCGCTGTACTCTGTGATCCACTGGGGCAGTGGTGGTGAAGGAAGCAAGGAGGAACACGCTTGGTCTCGGGGTCTGTCTACAGGAGTTTAATGTTCTGCTAATTTCTGTATATACCATATTTGTAGCAGGATAAATTTCCTACAAATCTCATCACAGAAGGACCTTTCCTGTCTTTGATAATTAGATTATATGTTTGACATAGATCTTGTTTTATCCAGATTTTCTAATTACGCTTCTTGGCATTTCAAAGGATAAAACTTTACAGGAATGGGCCCAGATGATTCAGAAGGCTAAGAAACAAATCTTATCAGGCCAATGTATTATTTGATAGACTAATTTGGTTATTTGGACCTGTTTAAAATAATCAGTTATAGATATTTAAATGTGATTCTTAATTTTGTAGTCTTATGTTAGACTTTCAGTTGAGCCATGGTGTTACTGTGGTTAAAGAGTTGGCACCAAGAGGTAGTATTAACTTTAAATCTTGAAAGTGCTAAGGGATTGGGTTCTCTATAGCCAAGAACCAATTGGAGAGTTAGCAGCGCACCTATAATCATCTGTGGTCATCTTGAATATCAGCCGTTGGGATATTTTAAGGGAAGTGGGTATTGTGGGCAGAGTTAACAAGTGACAGTTAGCTTTCTGAATTATTTGTCCCTCTGGTGTGAACTTGGGCTAAATATTTAATATATAAATAATCACCACAGCTTGAATGATGATCAGTGCCTTTATTTTAGAAGAAAGATATTTCTCAAGATAAAGATAGAGCTACTGGGGCCTCCAAATTTGAAGTCATTGCATTATCTGTTTAGAATGAATGCTAGCTTAACTGAATTGGATGAGTAGGTATTTTAAATCCCTTCTCTCCTTTGATTCCTGTTCAGAAATGCCTTGTGAAATTGGTATGGTTATATTTATTTTACTGGTAGGAAAACGGATTCTCAGACTAAGAAATCTGTCCAGGAGTATGTAACTCAGTGACAGAGCTGGAATTTTGACCTACGTCTCCCCTAGATCTAAAACACAGAGTGCCTCCTGGTCAAAATAAATTAGGAGAAGTTGACAGGTTGGTGGTTCATCCCATGTATCAGTTTGCAGAGGATCATGTTTCTGAGTATAGATGACAAGAAAAACTTTGGCATTCTCTCCTAATGAGTTTCTCTTTATAAACTCTACTGTTGTGTAGCTAAAGCCTTTGGAATTAAGTCATGCTTCCTTCCATTCTCTCACCCTCTTCTCCTGTTCCCCTTCCCTCCCCCTTTAACTTCCTCCCACCCTTGTGCTCACCCCTCTTCCTTCTCCCTCCTTGCAGCAATACCTACTAGTTTGGTTGCCTAGACTTACCAGAGTAAGTGGGTACTTAAATGTGATTGCACCAAGCAAAGTTGACTAAATGAAAGAGAAGCTTCTCAAAGCTTATTTAAAGTGAGAGATATGAGATAATAAGTAGCCTCAGCTCATGGGCTGCGGGAAAAGCTTAAAGGTGACTTCTTGCAGCTTTCTTTGAATATCCTTGTCCTCGGACGAGGTCAGTCTCTTGAGAGATGCTTTCTGAGGACATTTCTTTCTTTTAAAAGATTTTATTTATTTATTTGACAGAGAGAGAGAGATCACAAGTAGGCAGAGAGGCAGGCCGGGGGTGGGGGAGAGCAGGCTCCCCGCCTGATGCAAGGCTCGATCGCAGGACCCTGAGATCATGACCTGAGCTGAAGGCAGAGGTGTAACCCACTGATCCAGCCAGGCGCCCCCGAGGACATTTCTCATAGCGCTCATCACCATAAAAACTGAATAATCCATTGTATGATGAGTGATTTAGTATCTGTCTCCTCCACCGGAACTGAAGCTTGACATGAGGTGACCACGTCGGTCTCGCCCTCTGATGGAGCCTTGGTGAGCTTCATGGCTCCATCTAGTGGGCACCTGTGTCGGATGGATGGGTGAACAGAGGGCGGACAGCGTGAATAAATGAATGAAAAGGGCACTCATCTTTTGACTGCTTTCCTTCTGCTTCTGTTTGGACTATTGCAGAAGCCTCCTCCCTGTCACCATCTCAAAGCTGTCATCTGCACTGTTCCACCCCCCTAAGTTTATCTCCAAAGGAGATCTTATCTTATTCCTTTACACCTTCAGAAACCTGTGGCTTCCCACTGCCGTTTGTTAGTGAGGCAGCTCACAGTTGAGTTCCAGCCAACCTTTCTAGGCTCATTTTCTCTCATTCCCCCCTTGTACTCCACACACCAGCTACAGTGCCTTATTCACCAGTACTTGTCGCTCCTGTGTCATCTCACATCTCCGAATTTACGTGGCCAGAGGCTTCTCCTTGCAGCATCCTTTCTCCCATGCCTGGCAGACGTCTGCTTAGCCTTCAGGACTTGCCTGGGATATCGAGTCTGTGAAACCCATCCCAGCCAGAACGGATCCCTCCTTCCTTTGTGTTCATGGATGAGTTTGTGCTTACAAGTTACACAGAACACTTATTACTTGGTTTCGTAACTACCTGATTGGCCACTTGCTCAGCTTAAGAGTAGGGTCTTCTCTTTTATGGCCCCTTCAGTATGCAGCATCTAGGAGACAGCATGGAGTTGTGAAAAGAGTGTTCTTTAATTCCAGAGAGATCTGGCTGTGATTGAAATTTTGGCCTGCCACGTGCTGAGTTACTTGAATTATTCTTTTGTGCTAATGCTCTTCCTTTTCTTTTCCTTCTTTCTCTCTCTCTCTCTCAGTAAGTCACCTCAAGTCTGTTACTCAGAAAAATATAAACATTGAATTTCAAATTTGATTTCAGTAGTATTTTTAAAGGATTGAAATGTGGACTTATAAAATCATTTCCAACATCTTTCCTAGAGAGAAATGTATAATTCATTCATTCTTACTTTCTCAGAATAGCTCTTTTCCCAGCCAAGGTCTCAGTCTTCCCATCAGTCCAGTGTTTGGGCGTGTAAGGCCATGTGTGCGACACCATCTGCTAGGAGTCAGTGAGCACACACTGTTCACATCCCAGGCACGGCATGCCACCTTGATCTTACCTTAATCCTCAGAATAATCCTGTACAGTGGGAACTGTCCTCTCCATGGAGGACACAGGCTCAGAAACCTTGAGCACCATTTTCGGTAACGTGATGAAAGAAAAATCTTGATGTTAGAAGATAAGTGCGAAGAGGAAGTGGCTTCTCTTTCCTCACTTATGTGTTTGATACTGTCCCAGGAGCGATTAGGAAATGAAAACGCTACTCACCGTAATCAAGACATTAGTCATGTTTGAAGCTCAGTGTGTTTGGAATCAAATAAAATGGGATACAGAGTTTCTTACCTTGGGGACTGCGGGTTAGTGTGAGAGGAGACTCGGCTTTTCACACTGCAGGGATCACACTGGCCGTTTCAGTGGGCAGAGCATCTTTCCAGGGGAGGGATTGAATGGGTCCTGTTTGAAAGGGTCTGTAGACTATCATCCGAGGGTTATGGAAACCTTTGTAATTAGTGATTATCTGTTTGAACATGAGGACACTGGTATAGTTAACCTAACCCACTTTCCTCAGTCTTGGTCAGCACTTTTGGCGGCACACTTCTTTGCTGCGGGAGGGGGAGGGGGTGCTCTGCTGTGCACTGCAAGGTGTTCGGCAACATCCCTGATCTCCACCCACAAGATGACAGTGGTGACCCCACCCCCAGTCACAGCAGCTGTTGCCTGGTGGCACATGGGGGGAGGGGGCAAAATTGCCCCCGATGGAGGGCCACTAACCTAAACCGAGCTTTTACAGTACTGATCACCTCTGTTTTGAGATCCTGTAATGTGCATCGTGCTGGGTTGTTAAGTAGCACCTTGAAAGGAGCCCACGCCCTTGAGTTGCTGTTGGCCTGTGAAGTTTGTTGAGATCTTTTGGGTAGGTGCAATGTTTCTAGTAGTGGACTGAAATAGCTTTGGTCGAGGCTATTAGTAAAAATTTGTTTCAAAGAAGTTTAGCATCTGTTTTCATTTCTGCTTTTATAAGTTGCTGTGCTACTCAATTCCTTTATTTTAGTGGTTTCCTCTTAGAACTTAAAACATTTGAGTATGTGTCGAAATTTCCAGTTTAATGGGATATATGTTTTATTTGAGCAGAAATAAAACTATTAATAATTTTAACTCAAGATAGGACAGTGGAAAGTTTAATGATGTTAAGTGAGGCTGAGATGACAGCAGTGTAGATAATAGTGAAGGGAACTAGAAGTCTGGTATATTCAAGATTCACTTCCTGTTCTTGTTTATCATTGGAAAGTTGCACCTTATGAAAGATTTGAGATTCAGATCATTGCATTATTCTAAGAAATAAAGTTCGAAATGCTAACCACGTCTTGGTAACCATAGCAAAATATATAGCACACAAGAAATAATCTCATGCCTATCTTAGGGTTGGATTTTTTGGGGTATGATCTGTGTTGAGTTCTGAAGTATATAACGTGCTTTTGTTACCTGAGGCAGAGGGATAAAGGCTTTCTCAGTAATAAGAACACAGGCATGCCTGTTCGCTGAAGCAATAGAACCAACTCCGGCTTACCTAGCGGAGAGGGAGTTTGCTAAAGCAGTTGCTAGACTATTTGAGTGGCAGAAAACCACTTAAGGATGCAATGAAGTCAGAATAACAAAGTTATCCCTCCCCTAAACTGATACTGTTTGTTTCCTTAACGTTTGTTGTTGGCTCATAGAACCTCAGGTTGGTGAGAACAGCTTGGTCTCTATTATTTTCAACTCCCGTTCTGGTGCCTGGAACAGGGCTTCCTTCATAGTAAGCCCTTAATAAATATTTGTTGTGTAAATAAATTACTACATCAAGGATATGTTTGTTAATATTAGCAACAACATGGAGAAAAAATACAGAGTAACATTGTGAAATGTATTATTAGTGTTACACATTCTATTTGGAGATTTTTTCCATAGCAGAATTTACTCTTTCTGCTAAGGAATCTTTGTAAACACATACTGAGTAACTGTTTTGTACCAAAGAGCCCTGTTTTAGGTATGTTCCTGGTTTAGATGAATATCCACAGCGGTCAGCCTTACTCCGTCCGTGAAAGCGGAGGATCTTAGAACTGATCGAGTCATTCGGGTCATGTCTGCGTATTTAACCGTCAGAGCCTAGATTGACATTCATGCCTGTCTGAGTCTAGCTCAGATAATTCCTTCTGTGTAACACAGACTTAATGCTGCTTTTTTTTTTTTAAGGCAAAAAATGTAGTGAATGGTCCTCTGTTTATTGTACAAAAAGTAATTTGAGTGTATAAACTCACCAAACTGGGGCTTCCTATTTACATTTTCTTTTTTTTTTTTAACTCTCTGAATTTTTTTTAAAGATTTTATTTATTTATCTGACAGAGATCACAAGTAGGCAGAGAGGCAGACAGAGAGAGAGGAAGGGAAGCAGGCTCCCTGCCGAGCAGAGAGCCCAGTGCGGGGCTCGATCCCAGGATTCTGGGATCGTGACCTGAGCCAAAGGCAGAGGCTTTAACCCACTGAGCCACCCGGGTACCCCTCTATTTACATTTTCAACGGCCGTGTTGCAGATGTTTATAAAAGTAGATGTTAGTGTCTAAAGACGACTTTTCGATTGTATTCAAATTTTGCTGCTAAAATGAGAAGTACAAAATAAGCACAGGCTGTAAGAAGGAAAGTGCCCCGTGAAGCAGTATCTGAAAAAGCACCAACCATATGCCACTCTAGTTATTTGGCTGTTCATTTTTATTTTAACTTAATGGAAAAAAACGGTGCTTTTCCTCTTCAGAGCTCCCAAATGCTTCCACTATGTTTTAGACATTAAGAATTTTTTGTGAAGTAATTCAGGCTTATAGAAAAGTTATAGGAAGAGGACAAAGAAACGTCCATAGACTCTAAACCCAAGTGCCCTAATTATTAACATTTTTCACATTTGCCTTGTTGTTTTCTCTCTATCTATGTACAGTATTTTTTCCGAATCATTTGAGAGCAAGTGTAGGTATAATGCCCCTTTACCCCTAAATACATCAGAACATATTAGTTTATACATATTTGGCAATTGTCCCAATAATGTCCTATTTTATAGCAAAAAGGGGAAAAAAGTCTGGTCTGTGGTCCAATCCATTATTATATCATGCATTTGGTTGTTATGTACCTTAACTCTTTAATCTGGAATAGTTCTCATTTTGTCCTTGTCTTTTATGTACTTGACATTTTTTTAAAAGATTTTATTATTATTTTGTTTTATTTGAGAGAGAGAGTAAGAAAGCAGAAGTGGGGTGAGGGGCAGAGAAAGAAGCAGACTCCCTGCTGAGCAGGGAACCCAATGTGGGACTCGATCCCAAGCCCTGGGATCATGACCTGAGCCGAAGGCAGATGCTTAACCAACTCAGCCACTCAGGCGCCCCTGAGCTTGACATTTTAAAGAGTATAAGCCTGTTACTTTATAGAAGATGGACCTTGTTTTAATAATACGGTAAAATTAAAGATTTTTTAAAAGTTCATTTTATTTTTTAAGATGTCATTTATTTATGTTTGAGAGAGTGTGCACAAGGGGGGTGGGTGGGTGGAGAGGGAGAAGCAGGCTCCCTCCTAAGCAGGGAGCCTGACATGGGGCTCAATCCCAGGACTCTGAGATCATGACCTGAGCCGAAGGCAGACGCTTAACTGACTGAGTCACCCAGGGACCCCAAGATGTTTTATTTTAGAGAAAGAGAGAGCATGCACGTGTGGGCATGCATGAGTGGGAGGAAGGGCAGAGTAAGAGGGAGAGAATCTCAAGCAGATTCCCCCTGAGTGTGGAATCTGCTACGGGGCTCAATCTCAGGACCCTGAGATCATGACCCTGAGATTATGGCCTGAGCCAAAAATCAAGAGTCTGATGCTTAATCAACTGAGCCAATCAGGTGCCCCTCTTGTTTCTTCTTTTTTAAATTAAATGCTCCTTCCTCCCTTTTGGTAGAGTATTTTGGCGTTTTCTGTGGCATGATGGATACGCTTAGATTGGCTTGCTCACTATCTTTCCCATGGTCCTCGCAGTGTGCCTCTACATAGAGCAGAGGGTGGAAAGCTGAATACTTTATTTCTTAAGCACCATCCCATCCAGCGTTCCGGATAGGATGTAGGCTCCTCCGGTCGGAAGAGCTTGCATGGTGCTGAGTTCATTGTGAGCCAAGGCAGTAGTCACATACGAAATACCAGTTTTGTGGTCTAGTTCTACAGACCCAACAGGCTTCTGGAGGTGATAGTTCACATAACTTCCTGATTCCCAGATTATAGTGAAATGGTGTGAGGACTTCCCGATTTCCCAGTGTCCTGAATATGGCAGAGCAAGCAGTCTTGCAGGGAGACCAGTTCTGTGTTGCTCCTGGGGGCATAGCCCGAATCTGCCCTTCCAGCCTTTTCGGCTGTTTTGGAAGTACTTAGTTCTGTGTACTGAGTCTTTTTCTGCCCCAGATAGCTTGAGAGCTACTCTGGTATCCGTAAGGGAATCTTTGCTCGCGGGACGGGTAATCCAGAGAATTTGACTTTTTGCCATTGGACGTCACATGTGTTTATACGGAGCGGTATACCTGACCTGAAGTACTTACGTTCGGACGGGAACGTGCTGTGAAAGGAAAAGGAAGTAGCTCTTTGTGTTGGGAGGTCAGTGGAGCATCATGTGTGTGCATGTGCGCGTGTTTATGAAACCCTGACGATCTTTCCATGCGGATTTCTGTATAACCTGTTCTTTGCTGGTGACTTTGTCACCAAAAGCCGTCTTTTACTAGGACTTCTTGAAGGTCCGTTGAGACTTTTTCTCCCATGTGATCTTGAAATATGGCTGTGGCCACACGTCTCATTCCTGTGCTCTCGTGTGATCTGCGTCGTGTAGCTAACTAATGAGAGGCGGACTTGGAGCCATGTGATAGCCACTGTTGTTTCTCAGTCCTCTGTGAGTCTGCACCTGAACTTCTGCTTCCACCCCTCATGTAACAGAAGTATGGGAATGTGTTGGAGACTACACTTAACCATTTTTAAAATGTGTTACAGAAATAATTCAAACATAACTCAAACGCAGGGAGACTACTACAGTGACTACCATGTACTCATCACCTTATCAGCATTTTACCTGACACACAAACTCAAATAATTTGACAACTGGATCCCTAATGGGATACTTTTTTTTACTTTCCATCCACCACTTTTCTCTTTGCTTCCTCAGTCCTGCATGGCCAAGACCTACAGCATCTTTCAACCCTGCCCCTGCCTCCGATTGACTGGTTTCCCTCTTGATCTCTCCAGACACCCGAGTGTGTGGGGACAGGCACACTCAGGCCATGTCCCAGGTTGAGCACTTAGCAGGTCATGGGACTAAAAACTGTCACGCTTTGATTTCCTGTTGTGGGAGTGTTGTGTCTATGGGTCCGTTTTGGTGATGCCTTCTTCTTAATGGCTATTCTTCAGGTAAAGCTACCAACACTCAAATTCATGACCTTTCCTTGCTCTTGATCCCTTGATAGGGCAGAGTCAGCGCTACACAGGATGGCGCTTGTGGTCCTTTCATTACTCTCTTGAACTGCAGTATGTATGTGGTAAACCAGTGCATAATCCAGTTGGCATTTATTTACTTTATTTTCAAAAGATTTTATTTATTTATTTGACAGAGAGAGAGATCACATAGGCGGAGATGCAGGCAGAGAGAGAGAGGAGGATGCAGGCTCTCTGCTGAGCAGAGAGCCCGATGCGGGGCTCCTGGGACCACGACCTGAGCCGAAGGCAGAGGCTTTAACCCACTGAGCCACCCAGGCGCCCCTTGGCATTTATTTTTTAAACCTAACTGCAGGCAGTATATGAGCAACAACCCCATATATTTTCACTGTATATATTAAAATGAAAAGCCCATGTTTCGCTGAAGGACATGAGGGGAAACTTGTAGAGCTGCCACCCTCTGGCAGGAAGAACACATGGCGATGTTACCATTTTTAGAGCACTATTAAAGCTTTTTGTAGCCTCCTTGTAGTTTCATTCTGACACACACTTTTCTTCTCAAAACCTGCATGGGAAAAGTCATTCTTACAAGTATAGAAATCAGAAATAAATGTTCTCACACTCTGAGAACACTGATAAAAGCCAGTCAAACGCTATTTGAATTCTTGGTTTGGATCACTTGTGGTAGGTACCGTGTGGGACCGAAGAGTCATGAGCCATGAGAGTGGCTTGCTGTTCAGTTGAGTAGGCAAGACATCTAAAAAACATTGTTGGGAGTGAGAAGCCACATAGTAGGTATGCAAATAAAGAGAGAAAAGTTCTTTAAAACTTTTGAGGAAGATAAACTATTGAAAAATAAGGTCGTGTATTTTCCCATGTGCGCTCCCCTCCCGTAGGTCCCTTCCTTCTAACGGCTGCACAATGACGGAGATTTCCGTAAGGCAGAGCGGCCTGGGCATGCATTATCAGGGAGACATTAAATGACTATATCTACCGTGTGTTTCTTCGTTGTATGCGGAAGGAAGAGGAAAAGCTGGGGCCCTCCTTCTAGTCACAGCAGAAAGCTGTTTCTATTTTGTTTTTAAGAAATCTTGACTTGATTTCATTGTCATTCCAGGTTCCAATTTAGTATATTTTTCATGATTAATATTCCAGTGCAAAGCACAGATTATCTGTTGCTGCCTAACAAGTTAGGACCAGCAATGATAAAACCCCTTCCCCATTGCGCTTTAATAGTGCAAATCCTACAGTAACCACAGCTAGTATTTGATGCCCCGTGGTTGGGATATATCTTACGAGCGTTACTGATGTGCAAGGTGCTGTGCTTGGAGTTACTCAGAATAGAAAGAAGAGGAGGTTGTGTTTCGGATGAGGGATGTAAGAGCGAATGCACGTGAAATAATCGACCATGGGCTGTGTGATGTTGGCAGAGAGTTTGCACGTTATTTCATGCTCGTGTTTCGTTGACAAGAGAACAAATCTAGAAGGGCTGAAGGACTGGGCAGAGGTGGCGGAGCTGATTAGCAGGCGGACCAGATCAGGGCCACAGGCTCCCAGGCCAGTGTGTTTCCTCTTTTCTTTAATTCTAATACACATCTCAAGTTAAAACTATGTGGCATTGAGTATATAAGATTCAGATAAGTTGAGGAAAGGAAGATGGGTGGCTGTGAGTAGCCGAAGAAGACTTTAAGGAGGAGGTATGATTAGGATGTGAGGTAAAGAGCAAATGGGGAAGCAGAATAATCCAATTATTGGGAACCAAATATTCGTTATATTCGTGGTGCAGAAACAAAACCATCGAGACCAACTTGAAAGGTACATGCTGGGCAGTAGAGGGAAATTAGGTTGCAGGGGCTTGAAAGTGTGGGAGAGGAACTTGGACTTTGTGTGGTAGATCATGGGGAACTGTTCTCCGTCCTGGAGTATGAAATGACACCGTGCAAGTGGGATTAAGGAAGATTATATTTGTTTGCCAGGAGAACTGGATAGTGTGTGCATTTTTCTTTTCTTAGGTTCTGTTTACTGGTCTGTTTCCTTCTAAGTAGATTGAATACTGCATTAGTCAGAAGGCTGGCCTATGTTGTAGCCACAATTTAACCCTGAAATCTCAGTGGCTAAGTACACAGTTGTGTTTCATGTTTGTGCTACTTGACCAGCATGAGTCGTTGGGGTGAGAGGTTGGGAGTTCTCCACTTACTCATTCAAGGATCCAGGCTAACAAAGGTTCCCACCATCTAGAACATCTCTGGTCACTGTGACAGGAGACAAGAGGGGGATGGAGTATCTCTCACTGCTAACACTTCAGCCCACAAGGGACATGTGACTTTTGGCTCCAACCCATTGGCCAGAAGCAGTGATATATGCCCCTAAGGGATTGGAGGGGATTGGTAAACAGTTGAGGACCTGGACCATAATTCTACTTGTTTAAGACAAGTAGGATAGTGATTAAGATTAGTGTGCAGACCCTGGAATTGGACTGCCAGTATTTAGGGCATGGCTCCCCCACTTAGAGCTGTGTGACCTTGGGCAGTTTACTCAGTTTGTCTGGGATATCATTTCCTTGTCTGTGAAACAGGGACAGTAGTAGGTTGAGCCTCACAGAAGTATTATGAGGCTTGAATGAGATTTTATACACACGCAGCCTCTATAGAGAGGTTGTGTCTATGTGTGTGGGTGTGTATATTGCTCCAGGCATCATGCCATGTTACTGTTAGCAAGTATTTGTGTCATTGTCATTGTTGTTACTCTGCGGGCTTCCAGTATAACATCTGGAAGGATGTTTCTTTCTTTCTTTTTTTTTTTTTTTTAAGATTTTTTTTTTTATTTATTTGACAGACAGAGATCACAAGTAGGCAGAGAGGCAGGCAGAGAGACAGGGAGAGGGAAGCAGGCTCCCTGCTGAGCTGAGAGCCCGATGCGGGACTCGATCCCGAGATCATGACCCGAGCCGAAGGCAGCGGCTTAACCCACTGAGCCACCCAGGCGCCCCTGGAAGGACGTGTCTGACAGTAGTTGAGGGACTGGGGGAAAGACATCCTTGCACTCCGGGTCAGTTTGCAGGCACTGGGGTCCAAGGGTGTGGATTTCATGCCCACTTCTACCTTTGCATGTGACCCGCTACTCGAGGTCCCTCATCAGCAAAACTGACATAATGATTGTCCCCGTCTCTTAAGGCAAGGAGGAGTAAGCAAAGTAATGCCCGCCAAGTGCTTGGGAACAGCGTGTAGGAAGCAGTCAGTGAATGTCCTTCTGAGCTAATTGACCTTTGATTTTAAAAGAAATTCAAGGATTATCTTTTAAGTGATCATTGTTTCTCGGAGTTTGGTGTAAAACACACCTGCCTTGGCAGTAGTTCTCATGAGTGCCTGTAGTCTGTCCTGGATTCAGAAGAAGAGGCCGTGTTGTCAGCGATCAGCTTTTCATTTTTCATTCTGACCTGAGTAGTCAATAAGAACATGTTTTTAGCTTTGCAAAGAATAGCAAATTACAATGGGCTAAGGAGATACCAAAATAGACTATTTTGAGGGCTAATTTAAGATCAGTGCTTCCCCTTTTAAAATTGCCCGGTATTTTTTTACTGATTGGTAGGAGTCACTGCCCTTGCCTCTTGAAATATCAAGTTATTTTGAAGCAGAACTCTGTATCTAGATTTAAACTGACTTGTTGGGTAACTAGCTCTGTTTTAATGCACCTGAATTGCAGGATCCCAGAGGGTTGCTGTCTTCAATTGCACACGTGCTCTAACATATATGCTTTAGTTTAGGTAATGAAGCGTTTAAGGTGTCTCTTTCCACTGAGAAATATTTCACCAGGGCTTTTGGAATTTTGTTAGTTATAGTCCAGAACAGGTATTAGCTGGATACTTGAGAACGTCTTGTGTGCCGGGCTCTGTACCAGCTGCTGCGCACAGAGCAGATGACAACAGTGTCTTCGTGGAACACACAGCCCGGCCAAGTTTATAGTCTGCCTGCTGCTGGCTTTTGGTCCTGTTCAAGGATTAGATGGTCTGCCGGCGTATAATGGACCAGGCTAAACCTTCTAATACCTTTTCAGGGCCTGTGTGATACAGTTCTGTCTGCTTTACGGCCAGGACAGAGTGAGGTTTACATTCCTGATGTTGCCTCTGATTTACCAGGGCTCTCTTTGGAACTCTGGTGTCTTTTTTTTTTTTTTTTTTTTTTTAAGATTTTATTTTTTTATTAGAGATCACAAGTAGGCAGAGAGGCAGGCAGAGAGAGAGGAGGAAGCAGGATCCTCACTGAGCCCCATGCGGGTCTCGATCCCAGGACCCTGAGATCATGACCTGAGCTGAAGGCAGAGGCTTTAACCCACTGAGCAACCCAGGCGCCCTGGAACTCCGGTGTCTTGACAAAACATGGGCGATGCTGTGTGCTCGTCCTGTTTCACAGGACGAAAGAGGAAGACATTACCTAAGGTATGGACTGTTGCGTAAATTCAGTTCGTCACATGTACTAATATCATTTCTGACATCGGACATTTACTGTTCTGTATCTCTGGGCTGTTCTGTACCATCATTGAAGAGTTGGTGCATTTATACTGATTCAGACTAAATAGCTTTGAGGTTTTTCTTAAATTAACCAAATATCCTTTTTAGAAAAACATACAATTATCGAGAGGTAGATGTAATTCGCTGTTATATAACCGTCAGCTTTCCTAGATAAGTTTTTCTAGCTCATGATTATTATTTAAAATTGTTAATAATGTGTCACCTTGTTCATATGGAAAATACTCAGCGGGTTGTGATTTTCAAACAGGGTGTTGTATATAAGGCCACTCCTCTGATCCGTAACGGGATACAAAGATTATATGACGCTGTCCCTGTGCTCCAGGTTTACCTGTTCGGTGAGAGAGATAAACGTAAAGCCAACTAATAGTCCAAGACACTGTAAGTGGGCATGAAGGCCACGTGTAAACCATGGTTTCATGAATGAAATAGGTAGTAAGGGCCTTTTGAAGGAGAGTGAACAGCTGAGTTTGATGGGAGTACAGACTGACTTTCTTTTCTTTCCTTCCTTCTTTCTGGATTCTTTGGAGATAGGATTGACGTTTACCTTTTTGGCAATATGACTACCGATTGGGGCAAATTATGTAGATTGTGGTACAGTGGAGGGAGGAGGCAGGAAACTAAACAGATAAAAGAATGTGTTATTCCTTTGCCAAGTGACATAGATAGTCTCTTGTTTGAATGATCTTAAGTTCCTTAGCACAGAGAGGACTTTCTCACCTGCTGTGCAGCAGACCCGTTGGCTCATACATAAGCTGGTCTGTGCTCCAGTGTCGTCGGCAAGCTCAGGCACCATAGACATGCTCTGACATTACCGTGGCCTCTGTTTCTGATTTTCCTTCAGTAGCTTTCATCACAGTTTTTCTTTTGGGATCTAATTCAAATGACTCTGTAAGTGGCACCCGCCATGACATGTAGTCTTTTGCCCTTTCTTCTCCTTCACGTGGAGGGTGTGTGTGTGGAGTGAATGGAAAGGCCCTAAGATCCTGACTTCCATCCAGGTGGTCTCACCTTTCTCAGCAAAGATCTGTTACAGAGATCGGTGCCTTTTTTTTGGTCATTGGCTTCAAGGTCAGGTAGCTCTTTGTGAAATTCACATAAGACAAACCTGAAAATACTCAGTAAATGGTGCTGACTCAACCATAAAGATTAATTTTCTTGCAGGGTACTAGTTGGAAATGAGTAGGGTAGGAATTCGAAAGAAAAGATTTCCAGGTTATAAAGCCTAATAATTTAAAGTATGCCTCATGATATAGTGCTTCATCTCTTTCTGTTCCATTATAAAAATTGGTATTATTGCTAACGTAGATACTGTATTGAGGTAGTTTGGGGATTTAGTAAAACAAATTTGAGCTGACAGTGTGACTGTACTTGCAAAGATCGTACTATTCATGCTAAGGTACTTATGTGAGCAAAGTTATAATGTTGCAGGAAATCTTGGGAACTCTTTAAGTTTATAATTTTACATTTTTCCCACTATCTTATTTAGCCAAGCAGCAACCATGCCTCCTGCCGCTTACCCTCTTTGCTCTTTCTGGTAACCCAGACCACTGAAATGCAGATCAGGGTACTACCAACCTATGAATAAAAAAGAAATCCCCTAGACACCCAAGAAAAGCCAAGCCTATTTGCAAATTTTTTTTTTTTTTTTATTCCCAAGCAGAATTCAGCAAGTGGACCCCCCCTCCCAGTGGGTACACCCACGGAAAGTCCTTTTCATATGCCGGGCTGATGGGTCCTGCACTATTCTGCCGGCTGCTTGGACAAGAGCTCTGTGTTTTCATTGCCTCTTTCGCCATCATTGCTTATAACGTTATCATCCAAATCTAGCTATTGCTAATTCTAGTCTCCCTGTAAGTAGACACTGAAAGACATACTCTTAATTTTGTAGCATCCTGCTGTTTATTCCAAAAGACTTCCTTGATACAAAATATTATGACTCAGAACAGAGTAAAACAAAACGCTTGATGGTATGGAGAAGATAAAGATAAGATTGAAAGAGGTAGGGATTAAAGAAATATGTTACCAAAAAGAAAAATAACATGTTACCATATCGACATTTTTACACGGGCAATGTACAATCTTACAGCCTTTTCTTTTGCCAAATTATAGGCAGGAAATACTGGTGCTGTAATTTTTAATTTTTTATAAAAATTTTTTAAAGTTTTTTATAAAACTTTTTACACTGAGATTTATTAAAATAGCCTCCCTTTTGGTATAGTATTTCATTTACAGACTAGAACTTTGCGTCATGTTATTTTCTTGAGTGCAAAAAATAATATATACCCGTTTTCTTCCAAGTTGGAGGTGGGAGCTCGCGCCCAATGAAAGGAATTTACAGGCATCCAATTGGAAGTTGAACAGTCATTTTGCTTTGTAAGAAAAGTCCGGCAAAGTTTGTCATGCGGTCTACTTTGCTGTAAACCCAATATTTAATTCCTGTTTACTTTCCGTTCAAAGACTTGGAATGTATCATTGTTTGCGTTTCTGCCATCTCTCGCGAGTTCTCTTCCGGGGCCGACCTCACGGCGCTGGAAATTGATACACTGACCTGGCGCTTCAGCATCTTCATGACCTTCCTCTTATACCCTTTACACGCAAAGAAGTATATAAAAGGGTCCATGCAGCAATTGAAGTTCATCAGACATACGGTAAAGTGCAGCGAGATCTGGAACGAATGTCTTTGGCTGCATTCCAGGAGATCAGGGACACGAAGCTTCTTAATCATGTGTTGAATAATCGCAACGTGGTAAGGTGTGAAACAGAGAACGAACACAACAATTATTAAGATAATTGTGTTGAGAGCCTTTTTGTTGACGCCGGATTTCTCGGTTAGTGGGTTCTGTTTGGCAGTTTTAAAGAGTTTGCAACAGATTTGAGAGTAGCAGAAGAGAATGATCAGGAGAGGAAGCACATACCCTATGAAACACGCGCCGAGCAGAATCCAGGGAAGAGACCGTGTTTCTTCAAAGTTTGGATATTCCATGCACGTAGTCCTTTCCTCCTCCTGCTTTGACATAGGTTTTATGAGTAGTGGGAGCGTTTGAGCAAATACTAGAATCCAGACACATATGCAGACGCATTTCGCATGCTCAATTCTCTTCATCTTGTTGTACCTCAGAGGATGCACTACGGCAAAGAACCGGTCCACGCTCAAGCATGTCATGAAGTTCACACCTGCGTAGGTGTTGATGTAAAACACCAGGGCGGTTATCCTGCACAAGGCCTCGCCGACCTTCCAGTCAAAGCCCAGTGCGTAGTAGGCTATCCGTGTAGGCAGAGCAGTGGTAAAAAGTATATCAGAAATCACCAAATTTGTTGAATACAGGGTGGTAGAGTTGATTTTTTTCCTATTTTGAATGATGACAACCAAGGCTAGCATGTTTCCCACCAGCCCGATGACAAAGACAGAGCCGTAATGCAGTGGCATGAGTATCCCGGCGGTGCGGTGGTGTGCGTAGAGGTCACAGTCATTGCCCTGAGGAGCTGCGGAGGCTGTCGTGAAATTGTCCATTTTTGTATCCATCAGTGGTGTTCACGGTCTCTAGGAAGAACCAAGGAGAGTACTTTCAATTAGAAGCGTATTCAACTAAAAGCAATATTAACTGCCTTTTATAGATCTAAGTTTTAAAGATTTGTATAATTTTTAAGAATCTATGATGTGATGCACAGTAAAGGAAACCATCCACAAAGCCGCAGAAGAGCTCCCTAGTGAATGGGAGGAGATATTTGCACCTGACATATCCAATAAGGAATTAGTATCCAAAATATATAAGGAACTTACATGACTCAAAACAAAAATAATCTGATTAAAAATGAGCAGAGGACCTGAAAAAAAAAACAAAACATTTTTTCCAAAGAAGACATACAAATGGCCAACAGACACATGAAGAGATGCTCAGCCTCACTAATCATCAGGGAAATGCAAATCAAAACCACGATGAGGTGTCAGCTCGCACCGGTCGGAAGGGCTGGTGTCAGAAGGACAAGAAATAACAAGTGTTGATATGAGGATGCAGAGGAAAGGGAGCCCTTGTGCACTGTTGGTGGAAATCCAGACTGGTGCGGCCGCTGTGGAAAATAGTACGGCAGTTCCTCAAAAAGTTAAAAATAGAATTACCATATGATCCAGTAATTCCACTAATGGGTATCTACCCAGAGAAGATGACAACGTGAATTCGGAAAGATAGGAGTACCCCTGTGTTTGTTTTAGCATTATTTACAACAGCCAAGATATGGAAGCAACCCAAGTGTACTTTAGGTGAGTAGATGCCCCCCCCCACACACAGAGGAATATTAGCCATAAAAGAGAAGGAGATCTTGCCATTCACAATAACATGGATGGATCTAGAGGGCATTATGCTAAGTGAAGGAAGTTGGAGAAAGAGAAATACCATATGCTTTCTCTTGTATGTGGAGTATGAGAAGCAAGAGAAACACAAAAATCAGGAACAGAACCATAAATACAGAGAACAAACTGGTAGCTACCAGAGGAGAAGTAGATGGGGAGGATTATTAAGAAGTACCCTTCCAAAAAAGAAGAAAAATCTGCGATGTGTAATATGTTTACATTGATAGTAACAAGAACAAAGAATCAGATTTATGTTTTTGCTCACAATTTGGTGATTTTGGCAAAGCCCTGGCAAAAGAAACAAAACCATCTAAGTAGAGCAAATGTATTTTTGTGACAGGAAGGGATGCCATCATTTTTTAGGCAGAAATTTCCCCCTTTTTTTCCTGAATCATTGTCTGGGTAAGAACAAAATCGTGTGCAGCACCCCACATTTCAGACAGGAGTAAAGCTTTTCTTTTAAATTGCATTTCAGTTGGACTTTTTTTTTTTTTTTTTTTGGCCAAATGCGTATCACTGCCAGGAAATGAAATCAGTCACACATTTATTTAGTGAAATACGAATTTACCACAGTGATCTGATTTGTGTTAACCTAAAAAGTATGAGAAACAAGCTAAGGCCTTGTTAGGAACTGAAAGTTAGGTTTTCTTTTTAAAAAAGAAGAAGATGGTAACCACGACAACCACGGCAAAAACGACAAAAAAGAAAAAAAAACTTAAGGTGTTTGGTGGGGGGAAGGTTAAGATTAATTCTGAACTAGATCATTCCCCAGATACTCCACCGATAGGTGCAGTGTACATTCCTGCACCCCATGTGCCAACAAGCATCACACGTGTAGTGTCCTATGCTCTGCTCTGTCCTCTGAACCTGCTCATGGATCGGGGTCATCTGGGTTTGTCACATGTGGACCTCGTAGACACTGGACACTTCTACAGCATCCCAGGGTGTTCATGCATGATTTGCTAAGCTACTCCCCTGATGACTCTTTGGATTATTTCCATTTCTTTTCTTGGGATAAATAATGTTAAGATGAAAGAAATTTCAGGTCCTATGTTGAAAAGTGGAAAACTACAATGAAATGCCTTATGTGGAGCTGAGCTTTGATAAAACTTAGGAAGACCAGACCAGTAACTTCTGCGAAGTTATTTTTAGAAGAAAAATGATACTCCAATAGGACCATCTCTGCCTACAGATCTCATCTGAAAGTCACCAAAATTAAGGGAAGATTTCAATGTATCTAGTGATGATAGTTTACATTAAAAGGAAAAGACTCTATCCCTAGCCATCTCAAAGCACCGACTACTCCTCTGACTGCTAACTTAGTTCTAACAGTCTTAAACGGTGAACCCAACAGACAGTGGGGGTCATCACGGGGTGATGTTGTAATATTCTAGGTGTACACTGCTTCCAGTGTTGATAGAGTAGTTGTTAACATGTGGAAATATGACCTAAAGCAAAAGGGAACAAAAATGGAAGTGGTACTTTCTGTTAAACAAGAAAAGATAGGAAAGAAGATTATGAGAAAGAAATTTAAATGGATTGAACTCACCTATTAAAGAAGACTATCAGTTTGGATTTGTTAAAAAAAAAAAAAAAGTCCAGCTGCATAGGGCTTAGAAGACATAGCTCAAAAAGTGACTGAAAAAGGTTGAAAATAAAGGCATGGGAGAACCCATAGCAATCAAATCCCAACCAGTGGAAAGCCAGAGTAGCAATCAAAGAACATAAAAATCTTGAATTATGCATATTTAAAGGAAAAATTGGCAAATCCACAGCCATAATGGGAGATTTTAGCACATCTTTATTAGAATAAGCCGGATAAAAAAGAGATTAGAGACTTAGAAGATTACCCAGTGTGACTTTGCAGAATTTGTGCTGAAGGGACATGATCATTTTTGCCAACTTGACTGTGTGCGAGGTCATTAGAGGGCCCCAGAACTTTCAGAAAATTGTTAACCTATCAGCCAACATGCCAGTGCCTACAGGGCAACTAACTTAGAAATCAACAATAAATAGATAAAGGATACATTTGGAATCTAAAAAAATATGCTTCTGAAAGACTCATTTAAGAAATCCACAGTGGGAATTTTGAGGTATTTAGAACCAAATGACAAAAATACTCTATGCTTTGGGGCGCCTGGGTGGCTCAGTGGGTTAAGCCTCTGCCTTCAGCTCAGGTCATGATCTCAGGGTCCTGGGATTGAGCCCCGAATCGGGCTCTCTGCTCAGCAGGGAGCCTGCTTCCTCCTCTCTCTCTGCCTACTTGCGATCTCTCTCTCTCTCTCAAATAAATAAATAAAATCTTGAAAAAAAAAAAACACTCTATGCCAAACGATGGGGTGCAGCTGAAGTATTAATCTCAGAAGCAGAGCCTTGAATGTGTTTATTGTCTTGGCACATTTTTATTTGAGGATAGTTAGCACACGCTACAAGTTTCAAGTGCCCAGCATAGTGACTCAACAACTCTATATGCTTGTGAAAGCATTTATTTTTTTTAAAGATCGAAAATAGATAAAAATACAGTTCAGGAAGCTAGAAGAGAATTGTTTACCCAAGGAAAGTAGAAGAAAATGATAAAGATAATCACAGAAATTAATAAGATTGAAAGCAAAACAACAAATATTGACTTTCTCTTTGTGCAGGAAGAAAAACCAAACCAGAGCGATTCTTGAAATCATGGGAATTGCGGTTGTGGGATGAAAGTAGGAAAACCTTTATCCTCTTAGTTGAGAAAGGCTCCATGTGAGAAGTAACTTTTCAAGAACTGAGACTAGACAGGGAGAGGTGAAAATCCCGGACAGGGGTTATAACTTAGGAACAGGTAGCAAGAAGTTTTATTTTTGTACTTTTCTGTGGAAAAAAATTTTTTTTTCCTGAAAATCTCAGCAAGTTTATTTTATTTTGAGGAGTGTTTCTCCACAGATTTGGGAAATGCTTTTAAAATACATACTGGGGTAGAAATTTTCCATATAAGTAAATATTGTTGTAGAGATCAGAGAAAGTTACATAAATGTAGGACTCAGAGAGAATGTGCCATTGTTTGTCCTGTTGTAAACGTGCATCCAGCTCCTTCCTGAATGCAGTACGCCTTCCAGGAGAGCCGGACATGGCAGGGGTTGCAGAATGTTTGGTGTTTAAGAATATTTGGCACATGGGGACACCTGGGTGGCTCAGTGGGTTAAAGCCTCTGCCTTTTGCTCAGGTCGTGATCCCGGGGTCCTGGGATCGAGCCCCACATCGGGCTCTCTGCTCAGCAGGGAACCTGCTTCCCCACCCCCCTCTCTGCCTGCCTCTCTGCCTACTTGTGATCTCTGTCTGTCAAATAAATAAATAAAATCTTAAAAAAAAAAATTTGTCATTGAACCTGGCGATTCACAGACCTGTACCCCTGGGGATAAAAATATATGTTAATAAAAAATAAAATTTAAAAAACAAAAAAAACCACAGGATTCATCCTATGATTTATCATAGGTTGGCATCAACTTGTAATAATCATACTGGTAATAAAGGTAATGGATAATATAAAAAAAAAATTTGTCACAGTGTTAATTATGAAGGTGAAAATTTGCAAACAAACCAAATGTCCCTCATCAGGGTATTGGTTACGTATCTCCCGGTATTAGCCATACAGGGGAATTCTCTGCGGTCCGTGGAAATGGTAGTGTGGAAGCCTATTTCTTGACAGGGAATAATCTTAAATAAGGAAAACAGATTATGCAACATGCCACTTTGGGGGGAAGGAAAAATGATTATACGTCCGCACGCTTTGCGCGGATATGTATGCCGAAGCATAATTTTGTACAAGTCATTTTTGAGTTTTATCCATACACTTCAAAATTTTTCATACTGAACATGAATTGACTATGAAATGAGGAAACTGGTTAATAAATTTATCTGAGAAAAATATTCTTCAGTTAAGTTCATCTTGCAAAAACCTATCTTCTACACATTTCAAAAGTAGTTCTTCAGTGCTCTTTACCCAGATTGAGGCGTTCATGTTTATTAAGTGCCTACCTTTAAGTCCTATCTGGAAGAAAACTCACAGCCACCCTGTGAGGCTAAGTACTAAAGCTAAGTACTGCTGTCACCTACCTACTTGCCACGTGAGGAAACTGAGTGTCATAGAGGTTAAAAGGTCAGTCTGGAGGCTTCTCCCTGATGGTCTGGTTTCAGGTCTCCTACTCTGTCCAGTCCTTGGCAGGGGCAGCTCATACTGCCCTTGAAGTACTGAGAGTTTGAGGTTTTAAAGTGGTCTAAGCTTTAAGAACCATCCTTACCGGCAAAGAGCCCGGGAACAGCGTGGCCCAGCCACGCTGGAGCAGCGGAATGCTTCTTCCTAAAGACAGTGGAGTTCCCACTTCCGGGACAGCATTGAGCCCCGAGGAGAGGACTTCTGAGGGTCCTGCATCAGTCAGAGAAAAGACACCTGCAGGATGTGGACATGTAAATGGGATGGCTCAGAAATGATCTTTGATAAAGGCAAATGAAAGCTGTCCTGACGTCTGGTCATTGGGGTGTTGAAAGTTGATGTTGCCAGTCAGCCACACTAGCCTATTTCCTTAGTCCTTAATTTTACCTATCCTGTGCTATCAGTGCCGTAGTTTTAGTCAGTCTTACCTCTTCTAAATTGAGAGAAAAACCCTTTCATGTACTTGACCATTGTTATCCCATTCATATATGAATCCGTCCCCGTTTCTTATTATCTAAATATCTAAATAATATCTAAAACAATATCTTCCCTTGGAGATATTATTTTATACCTTCCTTAAATATTTGATGTTTCAAGATTACATTCCTGAACCTTGACTTTCCATTCTTTTATTCAGCAGAAATTGTTTTTAGTGTTTTCACGTGCTAGGTCCTGGAAATACTGAGACTCTATCTTTCCGTTTGGGACGGCCTGAAATTGAAGGATGACTGTGTGATGTTGGGAATCCGCTGTCGTCTGATGAGGCATCGTCTCACGGTTCTTCAGAGGGCTCCTCCTCACACACGCCTGGCTTCTGGTTATGCTTTTCGGATTATAGTACTCCTTATCAACCTTTGGACTGCAAATTGCTCTTTTAATCATTTTTTTTTCAGGTATAACTAACTTCCTTCCACCTTCCCTTCCTCCTTTTCTTCCTTTATCTATTTACTTTTGGAATACATTTCAAGTACTTTATTTAAAAAAAAAAAAAAAGTTCATCTTTTTTAAGTAAACTCTACGCCCGACGTGGAGCCTAAACTCATGACCCGGAAATCAAGAGTCACATGCTTCACTGCCTGAGCCAGCCAGGTGTCCCTGAAGTGCCTTACATTTTTATTGTCATTGTCATTAGACCACAGCTTCTTGCACGTTACTGGTGTAGATACACTGCGACGTACTTGGAAGTACTATGTCTCGTCAGTTTACTGCCTAGAGAAAAGCACAAAGGAGTGTTTGTTGTGAATCTTTTTCCTTAGAATACTTTTATCTGTAATAATTATAATTTCGTCATAACGCTCTCTAGTGGAAAGGTATGTGTGGCCGCTAAATGGTCCTTAATGCCCCACACTCGGGTGTGAATGGGACTGAAACCTTTGCCCTGAGGGCACAGCTGGTAATTGGGCCGGGTGAAGTCTGGGGCTGTGATCAGGTTCCCAGTGAGGAACCCCCTTCCCTCCTGAAAGGGATGTCACCGCGGCCCCCCCGGGAGCCATCTGTGTCAGTTCTCGGGCGGTGCTCATGGTGAAGCAGCGGGGTCTGTCCCACTTCTGTCTCTGTCACGCAGTTTTGATGGCTCTGCTGCTGCTCTCGCATATGTAAAACAGCCAGCTCTCCTGCAGCAACATAGCCTCCCCTGGATTTGTACTTGTTTTCGGAAGTGGGTCTCTGTGTGTCTAGAGTTGATTTCACTGCTGCTAGAGTAGCTAATGTTTTTTAAAGACATTATCATCTCATTTTTGCATAACCGGACATGTTGACATGAACTGACAAGATCTCTCTAGCTACAGAAAGGAAGAAAATAACAAGCTCCCCCACAAAATTCATCTACTAGTATTTAAGAAAATTGTCTGAGCTCTAATGTAATTGGTCCTCTCGAAATATTTATCCTGGTACCAACTTGCCTGGATAATTATTTTCTTAGCTTTTATTTGTGGCAGGAACAGAATCAAACCACAGTTTCCAGAGATTTACTGTGAACTAGAGTACCAGCTTTTAGTTTTTGCTTTAAGATTCCCGAAATGTCACCTTTACCCCTAATAATGTATTCACTTAATGACCCATCAACAGTCTTAAATGAAAAAGAGCTGATGCTTTAGTAATTTTTGTTTAAATTCAGACCTTAGCCATGAATTGAATGGTTCAGGTCATGTGAAATGATAAGCAACAGGAGGTGACTGACCTCCCTGTAAGGCCGCATCTGCTCGAGACCATGTCGACACATCGAGATGATGGGACTCCGTGCCCACCGTGGCCTGCACCTGAGAGGAGGTTCCCGGCCCGTGCTTTCAAAAGGACCAGGAAAGGCTCAAGGATGTGGACCCATAGATAGGAATTTTATTTGTATATTGTTAAATGATGAGTGTTGATTGATCTGATTTCTGATTTCTCTGGATACACCATCCTTGGGCTATTTTGTTGAGGAGAGGTAAGGTTGAGGGAAGGTTTTGGGAGCAGGGAGAAATGAAATCTTTGAGAAAGGAGAATACAGGCGCAAGCTCGGGTTCCATGGAACAGCAAGGATTCGGTCCTCCGAGCAACTAGACAAGCACAGATGGACCAGGGTCGCAGGCCGAGCTGTTTAACAGTTTGCTGTTAAACAGTTCGCAGACTACACAGAAGAAAGGAATCTTTGCTTCTTCCTCTGGTTACCTAGTTTGATGAGCGCTTGTCAGTTACTTGCAAAAGCCTCCTTGCTCTTGACTGAGCAAACGGGGACATCTGAGTTTGGTCCCTTGTCACACACATCGTGGCCTCGCAGTCAACCAGTGATTTTTTTTCCCACTTTCTTATTTTGACTAAACAGCCATCACCTGAGCGGTTGTGTGGGCCATCTGCCTGTCAGGTAGGCAGGTGGGGAACATTAATTCCCGCTCGTGGGGCAGAAACCCAAGGCACAGACAAGCTGCAACCAGCCTCTTGTCCCTTCACTGGCAAGGTCAGATGGTGTGTTCCAATGAGCTGCTGCTCAACTCCTCTTATAGTCGGTCCGCGCCCCAGTTAGCTTAGTGAAATAAATCTTTCTATGCTATAAGGTGATGCTTTTTTTCCAGCCCACTTTGAGTCCTATTTTGATAGCTGTGACTATGGGCAAGATCTGTTTTCGGTAGGCTCTAGGGAACATTTTCGCAGAAGGTGATGCACCAGCAGCCACTGGCCCTTTCTCAGGATAAAGCCTCACCCATCCTGAGTGTCTGTGTTCACAGTCGAGTTGTCTGTGGTCAGTCTGTATGAGGGGACCTCCCTGGCCTGCCTCCTGGGGAGCTCGCTTGTTCTGGCTTGTGGAAGTGTGACCCTGCTGCTGACCCCACAGCCTAGGCTGGTTCTGACCACGTCTCAGGAGGTCTGCACAGGGTCATGTACAGGACAGGGCTCAGAGAGCTTCTTGAAGACAGGAAATAGCAACAGTGTTCGCCAGTCTGTAGTTGGCTTTTTTGTGCGTCTCCAGTGTCAGACCCGATGGGCACTGAAGAAGACCGCTTCACCGGCTGGAATCATGTCTGTTGGCGTCGATGGGAAAGGGGCCTGACGTTTGAATTACTGGATTCGACACCCACCGGCCTGTTTGGGGTTTCACTCATCCCAGCTTTTTTCTTTCACCTTTCACTGATTTTCTTTGTGTGGCTTTCGGCAACTTTAGTACTGACTAGGATGGTGTGAAAGTTCTCAAAAGGGAAGACAGAAGAGGGGGTCATACAAAGGACTAGGGTTACAGGACGTAATGTTTGGAAACTGTAAGAAAGAAGAATCCCACTGTGATACTCATTTCAGTGTGAGGAAGACAAATACTGTGCTTCTGTGTGGCTTCACTTGACCTCTAAGCAGGATGGGTGGGTGATACAAAAAGATTGTATAGCGAAGATCTGAGTCTCTAGAACCTTCATCCTCTGAGTTCAGAATGTTTCTAGAAGTCATATGTGCCTTTTCTCCTTAAAGTTCAAGGGAGTTTGAGGTTCTGTTGTTTGTCTCTTTTCTCATGGAAATTAGTCAGAAACATTAAATATCCTTATTTCGTGGATAAGCAGAATTCCACATATTAGGTCATTTGCTCAGGGTCCTCCGTCGGTCTGGCCACTAAGTTAGGAGTTGCAGAGATGTCCGGAACTCTATGCCCTCCCTCACCTGCCACCTCCCATCAGTGGATCCTGTGCCTTCAGCCTCCTGACTCTCCTGCACTTGACATCTCCTCTGCACCGTGTGCCTGTCTGTCCATCTGCCTATACTGCCACCCCACGCTACTCCTGCCAGCCTTCAGGCCACACTGCTGCCCCCTGGAGCTGCACCTTCCGCTTTCACGGTGCCTTTCAAGTGCGGCCTGTTGAACCCAGGGAGAGCTCTCCATCAGGACCCATGATCTCCTTTTGACTGGCCTGTGCCTCCCTCTTCGGCTGGCTCCCTGGCATTTTCTCCCTCTGATGCCCTGGCTCTAGTCTTCCTGAATTATTTGCAGATTTTTGATGCCCTGTGTGCTTCCACAGCTCTGTGCCTTTCTGGCACTCTTCCTTCTCTGTGCTAGGTCCTCAGCTCCTACTTTCCTTCAAGACTTCGTTCAGACTCCGCTGTTCTGGAAGCTTCCCTGATTTTTTCCTCTCCTGCTTTTGCCACCACCCCTAAGACAGCGTGGAGTGGTGAGAGCACTGTGCTCGGTACTAGCGTCAGTACTGTTGAGTTTCTTTTTCTGTTTCCTACTACTGGTGAAGTCCCGTGAGTGGAAACTGTGTTAACTTGTATCTCTCCAGCTGACCCATGACTGAGGCACCATAGCTACCCCTTAAGGGACAGCAGAGTCCCAGCTTCCTTGACCCTTGGTCAGAGGTTCTTTATCAGAGTTCTTGATTAGTAATAGTAGCCGATCTCATTAAGCACAGACTGTCTTCCAGACACCGTTCAGGGCACTCTACCTATATTCACTCCCTGAATCATCACAGAACTTTCACAAACGCGTATCCAGCGGTAAACTGACGCCCAGAGCACTTACACGATGTGCCTAAAGCCGCAGCTGTTAAGTGTCGGGATTCAAGCGCTGGCAGTCTGGCTCCAGAAATCACAACCAGTGCCCTGTGTTTTATCCCTAGCTCCTGTTTCCAACATGATCTGATGTTACTGGTAGAAAACAGAAACGATAGGGAGACTTTAACACGTACCAACTCACCCTGTTCGAACTAGAGAGAAGAGAGCTGGGGAGGTGGAAGGAGGGCCGGCGGGGAGGGAAATATGTTGATTTAAACGGAGGCATTCATTAATTTACTTGTGACATTTTTAAGGCAAATAGAGATTTTACAAGTGAATTTAGATTTTGCTGCTTTTAGTAATATTTCCATGACACAATTTGGACTGAGAGAAGATGTTGAATACGTAGAATAGCTTTAATTTTTTAATCTTTTTAAAAAATGTTTGAATTATTTATTTAAAGAGAGAGTGCAAGCGCGAGCCAGGGGGAAGGGCAGAGGAAGAAGCAGACGTCCCCTCTGAGCGGAGAGCCTGATGCAGCCCCATCCCAGGACCCCAGGATGATGACCTGAGCCGAAGGCAGATTCTTAACTGACTGAGCCACCCAGGCGCCCCCTAGGATAGCTTTTATGCTACTGATTTATTTCTATACTGCTTTTTAGGTATTTGTAGACTTTTTTTTTTTTTTAAGATTTTATTTATTTGAGGAAGAGAGAGACCAAGAAAGACTGTAAGAGAGCACCAAGCCAGAGGGAGGAGCAGGCTCCCCGCTGAGCCCGGAGCCCAACAACACAGGGTTTGACAACATAGGGCTCGGCTCCATCCCAGGACCCCAGGATCATGACCTGAGCCGAAGGCAGATGCTTAACGAACTGAGCCACCCAGGTGCCTGTATTTGTGGACATTTAACAAAATATTTTTATTTTTCCGTTTGAACTTTCAAAACACCACAAGGATCTTTGTTAACTCTACCATTTTCAAATGGTTTTCACTTGCATTATCTCATCTGACATTGAAGCCCTGCGCTTTACAGAGTTCTTGGAAAGCTGAGGAATTCTACAGGCTGGAGGGGCTTCCGGCCCCTCAGCACACTCCATACTCTGTGGCCTTGGACACTGCAGCAGGCCGTCACCCATGGCAGGGGAGAAGTAGCATTTGTAAACTGCTCTGCAGGACGGCAAGCTCTTTCTTTTAAATGCACACTTTCTAAGGGTGCTGGCCTTCTCTTATCCCGTGGAGTGTTTCCCAGCCGTCCTACAGGAGACGTCTAGGAAATGCCCGTGGATCACTGAAGCGAAGGGAAGCCATAGAGTTATCCGAGGTAGTATTTATTCCAGTAAATGACTGGCCATCTTACCAACAAGCTCTTCGAAGCCAGTTGAAAGTAATTTATGAGAGGCATTACTACCACTGCTACCCCCAACCCCCAACATGGTAGCTGGTGAGCCAGGGGTGAGGAGGCTTTGTGCGGAACAGACTTTCACAGTGTCGTGTCCCAGAGAGAAAGCATGCCCTGAAGTATTAGCAGATGCAGAGCCCAGACGGTAAGCCCATGAGATGTTTGCCCTCCATAGACTCAGTCTTTGTGTAAAATATTCGGCAAGGGTCTGCAAATAAGTTTAAGAAAAGTAATTCTCACAAGATGATAGGGCAAGGAAACTTTACCTACTGGACTCTTCTTTTGGTAGTTTAATGGGTAGAGGGAGGGGAGAATTTCTAGCACTTACTACGTGACGGCCAACACGACAGGGATTTGGCTGTATTATTACTCCCCGTTTTACAAATGAAGCAGCTCAAGTCAGAGACTGCCCAAGGCCACACAGCTTAGAAATAATCGAGCCGGGGTTCAAGCCTGACTCTGAACCGTTGCACTGTACTGTACTTGGAGCGGTAGCCCCAGAACCCCCGGACACACCTTCCTTCAGAGGAAGTCAGCTCACAGCTTGTGTCTTACCAAGAATTTCTATTACTTCCATTTCCAACCTCGACATAAATATTGCAGTGCAAGTCACTGTATGTATTATGTACTTCATTGTTTTGTGACATTTTTTTAGGCATATGGAAATTCTAGAAAAAACAGATATGTTTAACTTTAGTGATCATTACATAAATATAAAGGAAGAAACATTCATTTTTCACTTATCAAATTAACAGTTTATATTGACAATTAAAATACTCAGATTGGCTGAGAAGCAGTGAAGCCCAGAGTATCATCAGTGGGAGGGCTAATTGCTAAAATGTTTTAGTAAACCAAAAAACATCAACTTATATATAAAGCTTTAAAAACATTTATACCCTTTGCCCGAGGAATTCTAGTACTAGGATTCTATCTGGAGAAATACGAGAAAGTATAGAAGTAATGGCAGTACAGAAAAGACCTTTATGTTACATAGACACGTAGTCAAATAGTAGACTGTAATGACCCTTTTAAATTGTGCTGAATAATTTGTATATCCATGCATTTAAGTGTAGGAATACTCCGTTTTAAAATAACTTTGTTCCTTTCCCTTCGTTCCAAAGTATCCTGAAATATTGGCATTATTTACTGATTTATACTGGATGCTCTTTTTTGCAATAGTGAGTTCACACAGAAGTACAAAGTAAACCCTACTTTTTGGCATAGATTTCTGGCATGATCCATTGTTTTCACCTACCTCAACATGAGCTAATTAGAACTGCCAGTCATCAGAGTCTAAACTATGTTAATGATACAGTTCTTGTTACAAATATTTATAGTTGCTGTTGAATAAGTTCTGTTCCTTTACCTTATACCTTAATTAGGCTTCTAAAGTTTTACAAGAGACTTTGTTAGAAGAATAAAACATGGGGTGCTTACCTCCCAGGGACTTGCTGGGGCCTCCTGGCAGTAGCAGTCAGTATTTGCCCAACTGAAGTAGATTACTTTGGCGTGTTGAGAGTTTGTGCACCGTCCTTTTATGGGCTGGCCTTTTTTTTTTTTTTTCTGTCACCCTGTGACTGAGCCTAGTAATCATCGGTTAACCTCCTGTATGCGTGTGCACTTTTTTTTTTTTTTAAGTGGGAAGTGAAATTTTTCTGTTAGTGATTTTTTTTTTTTTTTAATAATTATCCAAAAACCCCTTGGTAATATCTCTGGAACTTCACGAGTTTTTTAATAAAGCTTTTAAGTATTTAAAAAATTCTTTGAGAGGAAGACTAAAGCAATAAACCTTACCCAGAAAAAAAAAAAAGAATGACGATTACTAATGATTTTGTATCCATATTCTGTGTAAGAATATGAGTTTCTAAATGTTTTAAAGAAAAAGTCAACTGTGGTGATTCTGTCTACCTGGAAACTTGATGAAGAGAGTAGTTTACTCATTCTGTGTCTCACCAACTTATGAGCAAGAAGCAAAGGTTTCTGGGGTGAGTGGGAGAATGATGTTCTTTCACATTGTATGGGGACTAGTCGACATAGGCAGGAGGCCAGCTGACAGTCTCTGTGACTGCAGGGACGTGAATGACGGGGGAAGAGTTGGAGGGGACATCTCACCGCCGAAAACCCAGCGTCTGTGCATAGGCTGGAGACCTGGGCTCTTCACCTTACAGTTCTGGTTGGCTCAGTTTAGACCAGCTGTGTAACCCGGCTATCAAAATGCACATGCAGGCCAAGTGAGTAGAAATATACCGGTCAGAGCGAGAGGGGTGATATTGACACTTGCCCAGGACTCAAGTGGCCATTCCCAGTCAGCTCTGGGGGCTGCCTTTCATGAAGGGGATAGAGGACCCGGGTGACCAGGCTGGTAAGGGGTCTGGACCCCGGGCCTTAGGACAAATGGTTGAATAAACTGAGAATGTTTGGGCTTGGCAGGGAGGTAGGTGATCATCACCCTCATGCTTTTGAAAGCTGTCTCACAGAAAAGGCTTTAGGCTGCAAATGTCGACCTTCCAGAGAACAGAAGGAAGGCCAGTATGAGGAAGTTAACCAGAGACAGCTTTCAAATCAAAATATGAAGGTCGTTCCCCAAAATTAGAATCATTAAAAAAAATGGAATAGGCTGCTTCTTATTTAAGTACTTACATAAACTGGTTGACTATTTTGAGGGATGATAGAGAGAGAATTAAATCATTTTGGTAGGAATTTGTAACTCTGACTTCAGACCTTCCACCCCAGGATCTGTCAGAATGACTGAGGGGCTTCAGCCGGTCGGTGGTATCAGTCCATCTAGAAGTGGACTCGGTTCTTCTAAGCTGTAAAAGGCTGAAGATCTATAAAGGAGCCCTGTCAGAAGAGCAGCGACACCCAATTCTTTGGGCCTCCATCTCACTGTCTGTAAAATAAAGGCATTGAAGTAAATGATCGCCAAGCTACTTCCTAGTGCAGAAATTCTGAGGGTGAAATAAAAAGATTTTATGATTTGCTGGATGAATATGGTAAAATATTCTAGAAGTAGTTTATTTAAAACTTAGATTGAAGAAACCTTGAAGAAGATGTTGTTGAGAAGCTTCTCAGTTTGTGGAAATGACATCCTCGAGGAGTGTTTTGGTTTTTAATTTTTGAAATAGATTTTATTAAGTTAAACGTTGTGTAATGAAGAACTCACCTAGTTAAATGTTGTAGCAAACTGGATCCACCCCCTGCTGGGTTATCAGCGCGGTCAAGTGTGTAAAGGAAAGGCCGTGGGGTGGTTGTCCTGTGAGATGCTGTGGGGCATAGTGTGCAAGCATGGCCTGAGCCCACAAACCTTGTTTGTCTTGTCTTTGAAAGTTACCGGGATTTCTGTTGTTGGACTGTGGAAGTGCAGTCTGCATCCTTTTCTGTAGAAAACACAAGATGGACATTGGTGACCTGAACTGAGTGTTTTCTAGTATTTTATCCTATCGAGTACAGTTGTGAGTATATAGGAGATACTCAATAAACACTAGTGACATTAGTTGAAGGAAGGAAGGAAAGAGTGAATTACAACCTGTTTTCCTCTTGTCTGTACTTCACCTTCATATGCTTAAACCAGATAGGGCGTCCAAGGGTTAGCTAGTCGCGGTATGAATTACTGTTGACAGTGTACAGAACAGATGTTGTATCACAAAATAAGGAAAAGAGAAAAACTGGTCAGTGACTAATAACATGATATTTTGTGAAGTCTGTGTGTATAGAAATAGCAGTGGAAATTTCTACAAAACAACCTGTATGTTCACGGTCTGAAATGTGTGCTTTTGTGTTAGGGGTACATGTGGTCTAGTACTTAGTCATCGTTTAAAACTATATAGTGATTAATAACTTCTAAGGAATTTTTAAACTTCTCTTATTGGTTTATAAGACATGAACTGTGGTCATTAAAATTCCTATCAGTATTTTCTTGGTTAGTTTACATTGAAGCAGAGCCTCAGACGGGATGGTGGCCTCAGATTCTCCATTGTAATGTCACCCTTTACACTGTGTAAACAGAAGAACTTCTATAAATTAAGTACCTCAAAGAACATGTTCTGTGGTAAGATCCCTCAAGTGCAACTAAAATAGAGCTTTCTTATTATTACCAAGAGCCCAGCAGGCCATATTTTGAGTATGTATATGAAACTATTTGTTTTAATCCCGTTAAAGATAATAAAGCAAGATGCATTTGTAAAACAAAAGACAAACTCTGTGTAGTTTGCCATTTTAAAGAGAAATTCATTTATTCAGCAAATATTTTTTGAGCAACTCTTCTGTGCCAGGCACAGTTTTAGAGAGCAGTGATAGAGCAGCAGACAAAACCAACAGAAATCCCAGGCACCATGGAGTTTCCCTCCAGTCAGACAAACAGATGATAAGTAAGTCACGTAGTAGATTAGGAGGTTATAGGTGCTGTGGGAAGAGGACCTAGAGAACTGTCTTCTCTGAGAAGGAGCTGTGTGAGTAAAGACCAGAAGGGTGTGAGGGAGTGAATGGTATCTCTGAGAAGACATCATCAGGAGATGCACATACCCTGGGGCATGCCTGCGAGTGAGTGAGACACAGGCTGGGCCAGGGTGGATGGAGCAGCCAGAGGGAGTGGCGGGGAGGCCATGTAGTAGAAGACCAAGTTCAAGGGCCCAGATGCAGGGCCTTTTAGGTCTTTGTAAAGACTTTGGCTTTTGGGGAGCCTGGGTGGCTCCGTCATTAAACGTCTGCCTTCGGCTCAGGTCATGAGCCCAGGGTCCTCGGATTGTGTCCCTTGTCAGGCTCCCTGCTCTGTGGGGAGCCTGCTTCTCCCTCTCCCACTCCCCCTGCTTGTGTTCCCTCTCTCACTGAGTCTCTCTCTGTCAAATAAAGAAATAAAATCTTTAAAAAAAACCACAAAAAACTGGGTTTTACTCTAGTGTGGGGACTCAATGGAGGATTTTAAGCCGAGGAGTGACCAACTTGTACTTTTTAATGGAACGAATACACAGTGCTTAATCAACTTCGTTTGAGTTTTGACAAGTTGAAATGGAATTAAACAGTTCTTTTGTGTAGTATTTAGAATGGCAGTTTATTTTTTAATTTAAATTCAATTAATTAACGCAGAGTGTATTATTAGTTTCAGAGGTAGAGTTCAGTGACTCATCAGTTGTATATAACACCCCGTGCTCATTACCTCACGTGCCCACCTTAATGCCCGTCACCCAGTTACCCTGTCCCCCCACTCCCCTCCCCTCCAGCAGCCCTGTTTGTTTCCTGTGATTAAGAGTCTCTTAGCTTTGTCTCCCTCTCTAATTTCATCTTGTTTTATTTTTCCCTCCCTTCCCCTATGCTCCTCTGTTTTGTTTCTCAAATCCTACCTATGAATTAAATCACATGAATCTTTCTGTGATTGACATTTTGTTTAGCATAACACCCTCTAGTACCATCCACGTTGTTGTAAATGGCAGGATTTCATTTTTGATGGTTGAGTAATACTCCTGTGTGTGTGTGTGTGTGTGTGTGTGTGTGTGTACACATACCACATCTTCTCTATCCATAGAATGGCAGTTTAAATAACTCTGTTCATGAAAATTGCTTTGTCAGTTTTCACAATCAAATATTGAAACTAAATGTAAGGATTTACAGAGCTATCAGAGGATGCAATGCTGAATAAAATATTGTGCTTTCTGATAGAGTAATCTGTTGGGAGACCTTATTTTTAAAAGATTTATTTATGGGGCACGTGGGTGGCTCAGTTGATTTACTGTCTGTCTTTGGCTCAGGGTCATTATCCCAGAGTCCTGAGATCCAGCCCCACATCAGGCTCCCTGCTCAGCAGAGAGACTGCTTCTCCCTCTCCCTCTGCTGCTCCCGCTGCTTGTGTTCTCTCTCTCTGTGTCTATCAAATAAATAAATAAAACCTTAAAAAAATAAAGATTTGGGGCACTTGGGTGGCTCAGTGGGTTAAAGCCTCTGCCTTTGGCTCAGGTCATGATCCCAGGGTCCTGGGATCGAGCCCCGCATCGGGCTCTCTGCTCAACAGGGAGCCTGCTTCCTCCTCTCTCTCTGCCTGCCTCTCTGCCTACTTGTGATCTCTGTCAAATAAATAAATAAAATCTTTAAAAAAAATAAAGATTTATTTATTTGAAAAGAGGTGGGGGGAGGGGCACAGGGAAAGAATCTCAAGCAGACTCCCCACTGAGCACGGAGCCTTGTGTAGGGCTCCTTGATCTCACAACCCATGAGATCACGACCCATGAGATCACAGCCTGAGCCGAAATCACAAGTTGGAGGGTCAACTGACTAAGCCACGCAGATGCTCCTCTCATGAGAGACTTTTTAAAACCTTGTAGTTGGTTAAAATGTGATCATAAAAATAAGCTCAAAATGGATTAGACCTATATGTAAGACCTGAAACTATCAGCCTCCTCGAAGAAGACATAGGCAGTAATCTCTTTGACATTGGCTATAGAAACATTTTTTAGATATGTCTACGCAGGCAAGGGAAACAAAAGCAAAAATAAACTATTGGGACTACATCAAAATAAAGAGTTTTTGCACAGTGAAGGAAACCATCAACGAAGCAACAAGGCAGCCTACTGAATGGGAGAAGATATTGCAAATGATTTATCTGATAAGGGGTTAACCTCCAAAAAATACAAAGAACATCTATATCACAACACCAAAAAACCCACAAATAATTTGATTAAAAAATGGACAGAGGATCTGAACAGACATTTTTCCAAAGAAGACATACAGACAGCCGATAGACACATGAAAAAGTGCTCGGTCGTTAGGAACATGCAAATCAAAACCTCAATGAGATATCATCTTACATCTGTCAGAATAACTACAATCAAAAAGATAAGAAATAACAAGTGTTGGCAAGTGGGTGGAAAAAAAAAGAATCCCTGTGCACTGTTGGCGGGAATGCAAATTGGTGCAGCTACTGTGGAAAACAGTATGGAAGTTCCCTAAAAAACTAAAAATAGAATTACTATGATCCATTAATTCCACTGCTGGGTACTTACCCAGAGAAAATGAAAACACTAATTCAAAAAGATAAATGCACCCCTTATGTTTATTGCAACAGTATTTGTAATAGCCGAGATATGGAAGCAACACAAATGTCCATTGATAGATGAATGGATAAAGATGTTGCATGCGTGCATGTGCACGTGCACACACACATACACAGGAATATTAGCCATGAAAAAAGAATGAGCTCTTACCCTTTGCAATGTCATGGATAGACCTATAGAGTAAAATGCTAAGTGAAATAAGTTAGAGGAAGACAAATACCATATGATTTTACTCATATGTAGAATTAAACAAAATGAACAAAGAAAACAAAGACCAGTGAAAAAAGAGATTCTTAATTTTTTTACTTCTAAAAGCAAAGTTAATCGAGTACTATTATGACATAGATAATGCTTGCAACCTGTACATGATATTTTCCAACATCTAACTGAACATAATAAAAAACTTAAAAATTAAATTACCAAAATCATCATTCAAAAATGAAGATTAAATAAAGATATTTTAAGTGGGAAAAATGATTTTCAAATGACTGATGGACAGATGTTGGAAAAAGAGACTCTTAAATTCAGAGAACAGGCAGGTGGTTGCTGTAGGGATGGTGGTATGGGGTTGGGTGAAACAGATTAAGAGTACCTTTATTGGGTGTGAAGGTAGAGATAAAAATGGAAGGACCAATCAACTAGCCATTCAAAGAGTATTTAGAGTACCAGATTGCCTCCTTGCCTCAGATCAGTAGATGGCTGCCATGTCTGTTCCTACCCCAGTAAAAGTCTGGGGTTTTAATCTCTGGAGAGGTCTCTGAACTGTAGGATACTAGGCACAATCTTGACAACTAACACCTGACCCTAAGGCTAATACTGAACTAACCATAAGCCTCTGGAGAGGTCTCCAAAATGCAGGATACCAGGCAAACACCCTAACCACTAACCCTAACCCCAAACCACCTCCCCTAAGAGCTAAGAAAGTGACTTCTGGAACAAACCATAAGAAAAACTGAGAAGCAACCTAGTTATCCTGGAGAAGCACTGAAACAGTTAAGAATTGGTAGTATATCTGAAAAATGGGTGTGAAGGTAGACATGAAAACAGAAAGACCAACTGAGTATCTATTTAACCCTCCTTTTCTCAGCTGGGTGGATGGATGCCACAGACTGTTCTCACCTCAGCAGAAGTCTGGGATTTTATTCTCTGGAGAGGTATCTGAACTGCAGGACACAAGGCGCATACCCTAACCCCTAACCCCTGTCCCTAACCCTACCCCTAAGACTAACTCTAACCCTAACCCTAGGAAGAACAATAGTACATTTATTGTGACGAGCACAGAGTAATGTACAAGAGCGTTGAATCCCTATATTGTATGCCTGAAACTAACATAATACTGTATGTTAATTTTGCTTAAATTAAAAATAACAAAAAAGATTAGACTTACAGCCACTAGGCTCTGCTCATAAGTACTATCCCATTTTGGGGGGAAAAAAAATCTGACCATACACCTTTTCAAGAATAAGGATTATTTTATTGCCCCACATTAAATGAGCACCCCATGCCAGAGGGCCCAAAAGAATGCATTTCCTTCCCTGCTCTGCTCGCTACTGGGCCTCGGAGGAGGGCCAGCCAAGTGAGGCATGTGAGGCCGAACCGGCGTGCTGGGTACATACCTCGGCTGCCCTGTCCCTGTCATCTCTCGTGCAAAACTGAGAAAGATTGCTTCTCACACATCTGGGTCTCCAGTCCTTACCCAGTGTCTGGCACTTCAGTGTTTGCCGGTTGGGGTTTTCCCTATTCTGGTATTTGCTGCATTCTTACAGATGCTACTGACACTGCTGCCATTTTTCACCTTTGTAGTGTATGTTTGCTCTCGTTTTGTTTTTAGAAGCAGAATTGAGAGGACAGGGAGTGATTTTTTAATAACACGTTCCTTATCAAAGGAGGGAACATTTTGCACAAGAGGGTCTTGTGTTTCCACAAAAATGGGAGTAAGAACCTTTCTTGCATTTTTCTTATGATGAAGATGTACTGGTGCCCCTTACCAAAAATAAATAAATAAATAAATAAGGGAAAATGAAAGATAGATTGAGTCATGAAGCCGAGTGTCAAATGAAGAGTTGGTGCAAGTGTGTGTCCAGACCGATCTCCTCATTCCTGCTGCCTGCCTGGTCGTGGCAGGAACGTGAGTGTGTGGTCCTGGAGCTGGTTTCTTGAGATCAGAGACTGCTCCTGGCGCATGGACGTAGATGAGCTCCTGAACTTGGGCTGCCACCTTGCACACAGTGCCCAGGGACTCACTGATTTGCTCCCACAGTGACACTGTGGTGGCTTTAGGGCAAAGAAGGGAGCTTCTGGCCACCCAGAGGAGTTGGCGTGATGGCCTGTGGGACAGAATTGAGCTGTCATACACCGTAGGTATTTCCTAGGCAGAAAAGTGGAAGGACATTTAGGTTGGAAGAATAACTTGTGTCCGTGAATAGTTAAAAGAGCCTAATGTGCCCAGGGAGAAGCTTAGGCAGTAAAGGTGGGGGGAGGGGCCAAATTGGGGGAAGGGAGCGGAAGACAGGTGTGGGAGACTACACTAATAAGAAAGGACTGGAGGGCTTTGCTATTTCATGCTTATATTTACATTTCCTCTTTGGATCCTGGGGGCCTGTGGAAGGATGGGTTTTAAACAGGCATGTGACATGATCAGAGTAGTGTTTTGTGTGTCAGCGGGGTTTAGAGATGGATTAAAAAGAAATAAGACTTTAATAGAAAGACACTTGTGACTTTTGGATCAGTCAAGTTGAAGGTATCAAATTGAGTTTCATAATGAGGGGAGAGACAGTCAGACAGTTTGGGAACTCACTTCCATCTCACAGTCAACACTGGAGAAGGGCTTGGGGCGATGCAGGGAGACACTGGAGCAAGGAGAGCCCTAGTGGGGCCCTGGAGAGGGTAGAAGAAGAGTGGCAGGAGAAGTCTAGGGGACCAGCAAGAACATATTTTTTTTTTTAAGATTTTGTTTATTTGTTTGAGAGAGAGCGAGTAAGAGAGAGCATGAGTGGGGCGTGGGGGTCAGGGAGAAGCAGACTCACTGCGGAGCTGGGAGCCTGATTCGGGACATAATCCCAGGACTCCGGGATTATGACCTGAGCTGAAGGCAGTCGCTTAACCGACTGAGCCACCCAGGTGCCCAAGAACAGGTTTTAAGGCAGGGGGGAAGAAGGGGTTTGAGGAAGGGAAGGCAAGGGTGGTAAGCGTGTCAGATGCTACGGTGATCAAGTTGGACAGCGTGGGATGAGCCTTGGTATGTGACCGTGGTGAATGATGTTTGTTGCTTTTGTTACAGACTCTTTCATTAGATTTAAGTCATTCGTGGAAAGAAAACATAGCAGCAACTTTAAATTTTCTCACAATGCCTGACAGTTAATTAGTAGATGCTGAGCCACTTTGCAGTAGTTTTGGGAAAGTCAATAAGTATTAGATAATTAGAGTTTTCATAAAAATGTTATCTATAAGTACAAATTATTTTCAATGTGATGCACGTGTAGAAACCTTCTATATCTGAGATCATGCTTTCAGACAGAAATAAAATTATAACCAGTATTACTTCAAGTATCTATTTGCTCTTGGTATTTTAAATTGAGTATGACTAGAGTGATTTTTTTTTTTTTATTTGTTTGCGTAGCCTGGCACCTGTCTTTGCTCTGTTTATACCATTTTACTGCTCCATACCAAGAATCCAAGTCGCACAAATTTTGGGCCCGTTGTCCATCACAAACAAGACATTGATTTACATATTGGGACTACAGGTACAGTATGCATTTTTATGTTCACATCTCTTTAACCCGATCTTTTTTGGGGGGAGGGATCTGTTTCTCATTTGATGTCCTTAAAAACAGTGTTTTTTTTTTTTCCCCATAAGTTTGGCTTTATGATCTGTATCAGATGTTCAAAGGAAGTGTTACAGAACAAGAACATCAAGGTATATAAAGTACTAGAATACTTTCACAGTCTTTAGAAATCTGATAAGAGCTTTCACTGTAATTTGTATCAGTGGAAAATATTTTAATGGCATTGTGTAATTCCGTGTAAGTACTTTTCAAAATCACAGTATGAAGTGGAAACAAATGAGAACAGTTGAAAGGTAGAAAGTGGAAAATCACTGTCAAAATTACTTTATTGAGTACAGCGTCACAATGAAAGCTCTGAAGAAGAAACCAGGTGTGCCCTCCCCGCTTTATAACTCCCGCGCCGCATGGGCACAGTGGCGCTCTGACCATCTGCTAGGAGGTTTGATACGAAGACCGTGAAGAGTTCTTACTGTTTGATTTAAATTGAAAAAGGTTCTGTTTACCAATACCCAGTGCCATCGACCTATCCCTGCCAAGTTCCAGGCCAAGTGACAGAAGATACGTGATTTTCATTTTCTACCTGTGATACTTGTCACTTTCCTTTCACTCTCAGAGCTTTTGATGTGAACTTTTATTCTGCTGTTTCCTGTGGTACCATGTGTAGCTTGGCCTTTTGATCCACTGTGAATACTCATAACATTCCTTATCCCACACATATCAAACCGGATACTAACCTGTCAAATGCCCTCCTCCCTCCCCTTTTAACCTTTGGTATTTCCTCCAACTCGTCTAGTACGCTGTCAGGTGTTATCAATGGCTCATCTGGGGTGGGTGTTTCCTCGCCACTTTTACAACTGTTTCTCATGAAATGTTTATTCTTCATCTCTCAACCTGCATGCTGTTAACTCTCCCTTATCCTTCTGAGTGCTCATGTCACCTAATAGCCTCTTTCTGCAGTTCATTCTTATTACTAGGATTTGCTGTGGCTTGGTTACTTTCTGAGAAGATGTTACAGCAGAAGGCCGAAGGCAGCGGTAGCAGAGTCCTCTGGACAAGGGGCAGGACACCCAAGTTCTAGTTCTAGCATGGCACCCACTAGCCTGGGCCTTAGGTCAAGTTGAGCCTCATGTTGACCCTCCAGTTCCCGCCAACTCTGAAGTTACAGAGCTTTAGAGAATGAAACATGTTGTTTTATTTGTTATGACATGGGAATTGAGTGGTACTGTGGAAAGTCTTCGGTGCCAAGTGCATTTTGATTTGATTGCTCGCTCTGGTAGTGGTTTGCTTGATTACTTTTCTGCGCTCCCATGTGCCCATCTGTAAAGGGCTGATAACCCTGTGTGTCTTACTAGGTCACTGGAAGGATTAGATAGTTAGGGTAATCCAAACAGATAGTAAGAACTAAGTCAGTCGGTTCCTGTTATTAACTAATTCATGTCTCTCTAGCTGCCACTGTTGGTTTTTCTGAGATTGTGAATTTTATTTATTTATTTATTTATTTATTTATTTATTTATTGGTGAGGTAGAAGCTGGTATCAGAAAGTGGGGGTGGAGATGCCTCTTTGGCATCTTGATAACATATGAAATTCTTAGCATGAGTGGCCTCCAGGGTTCTTTCTGCCTGTCTAGTACCTACTCCCACCCCCTCCCCACCTTGAAATGAATGTGAACCCCACATTCTCAAAGTCCCTATTCTTTCCCTACCTCTGTCCTCCCTGGACCTTCACACATGTTCCTGTGCCTTTCTGTCTCCTGCATAACAGCTTTTTGATGCCAGGGACATTGGATGAATGAAGGAGGGAATGAGTGAATGATTGAGTGATTTTAATTATTATCAGAAGAACAGAAATGTTTGGGAAGGTATCTAATGGCTTGAGAAACCAGGGGCTGTGGAGCATGAAATGAGTTGTAGCACCTGACCTCAAGGAACCCGGCAATGAGAAAAAGACATACACACTGTTGAAAACACGAGCAGACACAGTTGGGGCCAAACATGCAATAAGATGAGGGACTTAAGAGTCCAATGGAAATAACTTTTTATGGATGAAATTAATGATGTGCTCTTCCTGCTTGTGTAGGAAACATGGAGGTCACGAGCACTGGACTGCAGAGGCTGACCGCATGGGTACAGTCCCAGCGCCATCACCCACCAGCTCTCTGATCTTGAGCAAATCGCTTGACCTCTCAGTTTGCGTGATTAAAATAGAGTTCATAATAGAACTTACTTTGTAGGGGGTTTAGGAGGATTCTGTTCAATATACGAAAAGCGTTAAGATCACTGCTTGGCACATAGTAAGTGTCATGGAAGTGTTAGCTGAAAACAAAAATGAAACAAAACAACAAAAAGAAAGTGTTAGCTATTTTATTATTCCTTATACTTTTAGAATAAGGCTACAGAAAACTGTTTGTCCACATTATTCTCATCCTTGTTATTTTCAGAGTCGTATATACTCAGCAAGCATCCATGTTAGGTAAAAGGGTTGATTTTTTAAAATTTAAATTAAATTAACATAGAGTGTATTATTAGTTTTAAAGGTAGAGTTCAGTGATTCATCAGTTGTATATAACACCCAGTGCTCATTACATCACGTGCCCTCCTTAATGCCCATCACCCAGTTATCCCATCCCCCTATCCCCCTCCTCTCCAGCAGCCCTCAGTTTGTTGCCTGTGGTTAGTAGTCTTTTATGGTTTGTCTGCCTCTCCAATTATGTCTTGGTTTTTTTTTTTTTCCTCCTTTCCTTTATGTTCCTCTGTTTTGTTTCCTAAATTCCACATATGAATGAAATCATATAATTGTCTTTCCATGATTTGATTTATTTTGCTTAGTATAATACCCTCTAGTTCATTCACGTCATTGCGGATAGCAAGATTTCATTTTTTTTTGCAAATGACATATCAGATAAAGGGCTAATATCTAAAAATCTATAGAGAATTTATCAAACTGAACACCCAAGGAACAAATAATCCAATCGAGAAATGGGCAGAAGATATGAACAGATACTTCTGCAAAGAAGACATCCACATGACCAACAGACACATGAAAAAGTGCTCCACATCACTTAGCATCAGGGAAATACAAATCAAAACCACAATGAGATATCACCTCACACCAGTCAGAATGGCTAAAATTAACAAGTCAGGAAATGACAGATGCTGGCAAAGATGCAGAGAAAGGGGAACCCTCCTACACTGTTGGTGGGAATGCAAGCTGATGCAGCCACTCTGGAAAACTCTAGAGGTTCCTCAGAAAGCTGAAAATAGAGCTACCCTATGACCCAGCAATTACACTACTGGGTACTTACCCCAAAGATACAAATGTAGTGATCCGAAGGGGCACATGCACCCGAATGTTTATAGCAGCAATGTCCACAATAGCCAAACTATGGAAAGAGCCCAGATGTCCATCAACAGATAAATGGATAAAGAAGGTGAGGTATATACTATACAATGGACTATTACACAGCCATCAACAAAATGAAATCTTGTCATTTGCAACAACGTGGATGGAACTAGAGGGTATTATGCTGAGTGAAATAAGTCAATGAGAGAAGGACAGTTATGATCTCACTGATATGTAGAATTTGAGAAACAAGGCAGAGGATCACAGGGAAAGAGAGGAAAAAATGAAACAAGTGGAAACCAGAGATGGAGACAAGCTATAAGAGACTCTTAATTTCAGGAAACAAACTGAGGATTGCTGGAGGGGAGGGAGATGGGAGGGAGGGTGTGGCTGGGTGATGGACACTGGGGAGGGTATGTGCTACTGGGAGCACTGTGAATTGTGTAAGACTGGTGAATCACAGACCTGTTCCCCAGAAACAAATAATATATGTTAATAATAATAATAATAAAAGATTTCATTTTTGACAGCTGAGTAATATTCCATTATATATCTATACACCACCTTTTCTTTAAAAATGATTAAATTTTAGATCAAGGATTAAATTTGTATTTGCAGCCAGTGCTCCTTTCTACGTGAGGTAGCACTAAGAACAAAATTTGTCAGCCTCTTTCGTCTCGTGCTTTGTCATCTCTTGCCTTTGTATCTGCCTTCTTTTCATGGTTCTTTTTATACATATTCTTGATAAATGTGCAGAACTTCGAGGTTTTCGTCTAGTGCAGTATCTGCAGTTAACCTCTGGGCCTGCTTCTTTCTCTAGGAGCAGAAGTCCTTACACTCCCGACTAAAGATCTAAATATGAGCAAACAGTAGGCTCCAGATCTTTTTCTTTCAGGAACACTTTGAATGTCTTACGATTTTTTTTTTCTTTATCCCAAGCACAACTCTCATGTGTAAATGATTTAGAAAACAAAGCGAGAGATTTTATGAAACCTAATTCTAATTACTTCTGCATTAATTAACTTTGATACCATTATTTAGTTTGCTAAGTAACAGTTGGTGAACCTCTCTGAGTTAGCTAGAATGAGAGCGTCAGCAGAGCACCACTGGGCATGGCCCTGCCTCCGTGCAGAAGTCTGCTCGGCTCACTTTAGGGTCGCAGGGATGAGAAATTAACATGAGAGAATGATGTAAACTACAATTACTTGTCATGACTCAACACCAAGCATGGGACGCTTGACTGCATATTTTGTGATAATTTCTTTGTATGTGCTATTTTACTCTAAGTCAATTAATGTCCATTTGTAAAGAAGAATCTGCTTGAATTTCACTTATTTTTCTTTGCATGGGAGTGGACCAGATTCAGCCAGTCTATTTTTGGCTACGGGAAGGCTGAGAGCTTGGTTAAAAGAAGAAAAAAATAATGTATTATTTTCTTTGGGTGAGAAAATTGATATTTATTAATTTTCTTGTTTATATTAAGAGATACATGATTCATATGTCAGTGGTTATCACTGTAGTTCTATAAAGCAAAAATATGCTGTGACTGGCGGTTGAATTTCATTTTTAGTTGCCTTTTTTTTTTCTTTTATAGCTTTTCACCTCTGGTTCCTACATCTGGATTGTAGCCATAAGTGGACTTGTAAGTGTGATTTCCCCTCCCCCTACTGCTCTCACTTTTCTGAAGCAACTTCTTAGGAAGAAAGTCATGTTTGGATTTGGGTCATATTCAGTTGTCTCCAAATTTCATTTAACTATGTCAGTTCTGTCTCGTGCTGCTCCCTTATTAATGCAAAGGGGCCAGTTTGTCTCCATTTTCAAGGTAATTTTGGTGAAAGTTGTAGCTGAGTTTCTTGTTAGTGTTTTTTTAAAAATCACCTTAATAGTCGAACTCATAGTAGGAACAAAACAACCAAAAAAATGAAGTTGGACTTACTAAAAATAACGAGAGATATTCTCCTTGTTTTGTAAAGAGACACTGTCATGCAAGGGGGAAAATAAGACGAAATGGAAAGTCAAGTGGCCTGGAAGTGGCAGGAGAATTGTCGGGTGTGTGGCCAGGGAGGGCAGGGGGGCTGAGCAGACGGGCTGGGCGGCAGCCTCACCTGTGCGCTAGAATGTCTTCCTCCCACCCATCCCCCATGCCGCTCTTTTAAATTACACTATATTATTTTATTAAGCATTTTGTTAACCTCTAATGAGTGTATGAGATATTTCAAAAGAAATCTAAGACATGAAGTTGAGCTTTATTTTGCATTTATGACTTAAATTTGCACTCCCATACTTATATAAAAATAAGTTTATAATTCGTGTGTATGGAATATCGTTTTAATTTCTTCCTTGGGAAAGACTAAGAAAACTGCAGAAGGGATTCATGGTGGTGTGTATAACGTCGCAGGGGAAGGATTTGGAAATAACCGTGCCCTCCCCTGCAGACACTGAGTGAGTAACCACAACTTACTCTTGTTTCCTGGTGAGAGGGACTGGGCCCCGTGTCGGTAGTTTGGGTCTGCTCACTTCTCTCCTTCCTTTACGTGCTCTGTATAATTTCTTTGCTGTGTTCATTCTTTCATTACAACGTAGTCCATTCCCCAAGCTGCCAGCCCCCATTCTGATCAGATATCTGATTGGCCTTCAGGATCACAAAGGTGTCCTCCGTTATGTGCTCTTCAAACCATCCAAGCCACTTGGTGTTCCTAAGACTCAAAGTGACTTGGTGACAGTGGGGGGGTCAGACCGAGGCTGTAGGGCACTGTCGCCAGGCTCTCCCCAGCCTAATCTTCTTCCACTTGGGCACCACCTTGATAAACGGCTACTTCCCCAGCCTGCAAATAATAAATAGATAGCTCATTGCTTTCATAGTGAGAGCAGCATGACAGTCTACTATTTCTTTCGTGATACATTTTGTTTCCCTTAGCAATGAATGGTCTTTTGAGCCCCGTTTTGGGTATTTTCCTAAAGCATTCAAGAATTTGAGAAATGGGGCATCTGGGTGACTCGGATGGTTAGGCGTCTGCCTTGGGCTCAGGTCATGATCTCACGGTCCTGGGATCAAGCCCCACTTCGGTCTCCCTGCTCAGCGGGGAGTCTGTTTCTCCCTCCCCTTCTGCTGCTCCCCCTGCTTGTGCTCTCTCACTCTCTGTCAAAAAAATAAAAAATTTTTAAAAATTTGAGCAAACCCATCTTTAATAATTCATTATGTGACATTTGTTTTAAGATGTTTCATTTTAGGAACGCCTGGGTGGCTCAGTTGGTTAAGTGGTTGCCTTCGGCTCAGGTCATGATCCCAGGGTCCTGGGATCGAGTCCTGCATCAGGGCTTCCTGCTCAGTGGGGAGTCTCCTTCTCCCTCTGCTTGCTCTGCCTTACGGTTATCCTGCTTGTGTTCGTTCTCTCTCTCTGACAAATAAATAAAATCTTAAAAAAAAAGAGAGACATTTCATTTTAGTTCTCTATTGTTTTCGGACTCCTGGTTGTAAATGAAGTAATTGCTGTCACCTTAGAAAGTTTCATTTTGTGGCATTCAGTGCTGTAGAGTTGGAAGTTGCATTTTTTTCATCTCTCTGTAGTCTTTTTAAAATCTAAAATATGTGTGTCGTGGTCCCAGTTATTGTCCAGTACACATGCTTAACAGGTAGGTGCTTGGTTTTTTTTTTTTTGCTTTTTTTAAAAATTAAACTTTTATTTTAATTACAATATAGTTAACATACAGTGTTATATTAGTTTCAGGTGTCTTGTGATGAGCACTGCGTGATATATATGGAATTGCTGAAATTTTTTTTAAGAATTAGAAGTGTAACAATTTTTTTTTTTTTAGATGGGGTGGAGGTAGGGCAGAGGGAGGGAGATCTTAAGCAGGCTCCATGCCCAGCATGGAGCCCACCGAGGACCTAATCTCACAACCCTGAGATCATAACCCAAGAAGAAATCAAGAGTCAGATGCTCAACTGACTGAGCCACCCAAGTACCCCAATCACAAATTTTTTTTAAAAAAGATTTTATTTATTTATTTAACAGAGAGAGACACAGCAAGAGAGAGAACACAAGCAAGGGGAGTGGGAGAGGGAGAAGCAGGCTTCCCGCTGAGCAGGGAGCCCGACACGGGGCTCAATCCCAGGACTCTGGGATCCTGACCTGAGCCGAACGCAGACACTTAACGACTGAGCCACCCAGGCACCCCCCCAATCACAAATTTTTAACCTAAAAGTCTCTTGTTTGAGAAGAGTAAGTAGAATTGCACAGTATTTGGAATATAATTCCCAGAGTTTAGCATTTAAATAATCCCATTAATGAATTCCTCTGAGCCAACTGAAATTTCACTTTTACAGTGAGTAATTCAGCCAGTGTTGACCTACCATGAATACAAATCTGATAAATCTTCTTATCAGTTTGGTTATTCATTATTATTCTGCCATAATTAGATGATACTATATTTGCTTACAATGATTAGTATCAGTGATACTCATGGCCAGTTTTCCTTTATGTTATACAATAATGGTGGTGCTTATTTTGAATTTAATGAATATTTTCTTTCTGACTTTTTCCAGAAAACCATGTTTTTTAAATGAAATATTTAATATAGTACACTTTAGATAAGGATAATTATAAAGGAGGATATTAAAATTATTTGTGACTGTTCGGTTTATGCATATAGAATCAGAGTCTGAGATTCACAAAGCCACAACTTGTCCCAGATGTCTGTTGCTCAACGTGACTTCTCCTCTCCCTATATATATCAAGTGACTTCCCTTTTTTTTTTTTTCCAATGCTAAATAAAATACTAAAAAGAAAAGAATTCTTATTATCAAAAAGAAGTGCACAGATGGTATGCAGAGTTCTCGGAGAATGTTAGGAAACTTGCTAAGGAAATTTCACCTTCCAGCATTGAAACCAGTAGTTCTCCTGACATACTATTGTATTAAGGAAGTGATTTTATTTCAATCTGGCAGTTACATTTTTTTTTTTAAGAGAAAGAGCTTTTTTAAAAAAAAAGACATTTGTGTAAAACATAAGTCTTGTGTATCTGCTGTCATAGAAACCACAAACTTTACTCATGCTTTTCTGAAAAGCTGCCAACTTTGGATTTATTCCATTTAGTTACTGGTGCATTTATTTTGGTTAAGCTAGTTTTTAATCTCTCCTTGTGTCACTTGTTCTTCCATGATTATAAATGTTTCTGAATATATAACTTTAAAATACATCACTGATTAGGGCACCAGAGTGGCTCAGTCGGTGAAGCGTCTGCCTTCAGCTCAGGTCATGATCCCAGGGTCCTGGGATCGAGCCGGGCATCTGGCTCCCTGCTCAGCGAGGATCCTGCTTGTCCCTCTGCTCCCCATGCCCCTCCCCCCCACTTACACTCTCTCACTCTCTCAAATAAGTAAATTCTTTTAAAAATAATAATAACATACCTCACCAATTGAAAGGATAGAGGTTGAGAGATTATAATCAGGACAGCACTTAATAGATAGGAGCCCACTTTCTGTGTTTAGTGATTTCAGGGAAGAATGAGGACTCAACTTTTTTCCTGGAGTGAGAGGGGGAAGGTGTTTAGCTTAGCAAGGCGATGCTCAGTTAGCCGCCGCCTAGGACCACTGTCCCTCTTCAGTTCCGTTTTGTGATCCGTGAGAGATTCCCGTAAAGGTAAAGGGCGTTCAAGTTTACTTAAACATTACTTTGAGATTATTCCCATGTATCACCGATGTGTTTTGTATCATTCCTCCTTTGGCAATTCTGGTTTTTAATACCACCATTTAATATTTAAAATACCACTGGTTCTGGGAAAGATCGCAAAATTGTAATTGGAAAGCTTGGCAACAGCAGCCGAGGGAAATGTCTCAATTTAAGCATGAACTTGGGAAACGTTCCTGTCTACCTGCTTCTGCTATGCTTTCGTGATTGTTGACTGTTCTCAGTGTCTTTGGTAAGAGACCTGTGAAAATTGGGGGCACTCTTCACGGTCACAAGTTCTCTCATCTTGTTACGCATTAATACTTCTTTTCCATAAGGATTATGTTGCTTGCTTACTGAACTTCATCTAAGTTCTTGCTGTGGTTCCGCAGAGAGCCCTCGGGCTGGGCATATCCTTGCACTTCTTCATTTTCTGCCATTTTATGAATCACAGTAGTGAATCATTACCGCTGGGATGTACCCTAATTCTCGAAAGTTGAAGTCTCGGGCCTGAGTTGATTGTGGAATGATTAAAACAGAAAAATCCTGCTTTTGCCAGTTTTCTCTTTACAATTCACATATTTATCATCAGTCAGCCTTCTTTCAAGCTGCTTGGGGGCAAGTTAGCAGGCCTGCACTTGTCAAACTCCAGGCTGCTTTCTCCCTTTGAACTCCCCTTCACAGCCTACCTGTTTCCTGCATTCATTCCCTGTTCTGTACAGTATATCAGACTTTGATTATCTCATGATCAAGCAACCTTAATATGAAAAAAAAATCTGTCCTACCCAATAACAAGATCAGAAACATAGATTGACACCAGATTATTTTGGACTCTGACTATGGTTTGAGTTTATATTTTTTTCTGTAGGCAGTGGGGATCTTTAAAGCTTTTCAAACAAAAAACTTCACGACGGTGGGAGATTATAGAAGTTTTATTAGGGTTTGTAAATCATGAAAAAAGAGGAAGGGAAGAGTGAGCAGCCTTGTAGGAGTCCAGATGCCTCATTTGTGGGCTGTGATTGCTTTTTCCTCTTCCATCCACAGTAGTTTTAAGGAAAAAAACTTACGATAACCATCTTATGGTAACTGTAAAAGAAAAAGCATCAGACAGAACCTTATGCTGGTTGGCTTTCTAAGTCATGATGTAACATTAAGGGGAAGGCCTGTGGAACAGGCATAATCTGTGGAAATCCGGACTTCTGTGAGCAGGTGTTAGAGCTCAGACTGCTCCGTGGTACGTGAGAATGGTGGGTTGGGTCCTCGTCCTTCCTCTGCTTTTCATGTCTTTTTCTTCTCTCTATGCTTCCTCTTCCTTTCTCTTTCTTCCCTTATATTTCTTCTCTGGATTGACCAAAGAACAGTGCAGTAGAGTGGGTCAGATAACTCATTTGATGCCCGAAGTTTTCAGCTGAACTTGAGGAACTAAGATTAGTTGATTGAAATGACAGATGTCATAGAAGGAAGTCCAGGCTGGTGGAGCTGTGAGGTTGGCTGGGCTTGTGGAAGGCCACTTGCAGTAGTGAGAAGACAACAGTGACTCCCGGGAAACCTCCTCATGTGGAGGATGCTTTCACCTTCTTGGTGAAAGTCAACTTGGCATCGATCATTCTGACACCCAACGGAGTGCTGATTGGCCCATCACACATCACACACACATACTTTCTCTCTCATATGGATCCCTTTGCTCCTTCTCTCTCAGCCCCCTTTCCTTCTCGCCCTCTCTCTGTCCCCATCTCGACCACAGGTAGCCAGTACCTACGGAAAGAAACCTGTTCTCTTCCATGGCACGACAGCTGTAACTCAGTCCAGGGCTGACAGTACGAATGTCCTGTTAGACAGGTATCCACAGGGAAGAAGTGACCAGTAGACTGATTTTTACATGTTCCATGCAGAAAAAAATGAAGCCATTATTGCCACTTTTTTAAAAAATATTTTATTTATTTATTTGACAGGCAGAGATCATAAGTAGGCAGAGAGGCAGACAGAGAGAGAGGGAGCAAGCAGGCTCCCCGCTGAGCAGAGAGCCAGTGCGGAGCTTGATCCCAGGACCCTGGGATCATGACCTGAGCTGAAGGCAGAGGCTTTAACCCACTGAGCCACCCAGGCGCCCTGCCAGTGTCTTAATAAAGCTGTCAGAGACGTGCCTTAAAGATGCAGGTGTAAAATTTTATTGCTGCCCTTCATCTTTTACCTATAAGTAAAAACCTAGCCTTTTTGCCTTTTTTTCCAAGATTTTATTTATTTATTTGTGAGAGTGAGAGAGAGAGAAACAAGCAGGGGGAAGGGCAGAGGCAGAGGGAGAAGCAGACTCCTACTGAACAGGGAGCCTGACGTGGGGCTCAATCCCTGAATGCCGCAGGCAGACACTTAACGGACTGAGCCACCCAGGTGCCTCCCCACCCAGCCTCTTTTCAGAGCCTTTCAAAATTTGGCCTACTCATGTACCAATCTAACCCCTTTGTACCATATACTTCAGAGACATCGAATAAGTTTGACTCTTTCTGAACATCTTGTCCTGTCTCGGGATTCTGTGCCATTGTCCCGTCACTAATCTTTCTTCAACAAACACGTGGCACTATGTACCATGCACTTGCAGTAGATGCTGTTACCTGTTCAAATATTTTTGTTTGTTCAGAGTATTTGCTGCCTCTCTCTATTGGGGACCACCCTGTAGGGCTTCTGCATGATCTGTTGACATCAGGCTTTACTCTGTGACTTGCAGTAGCCACTAAAACATGAGCAGAATCGATGAATGCTTCTCAGGCTGAAGTTCTAGGAACTGCTGCCCCATCCCACCTTTCCTCTGTTACCTTTGCTCTGAGAAAAGCACATGCCAGATAGAAGCTGCTCCTTCAGCCCAGACCTAAGAATGAAGGAGACACATGGAGCGTGGCTGCGGCCACCACGTAATATGAGTGAGAAGTCAGCGTTTGCTGTAAGCTGCTGAAAGTTAGGATCATTTGTTACCGCAGAATAGCCTGGAGGAAGACAAGTACAGCTCTTTTCTAAGCCCTTTATACATATGATCTTAAGTAGCACTTACAAAAGCCTGATGAAGTAAGGACTAATATCCCCATTTTATAGATGAAACTAAGGCACAGAGAATTAAGTAATTTGCTAAGAACAAGCTAATAAGTAATGAAGACCATTCAAATGCAGGTCTTCTAGCATAAACACATAGAGTTTATGTTCTTAAGAGGTGGATTTGAATAACCACATGCAGTGTCTTCCAACTATATCCCTTCTTTCACCGTTAGTTCTCTTTTTTTCCTAGTGAAATCTTACACTTACTTAAGTTCTAATTCTGAAGCTTTCTCTGAGTCAGCCCTGCCTTTCAATTGAGAACGTGTTCTCGTCCCAGCCCATGGGTCCGGTGCCTCCCACGGGACCTTTCAGGGTGCTCATCCATGTCTATTTCAACCGCAAGACACATAAAAAGCTATTCTTAGATGTACCCTCAGCTACCCCACTAAGATGAGGCCCTGTTCATCATCAGTGTGGGCAGGATTCTGGAGGGAGATCGTGGACATGAAGAAATTTTAAAAGTACCCAGGGGTGCCGAAAGACACATCTCAACTTTCTGTAGCCTTTCTTATGAATTGTGTGGGCTAATATCCAAGAAGCCGTTAACCCATTGACAGCCTCTCTTGCCCTCCTGATGTGAAGAATCCAGCAGATGGCTGTGCTTGCCCTTCTAGGAACAAGATATTTCACTGGTCCTCCATGAATGGATTAAAAATGCAGCCCAGTCCCCACCTTTCAACAAACAGTTCACTGCCTTGTGTTTCTGGCATTATCCATGTACCAAAAAATGAGATAAAAAATGGCCTTGAAAAAGTTCAAAGGATAATTTAAAATCTATTAACCTGGTTCAATAGTGTTGCTGGTCAAAGAAAGAGAGATAAGGACAAGGTTACCAAGAAAACACCCATAGTTTCAAATTTTAGATGATCACTGAAAGATTATCGTGACTGTTGTAGCACAGAGCATTTTCCCATGGGGTCTTCACATTGTTTTTCTATCAAGAGAAGGAAGGTCTTCAATCAGTTTGGTTATCTCTCTAAACTATTTTTGGGGTTTTTTGGTTTTCTTTTTAAATAGAAGCATCCAGTGTTCCTTCCTCTTTGGGACTGATGGTGTTGATATGTCTCTTCTCTCTTGATGATAACCTGTTGGGAAAGGACTTTGGTAAATCAATGCCTGTGATTTTGAAGTTATTAGTTATAAACAGTGGCACAGCTTATTATCAAAACGTTCTCATGTTAGCCGGGAACATTTTCAAGATATTAGAAGTTTTTGTTGCTGAAGATTTTTATCCCACCACTTTTATAAAATAGAAAAGATTTCTGTATCTAGAGATGTCTAGATCTTTCTAGTCTTCTTGTTCATTTTCTTAGGAAAATTTTTTTTTCCTTTTATTTAGTACAGTGTTATTTATAGACAACAAAATTCAACAGTAAACATAGTGGCCATACGTTTCTACTTTTCTCTAGTGAATACCTAAGAGGAGAATTGCTGGGTGATATGTATGTTTAACATTATAAAGTAGTACAGTATGATTCTACCAAGTGGCTGTACCATTTTCCATTTCCACCACCAATACATGAGTTCCCCTTGGTCCACATCCTTCCTTACACTTGGCCTTGTCAGTTGTTTTAACGTTAGTCATTCTAGTTGGCACGTAATGATACCTTGTGGCTTTAATTTGCATTTCTCTAATGCCTAGTGGTTCGAACATCTTTTCTTGTACCAGCTGGCCATTTGTATAGCTTCCTTTGTGAAGTATTTGTTCAGATATTTTACATTTTCATTGTCTTATAATTGAGGTAAAAGATTTCTTTTTATATTCTGGACATAAGCCCTTTGTTGGATGTATTTTTTAAAAATTTTAGCTCAGTCTGTGACTTGCCTCCTTCTTAACTATGTCTTCCAGTAAACAAAAGTTTTTAATCTTGATTAATTCAGTTTTCAATATTTAAAATAGTTTCTGCTTTTGATGTCTTATTTAAGAAATCTTTGCTAATCCAGTGCCACAAAGATTTTATTCCATATTTTCTTCTAGAATGTAATAGCTTATGCTATTACATTTAAGTCTTAGATCCCATCTGAATAATTCTTAGGAGGTAAGGGTTGAGATTTATTTTCGTTCATACAGGTAGATACCTAACATCATTCTGTCATCATTTGTTGAAGAGATTCATTGCTCCTTTCGTACCTTAGCACCTTTGTTGAAAATCAGCTGACTAGTGTGAGTCTATTTTGTGACTTTCTTTTATATCCCAGTGATTTGGGCGCCTGGGTGGCTCAGTGGGTGAAAGCCTCTGCCTTCAGCTAAGGTCATGATCCCAGGGTCCTGGGATCGAGCTCCGCATTGGGCTCTCTGCTCAGCGGGGAGCCTGCTTCCTCCTCTCTCTCCTCTGCCTGCCTCTCTGCCTAATTGTGATCTCTATCAAATAAATAAATAAAAATCTTAAAAAAAAAAAAAGATTATATCCCAGTGATTTATATGTCTGTCCTTACGCAAATATCACTATCTTGAGTACTTTTGCTTTATGTTAAGTTGAAATCAGGTAATGTAAGTTTTACAGCATTTTTTTTTTTTCAAAACAGGCTTAACTATTTTTGGCACATTGACTTTCCATATGCATTTTTAAATCAGCTTATAATTTCTTTACAAAAAAAAAAGCAGTTAAGATTTTATTTGGGATTGCACTGAAACTATAGACCAATTGGGAAGAATTGCCATTGTGATGACTTTAAAATATGCCTACAAATCCTTTTATAATTCAGGAAATGGGAGTTTAATTTCCCTTCCTGGAGTATAGGCTATACATAGCATAGCGAAATGATGGTGTGTGACTCCAGACTTCAGATGAGTGAAAGTAGGCTGACATCTTGACTACAGCCTGATGAGAGACCTTGAACCACAGCCACCCAGTGAAGCTGCCCTCAAATTTCTGACCTTTTTAATAAACTGTGTGTATAACTAGTGCTTATTGTTTTAAGCCACTGAGTTTTGAGTAGTTTGTTATTCAGTAATAGATAACTATTATAAGCATTTTAATTGTATTGAGTCTTCCAATCCATGAATATGGTATCTTTTCACATTTATTTAGCAAATCTTTAATTCCCCTTTATAGGTTTTAAATTTTCAGTGTATAGGCCTTGCATTTCTTTTATTAAGTATATTGCTCAATATTTGTGGGTTTTGATAGTATTTTAAATGGAGTTGTTTTTACAATTTTTAATCCCAGCTTTTTGTTGCTGGTATATAGAAACGCAGTTAATTTTATGTATATTGTTACTGTGTCCTGCAATTTTGCTATCTTTGTTTATAATTCTTGGTAGCTTCTTTTGTAGATTTCTTAGGGTTTTCTACATGCATGATCATGTTCTCAGGGAATATGTTTTGTTTATATGTTTTACTCTTTTATTCTGTGCCTATTTTTTTCCTTATGGCACTAGCTAAGACCTCTAAATACAGTGTTGAATACAAGTGGATATCCTTGTCTTGTTCTTGCCTTAGAAAACACTGAGTTTTTCACCTTTGAGTCTATAAATGCATTAATCATTCTACATTTTCATATTCATTTGTAGTTTATTATTTTTATACCAATGTAAGAAACTAGTTTCAACATAAGCCTGTTTTCCTTTTAATTTTGGTTTCTTGAATCAGTTTATGAAAATGAGTATCATTTTAAAGGAGGATGGTCTCCTCGTTAAAAGGAACACTAAAAAGTATTTAGATTTACAGACCTGATTGAGGCTTTTTCCATGTGCTAAAGACTCTAGCTGTCTCCTCATGTATCTTTTCCTTAGTAGCAGAACTTTCATCTTATTTGGGGCAGGAGTACCTCCAGCTGGAAGATCACACTTCTTTGCATCTGGGTATAGCCATCACACTAAATCCTGGCATCCTGTCCAGTGAGCTGTGAACCCACATATTGGTGGGACTTCTGGGAAGCCTCCTTAAAGTAGCCTTTTTGTCCTTCTGTCCTTCCGCATTTTCTTCCCTTTGCTGCCTGGAATGCACCTAAGATGGTTAGAGCTTTTATAACATGAGGGAGAATAAACTTCTGTTGTACTTAAGCCATTGTTATTTGCGGTTTTCTGCTTTGAACATTTAACCTGATAATCCTGATACATGATTTTTCAAAAGGAAGAATTTAGAGCAGCCTCCTAACAAATAGTCTGTGATCAGTCTAATTCTGTCCTTATTCCAGTGTAACCTCCCAAGAATCAAGATATCCAGTGCTTTAATTAGATACTTCAAGATGATAGTAAAAGATGAGAGCTATAGGAAGTTCATCTGAATCATTTTTGTACTTGACAAAGAACAAGATTGTAAGACTCTTTTGATGAGTGCTAAAGCCACATGATTCTGTCTGTTATGGGAAGAATAATCATTTTGTAATTAATCACCAATGGCAGAAATAACTTTAGGCATCTCTAATTTGCATACATATTCTCTGGGTGAAAAAAGAAAAATAATTCCAAAGTTTCTTCTTTCTTTCTTTAGCATTTTTAGTGAAGAAAAGGAATATGTAAATGTAAGGTCCGTTTAGAGCAACAGTTTTCTTTGTTTTGCTCCCTGCTGTATCCCAGCGTTTACAACACAGCCTGGCACATAATAAATGTTAAGCAAGTATGTATTGGAAGAATAAAGGTTGGATGAAAAGCCTCAGTCTGGTTTCGTCAGGACTTGAGTACAAATGGAGTCTGTCTAATGGGGTCTGGGTGCGAAGGGATGTTTGCTCCCTCGGCTCATTCCCATCTTGAAGAGGCCGCACTTTGTCCCCAAGAGAGAAGCTCCTTTGTGTTTACCCTGCTGTCCTGTCAGGTGATAGGTTTCGGGATGTCGAGACCGTGGTTTCCAGGACCCTGGCAGTGCAGTGTGCTATGGGGGTTTTTGTTCAGCCACACTTGCCTGCAGAAAGAGATCGTCAAACACCTGGGTGTCATTGCCCGGTCATGGTTTCTCATCTTCCTGAAGATGTGAACCTTGCTGTGGTTACATGCTTATACTAAGCAGGACCAGAGGACGCTTGAGGTTTACTCTCTGTAAGCAAGAGGGTTTTGCCTCTTTTCTACGTAGCCAGTTAAATTCTTTATTTGCCCTATGAGTGTTATTTCTTGATTCCCTTTCTAAAAGGACTAATAATCTGAAAAATCATAATAAGTGTGTAATTGACATCCATGTTTGTTAATGGCCTAAAGAAACAATTTCCTGTTGTTTTACATTCTCACATTTATGAGGTAACAGCTTCTTTGGCTTAGGGGGAGCTCCTAGCACTTACCCAGGGCTGTGGCCTTGCTCTTTCTGGTGGGCTTGCCACTGCAGGTGGCCTAGAGTGCTCTCTCCTCTCTTGATCTCTGGGTTTCCTTTCCTGGGCCAGGGTTCCTGATTCCTGCTGCTTGAATGCTCTCATTCTGGCTCTAGCTGGCCTTCCCAAGACCACTGCTGCTGCTTTGTCCCCTGTCATTGGCCTATCAGCTTGACCTTGGGTTTCCTGCTCTGAAGGCCACAAGAAACCCCTCCCTTAGTGTTTCCCCTGGCCTCTTGACATGCAAATCTGAACATATGGTTTATTTTTAAAGCCTGTTTTTTTTCACAAACTGGGGATTTCGAGAAAACTCTCATTCAGAAGTCCCAGTACATGAAAGGTTTCTGAGATAATGAAAATTAAAGTTAAAAGTAATGTGTAAATTAAGGTAGCCTAATAATAAGTAATACTCTCTCAAAACTCATGGTAGTAATGAGGTGTATAATTCAGGGAGAATTTAATGCAGTCATTGTTATCCCATCTTGTCATAGGATAAGGTGATGATTATCAAATATTTATAGGAAACTAAACTGTTTAAGCTCTTCATATTTTAATCCATTATGAGTACCTAACATTTATGAAGAGCACTTTAATTAGTTGACAACTTGAGGTCATGCTGGTGCCCCAGAGGCATACACAGGTGAACTCTACCTTTGTGTCACATGGGAAAGTATAAACTTAGCACCAAAAATGTGTCTGTTGGCAACTTCCCAGTTTCCCTTGAAAGAATCTAAAATAATGTATTTTTTTAGAACATTTATTGATTTTCCATTTTCCCAGAAACACTTACTGAGCTCTTACTGTGTTCCAGATGCTGTTGTAGATGCAGAAGCCAAACCAGATCAAACCAGCCACAGTTCTTCCTTGTCCAAAGCACACATTCAAATAGGAGGCAAACCCCTGGGATGACATTCAAGCAGATGAGCATAAAAGCCCTATTTTACCCCTGCCAGAATTTGCAGTAATATATTCGTTTATACCAGAGTTATAAATTATCCTAATTGTTCACTGAATACATGATTTTGGTGAGTGTATACATGATGGTGGGGGGCAGGGGTAAACATGGCAGGAGACTGAAAATCTTTAGCTTTCATCAATTCTTGAAAGAACCTATGAACTCGCTAAGTAGAGGCAACAGCTATGCATTTTCATTATATTTTCCTCATTTCTTTAAAAGGCATATGATTACGTAAAACAAAAATAACACCAAAGTGCTAGGTTTATAAGTATATACATATAATATATAAAGTGGCATTGGTTTGCAGTGGTGGTTAAGTGGGACCATATTCTTGCAAGTTTCCTATATTTTACTTGAAATAATTCAGTATTAACTCTAAGCATATGTGGTGAGTTAAAGATAGATATTGTAATCCCTAGAGCAAACACAAGAAAAATATTCTGTGAGGTATTGCTAGAAACAAAACAAAACCCAATAAATAAATTGAAATACTAAAACTATTGGCTTAACGCAAAAGAAAATAGGAAAGGAGGAGCAAAGAACAAAAAAAAAAAAAAATGAGACCAATAGAAACCAAATAGCAAAATCCACCTATACCAAAGTAAGCCCATTAAGTGTGAAGAGCTAAACAAACAAAAGGGTCTTAAGATGTGCCTTATGTATTTTGTGCAGAAAGATTTAAAGTTCGGTAAGTTGTTTATTTCCTTAATCCGTTGGGAGTTTATACATGATGGGAATGTGGGTCTCTTCTGCAGCCTTATGTAGAGCTCCCTCTGACTTACCACGTGCCCTTGTCCCCCGCAGCCTTTTTCTATGCGCTTGGTCTTTAGGTCACTTTGAGTAGCTCTACATAGAAACTACACTGTTTTAATTACTCAAACTTTATATCATATCCTGAAACCTGATAAGCCTTAATATCATTACATTGGCCATTATGGATCCTTTATTTTTTTTTAAAGTCTTTTTATTGTATATATAACACACCGAGGTGTTTATAAACTAGAAATGTCATGAAACCAAACACTGGAAAGTGGACACACCCATAAAACGCCACACAGGGCAGAGTACTGCCAGCCTCAGAGCGCCCCTCCCTCCCGGGTCTCGCAGAATGGACGGTCGGTCACCCTCATGCTTCGCTCCATGGTTTTCCCACTGGAGATAGATCGTTCAGATCAATCCACTTACAAAAATGGAATCATATATTTTTTGTCTGGTGGCTTTCTCCCAACATTATGTTTTTAAAACTTAAACTTTAAATATTCCAAATGCAGTACATTTTAGAGGTGGCATTTAAGTTCCGACAACAACAAAAAGCTGTAAAGCTTTTATTTTGGATTACATTGACTTTGTATCTTGATTTGGTGGAAATATGTATATTAATAGTTGTACATCTTCCCATTCATGGATGTGATGCCTTTATTTATTACTAGGATTTTCTTTAGTGTGCCTTTTTTTTTATAGTTTCAAAATTTTCTTTTTCACAGTTTGCTATTCTGCAGATAGTTAATACTTTTTCCTTTCTAGGCAGTCTCTTTTATCTCTGGTAACTTGTAAGGGCTTCTTTGTTTCACAACAGTGCATCTAGATGTAAATTCCATTTTGTTATCCTTCTTGGGACTCTTGCATTATCGATCTGGGATTTATATTCTTTATTAATTCTGGAGAAATCTTAACTATTATCTCTTGAAGTAGAGTTCTGCTCTGTCCGTGCTCCCTCCGTTGTTTTCTTCTGGAAGTCGTATGAGACCTCACTCTGTGAGACCTTTGTCTGGGCGGAATCTTGGGGGGCAGAGCCCCGGGCCTCCCCTCAGAGCCGGCTCTGCCCACTTCAGAAACCTCCTTGGTTCACACCCTGCAGAACTTTTACCTTCTCCCTGAAGGAGAGAGGGTGGGTATGGGCGACGCTGGGTTGGGCAGGAATTGGGGTTGCTTCCTCTGGAGACAGGCCCTCGCATCGCTCCGGCCTTCTGCGTTCCTGGTGCCTCTAATCGCCGAGCCTGTCTGAGCCCTCAGGGACCTTGCCAGCACTTGGATTTCTCTTTCTTCCCCTGTGCCAAGTGATTTCTAAATACTCAGTATTTCCCATTTTGTTAGTGTGGTTCAGGATTACAGATGCTTTCTAGTTTCATTGAATGTGGAATTTGTTTCTATTTTCATTTTCTTTGTTCTTCTGTACCGGTTTTGAGAGAAGTGACATAGAAATTATTTGAAACCAAAACTCCTCTGCCTCACTCTTCCCTCTGTACCAGTCCGTGTCTCGCTCCTACCACAGCACCGAAACTGTACTTATAAGATCATCAAAGGCTTCCATTTTTGCCAGATCTGGGGGTCATTTTACTACCTGGCCTGGTTGACCACGGAGCTGTGTGGTACATAGTGGCTGTCCCCAACCTGAGATGTTCTCTGTGCTTTGCCCACGCTAATCCTTTTCCACCTGTCCCCTGGTGGGCTGCCAGATGGCTCCACTGGCTTCTCCTACCCCATCCACGCACAGAATATTGCTGGGTTGAATCCGAAGTTCTCCCTTCTGTTGTTTGTTCCGCACCCTTGCTCTTACCTATGCCCATTGCTTGAACTGCTGTCAGTGCCCCAGACCCCCAGATCCTTACCTCTGCTGAACTTTCCCTGGAGGTCCAGGTCCCCACCCGGATCTCTCCTAGATGCTCCTGGGCCCACTGCTGCGTCGCATTTCTGTTTGCCCTGCCTGAGATGTTCTTCCCACGTCTTCAGATCGCTGGCACCCCATTATCCTGAAGAGCTTTGCTCAAATGTCACTTCCTCCAAAGCTTCCCTGGCACTGACCTACAGACAGTCCTTGCTCAAGGCCACTTTATTTTGTTTCCTTCACAGAACTTATCTGGAATTGTTTTATGTTTTTGCTGCCTCACTCTGTATTCGCCATTCTGACCGCTGTTACCCGTATAAGAACAGGGCCTTGTGGATCTTGTCCTCCACTGTCCACCGAGTGCCTCGAACAGTGCTCAACAAAGTCTTGCCTCATTAATTGATTTAAATTTTATTAAAACATTAAAGTGTACTTTTCTCCTATTAGCACATTGTCAAATATGTTCTAATTTGCTATGAATAATTTATCCTAAGAATCAGATTCACAAAAGTAAAGATTTTTTTTACAAAAGAATAGCCAAACTCATTTTAACCTAGAAAACCAGTCTTTAGATGTCTCATACCATATAAATTACCTTAAAGATGAAAATAAAAAACAGGCTTGTTTGTAAATAGAATTGTGAATTACTATTGGCAAGGATTTTAAAACTAGAAAAATCAGTACTTGAAAAATGTATCAGAACACTATGTAAATTGTAAACTGTCTTTATTTTCTGATAAATTTATTATATGTCTGGATTGCATCATTGGCCATTAAAGGTTTTTGTTGTTGTTGTTGTTGTTTTAAGATTATACCTATTTGTCAGCAAGAAAAAGAGAGAGCACAAGCAGGGGGATTGACAGGGAGAGGGAGAAGCAGGGAGCCCAATGTAGGACTCGATCCCAGGACCCTGGGATCATGACCTGAGCCGAAGGCAGACACTCAACCCTCTGAGCCACTCAGACATCCCTTAAAGTTGTTTTCTGCCAGTATCTCTCTGATGGCCATTTGCCAGTAAGAGTAACCACAGAGGTAGTACAGTGTGAAAGTGCTTCAGTAATCAGATCTTGTATGGCTTTTTTTTGTTAAAGAAAACATTGTTTTTTAAATACTTGGCCAGTTCTTTGAGTGTAAAGTGGTTAGGATTTCTCTGTCTCTTCTAGCTTTATAAAAACAAATTTGTTTAGTGAGTAAATTAAATTCTTGTTTACTTGTCCTGCTTACTGCTATGCACCTGATAGGAGTGTTGTTTACCACCCAGCACTGCTAGAATGAAGGAGCATAGCCTGGGAAGTATTTTGTGGTCTTCCTGATTTCTGTGTTCGTATGTTCTTGAACGCGGTTACGGTGAAACCATCCCATTGGACCTCCTTCTTTCAGGCATCGGGCCTCTGCTACCACAGCAAAGTATTCCGGCTCCACCAGGCGCTCTGCATTCCCATATGGATGGCAAAGTTCTTTTCTTGGACGCTGGAGCCCATCTTCTCATCTCCAGAACCCGCCACCGAAGCCCGGATTGGGATGGGGGCCACCGTCGACATCCAGAGACAGCAGAGGATGGAGCGGCTTGACCGGCAGCTGACGCTCTCTCAGTTTGCACAAGTGAGACGACAGAGACAGCAGGTAAGCAGTGGCAGACAGATTGGAAAGGCCCAAGTGCTCGGCACACTTCACCTCTGCGGCTTACCATGCAGCCGAGAGGACGCATCACTCCTGCGCATGGCAGCCTGGAGAACTTGACGTTTCCGCATAGGATGTAGGTCTCTGTTAGTGGTTTTCTTAGCACTTTGGGTTTTTTTGGTTTTTTAAGTAAAAAAAAAAATTTGCAGCTGAAAGGACTGGTCAAACTGGGCATTCTTATTCCACTTCTATTAGATAAACATAATTTCTTAGAGAAACACCAACCTAGTTAACAAGACATGATATTTATCTGTCCTTATAATCTTGTAAAAGCCACAGTGTGTGTTCCTGTTAAAAATGCTGGTTATCATATGCGCTGCAGTAAAGGGCAGATGTGAAGCTTCTCGATTTTCCTTGGTTGAAAGGAAGAGACTATGAAAATGAGAAAGTTTCAGGGGAATAACCAGTGAATCAAAGGCTGTGTTTTCTTAACCTTGTTATCTACACATAACAAGAAATACTGCACATTTATCTACAAAAACTGCTGTATGCAAACACTCTAATGGTACCCCTGTCTTTCAAGGGTTACTGTATGTCAGCCCGACCCTCCTACTGATCTTGCTCTGGCACTCTGCCATCCAGCACACCAAGCTCTTTATCTCTGTGTCCGTCTCCTTTACCCTCTGGGGTATGAGAGAGGATACTGTTCTCTCACGCCATCTCCCTGTTTCCTTCCTGCCTTCACCGGGTGTGAGAACTAGGTCTGCAGGCCTCACGGTGGTCTGGAAAAGTGAGATCAAGTGTGGCATCCCAGGTGTCCCATTGGAGATAGGGGTCCTAGAGTTTATATACCCTTATTAATGGGCTGAGCCTATAGGTGAAAAAGAAAACCCAGGTGTTCCCTACAGAGATATTTGACCTTGAGATGACTCTGGAACATAAAACAAAGACACCTATGATGTATTTAAATGTGGAGGACAGACCTCTCACCTCAGAGCTGGAGGTGTAGATCATGGAGTCAGCTTCAGAGGGTTGAGTAGGTGCTAAGTGAGTCCTTTAAGAGAATTATATCCAAGATGAACATAAGCCATGGAAGGAGCCTTGTGTGTAGCAAGAGGGGGAGCTGGATCCTACAAGGAAAGAGAAGGAAGAATGAAGAGTATGAGAACTCAGAAAGACCAGGTCCAAAAACTGAAGTCATGGTGAGTATAAATATTTTCCAGGTAGAATGGGCAGAGCTGTGAGGGAGAGAAAGAGACAGGGTATGATTCTGAGGTTTCTGGCTTAGATAGTGGGATGGATTGATGACAGCACCATTTCTCCAATACCAAAAGAGCAGATCTGGGGGAAATACATTGACTGAGGTACCTTCGGAATACCTAGGACTCCCCATTAGATAGCTCGTGGAGCCCATGCTTGTGAGCAAACCAGAGAGGTCTTATTGCTTAGCTTTGCATCCCCAGGGACATCTTCATGCAACAAGTTTCTTAGGGAACCCTGTTGGAATCCGCATCTTTTGGGGGGAGTGGTGGTGAAGGACACGGGGAGACTAACCAAGAATCAGAGAGAGCCATAGAGAGCCCTTCCAGATTGCACTGGATTTGGCCAAAGAGCTGACACTTGAAACCTCCACCAGCCAGTCACTGGGTGCAAACTGCAGGTCTGGGGCTGACTGGCTGTGCTGTGTTACACGCTGTCCACAGGGGGTGTCCCTGGAGAGCTTTCCGCTGCCAGCAGTCCCCCTCGGCAGGAAAGTGGAGCACTTCTGTCCTGGGGAGGCAGGGGATCCGGGCGGTGGGCCAAAGCACCCACCCCTTGTGCTGCTGGCATCTTCCTGGTTGACAGAAGTTCTTGGAGCAGCTCCTGCAGGACTCCAGTGATGCTCTTACACCAGGAGAAACCTTCAAGAGGAAGATTAGGACACACTTCATCCCCTTCTGGGGAAGTTGCTCTCCAGGCCACCCTGGCCACCCCGTCCCTCTTCTACTTTCCATTTGACCATTGGCAGGAAGACAGTCTTGGTGAAGTGACACAGAGCGTCATCCCCGTGAAGTCTCAGTCCCCGGTCGCCTTGCCTCTCTCAGGCTGCATCTGCTGCCCTTGTCCTTTTACTGTAAAAACCAGGGCATGGGCATCCTAGGAGACACCCTCATGCCACACATGTTTTTCCCTCCTACTTTTGTCCCCCTAGTTGTGCCTTTTCTGGAGGATTACAGTTACTTAATCCTGCCATGAAAATGACTTCCTTCCTGGCCTGCTGCTCTCGGCATGAGAGCTCAAAATGACTGGGTAGCAGCTGTCACTTCACATGTAATGTCCTTATCTTGTCCCCAGTGGAAGTGTTACCCTCCTGGGAGGCGAGCTCGCTGAGCCCATGGAATCTAGTTTCAGGGACAGGAAGCCCAGATTCCCAAGCAGGTCACTGGTTAAGAGTGTACTTAGGGCCACTGCCCCTCCTCTGTCTTCTTTGCAGAACCCACGTGTTCTCCCTGCTGGGCACGCAGCGCCTGGATGGTGGTTGTTGATGTAGGGTTTGTACCGCGTGCTGGAACCCCCAGAGCCGTCCTTGCAGAGCTCCCCCTCCGGACTGGGGAGCCGTGCGATGTGTGAGGGGGTCCGTGCCGCCCGTGCGCCCCTTATAAGCGACCTTGCGATGTGACACGACGTTAGCTGGAAGCCTGGTGGGTGGAGCAAACTTCTGTAACCCCCAGGTGGGGGCTCTGGCTGACAGAAGAGGCAGCGGACCTAGAACCAGAGTGCGCGTCCGCTCCGGTGATGCCGCGTCGCTGCCTTCGTTAGCGTCCGCTCAGGCTGCCACAGCAGAATACCACAGCACCAGGTCTGACCAGCAGAACATTCTTTCCTTCCTGTTGTGGGGGGCTAGACGTCCAAGATCAGCGTGCGGGCAGGGTCCGTTTTGGAGAGGAGTCTCCCGGGCCTGCCGACAACCACCTTTCCCACTCCGGCCTCACGTGGCCCCTTCCCAGAGTGCGCCTGTCTTGGTGTCTTGTCTTAGGAGGACAGCAGTCCTGTTGGATTTAGGTCCTACCCTTATGATCTCATTTAACCTTAATTACCTCCTGAAAGGCCCTGTCCCCAGCTCTGGTCACAAGGGGGGTTAGGAACTTCAACCTGTGCATTTGGGGTGGGCAGCTTTCGGTACAGAACACTGTCCCTTCCAGAGTGAAAAGGGCCCAGCATAGCCTGTCTTGCACTGGCTGCTGCTTCTCCTTGAGCAGGGGTGGTGTGCGAGGGCTCAGCACTGGTCTCTTGCTGTCGCTGCTGTCCTGGCCACTCCTCCTGTGCCTGCTGTCCTGGCCACTCCTCCTGTGCCAGCACTGGGTGGCTGGTGGCAGGGGCTGGCTCAGTCAGTTGCCTGAGTCATTCCTTCTCTTTGGCAGGAGACGTTTCTGGTAGATCAGCATGCCAGTATAATGCTCAAGCGTTGTCTCGGTGTGTGCCTTCACACATCATTCGCCTTGTGCTGGCGTAGTTCATCTGTCCGCCTGGCGGCTGCTCCATCATCCTGGTGCCCTCCGTCACCCACCTGTGCCCCTCACTGGGCTCCGGGGTTACGGTCGGTCGGTCATTACTTCGACTCTCTGAGCAAGGCTGGTGGGTACTCCGTGGGCAGGAGAGAAGTGCAAAACATGTCCTTTCCCCAGCGACTCTGTGATCAAGCTCAGGGAGCCTTGGTGGATATACTTGAATTAGAGAACATCTGAGAACAAGGAATCATTGGCCTGAGCACCCAGAGCGTAAGGAAGCCGAGAAGAGCGCCGTCCCTGCTGCCCGCTACCGTGTGGTTTCAGCGGGAGGACAGACAGGATTGGGTGGGCTGAGATGAGGCAGGTGATACCCAAGCCAAGGACCAGCAGGAGTGGGGCAGGCATGGAGGTGATTAGAGACCCTGGAAAGGAAGACCCCAAGGAGGCCCCCCAGCCGAAGCAGGGCCAGGTACGAGTGAGAGACAGGAAATCGTTGTGCACCTGTAATAGAGGGTGCTTTAACCTGACGACAGATTTGGGTTTTGACGCAGGAGGCTGTGAAATGTGGTTTAACTGGTAGTAAAGGCAGAACAGTGTTCTAGAAAAATCTGTCTTATTGCAGTGTGTACTGTGGACGGGAGAAAGGAGAGAGCAAGGAGGAGGAGACAGATAGAAGACGATCTTTAAATCCAGCTGTGTGAGTGCCATGGCCAAAATCAGGGCATTCTCCTCATTGAGCACCTCTCTGCTCACTCCCTGTTGTTTCTCAAGGCTCTGTCATCCCAGGAGGTGACCCCCAGTCCCTCCCTTTCACCCCGCTGTCAGCTCCAGCAACCAGATCTGGGTTACGGACCGGACTCCCTCTCTCCTGGGCTCCAGCTCCAAACATCCCACGCCCACTGGACATCTCCACCCTCGCACTCCATGGGCACCTGAAGTCTTCCATTTCTTGGCTAAAGTAGCTTCTCCTCTCTCCCTCCCCGAATGAAAACCACAATCACCTGCCCGGAGACCCAAGCCAGAACATCCTGGCTTCACCTGCGGTAGAAAGCCGTCATCCCCCATCTCCCTCCCACTGCCATAGCTCATCAGCACTTAGCTTGCCTCTGAGTCTGGCCACAACTCCCTGTCCTGTCCCAGCCCCATGAGTCATCCCCCAGGGTGATCTCTTTGACACACAAATCTGACTGTTCCACACCAAACTCCTTCAGAAGCCCTTCGTGGCTTTCAAGGTAGTTAACACTCATTACCCGGAGCCCTTCCTGCGTTTTAGCCACGTGTGCTCACCCGGCCCCACGCGCAGCCTTCGGCTAACCCCACTCAGCTCAGGGGTGTGTCAGAGCCCCGAAGTCTCTCACCACGTGCCCTCGCTTCTGCCCCGTGCTCTGCCTGAAACAATCTACTCCCCCCTCGCCCAGCACATGCACAGGGTCTGCTTGCCCAACTCCTATTCATTCAGGGCTCCATTCAAACATCACCTCCTCCAGGAAGCCTGCTGCAGCCTCCCGTTCGGCTCTGATCCTCTCTCTAGCCCGCCAGCCCCTGGGGTCTCGTTCATGGCCCTCACCGTGATCAGGCGCCTTACTCCGACTGACTTCTCTCTCTCTGCCAGTAGTGTGTCTTGGGGTGGGTGGAGACTTTTTTCTCTGTCGCGCCAATGTGTGGAAATGCTTGGCACACGCCAGAAACTCACGTATTGGGGGAATTCATGACAAATACTGTACAACATTTACAGAACAACTCAGTGGACCGAGGCCAGCTGAATTCAGGGGAATAGTGGGGTCTGGAAGTGTCCAGATACCCTCTGTGAGAGGACACGTGGGAACAGACCATTAAAGACCCCCTGGGACCCACGTTTCCAGAGCCCAGAGGAGGAAGGAAGCGGTTCCAGGGAGGGAAGCAGAAACCCGCGAAGTTCCGCAGCCGGGAGAACAGAATGTTTGAGGGGGAGTGGGAGGGTGGGTGTTCGGACTCCGGTACCCCCCGCAAGTAAGAGTGAAGCAGAGACGGTGAGGAGGAGAAAGAAGATTGCTGGACTCAGCAAGACCCGGTTCGCGTTTGGGGGTGCCGCTCGGAGAGGCCACCCGCGGAGTGGAAGCAGAGGGACGTTCTTCACTTCCAGTGAGGCCGTTCAGCCTCATTCCGGGGCCGCCTGTGGTCTTTCAAGTTAGCTGTGATGTTGTACGACCGCAGACGTTCTTAGTACGCTCCCCAGTGCGTACAGCTTCCATGGCTTAAAGGATGGGGAGCGCCAGGATGACTCTGTCCCCGTGCTTCCCCTAGAGCTTGAGGCCAGAGCACCAGTAGGGTCGGAGTGTAGTGTCCTTAATTAAGTTCATGAGGCCCAGCGATGTGATCTTTCTGGACCTGCTTGTGGTACTTGCTGCCGACAGGCCCCTGAACAGTTGTCTCGAGGACTTGTAGTGATGGTCACTGCGTTTACCGCATGGTAGGGCCCCAGTCCTTCCTTCTGGTTCTCCTTGCCATCCACACCCGAGGTCCTCCCACTCCTCTGTGCATCCTGGGGCAGCGTGTCAGGCCGTGGCTGCTGTCCTCTCCCTGGCAGCCGCTGGCCGCGTGGCTGGGCCCGACTCGGAGTCACCATGGTACTCAGCAGCTGCGGCTCATTTTTCCACTTTGGCCGTTACGTAACCTCCACAGGTCTGTGCTGCATTCCCTCATCGAGGGGCAGGTGAGCTCTGGACAGCCAGGAGCTGTGCGTTTTGCTTGTTTTTGTGTCTCTTGGTCCTGCTGGAGTGTGTAGCGCTGGGCGCGTGAAGGACACTGCTCGGGCCCTCGAGAGATCGGCACCTGCTCGGGGAGGAGACACGGGCAGGGCCGGCGCCGGGCCCCGGCTGGAGCTCGTGTGCAGCAGAACCAGAGTCCCGGTCCCCCTCCGTGCCTGAGAGCAGCCTTGAAGACGCCAGCATTCAGGTAGGTGTTTCAGGCCCAGGGAACCCAGGGAGAAGAAGCAGAGGGCCTCGACACAGCTGTGGGAGCGACCAGTAACTGCCTTCGCCGGGGTGCAAGAGGCCGGGGAGAGCGCAGAGGCCCGGACAGAGCGGCTCTTAGGCCGCGTGAAGAGTTGTTTTTCCTTTGTTCTGCAAGAAGTCATGAGTCACCGAGGCCTTACGAGGAAGGGAGCAGGTTAGGTTTGTTTTTCAGAAAGATTATTTTGGCCATCATCTGAGTGATGAGTGGAAAAGGTGACCCGGGGGGAAGAAGGCCAGTGGGGAGGTGACGAGGGCTGCGTGTTCTCAGGGTCCTTGGGGAGGCGGGGCTCCCTGACGGAGTGAGAGCAAAGGGCCACAGTCAGGCCTCGCAGGGTGTCTGCGTGGTCGCACCCCCGGGGCAGCCCTGAAACCCCCACAGGCGTGAGCATTTGAATGTTGACTTGCTGCGCGTCTCCACGGCTTCTCGGCTTGTGGGGCCCTCTCTGCCGGTCGTGAGGGAAGACGCCCCCGCGCTTCACTGTAGAAAAGCAGCAGAACGGAAGTGAAGGAGCAAGGAATTTGCAGTGAAGGGATCAACCCTGTGTTGACAGGGAGACCTGTACACAGTCTACCTAATAGCATTGTCGTGAGGATAAAAGAATTCATACGGAATTACTTTGTATTCCAGAAAGGTCTATAAACATTAGTTGTTATGATTTCACTGGATGTCTGTTTTCTGGCCCTCTGGGTGTTTGAGAAGAGTTCTGATTTAGGAGCTAACCTGATAGTTACTCCTCTTAAAAACTTGTAACCCCTAGAACAAGGGTCAGTAGGCTGTGGCCACAAAGCTAAGACTGGGTTGTGCATTGTCAGTGGTTCTCTGAGTACCTGCAGAGGATCTTCAGTTTTGCCTCTTGGTCTCCAAAGCCTAAAACACTCACTACCTGATCTTTGGTAAAAAAGAACTTTGCCGGCCTGCTGCTCTAGAAGATTCTGTAGCCAGCAGCTTTCAAAGTGAAGTTTTACCAAGAAGTCTTAATTCTCTCTGGGTTCTGATCATCTGTTAGTTGCGTGCCCGCCATTTTCTCTGTTGTTTCGTCTTCAACGCCACGATGAAAACTTGGTATTTGAACTTTCCAGAAGGTGCTTCTGTAAGAATCTCCATTTCCCTTGGAAGCAGAGGTCTGGTGAAGCCCTCTCTGGGTGCACCGTGCGTGGTGTGAGCCAAGTGGGGGTTTTGCCACGAAAGCGATGGAGTCTGTTGGTGCTGATTTCTTCATTGCCTCTTTACTTCTTTGGGCTTCCCACTGTTTCCTAGATGACAGTCAGCTCTGTGTTCAGTAGTAAGCGGTCTGTTTGACCCACAAGGAAAGAAGATGTTGCTGCCTACGGCCACTCACCGTTATGTACGGATGCATTTCAGTTATTTTTGCAGTGTTCAGTTGAACCAAGGAGGCTGGATCCTCTCACCCTCTCTTAGTTACATTTTGTGGCTGTGAAAATTGTTTCTCTTATCCACCCCAGCGACCGTTGTTAGGTAACACCTAACATATACATTATTATGAGTCATATCTGGCCTTCAAATCATGAGTGTTCCTATCATTAATCAAGTATTTTAAAAATTTAATAAAATACTTATAATGTATTAAAAATGCTCACAGGGGGGCACCTGCGTGGCTCAGTGGGTTAAGCCTCTGCCGTCGGCTCAGGTCATGATCCCAGGGTCCTGGGATTGAGCCCCGCATCAGGCTCTCTGCTCAGCAGGGAGCCTGCTTCCTCCTCTCTCTCTGCCTGCCTCTCTGCCTACTTGTGATCTCTGTCAAATAAATAGATAAAATCTTTAAAAAAGAAAAGATGCTCACAGGTTTACAATGTGTGTGGTAAGTGTACAACTCAGTGATTTTTAATATATGGACAGAGTTGTGTAGCCATCAGCACGTTCAGTTTATCACCCCAAAAAAAAACCGTGCCCAGTGGCACTCACTCCTCAGTCTCCCCAGACCTTTAGCCCTAGGCAGTCACTAATGTGTTCTTTCTCGATTTGCCTGCTCTGGACTCTTCATGTAATGGAGCTGTCTGCAGTCTGGTCCCCTGTGGGCTGCTCACCCATGTTGCAGTGTGTGCTTATTCTTGATTTGTGTAAACAGCAAGACACACCAGAGACCTTTGTGCCAGCGTGTGCTGTCCCACCGAGTGACTTTCTGGCATTGCCCCTTCCCCTGGCTAGGCCTCTGATGGGCTTCTTACTCACCTCTTGGCCTCAGCAGCACTACAACTTCCACTAACAGTTACTTTCCACAAGGTCCCGCCAGGCTCTGGGGAGCAGCACAGTGAGCAAGACAGCACAGCAGGATCCTTCCTCTCCCTGAGCTGAGAGGAGAACAAGACAATTAGAGTAGCATGTCAGGCGCGCTCTTCCAGGAGAGGCGCCCAGCCTGTCCACTGGGGGCTAAGGAGTACTTTGTGCAGGAAGTGCATTCCGAGTGGGGCCTTGCAAACGGTATCCCTGTACCTTCACGTGTGTGTGTGTGTGTGTGTGTGTGTGTGTGTGCATGTGTGCGTGCGTGCGTGTGTGTAGCAAAGGAGTCTACCTTGAATGCAGAGGGGCAGGTGCTCAGCCTGGACGAGCCCAGGCAGCCTTGATGGCACGTGGCATGCGGCACGCGTCTCAGCACTTTTCCTTTTTAGCTTTGCTCTTTCACTTTTTGGCGCAATTTGATTTAAAAATCATTCTCGCCAAGTTGCTGTGCTGCCTTGTCAACAAAGCAATCTCTAACCAGTTAGCGCTGGTTCTTTTATGACTTTTTTCTTTTATGAGTGTGAAGTGTATAGTCTCAGGTGTGGAATAAGTTACTAGTGCTTAGTTGATAAAAATCTGCAAATTAAATGAAAATTAGGTGCAAGAGCTCTGTTTTCAAGTGAAATTAAAGCCAAGCTGTTTATCTCGATCTATACCTCCTTGCAGAAGCTCTTACGGTTTGGGTGCTTTGCTAGTTGATCATACTGACCTTTTTGACAAAAATTCAGAAGAGAAAGATAGGATCAATCTAAATTCTAATCCATCTCCAAGACTGACTCATTAAGTGACCTCAAGAAAATCATTTCTATTTTTCCATTCTGCCTTGGTGCCTTCATGAGAAAGAAGAGTGTGGGACAGTCTCATGAGGGCATAGTCAGTATTTGGAGAGATAGAAGTTATAAGCAATCCTAGTCCTTTTAATAATTTATCACTTGCTAATCACTTTTTTAAAAAAAGATTTTATTTATTTATTTGACAGAGATCACAAGCAAGCAGAGAGGCAGGCAGAGAGAGAGGAGGAACCAGGCTCCCCACCGAGCAGAGAGCCCAGTGTGGGGCTCGATCCCAGGACCCTGGGACCATGACCTGAGCCGAAGGCAAAGGCTTAACCCTCCGAGCCACCCAGGCGCCACTGTTAATCACTTTTTAAAACCACAGATGAATTTAGAGACGTGCCCTCAAAGTAGACCTAATGTTAAACAGGGGTATTTTAGAAAAATCATCCTCATAATCATTTTACAAATTTTTCCTGCCCCCCTAAAAAGCCATTCCTGTGGGTTTTCGAAACCAGAAAATGATTCTAGCTCAGGAAGGATCATTGGAGTACCCAGGAGTTTCTCAGGAAAAATCCTTCTGATCGTCTTGTGAAGGCTTGAATTTCATGGAACCCACTCCGGGCTCAGACCCTGCAGCCTGGTTCTGTGGTTGACAGATGTGGTTTCGTGAATAACGCAGGAGGAGCCCTGGAATTTCCAGAGTGGTGAGTAATGACTCTTGTCCGAGATGATAATACAGATTAGTGATACTGTGATTTTTAAAAGACCGTACTTTTTAAAGTGATAGAGACCGATGCATACAGCTGAGCCTGGATTCCAGGGTGGGGGTTGGGGAGGCACCGAGAGAGGCAGGCGCAGTTCGTGGCTCCGAGCTTGGGCTTGAGGCTGAGAGTGGCCACCGCACAGCCCTTTCCTTGTCTGCATCTGCCTTCCCCACTGGGAGACCGTCCACTCTGCAGTTCCAGGAGGCCTGCTTGCCCGAGATGCTCACAGAGCTCCCTGCCCAGTGCGGCGGCACCAAGGAGCAGTCAGGACAGGATGAAGTGGAGGTCCCCTAGCGTGCCTCCCACAGCGGCTCCCGCAGGTGGCCGCTGGGCTCATTTTGAGAGAGAACTGCTTGGGTCAAGATACTCTTCAGTGTACCGACTAGGAAGGGGCAGCTGACAGCTGGTGTTTCGGGGTCATCCAGCCCAGCTTCACGCTGACACCCGGGAAGGCTGGGCTCGCTGTCCGTGTGCTTGACCGAGTTCTCTAGAAGTTCAGCAGAGAGAGAGAGAGAGCACAGTAAAGATGGATTGTCAAAAGGAAACCAATTACAGGTCCAAAACAAGAGCTGGGTCCTGTGCAAACAGTGAGGACAGTCAGAGGAAACAGGGAAGGCTAAAATTTTAGGGACAGGCACACTTTGGGTGGACACAGTGAGTGGAAGGAACATGCACGGGAGAGGAAGAAATAACTTAGAATGGGTCTGGTAATGGGACAATAAATTCTCCGTGGGGGCAGGGGCGTCGTGAAAGGACTTACGAGGAAGTTTCACTTGGTATATGGATCGGAGAGGGGCAGCGTTGGTGGCAGTGATGTCACTCGCCCGCAGGGCTGCACATATTGGACAGGGGCGGTGTTGGTGGCACTGATGTCACTCGCCCGCAAGGCTATGCATACTGGACAGGGACAGCGTTGGTGGCAGTGACGTCCCTCACCTGCAGGGCTGTGCATATTGAATGGGGATGGTGTTGGTGGCAGCAATGTCACTTGCCCACTGGGCTGTGCATATTGGACAGGGACAGTATTGGTGGCACTAATGTCCCTCGCCCGCATAGCTGTGCATATTGAACAGGGATGGTGTTGGTGGCACCAAAGTCACTTGCTTGCAGGGCTGAGCGTATTGGACAGGGACAGCATTGGTGGCAGTGACGTCACTAGCCCGCAGGGCTGCGCATATTGGACAGGGATGGCGTTGGTGGCAGTGATGTCACTTGCCTGCAGGGCTGTGCATGTTGGACAGGGACGGCGTTGGTGGCACTGATGTCATCCAAGAGGCTGTTGGCTTAATCTCAGAGTAGAACAACAAGGATTTAGAAAGTGCACACCCCCTTTGGGGGGAAGCTCAGTGTACTTGAGACTTGTCTGGGTTTGATGTACAAAGGAGAGACTGAGTCCAGGAGTCACCAGGCTCTCTGGATGCCAACCAAACATCAGAAGGGAAGGTCGTGCCCACCCAAGCACTCTCAGCTGCTTGAAGGACAGTAAGGGAGCGAGATGTGATCACTGAAGACCTGAAAATGGTTGGCCTCTTTGCGGGGGGAAGAGGTAAAAAGAGGGGAAATCTTGAATAATACCCAATCTCATTTTTTATTTATGTTTTTTAGAGAGGGAGGAGGGAGAGGGAGACAGAATCCTAAGCAGGCTCCACATCCACCATGAACCCTGACGCGGAGCTCAATCTCACAACCCCAAGATCATGACCTGAGCCCAAATCAAGAGTCCGATGCTAAACTAAGCCAGCAGGCCCCCCCAATCTCATTTTTAATGACGAGTTTCTCTTGTTCTATCAAAACGCTTATGGTAACAAGCACCAGAACTAATTTTAATGTTGGCTTTTAATAATTTTTGTGGAGAGCTCAAGTTAAGGAGGAAAAAATTGACCAGAACTTTGGCAGGCCAAGAAGGAGGAAAATGAAAGATAGAATGCAGAAGTCAGTCATTTCCATACCGAAAGTGCTTTTATTCCTGTTTTCAAGGAAGGTGCGCTGAGGTCCTTACCCTGTGCCGTCCCTGCCATAACTTGGGTTCCGTGGTCACGAGCATGTAAATAAAACTAAGAAAAAAAGCTTTCAAACAAGAGATAGGTGTCCTCTTCCTTCACCAAATGTCCCCAGCCCGAGGCTGGGTCTGGGGACACGTGTTGTCTCCCTCACACCACCCCTCACCACCAGCTCCTCCTCACAGAAGAGACAAAGGGTTCCCCTGCTCTACCAGAAGCCAAACCACCCCACCCCAGAAAGCTGGGGACATCTTTGATGCTGACTTCCCCATTCAGAGAGAGGGGTCGGTCAGCCAGCCTTTGCAAAACAGTGACAGACACAAATGCTCTCTGTGGCTCAGCACGCACCCCCAGTACCACACTTCGTCCTCGCGCCCCGAAGGGCAGGCAGCAGAGCCTGTCACCAGGGCAAATGGCGAAGCTGAGGCTGAGCCCTGCTGCTCTTTTCCAGAGTTTCTTTCCCCTGCCGCGCTGTGGCTCCCCAGCAGGAATTTACCAGGGACCTTGCTTTGTTGCCGCAAAAGAAGAATCCATCTCTTAGTTTGCAGCTAAAGCAGAAACTAACTTGTTAGAATTGTACCCATGTCTCAGGAGAAGTAAGAGAGGTGTGGTAGGAGCCTGGGGCCTCCGGAGAGAAATGTCACCACATAGAACACATGAGACTCAGGGAGCACGCCCGTTGGCTCGCACCCCAGTCACGGTGCTCCTTGCCACAGTAGCCCAGCCACTGGGCTGTGTCCTAGGCTGTCACAAAGCCTCCTGACGGTAGCCTCTTCAGGTCCCTCTGTGCCCCTCCCCTCACTGACACCCCAGCTCAGTCCCTAGGCAGGCAGCCCTGGACCTCGCCCTCCCAGGCCGAGACTAGAATGGAGTAAGGCTGCAGCCTCCGGAGCTCTGCTCGCCAGAGCAAGAAAGGAAGAAGAGACATGGCCAAGAGCAGCAGGACTGGCGGGAACTCCGGCCTTCCAAGCCAGAGGCTCTCCAAACTGAGCAAAACCATGTGTTTTGTCTCCTGATCTTACTGCTGTGGAAAGTGCTCTCAGTTTTGCCGAGAAGAAGGGTATGAAATGAAGTGTCTGAGTCCCCAGAACTGGTCAGTAGCATAAACCACAAAGAAAAAGTGAAACCGAGAGCTGCGAAAGTAGCCTGGGATTTTGTTCAAGTGCTCACTCAGTCTCCCTCTAACTTATTATTTTCTCCCAACACCTGCTAAGATGCTTGCTGCCTGGGGCCCAGAAGGACATGGTAGCAGGGGACAGGTGCAGGGGTGTAGCACTTGTGGGCTCCGGCCGCTTCCCTGCTCCTTGATTCTCGCCGTTGACGCTCCCATCTTTTCTCCAGGCGATGAGTGGATTGTTAGTTTGCCTGTTTCGTGGGGTGGGAGGTGGTTTTTCTTCTTTCCAAGTTTTGCCAGGAAGCTTTCCCCGATGGCTATGGCCTGTGGTCCATCTCCCCTCCGCACAAGTAGCGCGTGGCACCAGCCGTGAGTCCGCCGAGGTGGCCTCCCTGAGCCGAAGTCACAGACTTTGTCTTCACGGCCTCTCGCTTGGTTTCACATGATGCTTTGGCTTGTCATCCCCACCGAGCCCTTTCCAGAGTATGGGAAGGAGTCGCTCCCGTGTGTGTCACAGCCCACCTTGCCTGGCCCCGTGTCGTGCGTGGCCCACAGAAGATAGACGAAGGAACAAAGCTCATTCTTTCTTACACCGCGAGCGGCAGCTTCCACACTTGGAAGCCATGTGGGGAATTCCAAGTACCCGCTTATGTGTGGCTGCCCCGGCACGCCCGTCTCCCAGCAGTGGTTCTCTGTACCTCCTGGCCCCGGTGTCCCGGCGAGAGCGGGCCTCTTGTCCTTCAGGAGTGGAACCGTACGAGCTGTGCTCTCTGAGGGGCCTTGCTTTAGCCCCTCCCATCCCTTCCATCCAAACCTCCCTTACTAGCCTGCTGGGCTCCCCTGTAAAAGCTAACCATAAGGCCTTTGCTAATGAAAATCCCATAGAACTTAACTCCGCAACATGCTCCGTTCGTTGATTCATTCCGCCAATATTCGTTAAGTGCGCACATGTGAGACTGATGCACAAACACAGTCGAGGCTAGGCTGAGCCCTCGTGGGGCTTGCGGCCACCTTGGGAGTCCCGCCAGTCAGCACGGACCCGCAGTGCAATGCCGTCCTCGGAAAGGACGCGAGAGCCGAGCATAGGAGAGGGGCGTTTGGGGGATTAGGGCAGGCTCCTGGGCAAGAGTCTGGGCAAGGTGGAGAAAGACCAATGGAGTGGTGAACAGGATGCTGGCCAACCATGGCAAGGAATGCCAATCGTGCCCCAAGAGCTGTGGGGACTTGCTGAGTGGTATCAGAGAAGCGTGTCTACAATTATTTGAGAAGACTCTTCGTGGACTCGCTTTTTTTCTTCCTAACTGTATTCTATTTGAGACCAGATTTTTTTTATATACTTTAGAGGCCAAAGTAACATACAACCGAATTGAATACAAAAGCAAATACGAGAATCCAGCCGTCTTCTGTTAAGTCAGACTGTTAACAGATTTGCAGCAGATATTCACCTGAACGGATTCTTCTCATGAACAGATTCTTTTTCGTGTCCTTAAGGAATGTACCAGCCCTCATAGAAAATATATTTTGAAAGCACTGTTATTTTTTTGTAAAAATATATTATCTTAGCAAACGATGAGTTTGTGATTATTATTAATGAGTAAATATTTTAAGATTAATAGGAAGACAGTGGGGAGGCACTGAAGGGCTGGGAAGTAGAAGAGCGACCTGGTGAGATTTGTGTCTTGGGAAACTCACTGTGGAGCCCCCGCACCCTGACACAGGCCTGAAACAGCGCAGTGAGAGTGCGATGGAGAGAGGTGGGTGGAGATTCCCAGACACGGAGGAGTTACTGTCGACAGAGCCTGGTGGTCTGGCTTATGCAAGTGGGTGGGTATTGACATCAGTCCCCAGGATTGGGGACACAGAGACATGGGATTGAAGATGAACGTTGTTTGAGACATGTTACATCTTAGACGTCTCTGGAACGTTCAAGTGGGAGTGTCCAGGAGGCAGGTGTGTAGCTCTGGGGTGCAGCACTGGGAGGTAGGGGTTTTGGAGTTTCCACCACATGCGTGGTGACTAAAGCCCTAGGAAAGCCCGAGCACCTGGGGACGGGACATGGAAAAGAAGAGGAATAACCCCATACAGAACCTAAGGGGCCCTGGAATTTCAAGGAAAGGAGTAGGAGAAGACAGCTGCGAGGGGCACTGAGAAGGCGTGACCAGAGAGCTAGAAAGACCGAGAAAGTGGGCGGCCACGAGAGCGGAGCCGGGAGGGGTGGTAGGCCCCGTGCCCCCGGGGTTTCTAGCAGAGAGCTGAGGTGGTTCCTCTGGATCAAGTAAAGGGTGTTACTGGTACCCTAGAAGCAAAAGGGAAAAACGAATGGTTCGAAGACCAAAGTGAGCTTCTAGAAGGCAGGTCACCACCTAACTTCTCCTTCGAGCTTCATTGCCTGAGGTCCTAACAGCTACATTAGTAGACACCAGATAATTATGCTGCTTTTACCTTAACTAGTGCTACTAAAACAGGCTGGTCTTTTCTGTGGTAGAACTTCCCAGCCACCGTGTCACGGTCACAGATGGGCTGCGATATGGGTCCCCTCAGCCCACGGGGCCGCCGGCTGCAGGCAGCTTTGGTGGTCTGTTCCCGAGAGTGTCATGCAGATACGTCTTCTCCTGTATGTGCCGTGACGTGGAGAATACTGGAAAGTCCTGGTCTCTGGAGGGTAATTCCTAGCATGGGTGCCGCCTCATTTCCTCTGCTCCTCAGGCAGACATCAGGCAGTCTTATCATCTCCCTACTGAACCCACAGCCTCCCTCCGACTCTCCCGGCCGGGGTCCCCGGGCAGCCACAGACCGCGCAGAGCGGAGGGCCCAGCTGCCTGCGTGACGCTGGGGCCTCGCGCACGGATGAGGCCTTGTAGCCGCCGCAGCTGGGGATCCAGCGTGCCTCGCCTCCAGCGACCAGCCCTTCTCAGATAAGAGGCCGGTGCTTCCAGAGACTTCTACGTGTTCTCAACCGTCACCTTCACCGTGTGCACTCCGTAATTGTTCTGCATCTCGCTCTGTGACTGGGGAACGAGTGCGGGCTGCCCTGAGCCTCGAGCTGCGCTGGCCGCCTTGGGAGGCCGTTCTCGCCCCGTCACAGCCCTGTGGGCCCCATAGTCGAGTTCGCAAGACAAGAAATAACGCTGGAAGGCATAATGCAGACATCAGGTGGGGACAATAGCTAATATATATAATAAGCTTTTAGAAGTTTTCAAGCTCTGGGGCACCTGGGTGGCTCAGTGGGTTAAAGCCTCTGCCTTCAGCTCAGGTCATGATCTCACGGTCCTGAGATCGAGCCCCGCATCAGGCTCTCTGCTCAGTGGGGAGCCCGCTTCCTCCTCTCTCCCCACCTGCCTCTCTTTCTACTTGTGATCTCTGTTTGTCAAATAAATAAATAAAAAGTCTTTTAAAAAAAAGTTTTCAGGCTCTTTTTTAAATGCTTTCCCTGTATTAACTCATTTATTTCCCATAATGTCTTTATGAGCTAAGTGTGGTGTTACTCTCATAGAAGAGAAAACAGGCTCAGAGAAATTTCTCTCAGACTAAGGCCCGAGGTCGCACCGGAAGTGGCAGGGCTGGGCTGGGAACCCAGGTTACCTGGCTCTAGAGACTGCTCTCGGTCCCTCAGCTGCCTCCGCCTGACTGCTCCTGTCTCCTGATTCCTTAGTGCTCCCTGCCTTGTCCCTTGAAGCAGGTATAAACCTATTCTTTGAACAGGCTGACAAGTGTCTGGTTCTCCTCTCCCATCTCCTCGTCCTTTCAAATTCAGTGAAGCCCCCGTCCTCTCTGAAGCTTTCCCCTTGTGCTTCGGCTGCTCGGTGCCCACTCTGCACCTGCTGGGCCCTTTAGCTGATGCTGCTCGGCACCCATCTGAATTCTAGTCCACCTTACCTCCTGATTTTTTCCATTTCAGATGTCTTGCCTTCCCCTGAGACAATGGGCTCCACGTGAACATTGCTTCTACCCTCCCTTGGGAGTGGCCCACAGAGAGCCACTAGGGTGCTGCTGTGACCCATCTTCCCTGTGTAGACACTTCTCAGCGTACACACTGCCTTGTCAGCCTGCCCTGAAACCCGCCCAAGCGTTTAGCCCGTGTAGACACTTAGCATACACGCTGCCTCGTCAGCCTGCCCTGAAACCCGCCAAAGCCTTTAGAGGTAGGGTTTAGTCCACGGGGCATCCGCTTGATAAAGTGTTAGGAACGTTTACAGTTCTAAACTGGAAAATCAGTCATTTTTTTAATTTTCATAACAAATTTTATTTCATTTGAAGAATCTCTTTACCACTAATGACAGATATTTCATAAAAACGGTTGATCAAAATGCAAGCTGTTTCCTTTTTCCTCTTTTAAATATGTGGTTATTGCTTTTGAAGAAGACAAAGTAAAGGAAGCGTTTCCTGTTTGTAGAGGCTCGTAGTTAACCTGCATCGAGAGCAAGTTAGTGTCAAAACATCCTAGAGCCTAGAGCTCCTGTAACTTTCTGCTTTTTAAGCACTTTTTTGCCATCACAGGAGCAGAGGGATTGGGGTTTGGTTTTGCTTTGCCTGCTCTTCTCCTCTCACTCCCTTTAAAGAAATAAAATGTTACGGTTTCTACCAAAGGCTCATTGCCTTTCCCACTGGCCTGCAGCTGGTGGGTGGGGGCCTAACCCTATGCCTGTTTGTATGTTTAGCACCTGTTTTCGTGTTAGTTTCTCAGCCTAGACGCTGTGGATATTTTGGGCCAGACCGTTCTGTCCTGCGCCTTGCTGGGTGCCTCGCGGCTCCCCTGCTCACTCCACACAGCAGCTCCACCGTCCCGCCCCCCCACACCCTGCCAAAAGTGCCTCTAGACATTTTCAAGTACCCCCCAGGGGGCAAAACCACCACCAGTATATATCCACAAAATCGTTTCAGTAGTATCCTGTTGTTCGGAGTATTTTTAAAATTTATGTAAATGGCGTTATACATTCATATTCTCCTGTGACTTTCTGTGTTCGTTCAGCTTTGTATTTTGGAGATTTATTCGGTAGATCTAGTTCCTTTATTCCAGCTGCTCATATAATAGTCCTTTATAGGACAGAACCATTTATTAATTTATGTCCCTACTTCTGGACAGTTACTTTTTTTTTTACATCTTCTTGCTTGATATCCTAATCAGTGCTTCATAGAACACCCTCCCAACTGCCACCTTAGGCACCTGCAGCTTCCTGGAAGTGAAATTGCTGGGTCATAGACCAGCCTCAGTGTTCCTCAGTCCGGACTCGTTGCTGTCCACACTGTGCCAAGCTACACTCTCACTGACGATCCGAGTCTCCGTTTCCTTCACGGCTTCCCCATACTTGGGTGTTGTTAGGCATTTTATTTCTGCCAGTCTTGTGGGTGAGAAATAACCCACTGCTGTTTTAATTTGCATTTCCTAATCCCAGTGAGTCGAACATCTTTCCTGACCTGTATTGACTCAGGCTTCCCTCTTGTGTGAATTACCTATTCCTATGCACTTGACCGGGAACACGGGATTAGGGGCGCTGACCGCCAGCACAGTGAAAAACCCATTTATCGCTTTTGACTCCCCCAAAACTTAATTACTAATAGCCTGTTGCTGACTGGAAGCCCACCAATACCCTAAACTGTACTGTGTTCATCCGAACATTGTGTGTAAGTGGATCTGCGCAGTTCAAGCCCATGTTAAGCGTCTGCCTTCGGCTCAGGTCATGATCCCAGAGCCCCATGTTGGGCCCCTTCTCTGTGAGGAGCCTGCTTCTCCCTCTTCTTCCACCTGCTACTTCCCCTGCTTGTGCTCACACACTCGCTCTCACTCTCTCTGTCAAATAAATAAAATCAATAACATCTTTAAAAAAAGAACATACTCTAGCTCCATCCTTGTTGTTGCAAATGGCAAGATTTCATTCTTTTTTACAGCTGAGTGATACTCCATTTATAGATAGATAGATAGATAGATAGATATAGATACAGATAGTCCCTTTATTCATAAACCCACCCCACATCTCTATCCATTCATCTGTGAGTGGACACTGGGGCTGCCTGCAAATTTGGCTATTATAAATAATGCTGCTATAAACATAGGGGTTCATCTGTCCCTTTGAATTAGTGGTTTTTGTATTTTGGGGTAAATACCCAGTGGTATGATTACTGGATCATAGGGTAATTCTACTCTTAACTTTTTGAGGAACCTCCATACTATTTTCCACAACGGCTGTACCAATTTGCTTTCCTACCAGCGGTACACAAAGGTTCCTTTCTCTACACATTCTTGCCAACACTTGTTTCTTGTGTTTTTGATTCTAGCCATTCTGACAGGTATGAGGTGATACCTCATTATAGTTTTGATTTGCATTTCCCTGATGGTCAGTGATGTTGAACATCTCTTCATGTGTCTGTTGGTCATCTGTATGTCTTCTTTGGAGAAGTGTCTGTTCATGTCTTTGACCCTTTTTTAATTGGATTGTTTTTTGGTGTTGTGTAAGTTCTTTATATATTTTGTATACTAATCCTTTATCAGAAATGTCATTTGCAAATATTTTCTCCCGTTCAGAAGGTTATCTTTTAGTTTTGATTATTTTCTTCACACGCAGAAGATTTTTTTTTTTTTAGTAGTCCCAGTAGTTAATTTTTTTTATTTCATTCCCCTTGCCTCAGGAGACATATCTAGAAAAAACTTGCTACAGCCAATGTCAGAGAACTTACTACCTATGCTCTCTTCTAGGATTTTTATGGTTTCAGGTCACACATTTGGGTCTTTAATCCATTTTGAGTTTATTTTTGTGTTTGGCATATGCAAGTGGCCCAGTTTCATTCTTTTGCATGTAGTTGTCCAGTTTTGTTGAAGAGATTGTCTTTTTTCCATTGTATGTTCTTTCTTCCTTTGTGAAGATTAATTGACCATGTAATTTTGGATTCATTTTTGGGCTTTCTATTCTGTTCCATTGATCTATGTTTCTGTCTTTGTGCCAGTACCATACTGCTTTGCTTACTACAACATTGTAGTATACCTTAAAGTCTGGAATTATGATACCACCCATTTTGTTTGTTTGTTTGTTTGTTTCAAGATTGTTTTGGCTACTCAGGGTCTTTTGTGGTTCCATACAAATTTTAGGGTTGGCTGTGAAAAATGCTGTTGGTCGCTTGATGGAGATTGCATTAAATCTGTAGACTGCTTTGGGTATTATAGACATGTTAACAATATTTGTTCTTCCAGTCCATGAGCATGGAATATCTTTCTATTTCTTTGTGTCATCTAAATCTTTAAGTTTATTTTTAAAATAAATATATATTTTTTGCATATAGTATGAAGTAAAGGCCTAATGTTCTCTTTTTCCATAAGCCAGTTATCCCACTGCTGTTCATTAAATGGTGTGTCCTCTTCCTGCTGACCTGTAATGTCTGCTTTATTATAGACCAAGTGCTAATGTCCACTTCTGATTCCCAGACACTCTCTCCTGTTTCTTTGCATAGTTTGTCACGTATTAATGCCACTCTAATTACTACCATCTACTAGTCCATTAGGACCGGTGCTGCGAGTGGGAAATCCTCCCTTATTGTACTTCTTCAAAATATCCATGTCTAGTTGGGCCCTTAATTCAACTTCATGTTGTCTAGTTCCACCAAAAAGACAACCACACACTTTTGAATTTTGAGTCTATAGCAGTTAGGATTGGATTTAGCTCCATATGACCAAAAACACAGAACAACAAAGCTTGTAAAGGCACAAGTTTGTTTCTCATGTGGAAGAAGTGCTGACGTGGACGGGCCTGGCCTGGTGAGGCAGGGGAGTGACGTGGCTGGGCCAGGCTCCTCTCTGGCTGCTGTTCTGTCCCGGGTACCGGGCTTCTGCCACCCAGCCCCTGAAGGCTGCTTGAGCTCCAGGAAGAAGTAGGACCCATGAAGTAGGACCCGAGAGGAAGGGCACCACTGACATCTTCTTCCGGAAGTCCCGTTTGCCCCTCTCTTTACATAGTACTGTTGGCAGAACCGAGTCCACACGGCGGGGCTGCAGACTGTAGGAACCACATGTCACACACACACACACAAAACCCTACTTTTAGAGAAAAGGGAATATGGATATTCAGACCCAACCAGTGGTCTTTGCTGCAGACTGAAGTCGACAGCGTTTGAACAGACCACCGTGTTGAGTCTTTGCAGACAGGACTGTGCGGAGTCTTTTCACTTAGGTCTTCCAATATTCTTCAGTCGAGTGTTTTGTTGTTGTTGTTGTTGTTTTTAAAGACTTTATTTGAGAGAGAGAGACAGCATGAGAGGAGAGAGGCCAGTGGGAGAAGCAGACTCCCCGCCGAGCAGGGAGCCGGATGCCGGACTCCAGGACCATGACCTGAGCCAAAGGCAGGCCCCCCACCAACTGAGCCACCTAGGCGACCCCTTCATTCAAGTTTATTGATGTGAAATGTTGGGCCCTGGGGGGAAAGGGCCAAGAAAGAAATCATGAGATGTCTTTGGTGCAAAAAAGATGGTTTTATTAAAGTTGGGGGATAGGATCTGGGGGCAGAAAGAGCTGCACTAGGGTTGTGAGGAGGGACTGGTTATATGCTTACAAGTTGGGAGGGGCTTAGGGATAGATGAAGTGTCTGAGGGATGTGGAAGCAAGGTTGCCAGGACCTTGAGGGTCATTTCCTATTGTTTTGCAAAGCCTTGAGGTGAGACCCTTCTGGGTGGATATCAGTGTGCCTTCTGTTGGGAGGATGGTTGCTAATGCCTATCTTGGGGGGGTAGAGATAAAGGAAATTTCCAAAGGGACTTTTTTTTGCTAAAGAAGACTAACAGGATACTGGAGGTGGGGCTAAGGTCAAGCTAAGGTTGCCTTTTGGTTCTAGCAAAGTACTGACATTGAGGCAATTGAGTTCCTGCAGGAAGGTCACTCGGCCTGTCCCAGGCACCTGTCCGTGGTCCATAAGTAGTGAGGAAGTTTAATTAAAATATCTTTTACCTTTGCTCCCCACATCATTTACTATTTTCTCCATAAAGTACTTGCAGATCTTTTGTTAGATTTAATTCCTAAGTACTTAGTAGTTTTTATTTCTATTGGTAAATAGTTATGTTTTACACTTGAATTTTCTAAGTGATCACAGTGGAAGACTGTTAACTGATACTTCTGTGTCTCTTACTCTCTTATTCTCTTTTTCTAAGAGAGTTACGTGTAAATAATGGCAGTTTTGTTTTTCTTCTCATCCTTCTGCATTTTCTTTCATAGTTGGTTAGTGTGAGCCTCCTTATCCTGGGACTTGTATTGAATGTAAGAGGTGGAACAGGCGTTCAGTCCGTTAATGTGTGAATTACAGTACTGTATTTTCTGAGATTTCTGAGATAAATCCTAATGTAGTACATTATTTCAGATAAGATGATTATTTTTTAAACGTTGTTGGGTTGAGTTTACTAATATTTTATTTAGGATTATTTTATCTGTCCATAAAGGAAAAACAAATTGTCTTAATTTTTCTTTCTGGTAATGGCCTTGTCTGGTTTGGGATGCAGTGTTATATAGCCTCAGAAGGTGAGGTGGGGAGCTATTCCTCTTTTTCTCTTCTTGAGAACGATGTCTGTAAGATAGTATGTCCTTAAAAGTTATGTAGACTTCTCCTATAGACTTTTGGTGGGTAGATTTTCTTCAGTATTATTTCAGTTACATTAATGGGTAAAATTAGTCCAGTTTTCTGTTTCTTTTTGCAGCTTTTTTTGGAAGTATACATAGAAGTAAACATTTATAAAAGTAATTATATGAATGTACTTTCTTGTGTTTTATTTAACATTATATTTGAGAGGTTCATTTATATTGCTACATACAATTGTAGTTTGTTCATTTTAACTGCTGTATAATTTTTTATTATGTGATTCCACCATAATTTATCCATCTCACTTCGTGCACCTTTGGGTAGTTTCCAGTCTTTGCCTATTACAAAGTGGTGGCACTGAGAACATTCTAGTCATGCCTTTCGGTGGACATGCGTTTGCATTCTGTTGTCTGGGAGCAGAGTTGCAGAGGTAGACACATGTGTGCAGCTTTAGTAGATGCTCCTGAACAGTTTTCAAAAATGATTACCAATTTTTGTTTCTTCTTGAATAAGTTGTAGTAAATGCATTTTCCTAGAAAATAATCTGTTTCATCAAAGCTATTGGTATGAATAAAGTATTGTATTTTTTTACTGTCTGCCATGATATCTCTTGTATTATTCCTAATACTATTTATGTTCCTTTCTTTGTCTTCTCATCACAGTTGCCAGGCTTTCCATTTTACTTGACTTCTCAAACAACCAACTTTCGGGGCGCCTGGATGGCTCAGTTGGTTGAGGGTCTGACTCTTGATGTCCGCTAAGGTCACAATCTCAGGGTCGTGGGATCGAGCCCCACGTTGGGCTCTGTGCTCAGCACAATCTCTCCCTCTCCCTCTGCTCCTCCCCATTGCTCGTGCTCTCTCTTTCTCTAAACTAAAAATCTTTTTAAAGAAAAACAACACTGGATTTTATTGATTCCTTCTATTGTGTCTTTATTTTCCACTTTACTAACATCTGCTCCCGGCTTTCTCAATTAGCATCTACTCTCATTCTTTCTTTCTTTTTTTTTTTTTTTTAAGATTTTATTTATTTATTTGACAGAGAGAGATCACAAGTAGATGGAGAGGCAGGCAGAGAGAGAGAGAGAGAGAGGAGGAAGCAGGCTCCCCACTGAGCAGAGAGCCCGACGCGGGACTTGATCCCAGGACCTTGAGATCATGACCTGAGCCGAAGGCAGCGGCTTAACCCACTGAGCCACCCAGGCACCCGCTCTCATTCTTTCTAATTTCTTTAGATTATTATTACTTTCTTTTAACTTATTGAATATATTTAACTCTTTGTCAGTCTTCATTTTTTTTAAGCTCAATATTTTAAAATTATATCAACTGTTTAGTTATATCTCACCACCTTTGATAAATAGTAGTCTCAATTTTATTCACTTTTTTAAAAAGATTTTATTTATTTATTAGAGAGAGAGAGCGTGCACGTGCATGAACACACGAGTGGAGAGCGGGGCAGAGGGAGAAAGGGAGATGGAGAATCTCAGGCAGACTCCGTGCTAAGTGGGGAGCCTGATGTGGGCTCCCTCTCACGGCCCCAAAACTATGACCTGAGGAGGATGGTTGGATGCTTAACCAACTGTGCCACCCAGGAGCCCCTCAATTTTATCCACTTTTAGCTATATTCTAATATTCATTATGATATTTTCCATTTTTTATTTCCAGTATGTGAATTTTTTGTTTGTTTTACATCATTTTTAATTTTGATATTGATTTCAAATTTAATTGCACTGCAGTCAGAAAATACAGTCTGTGAAGTATTTATATTTTGCTGTTTGTGGACATTTCATATAACACTTAGTATACAGTCACTTTTAATAAATATTTTATATATAATAAAAAGTATGCAGTCTATTTCACTCTAAATACTGAGTACCACCCGTATACACCCACTTATATAACTTTTTATGTTCTGTATTGCTAATTTTTGTCTCCTTGATCTATCAATAGATGCTAAAAGTTAAATACATGTCTGGGTGGTTTCTCTCCTCTGTTAGTTCTTTTAATTTTTGTGTTGTGTAGTTTGGCACCACTGTGTTTATAAACATACTTATGTGGGGTGCTCAAGCGGCTCAGTTGGTTAGGCATCTGGCTCTTGGTTTTGGCTTAGTTGTGGTCTCGGGGTTGTGGGATTGAGCCCCAAGCTGGGCTCGGCATGGTCAGCATGGAGTCTGCTGTCCCTCTCCCTCTGCTCCTCTCCCCACCCTGCTCACTTGCTCTCTTTCCCTCTCTCTCAAATCAATAAATAAAATATAGTTTTTAAAGATTTTATTTATTCATTTGACAGAGATCACAAGTAGGCAGAGAGGCAGGCAGAGAGAGAGGAGGAAGCAGGCTCCCCGCCAAGCAGAGAGCCCGATGTAGGACTTGATCCCAGGACCCTGAGATTATGACCTGAGCTGAAGGCAGAGGCTTTAACGCACTGAGCCATCCAGGCGCCCCTATACATGAAATATTTTTTTAAAAATAATAATAATACTGACGCATCACGGTGACTTTATCTCCAGGAATGCCTGTTTTGCCCTGGAGGCCTAATTTATTTGATAGGGATATAGTGACATGACCTCAGCTTTCTTCTGTTAGTACTTCTCTGATACTTCTTTTTTTGTCTTTTTCCATCAAGTTGTCTGTGTTTTTCTGATGTTTTAGGCTTGTTGGGGGTGGGTAGGAGACATTTCAAAATAGAGAAGTTGTCCATGTATGTGTATTATTATCACTAGCGTATTTGAATTTCTTTGTACAAGCATCTAAAACAACTTTGTCTAATGCCTCTCTTTTTAATTTCCCTAATTTTTTTTCACATATTTTTTTAGTAATATCTTGCCTTTTTTTAAAAGTCTTTCTTCTATATCTTAGTCATTTTAAAACTTCTGAAATTATAGTTGTTTTCAGATTGTTATAAATTTAGGTTCGGGGGATGCCTGGGTGACTCAGTCAATTAAACATCTGCCTTCGGCTGAGGTCCCGATCGCAGGGCCCTGGGACGGAGCCCCATGTCGGGCTCTCTGCAGAGCCCGCTTCTCCCTCTCTTCTCCCCCATTCATGCTCGCACTTGTGCGAGTGCTCTGTCTCTCAAATAAGTAAATGGGTTCTTGGGGATCTAATCCTTCTATTTTTTGCACATACTGAATCTCAGTTGTGATGGGTTTTTTCCTCGTGGGTTTTGAATTTTGGATTCTAAGTGACTCCCAGTTGGAGTTTTATCTGTAAATCCCGTGTAATCCCGGGGTGAGAGAGTGGGCCTCAAGTGTAGTCTTACATCTGCTTCTGCTTGGCAATTCGAGTGTGCGCAGCAGTATCCCAGAACCAGTTCTTACGTAACTTTTGATGGGCTCTGAAAACACATATTTATGTAACTTCATAAATTCATAACTGGTAATGAACTGGTAACTTCATAACTGGTATTTCATAACTGGTAACTTCGTAAACTGGTAACACATATTTATGAAACTCCAACCTCAGATTTCTCATTTCTGAATTCTCAGGCAGGCCAAGCTCCCTCCGCGCGCCTTTTGGATTTTTTTCTCATCTTCTCTCTCACTGAGGGTGTTGCCATTTGAGGCTTGTGCCTTTATGTAGGTAGTGAGCTGAGAGACCTCTTTCATGAACCCGAACAGATGGCCGTATGTTAGCAGGGCGTGCTCACCCTTTACCCCAACCCTTGCTCACTGTTCTGGTTTTCCAGAGATTGTTTCTGGCACCTTGGGTTCTCCCTTTCTTCCTTTTGTGCTCAGCTATGCAAGTGAAATGTTTTTCTTATTTTGTTTACTATTTCTAGATATTCATAATAGGAAAAATTGTATGTTGTCTTAGTCTGTAATTTTCCTAAATCTAGAAATAGAGATTTAAATTGATAAACTAAAATATTGGCAGATAGCTAAAAACATGAATTTTTTAAAAGCATTGTGCAGTGTGCACTTTTCTTCACATAGTGGCTTTTTTCTTCATTGATGACATAGAAGAAACAAGAAATGACTTTGCCATCAATCTAAGTCACCCATAGAGCTCCTCAGGAGGCTGGTTCTGATCCCTCCCTGCTCCCAAACCTTTTGTCCCTGTGTGTGGCTTTGCCTTCACATGCTCTACCCCATCCCTCCAGCTGGGTTTTATCTCCACCCGCAAACTCCCTCTAGTAAGCATGCTCAGAACTTACTTAACTAAAAGAAGAAGGAATAAAGGGAGAAGGAGGGGTGGAAGGAGGAAAAGAAGAGGAGGAGTGTTTTAAAGAACGGCTGTGGAGGTGCCTGGTTCCTGGTGGCCAGCAGTGACTCAGCCTTCTCTCTGTGTCGTCTTCCCTGTCCCATCCGGCAGAGCCCCGAGCTCGTAGGGGCCAGAGGAGGTGGGACGGGGTCGGTGGGGCTGAGGTTAGGAACATCTGTGTGTGTCCTCCGTTGTCTTCCAGAGCCAAGTTGCACAAATACCTCTGGCAGTGCCATTACCTTCTTTCTCTCCGGGCTCCTCCCGCAGGCTGCCAGTGTCATCCTGTCGGCCGGAGGGCAGTATGACACTTCAGGCTTTGGATCGCTTGCATTCAGCAGAGCAGTATGATATTGTCCCAATCTATGGATATGACTTCATTGCAAGAGAAAGATTCAGCCAGTTTTCCTTCTGTGTCTCATCACCGTGTACTGGTCTGTTTTTAGGGAGGAATGATCAACTGGAATCGTCTCTTCCCTCCCTTACGTCAGCGACGGAATATAAACTATCAGGACGGTCGGCGGTCTGAGCAGCAAGCATCTCCTCCTCTCGAGGTTTCTGAGGAACAGGTAATCAGTAACACCAGTCCTTCCCCTAAACCTCTGTTTCCCACTTGAAGCCGTTTTGCTGAACAAGACTTGAAAGAAATCAAGCATATAAATACATATAAACATGAGCATATAAAGATGACAGTTAAGCTGCTAAGGGTAACAGTGATAGACACTTGGGCCTTTTTTGGCTACTGTGGGAATTACAAGTTTGAGGAAGGTGTGATTTGAAAAAAAAAAATTGTGATCACTTATTTTGAAATCTATAATACTTTATACATACCGGAAACTACTGATGTTTGTTCTCTCTAAGGGCTAGGAGAGAACAAGACAGGGCAGGGAAGGAGTGGTGCTTCTCTGGGTATGGATTTTGTATGGTTTTGACTTAGGAATCAGGTTAATATTTTACATATTCAAAAAGCAAATCAACAATAGGGACAACCCTAAACTAAAAAGAAACGAATAAATAACCCAACTGTATTTTAAGTGAATAACATAATCATAGGAGAGAGGGAAAAATTAATTTTAGTGACTTTTGAACATAATATACCCTCAGTCTAAAGTAAAAAAAAAAGAATTGCAAAGAAATCTAAAGCTCTTTCTAGGTTTATGTTCACAGTAGTATGAGTACAGCAATTCTGAAATTATGTTCTATTTATTATAGATTTGAGCAAGTGAGGAAATACGTTGATCTTACTGTAGAAGAAGGAAAATACAAATTCAGAACAGCAGAGAGCAAGGAAGAACCCTATGGGGTTGGGTTGGAACTAGAGGTATCAGCATAAACTCGTGATTTATTAAGTCTGTGGGGGGCGGGGGCATACATGTGTCTTAGTCTGTCAACCTAAAGCGATCAGAAGCAATGCCATCCCATTAGCACTGACCGCACTTAGTGCCCAGATCTAGTTTCTAAATATGTTGGCCCACGGACAGAAGTGAGCCTCTAGAGAAATGAAATGGTGGGATGCAGGCCCAGGGTTGTGAAGGAAACAGAGGACCAGGACCACCATGCAAGGAGTTAAGGAAGTGCTCCAGAACCAAGGAAACAGGCCCCAAGGACACCAGAGCCAGCTTGAGGGGGTCCCACTGACCAAATTGGGCACATAAGATTTGGGGTATCAAAATACATAAGGACAGGGGCGCCTAGCTAGTACAGTCGGTTAAGCAACTTTCGGTTTTGGCTCAGGTCATGATCCTAGGGTTGAGAGATCAAGCCCCACATCAGGCTTTGCACTAGCACAGAGTCTCCTTAAGACTGTCTCTCCCTTGGGTGCCTGAGTGACTCATTCATTAAGTGTCTGCCCTTGTCTCAGGTGATGATCCCAGAGTCCTGGGATGAAGCTCTGCATTGGGCTCCCTGCTCGGCAGGAAGCCTGCTTCTCCCTCTCCCTCTCGCACTCCCCCTGCTTCTGTTCCCTCTCTCTCTTTCTCTCTCTGTCAAATAAAAAAATACAATCTTAAAAAAAAAAAGAGACTGTCCCTCTCCCTCTGCCTCTCCACTTCCCCCCCACACGCTTTCTCTCTCTCTAAAAAATAAATAAATGCTTTAAAGATAAATAAGGATGGTACTTAATATAATCTACCGGACAGGGGGGAATCTATGAGTTCATCCTGATATGTGGAAATATATGGATATACACACACACACAAAGGAAAAGGAATGTAATAAGGGATGATGGACGGTAGTAGAAAATCATAGTTTTGCACTATCAGAGCAAAAAATCAGTACAAATCATCAATACACGAAGAAGAGCGAGCTGTTTATATAATCTCAAAGTATCTCCCCACAAGTTGCTTATTACTTACCAGAGGAAAACAGTTAACTGTACAGTGGAGAAATCGGACACCAGCTTACCCAAGTTATCAGAATCAGAAGACCAATAATGGACCCAAGACGCATTGTGGGCGTGCCCTGAAGGGACACATCAGTTATGTGTTAAAAGAGAAAATCCCAAGACTTCGATCATAAAGAAAGAGCAGATAAACCCGATTTGAAGGATATTATGTAAAATACCTGACCCGTGTTCTTCAACAGTACTGAGGTCATAGCTCTTCCGGATTAGAGCCTGAGGGGCCCATTAACGACAGGTCAGGCGTGATCCCAAGCTGAGCTCTGTCCCGGGAAACGTTTTTGGTGAATGGACATGTGAGAGTCCATCCGTGCAGTCGCACTGTGGATTAGACCATACACGTGTATCGACGTTAAGTGTCAAGGACATGACATCTCTGCGGACTGTGGTTAGGAAAGAGAATATTCTTACTGGAAAGTACACCTACGGGTACCAAGGGGTAAAGGGGCATGGTGTGCGCAGCCTCATCCCACCTGTTGCAGGAAGGAGTAAGGGAGCGTATGTAGAGACAGAAAGCAGCTGCGGCAGAGTAATGGTGATCTGGAAGAAGAGTAATTGGGCTCTTTCTATTGTTCTTGAAACTTCTCTGTAAGTTTGAATTATTTCAAACTAGAAGGTTAAAAACATCTGTGAAAGTAGTTCAGGGCATTGCAGGAACAGCACTTCTAAATTTCCTTCTGCACATGTTGCCTTTTTTTTTTTTTAAGATTTTATTTATTTATTTGACAGACAGATCACAAGTAGCAGAGAAGCAGGCAGAGAGAGAGAAGGAAGCAGGCTCCCTGCTGAGCAGAGAGCCCCATGCGGGGCTCTATCCCAGGACCCTGGAATCATGACCTGAGTCGAAGGCAGAGGCTTAACCCACTGAGCCACCCAGGCACCCCCGCATGTTCCTTTCTTATCAGACAAATAAAGGGCAGCATTTTGTAGCTGGTCACAATGTCCAGGCTGTCACCTCTTCTGTCCCCAGACTATGCCAAGGTCCCTCAGACCCAGGGCACCCGGTCAGGGCGGGGCTTCTGCTGCCACCCTGGATTAGGCCACCATAAACGCCTTGGAAAGAAACAAGCTGTGCCTGATGAATCGATCCAGGTTTTCCAAAACCTCACAGCTTCTCACTCAGGCTGATCATTTTAGTAGCTCCTCAGGCCTGAGAGGTGGAGGAGGGAGTCCATTCTCTTCCGCCTCCATTAGAGAATTTCTAGAAAAATGGTATTCCCATGGATAGGAAAACAACCCAATAATTCAGCCTTTTGTAAGATATTGATGGTAACAGATTAAAACATAAGCTGCTACTCTCTAGTTCAGGTAAAAAGTAGAATTCTGTTCTCTTACTCTTTACTTGCCAGAAGTACAAGTCACATTCCTCACAGAGCAGCCGTTGAGGGTATGAGATATTTAAAGGTGAGACCGTTCTTCGTGTCGTACTTTGAAACAAAAATGTCAAAACATGGCAATCAGGAGAATGTGTGTGATTGAAGTCTTCAGGGTGTTCTGATGAATCATTCTCCTTGACCCTTCCAGAAGTACAACAGGGTAACACGTTGTCAGAATCTGTTTCAACAGCATTTACTTCCTTGCTCTGGTGTGAAGAGATGTAAATACATCAGCGGCTGTTGTTAACTTATGCTTCCTTATTCAGTAATTTTCTAAACCTTGTTTCTTGTGTTTCTCGATTATCCTGAACATGGCCATTACAGTCTGTTGTTTGATTAGATCACAGTGTCTTCTCTAGGCGTTGTTTGTTAGGTGGACTCCTGGCGGTTCTTGTGATAGGTGTTAGCCAAACTGTAAAAGAGGAAAAAAAGTGTTCTTGCCTTCAGGATGTTTACAGTAACATTTAGAAATGTGTATTTAATATATATAATCTCTTGGTTAGTTTGTTGAGGCTAGATACTATCTAAGATAATGTTTGTTAGTAATGTAATCAAGTAGCTTGAATGAACAAGACTTCTTTATACTCCTTCAGTTAAATGTGCTGTATCTTCTTTATTTAAATACCAGAGTCATGCTGTTTATTTCATTAAGAATAATTTTGGGGACGCCTGGGTGGTTCAGTGGGTTGGGCCTCTGCCTTCGGCTCAGGTCATGATTTCGGGGTCCTAGGATCGAGTTCCACATTGGGTTCTCTGCTCAGCAGGGAGCCTGCTTCCTTCTCTCTCTCTCTCTCTCTCTGCCTGCCTCTCTGCCTGCTTGTGATCTCTCTGTCAAATAAATAAATAAAATCTTTAAAAAAAAAACAATAATTTTTTAAACCAAGAACAATAAAAATGATTGAGGTTTTTCTGATGTAAAAAAATATATATTCTGGAATTTTAATGAGTCCTTTAAGATAGGAAAGCAAGGACTATGGTAAGAAAGAATGTGCATCTCTCGTCACATCTAGCAACAATCAGACATACAGCCATAGAAAAATTTTGCCACTTTTTCTGCTTTTGCTGTTGGTAAGTTTCTGGCTTCTTAGTTCTTCCCAACCTACTTTTACTGTTTTTCAACAAGTGGACCCACACATTTGCCAATTCATTGTCCTTTGAAGATGCCATCCCAGCCCCTCTTAAGAATGTGTCAAAACCAAACGCCACCCTATCACAACTCTTTTTAATAGTACAATGTGCTCAAATGTCTACTATCTTAAAAATGAGTGTAGACATTATTCCATTTCTCTTTCTTTTTTTCTTTTTAACCAGAGATTCTCATTTTACACCTCAAATAACAATGAAATTTTTGTCCTATTAGCATCCTATTTTTTTTTAATCAAAGGAGGAAAAAACTCACTAAGTTTGTCTTTCTCAAACCTCCCAATCTTAGAAAACAATCCTTCAGTGTTTTCTTAGCGGGATACATGGGTAAAATTGGACCAGGAAGTTAAACGGGACTAAACCAGAGCTAGGACTCAACAGAGGGAAGAGAAACTGCTGCGGATCTCCTGCAGAGCCCAGGGTGGGGAGCCAGGCCTGGAGACAGGGCTAGTCGGCTCTGCCCAAGTGTCCTAGGGCCAGGAAAACTAAAGCAAGGACTGCCAGTGGCATGTGTCAGCCTGGGGTGGAAAGTGCCTTACATCTGGGGAAGCACAGGGGGGTGAGGTTGGAGCGGAGGATAACCTGAGCGGCCGGGCAGGCTCCCCAGCGTCTGCCGTGCCATGGGAACTCCCACTTCTGTGTTTCGGACATTAGGAACCGTGGGAGGATCTTACACAGGGAGTTACGTCACTGGGTTTCCCTGGAGGGTAGACTGCAGTGGAGGGAGGAGCCTGTTAGAACTGTAGTGACGTGTGTGACTTCTTCCCCGGCTGCCCAGGAACTGCTTTCAACTGCTCGTGAGACTCCTGCCCAGATGAGGTCTGTAACCGCTAGTACGTTTGTAACACCCGAGGCCTGTCCTGGGGATCCCGTTCCTGTCCTCTGAAATGTTCATTGACCCAGGCAGAGAGAGAATGGCTTTCAGCACCGAAACCCTTCAGTCTTAGCTGGGAAATAGCAAAGCACATTTAGTCTGAGAGCATCTTAGTCTTAGTGAGGTTCTCTCCTCTCTCCCCATCTCAGGAGTCTTCGCCGCCGTCACCTGAAAAACCCACCTCAACTCCAAGTACTGAGACTTACGCAGACCACCCCCTCGCTGACATTTATTTGGGGTACACTTTGCACTTCTGCTCCGTGCACTTATAATTACAGTGAGTTGGGAATTGGTCCAGCAGTGACTCAAGTCTTGTCTGTGTTCCCTGGTAGAGGTGAGCCCCGTGAGGGCGAGCGCTGTTTCTCCCTGTTTCCCCCGCGGCGCAGCGCCTGACACACAGAGGGTGCGCAGCAGTGGTTAGAGCAGGGCCGAACGGGAAGGTGTGGTCAAAGAACACTTGTTTTCCCCTCACAGGTGTGTTAGAGAGTGGTAGGACGTCAGACTTTTCCATCTGAACGCCCGTATGAGAAATAGGTTTTCTAAGGGAATACCAAAGCTCAAAGTGTTGGGATGAAATATTGCATGGCACTCGAATAATTAACCAACTTTTGGGGGGGCCTCATTCTGCTGGGTATCCTAAAAGGTACAAACAGTGGAGCTCATCCAGTCTATCACGAGGGCCTCCTCTGTACCAAGGTCGGAACTAAGCAGAAATGCAAAAATAAGGGGCCTCTGAGCGGGTCTGTAGCCTTCGGGGGCCTACGATAACCAGTGACCGTTCAGTCAGCCAGCGGCTGTGATCAGAGGGGTTCGGCCCTTCCGAGGAGGAGGGGCGTGGTCAGGGACCGTGGGAGAGGGGTGCACTGATCCCCAGGTGATCTGACCGTGCCCCAGAGGTCACATGATCCTTACAGCACAGGGGAGGGGAGGGCCAGCCGAGTCTCCCATGACTTCCCTGCGGCTGCTGCTCCTGAGGGGTGTGCATGGGGCCCCGGGCAGTCGCCCGCACGGACGAGCCAGCCAGCATGGGATTGGGTCGGGCTCCTCCGGGTGGGCATCACTTCCTGCAAGTGTCAGGATTTGGGAACTAAAAACCCCCAAAACCATTTGTTTTTGACACCCTTAGTTAAAGGGAAGTTAAAGAAAACCACAGTCCTACTTGAACAAAACAGCAGAGGAGCATTTCACTGGGAAGAATTGCCATGCATTTCATTGGAATGAATGTCCTATTTCACTAGTCTGAATTGCAGGTAGAAGGCCAAGGTAGGGTTTCATTTATTAAACCTTGAGTAAGAGTCGTCTATTTTTTTTTTTTTTAAGATTTCACTTATTTATTTGACAGATCACAAGTAGGCAGAGAGGCAGAGAGAGGGGGGGAAGCAGGCTCCCTGCTGAGCAGAGAGCCAGATGCAGGACTCGATCCCAGGACCCTGGGATCATGACCTGAGCCGAAGGCAGAGGCTTTAACCCACTGAGCCACCCAAGTGCCCCAGGACTTTTTTTTTTTTTAAAGGAAAGGAAAGCTAATATGGGTTTATCTCCATCTCTGTAGGTTTCTTTTCTGGTTTAGCAGGGTCTCTCTTTAGAAAACATATTGCGGGAAAAACAGATTTGGCCTCTTTGCCTGGCGAGTGCTCTCCAGCTCTGCCTGCCCGTGGTCAAGTTCCCACAACCTGCAACCTACTGGCCCACTGAGGGCCTCAGACCTTGACCAGAAGCCACCAACAGAGTCCAAGGGCACTTCGGGGGGACCTTCCACGCGGTAAGGCTAGAATTCCAGGTGCCAGCCTCTCCTTGCTGCCCGCTGTGTCGAATCACCTCTGAACCTTGCCTCTAGAAAGCCAGGCCTTCAGCTACAGAAAACCACACTGGCGGCGTTCCGTGCCGGTACCGTTAGGTTTTACGAATGAGCGCTGTGGAAGACAGGAAAGCATAACACATTCTCGGGTTGTTAACCCAGCTACACCAATTTCTTTTTTTTTTAAAAGAAATTAGAGAGGGGCACCTGGGTGGCTCAGCAGGTTAAAGCCTCTGCCTTCAGCTCGGGTCATGGTCCCAGGGTCCTGGGATCGAGCTCAGCATCGGGCTCTCTGCTCAGCAGGGAGCCTGCTTCCCTTCCTCTCTCTCTGGCTGCCTCTCTGCCTACCTGTGGTCTCTGTCTGTCAAATAAATAAATAAAATCTTTAAAAATAAAAAAAAAAGAAATTAGAGGAAAGGATTATTTAGTTGTTTGGACTAGAAACCCAGGAGAACTGTGTTCTGATGTTCTGTGGTGAGAAGTTTTAGGCAGAAGCTTCCCGGCCATGCACAAGCAGAAGGACGGTACTTACTGTGCTCCAAAATAGAGAAGGAATGTTGAAAGAAATGCTTTCCAGAAAATTCTATGGGGCATTTTCTAAGTTTTCCGAGCAGACCGACTGCCGCGAACCCAGCCGGGCCCAGGCTGACCAAGACGCAGGGTGTGTGCTGGCCTGTGTGGCCCCGTGCTCTCCCCGCTATGACCCTGTGCTCTCCCCGTCGTGGCCCCAGTGCTTTATCCACTTTAGCGTTTCGGGCCCTGTTTGTTGGTGGTCGGTTCATTAAAGAACTCATATCACTAAACTGACCCCTTCTCTTACCACTACTGGGCACTTCCACGTGCCAGGCTCTGTGGTTCTGTGTTGGGGGGGAGGGGACACACAGCAGACATCCTGGCGCCCCCAGAGCTCGCCGTCTGCCGGGAAAGATGGGCAACACCTGAGTCACCGAGCCCAGCCCACCGTGGGCACCTTGCACAGAGCCTCGGAGCCGCTGAGAGAGTCTGGGGATCTTTGCTGAATTAATGACACTTCCGTGCGGGTGCAACTTGATTTAGACTGATCAGGGTGTATTTTCGGATTTTTATCTAGTCAAGACCTAGAAATGTTACACTGACATTTTCTCTTCCCTTGGATGTTCTAATAGCTGAACTAAAAAGACAGGAAGCAGCCCGTAGAGAAAAGAAATTGGGTTTTCAGTGAGATTTAATGTGTTTTGTGGCTAATACATATGCTGGGGATAGGGAAGGAGGTAGACTGTAAATACTGTGATTTTATAATCATCAGAATTTAGCAGTTGCTAGAATTTATACAAATGTAAGTTTTTCTTAGAGTCACAAATAATATGGGCTTTTGTTAGAATTTTAAGCTTACCTTTTTAAAAAGATTTTTTTCTATCTTTTTTACTTGTCTTGGGCTCACCACATTAGTTTCATAGGCCAGTTCTTCTGTGGGCTGTTTAACCATTAGAAATGTGTAACAAAAATCATTCTTGGCTTGTGTTTAAGTGTGGCTGTATTTGTATATGACAGGAGATGTGTGTGAGGGTGAACTTTGCCCCAGGACAGCGTTTAACGGGGTCCCTGGCCTCGGGGCAATAGCACAGCCTTCTCCCTTGATGGCAGTGACCAGGGGGGCTGACTGTCCGGCCCCGACACTCTCCTCCCAGCTGCTCGCTGCTAGCCGGGGCTCCCAGCAAACAAGCATGTGTTTGATTGTTGTGACAGACACATCAGTTCTTTGGCCAGCAGAGGATATAAAACGAGTACAGTGAAAGCAGATACAATGAGTGCTGAAAACAAAACCCGAGGGTGGTTTTGTCAGGTGGTGGGAACCTCTGAACTGAGGCCCAGAGGGTCAGTGGGGAGCAGCCGCGCCCTGGGCCAGCCCTTCTTGGGTGGGATGAGACTCGTCACAGTAGGCAGCGCCTCCTGGGCACCTGTCGGGGACCAGTTAGCAGGCTCCGCCCTTCCCACAAGTGTCCCATCCCCACGTTGTGGCAACAGCGCGAGCCCGCCATCTTCATTCCCTGTCTCTCTGCTTCTCATCCTTTTTGGCTGGTTATTACCCACATTCCTAAGTCCAGGCATGCAATTTGATTTTCCCTTGGGTGTTTACTGTTCGGGACACTAGGAGAAGCTTACAGATACACTTTTTTAATGTAATGGTTCAGTTTTCAAAAAGAACAACTGTTAACATTATTTCTACTTTGTAAGTTTCTTCACCTGGTTAGAGTACAAGGTCGGGCCATCGCAGACCTGAGCGGTGCCCTCTGGGGTGGCCAGCGCTGGACCAGCCTGCAGGGTGGTCGCTGCTGCCCCGCCTGGGTGGCCCGGGTGGCCACCCGTCATCAGCGCCTTCCAGACTCCAAACCACATTCCGCGTCGATGCACGGAAGACTCCAGGACCAGCGGGCAGTTGCGGCCGGCAGCTCCCCCTGCTCCCAGCGTGGGTCTGGCTCACACGCCGTCAGCTCCAGACGGTGACTCGGGATCCGTCCGACGATGCCCGCTGGCAGGTGCAAAGAAGCCGCCTCTTCAGCGCTGCGTGGCGTACTCACCGTGGCGGAGTGCTGGTACGTCAGGAGCGGCGCGCAGGTGGGCAAGAACGGCCACGGCGCTGGGCGGCGGTGTGTTCGTGGGTAACAGAAGGCAGAGGACCTGCCCACCTGCTCTCCGGGCTACGTTGACGCCACTAAGGAAGGTGGTTCTTAACTGGAAGTCACTGGAATTAACATCGTTACAGCTTACTTCAGTCCAGGGAACAACGTGGAAGGATTGCCTGGATTGAACGTGCGTCCAGCCCAAGTCCGGGAGCGCGTGCCCCGAGCGTGCCGGCCGGGGCTGGAGCAAACAAGGCGAGCCACGCTCGGTCTGAAGTCCCCCAGGGCAAGAGGAAAGTGCGGATTCTGGCGATCAAATGGCAAAACTGATGTTTCATGTCTGCAGAGCCTGAAACAGATGATCAGGCAGATGCCTTGAGTGTTAAGAGTGTTGCGGTCTGTAGGCTAACACAGGATGTCATCAAGACATCTGACTACATCTTTCCACTGTGAGGGATACAGTGGTGACATGTGGAATGGACAGAGACAATATGAAGTGGGTTTTTAAATGGTTAAAAATCTCTAAAAAAATTCTCAGCTAACAACTCAAGGACAAAGGGAGGTCTCGAGTGGGTTCTGGGCCTGTCTCCGACTTTGCCTGCTCGGCATTTGCATCAATAATAACTTGAGGGACCTTGTAGAAGTTCGCTAATCGGACTTGGGGATGACACAGTTTTGAGGGAGCTGAGTAACCTAGGAGACAACAGAATTTAAACTGAAATCCGTTTTGGTTATCTAGAAAATGACCAGAGGCCATTTAACGGAGATGTGTGCGGTCCTGACTCCAGGAGAGCAAGTACAGCTTCCAGGGTAGGAGTGCAGAAGCCTGGCTTGAGAGCCTTTCAGGTGAAAATACCGGAGTGTTTTTTGCAGGCGCCGGCGTAACCGGCTAGTATGATGTGGCTGCGCGCACGGGAGCACGGGCCCGCTCCGGAAGCGCTCCCCGCTGCACTGAGGGCTGCACTGCCAGGCCGGTGGCAGCGGGCCTCAGTGGGAGCGCTGCACTTGGACGGGTCGGGTCCGGAGACGCAGGAATGAGTAAAGCAGCCGCGGCCTTTATTCCCTTGTTCTCCGAAGGCTTACAGCACGGTGGCAGCGAGCGGCCCTCCCTGCAGTTACAGGGAAAAGTCACAACTGTGGTGAACACAGGACAGAGGTCGGTGGAGCCACAGAATTCTCTGGGGTCCCTTCCAGTCTGGGAGAATGGGAAAGGGCCCGGCACCCCCAGAGCCTGCGGGTGAAGACGAGCGAGCCAGGCCAGAGGAGGAAGCACCAGCAGCGAAGGCAGGGCCAGGCTCCGTAGGGCCTGGGCCAGACCAGGAGTTGGGGTGCTGGCCTAGAGAAATAGGGGAGACTGGGGGGGCAGGCTTCAGACACTCGAAGTGCTTCACGCAGAAAAGGGAATAGGGTTGTCATCTGTTATTTCAAAGGGCAAGACCTTTGACGTCCCACGGAGGGCAACTAGTGAGAGGCAGAGTCTTGCATTGAAGAACAACTTTCCATCCCAGCCAGTTAGTGGGAAGTGTGTGTGACATTCTGGGGAAGGCGGTTCTTTCCTTGGGCAGGAAATGAAAGCAGAAGATTCCTCCCAGTCTGTCCGCACCGTCCATCAGCCTGGGGCATGGAGCTGGTCATCGCCTGCGGGACCTCGGGTCTCCCATGTGTGAGGGCCGTGCTCGCAGGGTCCTTTTCCCAGGCCCCGGCCGTTCCCGTAGAGAACAGCTGTCAAATGTCTCTGACCACAGCCCACAGTAAGAAACACGGCACCCGGCACACATGTGTGTGCCTATGGAGAACTGAAATGAGTTCTATGGAAGAAAGACCCTCACTACGTGCATTTTTTAATGCTAACCTTAACCCACTAAGCGTTCATGACGCACAAATGAGAGATCACAGCCTCGGTTGGAAAGACAGCAGCTTTGAGAAGTGCCCCTGCCTGTCCGCTTCCTCTCCCCAGGATTAACCTCTCTCCTAAGGCTCCGTGAGGGACGAGGGCTCGGGCCATGCAGGCAGTGCGGAGAAGTGACCCCAGCCTCCTCCCCTGCCCCCTTCCTCCCTCTCCCCCTCACTTTGGCCCCTCAACGCCCTGCTCTCCCCTGTCCTGCTCACGCACGCCCGGACTCCCCGAGCCCGGGAAGGAGGGTGGTATCAGGTACTTTCTTTCCGCTTCGTACCGAGCACGTTGTTTTCCGCAGGAGAGGTTAGAAACGGTGACCAAGTTCTCAGTCCACAAAGGCCTCTTTCACCCACATGTGGTGAAAATCTCAACAGTTTGTGTCACTTTTCATTACATATTATTGCAAATGTATATCTCAACAAAAGTACAAAAAGGAGCTTCCTTTGGCTCGTCTGGGGTCATAAATATCTTTATGGCACATTTTTAAATGGTAAATTAGGTTACCAGCAAACTCGAGTGGCACTGCCCGCTTCACTGGAAACTGTATGCGCGAGCACAGGAAACCTCTAGTCACAGATGCAGGATTTGTGGTCCAGAAAACGCAAGCCTCATCCCCCCTGCGCTCAGTGACGCTAGCCACCTCCTTCCCCTGGCTTCTGCCCCTGGCCTCACCCCCTTTGTGCGTGGTTCTCTGCTGCTGCCCAGGGAGCCCCCCGCCCCGCCCCCCAGCCAGAAACTCAGCAAATGCCGCAACTCACGTCGAAGGTTAACAAACGAGGTGTGGGCACCCAGGGGACCCTCTCTGGCTGGGTGGTTCCAGGAACCTGCATGCGCTTTTGTCACCGGTGTCTCCCAGCGTCAGGGATAATCGTCTGTTAAGCGACTGTTCTCGTATGCGAGGAAACATGACTTGAGGAGTTCACAGGAATCGGATTTGATACCAAAGGAGCGTGCAAAGCCGTGTGAGCGCTGGGCTGCGGGAACAGACTGGCTTTCCCAGCGGCATCCCGGGGACTCATCTACCCGCTGCTCATCCTGGCAGGTCACCGGACCCTGGGGTGCAACTTCCTTGTCTCTAAGATGAGAATTAAATGAGATAATTGTACTTGTTAGCTCTATGGTAAGCACTTTGAAATGTCGTGCCCATTTAACATTTTAAAAAAAATCAGATTTCACACTAAAATGAAAATTAGGGTTCTTGTTTTGTTTTGAAAACAAAAGCCTTGTAAGGAACATTTCAGGGGCTGGTGGGTTAGTAGTCAAGTCGCCGGCCTCATTGGGTTTCCGGTTGTGTTTCTGTTTCCAGGTTGCCCGGCTCATGGAGATGGGATTTTCCCGGGGTGATGCTCTAGAAGCCCTGAGAGCTTCGAACAATGACCTGAATGTGGCCACCAACTTCCTGCTGCAGCATTGAGGGTCCTGGACAGCTGCACAGACACTGGCCGAGCGGCTGCCCACCCCCAGCGGGCGCAGCCCCGACTCCAAGGCAGCCTGGGTCCCCCGCGCCCTCCCTGGCTGACCTCCTGTGCTCTCTCGGGCCTGCGGTGGTCCCTGTCGCTCCTCCCGTAATTCCAAGGCCATTACCGTTTTTAAAAAGTCTCAAAAATAAGTTTGCCATTAAATCAGCATGTATTTTCTATCTTTATTTTTTTATGGGGCATTTTCCTGAGTTTGGCCAATCGTTACTCATTCCTGATTTGTTTAAGATGCATTAGAACTGCAGATTTCTGTAAGCAATTGAATAGCACCCCCAATGGGAAGTCATTGCTATTATCATATTATTATTTTCACTGTACTGTGTCAGCCTACATTATAGCTGATCATAAACGCCACGACAGGGGAAAGGGGAATGTTATTCAGGAAGAAGATGGCAAAATACTCCTTACAGACTTTTCTCATCACTGTTTTTTTCCTCAAATTTGCTTTCCAACCCCAGTGGCCATTTGGTGTCCCCCTTTCCATGGGGGGTGAGCAGTACGGATCTGCTGCACTCAGTCTGAGTCAGGCCTGAGTGAGGAGGGAGAAGCAAGAGAAGCAAATCCGACCCCACACCGTTCCAGCCCATTTCAGTCCAGGGAATCTTTCTAACTCCTCCTCCTCACTTCTATTATAGAAAGTAATGATGATCAGGTCCCAATGTAAGGTTCTAGAATACTCTATGAAACTTAACTGGGGTTCCTCACCCTCAGAATATGTACAGTTAGCCTCTCAGGCTGGGGGTGGTAACAGGACAGAGAGAGCAGGGGGGTTCCCTGGAGCAGCGCAGGGCCCCCGCGCTCTGGCTGTTGGGCTGTCAGCGGGAGGCGCAGGAAGGAGCCTCAGGAAAGAGTGAGGCAGGGGTGGGCCACGGCGAGAACACAGGGGACTACACTAGGGGGACTGTTGAGATCAAAGGCAATTATGTGACTCTCGTGTTCTGTGAAAGGAGCAGAAATGTATCAAATTGATGCAAATTTGGACAAGTGTAATACTTATAATAAAGTTTTTAATGTGTTTTACTTTGTGGTATTTTTTATTAGGCTTACCTAAATAAAATTTTGTTCTAAGCTGCATAATTTACCACTAGTTTTTTGGGTGTTTTTTGTTTGTTTCTTTTTTGTGTGTGTGCCAATGCTGCTCTTTCTTCAGAAGATTCGGGTGCTTTTTTTTGGAAGTGAGAAAAGTCCCTTTGTTCCTGGCCCCGTGAGGCCCCATCCTTAGGCTTGCTGAGGCCCTCAGGCTGCTCAGAATGAGGGCTGAGACGACTTTCCGGGAGCCCAGCTGGTCCCACGCACAGACCCCGATATTGATCTGAGTCTCCCCACATCAGGGTGTCGGGCTGGCGGTCGCCAGGCCGAGCATCCCCGGCTGCGTTCCCAGGCCAGTGGCTCATAGGAGACAGGCTGGGTGCACTGAGGCACCTTCAAGCAGGAACATCTGAGCCAATCCGCGCCCACCCTCTGGCCCTCCCAGGAGAGCACGTTGCGTGTCCTGTTTTTCCCGACTCCCGGCCTCTGTTCCAGCAGCCTCCAGCCGCCCATCCTTCGCGTGCAACTGCCAGGCCTTTTGCCCCCTTGCTCCGCCCCCGCCCTCCAGATCATCCCAATCCCGACCGCCCCCCAACCCCGCACACACCCCTGACTCTTCAGCCTCGGGCACGTTGTCTGGACCGCACTGCCGTTCCCGTCCCAGGCCCGCTGCTCTCCCTGCGGATTCTAACCCAGCCGCGGCCGGCGATGGCAGGAGCTTGAATACCCGAAAACAAGCTCCCTTGTTAAGACCCCCAGAAATCCCTCCCGCTGACAGGACCACTAAAGAAAAGCCTCTGTTTCATGCGTCAATGCAGAGTGACGCATGCGGGGGGGGGGGGGAGGGGGGGCGTCAGCGAGCCATTTGCTTTGGTTTCCTAAAGTCTAGAAAAGATGATGCCCCCTTGACTTGGTGTGAACAGTAATAGATCGGGCCTAGTTTCCAAGCAAGCAGATTCCAGACTGCAAAGAGAGGAGGAAGAAGGACAAAGTGGTCTCTGGCGAACCCCCCGCCCCCTTTTCCCCTCTTCCCAAATCAAGGAAAGTCTACTTTTTTTTTATAATATGCTAAAAATATTTTAATACATCTAGTATTTTTTTTAATAATGAAAGTCTACTTCTAAAGTCCTGACCCTAAATCTAGACTGAGTTTGAGATTAGAAAGGGGGAAAAAAAAATCAGGGAAATTGAGCATAAAATTGAAAACACACACATTCCTGCACCACCTAGAATTTTTTCAGAGTTCAGGTTCCTGGGGCACTGGTTCTTCAGTGGAAACGGAAGGGTCTACACCATGAACTTGAGTTTTATTTTCCTCCAGCAAGCTGAAGTGGTCTTTCATTCATGGGAATCAAAGGCTCATTTTCAGAATCGCCCAACCCCTGTAGCATGTTTGTAAAGTCAAAATTGGCTTTCTGGCTCAGACTAACGTTTTAGCTCTGAAACTGCAGTCTTGCACTTGAGAAGACTGGCCAGACTCACAGGAGTTTGCTAACCTGCTGGATATGGTTGTATCTGAGAGGAGCCACAATGGCTAATGGCCTCGACAGGACAGAGGGGGCATTTCGGGCCGAGGTTGGGGGAGGGGTGCACCTGGTTTGGGTCTAGGGGAGACGGGGTGCCAGGGAAGTGGTCCCCAGAGGGCGAAATAGATCTGGAAAGAGGCAGGGGTTAGAGACCTAGGTTGGGAGTCCTGCTCTGGGGATCACGGAGGAACGGTGACCAAATAGCGAGAGAGAAAAGAAGAGGGGGAATTTCCTGCATTTCTAGCGGAGGAGGGGAATGGAGAGGACGAGCGACTATCGAGGGGGGATCAGGATGGTGACGCTGCTGGACAAGGACAAGGGGAGAGGTAGTGTCAGCCCTGCTGTGGCCGGCCCAGAGGACAAGAGCAGGAACACTGGACAGGACGAGAGCAGAGATCAGCTGTGTGCACTGGTCCAGGAAATATGGGGAAGGAAGGGGACGGGGGACTGTTCCAGGGTCAGCTTGTAGGTCAAGGTAGCCAACCCGGTGATGAGAGACCCTGCCTGAGCTCTAGGCCCAGAAAGGGTGTGATCAGAACCATTAGGAGGGCTTGGCCTTGGGAACCAGGAAGGACGTCTGTCCTCCAGAACCAGAGAAAGGAGACAATGAAGGAAGCTAGAGGAGTCATAAACTTGGAGCAAAGTTGAAGAAGGTTCTGGTAGTTTCTGGCTTCTTAATAAAGAAGGGAATGAGGATGAGGGGCCCGAGGTGGGGCTGGGAGCTTGAGGAGAGTGAATAGAGGCTTGGGAAACACAAAGACGCTGTATCAGTCACTTGTGTTTCTTGGGTCCGTGAGCCCCGGATGCCAAAATTCCAGAACCTTGAGAGACGCCGACGGTGACTTGGGCAGTCCCAGAAACTAGCCCCCGAGCTCCCGCCCTCCTGCTGCCTTCAGGCCGACCCTGACCCGTGCCCTCCGTCTCTGTTCTCAGCTGCCCTGGTGTCTGCGGAGGATGCCACCCTGTGCCACCAGTCCCCGGACACCCACCTGGTCCTCCCACGAGGACAAGAGTGCCTGGGGGACCCTGGCATTGCTCCAAGGCCGGGCAGGGGGGCATCCCCCAGCGGCCAGACCCAGATGTCTCGGGGCCTCCGCTTTGCTGCTGCAAAAAGAGAAGTGCCAAATGGATCGCAGGGGGGACCCAGTAACCCACAGCGGCTCATGGCGCTCAGAACCTACAGAACTCCACGTTGGGGCCCGCCTGGGCGTGTACAAACTCCACTCCTTCCAACTCCCCCTCCCCCCCGCCGGCCTCAGCAGCGCCACCGACGAGGCTCTTGCAAGCAAAGCGGACCCTTTCCCTGAGTGTGGCATCCTGACTTTGGGCAGTTCCCGGGCTCCTAGAATGGTCGAGCTGGAAGGGGACATTCATTTGGCTCGAGCCCACATTAGGTGAGGAGGTGGGGTCAGAAAGAGCCCGGTGCGGGGGGACAGGGGCAGATGGGCTGGGGGCTAAAAGCAGCCTTCCTGTGCTGCTGGGGGCCTGTGCCCCAGCCCTCAGCCCCTTCCCAGGGCAGCCCCCCAAAGTTAGCGTCTCTCCCTCGGGCTGCTCCAGCCCCGGGCTCTGGCATCCCGCTGGGGATTTGAGCCCCCCGGCAATCTGCAGAGGCCAGAGGAGGACAGAAGGAAAGATCGATCTGCTCACGCTCCAGACTCCCCTGGGGACGGTCCTGATGGCCAGATTCCTGTCATGCACCCCTCAGCAATGACTGGACGGCAGGTCCCCCTGGGTTCCTCTGCTGGTCCTGCTGCCCTGCTGTCGGCACAGAGAGGGCAAATGTACGAGGGCAGCTCAGGACGCACTCTTTCATTGCACGAGGCCAGGATTCCTCCGTGGGGCCAGAGCTGTCTTTCCAAACCACAGAATGTGCCAAAATCCATGGCCACCTAGCTCTCCCCCACTTCAACGTGCGTCTGCGGAACCACAGGTGCTCTCCCCACACTGCACAAGTTCAGGACGCTGTCCTTGCAACCTTCCAGGGGCACCAGTGGGGGTGATGCAATGTCTCTCCCTGGGGTTAACCTGGCACCGCAGACAGGCCCCCTTTTTGAAGGCGGCCAAGTGGGACCCAAGCCGCAGGCAGGATTTAATGCCTTTGGGACCTTTAAACAGAGGCTGTGGGTCCCTGGGGTGCTGGCCCCTAGAGCCTTATTCTGAGTGTGGCCCCTCCATGAAGTGTGAAAACTGCAGATGGCAGGTGAGGGTGAGGGCCTGTGTTGTGGGGGGCGAGGGGGGTCCCCGATCCTTGCTCCCCTTCTGGTCCCCCTGCCCCTTCGGAGATGTGCTGTGCCCCCAGGTGGGAGAAGCCAGTCCCCTGAGCCTGGTTGGCTGACTTTTCTGTCCTACATTTATTCACGGGGGACCCGGGCCAGTTTTGTTCTTTTGCTGTTATCAGCTGTGTGTCCAGAGATCTTACTGTCAGATTACGTAATGACGTTCGCCAGGAGGACCTCATTGTAGCAAGAAATGCCCTGTCCGGGCACTACCTGGCAGATTTTGGAAAGCCCTTATTTCTGTCCCTAGGAGCTGACCCTGGTCTTCCGCACACATCAAGCTGCAAGGGTCCCAGAGGGCTTTCCAGGACAGACCAAGTCTTGGCACACCAATGCGTATGGTGGCTAAGTGTTGCCCCTCCAGCAGGTGGGGGCCCCTCGTTCCCTCGTCTGGGAAGAGACAGCCTGGATGGGAACAGAGCAGCAAATAGAGCCAATACCTGCCCAGCCTCTGACTGTCGGAACACGGGGCCATTTTAAATATTGAGGGACTTTCTACATTCAGAGCTCAAAACTACTCAAGAATGATAAAAACCAGTTTGAGGATATAATTGTTTTGAGGAGAGGAAGGAAGCAGAGAGGGCTGGGGGCACCCAGAGTGTCTGTTTTACTGCTGTTTCTAGACTCTTACGTAGATGCTCTAGGCACAGCTTTGTATTAGGAAATATTCAATAAAAGTTGAAATCCTCCAAAGATATCTTGCATCCCTCTTAAGGGCTTGCAGACTTCTAGAACTTTAGACTGTGAGGCTTAGTGCACCCCCTCCTTTGGGAGCACCCCAGACCCCCTAGTGGACTGTGACCCCAGCCTACGGGCGTGAGAACCCCGGGGAACTTCTCGCACCTTGCTAAGGTGGGGGGCAGAGCACAGCATTTCCTCAGGACTCACCCGTGGATTCTGATGCTTTCCGGGAGATTCCTGTGTGGTCTCAAACCTTAGCCCTCCTGTCCAAAGCTGGTAGATACCCTCAAAGAGCACCAGACCCAGGCCTCCGCCTGGACAGTGATGTCTGGCCTGAGCGTGGGCTTTGGGTGGAAATGAATGCACATTGGTCCTCAGGTACGCTCCCAGCCTCGCCACATGGGGTCCAGAGCTGTCCACCTCAGGGAGGTGCAGGGAGCAGATCTGCGGGGACTAAGGGAGGGGCTGGCTCCTGGGGCTGGAATCAGGGGCCAGGGGCCAGTATGCAGCCCCTGTCGGATGAGGAGGCAGCGTTTCCCACAAGCCCAGCCCTGTAAGTCATGGTCGGGGGCACCTGACTGCTAACCGGGGATTCTCCTAAGCCACTGAGTCTCTGCGGGGGGACTCCAACACCGAGGGCTGAAAGAACCATAATCAGCCTCCCCGCAACGCCCCTCAAGGGCTGTGCTACGGGCTCCGCCCCAGCTCTCCTCACCAGCCCCAGGCATCCAGTGAGCGAATGCGTGACAGTGAGGACACAATATTAACACACAATCTCTAGGGACACCTGGCTGGCTCAGTGGGAAAAGCGTAGGCTCTAGATCTCGGGGTGGTTAAGTTGGAGCCCCACGCTGGATGTAGAGATTACTTAAAAATAAAATATTTTCAAAAATGAATGTACTGTTTAATTCATACACATAAAGTATAGTGAAATTTCTATCCTCTAAGGGAATGGCCACTATTTTTAATACAAATGCTGAAGCTCTCCCATCTTAAGTTGGGGACTGGTATTTACTCGGGGAATTCTGGAAAGCCACCAGCAGAACCTGTACGTGAATAGATATGTACATGTCTATAGAGCCCATTTATTAAATATTTTAAGTGAAAGCATGCCAGTGGAATCAGTGCACCAGTCTTCTGGTGTTAATGTACTAGACCTTTTTTCTTTTCTTTTTTTTTTTTAATTATAGTTGTACTGGGGATGCCTGGGCGGCTCAGTTGGTTAAGTGCCTGTCTTCGGCTCAGGTCAGAATCCCAGAGTCCTGGGATTGAGCCCCCGCTCGGGCTCCCTGCTCAGCGCCCCCCCCCCCCCCCCCGCCCCCCGCCAGCACGTGCATGTGCCTGTGTGCGTTCTCTCTCACGTGCAAAAATAAGAATACTTTTAAAAAATTAAAATTAAAAAAAACACACAACCTGCTCATGGTTGTACTGATTAGACACGTGTGTCTTTCATAACCCACCCCGTACTGCCTTGTCTGGGAGTCCCAGCTCGGATCTCTTTTTCGCAGCCAGCAGGAGGACCCAGTGCAGCAGTCAGAGTGCGATTCTTCCGGATTGTTACATTTTTCTAAAGTCTCGTAATTGTCACAGGCTTGGTTTCGTCAGCAGTTCTCCTCCACCAAACCTGCCGGAGCATTCCTTGTAGCTCTTATAAAAACAACCCCTTCTTTTCGCCTCTGTACTTGACCGGTTTACACAATAATTGCTTGAATTATTTGATTTTGCTAACAGCTAAGGTGAGAGTTTCGGGACAGACGCAGCCGTTCCTCGGGGAACGCAGCACGCGCTGGTGGGGACAGAAGAACACAGGGCGGGGCGAGGCCACCCGCCACCCCCATGTGTGGCTCGTGCGAGCCGCGGGCGCCGCTCAGGCCGGGCCTGGCCTGGCCCCTGCAAGCCGAGCCGGGCAGCCGCGACCGCCGGGAAAGGAGCAGAGAGCCATCCAGGTGCGGAGAATGAAGAAAGGGGCTCCCCGAAGGGCAGCGGGAAGGACATTGAGGGGCCTCTGCCCCCGATTTCTTCTTCTGCTTCTTAGATGCCCCCCACACTCGCTGAGTCTGAACAATGGGGAGCAGCGCATCAGAAGTCCAAGGGCGCCTGGTGTCCCGGCGGGCCTGCCTCCCCCGGGGGGCTGCACGGTAGCCGGCTTGTTAGCCCCCAAGCCCCCGTCCCCGCCTGGCTCTCCCGGCACCAGCCCCTGTTCTCCTCCACGACGGAGTGGACCCCCGCCCGGGGCGGAGCGGCCGCTGCAGCCAAGCCGCCCCACGGAGCGCACACGGAAGGTACACGAAGACGGATGCGCGGCAAAACCCACGACTCCCGGGAAACGCGGCTTCACTTACCAGCCCTCGGGTCTGGCTCGCAGGAATCACACAGATCTCGGTTCCCCCAGAACCGAGATTTCATGAGATTTCACGCGGAAATCACACAGCGATCGTCTTGACTCATGTCCGCCGTTGGGACAGGAAACCAGGATCCAGAACTGCCCGTGACTCACGGAGGCTCCCTGAGGCCCAGCAGGCCCGGACCCCGCCTCTTGCGAAGGGCCCCTCTAAAGCGTCCCCGTCGTCCCCACCCGCCTGGAGTGGGCGAGCTCTGTAAGGGCGAGAGGTGACAGGCAGGGCTCTCATGACTGCGCTTCCCAAGGAAGGTGCCTCCAGGTACCCCACCTGCCACCTCGTCCACCGTCCAAGTTGGCTGGCTGCCCCAGCTCTGCCCGGAGAGGTGACATCAGAGGACTGTGGTTACTGTTCCCCTTCTCAGTCACATCCCCACACAGACCAGAACCCTCTGTGAATGTGAAAGATGAGCGCTGGGATAAAACAGGAGATAAGATTAACAGATTCTGCAGAAGCGTTTGACACAGCAGGGCCGTTCAGCGGGTCGGAAAAATCCTCGTGAGGCCGGAGGATGCGCGGCGGCGCTACTGTGAAAGCCCCTCGGTAAATCTGGGTCATCGACTTGACCTGAGCGGGAAAACACAGCCACACCGCGCCGTGTGGGGGGCGGCGGGCTCGCTCCCCAGCCTCCGCGCCACTCTCACGTCAGACGCTCGAGCTCCTGGAGGCACCTCAAAAACTCAGCGGGAGCAATAACAGTTGCTATACAGGCGGCTTCTGTCTGTCTTTCGGTAGGTGGTCGGAGGGGCAAAGCTGCAGGGAGAGCAGGATCCTTTCATGTGCCTTAAACCCAGGAGAAAGATTAAGAATGCTGTCAGAGCGCGTACCACAGACTGGGGACTCGAACACCAGAAGTCTGTTTCCCCCGCGTTCCGGAAGCTGGGAGTCTGAGACCAAGAGGCAAACAAGGGGGGCCTCTTCTGAGGCCTCCCTCCTTGGCTTGCAGGTGGCCAGTCACTGTCTGTGTCTTCACATGGTCTCACTTCCGTGTGTTCTCGCGTCCCAATCTCTCCTTAGAAGGACACCCGTGTACTGGATTAGGACCCACTCCAGCGACCTCCTTTCAGAGACGTCTCCAAAGGCAGTCCCAGTCGAGGTACTGGGGGTTGGGACTTGAGCATGGATTTGGGGGGGAAACACAGATCATCCCATGACAAATCCCTTGGGGACCGAATGAAGGACGCTCCTGCAGAGGACTGACCCTCCGTGCTCTACTCCACAAGGATGACGACGGCTGGGGCAGGAGGGAGGCCCGCAACCAAGGCAGCCATCGCTTCCCAGCCCAGGGGTAACTGGGCCAGCGAATAGGCCAGAGAGACAGCCAGGTGTGTGGGAAACACTGACTCCCCAGCCATGCCGCGCAGTCCCTGTCACCTGTGTGGCAGGGGGTGGTCTTCCTGCCCTGAGAGCACTTCCTGCCCCGCCCTGCCCACCCAGGGGTGGGGGGGTGGACACAGGCGCCATGACAGTATGGGCCTGCTTCCTAAAGCATTCAATAGTGCGTTTGTGGAATATTCTTCATGTATTATGATACTCATCATAGGCTATCATCTGATTTCGAAAATGAATACTAAAGATTCTGACATATTTAATGTTGTGCGACTACCCCAGCTGACTTTAGTCAAGAAATGCTCCCACGAACCTGGAAACCTGTCCATCTGTTCGTGTCTCTCTGCATCTCCCCATCCTCCTCTCCTCTTAAAAAAAAAAAAAAAAAAAAAAAGTTTTATTTTAAAACGGTGAACTTCGGGGTACCTGGGTGGCTCCGTCAGTTAGGTATCTGACTCTTGATCTCAGCTCAGGTCTTGATCCCAGGGTGGTGAGTTCAAGCCCCACGTCGGGCTCCATGCTGGGCACAGAGCCTACTTAAAAAAATAACTAAATAAAATACAACAATGTACTTCACCAGAGATTCGTCTCCATTGTCTTTTTCCTTCTTGTGTATCTTCACTTTCAGCCTCTTTTCTGATTTCTTTCCTTCAAGAGTGAAACTATAACAATTTCTCTTTGGAAAAAAAAAAAAAATCCCATCCCTCATCCCCTCTCCCCCTCTTTGATTCATCCTTAAAGACCAATCTCTTGAGACATATTTGGACACGTGCTGACCCTGTGTCCTCAGCCTGCTGACGTTTGCCTTCTACCCTCACTGGCTGGCGTTTTGTGAAACGCAGGGCCCCTCCTTGGGCTGCTGGTCGCTTCCTCCTTGCTCCTCCTCCCCCTTGGCTTCTGAACATCACGCTCCCGGTTTTCCCGCCACTTCTCAGTCTCTTCTGTGGGTTTTGAAGCTGCTTCCCTCCTTACTTGTGAGTGTTCCCCGCAGTGCTTTTGCCGGGCCTCTGTATTAACCAAGCCTTCTTACTTTCCACATTCTGCTGCACTGAGCCTGCAGGGACAGCCCCTCCCAGGGTTACCCAGTTCCTGGGGATAAGAAAAACTCCCTCATGAGTGTCCTTTTCAAATGCAAACCAACGAGTCCAGAACCCACCTTTGACAGACCTCCACATCCCCCTTGCCCTAGTCACCCAAGGACCCTGTACATAGCAGAGCCCAGCGACATGATTCAAGCCAGCCTGGCCTAAGTCTGCTCACTCTGCCTTCCTTTCCTGTGGGAACTCAGTCATGTTTCCCATCGCTCCCTTTGACTCCTGACCCTCCCTGGTGCATCTGTGTGTGGGGGGTGCCCCCTCCTCTCGGGAACTGGAAGGAGCTAACTTTTCAATGGCAAGCGTCTCCTGATCTGGTAGGGCCACCATGCCTGAATAATATAACAAGGCCACAAGGTATGCACAACAGTCTCCCTCAACTCCCTCTGGGAGTATCGTCTACCTCATCTCCCCCCCAGCTGGTACCCTCCCCCTAAATCTCTCTTCTTGGCTTCAGGCCACATACGTCCTGCTTTATCTTGGACACCTCCATGTCTGCCCACCTTCTCCCACCCCCAAACTATACCTTCTCCCATATTCGCTATCGGGGATGATCCCGCCATCAATCCAGTCTTCCAACCCCAAACCGGGGAGCCCTCCTGATGAAGTTTTAGAATATAGGTGAGGTCCGGTGGGGTGAGGTCAAGAGCCGATGACCAAGAAAGAATTCTTGCGACATCTTTGGTGCAAAATAGTGGTTTATTAAAGCACGGGGACAGGACTCATGGACAGAAAGGGCTGCTCCCCCGGGGTTGTGAGGGGCGGCTGATTCTATGCTATGGGGCTGGGGGAGGTAAGGAAAAAGGTAGGGTTTGAAAGAAGAAGAAACACGGGATACCGGAGGCTTTGCTATTTTCTAGTTAAGGTTGTTTCTCCTTTCAGTAAGGCGTTAACAGTAAGATAGTTGGGAGCTTCCGGGGGGAATGTTACACTCCTGCCATCACATGTCCTTATCAACGAGCTTTAGGTTTAGAAGAAATTTAACCGTATTTACATTTCCCTGTGCCTCAATCTCCATCAATTTTATGGAGAGGAGGATGATGTTAGGGCTTCAGAGACTGCGTTATGTGTCTCTGGAAGTTGGGCTGTTGGTAGGAAAGCCTCTTCCTCATAAATCACTAGGACATTTGTGAGCAGAGGCCGACTCAGGTCTTGCAGGGTTGTGGTCTCTACAAGTCAACTATTTGTTCTTCCTTTAGGACAGCCAGGAATGCCCGAGGGATGTCACACATGTCACAAGATGGGGGAGGTGTAGGGTGCCGGCTTCTGCTTTGTCCTCAGCCAGCCTACTGTTCCCTCATCACTCCCTGCCTGCCTCCCCACGCTCTTCTCCCAGTCTACAGCGGTCCCCCAGCGACATTGAACACTCTCCTGTCATTGTCCGACTGTACTTGTGTGTCACCAGCTGGTCCATGGGTTTTAAGGGCTGTGTCTCCATGATTCCCACTGTGTCCCCAGAGCCTACCTAGATAATGCTTGATAAGGATATGATTGGTGAGGAGAAGGAGTGGCCCAGAGACAAAACTGAGAATTCCTGCAGAAGTGGGGTATCTCCAGCCTGCCCTTCTGCACGGGCCTTCCATCATCTCCCTGAGCTGCCTCCCACAGTTGGGGCCACCATCACTCATGGATTCAGCCAGTGGATGTTTACTGGGACTGAATTTCTGGCAGTTTCTAGCACTTTGCCCCGCTTCTGTGCAACCTACCAAAGGGATTAATGTCAGGCATTACCAGTCACACAGAGGGTTCCTCGCTTCCCCAGGACAGACCGCCTCCCACGGCCCATCCCATGGCAGGGCCACTGAACACCAGCCAGGGCTTCTCGGAATCAAAGAATGTGGGCACAGGAATGTGGTGTAGACCTTTGGTACTAGAAAATAAGACTTTCAAGATTTTTTTAAAGGATTGATTGATTGATTGATTGGGGAGAGAAAGAGCGTGCACAGGAGGGGGAGAGGCAGAAGGAGAAGGAGAGAAACAACCCCAAGATCAAGACCTGAACCAATAGCAAGAGTCAGAGGCTTCACTGACAGAGCCACCAGGTGCCCCAAGACCGTCAAGATTTCCACAGTGGCAGAGGAACGGGGACCTCCACGTCATGAGGGATTCATGTGGCCTGAGGTGTGATCTGACCCATGCACCACAGGGCCGGGGTCTCTGGGGTGATATGGCCTGGCCCTGAGCCCAGCTGCCCACAAGCTTCACATGCCTGAGGAACTTCTCAGTCCCTGGGCCTGTCCCTACGCAGTCACTGGTGAAGTGAGAAAGAAAACTGTAGTGAAAGCTGGACGGTGGTTGCCTTGTGGTGTGCGGCAATGCCAAGGAAATGGGATTCTCAGTGAAAACATGCTTTCTGGAGAAAGCCAAGAGCCCGTAGGAACATCTGGGTATCTACAGGCTTGATTTCTGAAACTCTCAGTTCTTCCTCCTTAAAATGTCAAGGGATTAGGATTCCTAGAAGTCGTCATGAAACCCTCCACACGGCAACAGAATCCCCTGCACACCTTGCTGGTGGGGGACACTCCGTACACCCCTCGGGGAGTGGGACTCGGGGCCTTATCACAGGGCACCGACCTGCAGGGCTGTCCGGGCCTCACGGCGGCCTCCGGACTGATCTCCCACGGGAAGGGTGCGGGTCGTCCTGAGGCTTCCGTTTTGACATGGTTCAGAAAATAAACCGTCACAGTTAAACTTTCCTTCAACCAACTAGGGTTTAAAATAGACCGACCCCCCCATCCCCCGACCCCCCATCCCCCTACTTCCAAGCGTCACCTTCACAGTAGGGCTCTGAGGCAGCGTGGGGGTTTAGATCTAGGGGAGTTTAGGGATGGGGTGGGACCCAGAAGAATCTGGAAACAGCGGTGTCCAGAAATGGGTGGGTGACATGGGTTGAATTTTGTCCCCCCTCAAGATAGGATGAAGCCCCAAATCCCAGTGCCTGGGAACATGACCATAACTGGAAGTAAGTTCTTTGCAGACGTGATTGAATTAAGAGGGGCATTAGGGTGGGCTTAATTCAAGGTGGCTGGTGTCCTTATGAAAAAGAAAGAAGCCATGTGAGGACAGAGGCACACCAGGAATGCCACATGAACATGGAGACAGAGATTAGGTGACGCCTAACAGGCCGAGGAACCCCAAAGATCGCCAGCAAGCCCCCAGCAGCTGGAACAGAGGCTCCTGCATGGCCCCAGAAGGAACCGGCCCTATCAATGCCTTGATTTTAGACTTAGCCTCCAGAAGCGTGCAAGAATGAAGTTTCTGTTTTAATTCACCCAGATCACCGTCCTTTGTAACAACAGCTTTAGCAAATCAGCACCGTGGGTAAGAGAGATGCTGCCCACAGTTCCCTGATGGGCGGGGGGCATGGTTCTCACGCTTGAGCAAGCAACAGGATTGCCCAGAGGACTTGTTCAAACACAGAGTGCTGGGCCCTGGTCGCAGGCAGGCTGGTGCGGCAGGCCTGGGATCGGGCCCGAGAATATGCATTTCTTTTTTTTTTCTAGATTTATGTATTTATTTGAGAGAGAGAGAGTGTGTGTGTGTGTGTGTGTGTGCATGAGCTGGTGGAGGGGGTGGAGGCAGAGGGAGAGGCAGACTCCCCACTGAGCGCAGAGCCTGATGCAGGGCTGTATCCCAGGACCCCAGGATCATGACCAGAGCCAAAATCGAGTCAGACACTGAACCCGCTGAGTCGTCAGGCGCCCCGAGTACGTGCATTTCTAACAAGTCTCCAGGTGCTGCTTGTCCAGAGACCACACGTGGAGAACCACTGGCCTAGGGGCTAGGACGTGGCCTGGGCCCGGGAACCTTCTAGTCCCAGTCATAACAAGATGTCTATCCCCACTGAGATGGGTTGTGCTGGCCCCCTTAGAAAACTTCACTGACCACTGTCCATTTTCATTTTAAAGATTTTATTTATTTATTTTAAAAAGATTTTTATTTATTTATTTGACAGAGATCACAATAGGCAGAGAGGCAGGCAGAGAGAGAGGAGGAAGCAGGCTCCCTGCTGAGCAGAGAGCCTGCTGCGGGGCTCGATCCCAGGACTCTGGGATCATGACCTGAGCTGAAGGCAGAGGCTTTAACCCACTGAGCCACCCAGGCACCCCCTGTTTTCATTTTAAATCATTTCTTTAGTTTTAAGGGGCTTACTTATGTATTGATTCATGGACCTCCCCACACCTCAACAGGAACCCCATGTGATAGGCATTACAGTCCCAATGGTTACAGACGGGAAAATGAGGCACAGGTGTGGCGAGTCCTCAGCCGCACGCTTTTCCCTCCTGGCTTCCTGAGCTCAGGATTCCACACCCGGAGTCCAGCCTCGGAGCCTCCCTGGCGAGTTCAGCCCTCGGAACTCAGACGTCCCTCTTGTAAACCCCACCTGTCAGCACCACGTCTGAAAGGCAAGGCAACCCTGTCCATCTGTGGCTGCTGTCACCAAACAAAGGTGCGTCTCCACTCGGCTCCCTCTCCCCACCCATGGTAGTCACTTCCGCCGGATCTCACAGCCCTGGTCCTTGTTCCTGATCCCGTTCTATTCCCAAAGTCCCTCTGGATGTGACTTCTTCCCGCTTCCTTGTGCTCTAACAAACCGACTGAGCAGCTTTGGCGCTGAGAAGCCTGGCGTGCAGGGTGGACAGGTACGAGAAACGCTAGAGAGAAGAGGAAGAAGGATTTGTAGTGTCCGGTGACTGACAGGTCTGGGCAGCCCTGTGTGCCCAGCCTTCTCCAAGGAGGACACCTTCTGGTTACCAGGGTGCTCTGGTGGCTCCTCGGCCCCCTGCTGGCTGGCCAGTCCCCCTCCTGCCACCCCATGGACTTTGATAAGTGCTAGGTTCATGCAAACAGTGGGGGAGGGTAGGCTCTGCACACCAGCCAGGTGGGGACACAAACCGTGGGCATCTGGGATTTCTTCAGGGTGGCTGAGGCCGAGTGCAGAGGGGGCCCACATCTTGAATGCATCCTGAGTGCACGGGACCCCAAGAGCAGAGTTCCACGTTCTTTGAGCCTGCTGTCCCCCTCTAGCCCCGACCTCAGCAGGCCAGAAGCACCTCTCCTGAGCACTTGGCCACCCTGTCCCCGGAGTGACATCAGTGCTGATGCCTATCTAGCCACAGGGGTCACAGCCACGGACAGTAACTCAAAAGCTGAGTGTCCTCCCAGCTCAGAGTCCAGTGGGACAGCAACTAGGGGGCTCTGGCCACTGATGGCACAGGACACCCCCTCAAGAGAACAGAGCCAAGAGTCAAGTGCCCAAAATGTCAGAAATTACGAGGTGCACGGAGTGGGTCATCAGGAGCGGAGGGTCACGGTGGGACAGGGCCAGGGTGACCTCATGGAGGACCCCTGCAGCTTGGGGCTGGAAACTGAGGGAAGTAGGGGTGGGTAGTGTGGTGGAGATGCTCACATGCCGCTGAGCAGGGAGGCACGGGTCGAGTTTCACAAACCCACAAAATTGAAACACTCCGTGAGTGGCTTTAAACTTGGGAAGGGGCAGTGAAAGCTTTGTCTTGATCGAACGTACAAGGCTTGCATGGATACGCACTTTCCGACAGGCGCTAATCAGATGAGACACTTGTGCCTGCTTTTCTGACATCGTCCCTTCCTGGGCCACTGTCCCCGGCGGCGCAGGGGACACCACGCTTTTCCACTCCGGGAGGGGGGCTCTGCAGAAGCAACCACCCCCGTCCCCGCCCGTCACCCACACTCCAGCCCCCACCTCCAAGTCTGGAACTGAGGTGCGTCCCCCCAGTGTTTTCTGACCTTTGCAGGAAAACCTTGGCCTTCTTGTAAATGTTACCTTAAGTTTCCACAGACTTTGTTTTGGAGGGAGGGGTCCTATTGCCCTTTACAACATTTTGCCTCCCCGAGCCTGAAACCTCCTGCTTTTGGTCTTTTCTGCATTTACTCTCCAAATTCTCCTTTCCAGCAAGAAATAGCACAAACGCCTTTAGAGGGCCGGGAGCTCCTGTGTTATCTGTTGGGAAACATTAGAGCTGCTCCATCATGAACCTGAGCAACTTCAAGTTCCGGGGCCCCTCACCATCCAAGACTCTGCACCTAATTTTGTATTTATTCTCTTCTATTCTTTTTCTTAAAGAACCACGCCCCTCCCCAGATTAATCTACGCTTCATGTCTCTGAGCCTGGACCTCTCCGGAGAGACAGAGCCTTAAAGCCAATGACTCATTAGACCTCATTCTCTTCCAAGGGCGCTAAGGCTGCAGGCGGGCTGATACTTCGTGTTTCCGAAGAAGTCCTTCCCTGGAAGGAGGACGGGAGAACGCAGACCCCCTGAGATTTAAGATGCCGAGGAGCCATTTCCTGTACCGGCTCGATACGAAGAAGGGAGTGACGGGGTCAATGCCACAGTTCATGTTCATGAAGGGCATGTGAGCTGAAGGGACAGTCTGGAAGCCCTCTGATCCGGGCAGGACAGTGGGCGCAGCGTCTCTCTCAGCACGAACTGGACGATGTTGTGGTGACAGAGGCTGAAGACCACCACGGTCCCCAGCACCACCAGGGCGGGCAGCCAGCCCCTCCAGGGGCACCCTTTCTGGCTCATCAGCGAGTTTCCCCGGGCTAGCCTGCACAGCTTCAAGGTGATCTTCAGGTAACAAAACACTGTGACCCCCACCAGCCCACAGAAGCTCCGACTGCAGGCGGCCAGGCCCACGAGGGGCAGCCTCATGGTTCCCTCGACGCTGTCATACTCCATGCAGGTCAGCTTGCCTGCCACAAGCTTGGTCGTGGGGAGGAGGAACAGGGGTGCCGTCTGCCCCAAGGCCAAAGCCCAGAGAGCCACACAGACCAGCTGTGCCCGGCTGGCCTTGAGGAGCTGCGGGCTCTAGTGGGGACTGACCACAGCCAGGCAGCCATCCACGCTCACACACATCATGAGCTAGACACCACCCCCCCCTGCACCGTAGGTGTTCACGTAGAGAGCAAATGCCATCAGCCTGCAGAGTCCCTCACCGAAAGGCCAGCAGGAGTCCAGCAAGGAATAGGTGATCCTTCCGGGCAGAACTAGAGTAAACAGGAGGTCGGACCCACCAGGTAGACCAGATAGACGCCCACTGAGTTGCTCTTCTTGCCTTTGTGCCAGCCAAGGCCTAGGGCAACGATGTTTCCCTGGGCACTGAAGGCCGAAAGGGCCGTATGGAACAGAGAGAGGGCCAGGCTGACTGCCCGGGGCGGGGGGCAAGGAAGGCAGGAGCTGGTATGGGAGAGGGGGCTGCTTGGATCAGCCATGTGGGAAGCCATGACACTGAGGTCCTTGGGAAGACGAAGGAAGGAAGGAAGAGAAAAGAAAAGAAAACATTATATTGCCCCTCTACTACTACTAATAATGTGATGAAGCAACAGACACACGGAAAACGTCTCTCTTTTTAAGCAAACATTTTGCTGACGTGTAACACGCCATTCCAGTCACTACTGCTGTGTAACAAATGACACCCCCCCCCCAAAATTCAGCAGCTGAAAACACACTTGATTCTGTTTACAGCCAGGTTTGGAACAGAACACAGTAGGAATGGCTTTTCTCTGCTCCTTGGTGTGGGGAACCTCCGCTGGGAAGGGTCAAGGGCTGGGGGTTACTTGATGGCAGGTGTAGGACCATCTGGGGGGACCTCACTCAGACTGTGGCCATTCGTGCTGGCTTTTGGTGGGAACCTCAGCTAGGAGTGTCAATGAAAGCACCCGCACTTGGGCCCTTCGGAGTCTTCCTCACAGCCCAGCAGCCCAAACGTAATTTGGTTTCTTACCCAGCAGCTCCAGGCTTGCAAGGAAAGTGTTACCTACCAGACACTAGGTAGAAGCTCCGTTATGTTCTGTATTCTGATGCTTTCACACGGTGGGGTCTTGCTGACCCTACTGGACGGCTCCTTCCTGGGACAGCTGGGCCCTTGAGTGCACTTTCCAAATGCAAACCAACCAATCCGAGGATCCCACCCCAAATGCCTCCTTTATGGGGGTCTCAGGCTCAGGGCCGCTGTGCACCTGCCCGCCTGCCCTCGTCACCCACAGAGCCAGGTGCCAAGCAGCACGTGGCAGCCCCCATGTCCCAGAGCCGCCTGAAATGATTCAAACTAGCCCATTCTAAGTCTGTCCTCCCCTGTCTCACGTGTTCTTTTTCCCTACTGAAACCACAGTAACAGTTCTTGCCCACCTTTCTGCGTCTCTCCGTCTCCCATATGACCCTGTTACTCCCCCCTCCCACACCCCCAGTGATGAGGCCTGCCCCCTTCACTCCGGATCTATGAGGAACGAGCTATGTTTATCAATGGCAATCGTCTCCCCATCTGTCGGCCTCACCGCACCTCAGTTCTTCTATCAATACACCATACTTCAAAGCACTTTTTCTGACCTGGCCTCATCCCCTCCACCACCTCCCATCGGTGTCAAGTGAGTCACAAGCTCACCCAGAATCAAGAGAGGGAGACATAGCTCCAGCCTCTAGATAGGAGGACTGTTAAAGAACTTGCACCATTTAAAAAATCCCAACGCGTACATGCAAAGGTGTGCACAAATCGTAAAAGTACAGCTTGACGATTTGCACAAAGTGAACACATCGGTAGCATCAGCACGCAGATTGGGAAACACAGCTCACCAGAAGCTCGCCTATGTGCACTCCCACCTCTATCTACACTCCAGGGTAATCACTGTCCTAATTTCTAAAATCACGACTCAATTGTGTCTGCTTCTGAACCTTTTTTTTTTTTTTTTTTTTTTTTTTTGACACAGAGAGAGAGCACACGCAAGCAGCAGGGAGGAGTAGAGGGAGAAGCAGGCTCTCTGCTGAGCAGGGAGCCCGATGTGGGGCTCGATCCCGACTCTGAGATCATGACCTGAGCCGAAGGCAGATGCTTAACCAACAGAGCCACCCAGGCACCCCTGCTTCTGGACTTTAAACCAATGAAATCACACACTAGGTGTATGTGTAATCTTCCACGTATAGCGTTTTGGGGTCAACATCAGCCTCCCACATTGTTGGGTGTGGTTGCCGCCTGTTGGCTCTCATTGCTGTAAGACATTTATTCTCTTGTATGAATGCACCACCGCTTGTTTCCAGTCTGAGGACATTATACAAAATTCCCCTCTGCCTGTTCTTTCAAATGTCTTCGGCAAACACATACATACATTTTGCTGAGTACGTAGTTAGGAATATGGGGCTAGTGAGTCACAGGTCCTGTGCAGTTAGTTTTAGCAGAGCTTGTCAAATAGTTTGTCAAAGTAGCTGCTCTTCATATTCCCAGAAGTGTATGGGAGTTCCTGTGGCCCCTCATCCTCTCCAACCCTTGACCTTGGCACTTTTTATGAGGCAAACCACTTTGTTGGGTATGTAGGGGTATCTTCGTGTGGTTTTAATTAGCATTTCCCTAATGACAGCTGATCTGGAGCACCTTCTGAACTGTGTACTGGCCATGTTTATGTCTTCTTTACGAGGTGCCTTTATGAATATTTTGTCTCCTTTTCTATCAGATTGTTGAAAGTGTTAATCATTCCCTATTTCTAATTCATTTTCCCCAATCTGCTGAGCCTTGCCTTTCTTGTGCACACATCCATTCCCATCCTCATCCTGATCATCCTTTAACTTTTAATTTCCACACTGTGACTGTAAGGAGAAGAGCTGGGGCAGGTCTACCCAAAGTTCCCCATACAGCAAGTGGGGCCCGAGGGCTCGTGCCCATGGTGCACAAGGAAGCACGAAGCTTGCAGAGGGCGTGTATTTTGCCCGAGGACCACAGCAGCTCGTGGAAGCAGAGTCAGAGACCTGGGTGGAGAATGCTGACCATCTGCGATCAGATGCAATCTTGAAGGGCACCAGCTCCGTCCGTGAGCCCCCAAATCTCACATGAGTCAGGACAAAGCTGTCCCCTCCTTTACCAAGTTGGGGCTGGCTGGCAGGGAGCCTGCTGTAGATTGTGCCTCATTTTAACTCGGGTATGGAAAGCTCTGTCTAGTCCCTGCAGATGGATGGAGAAGAGACCTCCATCTCAACGGAAAGTAAGAGAAGTCAGGCTGGAAGATAGAGGAACACGGAGAAGCCCTCTGACCCTCGGAAGGCTGGCTTGCTGGATGGCAAGATGATAGAGGATCAGATAGAGAAATGGATGACTTAGGGTCCCTAAAAAAAATGAATTAAAATATATTTCTCATTTTATCAAGAAATTCCCAAGTGCTATGCCAGCTACTGGTTATATTCAGAAGATGCAAAAGAATCAAGTTTTTTACTGCTTGAACATTTATGCTCTGGTCGAAAAGATAAGGCATTTAGTTCAAAAACTGCTTTTTAAAAAAAGAATCCATTACTAGCTTAGACTTTAGACTACTCTTTTTAGTGTTTGAATAAATCACCAGTACAATCACGAATGTCAAAACCCACGCAATCACCCCTCAATATTTTGTTCTGTGTTCTTTCTTTTTACAAATTGGACTCAGGGAAGAGAGCTGTTTTTCCAGCTCCCCAAGCCTCACATGCATGAATGAAAACAGATGTGCCTCTTGGACTGCACTGAAGAGGCCGCCTTTGCCAAGGTTTGGGGACAGACCCTCCCCCGTTCACACCTCTAGTCCCCGAGCTGCTTCCAGGGAAGAGAGGGGAACATGCGGGGACAAGTTTGAGGAATGGGCAGGAAGGGCCTCTGCAGCACGTGGCCCAGGTGAAAGGTTAAGGATGCACAGCTAGCTCCCTTCATGCTTTCCCCTCCTCTTGGGGCTCTGACCACAGTCCATCGGAAGGCCTTGCCCCGGATTCTCTGAGCCCAGAGATTGAAATCTGCCCACAGGCTTTGCAGAAACGGCCCCCAAGATGGCCTCCTTCCTGCCCTTGGAAAGGCGGCTACTGCGCCTGCCCTTACGACTGCGACCGCGCCTGTCCCCTTGAGTCTCCGCGCCTGCGCTCTCCGGAGCATGCACAGGTGAGGCGGCAGGGTGCCCTTCCTTCTCTCCTGTCCCACAGCCCCGGGCGCGCTCGCTGTCTCTTGCTCTCTCTCCCTCGTGCGCACACACTCACGCTAACTCTCTTGCACACGCACCCATATTCACTCACGCACAAAGTCATGCACTTACATGTCTCCCGCTCTCTCGTGCTCATGCACACACTCAGTCTCACACACTCACACTAACACACACTCGCGCACACCGTGGGGAGGCATGCCCCGGGCAACCCAGGAGTGGGCAGGCAGATGCTGTGGGTCCAGCAATTGCTGCCCTTTGCAGGAAGCCCGTCCAAGGAGGAAACGGAGCGCCACACTCTCCAGGAGTCTTGCCCGCACCCTCTCAACAGAGCGGCCTCTTGTTTCTTTTCTTCTTTCCATTCCTTCCCTGAACAATCCCGTCATCAGACCAGGCTGAACAAGGCGGGGGCTTTGGGGAGGGGGCCGCTGTGTGCGCCCAGCAGGTGGAAGGGTCTGAGCAGGGCAAGGGGGTGGGGGACCATCTCAAGGCGCCAGTTTAGCTCAGGACAGCCCCAGCCACGGGTCCAGTCACCATCTAAAAGCACCGATTCTAGCCACAGAGCTGTTCTCAGATGCATTTGGGACGTGTGTGTCCTTTCCCTGTTGGTTTAGGACTTAGAGGGCTCAGGGAAGGGACTGGCTCCTGCAGAGTCCCCCTCCCATGGCAGCTGTCCCCTTGTCCTGATATTCCTGGGCCTCTTCCCCAGAACACAACACAGGCCTGGGGGCTCTCCCTGCAGCTGTAAGCTTCCTCCGCGGAAGGTACCCATTTCCCTCCCCTTTGAGCCCCTTAGGTGCCACCTCCTCCTGGAAGCCTCCCAGCCTCTGCAGAATTCACAAACCCCTCCTCCCTCAGTGCTTCCATAGCATTCGAGGGGCCCCTTCCCACAGCGACTGACACTCCTCAGTTATGCCTCTGCCACTCCAGGACCCGCAGGCCCCTGTGGGCCTCTGCCAGTCTTTTTTTGGTATTCGGCACAGAACAAGTGCTCTGAACCCTGGGTCCTGCTGGGGGCCCTGTGGTCTCCCTTCCCAGGGAGGTCTTCCCTGTGGTCTCTGCCCCCAGGAGGGGAGGGCGGGTGCTGTCAGTGCTGTCAGTCTAGGGAGATCAGACCTAAAATTGGAGCCCTCGAAAGAGGGGCACACTGTCGGGCCCTAACCCCTTGGGACCTGCTTGCCCACCCTCCCCGCTGGTCGGTCCTGTCCCCTTGCTTACTGATGTTGGTGCAAACCTCAGCATGAACTCCTGGCCCACAAGTGGGCACTCGCTGAGCATCGCCAGACTCGTGCAGGCTCTGTGCCCCACAGACTGTGGCCCACGCCTGCCCAAAGGTGTGCTCCTTGGCCCTTTTCTGTGCCAGTCATCCCCACCTCATGAGCCACCCCGCACCCCAGGCACAAAGCACACACCCCAACCCCCCACCCCACTACATTTGGTCTTAGGAAATGACCTAACGCTGGTTGTTTGTACCTTAATATGAAGTTACTAACGCATTTTCCTCTCACAAGTGTATTTGCCTTTGAGACTCACCAAGCGGTGATTGTCGAGTGCAAGGTGGGCCCCTGTTGAGGGGTTATGGATTAGCGCAGCCACGTAGGGAAGTTACCAAAAACGCTTCCAGAGGCTCACCCCCAGGTCTCACCCAGCAGAGAGAGCTCAGTCCTATCAGCGACACACAAAGGTGACAGGCGACGCTGGCCTTCATTCCTTCTGGCCTGAGCTGCCCTTCTGTTCAGATGAGAAATGGCAGGGGTCCCACCGGTGATCGGGGTCTGGAGGGAGGCTGGACCTGGTGACCAGAGGGCAGGCAGAGGTGGCGAGGAGTGGCTACAGTCTGAGCCTTTCTCTCGGAGCCCAGCAGCCTTCTCAGGCCCGGGAAGACGCCCGGCAGAGCCTCGGCCTCAGGAGGCCTCCCCAAGCAGCCCAGAGGTGCACTCTCCACGCCGCAGAACTGAACCAGATCACTGCCGGACTCCATGCCCTACCTCCCCTCGCCCAGCTCTGCTGAAAAAGAAGAAAGAAAGGGAAAACAAAACAAAACAAAACCCAAGGCTATCAGCCAAGGTGATCTCCCTGCACAGGACAGGAAACTCCGCCACAGGGCTCCCTGCTGGGCACCCCCCTCCCCCCCTCAGCTCCTGAGAAGGAGGGAGGCCAAGAGAGTCGCTCTGGGAAGCCAGTTCCCTTTCTGTTCCATTTCTGGGCCCTCCACAGGCTAGGATTTAAGCCGTGTATGTGACTGTCCAGCCGCCAGAGTCAGGAAATTCAGAAGCGGCCACCATTCTCCCTTCTGAGACGGAGCAATGAGCTGGGGAAAGTGAGTGCCCTCTGGGGACCCCAACATGCTCAGCCTCCGCATCGGAAAGTGGAGGGGAGCCGAGGCCTTGTCGGGATTCCCTGGGTCTTGCGATCCCAGCAGGATGCTGTCAGGAAGCCTGAAAGCCGAATGTGAGGCCACGCTCCCAAGGGCAGCAGCCAGCAGGGCCAGGCCGGCCATGATGCTCTCCAGCTGGGCAAGGCCAGACGCCCCTTGCACCCCTGTCTCCCTCCTCCCCTTGCCAGAGAACGGCTTTCCTCCCCACACAGTTTTCCAGTAAATGAGGCATCAGACCTGCGGTGTGATCACCTCCGTGCCTCACTCCTAAGGTGTCCCCGTGGGGATGTCACGTACCCTGGGCTGAGGCTTCCCCTGAGCGTCCTGCGAAGCCGGCCTCCATTAGTAGCCAGCTCTCCGGCCCAGCCTGAGACGTTTGCTCCCAGACCCCTGAGCCTCCAGCACACGTGCCTCTGTTTCCCCTAGTCTAAAGTGTGGGTCAACACACCTCCCAACCTGACGTCCCACTGACAAATGCCTGGAGACCCAATTTTTCCCATGTGGAGACTGGACCCCCAAACACGTCCCCTAATCTCCTGATCTATCGGAGAGAACTTACATAAAGGAGCCCTATCTTACCAGAACCTTCTACCGGAAACTTCCTCCCACCACCCCCAGAAGCAAGCGCCAAGGCAGTTTCCAGAGTGCCTGGCTGACGCACAGATCACGACGAACCCTAGGAGAACCTTCCTCCGTGTCCTCAAGACATTTAGGATCCTCCTATTGGAAGGACCTAGAAAGCCTAAGAAGGGCAAGACAGTACAGAATACCCCCACGCTGTGTTCAGTCAGGATTTTTCCCTAAGCCTGTGCTGAGGGCCCGCTTGGGGACAGAAGCCACAGCCTCCACCCTCCGGGGCTGAGCGGCTGGGCCCTGTGGATCAACTGGACAAAAGACAGACCCACACGGGGTGCCTAGGTGGCTCAGTGGGTTAAAGGCTCAGCCTTCAGCTCAGGTCATGATCCCAGGATCCTGAGATCGAGCCCCACATCGGGCTCTCTGCTCAGCAGGGAGCCTGCTTCCCCCTCTCTCTCTGCCTGCCTCTCTGCCTCCTTGTGATCTCTGTCTGTCAAATAAATAAATAAAATCTTTAAAAAAAAAAAAAAGATCCGCAGAAAAGGCATGTATGTTTCACCTGGTGTCGGTAATTGGACACAGCATGGAGGTCGTCATCTAAAAGTAACGAGGACCCAAAGAAGGGGTTAGACCTGAGTTTGCGTGGTGTTTTCACAAAGAGTGATGCATTGTGGAGTGTGACAAGCCAGAGGGAAGGGGAAGGGGGGATGTGTAGAACAGCAGTGGAAGACACGGCCGGTCCCGGGAGTTCAGAGCCTCTCATGGGCTGTAGGCGAGGAGCGGTCCTCTCCCTGGTCCGGAGAGAGAAACCCCTTCATAAGTGGAAATGTATGTCCTGCTGGAACACAGAATGGAGGAGGGCAGACAACATTTTTCATCTGTTTCTTCTATTCGTTAATTGCTTTCAACTGGAAGCAATCCTTCGGCCACGGTGGCATACCCGGGTGGCCCATTCTGGGCCCCTGCGTGGGCACATAAGGCGGGCAGGCGTTGGGGAGGGCCTCCCGGGCCACTGCAAACATGTGGGCCAATCGGCCCGCACGCCCTTGGCCTGGAATCTGGCTGATCCCTGACAAGTAAGCCCTTCTCCTGCTTGTCTGCTTGGGTTGGAGGGGTGACCGGCAGCTGCCACGGGCCACCGCTTTCTGAGCCCCATCCTGTGCTCATTGCCAGCTGGGTGCGCTGGATTTCCCCTTGTCTTTGGGCTGTTCTCCGGGGGTTTCTTGAGGAGATGGGTTCCAAGTCCACCAGAGCCTCACGGGCTCATTCATCCAAATGGGCTTCCAGGGTGGAAGGTTCTGGAGACATTATCCTGTCCATGGGGGAATAGCTCAGCGGTCTGTGAACCCAGATGGGAAAACAGTGACTACTCTACTTTCCCCAGGTTCTGACTGTAACACAGCATGGCCGTGACCTCTGTGGGCAGCCGGCCACAGTGGTGCAAGGCACACCCACGAAAGCGTCACTAATCAAAATCGTGGATGTTTCCACAGCCCATTGCTGATGATTCACGTACCTGAGAATATGCTGTGTGCTCACCCCTGCTTCAAAATTAGCGTATCAGTTAAAGAGAATTACATGTGGGGTGCCTGACCAGCTCCGTGGAGAGAGCATGCAACTCTTGATCTCAGGGTTGAGAGTTTGAGTCCCATGCTGGATGTAGAGATTACTTAAAAAATGAGAGAGGAAGAATCATAGGTAACATTTTGCCCAAAATCTATTTTTCTGCACTTTGTTAACTGTATTTTAATATGATTTATTTTTGTCATCTTGTATATTTTATTTTATGCATTTAAAATCTTTACTTGGAAAAGGGTCTTTAGACTTCACCTGAGGGGCACATGGCACAAGGAAAGGTGGAGAATCCTTGATCTAGGATAACATTTTTGTTTTCCAAATGGGGAAACTGAGGAACCAGATTCGCCCCCTCCCAAGCCTCCCAGGTTATGCATCGAAAAAGGACCTGAACCCTTGACCCCTGGTTCCTCTTTGGGTCTCCCCTTACAACACAGAGCCCTTTATTGCCTACACCCTGCTTCCTCTCAGCACCAGACACAGGATGACTCAGGAAATATTGTTCCCCAAAGGTTGGGATCTGGACCTAAGGTGTGCCTCCCTGACCTTTCTGACGGTCCCGAGTCCTTTTCCGGGTGCCACGATGGACCTCTTTCCTTGTAATCCATTTGTCATGTCCCATGTGTCCCCTAATAGAGCATATGACTTCTCTGCTCACTCAGGCCCAGGAAACCCACACAATAACAATAACAGTAACAATAATGGCATCCTTCACTGAAGCCCTACTCGCTGTCAGCCACCCTTAGCCATATATAATGCCTCGCTTTGTCCACAAAGAGGCATTATTTTCCCCATTTTATAGTTGAAAAGAGGGAGGGTCAAAGAAATTGAGTGACTCGTCAAGGCCCCCTGACCACTCACATCGAAGATGCCGGTGTTTCTGGTAGGTTCCGTTACAAGGAGGTTGTGGCTGGGGCTGGAGGTAGGGAGGTGGCAAGCGATAGGGTCTGAGGGATGTGAGGAGTTGGCATGGCTATTCCTGGGGCTGGTGATGTCTGGACTTGGGGACCAGCCTGGGTATGGTTACTTTTACAGCAGTTTCTCCAGGCCCTGATTTCTGACACGGTCTGTGCTGCCCAAGCAAAGAGGTGAGGGCACCCCTATCTCATCTCCGTGGTTCGCACATCTGAGCTCCGGGAGCATCTTTAAACCCGGGCACAAGCAGAGAGGCATGGTGTGGGTTAGTTTCAGGTACAGCCACTAAGGGATGGGGACAGTTGACCTGCTGTCTGGGGTTGGGGGTGGTGTGTCATCTGTAATACCAATGCCTTTTTTCCTTTTTTTTTTTTTTTAACAGCGAGGAGGAAACAGATTGGTACAGATGTATTTGTTTCCTCTTCCTTTTATCCATTTAGTTATTGATCTCACTTCTGGACACTTAAATAACATCCACTTATAGGGGTTCAGGACAGGACACCCACTTTGGCATGTGGATTATTTTGAGCTGAAGGCACTTGAGATCCTGCCAGTCCAAGAGAAAGTTTTGTCGTCCCTTCACCACACAGAGCAATCTCCATTGGGGGTCTTTCCCAGAATAAGGGTTATTAGCAGAGATAAATTTCATCTGAGTGACCCATCGGTACAGCAGGCAAACATCTAATTACCAAACATCTGCTCTTCTTTTCACTCTGTAAAATGCATTCCTTTCCTTTGACATCCCAGACCCCGACCCCCGTCCCCTTAGTTGAGAATGACATATGGACCCCATCTTTCCTGTCTTTGGGTTTCCATGGCTGTGCGGACTCCTCGTACGTACACCTTTTCAGTTTTATTTGCTCCTATCACTCTGTCTCACGTCAATTCCTTTCTTGGTCCAGCTAGAAGGACCTTTGCGGGAGCAGGCATTCCTGCTTCCCGACAGCTCACCCACAGTGAATGTCTTCGTGATGTGGAACTTCCAGAACTAGCTCCTGTTGAACCTCTCAGACCCACTGCCCCTCCTGGATTGGCCCGTCTCCATGAGGCACACGCCCAAGGCCACCTTGCAAACCTCCCTCCTCCTCCCTCCACGCCATCCACCCCAAGTTTCCTCCAGGACAGCCCAAGGCAGTCACTGGAGCCCAGCCTTGCCACGCCTCTCCAGGAGGGCAGCCACAGCCCCTCATTTCCTTGTCTTGACTCTCGATCCTGACACAGTCCACTCCAGAGTCTCAATCCCACTGTCAGACGGAGTTGGGTAAGATGCACGGTGGCCCTACTTTTCCTACTTATTTATTCGTTTCTTTTAAATAAGCTCTATGTCCAGCACGGGGCTTGAACTCACGACCCTGAGATCAAGAGTCACACTCTACCAACTGAGCCAGCCAGGCGCTGCCACCCTGCTTTTCTACAGGACACAATCCTAATTCCATGACCTGGCCTTTGCGAGTTTCTCTGCTGGAATGCATTTTCCCTCTCCCATGCGTCCTGGTAACTCTGCTTAACTAACTCCTCCTGGTGAGCTCTGGCGCCTCCAGGCTGTCTACTGTGACTGCCCTCACGCCCACACCTAACAGAGATGCTCCTCTTGTGACGCCCCCTGGCACCCGACACATCCCTATGTTAGTGTAGACGGTAAATGTCTACCCTCTGTCAGATTATTAGTCACTGAGGCAAACGAGCTCTCCTGCATCTTGGTCCCTCCAGGGTCTGGCACAGGATGGGGCACGGAAACACTGCTTTGTAGGTGATTGCAATAGGCTGTTGGAATAGGCTGGTAGGGGGGTAGGTGGTATGGCTATCCCAAGTCTGCAGCAGTTCCTACTGGCTAGTCTTCCCACCTCCTCCAGAACCTTCTTCCTGCAAGGATTCCTTGAGCTTACCCTGAGCCGGCCCCGGGGGCGCACAGTCCAGACCCAGCCACCCCCAGGGAGCTCTCGGTTTGAGTGGCAAGTGGAGTTGGTGGCAGGTCCCTGGGAACCGTGCAGTGTTGGACATGGGGGTGACAGCCCGGGATGAGGAGACACCCCTTCTGCCTTCCTTTGCCTCACCCGACAGAGGACCTCAACAGAATTTCCTGTCCGGTCTTCCCTACGTGCCAGATGTGGAAGAGAGACCCAGGCTGTGTCACGGGTCGTCCGCAGTCACACAGGGAGCTGCTGCCAGCCACACCAAAGCCTAGACCAGTCTGTGGCTTCCCCAACAGAGGCTCTTTAAGTAAAGAGTACGGGCACCTCCCACTGCACACAACACGCCCCAAGAATGCAAGCCAACCCTCCGTTCATTCAAAAGCACTGTGTTTTCTCCTGCCCGGACTCTTTCTTCAAGAGGTCGCAGTGTCCTGGAGTTCTCTCTTTTTTCTCTCTTTCAGTCACTAATGGTGATTTAAGCCCCTTTATGCTCAAGGCACGCAGAGTTGGAAGATTCGAGAGAAAAACCCACCTGCTTTCTGAGCGGGAGGGACAGGGTGCATGTGCACGCACAGTAACCAGGAACGCAAGGGAAATGCCAACGGGGTGGTTCAGGCAAGGAAGACAGTTTGCAAAAACTTCACAGGAAAATGCCCCAAGGAGATATTGAGTCAGAGAAGCAGCTCCAGGGAGATCCCTGGGCCCCACTCAATTCCCAGCCCTGATCCTCCCCAGCCCGTGGCCATACTGCGCTGTCTGACTCGGGGAATGAACTTATTATCCGAAAAAGCACAGAAACAACTAACTGAGGTTAAAAACTGTAATTGCGGTGTTAGGCTTTCTCCCAGACCCACACTCTCCCAAGGAGGATGGGGATGCCCTCCTTTCCGGGACTTGCCGGCGCCCAAGTTCGACACCGAGAATCCATGCAGATGAATGCATGCGTTCTCTCTAGTTTTCCTACTGCAGAACTTGAACCTGAAAGGAGTATCTCCTAAGCCGTTCATTGTTCTTTTACTAAAGCTTTTCTATTGAAATATAACGTACTGGATGCCGGGTGGCGGGGGCGGCGCTCAGTCGGTTAGCGTCTGCCTTCGGCTCCGGTCACGATCCCAGCATCCTGGGATCGAGCCCCCCCCGTCGGGATCCCTGCTCTGTGGGGAGCCTGCTTCTCCCTCTTCTACTCCTCTTGCTTGTGTTCCCTCTCTCGCTGTGCCTCTCTCTGTCAATTAAAGAACTATAATCTCTTTGAAAAATGAAATATAACATACTTACAGAAAAGGGCACAAATCAACAAGTTTTCCGTACAGCAAACACACCCATGCGCTAGCACCGAGATTAAAAAACCCGAACATTCCATGCAGCCCAGAAGCTCCTTCCGGTCACTACCTCCCAAGGTCAGCACCGTGCCCTAGATTCGTTTTGCCTGGTTTTGAACTTTATAGAGCTAGAATCGTGCGCTATGTGCTCTCAACTCCTTTTGCTCAGCATTATTCTGGTTTCTTCCCTATTGTTCGCAGTTGTAGCTCATTCAACGCCCATTGCTGTATATGTTCCTTCGCTGGATGTACCACGAGCTTCTTTATTCATTTTCCCATTGATGAGCATCTGAGCTGTACCCCGGAGCCTATGACAACGAGCGGTGCTGTAAACATTCTTGAGCACATCTTTTGGGGAACACATGGGCTCATTTCCAGGCGTAAACACCCAGCGCGGGGGGCTCTCTGGGCCACGGGGTTCGTGTGTGTTTCGCTTTAGTCCATACCATGCCTTTTTGATATTAAAAGAGAAAAAGAGAGCAAGGGAGGCAAAAATTTTAATTTTCCGAATAAAATTTAAACTCAACGTTGTGTCAAAGAGAAACTTTTCGTCTGTGATGCCACAATGGGATTTTTGGAATAGTGTTCGGAGGAGAAGTTAGATATTTGTGTACTGCGGTATTTTTCAACCACTCAGTTGAAATTCACAAAGGGGTTTAAAAATGATTGTTTCTTTTTTTTTATTGTGATGAAACACTCATAACAAATCTACCATTTTAACTATTTCTAGTGGGTTTTGAAATTATTTTAGTGGCTCATGATGAGAATTTTTTTTTAAAATGAAAAGGAATACAAACGCACGTAGATAAGAAAACGCATCACGGTGACCATAAATAGTATTTTGTGGAACTTCTGTTACAGTTGTGTGCTCTCTGGGTCAAAACTATAAAACACGGCTTTCACTTAACTCTTAATTTGCAGAGTGGCATCATCAGAGACAGGGGCAATGTTTCTAAACAACTTGAACCTGACCATGGTGTCTTGGCTTCCAATTCCGTGCATATTCCGGCTCTCCTCTTACCTCCAGAGATGGTCCTTGCTGATCTCGGCAGACATACGGGTTACCAGAGGCCACATCTTGACGGCCTCCTGTATTACTGGTGAGAAAGGACCTCCCATTCTCTGACCTTGGAGTTGCTTCCCAACAAGTTGCAGGAGAAGCCGGGACCCAACCCCAGCACCTCCTGAGCCTGTTCAAACCCAGGGCACCTGTGTGACCCTGTCTGCTGTAGGGTCAACCAGGAACACTACAAACCTAGAAACTTAAAAGAAGACGGGGGAAAGGACCTGTGGTTTGACATTTTTCAGAATTTTTTTCTTGTGTGTTTGTGTTAAGGGCACTTTTTAAGTGAGGAGCTCTGGAGAGGAAGCGCTATAAATAGAAGGGGCCCTGGGGGGAGGAGGTAGGGGAGGAGGAAGTGTGCTCAGAACACCTGCTTGTCTGCACATCCAGCCCCTGGCAGGGCTTTTCGGAGTGGGGGGGCCCTTCCCCACACCCCATCCCTGCCCCCTCTTTAGCCTGTCAAACCCGGAGCTGGCATCAGGTGCTCTGGCCTGATCTCCACTGCCCAGCTCCAGCCAGAACCCACCCCGAGTCTGCCCAAGACAGCCCTGGGGAGGAAGAGGACCCATCCCACCTTGGGCCTGAGTTCCCCAGGGTCATTCCGCTCCAGAGGCCTCCCAGGGCATTAGCCCATCACGAGCTACAGCCACGTCACAAAAATTAGTTGTGTCTCACCCTAGTTAAAACTCAGAGATGCCTTCCCTGCTTTCTAATGACAGTGTTCCCTTCCTTGGGGGCAGGCTTTGAGAGGAGGAGGCAAAAAGGCCAAGGGCATTGTTGGGGGAGGGGCCAGACTCCTCCTCCTAGTCCCCCACCCACTCACTGACCACTGGCTGGTCCTCCCCCGGTACAAAGCCACCACCTGGGCCTCCCCCCACCCTGACCCCGCCTACTTCTCACATGGAACCTCTCTTGCCTTTGAAGCCTCCCCCTCAGTATGACTTTGGTTGGCCAGGTGGGCTTCGAGGACCCATCCCTCCAAGTTAGAACCCCTGTTGCCACACGGGCCCTTCCTTCAAACATGTTACATGTTGCAAGTCAGGTTTCAGTCTGTGTTATGATTAGGTTATTATCTCTCTCCCCCAGTGAACTGTGAACTCTGAAGACAGGCCCAAGTTGCTTTGCTCAGAGCCCTAGGCGCACCTTCAGGCACAGTGTCTGCTAGAGATGGTGAGGGTGATGGTGAGGTGATGGTGGCCACCTGGCCACCCTGAGGGTGGGAGGAGTCAATTTCACAGTCCTACAGGGCGCCTGGGGGGCTCAATCAGTTAAGCTTCTAACTTTGGCTCAGGTCATGATCCCAGGGGCCTGGGATGGAGCCTCGCTCAGCAGGGAGCCTGCTTCTCCCTCTCCCTCTGCCGGCCGATCTCCCTGCTTGTGCTTGCTCGCTCTCTCTCTGTCGAAAAAAGTAAATAAAATCTTTAAAAAGAAAAAGAAAAAGAGTTGTACAGCCATCACCCAATCCAAGTCTAGGACATCTCCATCACCCCAAAAAGATCCCTTGTGTCCACTGGAATGTCTCCTCATGCCACCCCACACCCGGCCAACTCCTAATCTCCTCTCTAGAGAAATAGACGTGCCTTTTCTGGATGTTTCTTGTGGATAGAATCACATGGTATGTGGTCTTTGACATCTGCTTTCCTTTCATGGAGCCTAAAGTTTTTGAGGTTCACGTTATAGAATGTACATATCAGCAGTTTGTTTCTTTTGGTTGCTAAATAGTATTCCTCGGTCTCCGTTTCTTACCAACAAAAGAGAAAGATAATTTCAGTAACGCAGAAACCATTCCTTCCTTCAAGAACCCAACCCCGGGGAGATTGGCCAGAGCAGGTCTTCAATGCCTGGGAGACAGAGAACGTCCCGTCATGACCACGGAGACATGGAAAGCATACACGGGATGGAAAAGAGGCAAAAAGATCTTAAGGGGAGAGAGTGACAGACGGAAACCAGGTAGGGCAAATGCCAAAAAAACCTCTTCAAATACCAAGTGTGTAAGTGCCAGAGTGCACTTTGGCGGGTGGAGGGGGGACTCTAAGGGAAGAACAGAAGGGCCCTGAATTCAGAGGCATGGCCTCAGGGCCACTCATCAGCCCAGCCCAATACCAGGGCCATCCCTGGACCAAAACAATGAGAATCCCCTGACTCAGATTAGACATCAGGAGTTGTGTGATTCTAGTGCACAGCCAAGGTCAAAGTCAAGGACAACTGCGCTAAAAGATTATTAGGCACCCAAAATAACCAACTCGACTATATAAGGAGGTAGGGCCCTGGCCCTCCTTTCCAAGGGGTAGAATCCCAGTCTCTCCCAAGAGCCCCACACAGACCTCCTCTTCTGGGAGGAGGGAGCCTCCCCTGCTGCACAGGTGCTCTAATACTGATCCCACAGAGGACCCGAGCCACGGCCCACACCTCCCCTGCTGGGGACAGGCACTGGGACAAGAAGGCCCATTCTTCCTGTTCTAGTAAAGAGAAGAAACTACGCCAGTACAGCATGAATACTTTCTCATGGAAAATGCATAAAGAAAATGCCCCCCACAACCAATCACAACCACAATTTGATATGTGTACTTCTAGACATTTTTTAATGCATTTAATTCCATAGGTAAACATACCAATCTATAGTTTTTATTTAGTTCATAAACAAATGAGATTATGCCCAGTGCTTAAGGAATTCTGTGAAAATGAGCTTCTCAAGAGATCACCAAGATGATTTCATGTCAGAACTCATATCTGTGCTCCTGTTTTGTGCCGGCCCCAAAAGGTGAGGTGACATTCCTCATTCAACCGTCCCTCATTCGCGACAACACATTGTTGGCTTTGTTCACTCTGACAAATGTCATTTCTGTGAGACTCCTTGCATCTATACCTTTGTGCACATATCCACTTTTCTGTTTGTTTTTTTTTTTTAAGATTTTATTTATTTATTTGTCAGAGAGAGAGAGAGAGCACAATCAGGGGGAACAGCAGGCAGAGGGAGAGGGAGAAACAAGCTCCCTTTGGAGCAGGGAGCCCAATGCAGGACTCGATCCCAGGACCCTGAGATCATGACCTGAGCTGAAGGCAGATGCTTAATGGACTGAGCCGCTCAGGTGTGCCCACTTTTCTGTTTATAAGGCAAATGCTTAGCCATGGAATAAATGGGAATTCTGGAGTCTCCATTCAGTTCTGTTTATTTTGCCTGTTCCCGGTCCTGGAGTGTTATGGTGTCGATGACACCATCATCGGTGGTTTCATCCTTGGTTACATTATAGATTCTGTTGCTCTCCCAAGTCGGTTCCATTCCCCATTACATTTTCTAGTTGGTTACAGTTAGTGATTAAGAAAACCATTGATTTTTATATTGCGATAATACACACAAAATTTACCATTTTAACCATGTTTACGTGGCTGGTTCTGTGGCACGAAGTACATTCCCATCTTTGTGCAACCTTCCTCACCAACCATCTTCAGAACTTCTTCATCTTCCCAAATAAACTCCGTACCCATTGGACAGTAACCCCCCATCCCACCCTACCCCCAGCCTCTGGCAACCACCATTCTACTTGGGGTCTTCATGAGTTTGACCACTCTGGGAATCCCATGGAATATTGGTCCTTTTGTGATTGGCTTCTTTCACCTCAAGTGATGTCTTCAAGGTTCACCCGTGTTGTAGCGTGGATCTGTACTTCATTTCTTTATATGATTCAATATCCCATTGTACATATACATCACCCTGTGTTCATCCATTCGTCTGTCGATGGACACTTGGGTTGCTGCAACTTTCTGGCTATTGGTTGTAATGCTACTGGGAACATGATGAAAATCCCGCCCACGAATATCCGTTTGAGTCCTTGTTTTTACTTCTTTAGATGTATTTCCCGAAATGGAATTTCTGGATCATGCAGCAATTCTATGTGTAATTTTTTTTTTTTTTGAGGACTTGCTGTGCTATTTTCCACAGCAGCTGCACCATTTTACATTCCCACCAGCAATGCACCAGGGTTCCAATTTCTCCACATCTTCACCAACACTTATATATATATTTTTAACAGCCATCCTAATGAACGTGAAAGCCACTTATTTGCATGTGCTGATCTTGTATTCCACCGCCTTACCCAATTCTAGTAACTTCTCTTTTGGTGTCTTGGATTTTCCAGGTAGTTCATCACAACACCTGAAATAGCAACAATATATTTTTTTCCTCCATTAGACTCTGGCCCCATTTTCTTGTTTTACTGTCAAGGACCCACAGGACAAGGGTAAAGAGAAGGGGTGATCACAGGTATCCCTTCTTTCTAGTGTCGCACTATTATATGTCATCATGATTTGTGCAAGTTTCCGGTGGACGTCCTGATTAGGGTTAGGAAGGTGGCCTTCCATGACTGGATTTCTAAGAGTTTTATGGACAATATTCAGCTTTGTCAAAAGTTTTTTTTGGAAGTCTATGGAGATAACCGTATGGCTCATTGTAGTGAACCACACTGATAGATCCCCCCATGGAAACCCATTCTTGTTAGCGTTATTTGTTTATTAGTTAGATAAACCTCCCGTCATACAGTATTTGTGCTTGATGTAGGGTCCCTGGACTACATTAGATTACGAACCCAAATTAACAAGTCCAAAGGTTAAGGAAAGAGAAGTGGTAGTGATGGATATGGGTCGTGTCCTTGCCCCAAGGAGGGCACATGAGGGGGGAAAATCCCAAAGGGACATGGTTTTTTCATTTCTTTTTTTCTTTTTTATTCAAAGTAGGCTCCATGCCCAGTGTCAATCCCAATGCAGGACTTGAACTCATGACCCTGAGGTCAAGACCTGAGCTGAGATCAAGAGTCGGGTCCTTAACCAACGGAGCCACCTGGGTGCCCCAAAGGAGCAAGGTTTTTTCAAAGACCTGACTTGCTCTAACAGGATGAAGAAGATTTGGGGCATCAAAGTTAAGCTTGAGGAGAGTTCTGGATGTGTTTGGAAGAAACATTTGAGTGAATAGCTTGCGACTGTTAAGCTGCCTATGTAATGAGAACCTGTGTTCGCCCAAGAACCCGAACTGCTGGGATGGGCAGGACTGTGGCAGAGCTGGCTTCTCTATGCAACGAAAAGGAGAAGACGTGGAGGAAGAAGGGGAAGCCGGCTAAACGGAGAGGTGCCTGCTAGAGAGGAGAAAAAGAAAAGGAAGCAAACCCTGGCATTGGGCAGCCAAGAAGGGCCAATGGGAGAAGGCCTAGTCTACTGGGCACAGGGGATATTTGCTGGAATTCGCTGCTGCAGATGCTACTAGTGCACTGGGGGGCCAAGTTCTCTCTGGCTGGAGGACACTGTCCACGTAGAAGGCAAGAGCTGAATGCCCCTGAATGCACCTGATTTTAGACCACCCCAAGCTGCAAGGTCCTCGAGCTGACTTTGGGTTTCATGGTACCAGAACTCAGTACAACTTGCAAAAAGAAAGCTTTAGTCTAGAGGCTCTTAACCAAGTATAGGTGGGTCCTTCAAGGGGTCAATAGAATTTAAGAGGTCCATAAATTTATTTTTTAAAGAAGTGTTTTTAATAATTTTTTGTTCTTTTTAAGTAATCTCTATGCCCCATGTGGGACTTGAACTCATGACCCTGAGCTCAAGGGTCACATGCTCTACTGACTGGGCCAGCCAAGCGCCCCAGGTCCATGAATTTAAATAGGAAGAGGTTACCTCTTTATTTTTCCTAATCTCTAACTGAAATTGAGCATTTCCTTCTATTAGGAGCATAGGCAACAACTGCTTCATTTTAGCCTCACCTGGAAAAATCGCAGAGATTTTCATACCCCGCTTGAGTAGTTGCTGGTACTGTTGTCTCCATTTGTTGCTACTCAAAATCACTGGTCGTAGACCCAGGAGCATCAGAGTGGGGTAGTGCTGGACCCCGAGGACCAGCCCGAAGGCGGGGAAAGTGTTCTTTATGCGTCTTCGGGTCCCCCCCCCACCCCCGGCATATTCCCTGAGCTGGACCCTGGTGGCCGGGGCAAGTACAGGGTGACAAGGTCGACCTGCCTGGAGGCAATCAGGGGCTGGGGAGATGCACAGCTGAGCCAGACGCACAGCTGCAAACAGTGATTCCTGCTCTGCGAGCTCAGAAGAGGGCCTGGGGGTGGGGGTGGAGGGGCAGTCAGACAAGGTTTCTCACGGGAAGTGACATTTAAACTGAATTTTTCAGGATATATTAAGAAGTGTGCCCAGGGACATAAGATTTTCCTTTAACCAGAAAAATCCCTCCTCGAGCATGTGTGAATCTTGGCTTATAGTTCAGAGGAGTAAAAAGCAGAAATTTCCCCTGACTGTGGGGGTGAAACAGGAAACCACCCAGAAACCCTCAGCAGAAGGAGGACGGGAATTCCCGGTGTCCCAGGATGGAGCGGACATTTTCACAGGAAGCCCCTGAGTTGGGGCTGCCTCTGGCCCCGCTTCCTGGCTGGAATGGAAACTCGGGGAGCTCACGAGCCCTCGGCGGCTGTGTGGGCTCCCGCATCGCGGGCACCTGTGCCCAGCGTGGACCTGGCCCCCGCACACACCTGTGGAGCGCGGGGGAACAGATAAAGCCACATCCTTCCACAGCTGCTGGGGGGCAGCCCGTGACGCAGCCCATCTGTCTAACATTCGTGTCTCTAGATCACCACGCTGCCCTGCACGCCAGGGCACCCAGGACGACCCCCACCGAAACTCCTGCGGGTGCCGCCCCGCTTCATCGAGCAGGTGGAACCCCCAACACCTGGACTGCTCAGGTGTAAAGCGTCGCTGCCCTCTTCTGGGACCGCAGGGTGCTGTCAAGGGATCCCTTTCCTCGGGGCGCCGTCCCCGCTGGAAGGATGAGGTCCCAGGTTAGTGCGGACAGCGGGCTGGGAGCATCTCCACCCGAGCCTTCATCCTCGGTGGGGGAGGAAGGTTGCCTTTCCTCGGGGCCTGACTTGGGCCTGTCCCTGAATGTTTCTACCCCCTCGCAGCTCCCTTTGGTCATGTTAGGGGCTGACTTTGAAGCCCCAAACTCAACTGTTGAAGCAGTAGCCCTCAACGGCTGAGAAGGTGACTGTGTTTGGAGATGGGGCTTTAAAGAGGTGATTACGTTAAAATGAGGTATTTAGGGGCGCCTGGGTGGCTCAGTGGGTTAAAGCCCCTGCCTTCGGCTCAGGTCATGATCCCAGGATCCTGGGATCGAGCCCCGCATCGGGCTCTCTGCTCAGCAGGGCGCCTGCTTCCCTTCCTCTCTCTCTCTCTGCCTGCCTCTCTGCCTACTTGTGATCTCTGTCTGTCAAATAAATAAATAAATAATCTTAAAAATTTAAAAAAAAAAAATGAGGTATTTAGGGAGGCCCGAATCCAATAGGACTGGTGTCTGTTTAAGAAGAAGACCTCGTGGGGAGCCTGAGGGGCTCAGTTGCTAAGCGTCTGCCTTCAGCTGTGGCCATGATCCCAGGGTGCTGGGATCAAACCCGCATGGGGCTCCCTGCTCAGCGGGAAGCCTGCTTCTCCCTCTCCCTCTGCCTGCTGCTCCCCCTGCTTGTGCTCTATCTGTTTCTCACTCTGTCAAATAAATAAATAAAATCTTAAAAAAAAAAAAAAAAAAGAAGACTGGTGTTCTTTTAACAAACGCACACCCAGAAGACTACGCGAAGTCACAGAGAGAAGACAGCCTAGGGACAAGCCCAGGACAGAGTCCTGGGAACACCAACCCTCCAGGGCTCAGATTTTCAGCCTCCAGAACTGTGAGGAAACACATTTCTATTGCTTGCGGCCCCCAGCCTGTGGTGCTTTGTTACCCCAACCCTAACAGATGAATACAAGTCATGTCACTGCCTGAATTTATTCAATGGGCTCCCAGAGGTCACACCCACACTTTCTGTCACCACAAAGGAGAAATGAACAGAAATGCCCTTCGGAGACTCATAGGTCAGAAAGGCCTTTTGACTCAAGGAATGGTTATTTGGTTATTTGGTGACCTTCAGGCCTATTCAGTAAGAAAAACAGGGTTTCAGAGCTCAAATTTCCCAGAAGCACGAGCTCCTCCTCCCTGATGTCAGAGGACCCACGCATGAGAGACACTGATATTTGCTAATGTCAACTTTGCACATGGAGAAGGATAACCACATGCCCCTGAGTCAGGTTAAGTGGCGCATATGTGTATGGAGATTAGTGGGTTTTGACAAAAAAAAAAAAAAAAAAAAAATCTCGGGGCGCCTGGGTGGCTCAGTGGGTTAAAGCCTCTGCCTTTGGCTCAGGTCATGGTTCCAGGATCCTGGGATCAAGCCCCATGTCGGGATCTCTGCTCAGCAGGGAGCCTACTTCCCTCTCTCTCTCTGCCTGCCTCTCTGCCTGCTTGTGATTTCTGTCTGTCAAATAAACAAACAAAAAAAAACCTCATGCCATCCCTTAGTCTTTTGCCAGGTTTATTAGAAATGTGCCTGACTTTACAGGACAAACAATAAAAATAAGTCCAACTTTGAAGTTTCATTAAGGGTACGTGGCAGCCAATCTTAAACTTGAAGAGCATTTCATTGATTACCAGGAAAGACTTCAGAAGACTCTGGAAATTCGGCCCGTCTCTCACTCCCGGGGCCACAAATTGCCCTGCAAATAAGGGCCCCTAGCTGGGCCCCAGTTTAGTAAGACCAAGAACTCAAGTGACTGTCCGTTTCCAGAATACAAGGGATTGGGGCACCTGGGTGGCTCAGTCGGTTAAGAGTCTGCCTTCAGCTCAGGTCATGATCCCAGGGTCCTGGGATCGAGCCCCGCATCGGGCTTCCTGCTCAGCGAGGAGTTCTGCTTCTCCCTCTGCCTCTGTCCCCTACTCATGTTTTCTCTCTCTCAAAAAATAAATAAAATCTGAAAAAAAAAAAAAAAAAAGGAATGTGAACTTTAAAACAATTTTTTTCTGAAAAAAGCAATTCATGTTCTTTGGATTCAGTTGGACTGTGTTTACAAGAATAAAAAAGAAAAAGAAATATCCTAGCCAACTCCAACCCCCAGAGGTCATTACTGGTTAATAGGTTATGATCTTTCTTTCCAAACCTTTTTCTCTGCATACTCACAACGGTTTTACTCAGGGGCTGGAGCCTTCCAGGGGCTTTGCCCCAGGGCTCTTAGCATAAAAACTGCCCAGCTTCTAAGAAAAAAAAGGGAAAGGGAAGGGGAAGGAAAGGAAAGAAAGGATTTCTCCAGGTTGCCTGACATCTTGTTCTATGTTCTGTTATTTAGGTGAAGAAACACAAACATCTTGGTTTTATTCTGGTTGAGAAGAACCTGGCAGCCAGTCCCCCATGCCAGACCCCTTCCCCGGATCAAAGGTTCACAGAGGCGGTCTATGATCCCGGCTAATGGCCACCAATTCCTTGCTTGGCCAAAGTCAATCTGGGCACTCAGCCAGGAGGTCAGGTGGGTTTTTGCAAGTCTGGGCATCTTAATCAGACCCAAAGCCTTTTTAAGAAATAATAACACAGGGAATCTTGGGCTCAGGAGTGAGAGATCTGTGGAGTTCAGCAGGACTGTCCTACACCTCTCCTGATTTGGGGCAGAGTCCACAATTCTGCACTAAACGCCTAAGTAGAACCTTCGCCCGGCTTCAGTGGGCAGTTCATACACACAGTGATCATGGCTTTGCTTCCCAACCTGGGAGCCTTTCATTTTTTTTTTAAGATTTTATTTATTTATTCAACAGACAGAGATCACAAGTATGCAGAGAGGCAGGCGGAGGGGGGGGGGGAAGCAGGCTCCCTGCTGAGCAGAAAGCCTGATGCGGGGCTGGATCCCAGGACCCTGAGATCATGACCTGAGCCGAAGGCAGCAGCTTAACCCACTGAGCCACCCAGGTGCCCCCTTGGGAGTCTTTCAAGTCCTGACATCCCCCCTTAATAATTGTGCCCCTTCCACCTCTGTGCCAAGGAACCCAACTACCCTTCAGATACATAAGGGAGGCATGTGTGTTTGTACATGTGTGTAACGTGTGTGTGTGTGCGCGCGCATAAAGGACTCAAAGAAGAGAACGCTGCAAATCCAGCCTCACACAATCTCTTCATGGTTAGCGGTAACTTTTTTAAAAATACCGGGATTGTGAGAATATCTGCTTCTCTCTACTACTTTTCTTCATAGTATTTAAACTCGACCCTTCACGCTGAAATATGCTCAATTCCTAGAATGTATTTAAATGTGTGTGTGCATAGACACACGTACACACATACAGTTTCACGCAGTGACATGCAGGTACGCAGTGACAGCTATTATGATTATAATTGTTATTTCGGGTGAGAGTCTGGCCTTTCGAGGGGAATGGGAACAGAGACGGAGGCCCTGGGAGTAGGGACCTAAGACACCCGGGACCCCAGCTCTGCCTCTGTAAACCAGGCTGCTCCCCGCGGGCCAGCGGAGCGGCTGGCCCTAAGGTAGCTGGAGCGCTGCCTCCGCCCCCTTGTGGTGGAAACGGAGAACGGCAGGGTGCCTGGTGGGCCCTGAAAATGTTCCTTTGAGTCCATGTCAGTGATCCATGTCAGTGATCCCGGGTTTATCACTATTATTACGATCACTGTGGTTGTTACCCCGACTGGCTGATGGCTATTATTCAGGAGGACAGTCTTCGCCCCATATCCGGGCACGGTGCTAAGTCAGAACTCCACACACTGCGGAGGACGACTGTTAGCACTGCCATTTCTAGAGCAGGAAGCTAAGCTCAGAGAGGTTGGGTAACTTGCCCAGCGCCACACACCTCTTAGGAAATGAGCCCTAACCCCAGGCACAACCCGGGCCCTCGACCGTGTCCCACCACACCAAGCCCCACCACACACCATCGCCACCACAGTGCTTCTCCAACAGGAGTGAGTCACGTGCAGACCGTTTACAAGAAAATTGAGACTCTTGAGAAACCTCATTGGAAGTAGACCCCTGTAACCACAGGTGGTCCCGGGTGCTGTCACAGCCACCTGTATGACACAAGGAGGGGAGGGCTTCCCTGGCTGCTGTCATCTTAGTTGGTCCAGAATAAACCGATCCATTTTTCCAGATGACCATGACCCCCGAAATGAAAACATAGTGAAAGTTTAATTCTCAAGGGGTGTGGGGGCAAAGCACCACCTTCCTCCCTCCACTCTGCCAACCAATTTTAAGACACCGCAGGCTAGGAAATATTGGCTGAGAATATGGATAAAGAATAAAATAGTTGATGCCATGGGGTCCCTTTAACAGTTCCTGAGTAGGGACGCCTGGGTGGCCCAGTCGGTTTAAGTGTCCAACTCTCGGTTCTGTCCCAGGCCATGATCTCAGGGTCATGAGTTCAAGCCCTGTGTGGGGCTCTGCGCTCAGTGGGGAGCCTGCTTAAGTTTCTCTCCCTCTGTGACTCAGGGCTCCATCTCAGGACTCTGGGATCACAACATGAGCCAAAGGCAAACGCCTCACCTACCGAGCCACCCAGGCACCCCAATAAGTAAAATCTTAAAAAAAAAAAAACAAAAAACAGTAGCTAAGTAGCTGGCTCTTTAATTGTTTTTTGTTTGTTTATTTGTTTTTGTTTGTTTGTTTGTTTTTTTAATTTGTAAGTCTTTCCCTGGATTTAATTTGAATCTGAATCTTGACCTGCCTCGGGCAGAGTCCCCTCAAGGCAGAGGTGAGACAAAGCCTGGGCCACAGTTAATCTGGTTGACTGGGAAGTGATCCCAGGAGGCAGGAGCGAGGGACAGGGAAGGGACACAGAGGAGAGCCACACCAGCTGCACTGCCCAGGTGCCCACTAGAACTCTCTGCAGAGCGTGGAGACTTGATGTCAGGTTGTCCTTTGCCTGAGGGAGCTGGGGGACAGCTGTCCTCCCATGCTCGCCCCGACTGGTGGAAGGGGGCAGTGACCCCGGGGCCTGATGGGCTGTCATAACGAATTAGCACAGACTGCGCACCTTAACACCACAGACCTTAATTCTCTCGCCCTTCTAGACACCAGAAGTCCGGAATCCGTTTCACTGGGCCAAAATCCAAGTGCCTCGCTCCTTCTGAGGGCCCCGGGGGAGAATCCACACCCTGCCCTCTCCAGTTTCTGGGGCATTTTCTGGGCTCAGAGCCGCAAACCGCCCCCCCCCCCACGCCTCCTTCATATTACTTTCTCCTCGCTGCTCCCTGCGTCCAAGTTCCCCCTCTGCCTCCTTCTAATAAGGACACTTGGGCAGTCATTTAGGGCCCGCCTGGGTAATCTAGGGGTGATCTTCTGAGCTCAGGATCCTTAATAACATCTGCAAGAATTATCTTCCCCAATAGGGTGGCGTTTACAGGTTCCAGGGGCCGGGACGAGGGTATATCTGTTGGGGGGGAGCGTGTACCCGCCATCCCCGGATCCAAGCAGGAGACAAGAATCTCTTGCTGCGGGTGAGACCTGTCAGCGCCAAGCCGGTGAAGGCCGGCTGGAGCCCACGAGCTCCGGGTGGCCGGGGGCGTGGGGAGAACCCTGCGGACCGCGCCGCCCGCCTCTGCTGCCGGAGCAGGCCTGGAGGCGGGAGGCGCAATCACGGCCCCGAGGTCCCTAGGAGTCCCACGGCTGTGTTTCGGCTCGGGTGGGTGAATGTCTTCCAGGTGCTGTGGCCCCTGTGGGCGGGAGGCAGCTACCACGTGTCACCTCTGTCCAGGGATGCGTAATTAAGAGAACCTGCGAGAATGCCTGGGGCACGTTTTTCTACCCGTGTTTGCTTTTCACGCACCAGCAGCAGCTCGGGGACGATTGCAGGAGGCACCTACCGGGTCGCCGGCCTTCTCTGTCCACCAGCGGGCCTTCCTCCGAAAGGCAGATGAGCCCAGACCCCCACGCATGTCGGCCCCTCGGCCCCTACCCGGACCCAAAGTCCTTACTGTGGCGTCACGGGATGCGGCTGGGACAGCCCTGCCCACCAGCGCCCGGGCATTGCCTGGCCTCCCAGGGAAGGGACCTATGACGGCGCGAGAGACAGAGACGGAGAGAAACACACCGAGGAGACCGGCTGCAGCGTAGCACTCGGAGGCGGGGTGGGGGGTGGGGGGGGGTGGGGGGGCGCTGTTGAGAGCCGCGCAGTGCGAGTCGGAGGTTCCCAAATTGTAGTCTGCTTACGGCGCAGGCCTTGCGCCTGCCGAGCTGGAGACCGAGAAGGCGCAGAAAGAAGCCGTGGAGGCCGCGAGGGCTCCCTGCGTGGTGCAGAGCCTTGCGGGAAGTTTACGCATCTACCAGCCGACGTGTGTGTGCCTGATCGCTTTTTTTTCATTTGACTGTATCTTGGAAATCATTCCATAGGGGTTTTTAAGGAACTCTGTCATTTGTCTTTCTTTTGCAATGGCTTAGTGTCTCACGGTTGAGATGCGTTGCAAGTTATTTAAACTTGGTCTTTTCTTTTCTAAGGGGAGCTGGGCCTGGAGCCCCACATGGGGCTTGAACTCAGACCCTGAGATCAAGACCAGAGCTCAGATCAAGAGTCAGACACTTAACCTCCTGAGCCACCCAGGTGCCCCAGCCTGGTGTGTTAATGGACATTGCCTGTTGGGTTCAGTCTTTTTCGAACAATGGAGTCTTTAACTACCTCTTACAGAGGTAATTCCCAGATATGCAAGGCGGGTGTTGAGATGCTGCCGCCTGCCGGGGAGAGACCCGGGCCACCGTGAGCTGAAAGAGGAGAGGAAGGATCCTCTTCTAGAGGCTTCAGAGGGAGCATGGTTCTGCCGACACAGTGATCTTGGACGTCTAGCCTCCAGAAGGTGAAACAGTAAGTTTCTGTTGGACCGTCAGTTTGTGGCATTATGGATTATGGCAGCCGCAGGAAACGAATACACACACTACCTTAAATTTCATCACCGATAGAAATCACAGATAGTTTCATGCAAAATTATCATTGTCACAATATCTCAAAATGTTGTTTAAGTGCATTACTACTTTGAAATTACCATAATTAGGCCCAAAGCTACATCTTTTTATTTAATGGGGTAAGAAATACCTTATACATTTAAGATTATGTTTAAGATAGTCCTCTAACTGTATTTAAATGTAATTATTTTCTTTATTATTCTTTTTTATTCTATTTTAAGCCATTATTTGGGGAGGGCTTCACCAGAATGCCAAAGGCTCCATGGCCTTGGGGGGGCGGGGGGGGCGGAGGGGGGGGTGTCAGCCTGAGATGCAGTACTCAAATATTTCCAGCAGAGGGCACTAGAGCACCTACGCAAAGCTTCCTATACATTCATGCTGCCTATTTTACTGTATTTTCCTCCACTGCAGAAACCGAAATCTCCTTTAAATTCATATTATTTTTAGACTGCTAATAATGTATGCACTGTGATCAGAATATGGAAATATTTCCAGGCTTGCTATCCTATTTCCATACCATTGTTGATTCTTAAAATTTCCATACCATTTTATAAATGCTTAAATGAACAGTTGGTACAGAAGTTATTTTTAAACAGTATCCCATAGCTGGAACTACTTTGTAATTTCTATATCCTATGTGGAAGTAAGCAATGAGCATAAAATGGAAATTAATATAAAGAATAGCCTGGGACACCTGGGTGGCTCAGTCAGTTAAGCATCCTACTCTATGATTTCTGCTCAGGTCATAGGTCATGATTTCAGGTCGTGAGATTGATGCCCATTCCGGTTCTGTGTTCAGCACAGAATCTGCTTGCCTCTCTCCCCCTGCTCCTCCCCGTTTGCGTGTTCTCTCTCTCTCTCTAAAATAAATAAAATCTTTTTAAAAAACACAAAAAGCATTCTCTCTCTCCCTTTCCCTCTGTGTCTCCCCACCCCTCCCCACCAAAATTAAAAAAAAAAAAATAGTCTGTTGGCTCATTCAATAGAGCCCACAACCCTTGATCTTAGGGTTGTGAGTTTGAGCCCCATGATGGGCATAGAACTACATAAAAAAAGAAAGAAAAGAAAGATAGACAAAGGCCTGACTGTGTTACAAATATACACAAAGCACCTAATAATGTGAGCCATAGTGATAACGGTTTGAAATGGCCTTCTAAGTCTTTGCCTGACCCAACTGGAACATTATCTAAAGGCTTCCCAGTGCGTACGTAACATAGTCCTTTTTTTCTTAGTGAAACACCTTCAGAATGCTTTTTCTCAGAGGGTCTGATTGCTTTGATATTTGTTAAATTATCTGAATGAACTGGGCGCTGGGCTGTTTAGTTTCTTATTTGACACGATCGTTTTGACGGGGAGACCAGTCTGAAGGCAGGACAACTTTGTCCTTCTCTTGCTCCCAGGTCCAACCCCCAACTCTTTGCTCTTCATGCCAGCAAACCTCACAGACGGCTGTCTGCCTGGTTCTCCTGATGGACCCGGACGAGAGAAGGAGGGAGGGACTGTAGCAGGTAAGCACCTCTTTCTTCCTTTGCCATCAGTAAGCCCTGTGATTAGCAACTCAACAGTGGTCCCCTAACCATTCCTGGAGGATACTCTGTGTATCTCTGTGGCCCAGCTTTACACAGGGCAGGGCTCCCTCCTTGCATCGTAGGGCAATGGTATAGCATAATTTTGGGTTTAAACAAATATGACTTCAGATCCTAACTGCACATAGTAAGTGACGTCAGTCAAATGACTTACCTTTGAACATTATCTCTGAGTAATGAGAAATTAGTTCTGAAAACCCCGTATATTTCTCTTCACTAGTACTCATCTCAGAACAATGCTCATCTCTGAAATTATCTCTGAATGTGAGTTGTCTCCTCCATAGAATGGGGTAGCAATCGCTGTTTCATGGGGTTGTTATGCAAATTGGATTCAGTTTCATTTGTAAAGTGGCAGCGTCCACCAGCGTGAACCCCCATCCCTTCCTGCTCCCCCAAACACATGCTTCTTCCTCCTTGGAAAAGCTACAGAGACCAAGTTGGCACGTTACTTCATGATCCTAAGAGACTTAGAAAGAGGCAAGGTGGGAGGAAAAGAGAAAATCATGACTCTCATTCAAATGGAAGAATGGCCACATGTTAAAGGTCTTATTTAGCACCTTGATCCAATTCAGGAATCAGACAGATTTTATAACACTGGTTCAATAAGGAAGTCAAGAAGCAAAAATTTGGGATGCCGGGGTGGCTCACTTAATTAAGCATCTGCCTTCGGCTCAGGTCATGATCTCGGGGTCCTGGGATCGAGCCCCACATTGGGCTCTGGCTCAGTGGGTGTCTGCCTCTCCCTCTGCCCCTCCCCCTGCTTGTGCTCTCTCTCTCTCTCTCTCAAATAAATAAATAAAATCTTTTTTTTTTTAAAGCAAAAATTTATATGGAGTAAAGGAAATGTTGAAATGAATTGAAAGAAGGCAAAACTGGTTTTTTCCATAATTTGGGAGGAGAGTCAGCTAGGATTCCCCTAGATGGACAGAATTCACATGGAAACCACTTATCTACAGTCACAGAGTTGTAAAATAGCTCAGAATCAGAAGGGGGAAACATCAGAATCAAATAAGGCAGAAGAGAGTGCATAAGTTTTCCATTGGGAAACTCTCTTCTACCACTGCACGGGGTAGAATGTGGCTATGATGGGCTCCTTTATTACTTCCTACTTCCTGCAGTTAGATCATACAGCTACTCTCCTGCTTTCAAAACCAAGTCTGTTGTGAAATTACCAAAACCAAGGACCTGGGTCCTAGGACAAAGCAACATGCTCTTAGCTGTTTGCCAGAAACCAAGGCATCGCTATAGAGAAAGTGCCAGCAGTGCAAACACAACCCCTCCTGGCCCCACAGCTGACCTCCCACCCCCAGACTGCAGCCGGGGCAGGTGGGCTGCATGTGAGGGCACCGGGAGGGAGACTGACCAGCTTGGTGGTCTCCTAGTCAATTTTCCATCCAGCAGGCTGCTCAGGTAAAGCTCTCTGCCCAGGAGAGCCCACCACTAACCCCCATTTTTAAGCCCTGGCGGTCTGCTGACTAATACAACACAAATTCTTTTTTTTTTTTTTTAAGATTTTATTTATTTATTTGACAGAGATCACAAGGAAGCAGAGAGAGAGGGGGAAGCAGGCTCCCCGCTGAGCAGAGAGCCCGATGCAGGGCTCAATCCCAGGACCCTGGGATCATGACCTGAGCTGAAGGCAGAGGCTTAACCCACCGAGCCACCCAAGTGCCCCAACAAATTCTTTCCCCCACAACTTCTCCAATTGTTGAGACTCTTAGAAGGCCACGCACCCCAATTTGGGACCCTCCCACCTCCACTCCTGAGTTCAGGAGAACATTGGTCCTAATGTGGTTCCGTCATGTTGCCGGTGGGTGGGCACTTGGTCTACAGTTGACGTCGTCAGATAGTGCCATCACTTGCTCATCACTTGCTCATCACTCCGGGTTAGTAGGTTAGTAATTAACGGCACAAGGGAAGTGACCCGGAATCGTGATTTATATTGATTGAACTATCTGGCTTCTGTGTTGAAAGTGGATTAGCAAGTGGGTTCAGCTCCATTCAGCCATTCTCTGCGCCAGTGGACTTCCTACTTAGCAGGGCTGGGCAGGGTGAGGCAAGGGAGGCATTTGTTCTTACTGCAAAATTTAAGGACTACCAGGTGCCAAAAAAAAAAAAAATCCATTATTAAGATACATAATATTTCAATATAACACATTTTTTAAAAAATCAAAATCAATGCAAAAATCCATGATAAACAAAATATGAAAACTGTAAGTGAAAAGAAGATCCAACCCTGTACATGCAGAACCCCGAAGATGAGTCCTGGTCCACCCTAGCCCAGGCAAAGGCAAATCAGGCCCCTCAGGGTTTATGCATCCAGGCTCTTGCAGGTTTAGGTACATTTTCATAATAGCAATTGTACATTTAAGGTTTGCATTTCATTGAAAGTAAATTTTACACTAAAGGGAAAAAACTACGCAGATATCAAATTCCGATTAATTAAATATTTTCAGAGCAGATATACTGATGTTCGCAATTTACTTTATCAAAAAAAAATTGGGTGGTTTATGGACTAGCAGAGAAAAGGATAGAGGGATAGATATTGATAAAGTATAGTAAAATGTTAATTGTAGCATTTAGGGGGTAAGTATATAGGTGTTCACTATAAAATTCTTTCAACTTTGCTGTTATGTTTCAAAATTTTCAAAAAGTTTTAGAAATTTTAAATATTGGTGGGGTGGGGGGTGCCTGGATGGCTCAGTTGTTACCCATCTGCCTTTGGCTCAAGTCATGATCCCAGGGTCCTGGGTTTGAGCCCCACATTGGGCTCCCTGCTCAGTGGAAAGCCTGCTTCTCTCTCTCTCACTCCCCCTGCTTGTATTCCCTCTCTCACTTTCTCTCTCTCTCTGTCAAATAAATAAATTAAATCTTTAAAAATAAATAAATATTAGGGAGGGAAAAGTAATCCAGTCTGCTGCAATAAATGTAGGATCACCAGCTCCCAAGTTAAGGATCTTGGACTTGTTGCTTTTCTTGTCCATTAGTGAGTAGGAAATGTTAAGATTGTGGCTCTAAGTGAACCATATTTGCTGTCCTCAATGACATGTGTTAGATCACATCCAGTGCTGCCTGGCAGAAGTCCCCAATGTCTTTGCAAGAACAACTAACTACTTTTATTTTTTTCCAAAGCTCTGATAGCACCTATTGTGTAACAATTCAACAAAAAGTAAATTTCTGCTTTCAAGACCATTTACTCTATGTCATGCCTTCAGCACTGCTCAGCACTTTGTCGATATTTAATGATTGCTAGCTTTTGAAGAGTGGCAGAATACACCATGCCAAAATATGCCACTTTGGCTTAAGGATCCTTTCAAACTGAAGACGACAGAGAAGAAACAGATGCTAAAAAAGCTCTCTGCCTTTTCTTATTTGCCTAATAGCAGGACATAAACTTATAAAGGTGTCACTCCTCCCTTCTTACCAGGAAGGACAAAGGTTAATCTCTAAGACAACTTTAAACCCTTATCAATGAAGAAGGTATCAACTGAAATCTACATAAAAAATCTCATTCATGTTTATTTTGCTTTTCCTGGGCATAACTGTTCTTCCTACACCTTTCTTTCTTTTATCTTTAGCTGAAGATAGTGTTTAAGCCTGAGTTCTAAGCCACCTCTGGGAGTTATTCATTTTTCCTCGCATCCCTCTCAGGTATACAGGAGGTTAACATGTTTGCAAACTTCTGTCTATTTTTCTCTTGCACGTATTTGCCACCCATATGTCTTGAAGTTTGGGGTTTGAGCCCAGAAATCTGAAAACCAAGATACAAAGACATATTTGTTAATAGAAGCAAAGGATGGCCTGGGCAATTTTCTAAATAACCACACTATTTAGCAACTGTTTTGTTTGTTTTCCTAATTAAAGCATTATTGAGATATAATTCAAATATTATAAGTTTTGTCCACTCAAAGTTTACAATTCAATGTAAGTTCAGTGTGTTCACATAGTTGTGCAACCATCACCACATCAATTTTAGAACATTGTCATCATCCCACAAAGAAAGACCATAGCCTATAGCCAGCACCTCCCAAATCCTGTATCTGCAATCCCTCAACCGAGGCAACCATTCATTTACTCTGTCAATATAGATTTGCCTGTTGCAGAAATTTCGTGTAAATGGAAGTATACCATAGGTCCCCTTTCATGACTGACTTCTTTCACTTGGCATATGGTTTTCAAGGTTTATCCATATTGTAGCATGTGTCAGTATATATGTCTATAATACATTTCACTTATCCATTTAACAACTAATAGATATTGGATTGTTTCCACCTTTTGACTAGTATGTATATGCTGCTGTGAACATGCATTTAGAAGCTTTAGAACATGTAGATATGTGTTTTCATTCATCTTGGGTACATATCTAGGATTGGAATCATTGGGTCATATATCAGTTCGATGTTGAACCTTTTCAGGCACTGCCAGACTGTTTTCCACAGTGAAATTTTGAAATTCCTACCAGGGTATGGGTGTTGCAATTTCTCACATCCTTGCCACCACTAGTTATTACTTGTCTTTTTTATGATAGCCATCCTTTAGCAGTCAAACATGCCAAAAGAAGGTTGGGGTGGAACGGATATTTACATTAGGCTCATCATGTACTGAACCCATGGTGGAGAGTGAGTTAATTTGTGTTTCCTCAGAATTAGACATTGAGACAAGGATTCCAGGGCAAGCAGATTATTTTGGAGGTAAAGAAAACACTGTAAGCAGAGCAGGGAAGTGAGACCAGAAGGCAGAGCAATGAGTGTGTGGTCAGCAATCAAGCCAGGAACTACCACGGACAAGGAGAGCTTGGGCCCCCCACGGAAGCTCTGAGTCAGTACAGAGCACATAATTTTCAAGTCTCCTGAGAGATCAGAGACCTGGGGTATTTATACCTCTTCTCTCAGCCATTGGTTGAGGCTGCTCTTGGAGGAGGGGGCATTAATTCCCTGCTGCTGCCATGAAGAGAGCCAGAGACAGCCCACCACTAAAACAGAAGAAAAGGGGGTTCTGGCAGTTTGAAGTTAGGCTGGTGTGCCTGAAAGAGTTTGAACAAGGAGGTATAGGCAGGTCGCTGAACAACTACCCTACAGGTTGTATGAAATGGTGCCTTAAGTCTCATCAAGGCAAGTTGGGAACACCTGGCAGAATGGAATACATTACTGTGTCAAGTGATGATCTGAACTTGTGGTCAGAAAGACAAAGACAGTGCAGAGAGATGGCCACATATCAAATGAGTCCATTTACAGGAGATGCCCATAAAAGGCAAATCCCTAGAAAGCAAAAGCAGATTTATGTTCACCTGGGGCCGGAGGTTGGAACCAGGGACTGACAGCAAATGGATTCCAAGGTTCTTTTGCAGTGATGGAAGCGTTCTCAAATTGGACTGTGGTGATGTCTGCACAACTCTGTAAATGTAGTAAAAATCACTGAACCATATAGTCAAAGCAAATGAATTTTATGACATGTAAATTATACTTCAATAAAGCTGTTTTTTAAAAATGCCACAAGAGACTTAACACTGCCTGCAGGGAGAGGGATTCAGAGCCTGCCTTCATCCTTTGTCTATCTGCTTACCAGGCCCCTTGCTGCTCCTGAATCAGAATCCAGGTGGTGCTGGGCAAAACAACTTTGCTGTTAGAAATCCATCAGACATGGATGGCTATAAGCTGGACAAGTCACCTAATCTCCCCAGGCTGCACTGTCCCCATGTGGGCCGTGTTGGGTGTTCTCCAAAGATCACAGGAGTACATAACAACTCAAAAGCTAATATTATTACGTTCATTCCACGGTGCCATTAGGGATGATTTCTTGGCACTATGATGCATAAATACGGTAATGGGATAGTCATCCAAACAAAAGTGGATTGGAAAAGCATCCTAGCCCCAGGACACTTTATAAAATGGATGGGACTTTTAGAATGAATAATGTAACAGTGTTAATGAAGAGAGTACAGCACAGAGCACAAGGAAAAGCGCATCGGGGAGGAAAATGGCAGTGCCTGGCTTTCTGGGTGTGAGACATTTAATGATTTATATGGTTGCTAGAAAATCTGGCTCCAGGAAACCTCTACCTCAGCTTGATGAAGAATGAAAGGAATCTCCATTCGTTACTTCAGCCTATATTCTGTTCTGATGACAAAAGAAAATTGAAACCACTGAAGCGTGCCTTACATACCCAAGAATATTGAATTGATTGGAGCAGGTAATAAACTTGGTGGCAGTACCACATGGGATTGGTTGAATTAGGGCACATAGTCATGGGGTTTAGTCAAACTCTCTTTCAAAAACCAATCCAGAAACTTCTCTTGCATTAGACACCTTTTAGTAGCTCAGTATTCTGTCTGTCACCATTTCCCCCTCAATCCTTTTGTAATCAGTTGTGGTCATTCTAAGTATTTTGAGGTTGAACTTTATTAGTTGCTAACGAAATTAAGTCAACTGCTTAAAGCTATTTGGAGGTTGGTTTCATAAAATGTTACCTTATGGGTGTCTATTTTCAGAATGTTTAACGAAATGAGAGAATCCTGTGTATGATCAATCTTTCAAATGATTTTGCCCCTAGAAAGTAATGACACTACTGGTGAGTTTTATTATCTTTTCAGAGGAGAGTACTTTTTTTCCCCTGAATTTTACAAATATTCTAAAACAAATTGGTATTGCTTTACTTGAATCTTAGGCATTTTGACTTAATTATGCCAAATAATACATGAATATATTCTGTTCATAAAAGATTCAAACACCCCAAAAGTATGTGGAGTAGAAAATGAAGTCCTACCCCACTGCTGTCACCACCAACTCCAATTGTCTTTTTGCTATAGCTTTAGCAACTATCACAGTTTGATGTGCTCCCCACCGATCCTTTATTTCTACTCCTATGTCGTTTTCATGATATTACATGTTTTGGCTAAATGTTGTGACTTGCCTTTTGTGCTAACAAAAGTCTGGGTGTTCTATTAATATATATATTTATACATATTTTATATGTATTTATAAATTTGTATTTATATATATTTATTTATTTATCTGCACACCAAGCGTCATACTGGCTTCTCCTTTGACTCTGCAAGCTATGCCATTTGCTTTGAATATACCCATATTTACTTTAGTTCACCAAGGTCGTGTTCTCTGGCTTATACTCAGAGAAGCCAAAACAAATACCTCTGAGTGTGTTGATGCAAGAGACAGAGTCTTCAGTGGGTCAAGAGAAGGCAAGAGAAGCTCCCATTCTTCACGGGGATAGAGTTTCCTACAAAGTGGTTAGAAACTCCCTGGCTATGCAGATGCCCCTGTGTCCTAGAATTCTGTCCGTGGATCTTCTGTGACTGGAGCTGTCGGTGACTTGAGGAAGGATGTCATGTCTTGGATACTCCTTGAGGCCTTTAGTAGAATTTGACCCAAAAGAGGCAAGCTTTGACATACAAGAGAGCCCTAGAGGGCAAGAAAATCGGGCGTCTATGCCTGTTTCTCAGAAACCAAATCCATTGGTTCTACGTCAGGATTTCAGGACCATCCCCGTGACTGATCGCTAGAGGACTGAAGGAACACAGCAAGGATCTCTAGAATGTGGGCTCCCTGGGACAGGGACTTTATCTTTTTCACTGGCATATTGTCAACCCTAGGACAGTGGCAGGCACCTGGTAAGCACTTAAGTGTTTACTGAATGAATGACTCAGTATTCCTAGTCTGAACATTTGATGAGGTGCAAACTGGATGATGAGGGGACACCGTGGGTTTATCAGAGTTATATTACCAGGGAAATCGGGGGCCTTGGGAATGATGGAATTTGGATGGGCTTGGCCCCTTGCCCTCATCCTCAGTCCCAGTGGTGGGCACAGAACCAGGGCTGAGCAACGCACTGAGCAACTGATAGAGATGGAAACATGACCATGCCAAGTCAGCTCGGTTTTCCCGAGCTAGACTGAGCGACAGTGTGGATTGGTTACGGTGCCAGAGTCCTCGGGAAGTTGGTTTTTTTTTTTTTTTTTGAAGATTTTATTTATTTGACAGATAGAGATCACAAGTAGGCTGAGAGGCAAGCAGAGAGAGAGAGAGGAGGAAGCAGGCTCCCTGCTGAGCCGAGAGCCTGATGTGGGGCTCGATCCCAGGACCCCGGGACCATGATCTGAGCCGAAGGCAGAGGCTTTAACCCACCAAACCACCCAGGCGCCCCGCGGGAAGTTGGTTTGAGAAATGAACTGTCAAGCTGCTCATGGGACTAGGGAGAGGACTGTTTCCATGACTGCAGGATCCTACTCTTGTGAGCTCTAGTATTTTTCTTTGCCTTTTTCTGCTGGAGAATTCCCCTTGACCTTCAGCTCATTATTTATAAACTCTCTCCCTTTCTCTCTCTCTCTCTCTCTCTGTTTCTCTTCCCTCCTCATCCACTGCCATCTCTCCATCCTTCCCTTCCTTTGGATAACACTCAAATTTCTGTGACCCTAAATTCTCTTTTCTCCAAAGAAAGGTGTATGGAAAGCACAGAGGTCATTCCCAGGAGGAGATCATTAACGACGGAGATCAGGAAAGTTTCCTCATAAGGTGGTAACTTGGCTTTAAAGATAAGCAGGAACTGGCTTGGGAGGGAAGGGGATCAAGCAGAGGGCACCACGCAAACGTGTTCCAGATAGAAGTGACAACATACATGAAGGTAGGGAGATACAGATCTGGAGAAATAAAGTTGTATTTGTAAAGTTTAATCCTTCATTTTTTTAAAAGTTTTATTTATGTAACTAATCTCTGTACCCAATGTGGGGCTTGAACTCATGACCCTGAGATCAAGAGTCACATGCTTCTCGGACTGAACCAGCCAGGCTCCCCTCATCCTTCATTTTTAATGGACAACAGATCAAATAGACATAAATCATTGAAGAAACGAAGGCTCTAAACAACATAGCTAATGAGATAAATTAATCAGTCCTACAGGAACTGTAGGCCACAAGAAGTTATATCATTTCCTTTCCCCGAAATTTTGTTCGAGAAGGTTTAAAGCTGGAGGGAAGTGGGAAGAGCCGTCCTCCCCCCTTGCGATGCTCGGTCTGCTGCTAGGGAGCATGTGTCCGAGCACAGGTGTGGCTAAACACAGAGGGGCTTGGCGGGTAGGGGGGGGTCAATTTTTTTTGGAGATTCTCAGGGAAGTAGAACTACTTTTATAATTGAGCCACCTTGACTAGTTCTGAAGCAGAATGTGAACTTCTCATTATTTTTTAAGGTGATACTGAAACCTTTACAGATGATTCTCAGAATCTTAGAGTATCTCTTTGTAGACTCTGAGCCACTGCATTAACAGTATTTTCCAGTCAGTCACTCCCTTTACCAGTAATGGTCCCTTCTTGGCTGCTCTGTGACTTGCAGTGACCCCCCGTGGCAGGGGTATGATTTCCCTGCCTCACCGATGGCCAGTGTGACCCTATGGCTTGCCTTGGCAAATGGACTTGAGCAGAAGTGACAAATGCTGCATCCAGACAGAAGCTCTCAGAGACCTTGGAGGCTCAGTGACTTGTGTCTTCCTTCTGCCCCGGGAAAATGGCGTGTTCCCCATAGGGGCTGCTCCATCAGACTGGACTCTGGAGTGGAGAAGACATACGGAAGAGAGCGGTTAGCAATATACAGCCGAGGTGCCGCATGGTGGAGAAGCGAATCTTTGCTCTCAGAAGCCACTGAGACTTGGGCGTGTGGGAACCAACAAAGAAGCCCAGAGCAGTTATAATTATTATAAAAAGCTAACAACATTATTGTAAGATCGTTACAAGAAGCTAAACCAGAAGTGGCAACTTCTGGGAAATAGGGCTGCCATCGGCTTGCCTTTAGGGCAGATCTCTTCTAGGAAGGGAGAACAGAAATAAAACCTATCCCAGATCCCTTCTTCAGGGGAGATCTCTGGCTCTGAAGGAAACAGACCCCTCATCGCTCTGTAGACAAACACTATTACGGATTTTCTGATCTCCTCTTTGCTCCCCCGAACATCCACTTACCTTTCCCAAAAGTCATTTGTTTTTCTCTAAGAGCATTTCTCTTCCATTCTTTCACCTAGTAAGGTGGTATATAAGCCTGAATTCGAACCTCCCTTTGTGTTACTCACTGCCATGTCCTCACGTGTGTGTGTGTTACATGTGCCAATAAACTGGGGTTTTCCTCCATTAACCTGGCTTTTGTCAGTTTAGTTCACAGACTTTGGGTGCAGAACACAGAGAAAAAGGTTTTCTTCCTCTAGAGGAGCCATTTTTTACTGCAGCAAAGCTGATTAACATAGAGACAGGCAGGCCTTAGTTTCTGTTGTGTCTGTAACCATTTACTTGCTGGATGAAGCTTATGTTCTTTATTATTATTATTTTTTTATTTTGTTCATTTATTTGTCAGAGAGAGAGCACAAGCAGGGAGGAGCAGTCAGAGGGAGAAGCAGGCTCCCTGCTGAGCAAGGATTCCCAACTCAGAACTCGATCCTAGGACCCTGGGAGCATGACCTGAGCTGAAGACAGACATTTAACGACTGAGCCACCAGGCATCCCAAAGTTTACAATCTGAAATTCAGATTCTTGCTCAAATGCTCCTTTGAAGTCTCATAAATTGAATATAGTTAATGATTTTGTCTTTCTTGTAAAAAAAAAATAGGACAAAGAAATTGTGACTATTGTATACTGGTATTAAGTCACAGTTACATATCTTATTCAGAAGATAAATTTTACATATTGCAGTAAGAAAAGAGATTGGAGGGGCACCTGGGTGGCTCAGTTGGTTAAGTGACTGCCTTTGGCTCAGGTCATGATTCTGGAGTCCCAGGATCAAGTCTACATTGGGCTCCCTGATCAGTGGGGAGTCTGCTTCTCCCTCTGACTCTTCCCCCTCTCGTGCTCTTTCTTTCAGATAAATAAATAAAATCTTTAAAAAAAGAGAGAGAAAAGAGATTGGATAATTTTGCTAAATTCCTCTGAGAAATCTAAAAATTATTCTTCCTCACTGTTTTAATGTTCCTACTAAAGAATAAAGAAGGAAGTATCCATTAAATGTGCCTGAAATCCCCATTTAGAATTATGACTGGGGTCACGCGGCCCATCATTTCTGCACCAGGAGAGGTCATCAAAGGGAGCTGAGATCCTTGCCTTCCCATAGCTGGCATTCTGCCCTCCCAAAGAGCTTGGCTGTGGGTCCCATACGGCACTTCTGTATCTGCCCCTAAGATCGAATAGAGTTCCAGAAATGCTCAGACATTTGGAAAATTCATCTCTGAGGAACAGGCTGAAGAATCATGTTAATATTCCCAGATTTTGTTAAGCGATGGAGAGTCAATAAGAGACATAATATACTCCTTCATTTGGCTGGTTAGTACTTTATGAAACAAGAGAGACCACTAGTTGGTGACTGATGAAGCTAGGTGATACGTACATGGAAATTTCTTGTACTTTCTCCCAGTCTATGTGTAATTTGAGATTTTTCATAAATAAAAAATTTAGAGAGAAAGAGAGAGGATCAAGACAGGCTTATTCCAGAGAAGGGTGTCCACTGAGCAAATTTACTTTCTGAGCCTTATTTCCTTTATCTATGATACGGGATTAATCATACCTCTCTCATAGACCAGTGTCTTAGTAAGGGTTTCCAAGGATAGCATCCTTATGTCCACAAAACAGATACCTGTTTATGATGAGCTGTTTTTCCTCTGGTTACTAGAGTATCCTCAAATTATTTGAAGCCTCTAGGTAGGAGGTTTGCTGTTACAACTTGATTATAATGAAGCTTTTAGATTTGGCAGTTATACTTTTTAAAATCTAAATATGTGATTAGCTTTTAGCTGAATGGTTTAAGGAGCTGGTTGCATGTTTTTTCTGGGCAGCTTCTAATTGCCTGCCTATTCTCTATGGATTCATAATGCCAGCCAGAGTGCCTCATGGACCACTCCTCATAAGACCCAGGGCTCCTCCCAGCTGACCCTTAAGAGGGAAGACCCAAAGTCCATCTCAGCAGGACACCCCAAGGGCATCTTGATGATGTTCTTTGTTGAGTGCAACATTCCTCCACTAACCAGAGAAGGACGGAAGCAGGTCTCCTGAAGAAATGGTCTCTCTCCATTCTCAACGTGCACTGATGGTTAGAAGATGTAACCTTTATCGCCTTCTTCGGCTCCGGATGAATTTTACCCCTTCTTTCCCACCGCATCTTAGAAGGATGAGAGGCACTTTGGAGGAAAAATAACCTGATTCTAATTTCACTTTGGAACTAGAAATGTAATTCTTAGTGTGGACGAAGGTAGATAAATTGGTAAAGAAGTTGATGCCATTCTCAATTAATATGAGTCTTCTTTCTCATTGAGTTCCCATAGATCTTGTTTAGCATTTAGAATGTTCTGTTGTAGCATTTAGAATACATAGGGTATCACTTATTTTCCCGATTAGACAGTGAGTTCTTCTGAGATAGGATAGATGATCAGCAAATGTTTATTATACGGATGGATGCGTGCGTGGACGGAGGAAGGATGGATATGTGTGTAAATAAATGACTTTATGGGCCAGTGGATGTTAGAGCTCACTTTGATCTATGTGGCTATCCCTGTAAGATTCCTGCATGGGATCTGTATTGCGGGCTGAATGTTTGTATATCTCAAAATTCATATGTTGAAGCCCTAACCTCCAATTGTGTTTGGAGATGGCAACTTTGGAGGTAATTGGGTTTAGATTAACTCAAGAAGGCAGGATCCTCATGATGGAATTATCACCCTTATAAGAAGAGGAAGAGATACTGGATCTTAATCTCACATCCCGTGTGTGTGTGTGTGTGTGTGTGTGTGTGTGTGTGTTTTGCTTATTAATAAGAATAAAAGTGTAATCAGGAATGCTACATGATTACAACACCCAACAACTATGGAGTATGTACCAAGCACTAGGCATTATGATGAAAGCCTTTACAAACGTTATCTCCTCTCTGCTCTTTCAGGATAGTTCTTTTTTTAAAGGTTTTATTTATTTATTTGAGAGAGAGAAAGAGAGTGAGTGTGTGCACCAGTGGGGAGGGACAGAGGGAGAAGGAATCTGAAGCAGATGCCACGTTGAGCACGGAGCCCAGTGCAGGGTTTCCTCTCACAACTGTGAGATTATGATCTGAGCAGAAACCAAGAGTCTGATGCTTAACCCACTGAGCCACCCAGGCACCCCTCTCTCAGGATAGTTCCCTCTCTCTCTTTTGATTTTACTTATTTATTTGAGAGAGAGAGAGTGAGCGAGCACAAGCAGGGGGAGCCGCAGAGGGAGAGAGAAAAGCGGGCTCCCCACTAAACAGGGAGCCCAACCAGGGGCTCAATCCCAGGCCCCTGGGCTCATGACCTGGGCCAAAGGCAGATGCTTAACTGACTGAGCCCCCCAGGTGCTCCCAGGGTAGTTCTTAATCAGGACTCCCGTCAGCTGTCACAGTTGCACCAGTTGCTAAAACATGGAAATAAATACTACAGAACTGGTTGGTAACAAGCACCAGGTTCATCCGCCCATTTACCACTTTGGCCCCAGGAAAGGCATCAGGAGGGGCTGAAAGCAGCTCCCACCCCATTTGTAAACCTCCAGACCCGTGAGAAAATGACCATTGCCGATTTGGCTTCCCGAGGCTGTATTTAACTGCAGCCATCTGGCACACTCCGTAATGATGGCAGCTGCTTGGTGGACCGGCCTCCACGGGATATAATAGTGGTTATTTCATATTTTGAATGTCATTCCTGCCTTTATTTTTCTTTTCTTTTTCATTTGCACCCACCACAGCAAGATTAAGACAAATCCACCTGAAAGATTTCTTTCAATCTCCCTAGAGAGTAGATGTTTTTATTTTTACCTGCTATCCGGGAGAACTTGTTTGTACATACCCACAATTATGACACAGTTGTAATCCCAGCCAAGTTCATTTTTGTGTCTTGCTTCTTTTGAGTCACATTACATCAGAAGCATTTTGCCAAATTGGTCTTCAAAATTCCTATTGTAATGATTTGTTAGATCCTCCTTTGATTTAAGCCAGATATCTTGTCTATAAAAATTATGCGTGGTAGGTGTGGGGAGAAGAGAGAGAAAAAAGAAAGACAATACAGTGTCCTCTCTCCGCATTTATTGGGACCTTCCGCTGCCTGCAGATTTCCACAACAGGTGCCTGATAGCTAGACAAAGCGTATGGTTCACAATTCTCCTACTGGGCTCAACTTATAGCCCTGGGGGAATTTCACAAACAGAATTTCACAAACAGAATTTCACAAACAGCTGTAATTACAACTTTGCCAAGATCCCCGGTCCTTTGGTTCTGCATTACTTGTTTTATGGGCCTTTTCTTGGGGAACCCAATCCCCATGACACCCCAAAGCTGTTTGTGAAAGCACTAACACTACAATTAAAGGAGGACAACTAGAACAAATGGTTGGTTTTGAAAACATAGCCTGTCCCATTAAGTTCTAGAAAAAGATCACTAATTTCTCAGAAACATCTCTTGATCTCAGAGTGATTTATTTGTGTGCTTATGAGAACATTTTTTTTTTAATGGGTTCTTTTCCATACCCTAAATCAATGGTCTCTATACTTTCCCCTGTCTTTCTTTCAAGCTGGCAAAGTAATAAAGAAAAATAAGAGAGGGCTTGATAACACTAGGTATACAAACACTTCTTGTTGCTAAGGCTTTCAAATTCTTTTTTTTAATGGAACACAGTATTATCCCATGCTTAGCTTGCTGTGGGTAATTTAGCAACAGGATTTACCTAACAGAGCGGTTTTTACTTGATCTAATTTTAGATAATTACCTCTCTTTTCCCATCTTGTTTCCCCAGTACTTCTGCTGGTCCTGGTTTGTCACACACAATTTACCTAGGTTCTCCCACTTGTAAGGCAGGGGATAGCACAGCTCAATTTCCTTCATCAAATTTCAAGCATGAACTAACAGTAAATGTGTAAAATAAAGAATCCCACACCAGCCATAAAAACTTACCCACAAACAGGTGGAGAATGGAAAAAATTCAAATAAAACAAAAAACGAACAAAATCTGAACCAGAATGCATAAGTCAACAAAAGATTTCATGAAACCGAACAAACACTAACATTACTGACAGCTGGATATCGAATCTGAGTCATTACACAAATAGGGCACCCTACTTAACGTTCACCAAGTACTGGGGGTTTTCATTCAAAGGCTGTTTTCCTGGGACCGGGTTTGCTAATGTCGTAATAAAGTTAGTCCCTGGAAATAAGGAAGGAAGTCAGCTATCTCCTCAGCAACTACCCTCAGTTTCTGGAAAAACACTTCTTTTTTTTTTTTTTTTTAAGATTTTATTTATTTATTTGACAGACAGAGATCACAAGCAGGCAGAGAGGCGGGCAGAGAGAGAGGAGGAAGCAGGCTCCCCGCTGAGCGGAGAGCCCGATGCGGGGCTCGATGCGGGGCTCGATGCGGGGCTCGATGCGGGGCTCGATGCGGGGCTCGATGCGGGGCTCGATCCCAGGACCCTGGGATCATGACCTGAGCTGAAGGCAGAGGCTTTAATCCACTGAGCCACCCAGGCGCCCCTGGAAAAGCACTTCTTTTTCCCCCTTACAGAATCTTTCATCTTTTTGTCTGAGCGCATTTAAAAATGCTTTACCTTAAATAAAGATGTCTGTTTCCAAATATTCCTTATGGGGAATAGAGGAACAGTGTCTTTCCTTCAGGGCCTCCTCGGTGCCAGGCGTTGAATAGGTGCCTTTTGGGTTGTTTCCCATGGAAATTCGGGCAAATCACATATGGAAAACTGTCCCCAGAGCTGTCCCCAGAGGCTGCACAGCACTGGCTCCCTGAGCAGGCAGTGTTAAAGCTTCCCTGCTTTTTATCACATGCTATCACAAAGTTTTTGTGAGGACCAAATTAAGAAGGGCAGTTCAGGTCAGGGGGGCGGTGCGGAGCAGGAGAGGGGCTGGCGGGGTGCAGAAGGCTACCTTCTACTTTATTTTTTTTTTTTTAAGATTTATTTATATATTCGAGAGCGAGAGCATGGTGGGGGTGGGGGTGGGGGCGGAGGGAGAGAGAAACCCAAGCAAACTCCCCGCCCAGCACCGCACTCGCCCCTGCACAGGCTCGATCTCACTACCCCGAGATCAGACCCCAGGAGAAACTCAGAGTCGGTCGCAGGACATACTCAGCCACGGAGGTGCCCCCTCACCTTCTGCTTTAGATGTTTTTAACATCATGCGTTAGATTTGAAGCAATCCACTCTTCAGTAATAACTTTTCCTTTACACGTAGTGTGCTAAAGTGGCTCGAGTCTGGAACGTGTTGTGTTAAGTAGAACGGTAGAACTCACTGCACGTTCAATGATTCATCTCAAACCTAATGAAAAAATACTGAAAATTTTTGAAAAATGTTTTTGAAAATACTGAAAAAATAATGAAAAATTTTCATCTGAAAAATCCCTTTTTAAATCCATTGATTCATTTTTAGAGCAGTTTTAGGGTGACAGAAAAAATGAACCACAAGTACCCAGCATCCTTGCATATCCCTCACCTCCCCATACACCCCTTCCCTGTTATGAACACCCTGTATTGGTGTGGTCCATTTCGTACCATGGATGAGCCGGCGTTGATACATTATGATTAGCGGAAGTCTGTAGTTCACATTAGTTCCACTCTTGGTATTACACACTCTGCGGGTTTTAACAAATGTATGACAGGTTCCTCCCATGATGGTATCATACAGAATTCAGAATTGTTTCACTGCCCTAAAAGTCCCCTGTCTTCCACCTGTTGATCCCTCTCTCCCTCCCCACCAAAGAAAGACGTGGGAACCACTGCCAATAATTCTGTCTAAACCCTCACCAGGCTCCTCTGAGCTCTTTCTTGACTGTGAAGACTGGAACAAACACTAATGTAGTCGCTAACGGCTCATGACAGCATCCCAAGGATCACCCTAGCCCCCCTTAAAGTACCTGCCTGAGAAAATTCAAGGCTCCCTAAAGAATTGACTGTTTCAGCCAACATCTGAAGATAGGGGCCCTAGCCCCTGTCCTCTGTGGGAGGGTAGGAGCCTACCTTCCACAAACTCCAGTTAGCAAACCCAGATGGGTTTTATATGGATTAACTCCCCCATTCTCGTTTTTTGTAATTTTTCACTTCGTACTCTTCCTTCCCTCCCCCTCCTTCTCTCCCTAAAATGCCAGCCACCTCTGCACAGATTAAGGTTGAGTTCAGTCCACTCTAGTTTCGCTTCCCCTTTGCAATTGTTCGAAATCTGTCCTTACCACTGGAGCTAGCACCCAGCCTTGTTTATCTTTGATATGGCTGATCTTTTTACTGTCTTTAAAGTTTTTGCTTTTTCTAGAATGTCCTGTAGTTGGAATCATACAGGATGGTGACTTTTTAGATTGGCTTCTTTCACTTAGCCATGTTTGAGTTTCCTCCATGTCTTCATGGCTTGATGGCTCATTTCTTTTTATCATTACATAGTCTTAATGTATGACAGTTTATTTCTCTGTTCACCTATTGTAGGACATTCTGGCTATTTCTAAGTTTTGACAACTCAGAATAAAGCTACTATTGACATTTGCATGCAGGTGTTTGTGTGGGCAAAAGTTTTCTGGAAATGTGGTGTTTGGTTTGGTTTTCTACCCAGTATACAGTCTTAAGTCATCTACAAACTTTCAGAATAAGGACCCTTAATGAACTGGAGAATGTAACATACACAATGCCCAATTAACTCGGCTATTCTCCTCTACATTTGACTTTAGAGAGAACAAATATATAAGGAAAAAAGCTATTAGAAACTTGTTTTATAAAAACCCCACAGCTTATATGTTATTCTGGGATTGTTGCCATTTATACTTGCCATTATATCTGGATCTGTATCTACATCTGTTTAATGGGCCTCCTAACTAATACTGTCCAGTTTTGAGAAAACCTTGAATGCTTACCTTGACCACAGAGCTCTACTAAAGAGCTTGCTTGGTACCATTCGGTGTCACAGCACACTGGGACCCTGGCCACACTGGTTAGACCATTATGAGGGGCCTAGTCCAACAGCAGGAGGTAGCTTTGGAGGTGGCCTTGACTCAGCAGAGACAAGGTAATGGGTATCTTTCATTTGGCCTACAAAAAAATACTCCCTTCTTCTGAAAAAAACATGGCTTCAGACCATGTGGCTCATATTTAGCAAGAATTGTGACCATAGCAATGGGGGGGGGGGGAAACCATGTTGGACCAATCACAAGCTTTGTCCTGAAATATTTTAATTTAGAATTGTGAGTCTAAGATTCATTTTCTCTCTGAAGATAGAAACGTAGATCTCTGGAGACATCCATCATCATGTTCCCTGCCCCGTGCCAGTAAACTCTGAAAGAGAAGTAGAGCTGTGATGTAGAAGTAGAGGACAGAGTCAAGGTGGTCTTCCAGGCGCCGATTCCCACTGCTCCTGAGACCCCTGTGTGTCCTGCATTTGTACAATAATATCCCCTTTTAAACTCTTTTGATCTAGGTTTGTGTTATCAGCTGAATCATGTCCACCCAAAATTCACATGTTGAAGCCCAAAGCCCTGGAACTTCAGAACGTGGGCTTATTTGGAAATAGGGTCCTTGCAGATATAATTAGTTAAGATGACATCATTAGGATGGGCCGGGCCCTAATCAAATACAACTGGTATCCTTATAAAAATTCAGTCACAGACTGAATTTATAGAGTGAACACCGTATGAACATGAAGACAGCCAATGAGAAGCCAAGGAGAATAGTCTGGAACCAACCCTTTCTTGGCAGCCTTCAGAAAGAACCAACCCTGTCTCCATCTTGATCTAGGACTCCTAGACTCTGTAACTACAAGATATTAAATTTCTGTTATTTAAGCAACCCGGTTTGAGAATGCTTTGTAACAGGACCACTGGAAAATTTACAGAGTTTATGGCATGTGACCAAGAATTCTGACCATCATAAGCATCCTCTCATGGACAGTGAGGGATAAATCACTTTGGTCTTCTCTTAGGGAATGAAGGTTCAGTGAGTTGACTGAGCAGTCATAGCAGGAGCACTAGATGTGGAGACACTGATAATTATCCACAAGAACAGGGCCCTAACCTAGGGGACTACAGACTCTCAACTTTCGTGTCTTCCGAATTACTATCTGATGACTTGAGTACTGTTATAATTTCCTTTGAAGCCAGCTATATTTAATATGGAAACACTTGTGCTCACTCTGTACTATTACCTGAGCTACTTTGAATGTGCCCTTGTTCCTTGCAACCTGGAAGATCTTGAATCCGTAAAACCAATACTACATTTTTTAACTGAAATTTTTATTGAGATAGTGATCGATTTACGTTAGAAGTAACCGAGAGATCCAATATCTACTCAACCAGGTTCAGTGGTAGTATGTAGCAAAATTAGAGTGTAATATTCCCACCAGTATTTGGCATAGGCACAATCCACCCATCTTCTTCAATTTTGTTTTACTTATGCTCCTGTGGGTATTTAGTTCACGATTTTATCACCTGTGTGTGTTCATGTACCCACCCACAGTCAAGATTTTGAACAGCAACAGATTCTTTTGGTAAAGTTTTCCAGCAGTAACGATAGAAACAAATACGGTTTTTGGTAAAGCCCAGTTTAACATAAAACCCAATAAAACAGATCCATTGTATCCCAACTGGCCCATTTGCTTCCTATACTTCCTATACGTTCTCTTATAACATTATTAACCTTTTCTATAGTTGTGTGTTATTCCCACTAACTTCCATTCTCCACAAGGGCAAGAACTCTGTCTCGCTTGGTTACCATTGTCTTCCAAACTCCCAGAGGCAGCCACTTTCAACTTTCCTAATTATTTTATCTGGTATTTATGCCCAAATTTCTAAACAATATGTTTATGATGAATTAACTCTTTTTTTCTAGTGAGATGGTATCAATTGGCTTCTATCATGATCAATCAGTATTATTCTTTCTTATATCATTATAAACACATACACTTCACAATCCTCCCATTATAACAGTTTGCATTGCTTAAATTAATATATGGACTCTACATTAGGACAATATAAGTTTTCCTTCCTGTTGAACCACATGAGCATTGTAATAAATTCCTTTACTACAAAACTGATTGTTCTCAAATTAACAACTAAATTATCTCTCCATCTGCTTAGTTTTCTATGTCCCTATGTTAATTTTTCTTCCAAACTCCAATAGTCCTACACATAGAAATCATTTCTCTAACTTTTTATTTTTTTCCAAATTTTTATTAAATTATAGTTAATTAACATATACTGTAATATTGGTTTCAGGAGTAGAATTCAGTGATTCATCACTTACTTCTAATACCCAGTGCTCACCACAAGTGCCCTCCTTAATGCCCATCACCCATGTAGCCCCTCCCCCACCTAGGTTTCTTCTTTTTTTTTTTTTTTTTAAAGATTTTATTTATTTATTTGACAGTGAGAGATCACAAGTAGAGAGGCAGGCAGAGAGAGAGGGGGAAGCAGGCTCCCCGCTGAGCAGAGAGAACCCGATGCGGGGCTCGATCCCAGGACCCTGAGACCATGACCTGAGCCGAAGGCAGAGGCTTTAACCCACTGAGCCACCCAGGTGCCCCTAGGTTTCTTCTTTTAAAATTCCTTTATCCTCTTGTTCCAATCTGGAATGAAAGACGGCTCTTTGTGCTTACTGCACAGTGCTTCCTGTTGTTTTGATTGTTCTGAGAAGTCATTTCCCTGTTAGTCTGTATCACGTGTCCTACTTTCATATCTTTTTTCTTTCCTGGCTTACTCCCTCATTTTATACAGGACACATTCCAGGAGCTTCTTAAGAAAAGGTACCACGCAAGTGGTAAAAATTTTGAAGCCCTAAATGTCATTGTTTATTTTCGTACTTGATAGTTTAGCTGGGAATGGAATTCTAGAGGTACACATGCCATCTCTGTTTCCTAATCCTTTGTTTCTGTCAGTAATCAAGTACCAAATTTATTTTTCAAAGGGGTATAAATCATTCAAACCACTGTCTATTTCTGGCTTTTGTTCCCCTCAAACTCTTGAAATTCTCATTTCCCCTGGCTTCCATAACCTTGTCCTCTCCTGGTTTGCTATTGCTTGGGCTTTTCCTGTTTCTCCTCACCTTTTATCCACGTACCCCTTCAATTTCAGTTTTCCTCACAGTCACAGGCTTCTTTATGATTATGCTAGGCTCCTGAGAGAAATAAGCCAATAGTAACAAAGGCTGGAAATAAGAGAGGCTTCAAAACATTGAAGTGTTTTTCTCTCTCTTATAAATGAAGTGCAGTGGGAGTGCAACTAGTACCAATATGGCCCTCCAAATGTCCTCAAGGACCCAAGCTTCTGTCTTTCTGCTCTGCAATCCCAGAACTGCTGACAGTGCTCTAGGCATCATGTCTACTTTTCAGGAAGATAAGAGGAAGGACTGAGGGAAGAAAAAGCGTATCTGCCGTAGCTTCCTCCTTTTAGGGAGGTTTTGTTTGTTGAGTTCCCATCCAACTTTGGGACTCAGGGCAAATTTAGTCACACGGCCACCCCTAGCTATAAAGAAACTTAGGAAATAAATCCTTTTACTAGGTATAGTGTCACCTGGATATAGAAGAGAAATCAATCGGTTATTTACTGGGCATGTAGTCATCTCTGCCATGGCTAGTATAGCTCATGCCCTTGGCTTTGACTCTGGTTCAGCATCTGTACCCCTTCCTTTGGTGACAACACCTCAGTTCTCCCTCTGCCATTGCCTGAAGTCCTGGCAGAACTCCCAATCAGGATGCCTCTATGTTCTCTTGGCCAAAGAGTAAATACCTGATAAGATAGGTCAATCACCTCCTCTCTTCCTGTAACTTGACTCTTGAGTAGAGTATCAAGAAGACTGGAACTGACAGAAAGAGATTCAAACAACGTCCTCAAAAGATTCTCCATTAGATGCATGAAATAGTTCTGATTTCTATCAGTATTTTCTTTCAATTCTTTGAGCTGCCTCCATCCTTCTGATAAATTCACACTTTCTTCCTTAAGTTAGAATCAGCTTCTGCGGCTTGCCATCAAAGCATCTTACTTGCTACCACTCTGCCTCTCCCATCTCCACTCTCAAGGCCTCTGCATGCACACCTCCAGAAGGCACCATTCATACTGCATTCTATTGAGCTGTGAATGGTGCCCTTGACATGGTATAAGAAATTACCCTATCATGTCAATTTGTTCTCTATCCCACTGCTAGAGTTAGCTTTCTGATGAACATGTAATGACATTCTGCTTCATTCCTTGGAAATCTCCAATGGCTCCCTAATATAATAAAGAATAAAAGCCAAACAGACTTCAACACACTTTGTAATATGGTTCCTATTGGTTTTCTTAGCACTACCATCTACTACATGTTCCTCCCTTTCACAGCATCTTGCACCCAATGCTGGGCATACTGGACAAGCCATATTTCAATATATTCAGTGTTCTTGAACTCCTGTGCCTGGTCCAGTGTGGGAATCTCTTTCCTTTTTCTCTCAGTACCTCAGTGGTCAACATCTTAACCACTGTTGACATTCTACTGTCACTGACCTCCTAGGTCTTCTGGTCAGAATGTATCACTTCATCTTCAATGACCACTATACTATGTGTCCCTGATTACTATACTTCCCATGTCTTGTCTGTAATTATAATCCTTTTTTTTTTGAGAGAGAGAGAGAAAGAGAGAGTGTGTGTGTGAGCAGGGGAGAGGGGCAGAGGGAGAGAGAGAATCTCAAGCAGGCTCCACAAGTGCTGAGCCCTATGCAAGGCTTGATCTCATGACCCTAACATCACGACCTGAGCAAAAACCAAGTGTCAGACACTTAACCAACTGAGCCACTCCAGTTATAGTCTTAATTAGACGTCTCTTTCCTCCTTTTATCATGAGCCCCTAAAAGACATTGACTATCCTATTTGCTTGGTGTACCCCATTGCTTCCCTGTAGAGCTCCTCACTCAATTCATGTTTTCCATTCAACAGAATGGAAACCTTTAAAATTGGACAGAAAGTAGTTCAGGGAGCTGGAGAGACTCACTTTGGGGAATTTTAGGGAAGTGATTCTTCTGAGCTGGCTTTGTCCTCTTCTGTTAGTCCACCATACAATCTCTCTCTTAAACTCTGTGCCTGCAGCTCCACTGAGGCTCCGAGTGCTTATTCAGCTTTATTATGCCAACACAACCAGCAAGAAAATCTTCATCTTCATGTAAATTTCCTTTAGTTTATTACTAATGAGCACCACGCAAAGAACCTGAAGGAACGAATTAATTAAATGAATAAATCCATTAGGAAAGAACATTTTTCTACAAACATGTTTTCTTCAAATATTGAATGACCAATCACCATTTTTGGAATTCTGTTTTTTGAGAGATATTGAGTATACATGTGATTTAAGTAATATCTTGGACAACAATATCTTAAGTTTTTAATAAAGGGAAATGTACAATTGTGTACATATAAAAGAGGGTCACATTAATTATTCTATTACTTATTTTCTTATTAAAACATGTCAGACTATATGCAGAATAAAAAAATAATAGAATTTAAGGGCAATCATCAAGGAGTCTAATTTTTTTTTTAAGATTTTATTTATTTATTTGACAGAGAGATTACAAGTAAGCAGAGAGGCAGGCAGAGAGAGAGGGGGAAGCAGGCTCCCCACTGAGCAGAGAGCCCAATGCAGGGCTCAATCCCAGGACCCCGAGACCATGACCTGAGTTGAAGGCACAAGCTTCAACCCACTGAGACACCCAGGTGCCCCAGGAGTCTCATTTTCTTACTTAGAAATTCTGAATACTTAAAAGAGGGATATATTTGATAACTGTGGTATTTTATTTTAGTGGCTTGTTCCCTCCCTGATAGAACATTTGTCCCTGTAACTTCTGTGAACTTCGGTTGCTTTTGACCTAACATGGTGACTCATTTTCTTGTACTGAAGCACATACTGTAATTTCCTAATAAAAGGTCATTATATTATCTGTTATGGTCCCCTTGAAACATCCTCATTCTTGATTCTCCTGCAGAAGAATTCCTTAATGATGGTGAGAAGGAAGGAGGGAGGGAAGGAAAAAGGGAAGGAGGAAGAGAAGAAAGAGCCTCCTGCTTCCTTTCTGCTGTTAGTGATCACTGAACCAGATTCAGAAGTGAGTGTCTCAAAAAACTAAACAGTGACTCCACTCTAGCCTTTTCTTATTCTTTTTAAAAATACTTTTTGTAGGTCTCTTCTATGGCTGGTTTAATGGAAAACTCAATTATCTGTTTCTGCATTCAATCTGTTGCAGTATCTGGGGTTTTTGTAATTATTATCGAAGTATAGTTGACACACAGTGTTACATTAGTTTCGGTTGTACAAACAGTGACTCATCCACGGTATAGGCTGTCACACCAGGAGCTCACCACAAACTGCCATCTGTCACCATATAACGCAATTACAATACCATTGACTATCTTCCCTGTGCTGTTCCCCTTTCAGCTTTTTCTTAAGATTCACTCTTTCATTCAGTCTTCTCTTTCCTGTGGGAGTTATTAATATCATATACAACATCTCTTTTTCCTCTGTGATGTCCCTCCAGGCAGGCCTTGGACCATTCGTCATTATGCTAATCCTCTAAAACCTCCTCGACTCCCCAGCTCTGATTTTCTGGTCCTGGTAGTCCTGGTTCTCCTCCTCAGACTGTGTCCTCTGTGCCCCAGTCATAGGAACCCTCCAAAAACCTTCCCCAGCTACTCTGGTTACAACCTCCTCTCAGCTCCTCAGTAATGAGTAATTTGTCACCCTGAATTATCACCGTTTTTTTGTCTGGCTTCCTCCTTGAACAGGAAGCCCCTCAGGAACAGGAACCTTTGAAATCCACCCTCAGTGGGGAGTTGATGAAGCCTACCTTTCTTTTCATTTTCTATCCAGGAAAATGTTGCCACCTTCCTCTTGAGCGGACACACGGGTTCAGTTAGGCTCTTTCTCAAAAGGCCTCACCTGGCGTCTCATCGCCCGTTAGATGAGCTCTAGACACTCATGTGGTTGTGGATGATTCAGAACTCTTTCCTTCTACCCTCGTCCCCAGCTTGCTCTCCTGTCTCCATAAGCTGTCCACCATCTGTTCTCCTCTAGATCTCATCTCTTTTCTTCTGTCACGTAGTTACTTTGTTCCTGGGTTTTTAAGATTTTATTTATTTATGTGAGAGGCAGGTGAGAGAGAGAGCATGCGTGGAGGGGTGGGAGGGGGAGGGCAGAGGGATAGGGAGAAGCAGGCTCCCCATAGAGCGGGGGGCCCAATGCGGGACTCGATCCCAGGACCCCAAGATCATGACCCAAGCTAAAGACAAATGCTTAACCACCTGAGCCACCCAGGCATCCCCGTTTCTGAATATTCTAACACTTCACATTCACTCAACAGTAAAAGCAGAAATAACGCAATCTGGGAACTGTTTGAGTATTACTAGGCCATCAAATCCTATCGTATAATTGCTCTAAGCTTCTTTTCCCAGCTATGAAACCACCTCCCCTGTTCAGTGCTGTTCGAATCCTGGTTCCTTCTTTTGGTGTTTCATATAGTCCTCTGGACTTCCATAGTTAAGGAAAGAATGGAAGACAACCCTCATTCCTCTCAAATTCATCTGTCTTTAACTCCTTTAGAACATCTGCTCTTATGAAATGACAAAACAGTGAATTTATCCATCTTTCTCTCCCCGCCAAAAGGATCCTAAGATTTAATTTTAAAGTATACAGATAATATAATATGTAAACATTTCAATAGCTCCAGACAAATTTAAAGTGCCCCACTTCCAGTCTTCACTATTGTCAGCAGGCTGGCATGAAGCCTTCGAGACATTTCCTATGCATGTACATATATGTTTGGGCAGCTGTGGAAACAGATAACATTTTTGGTTTTGTTTGAGCTGCAGAACTATTCATGGGAGTCAAGGCCAAACCCTTAAGAAATTACAACATGTCTGTTCTAGCCTTTTGTAATATCCGTGCCCCGTGTTGTATAGCACTCAAGGCAGCCAGTTGCTCACCATCAAACTGCCAAGCAAAAGCACAGTGCTTGATAGTCACTGTGGATTTTCAAGAAACGAGTTGTCCTGGCGGATGCGTGTAGCCTCACTTCCCGCTGGTAGCTGCGGCGGGCAGAGATGAGGGAGGCTGGGCCCCCCACGAAGTGGTTGGAAGTGTTGGTTGCCACAGTCCGCTAGGGGTCTGCTCTCAGAGCCGGTTCTCCTGTCAGGATCTCAGACATCTGTCATGGAGGGGGCAAATAATGGGTAAGTAGGCCAAATGCCTACCTGGAACTTCGTGTAAGTTTTTTGCTCTAGATTTTTGGATAAAGCCACTGAAAAATTTCACCTAGCGTAACTTTGGTTAGTGTCATAAAGCAAAATCATATAAGCCAAGTGCTGTTGGAACAACTTGGTTTCCTGATGCTTCTTAGTTGGTAAAAAAAAAAAATCTGATCTGTTTATAAGACAAACCAAAATGATGAGAACAAGAAGCAAATACTTGATCTATAGTATTGCATCATTACCCCTACATTTTCCATTTCACAAGAAAGTCTGGCTACATGCCATGAAGTGGAATCTGTTGGTTAATGGATGCTAATGGGAGACCTAATGGTACAGCAGAAGGCCAGGACACCTTGTGCTGTGGTCCGTGGCAAAGCACAAGATTTGTGGAGTGAAGACAGCACTGCCAGTTCTCTCATAAGTAAAAGATACATCTTATCCAAAAGATATTTTTCCCAATAACTCAGTGAAGTTTCTTTGCCCTCCAAAGGCTGAACCAATAGGAAATAATGGCCGGCATCACTCAAGTTTTCCTATAACAAGATTTACATATATGTTACCTATTTAAAGAAAATCTCTTCATAAATGAAACATCTGTTCATTACTTTTAAAACTGGAAATATGCCATAATCAAGAGGGAGGAAATCACCTGTGTTTGCCTGCATGGAAATAAACCATGGTAAAATTTGTGTGTGTGTAGATCAATGGAACAGGATAAAGAAACCAGAAATGGACCCTCAACTCCATGGTCAACAAATCTTCGACAAAGCAGGAAATAATATCCAATGGAGAAAAGACAGTCCCACTTCAACACATGGTGTTGGGAAAATTGGACAGCACATGCAGAAGAATGAAACTGGACCATTTTCTTACACCATATGCAAACATAAACTCAAAATGGATGAAAGACCCAAATGTGAGACAGGAATCCATCAAAATCCTAGAACAGAACACAGGCAGCAACCTCTGTGAGCTCGGCTACAGTGTTCTGGCTAAACATGTCCCTGAAGGCAAGGGGAACAAAGGCGAAAATGAGCTATTGGGACTTCATCAAGATAAAAAGCTTTTGTACAGTCAGTAAGACCAAAGGTAACCTACAGAATGGGGAATATATTTGCAAATGTTTTATCAGTTAAAGTGTTAGTGTCAAAAATCTATAAGGAACTTATCAAACTCAACACCCAAAAAATAATAATCCAGTCAAGAAATGGGCAAAAGACATTAACAGATATTTCTCCAAAGATAACAAACAAATGGCCAATAGACACATGAAAAAATGCTCAACGTCACTCAGCATCAGGAAAACACCAATCAAAACCACAATGAGATATACCTCACACCGGTCAGAATGGCCAAAATTAACAAATCAGGAAATAACAAATGTTGGCAAGGATGCAGAGAAAGGATAACCGTCTTATGCACTGGTGGGAATGCAAGCTGGTGCAGCCACTCTGGAAAACAGTATGGAGGTTCCTCAAAGATGTTAAAACTGGAGCTACGCTATGACCCAGCAATTACACTACTAGGTAATTACCCCAGAGATATAAATGTAGTGATCTGAAGGGGTACCTCCCCAAAGTTTGTAGCAGCAATGTCCACAATAGCCAAACTATGGAAAGAGCCCAGATGTCCATCGACAGATGAATCAATAAAGAAGATGTGGTACACACACACACACACACACACACACACACACACACACACACTGGAATATTACTCAACCATCAAAAAGAGAAATCTTGCATTTGCAACAATGTGGATAGAACTAGAGGGTATTATGCTAAGCGAAACAAGCCAATCAGAGAAAGACAATTATCCTATAATTTCATTCATATGTGGAATTTAAGAAACAAAACAGGAGCATAGAGGAAAGGAGGGAAAAAATAAGACAAGATGAAATCAGAGAGGGAGACAAACCAAAAGAGACTCTTAAACATAGGAAACTATGGGTTGCTGAGGGGAAGGAGGTGGGGGATGGGGTAACTGGGTTATGGACATTAAGGAGGGCACATGATATAATGAGCACTGGGTATTATTTACAAATGATGAATCACTGAACTCTACCTCCGAAACTAATAATACACTATATGTTAATTAACTGAATGTAAATAAAATTAAATTAAATTTAAAAAATAAAATTAAGACCCCAATTGTGTCCTTTCATTCTTTTTTTCTATGTTTATATATTCCCATTTTTAAGCACTTCTTTCTATAAGTTTTAACACACATATAGATTTATGTTACACCCACCAAAATCAGGGTATACAACAGTTCTGTCACCACCCCCCAAATTCCTCTTGTTATCCCCTCATAGTCATATCTTCTTTTACCCCTACTCCCTGGCACTAGCAAACACTTTCCTGTCTCCATGGATTTGGGTTTTTTTAAACGTCATATAAACAGAATCAGAGAGTGTGTAATCCATTGAAATTGACTTTTTTCCATCAGTGTGTATGAAATTCATCCAAGGCGCGGTGTGTATCAATAGTTCATTACTTTTTATTGTGGAATATTCCACAATACTGTACAAATGTATCATGGTTTGTTTATACCTTTACAGGTGAAAAGGCACTTGGGCTGTCTCCCACCCTGGTCATTGTGAGTGGAGCTGCTATAAATATTTGTACACAAATGTTTATGTGAACCCAAGCTTTCATTTTTCTAGAGTTTAAATGCCTAGGAGCAAAGTTACTGGGTCTTAATGATAACTGTACCTTTACTTTGTAAGAAACTGCCGAACTGTTCTCTAGTTTGTTACATTGTACCTTGTTACATTCTCAACAGCAGTACCTGAGCCTGCCAGGTGCCCTATATCCTTGCCAGCATTTGTTATTGTCGCTGCATTCAATCTTAGACACCCTAATGGGACATAGTGGTATCTCAGCATGGCTTCAACTTGCGTTGTCTTATTGACTGATGATGTTAAACATACCGTCTTCATTTGCTGTCTGCATATCCTCTTAGATAAAGTGTCTGTTCACATCTTTCACCATTTAAAAAAATTTTTTTCTTACTGTTGAGTTTTGAGAGTTCTTTATATATTGAAATCAAGTCCTTTGTTAGCCAGACAATTTACAAATACTTTCTTCCCACTCGTAGTTTATCTTTGCATTCTTGTAACAATGGGTATACATGTTTAAAAACAAAACTGAAATTAGAAAATGCATGTTATTTTATAATGTATCTCTTTCATTTAGCAATGTATCTTAGACATTTTTCCATGTGATTAGTTCTTAGCATAATTCTAACGGCTGCTGACTCCTCCCTTGTGTGGATATAGAATCATAATATATTTAACAAACTCAACTGTTGAACACTGATGTTGTTTTCTATTTTTTACTGTTAAAAACATCCTTGGAGATAAATCTTTTCACACATTCTAAATATTTTCCTAGGACCGGATCCTGAGAAGTGGAATTGTTTTTTCAGATTATCCACATTTGCAAGGCTTTAAAAAAAATACGTAATGCCAAACTGTCCTCCAGAAAGGCTATTTAAGTCAAATCATCAGGGTATGAAATAACACTGGGTACTATTGTTGCTTTTTAAATGTGCTTCCTAGGTAGCTTTTAAAAAATATCTCATTGATTTTTAAAAATATACCCTTCTTGGGGCCCCTGGGTTGTGCAGTCAGTTAAGTGTCTGACCCTTGGTTTCTGCTTGGGTCCTGATCTTGGGGTGGTGAGATCAAGCCCCATGGCAGACTCCATGCTCAGCGTGGGGTTGGTTTGTGATTTTTCTCTCCCTCTCCCTTTCCTGATCCTGCTCTCTCTCTAAAAATAATTAATCTTTTTAAAATTGTCATTATTTCATTACAAATAGGGCTGAATATTTATTTAAGTGCCTTTTGCCATTTGCACATTTGTGTGTGTGTTTGTGTATGTGAATTCTCTTTGTGCCCTTTGTGTATTTTTGAGCACCTTCCTTGTTTCTGTTTTAAAGATCTTTGTGCGTTTTTATATACTAGAGGTTCATCTTTTTCTTATTATTCTATAATAACTCTTTATTGCAAATGTTTTCTCCCAGCATTTCATTTCAATCTTCCTCAATGGTGCGGGCCCCTCTTTTTTTTTTTTTTTTTAGATTTGATTTATTTATTTGACAGACAGAGATCACAAGTAGGCAGAGAAGCAGGCAGAGAGAGAGGGGAAAGCAGGCTCCCTGCTGAGCAGAGAGCCCGATGTGGGGCTCGATCCCAGGACCTGGGATCATGACCTGAGCCAAAGGCAGAGGCTTTAACCCACTGAGCCACCCAGGCACCCCTTGGTGTTGGGCCCCTCTTGAGGCCTCATGTGAATCTTTGTAAGTGAAAGATCTACTAGTGTAAGGGTTGCCAGATTTTGCAAAGGCACTAGGGGTGCCTGTGTGGCTCAGTCGGTTAAGCATCTGACCTTTTTTTTTTAAGATTTTATTTTATTTTTTAAGATTTTATTCAAGATTTTTTTAAGATTTTACTTTATTTTTTTTAAAGATTTACTTTAAGATTTTATTTTATTTTTTAAGATTTTATTTATTTAAAAGAGAGAGAACTTGCAAAAAGGGAGAGAGAGGGAGGGAGAAGCAGACTCCTCACTGAGCAGGAGCCCCATGTGGAACTCTGTCCCAGGATCCTGAGAGCAGGACCTGAGCTGAAGGCAGATGCTTAACCAACTGAGCCACCTAGGTGTCCCCTAAGTGTCTGACTCTTGACCTTAGGTCTTGATCTCAGGGTTGTGTGTTCAAGCCCCACCTTGGGCTGGCTATATGCTGGGTGTGAAACCTACTTAATAAACAAACAAACAACAAATAGTTTTTAATAATTATGCTTGAAAATATTATTCTTTGTTTATCTGAAATGTAAATGTAACTGGGTATCCTGTATCTTATCTGGCAACCCAGCCAAGACCACAACTGCAGGGTGGTATGGCTGAATTGACTGGTTCCAAACCCAGCACATTCAGTGAAAATTGAACATTTAAAGGCCAAAAGTGCCTTTAAAAGTCCTTTAAAGGGACACCTGAGTGGCTCAGTAGGTTAGGCATCTGCCTTCAGCTCAGGTCATGATCCCAGGGTCCTGGGATGGAGCCCTGTGATGGCTTCCTTCTCAGCAGGGGAGTCTGCTTCACCCTCCACCCCTCCCTCTCCCCCTGCCTGTGCTCTCTCTCAGTCTCTCAAATAAATAAATAAAATCTTAAAAATAAAATAAAAGGGCACCTGGGTGGCTCAGTCGTTCATCGTCTGCCTTGGGCTCAGGTCATGATCCCAGAGTTCTGGGATCGAGCCCCGCATCGGGCTCTCTGCTCAGCAGGGAGCCTGCTTCTCCCTCTGCTACTCCCCCTGCTTGTGTTCCCTCTCACTGTCTCTCTCTCTGTCAAATAAATAAATAAAATCTTTTAAAAAATAATAATAATAAAATAAAATAAAGTCCTTTAAGAAGCTTTCAAAGATCAGCCCCTATGAAGTTCTGTGTTCCATCTTATATTATAATTCATTTATTTATCTTTTTTTTTAGAGTTGGGGGGAGGGGCAGAGGGAGAGAGAGAATCTCAGCAGTGAGCTTGGGAGCCCAACACCCGGCTCCATCTCACGACTCTGAGATCACGACCTGAGCCTAAACCAAGAGTTGGACTTAACTGACTCAGCCACCCAGGCACGCCCCTTATAAGGTAATTCTTTTGCTCAGTGAAGTTAAGATCCTCTCAGAACTGTAGGAAAGTCCCTAGGCAGATATCTGGTCATTCAAACCACTTCACTCCGTGTAAATAGGTATGAGAGGAAAAAGGTGAGGAAGTTCAAGTGTTCCTATTTGCCTACAAGGTTTTTCTGGTTTATATCAGTTTCTAAGATGTTTAACAAGTATTTATTTGTGGTTGTAATTCAGATATAGTAGCGAATTTCATCTCACATGAGCATTATGTTCTAAAATTAGCTCTCAAGGAAAACATGACCAGGCGGTGACTCCATCGAATTATTTTTATACAGTCACCCTTGGGTCCATGCTCCCCAACTCCCTTCGTCCAAATTGTATGTTCAATAAACATTCTGACCCCAAATTACTCAAATATTTTTCTTCTGGGGGAACATGTATATTTTGGCCCATTCAGCAGCTACTTAAGGGTAATCATGGTGATGGGCCTTACAATGCCTGTGACGCAATCATGTGCTGTTTTAGGCACCCTTTGTCTTTATTTCTTTTTATGGATGTTTTTCTAAAAACTTTGCCCAACATTTTATTTTAGTGAAATATATCTACTGATATTCAGAAGTTTCAAACCAATCATTAGCCAGGAGTCCAAAGCAAAAATATATGGAAAGATATATTCATTTTTCAGAAACAATTCATGAATGACATTCAAATCTCATGTATTTCTAGCATATTTGAAACATTGCCAAGAAATAAAAAATGTGTAATCCTAGCCTAAGTTCATTTTGAATAGGATTTGGCTCGTAATAAAAGGTTCTGTCGGGGCACCTGGGTGGCTCAGTGGGTTAAAGCCTCTGCCTTCAGCTCAGGTTGTGATCCCAGGGGGATCGAGCCCTGCATGGGGCTCTCTGCTCAGCAGGGAGCCTGCTTCCCCCCTCTCTCTGCCTGCCTCCCTGCCTGCTTGTCATTGCTGTCAAATAAATAAAATCTTTAAAAAAAAAAAAGGTTCTGTCCTATCGTCTGCATTTTCTTCCATATATTTCTATTGCTATAGCATACATATAATATTCAATGTATTTCTATGAATATATATACATATAACACACACATATATATATATATATATATATATATACACACACACACATATATAAAGGTTCACTCAGATTGTTCTTTTACATATTAGGTACATTGCTTTTGTTGGCTAATACCACCTAAGCACATGAATTTTCTCTTTATGTGCTAATTTCCAAGTCAGCATATTATAAAGGAATCACATGGCTCTATTCATTTTGCTGGGGTCTCTAGGAAATCACGTTCACTTTTGAATAGATTGGCTAGTCCAGGTATAACTCAAACATTTATAAATAAATATACATACAAAAATACACATACATAAATATATATGTACACATATACATATACATATATGCAAATATGTGTGTGTGTGTGTGTGTATATATATATATATATATTTAAACCCTTTATTGTGGAAAACTTCAAATGCATAAAAGTGGAGAAAATGGATGGTATACTCACCCTCCTGGGTCCAATGCCCAACTTCAATGATTACCAACTTTTTCACAATGACATATATTTTAATTAACTTTTTTGGAAGCACAAAATACATACAAAAAAGTACACAGATCACAGGTGTACAGCTGTCTGAATTATTACAAAGTCACTGCATCCAGGTAACTACCACATGGATTAAAGATACAGAACATTATCAGTGTTGGAGGAGTCCTCACTACATGCCCTACTACTCTCTACCTCTTTAAAGCTCTTAAAAGGTAACCACTATACTGATCTCTAACATTATAGATTACTTGTGCCTATTTTTGAACTTTATATAAATGGAATCCTGCAATTGTTCTCATTCTCTGTTTCACTTAATATGTTCATGAGATGAATACGTTACTGTTTTTATTTATTTTTTATTTTTTAAAAGATTTTATTTATTTATTTGACAGAGAGAGAGACAGTGAGAGAGGGAACAAAAGCAGGGGTAGTGGAAGAAGGAGAAGCAGGCTTGTCACAGAGCAGTGAGCCCGATGTGGTGCTTGATCCCAGGACTCTGGGATCAGGACTAAGCCAAAGGCAGACGCTTAATAACTGAGCCATCCAGGCGCCCCACATGTTACTATTTTTAATAGTAATTTGCTTTCATCACTGTGTAATACTCTAAGGTAGAACTATATTATATCTATCCATAACACTGTAGATAAACATTAGAGCAAACATGTCTTTTGGTGAATGTAAGTAGGCAGTTAGGTCTAGAAGTGAAATTTCTGGGCAATAGAGTACGTGTATCAAACAATTTCCCACCAATTTACACTCTCTCTGACAGTGTATGTGCCTTCCAGTTGTACCACATCCTTGTCAACATTTGATGTTGTCAGTCTTTAAATTTTAGCTCTTGTGCTCTGTAGCTGTATCTCACTGAAGTTTTACTTTGCTGTTTTCTCATAAGTAATGAGATCAAACATGTTTTCATTTTTGTTGAGCACTGACTACTCTTAAGACATTCTTTCTCTTGCCCATTTTTCTACTTAGATGTCTTTGAAAAACTGATTTATAAGAATTCTTGTATTGTGGATAGGAACGCTTTGTTGGTTTTATGCACAGCAAACATTGCTAAACTGTATTCGAAAGATGCAGGTTCCTGAAAGAAGGCAAATACATATAAAGTACTAATATTGTTGTTCACTTGTAAGATGAAGGATGAACCATTTTAGAATATCTAGTGATACAGAGGAGTGAATAGCTAGTTAGTTACCCAGACAAGTGGATGGCATTATTTTGGTGAGAACAGCAGCCCCTGACATGAATATCTGGCCTGGTACTTACAGCTAGGCCTTGAGTATAAACAATTTCACAGAACATGAACATCAGACAAGGCCACTTTGAATATCATCAAGACAAAACACAACCCCTCTGTAATTATGTCTAAAGAACAGATAAAACCTAAACATTAGCCAAACCACAAAATGACCAAACATTCCCTGTACTCTGGCTAAGAATAGTGACTGCTGTTTCTTTACCAATTACAGCTTTAGCCTCAGTCTAGCCTGCTAACCTTCTAGATAGGGCTCATTAAGATATCCAGCCTTAAGAATTACCCCTGCTTCGTGGCAACATCCAATCCAGAGCAAAGCTCCACTTCTGTAAACACTCCTCCAAGTCACCCAACACGAGCTCCTGTCCTACAAGGAGTCCCTTTCTAATATTCTCCTACTGAGATGTCCCATGGTTCTCCATGATGTGCATCCTCCCTCCCTGCATTGAATAATAAATCTGACTAGTAATGAACCCAACCACTGGTGTGTTCCTGATGGCCTTTGGATGGAGGGCATTGACACTGGGGATTTCAGGACAACCTAGCACCCTGAGACAGGTACTTGTTGGGACACTAAAAACATACCTATCTCTGGAATGAATTTACATTAGCCACAGACACAGAAATGGATGGGTAAATAAAATTGTTTTTTTAAAAACCCAGAGAGGACAGAAAAGACAAATTTATAGAGAGAGAATTGTGGTTGCCTACAGCTGTGTGTGGAAAGGGAGACTAAATGTTAAAGGTCATCTTGCTGGGGGATGGTCTAAATCTGTATTATGGTGATGATGGCATAACGCAGTAAATTTGCTAAAAATTATTTAATTGTACACTTAAACTGAGTGAATTACATGGTATGTAAATTACACCTCAATAAAGTTGTTAAAAGAAAACAACAGGAATCCCACAGAACAGCTACTTGAATCCAGCAAACATTCTCTCTCTGTAAGCAAACTACATGGCAAGCTACATTGTAAGTGGAAAGTTAGTTGCTGGGCATAAATTCAAAATAGAATTAGCTACATGATTAGAATATGCGTCTGTGTATCACAGAGACACGCTACCACCCATGTTGTAGATGTGGAGGCTTTGGGCCAGGCCATTATTGTCTTCCCAGAGTTCCCAGAGTTGGTGGTGTTTGCCTCTGTGGGTTTCATTTTCCCAAGTTCTGGGAATATGGCTGAGTTCTGGCTGAATAATCCCTCTTCTGGTTGCAACTCCTCTTTTAGTTTATAAATCAAGTCTTGTCCTGGGAACCATTCTTTCATCTTAAAATTTAGGATTTCTTACACCTTGACTCTGAACTACCACGAACTGCCTTTAGAGCCTATGATTTAGGGCCAGTTCTATTTCCTAGTTGCTGTATTTAGACCGGGGAAGGGGACCATGGATGGTTTCCTTTTTGTCTCTTGGACTACCACAGTTTTACATGAGACACTAAAGAACAACGAGGTTATTTTTTATCTTCTGGAAAATCCTGGAAGCCCATTCTTTTACAGGCATACGATCAGCAGACTACAGCTGTCTTTCCTGCAACTTGACGGACATGGGATCGCCAGATAAAATGATGCATGTCCCACGTAATATCTGGGATGTACATGCACTAAAAAAACTGTTCACTGTTAATCTGAAGTGAAAATTTAACTAGGCATCCTGTACTTTTATTTGCGAGTAAATATGCATAGAAGCCGTAGGAAACGCAGAACAGGCTATCTAAATTATTTTGGCAGAGAGGAGTGGAAAAACCAAATGTCAGATTTTTAAGAGCCTAAAACGGGAGTAATCAAATCCTATCTGTCTCAGAGGAAAGGAGAAAATCATATCCTTCAAGTTTTACAGCTGAGTCTGAAGTACTAGTACTTCGAGAAAGGAAGCGTCACACAAGGATGATGAAAGGAAAACTTAATAATTTCCTTCTAGTTTGGAACTGGAATCCCCAGAATTTCTGCACGACAGAGTCCAAGGAAGAGTTACCCGGAAAGCAGGTACTCCATTCTGCAGCCCGGACGAGAGGGTGGGGCGATCGCCCTAAGCCACGCCCCGAGCACCGCGCTGACACCCGAGGCAGGTAACCAAGGGAACCCCGGGTAAAGGCGTTTCCGGGAGAGGCCGGAGCCGGAAATAAGGGGTCCGCTCCTCCCCGCGGCCGAGCCCCGCCCCCTACCCTCCCACAGGGCCGGGCCGCGAGGGATGACGTGTCTGAACTCTGGAGGCGGAAGCAGGGAGGAGGTCGCCGAGGTAGGAGGGGAGGAACCTCATGCCGGTCTTGCGCATGCGCCTTCCGCGCTCTGGTCAGACAGGTTTGCGACTGGAGTCCGGAGACCATATATCTAGGAAGACTCCACTTCTCCGGGTTTTCGGTGATGCTGAGTTACGGGGGTTAAAGAGGCGGCGGGGTTTGGAGCAAGGGAGGTTGGGGACCTTGAAGCCCCAGACTACTGAGGTCGCAGCCTCAATGAGTAGCTGATTGGCTGTGGGCAGTCAGCCCCCTTTGTTCTATAAAAGGTTAAATGCATCTGGGAAAACTTAGGTTTATTTCAGCTCTGAAAGTCTGCGATTGTAAATTCAGATTTAGAATTTCTGTGGTCGGCCAATTCTAGTCCTGTAGTGCTTTCCAGGTACTTGCTCCTCTGATCTCCTTTATGGGCCATACGCTGCTCTAGGCTCTGGGGATGTAGAGATGTAGGACGGAGAAGCAAAGTCCTTACTCCCACAGAGTTTACATAAAAACCGGGAGTGAGACTGTAAACATAACCACATTAATTCCAGGTAGTGACAAGCAGCGTGGAGTGTCGGGTTTAAGCAGAATGGTTTTGAGGGACTTAAAGATTTTATAAAGATCACTCTTGGCAAGAGTGGAAATTGAAAGGCAGTAAGTAGTTCAGGAGATCTAAGATTTTGGCTTGGACTAGAGTGCGGCTGGAAAGGAGTTAGTCTTGTTCAGCGCCCAGCGAGCCGAACTTGTTGGTCTGTAGGTTGAGAGTGAGAGGAGACATTTAGATTATCTTCCAGGTTTGGGTTCTTGGGCAAGGGGCAGCAGTGCCGTTTCCTGAGATGGGGAAAACTGGGCAAAGAAGGGTTGGCGGTGGGCAGTGAGATAGTGAAGGCCAAGGAAAAATAAAAGATAGTTAACAAAAATTTTTTTTCCTTCCCTCTCCTTTATAAATGGAGACCATCTGCTTCTTCTTATGTTGGAAATTTCTGTAACTTCAAGTACAGAATAAACCCTTCTCCCTAGGTCAAAGTGGATGTTCAACAGATTAATGTTAATTAAATTGCTGAAGGAAGAGGGTTCAGAGAGGAAGAATGGCCACACTCATGCCCTTTCTAGCTTGGCTTTTGTTGTAAAAATGGCTGCGATTTCTCTGCGCCAAGCAGTGTGCTGAGCACTTAACAAACTTTTTTTTTTTTTTTTTTTTTAATTTTCACAACCTTAAGAAGACGGACTTTCTTTCCCCTCCCTCTTCTTTCCAGTTCTACTACCGCGGACTTGATTAATTTGCTCGAGGTCATATTAACTAGATAGTAGTTGCAAGTATTTTATCCTTCATTGTTCTGATTACCCCACAGTACGGAAGAGTGGTTCTTAACCTTTTTTGTAGAGTCATAGATCCCTTTGAAAATTCAATGAGCGTTGTAAACTCCAGGGGAGGAAACGTGCAAACACCCACAAGAATTTAGATAGAATTGCATGGGGCTCCACTTTCCTTAATTACTCGTTTAGCAAATTTGCCCACTCTTGAGCAGGAAGTACTCCCAGGTTTTGATTCCTTGCTGTATAGTCCAAGTGGATGCATTTTTACAAAGTATTCTTTCTAAAGCTCCACTGAATTGACTTTATGCCATCAAAAGCAAGTTACTCCTTGAAAAGCACTCGGGAAATTCACTCACACTAACATAAATACAAATGCCTAAGTGCACGTACAAACACGGTCGTCGCGTCATTTCAATAAGGAAAGTGGCAGAAACTTGCTCAAAGGGGACCATACCAGATTGGTATTTCACGAGAACTGCTTTCGTCACTGAACCCTTGCCTGTCTTCCTTTGCAAAGAAATGTCAACGTTATATTTCCGCTTGCCTACTCCCGCTTTTCTCCCCACCCCACTTTCACTCATCCTCAAAGAGATCTTGTTTATTCTGTGCAATCACCATGTCGCTCAAGAATGTCCCATGGTGGGACGCCTGGGTGGCTCAGTTGGTTAAGCCGCTGCCTTCGGCTCAGGTCGTGATCCCAGGGTCCTGGGATCGAGTCCTACATCGGGCTCCTTGCTCAGCGGGGAGCCTGCTTCTCTCTCTGCCTCTGCCTGCCTCTCTGCCTGCTTGTGTTCTCCCTCCCTCTCTCTCTCTGACAAATAAATAAATAAAATCTTAAAAAAAAAAAAAAAAGAATGTCCCATGGTATCCAATACTTGGAACCCATCCGTGAAAGCACCTGAGTATTTGATACTTTCTGGCTAGTTCTTTCCCCTTTTTTTTCCGTATCCTGATCCCAACCAGGTGTCTCCCGAACTTCCCGTCGCCGACGCCGCTTCCATCAGCAGGTACTTTGTGGAACACCAACTCTGTAACAAGGGTCGAAGTGCTGCGGGCAGTGTGGGGAGGAAACCTCACGGTTGTTATGAAAACCTGAACCAAAGAGACAAGCTGGGGGCGCCAGCCTGGCGGTGGGATGCTCTCCGAAGCCCTTAGGGAACTCTAGATCGAATTTGGAACCCGACCGCGAACGCGGAAGCAGGCAACCACCTAGTCGGCCGGCTGAAAACCTGGAAAGTGGATTTCCTCCACGCTCCCTCCCGGAAACTCCTCCCGGGGCTAGCGGCCCCTCTCACTGAGCATGTGCAGGCGGCTTTGCGCATGCTCTGTCGAGCTCCGCTTCGGTTTCTGTTGCGGGACCCGCGGTGTCTCCTAGCGCAACCGGAACTGTCCGTGGCTGAGCCGTCCTTCCTCAGCTGCCGCGGTCTTGTAGTCGTCTCCAAGGCTCCCCGTCCCTCCTTCCCTCTTCAGCCCCTCGGCTCGGCTGCCCTTTCCCCGAAACAGCAGTCATGAGCGCGAGGCTGCCGGCGTTGTCGCAACCTCGGTGGCCGGGGCCGCTGCTGCTGGTGCTGCTCCTGCTGGAGGCGGCCCCAGGCCCGCGTCCGGGCGCCGCCTTCTACCTCCCCGGCCTGGCGCCGGTCAACTTCTGCGAAGAAGAAAAAAAGAGTGACGAGTGTAAGGTGGGTGAGGCCTGGCGGACCTTGAGTGCTCTAACCGAAGGGGAGCCTCCGCTTACACAGGGAGCTGAGGTCCGAGAGGAAGGGGGCGTAGCTGGGGTAGGTCTGGTGTCCCTAGAAGTGCTTGGGTTCGGCCCGGCCGTGAGTCGGAGGTTCTGGAACGGCCTTTGAGGATAGATTCTGCGGGACTCGGTGGGCCTCAGGCTCGCCTCCCGTCTAGAGGTCTGTATTTAGATACGAAGCAAAATACGAGCAGCTGTATTTAGTTTGCCTGGAAACAGGGACTTTGTATGTATGGCTCTCTGTTGGAGTTGGGTGCATGCAGGTCAGCAAGCATTAACGGGTGCGTGTTCGCTCACAGCCCTGTGTCACGCACTCCGAGAAGTGGACTACCAGGTCTTCCAGTTACTTTTTATTTAATTGCTTCTCGTCCTATTCTACTTTCTTGGAACTCCTGGTTGGTTCTGAGAGTTTGTTTCTTTCTAGGACATTGGTATTTTAGCTTAACGCTTAGCAGTTCGTTCCCTATTTGTGAATTATAACACCCAGAACCGCATAAACTGCATTGGTTAAAAAAGAAAGAAAGAAAGAAAGAAAGAAAGAAAGAAAGAAAGAAGAAAGAAAAATTGCTGTAATAGTTGAGATCGTTAATTTCTATCTTTTAAGTTAAGATTTTTTTTTTTAACATGCAAAAAATGCACAAGATCCCACCGGGTTAGTTTTTCAGAGAGTGTTTTAAACACTTAAAAAGAGCAGATGACAGGAGAAACGCGTTTTCTTCCTAGGGCAAATTTTGAAAACTTTGATCTCTTAAAATCTTTACACGCAAGGTTTTCAGTTTAACTGCTAGTGAAGAGTCATAAGTCATTTGCTTTTAGCTTATTCGATACAGAGCATCATAATTTACGTAATTTTAAGTTGCTAACACTTAGCATTGGGGCGTGAGGATCTCTTTGAAACCATTAATAATTTTAACAATTCAAATAATCGTTCGGCAAACTTTTACAGTCTATAAATAGGCTTATTTACTAAGTTTGATTTATTTTTAAAGGCTGGTGTTTATTTTATTACTGCTAGCTTTACTGTAGCTATGAATTTCAAGCTTATTTTAGGGCATTAAATAAGCTATTAAATTTTTCATAGCATTTTACAGTTTGTTTTAAAATCTTGGATCTCTCAAAATGTCTAAGGATCTTTAAGGTTTACTCAAGTCCGCAGTTACCACTTGCATACTGTAACTCTCATACCCTGCAGTGCAAGAAGCTTTCACTCTTTGAGAGATATGATTGAAAGAATATATAGTGCTTACAAGTGGAAGAGAGCGCTGATTTTGAAAGCACACTGGTTTTTCTGTTAAATATTTTAGTAACCAACCTTTAAAACCTAGTGTTTTGTCTTTAAATTTAAATTTAACGACAACCTTGTATGGTATTCCTGGTGCTTTAGAGACAAAAAAAATGTATCCCTGTCTTCTAGGGACCTCAAAGTAAAGGACATAAGCTTATGAACAGATTACTGAAATCTGATACGTTATAAAAGATGTATGTCCAAAGTGCTTTAAAACACAAATGAGGAAACATCTGTGGATTGAAGTCTTTAGGGGAAAGCTGCAGAAAGGAAGTAACATTTGGAATGGACTTTGGAAAAATGAATGTTTTCCAAAGAGGTGATCCGCCTCTTAGATGATTTTTGGTTTCTCAACAGGGCCTTTAAGTAGCTACTTTTAAGTTAACTTATGGTTAATTTGGGGGAGTCCTTTGGGATTTTTAATTTTCAAAGCTATAGAGATAAAACAGCAAGGCAAAACGTTTTTTTCTGAAATGTTTGGATTTCATCTTTGTTACTAGCTGCTCTCACCTCTTGGTCAATGGAAACAACTCCTAGAAGAGCAGAAAGATGTACCTTTAGCATTTTTTTCCTACAATTTGACTAACTGGGATAGAAAATTTAAAGTAAACTTTAGTGTATCTTGTTGCCTCTCAAGAGAAGAAAAACAGTAGTAAATAGTTCAAATTTTCATTACTTCAGTCAGGGTGTTAATTTTTTCCTCATATTTCGTATTTAAGGAGGACAGTCATGTATATACTGTTCAGAAGAGCTGAAGGGAATTATTTTTAAACTAAATAATGAAAAATAAAATGTTATGAATGGGAAAAATTTCCAGAAGCTACTGTTAGCATAGGAAATCAGGAGTTGGATGAATTGGGTAGGATACTGATACTGTTTCCATCAGTTTTTCCATCTGTAAGATAGGGATAATCCTATTTGCTTATTATTTACTCCCCTTGAAAAGTGTTTTTTTGCATTTATTAGCGAAGAAGCACAATATTTGTCAGTTGTGATATTATAAAACATTTATTAGTATAGAGATAAAACAAGTATGTCGTCAGCAGTGTAATTTTTATAATGTAAGCATTACATGTACAGTGTCCTGCATTTAGCTCACTATGTATATTATTGAAAGACAATCAAAAGAACCCTGAGGATTTGGTCATTTTCTCCTCTCCAAATTATTTTATGTCCAAATTATTGGCAGAGAAATAGGAGTCCATTGAACATAAAATACTATTTATATTGCTCTAACTTCTGATTTATGATATTTATTAGCCTTTGTAAATACTGTGACTCTGTTTTGTGGGTTCCTTTTTTTCTTAAACTTAATATCACTACAGGCACATGATTTGAATATCAACATAGTGCACATTCTTACTGGTTTTTATTGGCCATATAGTATTCTATTACTGTACTGTGGTTTTTTTAACCGCATATAGGCAGTTTCTTGCCTATAGGCATTGAGATTGGTCCCAGTTTTTTTCTGTTATGAATAATTTTGCTAGAATGTATTTAGCAGGAATTACTTACATATTCCCAAATATAAAATTGCTAGGTCAGAGGCAAGAAGCAGTTTTATAGCTCTATTTAATATTGCCAAGCTTCTTTCAAAAAAGATAGGTTTGGGGGAAAAAAAAAGCTAGGCTTGATTTAGAATGCCTTAAGCTATATGATACCCTGTGTCTCCACAGTATTTTATAATTTTTATTGTTTTAATAGCTGTGTGGTGGTATGGAAAACGTTAACAGTTTATTATTTTTGTTGCTATTAAGGTTTCTCTTTTAATTTTTTTCTGTTATCTATCTTGTGTTATTAGTTTTTGAAACCATAGTAATAAAAGGATTGAACTGTGGTGGTGTTTTCCTCTAGAATCCATTTAACTTCCTTAAAATCAAGGGACAGTATGTTGACTGCAATAAATAGAGTAAAGCCCTGATTAGAAGTTAATAGATCTTCACAGAGTAAAATGTGCAGTTCTGATCTACCTTATAAGAGTTTTGATCGTTTCAGTTAGCGGCTGAATGCTGTTAGCTTTAGACTGGTCTGCAGTGTGCTGAGTGGCATTGTGATATTACTGGCGAATAGCTGATTAGTGCGTTTACCGTTGCTGCCTTTAACTTTCAATTAATTGCTGGCTTGTCAACATGAATTCAGATCTAATAACTAAACTCTCCAGAACATCCGCCACTTTTTTACTGTTTGGTGTATAGATTGTGTTCTTGGATGAAAGATTAAGAATTTCTTTATGGGGGCACCTGGGTGGCTCAGTCGTTAAGCATCTGCTTTCGGCTCAGGTCCTGATCCCGGGGTCCTGAGATCAAACCCGCATCAGACTCCCTGCTCAGTGGGAAGCCTGCTTCTCCCTCTCCCACTCCCCCTGCTTGTGTTCCCTCTCCTCACTGTCTCTCTCTGTCAAATCAATAAAATGAAACCTTAAAAAAAAAAAAATTCTTTCCTGTCCGGTAAGGAAAAATGACAAGATACACCCCTGGTGTTTAAAAAAATGTTTAAATGAATGTGTAACAATTTTTTAATAAAAAGGAAACTTAATCAGAATCATACTTTTTAAAAAATTGTATAGTTGACACACAATGTTAAATTAGTTTTAGGTGTGCAGCATAGTAATTGGACAACTTTACAACTCTCACACAATACTATTACAATGGTATTGACTATATTCTCTATGCTGTACTTTTCATCCCTGTAACTTACTCATTGCACAACTGAAAGCCTGTGCCTTCCACTCCCCTTCATCCATTTTGTCCAACACCACATCCCCTTCCCCTCTGGCAACCACCAATTTGTTCTTTTTATTTATGGATCTGTTTCTGCTCTTTTTGTTGTTGTTTATTCCTTTGTTTTGCTTTTTAGATTACACATATGAATGAAATCATGCAATGTTTATCTTTGTCTGACTTAATTCACTTACCCTCTTAGTATCATACCCTCTAGCTTCGTCTGTAGTGTTGCAGATGGCAAGCTCTTACTCTTTTCTTATGGCTGAGTAGTATTTCTGTGTGTGTGCGCGTGTGTTTACCACATTTTCTTTGTCCATCTGTCAGTGGACACTTAGGTTGCTTCCATATCTTGGCTATTGTAAATAATGCTACAGTAAACATGGAGTGGATATGTATTTTCAGATTAGCATTTTCATTTTCTTTGGGTAGATGCCCAGTAGTGGAATTACTGGATTGTATGGTATTTTCATTTTTGGAGGAACCTCTCTCGTGTTTTCCACAGTGGCTGCACCAGTTTATATTCCCGCAACAGTGCACAAGGGTTCCTTTTTCTCCACATCCTTGCCAACACTGTTTCTTGTCTTCTTGATTTTAGCCATTCCGACAGGTGTGAGGTGGTATCTCATTGTGGTTTTGATTGCATTTCCCTGATGCGGAGTGATGTTGAGCATCTTTTTGTGTGTCTGTTGGCCATCTGGATATCTTTGGAAAAATGTCTGTTCAGGTCCTTTGGCCATTTTTTAATGGGGTTATTTTGTTTTTTAGTATTACATTGTATGATGTCCTTTTTTCTTTTTAAAAATATTTATTTTTAAGGAAAGAGCAAGTGCAAGCGTGAGCCGGGGCGATGGGGGTTAGACAGGGAGAAGCACACTCCCTGCTGAGCAGGGAGCTTGATGGGGGACTCTATCCAGGACCCTGGGATCATCACTTCAGCCGAAGGCAGACGATTAATGACTGAGCCACCCATGCACCCTATGAGTCTTTATATATTTTGGATATTAACCCTTTATCGGATCTGTCTTCTCCCATTCAGTAGGTTTTCTTTTCATTTCGTTGATGGTTTCTTTTGCTGTGCAAAAGTTTTTTAGTTCAGTGTAGTCCCATTAGGTTTTTTTTTGCTTTTGTTTTCCTTGCCTGAGGAAACATATCCGTAAATATATTGCTAAGGCTGACGTCAGAGAGATCACTGCCTGTGTTTTCTTCTAGTTTTGAGGTTTCAGGTCTCACATTTAAATCTTTAATCTATTTTGAGTTTCTTTTTATGTATGGTACAAGAAAGTGGTCCAGTCTTCCAAGCACATTTATTAAAGAGACTGTCTTTTCCCCGTTGTAAATTCCTGCCTCCATTGTTGTAGATTAATTCACCATATAGCTGTGGGTTAATTTCTGAGGTCTCCATCCTATTGCATTGATCTGTGTGTCTGTTTTTGTCCCAGGATCATATTGTTTTGATTACTATAGCTTTGTAGTATATCTTGAAATCTGGGATTGTTGAATCCTTCAGCTTTGTGCTTTCTCCAGATTACTTTGGCTCTTCAGGGTCTTTTGTGGTTCCATATGAATTTAAGTTTTTTTTGTTCTAGTTCTGTAAAAATTACTAATGGTTTTTTGATAGGTGTTATGTTGAATCTCTAGGTTGCTTTAGGTGATATGGACTTTTTAACAATATTCTTCTAATCCATGAGCGTGATATATCACTACCATTTGTTTGTGTCCTCTTTGGTTTCTTTTATCAGCGCTCCATAGTGTTCAGAGTGTAAGTCTTTCACATCCTTTTTTAAGATTATTTCTAGGTATTTTATTCTTTGGGGTATAATTTGTAAATGGCATTGTTTTCTTAATTTTCTTTTTGCTACTTCGTTATTAGTGAATAGAAATGTGACAGATTTCTGTATATTGTGTCCTGCAACTTTACTGAATTCATTTATTATTTCTAATAGTATTTTGGTGGAGTCCATAAGGCTTTAGGTATAGTATCATGTCATCCATTATAGTGACAGTTTTACCAAAGTAGTACTTTTAAATGTTCTTTCTTGGTAATTATGTTTAGAAATGTTTAATAAATTATGTGTCTGTTATTTTGGGAGCAGTTGCCTTTAAATATGGAAAAAGTAAAATTTAAGAAAACGCATTTCTAAATATTGCTTTGAACAGTGTATTTTACTTGTTTTAATTTGAACATAGATATAGTGTGAAGATTTTGAAATATGTACAAAAATACAATTACATTTGAACTTACTGATAGAAATGATATATATTTACTTCAGTGGTGTTTAGTTTCACATTACCAGAGTTTTCTCTGGAATAAGAGATTGAGTCTTAGCTTCTGGAAACTAATCAGTGTGTGTGGGTTACTGATAATGTTTCAAATATGAAATTTGGCATTGGAATGACTTTAACGATGATAAATTCACATTCCAACAATTGTTTTATTTTGCTGTGAAAAAAAGTACGTGGAGCTTAGAAAGTTCGCTTTCAGAAATGAAATTTTTTGAATAAAATTATTTTAAAACTGAGATTGTTCATGACAGTGGATCTGAGAGCTAGGATTGGGAAAGCAAGCAAGGTCAATATGGATAAAATACTGTCCTGCTGCTGTTGGCTGTCCACAAAGGGAAGCCCTTCCAAAGGTGTATTTTTGAACATCTGAAACAGAGCCATGGACATGTGCTTTATGCCTCCCACACATAAATTCTAGAGACTGGTCTGTGCTCTGTGGGCCTTAGAGTCCAGTTCTTGAAGCTCTTAATTCTTACTCATCTTTGTACTTTTTAAATCAGTGTCCGCTTAGTGTCGTAGTGAATCGTAGTTACTTCACCTGTGCTCTATGAGGTTACAAGGTCTTCCTCTGTTGCCATTAAAATTAACTGAGTATGGATGAAAGGCTTTGGAGGAACCTTTTGAAATATATTTTCTTTGCCCTTATTCTCAACTTTCAAACCTGTTTATCTCCTGTGCTAATAATGATAATAAGACGGCAGTTTATGTACCTTGTTGGGTGCCTTAGCTAAGCCTCAGAACAATCCTGTGATGTGTCATTTGGGAAACTGAAGCTGAATGAGGTGTAGTCACTCTCTCAAGTGTGTGTACCGGTAAGTGGTGACGCAGAGATGCAGGTTCCAGAGTGCCTGATTCTGAAGGCTGAGCTGGTCATACCCCATTGGGGTACTGCTGTGTCTTCCGTTGTGCATACTCTCTGCCTCTTCTGCCTCACCCCGGAGGTCCCTGGCTGCTGGTGATCCTTCACGTCCACAATTGGTGCAGTTTTAACCTTTGTAACCAATTTTTAAGTAGTCAGATTTTTTTTTTTTTTATTGACATATAATGTATTACTTGCTCCAGGGGTACAGGGCTGTGAATCCTCAGTCTTACACAATTCACAGCACTCACCATAGCACATACCTTCCCCAATAAGTAGTCAGATTTTATATTTATTCCTCTCTTTGATACAATCTAAAGTTGAAATTTTGTTTTTCATTGAGATGGGGATAGAAGGAAGAACCTAAGTATCCTGGAGATCAGCTTCTGGGCATTGCTGGTCAGATAACTTAGAGTTCATGAGCATCCATTTATGAGTTCCCAGCATTTCCATTGGGATTGTTTTATTGTGTCTGAGTTAAGATTTCCTTCTTTGGAATTTTTCCCACAGTAGACTTCTCCAGTATATTAAGCAGTTGAAATGTCCATAGTTTTACTTTTCTATGGCTGTGCCTTAGTATCTCAGAGCCTTTTGTCACTTACTTTGATTCTTGTTCAGAGTCACATTTCTTCTCTGTTTCTTTCTACCTCGAAAACCAGTTGTGATTGTGGTTGGAACCAATGTGATGGCAGGTAAAGTGGAATAAAAGCAAAAACAAAGGAACAAGGAAATAGGGGGAAAATGCAGCCTTGTGGCATGGTACACATGGTTTAAAGCAGTAAAACAAAGTGTAGCTGTGACCAAAGCTGGGATCAGATGTAGAATGGGTAGGTTAGGACCAGAAAAAAAGTTGTACATCTGGGAGGAAAAGGATTTAGAAGGGAGACCATAACACTCTAAATTAAATAAACCATTTCCATAAAAAAATTTTCTTAGGGTGGGATTTAATTAGTCTTCCTTTGTGTAAATCTTGCTTTAGAATTTCCAGTCTTGCTTTAGGATTTATCTGTAACTTCCTTAAAAAGCTTAATGTTGCTAACAACTTTCCACGCTTGTAATAACTCAGTTTGAGACACTTTGAAAGCAGGAATGTGAAGTAAGTAACCTTTAAAGCTCTTTTTAGTTATGTCAGTGATATTTTGGAGTTGGCTGACTCTATTTAAGGCAGATTTCCAGAAGGAGATGTACTTAATTAATTTTTGGATGGGAAATAAAGATATTTGGTGGAAAGTGACCATAAAAACAAATATGTCCTTTTACAGCACATTGCTATTTTAATTATTAAAAAAAACAAACCCTAAATCCCTTGGGATTTAGTAACTATCCAAGAACTTATAAATAGCTTTGTCACTTTCTTCTTTTACTTTCTTGAATGTATGTCTTGTCTCTCCATCTGGATTAGAAATTCTTCAAAGGCAAGTGTTCATGTCTTTTGTATTATTATATCACTTCATAATGTCTAGTATTGTGGCCATTAAATAAATGTGTTGAGTGAATGATTTTCTCATGGTTGTTCAGGATTTTTTGTTCTTTGGGAATGTTTTTCAGTTTTCATGTACATTGCATATTGTTTCCTCCTACTTAATACTTATTTTGAAGTTACCTTTCCTACTCTAGAACAGCTTTCTACACTAAATTTTACTCTTTTGTCTTTATTTCGTATTGCTTTGATTTGGCTTCTCTTGTTTTTTAAAGCCCTTTCTTTTTCCAACTTTTAATTATGATGGTCTTCAAAATTCAATAAAGTTGACGGAATAGTATAATGATCACCTATATATCCATCTAGACCTCTAGAGCCAACAATTGATTATATTTTTCCTATATGCTTTATCTGCGTATGTGTTTATATTTTTAGGGATGAATGTCATGATGTAGCATACTTTTGCCTTTCATTAAACCACATAAACTCACTAGTGGTCTCATTTCCTTTCTCCTTCCAATTTTCAACATTTTCTCTACTGCCATATTACAAGGATCTTGTTCTTTAAAGCAGTTTTATTTATTTATTTATTTATTTATTTATGAGAGAGTGCGCGCGAACGTGTGCGCAAGTGAGTGGAGGAGGTGCAGGAGAGGGAGAGAGAATCTCAAGCAGGCTTCACGATCACACAGCCCTGGGATCATGACCTGAGCTGAAACCAAGAGTCAGACGCTTAACAGAGCCACTCAGGTGTCCTTACAAGGATCTCATTCTTAAAATATCATTGAAATTTCCTTGTTTCAGTATAAGAGTTGATATTTAAAATATAGAGTATTATAAATGTAGCATATTTACAAATACATTGTAAATTGTTCTTTTCTTTGTTAAAGATATCGTTAGTTGTAATTTGCATTCCTTAGCATGTTGTGAGACAATAATGCTTAAATTTTCAGATTTTCACAATTTAAAGGAGGAATGAAAGTGCTACAAAAATAGGATGAATTGAATATCCAAGGTGTGTTTTGATTAGTTCACCGAATAGTAGAAATAGGTCCATAACTTAGTGGTGATATTTTTGATGGACTGACTTTTTTGTAAAAAGTAAGTGTGGAAAAATGACAGAAGAGACAAGAAGGAAGAGAAGTAGAGGACTGAGAGCAGCAGATACTGAAAGCGATGGTAGTGGCACTTGAGTTTCCTTGCCTTTTTTTTTTTTTTTTTGAATTAGCAGTCTAGCTTTTGAACTTACTTCCTTGTCTTAGAGCAAGAATCCCTAGCTCATAAGGTTATTGTGAGAATTGTGCTTGATAATTACCATCTTCCTCTTCCCTAGACTTATAGCTAGAAAAGAGTAATGAATAGGCATAAACAATAGATCAGAAGACTCTTGTCTTAATGTCCTTTTATGGGAGTGGGGGGGCCCTCAAGGTTATCCCTACGCTGATAAATACTCAGATTCAGGAATGTCTGTTTTCTCTGAAATAGTAATAGTAGCAGTGTTTATTTAATCGTTTACCTTATAGTTGTTGTGTACCAACTATAGACCAGCCTCTATATTCTTAACTGTTTTATTATCACCTCATATATTTCTCACATTCAAAATTGCTACTTGACCAAAAGCACATATTTATTAAGAGTAAATTTAGGATTTGAAACGAACTGAGCAATCTGGTGCTATGCTGCCTCCAGACTGAAGTTGTGTTCCCTACTTATTTATGTGTTGTGTGTAAAGATTAATTTTGTTTTTAGGTGAAAGATTTGCAAGAATTGTTCTTTGGAGTAGGCTGTTTTGAAAAAATTTGTGGGCAGCCCCTGATGATATAGACATCCTTATAGATCACAAAGCAAGGCTAAAACATATGCTTGTTAACACCTTTGTTGTTAGGAGTAAAATGTGAAGCTACTTCACCAGATTAGGAAAAGTGGATAGATAAGGTAAATTTAATGGGAATTTGATATTAAAGGAGAGAGAGAAAGTTGAGTAGGGGGAGGGTCAGAGAGAGAGAGAGAGAGAAAGAGAGAAGCAGACTCTCTACTAAGCGTGGAGCCCCACATGGGGCTTGATCCCAGAACCCTGAGATCATGGCTTGAACCGAAATCAAGAGTTGGACACTGAGCTGACTGAGTCACCCCAGAGCCCCTAGCTTTAACCACATCTTAAATGACACATGGCCACGTGGGTATTTGACAGTGCAGATAAGAATATGTCCATCATTGCTTCATTGTTGCATAACAGTAAATACTTAGTGCTTTGTACCAAGCACTGCTCTTGAATCTTCTCAAAACCACTCAAAGCAGGGGTTATTATTCCTTTCTACAAAGGAAAAACTGCGTGAAGAAACTTACTTAGGATCACACAGCTAGTAAATGTCATAGTCAGGATTTGAACTCAGGCAACCTAGCTTCAAAGTCTTTGTTCTTGGGGCGCCTGGGTGGCTTAGTGGGTTAAGCTTCTGCCTTTGGCTCAAGGTTATGATCTCTCAGGATCCTGGGATCAAGTCCCGCATCCAGTTCTCTGCTCAGCAGGGAGCCTGCTTCCCCCCTCTCTCTTTGCCTACCTCTCTCCCGACTTGTGATCTCTCCCTGTGTGTCAAATAAATAAATCAAATCTTAAAAAAAAAAATCTCTGTTCTTGATCAGTTTGAGGTTGAGAGGAAGGATAGGCTTAATCGTGGCACAAGGGATTTAACTTCTGTGATGAAAATGTGGCACTTACAGATTTTGAAACTCAAAACCTAGAAAGTTCCATAGAATATAATAGCTGTGTTCCTTCCTAGAAAGAAATCTAGAGATGTGAACTGGATTAGCTTTTTAGGGACCCTTCAGTCTTCAAGAAGATATATTAAACAGGGGGTTTAGATTCTGAAGTGTGTTCATAATAGTGTTGACCCCTTATAATTAGTGAAAATTATTTTGGCAGAGTAAGCCATAAACTGGGAATTTTGCCTTCACAACAGTTACTTATATTTGTGTTTATTATTCAAGGATTCTGTAATGCCTAAATGTTGTGTCCCATTAACTTTTTAGCTAAAATAACTCATGACAAAGAATATGATACATAAGGAGACACAGTTTAATATTTGTATATGTTTGAGGTAGTATTGCCATTGAGTAATTTCATTTGCCTACAGTTTTAGGGATTGTACTGTTCTTACTGCTGTGTATAGAGGCTAGTGTCTTATCTTACACTGTATATCAGCAATATTGGGTGAGGATTTATTTTAGCAGATGAGCAGTGTAGTTTAGGCATTACCTATTCTGAATATCATTAAATTCATTTGCCTTTATTCATTTAATAAATATATTAGCACTTCTTGTTTTAGTCACTAAAGTTCTTGATAAATGTTAACTCATGTAATCCTCAAATACTTTTCTTTCTCTCTCTCCAAAAATAATGAATAAGTAAATAAATGAATAAATAAAAATTGGGGGGAAACAAAAGAGGGGCTCCTGGGTGGCTCAGTCAATTGTTTCTGAATCTTGGTTTCAGCTCAGGTAATGATCCCGTGGGTTGTGAGATGAGCCCTGCCTGGGGCTTCGCACTCCGTGAGGAGTCTGCTTCAAGAGCCTGTCCTTTTGCCCCTTCCCCGCTCGCACATACTCTCCTCCTCTCTCTCTCTCTCTCTCTCTCAAATAAATAAATCTTTAAAGCAATTACTGCAACTATTAAAAATATTTTGTTGTAATTTAATTGCATATAAGTCTACTCAGTGAATGGATTTTAGGAGAAATGTTTAAATATTATAAAATTCTACATTTCAAACATGTCAAATTCTTTTTCAGTTCTAAGCATGACTTAAGTTTTGATCTCTGTTTATATTCTAATTCTGTGTTTCTTCATTTTCAGGCTGAAATAGAACTATTCGTGAACAGGCTTGATTCAGTGGAATCTGTTCTTCCTTATGAGTATACGGCGTAAGTTTCTCAGTTTTTATATAAAATTGTATTGACTCCTCAGAATTTTGTACTTTGAACAATTTATTTTCTTTACAGTTACAGACGAATTCATACGTATTTTAAGTATGTACAGGGCCTGAAAACCTTTTTTAAGGGGTAGTCTTTATTTCCAAGGTAGAGTTAAAATGTGAAATATGATCTTTTTCAGTACAGTAGAAGCATCAAGTAAAACAATGGATTTCGTTTTTTATCTGAAAGGACAAAAAGGCATTGTGTTTTCTTTACATTTTTTTAATTATAAAAAACCCCACACAGTTGCAAACAAAATTCTTATATCCCACATAATCCCCAGAAACAATTCCTTTGTTTTCTGCTTCTCCACATTTTTTCTCTGCATATTCTAATGTATGTAACCACATCTATACATTTTGTTTTAAACAAAAAGTGGTTTTGCATCTTTTTCTCACTGAATCTATTATAGGCATCTTTCCATGTTAATACACAGCTACAGTTACCTTAGTCCTTTTTGTAGCTGTTTATTCTTTCTTTCTTTTTTTTTAAGATTGATTTATTTATTTTAGAGAGAGCATGAGCAGGAGCATGAGCATGAGGGGCAGAGGGAGAAGGAGAGAGAGTCCCAAGCAGACTTTGGGCTGAGCTCAGAGCCTGACTTGGGGCTTGATCCCACAACCCTGAGACCATGACCTGTGCCAAAACCAAGAGTCAGACAGTTAACCAGCTGCGCTACCCAGGTGCCCCTCTTTTTTGTTTTTTTTTTCTTTTTTGTTTTTCTTAAAGTAAGCTGTCACCCAGTGTGGCTTGAACTCATGACCCTGAGGAGAGACCAAGAGTCACAGGCTCTACCAGCTGAGCCAGCGAGGTGCCCCTGTTTATTATTTCTTTGTAGAGATTATATAGAGTCGTGTATGATTTGTTTCACTAAGTCTTTGTCTATGAACGTTTGATTATTTTCATTTTTTGATACTATAAAAAATGCTGCATAAATATGCTTTGACCGCCATATACCATGTTGAGTATAAAGCATAGTTCTTAAATTTTAGTTGGCTTCTAAGTTCTGTGGTATCTAGAAGTTTCAAAAGAAAATAGGTGTTTACTGTAGAGAAAAGCACACACCAAAAAGTAAGACAATGCTGTAAGAATCCATCGGCTAAACATCTGTAAGAAGAGAGTATAACATTCGTGAATGGATGGACCATCCATTAAGTAACGATTAGAGACTTAAATGTTCCAGTTTTTTGTTTCTTTTGTTTGGTTAAATAAGTGTATCTCCTTAAATCTTTGTGGATATTCTTGGGAAAACTCAGTGATCTCTTACAGCCAGTACATGGAAAGTCTTCATTTGAGCGTTTCCCACCAGTAGTTTTTTATTATGTGAGATTCATCTTTCTCTTGGGAATCTCGTCTGTAGCCATTACTGCATGGGTCCCAAGTACTACCACACCATTCTAAAATGAACACAAAACTATCCTTTAATCTTCTATAGCAAAGCTGAAATTTGGCTGTAATATTTAAAGAAAACTTTATTAAAATCTGGTTAATAATACTAGGCAATTACAGAGAAGCTTGCAGCTGACTGAAGATGGCTTCTCCACAATTTCGTGTTATCTAGGGTCTGTCTTGCCATGCTTCCCATGGTGGGATGTGTTGGCCAGTGTATGGGGATGAGGCAGAAACCCAGGCAACTTCGGCACATCTTCCTGAAATGTCATTATTATGTAACACTTTGGATTAGGAAGTTACAACAAAAGGAGATAAGTTAGCAAAATTCACTTGAAATGATACTGCAAATAATTTTGTTATTGAAATGAACAAAAATAATGTGTCAGTTTTTAAAACTATAATTTACATCTTCAAAAAGATAGACATCAAAGTATTCTTGGGCCTAATTTTCTTTTTTTTTTTTTTTGTTTTGTTTTGTTTTGGGGAAATGTACATGGAACTTGGAGTGTAACTATATTTCTCATTCATTGACTAGAGCTACTGGAATGATCAGTGCTTAATTTGCCCTCTAGATTGGCTAGGAGTTTGACTCTTATTTCCTTTTATGTATAAAAGCTTAAATACTCTCCCCACCTCCCCCCCAGGTTTGATTTTTGCCAAGCATCAGAAGGAAAACGCCCATCTGAAAATCTTGGTCAGGTATTATTCGGGGAAAGAATTGAACCTTCGCCATATAAGGTTTGTATTCAGTGTTACATAGAAGTTATTTAGTTGCTGCTTTCTCCTTGTTCGTTTATTTTGTCTTGTCTTGTCTTTTCTTTTTTTCCTTATTTTTTTCTTACAGAAAAACCTGAGATAACTTAACTGTCATGGCTAAGGAGGATTTCATTTCTCTTTTACCTCTGGAAATAATTTTTTTTTTAAGATTTTATTTATTTATTTGACAGAGATCACAAGTAGGCAGAGAGAGGAGAGGAAGCAGGATCCTTGCTGAGCAGAGAGCCCGATGTGGGGCTAGATCCCAGGACCCTGGGATCATGACCTGAGCCCAAGGCAAAGGCTTTAACCCACTGAGCCACCCAGGCGCCCCTGGAAATAATTTTTTAAACTCAACAGTTTGGAAGGATCCTTCTCACGATATGTCATGGATAAGTTTGTCTTAACGCACATTAATACCAGTCTTATAAATGATAAGGATAGTACTCTGACCCCCTGCCTTACCTTCAAAGGGACCAGAAAGTCATGAAAAGTGGCCCCAGCAGCTCCTCTTTTCCTTCCCCCCCCTTTTCAAACATGATTCATACATATTGTACATATAACCTCTGAACAAGTACAGCAGTACTTGGGCTCCCCCGTTGGGTTTTGGGGTGCTAACCTTTCTCTTTTGACCATTGAAATTATGTTTGGAATGTTCTCAGTACATTTTTAAGACATCAGTTAAACTAAACTAAGCACAGTGTAAGATACTCCCTTCAATATATACTTCATCATCACCCAGAATTATTCTGCCTTTTAAATCTCTTAACACTTAACGCCTGTTTTCATTCCACATCGCATAGTCCCTTGTTTATTTTATATCTGTTCTGCTACACAAAGAACAATACTCTCATTTACAAAAATTAAACTTGTTCATAATAACAGTGTATCACCATATAAAAACTTAAATGGGACAGAATAATATAAAGTGAAAAGTAAGACTGTCTTTCCCTCGGTTTCACATCACAATTTTTTGTTAATCTTCCCTGACATTTTCTATGCACTTACAGGCATATAGAAATACAATTAGATTTACTCATTTATGGTTTAACATACTCTGTACTGTACATCTTTCCTTTAACTCTACTTTGGGCTTCTGTCTGCATGAACACATTTGTTTTAATCGCTGTAACTTGACTCCCAAGTTTTATTTCCCAGCCTGATCCCTCTCTCAGGCTCATGCTTGTCTTCTGGGACTTAGACCCCATGGTTAGCTCCCTTCTCTGCTTCCTCACTGGGCACCGCCGTCTGTTTTTCTTGGTGCTTCTTTGCACTGAGCATCTGTCCAGCAAATCCGCACACCCAGAGTGGTTCCACTACCCATCCTAGTCCCTCTAGCACTGTACTGCACGGTGAAGCACTGGGAAAAGACAGAGTTCGCAAGTCAAATCCACATAATTGTACAAGTTTACAGTTTTCAACCATAAGTCCTCTTAAAATATTGCCATTTAAAATTTTCTACCCTAAAGATTCCAGTAATTTAAAATTTTTTCAAAGATAGGGGCACCTGGGTGGCTCCGTCAGTTAAGCATTGGCCTTGGGCTCAGGTCATGACCCTGCATGGGGCCCCCTGCTCAGTGGGGAGTCTGCTTCTCCCTGTGCCCCTCACCCTGCTTGTGCTCGCTTGCTCTCTTGCTCTCGCTTTCAAATAAGTGAAGTCTTCAAAAAAATGTTTTTTTAATTTTCAAGGACAGAATGGAAGGCATATGGAGTGAAGTTATTGGGGGGAAAAGGTGCTCAAAGTGTATAGACATGGGTATTACTAAACAGGACAAACATATTAATTATCTAATAGCTTAATTGTGTATCACTCCCTGATGTGGTATTTTGAAAGATTACTTTGGAAGTTATTGCATTGCTTTTATAGCAAAGGGTGATTTTCAGGCAGATTTATTAAATTATACAATCAACTTAAGATATTCCTGTGGTGTCTCAGCCCCATCATTCTGTTCAGTAATGCCTTTGCCTTGAGAAATGATGGAAGGGAAGAGTATCAGTAACATCTTCAGTGAGCTTGAGGGACAGCAGGAGTTTCTTGCAGTAAACAGCCCATAACAGATGGCCGATAAACAGAGGGAATGCCAATAAAATATTCAGAGTCCTGGAGAAGTTTTGTCCCTTTGGGGTGGAATTTAAAGACAAATTACTTCCATCCAGGGTATATTTATTTACAGGGAAAGACATCCTTGCTTATGCAAAGGAACCTTCTTTTAGGCCTACTGCTGTGCAGATTTAATTTTGAATCAGGAGTTGAGGTAAAATAAAACAGGAGTGCTTCAAAATGAAGAAAGGTGTACATCTCACATTTTCTATGAGTTCCTAGAATTTTTTAGGATCGAAAACAAAATCTTTTAGTCCCCAAGCTTAAAGTGACAGAACAGGCATTTCTTAAGACCAAGGCATAGGTAAACAGAAGTAAGAGGCTGAGACATTAGATTTTTGTCCAAGTCAGCCATAAATGTATTGACCCATATTTTTAAGTATTGATTCTTTGTCCTTTATTTTCACAGAATTTTGCCTTATTTGAGATCTGCAGTAAAAAAATAGTAACAACCAGAAACAAAACAAAACACCAATCCACTTTTCTGTCTTTTATTTATGAATTCTGTTGAGGTCAGAAAAACAGCAGTGCCAGGTTGTGTGTGTTTTGTGAAGCTGGAGCCACATTTCATCCCAAATCTAACCAAACATACTCATTCCCAGGGTTGTAGAATCTCGTCTCAAGTCTAATCAATCATACTCACTCATTTACTCAGTTTACACGTTTGTTGCAGGCATTGTGGTAGGTGTGGCCTACAGCAGAGACCAGAGACAAAAGTCTCTGCCTTCATGGATCTTATATTCTGATGAGGAGAAGGAAACACATGAGTTTACTAAAATATGTAGTGTATCAGTTGATGATGGGAAAACTATCAAAAAATAAATCCAGGAAGGTGGATGGAGAATTGGCAGTTTTAGATGAGCCAGCAAAGGTCTTGCTATGAAGGTGACATTTGAGCAGAAGACCTGAAGCAGGTAAGGTGGTGAGCCACGTGAATATCGGAAAATGTTCTCCGAAGAAAGCAGCAAATGCAATGGTCCTAAGGTGTCCGCTTGCCTGGTGTGCTCAAGGTACAGAAAAAAGTTGGTGTAACTTGAGCCAGTGAACAAGATTGAGAATAGGGAATGAGGGCAAAGAAGCAGTGGAACCACATCACACAGTATCTCATAGGCCACTATAAAGACTTCGGCCTGTATATCTGAACAAGATGGCTAGCACTGAAGGGTTTTGAGAAGGCTTAGTTTTTTTTTTTTAAGATTTTATTTATTTATTCGACAGAGATCTACAAGTAGGCAGAGAGGCAGGGAGAGAGAGAGGAGGAAGCAGGCTCCCCACAGAGCAAAGAGCCTGATGCGGGGCTCGATCCCAGGACCCTGGGATCATGACCCAAGCTGAAGGCAGAGGCTTTAACCTACTGAGCCACCCAGGCGCCCCAGAAGGCTTAGATTTTGATAGGATTTCTAACTAGGGCTGCTGTGTTGAGGATGGACCATGGGAGGGAGAGCAAGGAAAGAAGAGGGGAGACTGGTTAGGAGGCTCTCGAAATCATTGAGATATGTGTGACCTGATAGTAGCTCAAACTATGGGGTAGACAGGTGGGTGTTGTGAAGTGGTCAGAATCTCCAAAACTGGTTACATTTTGAAGTTGGTGTCAGTGCAGCAGAATTTGCTGAGGGGTAGGGTGTGGGGTATGGACTTTGTTTTTTAGAATGGGACAGTCTCTGGGAAGAGCAGGTTTGAGGGGAATGGGAAATTAGGCATCTAATTAAGGATGTGAAGTAAACACTTGATATATGTGTCTGGAATTTGGAGGAGGGGTTCAGGCTAGGTACATACATGTGACAGTCATCATCAGTGTGTAAATGGTATTTGAGCCAGGAATTGATGAGATCGCCAAGGGGAGAGTGGGTATAGATAGTAAAGAGAAGGATTCCAAGGATTGAGCCTTGGGGCACTTGGTGTTACTAGGTCACAAGATGAGGATTCAGCAATGGAGACTCTCTCAAAGTTGGGAGGATTACATGACTTAATAAATATTTATTATTATGATTAAACATCCTCACTAGTTTTGCAGTTGAACACACTGTTGACTCGCCTAAACCCAAAAGCATTGGATTGATTTGCCACTTTTCTTATAACTAGTAATGTCTATCTCTGCTTAATTTAAATTTGGACACCTATCCTTCTGATTCCTTAGTATGTGTACTTTTTCTTTCATTTTCCAAGGTACCTACGAGATGCATATAAGGTTAAGAAAATTAAATTAGGGCTCCTGGGTGGCTCAGCGGGTTGGGCCTCTGCCTTCAGCTCAGGTCATGATCTCAGGGTCCTGGGAACGAGCCCCACATTAGGCTCTCTGCTCAGCGGAGTCTCTCTCTCTGCCTGCCTCTCTACCTACTTGTGATCTTGTGTCAAATAAATAAATAAAATCTTTGAAAAAAAAAGAATATTAAATTAATTGAACAAATATTGCTACATTTACAGAAGTAGCAATGCAGCCAAAACTGAACTCCTGGCTGACAGGTGGCAAGCAGTGGGCTACACTTGAAGCATTTGCTTGTCAGCTGATGCACAGAAACTGGTGTAGGTGTTTTAATAATGTACAAAACAATGGACTACTTAAAAGTGAAACATATACAAGTTTTTTTTAACCACCTGTAATAAAGTTTGAGCATATTGAATGGTATACAATTATGGACTGTAGTTTATAAAGTAAATTACAGCCTTTAGAAAACAAGGAAATACATTTTTTAAATGAAGCCATAAATGGATCCTGATGAAATAAACTTGTGTTATGAAAACCATTATTTTTACACACATGAAACAAGTCCTGGACTCCAAAATTGGAGGAATCCTTCATTTTTTAACTTTTAAATTACCAATTTTTTAAGCCTTACATTTTGCTTCAATTTTATTGTTAAATAAGATCCTGAAATTTGACAGCCTTTTCAAGTGTGAGTAAAAAGAATCATGTTCACCCTGATTTTAGGCACCCAAGCCTGACTTTTTCTTGTATCATTATAGTCTATTACTCACTGCTGAATCTCTCTTACCTGGCACATAGGGCACTTAACAAATATCCATCAAATGACTATACGGACTAAAAACATGTCTGCTTATTACTAGAAAAACTGATGTTCTGTTTTATTCTATGTGTAGTTTTTTTCCCCTTCTAGGATTCAGTTACATTTAAAAGGTGGGTGGATTGAAATTATCAAAAATAAAAATAAAAACTATTATTTATCAAAAGAAAAATTGAAATTTTTAGAGAAACCGTAAGATTAAAATTTAAATGTGATTGAGCAATGAGAAATTTAAAAGTATTTATTATCATTATTAATGCGCTGAAGTAATTTAGTGAGAGTAGTATCCCTACTCATGGCATAGGTGTGAAGGACCTAGATATTTTTTAATTTGCTTTTCACTTTATTTTAATACAGTTTACATTTAATAAGGAGGAGACCTGCAAGCTTGTCTGTACAAAAACGTATCATACAGAGAAAGCCGAAGACAAACAAAAGTTAGAATTCTTGAAAAAAAGCATGTTACTGAATTATCAACATCACTGGTAAGACATGAAAATTTTGGACTTTTGTTATTTTCCTTTCCTAGATGGCACCTCTGTTTCATTGAATGTATAAATTACTTCATTAACTCTACAAAATATAGCAAATCAATTGATTTCCCTTTTTTGTTGCTAGTAATAACATGAAGTATGACTTTTACTTGCCAGGGATTACTAAGGTTGATGGCTTACTGTATCACCTGAAATACTGTGATAACTAGCTTTATAATGATACTTTTATAAATAAAATGTGACGAACATCTAGAAACTTGGGCAAGACGTATAATTACAAACCATGCAAAGAAGAGTTGAAGGAAATTCAAGAATCTGGTGCTAAGATCAAAACATTAGTCAGTCTTGAAAATCAAGAAGCAGCTTAGGTTATTGACAGAGTAAGCCAAGAAGATCCTCAAATTGTGTTCTAATATCCCAAATAAGAATTTGGAAAAAAAAAAAAAAAAGAATTTGAAGTATTCATTAATTTAGATAAGAAGTTAACATCTTAATTAACTGTTCTCTATAATGGGTCAGTGTATCAGCTAATACTCGGTCATTCTAATCATTTCAAAGGTAATATGGTTAAAAATGTCATGGCGAAAACCCTGCCAAGTTTCAAGTTTTTTGGGTAGAAAGTAGTTTAAGTTTGCAACTGACATAGCCATCACAAATTATTGAGTCAATTTCACTATCAAATGCTTTCTAACTTCAGAAACTATTTGAAATGATTTATTCCTGTTGCCCTATGCATTCTGGCATCAAAACAGTACCTGTGTTAACTGTATCATCAATCAGTGAAAAATATTTCTAAGTACTTTACTGTGAGGAAGCTACCAAAGAAGAGGCGCTTCTGTCACCTTCCGAAGCGAGCCTCTCCGCAGTATCCCAAGAACACAGGGTAGAAGAGCTAAAAATAAGTAAAGTATCAACTGCTTAGATACTGTAATATTTGGTACTTCTTTTGGGATAGACCTGGTACCCAGAGCCCTTCTCTTTTTCATATGTAGTTAACAAAAGCATACTTGTGCTTTAAGCAAAGGACCTGGATCAGTCATCTAGAAAAGTACTGTTATTTTATACTTGTAGGCCATGGAAAAGATCACGGGAAAACAAACTTAAACTATGTTTGATGTTTGATAAATAGCATCTACTTCAAGTAAAACACTTACATTTTGAGTAACCTGTTTTTTATTTTATACACATGGTGTTACATTAACTAGGTCTTTACCAGTTTGTGTTGTAATCAAAAAGCACTGAAACCTATTTTATTTTTTGCTTCTAAAGTAGTACTGACTCAAAAAAATAAACGTAGTATTGAGTCATTAGACAGAATTCAAATGTAGACTATTTAGAAAAGGGTCTAAAGAGCCAGCTTTTCAAGCATAATCATTATTATTCTTCCAGACATTATTCTTCTTCCAGAACAAAGACAAATGCCTTTATTCTCTGTGGGGCCCTAATGTACATGTGTTTTGCCTCTTCTAAAACGTATAAGGTGCTGGAGGTAGTGAACAGAACGACTGTCTTCATGTACTTCCTCTGGTTAGGAAGCACTGATCTCAGACTGACGTGCCCAGATCCCATGGCTCAAAACTATGCTTGGAGCCCGTCCTTCTGTCCCTTCTCCCTTCCATGTACACTGAACAAAAGAGTCCCAAGGATGGGCAACCTTGGGTCACTTTCCCCTCCATGAACTAGTCTGTGATTGGGGGATCCACCCTGATAGGCGGGATGGAGAGAATCTGGTTCCGTCTACTGAACCATATAGGAACAAGTTTTTCACAGCAGGGCACCTTAGATTAAGGAAGGAAACTGGCCAGATGACGCTTGTGTCAGCTTCTTCCTCATGTGACCCTCAGTGCAAATAGGAACTTGAAATCTCCTCATTTCTTCGGATCCTAGTAAACCAAGAGCTTTTTCTTCTAAGCTACTGTGCGAATACTATGTAACTGCTGAATGAGTGTAACATGCAGACTGCGGAGAGGCTCACTCCGGAAGGTGACAGAAGCGCCTCTTCTTCGGTAGCTTCCTCACAGTAAAGTACTTAGAAATATTTTTCACTGACTGATGATACAGTTAACACAGGTACTGTTTTGATGCCAGAATGCATAGGGCAACAGGAATAAATCATTTCAAATAGTTTCTGAAGTTAGAAAGCATTTGATAGTGAAACTGACTCAATAATTTGTGATGATGGGGCGCCTGGGTGGCTCAGTGGGTTAAAGCTTCTGCCTTCAGCTCAGATCATGATTCCAGGGTCCTGGGATCGAGCCCCACATCGGGCTCCCTGCTCAGCAGGGAGCCTGCTTCCCTTCCTCTCTCTCTGCCTGCCTCTCTGCCTGCTTGTGATCTCTGTCAAATAAATAAATAAAATCTTTAAAAAATAAATAAATAATTTGTGATGGCTATGCCAGTTGCAAACTTAAACTACTTTCTACCCAAAAAACTTGAAACTTGGCAGGGTTTTCGCCATGACAGTTTAAATCATATTACCTTTGAAATGATTAGAATGACCGAATATTAGCTGATACACTGACCCATTATAGAGAACAGTTAATTAAGAAGTTAATTTCTGGGGCGCCTGGGTGGCTCAGTGGGTTAAGCCGCTGCCTTCGGCTCAGGTCATGGTCTCAGGTTCCTGGGATCGAGTCCCGCGTCGGGCTCTCTGCTCAGCAGGGAGCCTGCTTCCCTCTCTCTCTCTCTGCCTGCCTCTCTGTCTAGTTGTGATCTCTCTCTCTCTCTCTGTCAAATAAATAAATAAATAAATCTTTAAAAAAAAAAAAAAAAGGAAGTTAATTTCTTATCTAAATTAATGAATACTTCAAATTCTTATTTGGGATATTAGAACACAATTTGAGGATCTTCTTGGCTTACTCTGTCAATAACCTAAGCTGCTTCTTGATTTTCGAGACTGACTAATGTTTTGATCTTAGCACCAGAATCTTGAATTCCCTTCAACTGTACTCTGCGTGGTTTGTAATTATACGTCTTGCTTAAGTTTCTAGATGTTCATGACATTTTATTTATAAAAGTATCATTATAAAGCTAGTTATCACAGTATTTAAATTTTTTAGGTTCATATTCAGAGAGGGGTCTTTAAAGATACTTTAGTGAGTTCCAGTCCTGGATCCTAGCGAGCTAGCATGGGAGGGGAATGATACGCTGTTTTCGAAAATCCAAAATCCTGACAGTGTAAATGTACTCTTGTTAAAACTATAGAGAGTAACTTAAATGCCACGTTTCCTTGCTTTTGGCTACAATTTCCTGAGTGCATTGTGGTGACATGGATTATTCCATTCTGATCAGAAACTCTGGGAATTTATTGGGGAAATGAGTTGTTAATAGATGAGGTTTCATTAATAGAAGTGTTTCAAATGCGGTCCATGGAAGATAGAGAAAAATGGAAAGGAGTCCTTGATGGTAAAAAAAAAAAAAAAAAAATGGGGGGACCGGTCATTTAACCTTTATCCTTTGAGTCCTTTTTCCCCCCCACTGTATCGGATAGAAAATAAGATTTTTAGTATTTTTGATGTTACAAATTCAAATAACTACTACTGCTAACTTACTTGTATTTAAAGAATACAATTTTTAATTACTCCCTGACTTATTAGCAACACAGTAATAGAAAATTATGTTCTTTAAATTTTCTTACATTTATTTCCAAGTTTTTTTTAAATCTTCCTATTAAAAGGAGAAGGTTATTGTGTTAAGGCATTATATAAATGATAAGCTTAGGATGCTTGCTTTTAAAAAGTCTAAATTGCTCCTTAATTTCTCATTTGGTAACTAACCCTCTAATTTTTATGGAGTACTTTCTCTACTATGATAACTTAAAGATATTATAATTAATATATTGCTAGCGTCTGTTCATTGATTGAACTTCATTGTCTGTCTAAAAAATTAAAGCAATTAGAGTGATTGTTTAAGCCTCCAAAAAAATCTGATTTATTTTACATAGCATTGCTTTTATGCTCCTAATGTTTTATAGCCTTTTTCATGGGAACTACTAGCCTGCTGGTTATAATAATAAGCAACTTAATAGTGTAGGTGATTCTAAAATTTGGTATATTGGGTACTATTAAATAGCATTTAAATGTTAAGAGACATGTTTTATTAGGTCATTAATGTACACCTTGGGTGCATATAGAATCATAATTTTACTTCCTAAGGCATACATTAATTAACAAATAAAACATGCCCTGGAGTGTCGTCTTAGGACTGTAATATAGCTAGTATATTTTTAGTGATTTTTTTTTAATTTGTATCGTGTAGTGTGCTCTTGGCATAGGGGACCACATGCTTGGACTTTAATATAGCTAGACAGTGCTACGGAACCTTATTCTTTACTTATTCTTTATTTTTCTCCCTTTTTTTTTAAAGTTCTTTTTCACTATTTCACTTTTAAATTTTGTTTCTCTGGTTTTATAGCAGCATTTCTTTTATACATAATTTGGACTTACACAGCTTTAATAGATAATACTATAATTTTCACTTTTTCACTTGGCCCTTAAGTTGAATATATTTTCCCATCTTACAGTTATGTTCTTCTCCTTTTTATTGAATTACCAAGTAATGAAAGGACATTTGCTTCTATACTGTTCCATTAAATTGTTCCCAAGGAACGCAATACATTGCTTTACGCCCAACTTAGAGCTTTGAGTATTTTGTTAAAGGTAAATTATCCCTCTGTATCTAGGTAATAATATTGTTAAATGAGCAACTGCAATAGATTAATTTATCAAATTCCCTTTTCTACATACATTTATAGTTTCAAAGAAGCTATAAAGTTTTTTCCTTCACTGTAGTGTATCAAATATTGACATAATGCTGTAGCTTATGAAATATACTACATCTTATCAAAACTCTTATTGTAGTTTTAACATCTGAAGGCATTTAGAGACATTTAAATTTTATGAGCTGATAACAGTTTCGGGCACTATTTCTTAGTCATGTTTGACGATTTCTAACTTATTTTGTGCATAGGATTGTGGATAATATGCCTGTAACATGGTGTTACGATGTTGAAGATGGTCAGAGGTTCTGCAATCCTGGATTTCCCATTGGCTGTTATATTACAGATAAAGGCCATGCAAAAGATGCCTGTGTTATTAATGTAAGTTCGTGAAAAACTCTATGCTATTTTTTTAAAATTTTTTTTTAAAGGATTCAGTCTTTACCTGGACAAAATTTGTTATATTCATTGGATGAGTACAGTTCAGATGTCCTCAAGCACAGCTACTTAGATCTTAAAGCTCGACCCAATTAACAGTGTATAAATTTAATTCTAGAACTAAACTAATTGAGATTTAGTTCGGTATTCACTGAGAGTGTCTGTTATATGCTAAGCATTATGCTAAGGGCTGGGACTTTGTATGTTCTGATGCTATTCAAAGTCACATTCATAAATCTTACATATATTTTTTAATAAGTAGATTAGTGGAGTACCAGAAAGACCTCATTATAACTTCATGAAGTTTATATTATAAATTTAAGTCCATAAAACATTATATTGCAAAAGTATGGTATTATAACTGTTTTTAAAAGGTAATGCCTTTATGACCCTTCCTTTCTATTTAAAAATGGTAGGAAAATGAGGATGTTAATACAGAAAGTATTAAAATTATTGGGAGTATATATTAAATGTTGTGTAATCAGGTCAGTCAGATTTAATCTCTTAATATGACTTGATGGTAGAAGTGAGCATAAGCTTGATCATGAAACTGATTACATTGGCTAATGCTTTTGGGAAAATTGACCAGAAACACTTGAATCATTTATTGGTTTAGTCTGAAGTTATAAAACTTGCAAGGAGGAAGAGTGTTGAAATGTAGAAGATTTAGCATGCTTATAGCATGTAATGTTTTAAAATTTATTTTCTTTTATCATAAGTGGAAAAATAGAAAATATTAGATGTGTTCTTTTTAACAGGTACCTACTTTTATGTAAGAATTAAAGCATTAAAGAAACATTTGTACTCTGCCAATTATTTTTGGTTTATGCTTAAATCTTAAACGTTTTTGTGGGGAAGGATTAAAACTTTAAGCTCAAAATTTCCTACTTGTTGTGCCTCATCTTAAAGTTTTGTTTTGACTCCTGTATAGCCAGTTTTCTACCTTTAAGTTCTGTTCCACAGTCAGAATTCCATGAAAGAGATACGTTTTACATCTTCAACCACGTTGACATCAAAATATACTATCATGTTGTTGAAACGGGGTCCATGGGAGCAAGATTAGTGGCTGCCAAACTTGAACCAAAAAGGTAACTATACACACAGGTCAAAAACTTAAAAACTGTAGGCATGCCTTCCGGTTCAGTCGGAAGAGCATGGGGCTCTTGATCTTGAGGTTGGGAGTTTGAGCCCCACACTGGGTTTAGCAGTTATTTAAAGGAGGGCATATGGCTGGCACCTTGGAGCATAAAACTCTTGATCTCAAGGTCATGCATTCAACTCCCATTTTGGGAATGCAGCTTACTTAAAAAATTAAATTAAATAAAAAGTAAGTAAACGTAAGTGAAATTATTTCCAAAGAACAAATATTGGGGCCCAGTTAACTTTTTTCTTCTATCAGTATTCTGACATACAATCTGGCATTTCAGGATTGATTTTACTAAAATTCTCTTTAGTGTGATTTGTTATTGAGTTCTGGGTTGTCCAGAGAAATCATACAGATATTTTTTTTCCTGTTATGGTAAGTGGTCAAACCAAAGTGCCTTTTTCTTTTGTTTTTTAGTCAGGAAGTGTTGACAGCTTTTCTGTGTCAACTTGGGAGTGGAGAATGTAAGTGGTTGGGACAGTGTTTATCTTATAGTAGAAAAGCGTTGCCTCTAATATTTGCAACTTGACCTCTCATTGGAGGCCCAAATGAGGTGATTCTATTTTTTTAAGTAATCTCATCACTCAGCGTGGGCCTCGAACTTACAACTCTGAGATCAAGAGTCCCACAATCTACTGACTGAGCCAGCCAGGCACCTCCTCAAATGAGATGATGAGTGCTATCGTTTCTAAAATCTCCACACACTGTTAGATGCCTTTGTGTGACAAGTCATTGAAATTGGGTCTCTTCAGGTTGTCAGTATTTTTAGTATGAAAGTACCTGTCAGTTATTTGTGAGATCTTTTTTTGATTGAGTATTCCATTTTTTTTTAATGTTCTCCCCTCGGCACCCCAACCCTGCCATTGAACTAACCCTTTTCCCATACCACTGCTGGGAAAGAAATGCATGCCGCGGTGCCTGTGTGCTTCAGTTGGTTGAGCCTGGGACTCCTGATTTCAGCTCAGGTCATGGTCTCGGGGTCATGGGATCCAGCTCTGTGTGGGGCTCCATGATCAGCGCTGAGTCTGCTTGAGATTCCCTCTCTCCCTCTCCCCTTCCTCCTGCTCTCACAGCACACACACACTCTCTCTCTCAAAATAAAATAAATAAAATCTTAAAAAAAAAAAATTCTCTCTGTCTCTCACTGCCCTTCCCCCATCTAACATGTGGTCTCTCAAAAAAAAAAAAAAATGCATTCCATTATAAGAGGGCAGTTAATTTAAACTCCCTCAGTGTTTATTTTTGTTTTTTAAGATATGTATTTATTTATGAAGATTTATTTCAGAGAGAGCCCACTTGTGTGAATGGGGGAGGGACAGAGGGAGAGGGAAACAAACTCCACGCTGAGCAGGGGGCCATATGCGGGATTTGATCCCAGGACCCTAACATCATAATTTGAGCCGAAATCAGGAGTTGGGCGCTTAACCAACTGAGCCACCCAGGGGCCCCCTTTTTAAAGATATTTAATGCTCTTCAAGTATAGTGCTTTTAAAAGTTTGTTTCAAATTTTGAAAAATTTCTTACACATACTTGTAACGAAGTTCCTTACTCTTTTAAAGTAAATATGCCATTAAATGTGACATGAGTAATTTTGCCTTTGACTATAGTAGCATGGTAAAATATGTACAGAATCTGTAGTCTTTAACTTCATTTTTTAAAAGTGTACTTTATCAACATCTTGCCAAAATGTTTCTTCCCACAGCTTCAAGCATACCCATATAGATAAACCAGACTGCTCTGGACCCCCCATGGATATAAGTAACAAGGCTTCTGGAGAGATCAAAATTGCCTACACTTACTCTGTTAGCTTCCAGGTGAGTTTGTTTGTATCTCTAGTATAACTCAGAAATTAATTTTAAATTCATACTACTTAAACTAATTAAAAATATTAATGATTAACCTTGTCACATAGACAAGCTTTTAATGAGCTGATTTGGAATAGTTTGTCAGTGCACCAGGCAACAAAAACGCATTCAAAACTAAGTCTCCATTTAAATGAGAAGTAGAGTAAATTGGAGAATTGAACCTGATTAAATGTTAAGTCAGAAGAGATACATAAAAGATTAAAGGTAGAAAATAGGCATAGAGAAGGGTATAAAAATGTCAAAGATTTATGTAGCAAGCATTTGGGAAAGCAACCTATTTTAAAGTCCGGATTAGTATAAACTTTAATGGAGAATTTCCTGTTAGTGGATGATTTATATAGGTTCTTAGGGAATTAAAGGGAGTGTTCTCATTAATGGAGAAGTTTCTTAGGAGGAAAGTAAAAGTTCACTTTATGAGAATCTGAGGCAATATTCTACCTCTACATTTTTTTTTTTTTAAGATTATTTGAGGGGGAGAGAGTGCACGTGCCTATGGGAGGGAGGTGGATAGAGGGAGAGTCTTAAGCTGACTCCACACTGAGTGCAGAGCCCGACTCAGAGCTCAGTCTCACCACCCTGAGTTCACAGCCAGGAGTCAGATGTTTAACCAGCTGCACCACCCAGGTGCCCCTCCACCCTATTTCTAATAAACTGTTTTGGTGGTAAAGTATAGTTGTGATGTTTACTCTCCCCATATAGTCATTTTGCAAACCTAGTGCATGAACACTATAAAATTTCTTTCTGGGTAATAAGAGCTCATTGTGGGTGACACCTGCCAGATGCTCAGTACGACTCTGGTGTCTCGTAAGTATCGATAGATGGCATCAAAGAGAATAAAAAATGAGTTATACCATTCAGTTTTCTGAAAGAAAATTAAAAAGTACAGCTCTAAGTTTTAATATCTAAAATAAACTTTTGTTAGTTAAAATTTAAAGCAAGACTTTAAAAAAAAATACAGGTAACTTGGTACTTTTAAGAACTTTTATTATTTGTTATTGCTATATCTCATTTTGATTTTCCGAAGACGAGTTGGAGCTAAACTCTGAGACTCATGACTAATCCAAGTTATGATAATGAGAAATTATATTTGTTAACGGAATGGAAGGTCAAGCTATGAGTGGAAGTGTTTGGATTCTTAATGTACTTTGTCAGCAAATGCTTATTTAAAGAGTTTTGTTTATCTCCCTAGGAAGATAAAAACATCAGATGGGCATCTAGATGGGACTATATTCTGGAATCTATGCCTCATACCCACATTCAGTGGTTTAGGTAAGAGCACAGAGTTAATCCATTTCATGCTCTGGGCTTACTCTGTGTTTTGTCCCTTTGAACATATCCTTCATTCTCTAATTCTCTCGAGTTCTCCGGAAGTCTAGACTTTTGAATTGGATAGACTTGTATTCAGTCCTGGCCAGATCACTGCGAATTAGGCCAGGGCACCCATTTATTCAGAGTCTTTTTCTTTATCTGGAAATAGCTGCCTCACGAGAGACTGTCCCTGTGGATAGAAGGAGAATGAATGAAACAGAACGTTTGAGCACCTTACCTGAAATGGAAGAAGCCACTGCTCATGTTATGACTATTTTTATTATTACTATTATTATTATTATTATTATCATCATCATCAACAAAGCATGACTCAAAATTTTTATCTGGAGAGTTGTTCATGGTGCCGTCACTCTCCTTTTTCTGCTTTGTTGACTACCTTTTGACGCTCAGTAACAACAGAGTAAATGTGTGTGTCATAGATTTCTTGAAGACACCGACCTTTGTTGGTCCCTGTGGCTTGTAGTGTATTTATTTGGGCATAGTACTTAATCATGTGGACCACAGACAAAAAAAATTCTAGTCCTCAACGGATTATGGTAAGATTATTATGATAAGTATATAAAGTTCTGTATCCACTAGAAGGACACAGAACAAAGCTCATTGAATCTGTTGGATTTTAGGTCAGATTTTGATTGTGATCAATACGTTTTAATGTTACTGAATAAATATTTTAAAAAGGAAATAAAGCTGTAGATTAATCCTGAAATGTTTATTTCTACAGCATCATGAATTCCCTGGTCATTGTCCTCTTCTTGTCTGGAATGGTGGCTATGATTATGCTACGGACACTGCATAAAGATATTGCCAGATACAATCAGATGGATTCTACAGTGAGTGAAACATTTGACCTGTTCTTTGGTCTGCTAAGGATAGTCTTTATTTTGTTCTTTGGAAAAAGTTGAAATAATGGCTTTAGACAGAATCTTTCTTCTAAAAAGTTACCTTGAATTCATCTTTTCAAATAAGAAAATGATCCTTAAGAATTGGTGTTCTCTAGCAGTGTCGCGCTCCAGCACTCAGAGCTGCACTACTGATGGCCTCGTCTGTGTTAGTGGACTGGGGCGGAGTGGGTATCAGCTCACAGCTCCAGGTCTGTCCCTGTTCTCACGTACGTGCTGTCAACTCTCAGATTTTCCATTCCCAGTCTGCACCCAGCTTGTGAAACAGCAAAGTTGAGTGGAATAACTCCCAAGCAGTTTTTGTGTGTGTGTTTAACTTTTTTTAAATTAATTTTCACTGAATTTTATGATTTCAACCTTTTGATATATTCAAAGTAATTTAATGCCCCAATCTCATTTATTCTCAAAACACTTCTTATATAATGTTGTATACTTTTTATATTTTTTAATTGTATAGCAGCTCAATAAAATTTCCACAAGAATTCCTAGTGACTTGTAATGAATACAAAACACTCAGATTTCATTGCTTTCTTTTCCCCAACTTCTTAGCCTTTTCCCCATAATTTTTCATCCTAATTAGAAAAAGAATATATTTATGTTTATAAGCTTTTAAGCATTATATGCTACAGTTTCTTTTCCATTATTTTTACTGATTTTATTAAATATTTTATTTAAATAATTTCAAAATACTCATCATAATTGGCAATTTCAAATGATTGATGAGGTAATGGTATTTTCTCCTTCATTTGTACCAAGGTGCTGTGGGAGCTGAGAGGCCATGGCACCCCTGTTTCCACTCTTGATCCCGTTCCTTTTTCCTCCCTGACCATAGTGGTCCGAACAAGTCTGTCCAGGCATAATTCAGATCATTCACTCCTGACCACAGCCTCCAGTGGCTTCCCATTTCATTCAGAGTGAAAACCAGAGTCTTTTTTTTTTTTTTAAGATTTTATTTTTTCATGAGAGACAGAGAGAAGCAGAGGGAGAAGCAGGCTACTCGCTGAGCTGGGAGCCTGATGCGGGACTCGATGCCAGGACTCTGGGATCATGACCTGGGCTGAAGGCAGACACTCTACAACTGAGCAACCCAGGTGCCTGAAAACCAGAATTTTTACAGTGATCTGTAGGCCCTACGGTGCCCCCTTGGAACTGTGCTCCAGCCATACTGGCCTCCTTGCTGTTCCTCAGATGTGTCAGGCATGTTCTCACACCTCCGGCCTTTACATTTGCTTTTCTCCACCTCAGATGTTACTTACTCCCTCATGTATTTACATAGCTCCCTGACCTACTCGGTCATTACTGAAATAGGATCTTCCCAGTGAGACCCTCCTGACCATCAGATTAAAGTTACAGATTAAAATTAGTCATGTTAAATTTAGATTAAATTGGCCCCATACACATCCATACCTTCTAAGTTTTCTCTGGAGCACTTATCACCATCTAACGTACTCTATATTTTACTTACTTGTTTTGTTAATTATCTGGCTTCCCAGTATGAATAGATATTCAAGAGGGATTTTTCTGTTTTACTCACTATAGTATCTCTGGTGTTTTAAACAGTGCTGTGCCTTTATAGTTGGTGCTCAGTAAATGTTTGTTGAATGAATGGATGGATGAGTCATTCTTTGATGTACTAGCCTCCTTGATGCATTGCTGGGCTCGTGATAGGTATAAAGGTATCCAAGGATTATCTTCCAACTCTAACCTACCCACCCCCCCCACCCCCCCCGCAAAAGTGAGCTGAGACCAGAGCTGGAAGCAATGCAGGCACAAGAGGATTTGGAGTTTTCCTTTGAGTCAGTCCTTACATAAAGTCTCTAACCAACTGGGAGACTAAACCTTGGGTCAGTACAAGGGAGTTAACCTGTCTCCTCCTATATTAAGCATGGATTCTTGAAGGGGAGAAAAATGATTCTAGGTTAGTAAGTGCCTTCTGATTCTTGTCAGAATCAAGTAGAAAATCCTTTGAGGTAAAGTCTCCCAAATTTAGGTTTGTAGAATTCCCCCAGTTGGCGCCTGGGTGGCCCAGTTGGTTGAGCATCTGACTCTTGATTTTGGTTCAGGTCATGATCTCAGGGTCATGAGGTCGAGCCTCATGTTGGGCTCTGTGCTTGGCGGCGAGTCTGCTTTCCCAAGTCTTTCTCTTCCTCTTCCCTCAAACCACCCCCCTTCTCTATAATAAATAAATAAATCTTTAAAAGTGATCTATTAGAAATGCACAAAAATCTACATTAAACAACAAGTTTAGAACCCCCCCACCGAAGATTTCAGATACTACCAACTCTTAACTACAGAGTACAAAGTGTTTGAAAAAATAAGAGGAATATTTAGACAAAGGAAACACAGTATGTCCCAAGCAGAAGAAATAAAAAGAAATCCACATCTAAATCAACCATGACAAACCCATAGAACACCAGAGGAAAAAAGATCTTAGAATCAGCCAGAGGCAGGGGGAAACTTGAGCATCCTCAAAAGAAAAACAATTAAATTGGAAATGGAAGCTCAGAGATAAAACATCTTAAATCAGTCAGAGATATTAACTGTTTACATGGATTCATGTACCCAGAGAAGGTATCTTTCAAGAATAAGGGTGAAAGACCTTTTTCAGGTGCACAGAAGTAGTGCGCCACAGACCGTTACTGAAGGAATATCCATAGAAGTAAACATGAGCCGCAAATCAGTCAATCCATTGATCGATCAGACCTGAAGAAATTTCTATAGAAGGACTTCAGCAGAAAATAAATAAATAAAAACCAACCCTAAACAGATATTTAGCAAGATGGGTGAACAAAAAGATTCCAAGTAAACATTTTCTGTTTATAATAATAGTCTAAATTTGGAGATAGGGTAAGTGTGTCAGCAGAGAAAAAACAAATTTGATGTATAGTATTGGATGAAGTGGGTGGCCATCTGGTTAAAAAATAGATTCCAGCCTTATTCCTTATGTTAAATGAAAATGTAAAACTATGAAATACTGGAATACATGAGAAGTTATTTTTAAATCTTGGAGAAGGGTAGAATTTTTTAAGTACCACAGAGAGCCAGAAGTTATAAAAGCAGTGATTGCTCTATGATTACATGTTTGAAAAATTTGAATAGGAAGAAATACCATTAAAAAGTCAAATAGGAAAATATTTAACATGTATCACAAAGTTAATTCCTCATAAATAAAGAAATCTAAAATCATTATGAAAACAATCAGCAGCCCATTAAGAAGCGAGGCATGGCACATGAAAAGAGAGTCCATTAAAAGGAAACACAAGGGACACCTGGGTGGCTCAGTCAGTTAAGTGTCTGCCTTTGGCTCAGGTCACGATCCCAGGGTCTTGGGATCCAGGATTGAGTCCCGCATCAGGCTCCTTGCTTTGCGGGGGGCCTGCTTTTTCCTCTTCCTGCAGCCCTGCCTCTTGTGTGCACGTGTGTTCTCTCTCACACTCTCTGACAAATAAATAAAATCTTCAAAAAAAAAACCACACAGATGGTTCTTAAACATATAAAAAGATGTAGCATCATTCATAATAAGAGAAATGCAGAATAAAACTGCAGTGCAAGTTTTCCTCTGGCACCCTGGCAGAAATTAAAATGTTTGATCATGTGTTGGGGATTGAGGACATGAGCACTTTGATACATAGTTTATGAGAATGTAAATTGGTGTAACTTACGAAAGCCACTTTGGCAGTATTTGTTTATAATATAAATAGTTTGACCCAACAATTCAGTTCTTAGAAACTAACTTGGATGCAAAGGTTTTTATTACTACTGCTATTTTTTATTTTAAAACTATATTATTCCTTATAATAACTAAAGATTTTAAAGAAACACAAGTACGCATTAATAGGGGACTGATTTTATCAATTATAGAATGTCCTTGCAGTGGAATACTGTGCAATCATTAAAAAGAATGAGGTAATTCTATATCTACAAAGGTGGAAGCAGTTCCATGATATTATTAGACTAAAACAGCAAGTGTGAAATAATGCATATAATATGCTACCATTCATGCAGAATGAGAAAAGGTGTTCATGCATTTCCTTATGTGTAAGTAGAGTATCTCTGCAAGGATAATAAGAAACTAGTCACATTTGTTTTCTCCAAAGAAAGGGGACTTGGCCCTTTATGGGAAACTTAGTTTTCACTTAACTCCGAAATTTTTAGTGCTTTTTCAGTTAAAAAAAAAAAAAAAAGTAATCAGAAATGTCCCTCATCTGTAATACTACGCCACCTAAAAGAAGAGGTGAATGTACTTTTTCCCCCTCATACTTTTAATGTAAACAGTCACAGAAGCACAGAGATTAGTATACCCATCACTGTGATCAAACAGTTCTCAGCTCATGTTTAGTCTTTTTTAGAATCCCACCGACTCCTCTCTTTGACTTATTTTGAAGCCAGGCCCTAAAATAATTTTATTTTATCCATTTAGAGCCCATGTACTTTTTTTTTTTTAAAGATTTTATTTATTTATTTGACAGACCTAGCAAGAGAGGGAACACAAGCAGAGGAGTGGGAGAGGGAGAAGCAGGCTTCCCACTGAGCAGGGAGCCTGATGCAGGGTTTGATCCCAGGACCCTGGGATCATGACCTGAGCTGAAGGCAGTCACTTAACCAGCTGAGCCACCCAAGTGCCTCAGAACCCCTGTACTTATAATAAAATTTCAATTTTGTACATTCCTCAAAAATGACCAAGTAGAGTATAATTCCGTGGTGTATATGGGAGTATTTTGATTTTTACTATTGTCTTATATTACCATTGTAAGAGCAGGATAAGTACCTATATAAAAGTTACCATGTTTCAAATTTCAGTTGATTTATATTTACTAAAAAATATATTACCAATAGCATTGTCTGCGCTCACAAAGATAGAAGTTTGGGAACTTGGGGTAGAGATGCATCCTAAGGAAATGTTGAGAAATGAGGCTGAAAAAGTAATGGGGCCCAGAGTCTGAAGGACTTGTAAGCAGCAGTTTGAAGGTCACAGGGAAACTCCTAAAGAATTTGAAACAGCACCGCATAGCCGCGTTTGTGATGTAGAAAATCACTTTGAATGTTATGTGGAAATCATTCAGAGCAGGGCAAGATTGAGTCCAGGGGGGGTTATGGAATTCCCAGAGATAGGTGGTGGCAGGAAAGAAAAAAGGAGCTGGACAGACAGGTACAGTGGGTGTTTAGAAGGTGGGATGGAATACTAATGGACTGGTTGACTGTGGAGAAGGTGGAAGAGGGAAAGAGAACAAATGACCCAGTGTTTTGGTCCAAAACACCCAGTTTTTTAAGGGACCCTGCTGGATGCTGTACTAAGAAGTAGCTGAATAGAAGCAAGGGCAGGAACTCAGAGGTCAGTGTGGCGTATATTGCAGTAGCCAGCTAAGAGGTGATGACCTGAACCGAGGGCTAGTGTTGGGTTTTCCTGAAATATTTTGGAGGCAGAGCTGAAGATTTAAATTGGACTGTATTCAAGGTGTGAAAAAAAAAAGGAAGGAATGAAGGAGGATTCCAAGGTTTGGGGAACCGAAGGGCTGGCAAGATGGAACTTTTACTACTAGGTGACCGGGGGCAGGGGGGTGTTGCTGCAGAAGGAGTATGGGTAGGGAGAGGGAATCCATTCAGTTGTGGATAATTCAATTCAGGGTGCTTGTTACACAACCAAGTGGAACTGTTGATTAGGCAAATTGTGTATGTGTGTCTCGAGATCCGGGGAGCAGTTAGGGCTGGTGGCAAACTTACTCATGTGCTCATAGCTAAGTCTACTCTACCCAGCATAGTAGCTGTGAAACCTAATACCGTTCACTCATTTTGGAGATTAGTAAATGTAGATTAAGAAGGGTAGAGTATGAGTAAAAATTAAGTCGAGTTGGATCATAAAACTTGACTAGAACTAGGTAAGTATCACATGATTTTGTTTATCTTTTTGAGGTTTCTCAATATATTCTTATAGACCTTAACATACAACATTCCTTTAAAAGCAATTCAGAAAAACTATACTATACCTCTAGGAGGCAAACTTCATAAAACTTTGGATTTGGAATAAATACTAACATTTGTAAGTTTAAAAAAAAAATTCTATATCAGCATATTCACCAGTGAACAAACTGTCTAGCTGTCCTGGTGATACCACATGTCAATTAAACAACTTCATTCCCTTTTTAGGAGGATGCCCAGGAAGAATTTGGCTGGAAACTAGTTCATGGTGATATATTCCGTCCTCCAAGAAAAGGGATGCTGCTCTCAGTCTTTCTTGGATCGGGAACACAGATTTTAATTATGACTTTTGTGACTCTATGTAAGTATTCAGTGAGAATTAGAAAGTAGAAAATGCTTTTTCTAAATAATATTTGAGAACCAGTTTTCTGGGACACCTCGGTGACTCACTTGGTTAAGCATCCAACTCTTGATTTCAGCTCAGGTCATGGTCTCCCTCGGTCCCTCCCCCTGCTTGCGCACTCAAGCGTTCTCTCTCTAAAATAAATAGGTAAAATCTTAAAAAAACAGAAAACACAGAAACCAGTTTTCCTAAGTGTAACTAGGCCAGATTGTTCTTAAGAGTCCTTTTGGCTTTTAAAGCACTTTTAAGAGTGCTTTGGCTGTACGTTACTTGGAGGCAGGGTTGGCTGTGCCAGTAAATGGACTTCATATCACCCTTACGACTGACTGCATAGAGACTAAGCCTTTATCATGGAGTTGGAGCTGAAGATGATGAGGTACCTAAAGGCCATCTGGGTCTGAGTCTGGGTGGCTTGGAACCAGGGTCATGCAGGTTGACTCTGCCACCCCACCAGGAGCAGTATGATTAGGATTCCAAGGTGTTTTTGGCTTCCACTGAGGGAAAAAAAAAAAGAAGAGGGAATGGGACAGGTAGCTTTTTGTAGACCTTCCTCATCATGGAAGGATTTAGGAAGCAAGACATTTCTTTCACTAGCTGTGTTCGAGAGAGAGCTTCCTACACACACACACACACACACACACACACACACATCTCTCTTCTTTGTGCCCCCTGAAAATCTTTAGAAATGCTGTTACTTAAATTTTTGTCAATTAAGACAACTTTTTTTTAATAGTCCCACCTCCCCCCTTAGAGTTATCGATCAGCCGCAGGGGTGGTACTGAGGCTGCTGTATGGGAATACAGTATTTCTGCAGTTTTCCTAATTGTAAGAGAAAAAAAGGTTTATGAATATGGTTTTCTGAATTTTGCTTTGATTTTCCTTATGTTTCCTTACTAGTGCCTTCTGATGAACAGTAATGAATGAATTATTGCTGGAAGAATTCAGAAATCCCTGACCTTTTAATAATTTTTTAATGAACATTTGTTCTTATGCTTGATTGCATATTAAATATTTAATACTAAAGTCATTTTACGTTAGTAAAATTTTCCACATTTTTATGATGGAACTATATAAACTTTATAAAGAGGATTCTCACTTCCAAATGTTGGGCACCTGAATAAGTTTGAGAACCACGGTTGCGCCTCTAGGCTTACTTTGAAGACTAATCTGACAATTAACTGGAAAATGTATCTTTATCTGCTTAGGTAGGAAGATGCAGCTGTGATGAGTAGGCCTAGAATTCTTAAGTATATTATACGGAACCGGGTAGGCTGGAGAAGGCATCATGACAGAGGTTTGGACACAGCAGGAGGATGGCATGAAGGCATTAGATCCCCAGAGACCCGGGTAGAGGTGGAGCAGAGTGGATGCTTCAGAATGAAATTCTGCTTGAAGATTTTGTTGGGAGTTGCCTTCTGTCATCATCTGGGTTGGAGTCTGCTAGAAAGGGAATTCATGAGGAAGGAAGGTTTCAGAGAGCCTAGGGATCATTTTCTCTAAATGCTCAAGTATGAACTTTCTCCTTCAGTACAGTCCAGTTCTTCAGTTCTGGGGAGAATAAAGGGATACACTTTGGTTGAAATTCTGATAGGTCTTCTAAAGTTACTCTGGTTGGTTTCCTACTTCTGAGGTTCTCTCTCGCCCCTCAGTTGGTGCCGATCAGGTGTGGGTGGGTATGTGCTTGATTGCGTACACCTCGGAAACACTGGGAACTTCCTTGGTCCTGGGATTAGAACACCACTTAGATTTCTTTCTGAGCAAAGTCATAACTTCTGAATCCTGGCTTTAAAGCCAGGAATCACTACAAATAATAAGATAGCTTTTTATTCTTATTAGTCAGGTGGGTTATATAAGGAAGAACAAATAAAACCAACCAACTAAAGAAAGGTAGAAACCAGAATTTCCCCAGATCATTGACCAAGTCCTTTATTAACTTGTGTTCAGAAAGCTAATGGTACTATGAAATCTTTGTTCTCTTGTTTTATTCATTGATTAGATTCTTTCTTTTGTGTCTGAATGTTATAAGGTATTTTTCACCCCAGAGGACCCAGTATTATTATTATTTTAGATTTTATTTATTTGAGAGAGTGAGTGAGAGAGCGAGCTCAAGCGGAGGGAGAGGGAGAAGCAGACTCCCTACTGAGTAGGGAGCCATATTCAGGGCTTGATCCTGGGACTCCAGGATCATGACCTGAGCCAAAAGCAGACACTTAACCGACTGAGCTACCCAGGCACTGACACTCCTAGTATTATTTTAAAGGGAACAAATCGGGACTATTTCATGGTGAGACTATCTTTATTCATATCAGGTTTTAAAAGCTGTATTTGACAGGGCACTTGGGTAGCTCAGTTGGGTTAGGCATCCAACTCTTGGTTCAACTCGGGTCATGATCTCAGGGTCATGGGATCGAGCCCCAGATCAACTCTGCTCAGCACGGGGTCTACTTGAGACTCTCCCCCACCCCCAACTTCTCTCCCCTCATCTCCTGGCCCTCCCTAACTCATGCTCTCTCCCCCACCCCTTCTCTCTCTCTTTAAAAAAATAAATCTTTAAAAAAAAAAAAAAAAAAGCAAGCTCTTCTTGAATTGGAAGAGCTGAAAGCACTCATGAGTATCCAGTCAGCCTTCCCTGATAATAGGAAAGTTGGAGTCTTATGGACCTTAACAAGAAATATCCAAAGTAGAGTTTGCTTTCTTTATTACCCTGTTAATAAAGTACCTTAAAATATTGCTACAATTTAGTGTGGCCATATGGTAAGACAGTGTATTCATGAAGTTGTATTTGGTTTCTTGTTTAAAAAATGAAAGGGGTCTTCTATCACTTCAGAAAGGAAACAGTAATAAAATTTATAACTTAAAATCACTTATTTTTTAGTTTTTGCTTGCCTGGGATTTTTGTCACCTGCCAACAGAGGAGCACTGATGACTTGTGCTGTGGTCCTATGGGTGCTGCTGGGCACTCCTGCAGGCTATGTCGCTGCCAGATTTTATAAGTGTAAGTAAGAGCCACCCTGACTGTCAGGTCAGGAATCTTATCTGCACCGTCACTGCACCTGAGCCTAGGTGTCCAGTAGGTGATTTTCTTAAAATAATATGTATTATAGGCACATATCTCTATGTAAAAGAAGCTTGTGATATGGATGACCGTCCCTAGATTTTATTTGTTAAAAAATGTTTATACAATGAGGTAAGCAAATTTAGGTGCTGCTTATCCATCATCCCTTCTGTTCGTTTACTTTTAAGTTTTGACATAAGAGGTTTGAACAACTTAGATTTGCCACATACATAGAAATGTATATAGACTAATAAAGGAAGATAATATACTTAGGAGTATCACTGGTTTATTAGCTAAAATAAGTAATGTATATAGTAATACCTTTCTTAAGAGAGGTCATGCTAAAGAACCCTGACATAACTTAATTTGCTTTTATAATTAGTTGCAACCTCTTGTGTTCTTGCTTTCTAAAAGGAAAATAAAGTTCAATGGAAAAAAGCATCAGGACCACAGGGTAAGGATGGGATATGACTAGATGACTTGGAAAGCAATTTTGCCAGGGTCAGTGAATGTCAGCATTTGCCATGGAAACCTGAAGTCTGTTGAGATGCTCTCATAGGTAATCTGTAATTTAAAGTGACAGGGAGGAGGTAAAAAACTCATGCTCTGAAGACTGTAAGACATTGATGAAAGAAATTGAAGACACATATGGTATATATGGAAAGATATATACTACTCTTGGATTAGAAGAATTAATATCATTAAAATGTCCATACGACCCAAAGCAGTCTACTGATTCAGTGCAGTCCTTATCAAAATACTAATAGTATTTTTCACAGAACTAGAACAAAGAAACCTAAAGTATATGGAGTCAAAAAAGACCCTGAATAGCCAAAGCAATCTGGAGAACGAGCAAAACTGGAAGTATCACAATCCAGGATTTCAGATAACACTACAAAACTGTAGTAATTAAAACAATGTGATACTGTCACAAAAGTAGACCTAGATCAGTGGAACAGAATAGAAAGCCCAGAAACTCACATTTATATGGTTAGTTAATCTATGACAAAGTAGGCAAGCGTATTCAATGGGGAAAAGATAGTGTCTTTAAAATGGTGCTGGGAAAACCGGACCACTTTCTTAAACCATATGCAAATATAAATTTAAAATGTATTAAAGGCCTAAATGTGAGATCTGAAACTATAAACCCCTAGGAGAGAGAAAACGTGTGTAATCTTCTTTTACATCAACCTTAGTGGCATATTTATGTATATGTTTCCTCAGGCAAGACACACAAAAGCAAAAATAAACGATTGGAACTACACCAAAATAAACAGTATTGTCCCTTTGCAGAGTAAATGACAAATATTTTATATGATTTTATATGATTATATGTGGAATCTAAAAAGCAGGGGAGAAAAGTAGACTCTTAAATACAGAGAACAAACTGGTGATTGCTAGGGAGGAGGTGGGTGGGATTTGGGCAAAATAGATGTATTAAGATGTATAGACTTTGAGTTGTAAAATAAGTCATGGAGGTGAAAAGTACAGCATAGGAAATGTAGCTGGTAGTACTGTTGTATGGGGACGGTGACTATATAATGGTGAACACTGAGTAATGTGTAGATTTGTGGAATCAATATGTTGTACACCTGAAACTAATGAAACACTGTGTTAATTATACTTCAATAATAAATTGGGGGGGAGAAAGTACTCACAAAAAAAAAAAAGAAATAAAAGATGGAAGATGAGACAGAGCTAAGGCTGATGTAAATAAGGTTTGAGATAGAACACGGTTGGGTTACATAAACATCCTTAAAGTGATGTTGGCTAGACCCAACCCCAAACAGAAGTACTAGTTAGACTTTGCCAGATATAATGCTCTCCTGAAAACATGAAGTCCTATACGTATGTGTGTCTGTGTTTTACTCTTGGTGGATTTGTCAGTGGTTTGTTTTTTTTTTTCTTTCTTTCTTTCTTTTCATCTGTTACTAAAGGACAGAGAATGGGAGGTGTCATGTGTGTTTTAACGCATATGAGATACAATTGGACCCCTGCCTCCCGTGCAGCACTCTCTCTCTCAACTCTGCTGGCTTTTTTTCAGTTCCTCCGTCAGACTGTGTACCTTCACATCTGACTGAGGACCTCACCCCATGCTCTTCCCTGTGCTGGAAGTTCTAGCTCATTCTCCTACTCAGCCCAGACGCAGCCCTCTTTAACTCCTCTCCATCTTTCAGATCTCCCAGCTGCACATGAATCAGGCAGAACATTCCAAGAGGTGCTGTCATGTGGCCCCAGTCACAAAATACTTCATTTTATAGAATCATTTCTTATGTTTCAGTAAATACTATTTGACTTTTTTTTGGAATTGTGTTAAACCCAGAATTAATACTTTCACAATAGTTTATCGGTAATGCTGTGAATTCAAATCATATACATATAATTTGTCATTTCGTTGTAGGGCAAGTGGTACTTAAACTTGCTTATAAACTATTAAAACTTTTTTTAAAAAATGAAAGCTGTTGTCATAGCTCAGCCAGTTTCATCTCCAACTTTTATTTTTTTTCATCTTGAACTTTTAAACTGGAAGCAGAGGAGTACTTTCATTTTTTTTACTCTATATACTTTTTAAAAAATTTTTAAATGGGGAAAAGAAATTAGGAACAAAGATTAAAAAGTGCATAAGCAAATTCCGTGAAGTGGCCAAAACCCTTTCACTCTTCTTAGTCACCTGATCGGACACACTGATCTCGCACGCCTGCCTATACTCCCTACCAGAAGCTGCAGTGCAAGAGGATTCCTAAAGATGTAGACCTGCTGTAGAAGTGTAAATGCGCTGCGCTTTAGGACTGAGGGTTCCTAGTTTTAATGCATTTCTTTTGTTTGTTTGTTTAAGAGAGGGTTCCTGGTTTTATAACCAATTCTGAAACTGGCTGCAAGGTAAATGAGAATCCCCAGTATGTCCTTTCTCTACCTAGTCCCATGGATTGAAACTGGCCTAGAGCTTAAAGGTTTGTCTGATTTTGAAATTAAATAAATAAATAAATAAATAAATAAAAGAGAACTGGTCTTGATGACCTTCCTTTGAATGTTAGATTTATGATGCTGAAGCAGACATGTTGAGAGCAGGGCTTAGCCAGGGCAGTGCTGTGACGTGCATCTCTGATCAGATCACCTGAGGTACTAGTGTGTCATCTGCTAGTGGGATTTTCTAGGAGTGGGTGCCCAGTGCTGTCTGAAAATTTGTTTAATGCTAGACATACATGGCCATTTGGTTTGCTTTGAAGATAAGTCTGTGTGTTTTCTTCTACAGCCTTTGGAGGTGAGAAGTGGAAAACAAATGTTTTATTGACATCATTTCTTTGTCCTGGGTAAGTAATATTAACTTTTCAATGCTAACTTTCTTACATAATCATAAAATTTAGTTCCCAAATTTTTGATCTCTTAAGCCTTAAATCTTCTCTGTATCTAAACCACGTACCCTAGAAAATGAATTTAATTTTTTAAAAAGGGATTAAAAAGTGAATATTTGATAAACACTTGTACATTGACTAGTACATTGCCATATCTGGAAAAAGTATCTCTCTTTCTCTCTTTAAAGATTTTATTTATTGGTCAGAGAGAGAGCACACAAGCAGGGGGAAAAGTGGGCTCCCTGCTAAGCAAGGAGGCTGATGTGGGACTTGGTCCCAGGACCCTAAGATCATGATCTGAGCCGAAGGCAGACACTTAACTGACTGAGCCACCCAGGCGTCCCTGGAAAAAGTATCTTTGAATATGAGAAATTGTTACATTCCTTTTTTCTTTCTTTCTTTTTTTAAAAGATTTTATTTATTTATTTATTTGACAGAGAGAGAGAGAGAGAGAGAGATCACAAGTAGGCAGAGAGGCAGGCAAAGAGAGAGGAGGAAGCGGGCTCCCTGCTGAGCAGAGAGCCCAATGCGGGACTGGATCCCAGAACCCTGAGGTCATGACCTGAGCTGAAGGCAGAGGTCTAACCCAATGAGCCACCCAGGCACCCCTCTTACATTCCTTTTCTTAAAAGTCTGTTTCGTAGCCCATGTAAGTTGGTCTGGCCCGTTGTGTAAGGCTGCATTGAAAGCTTTTGACCTGATCACAAAAAGAGGTTTTCACCTAAACATTATTGAGGCAAGTGAACATTTTCAAATTTCTATCAAAAGTATTGCCACCTTTAAGCCACCTAAGTGTCCATCGATAGATGAATGGGGTAAAGAAGATGTGGTGTGTATATGAATATATATACACACATGTACACACAATGGACTATTACTCAGCTATTAAAAAAAAAAAATGAACGGGATCTCGACATTTGTGACAACATGGATGGCCCTAGAGGGTAGTATGCTAAGTGAAATAAGTCAGACAGAGAAAGTCAGATACCATAAGATTTCACTTATATGTGGAACCTGAAAATAAACAAGCAAAACAGAAGTAGACTCATAAATACAGAGGACAAATTGGTGATTGCTGGAACGGAGAGGGAAGGAGGATGGGCAAAATAGGTGAAGAGGATTAAGAGGTACAAACATCCACTTGTAAAATAAATAAGCAACAGAGGTGAAAAGTACAGCATAAGGAACATAGTAATGTTGTGCTAACATTATATGATAACAGCTGGTGACTTTTTTATTTATCGTGGTGAGCACTGAGCAATGGATAGACATTGTCAAATCACTGTTGTACACCTGAAATTAATATAGCATGTCAACTGTAATTCAAGGATAAAAAAATGTTGGAAGGTATTACCACTTTATTTAGAATGTATTCCATTAAGTAGAGTAATATGTAGGAAGCATTTAAAAAAACCAACAATCACATAAAAAAACAAGCAGTAACTGTGACCCTTTGGAGGATAGCTTTTGATATCGAATATCTGATTGATGTCTGGTCCTAGAAATAGAACCTACTATCTTCCCAACTCTCAATTTCTGGTGGGCAGGAACCAGCCTCTGAGCAATCAGCAGCAACAAAGAAAGCCAAAGGTTAAATTTAGAAACCTGGACTTCTGTTTGCAGGCCAGAAATGAAAGAGTGACAACAGTTGCATTGCTTTACATGTTTGGGATAAAGATTCTCTCGGTAATTACCTCCAGTGAAGAGTGGCGCTTCTCAGCCATTCATGTTGTATTCAGATTTTTAGATGCTTTTCTCAAACTGTATCCTTTGTCAACTAAAGAAGTGTCTCTTTCCAGCACAAGTCAGCTGTGATTTCCTTCAGAATCTTGCCTTTCAGACATTCCTCTGAATCTCTGGCATCTTCTATTTCTCCCCTTCCCTGTGTTCTGTTTGTGTGTTTCATCTCCTCTCCTACAAATATACTAAGGCCTCCCAAATCCTAAAAAGAGCTTTTTCTCCTAAGCATCTTTCCCTCTACTATCTTATTTCTTTTATGTTCCTACCAAACTGCCTTGAAAAAATATTCTGCATCCTTTTTTCTCATAAAGCCATGTCATCTGTCTTTCCCATCACCTTAATGAAAACTTTTCTCAAGGGTTACCAACAACATTCCTATTTTTAAATCTAGAAATCATTTTCTCTCTGCACTCTGTGTCTCTGCATTATCTAATATTGGGATACTTTCTTCTTGAAACACCCATCATTTTTGGCTTTATAGAAGTTATCCTAAGCCAGTTCATTTATATCTCTCATCAGCCCTTCCTGGATTTATCTTCTTCATCCCACCCTTAGAAGTAGGTGTTCATCAGAAGGATGGTGAGGTAGTGAGAGAGGGAGAGAGAGGAAAAGCACACATGAGTGCACTAAGAACCCAAGGGGGCAGGGAGAATTGGTGTTCGCCTAGGAAAAGACGTACCATTTAATGGGGTGCCTGGGTGGCTCAGTTGGCTCAGGTCATGATCTCAGCATCCTGGGATCAAGTCCTACATCATTCTCCCTGCTCAGTGGGGAGTCTGCTTCTCCCTCTGCCACTCCCCTGCTGCTCCTGCTCTCCTCCCTCGCGCTCTCTCTCTAAAGTAAATACTTAATTTTTAAAAGTACCACTTTTTATGTAATTTTATGTAAACACCTGCATATAATTATTACAGTAGATACAACAAAATGGCATTTGAAATTAGTAAACATTTTTTTCATATTTGAAAAGAGAAAGAAATGCTTTCTTATATTAATAAAAATCTCAGTTTATTTGTGATATAATTTATATACAGAGAACATTAACAAATTTCAGCCAAAAAACAGAGAATTAATAAATTCTCTGGTTGACAGTATGGCTAGGTTTGGCAGTATGGCTAGATGTCAGCTGATACTCCAAGATCCTGAACACTACCAATAGCAAATTAAATGTTTTATTGGTAGTTGTAGTTGTTTGGGAAGAGGACTCTACTCACAGGAGTATTTGTCACAGAAAACCTTCACAGTGGGGCGCCTGGGTGGCTCAGTGGGTTAAAGCCGCTGCCTTCGGTTCGGGTCGTGATCCCAGGGTCCTGGGATTGAGCCCCACATCGGGCTCTCTGCTCAGCGGGGAGCCTGCTTCCTCCTCTTTCTCTGCCTACCTCTCTGCCTACTTGTGATCTCTGTCTGTCAAATAAATAAATAAAATATTAAAAAAAAAAAAACCTTCACAGTATCTGAAATAACTTGTCAAAACATGACCATCCAGGTGACAGGCTTATAAAACTAATTAACTAGTATGAGATAGAAATTCACTGTTACTTGATGAGAAGACCAAGCGTAGGAGGGGTTTGGCAATGTGCTGTGGCTGCTAGCACAGAAAACATAGAAATAGACCAGATATTCATGGAAGCATGCTGGATGTGGCATCACAAACCAGAGGAAGTATTAGATGATGCTGATAAAATTGTCTCTATGAAGGGAGAAACTCTCTTACCAATCACACACAAGATCAGTTCAGGTACAATCTAAATTATGATTAGAAGAAAACATAGAGGGTATCATCATGATCCTAGGTTAGGAAGGACTGTGTTAAAGTACACAAAGATAAAGGGAAAAGTTGATGACTAATCACATTAAAAACTCTGTGTGGGGAGTGTAGTAACAATTACGATATGTTACAGACATGTTTTTTTAAAGGTACTCACAGAAGAAAGACTGAAGGGAAATTGAGTACACATGTTCACCCGTTTGGATTCATAGAAAAGCTATAAACTGGGAGAACAAGATATTTAACAAGGAATTACTAGTAGCTTGACTATATAATAACTCACATCTATAACTTTGGAAAAGATGTACAACCCAAATGAAAAATGAGCCGTAGATGTAACTGGCAAGTCATAGAAATAATATCTATAAAGCCAATTAGCAGGAGTGGCAGTTGTCAACAGGAAATGCAAATGAAAACAATAAATTGACAATCCAAAGCATGATGAAATATGTAAAGAGGTAACTTTCTGGTAACTGCCAGTGGGAGTTTAAGTCAGGCAGAAAAATCTGGAAAGCAATTTGGCAATTTCTAGTGAAGTTTTAAATTCATATACCCCATTACTGAGCAATTTCATTTTCTTTGTGTATAACACAGAAATTATAATACTAATTACATATGATTGGGACTGTATCATTTGCTTCTGACTCAGGTTTTACCCAAAAGCCTATTGTGTCTTTCAGGATTGTATTTGCTGACTTCTTTATAATGAATCTGATTCTCTGGGGAGAAGGATCTTCAGCGGCTATTCCTTTTGGAACACTGGTTGCCATTTTGGCTCTTTGGTTCTGCATATCTGTACCTCTAACGTTTATCGGTGCATACTTCGGTTTTAAGAAGAATGTAAGTTTATAGGTGTTAATTTATTCAAACAAATTTCAGCTATGGAAATTAGCATATCCCACCTTAAAAGACAGAAAAGTGTCTTAAAAAAAAGGCGTCTAAAAGATAATGTACTTATCCTGGGTGGTCTGGATTTTAGAGAAAATAGATGACCTCTTAGTTTGATGGCAGTCATTCTTTTTTTTTTTTTTTTTTAATTATTATTTTTTAAATTAACATATAATGTATTATTAGCCCCAGGGGTACAGGTCTGTGAATCTCCAGGTTTACACACTTCATAGCACTCACCATAGCACATACCTTCCCCAACATCCATAACCCAACCACCCTCTCTCCCTGCCCCCCTCCCCTGATTGCAGTCATTCTTAAAATAGTATTTTGGAGCTGTGGTGGAGAAGTCACAGATGTAAACTTAGATTTCAAATTTTTGTAAGTAAGTGGAAACTGTAGATCAATAGGAAATGAAATGCTAATTAAAACTGATGAAAACTTTGACTTTTTAACATTAAAAATAATTGTATTACTTTTTTTTCTAACCTAAAAAGTCTAGCATTTTTTCTTTAGCATTAGGTGTTTCTGTATTACTTAAAATGAAGTAAACCAAGAATATGGGTTAGGAGGAAAGCTGTGGGAAAGTGACTGGAAAGAGACGGTAGCCATCTTTTAAACATGTAGCTTTGCAATAAATTTTATATGGTTTTCCTGCTAGTACTTGATTTTAAGGAAGATTATCAGAGCTCCATCCCACCCTTCCCCCCAGTCTTTCTCCACCTCTACTGCCCTCTTCTGCCCTCAGGCTAACAGGAAAATGAGAATTTATTCGTCACTGTCCTTCTCACTTCAGTCTCCTTACTCTTCTCTGAAAACATCTGGTCCACAAGGTTAAAAGGATCATAATGTATTACTCTCATGCACTTGGTGAAGTGGGCCCAGAACAGCCTGGAAAAAACTGTCAGGGCTTCATTGTCTCCACTGCACCTACCATGCCAGCCTTCTCTAAGATTTTTCAATTCTTTGGCATTTTATTTAATTTATTACTTTAAATCTCTATAGCATAAATAGTAACTAGCATGATTTAAAATTTTTTGATTACATGGATAAATAAGTACTTGAAATTCTGAAAATATGCCTGTTAAAAATACAAACACTGAAGGAGGACATGCTGATTCCCTACCTGTACACATGTATATCTAGAAGATAATTTGGTCCACAGAAGTGTGATCTCAGTGAGAATACCAAGTTTTAAGTTTTTCCTGTATCATCACAAAAACTATGGAAGTGTGTTTTTGCAGTTTGTGCAAGAAAATTAATTTCTACCTATGTGCTCGTTTTTTCCCCCCAGCTATGTTTTAGGTACTTTAGGTTTCACTTATTTTTATACTACCATGTCAGGTGTTATGAAAGGGAGAGTATTTTCAATAGCTTATGGTCATAAAGCTTCATGTAGCCATTCATTTTTGCCATTGTGTTCTGAAGTCTTAGTAGAATTCAGCTATTTTGATAAAGATGACATTGCCGAATAGGTACACCTGGACAGTAATTTCAGAACCAGCTGATTCCTTCCAAGTATGTAATTAAAAAGGAAAACCTAACTCTACCTTTGTTTTAACTCTTACTTTTACTCTTTTATCTCCTATGTATTTGTTTCATCTAAAGCCATTCGTGGATAGCTGCTGGAACAGTGGTGGCTTGCTTCAGCGGACAGACTGAATATCGTACTGACAGTGTTTGGGTCACTGCTTCTCAATACACATTTCAGTTTGATGATCTAAGTAGACTTGTATTGGCGATAGTGTCAGATTGGAAGCTGAGAAAAAAAGCAGGCAAATACTAACATAGAGAAGAATTTTTAAAACAGACACATAACTGAGAATGCTTTCTTCATTTTACTGAAGGCCATTGAACACCCAGTTCGAACCAATCAGATCCCACGTCAGATTCCGGAGCAGTCCTTCTACACCAAGCCACTGCCGGGCATCATCATGGGAGGGATTCTGCCCTTCGGCTGCATCTTCATACAGCTCTTCTTTATCCTGAACAGTATCTGGTAAGCAGGGGAAGTCGTCTTAGTCCCATTACCATTATATATAGTATTAGCTTTCTCCTTTTGTTTCTCTGGATGACTCTTTGTATCTTATAAATGTGAACTGTTCTCCAGTAATCAAAAATCTTACGAGCCAAAAGGTTACCCTTTCCGTGTGAGAAAAGGAATAATAGTGTTAACACCTACTGTTAATTGAGTGCCTATGAATTCTCGGATCTCTATGAGGTAGGTGTTATCCGCATTTTAGAGAGAGAGAGAGATGAAGCTTTGGATGTTAAGTGATCTGTTGGTGTCACACAGCTACCATGTAACGGAAAATTGACCTGTCTCTCCAAACCTGTGTTCCTCGGTAGTAATTGGTACTGCTTCAGAGGGAGGCTACTCTGAGCCCATGATGAAGGGGAATCAAGCAAACCTTGGGAGAAGGGGGGTGGCAGATGACCTTCAGAGGTCTTACCCCAGATTCCTTCATTCTATGATTTCTTATTTACATGGAGAAACTCGTAGTGCGCATTTGGAGCCAGTCTGTTATTAGGGGTGTGCACTGCGGTATCGCATCATCATTTGATCGCATTGCCGCGTTACAGCAGGTGCCAGGGTTTGCGGTAGCATAAAGTCAGAACTGAATTTGAGCTTTTTAGCGATTAGAACACCTTTCCTTCCCCATTGTTACAGCATTTTCACAATTCAGCTGTTTTTGTCACACACAGTAAGAAACAGTATGTACCAAGTGGAACCCTTTTTTACTTTGGCTCTGCCTGTCCAGTAATTTTTTATTGAATTTCTCTGACTCACTGGTAGACAATCAGACTAAGCATATTTGAGTAAGAGTTGCAGGTTCTACTTGAGAAGGCAGAATCTAATGACATTGCCGTTTCCTTTCCTCTCCCTGCCCCACCCCTGCTCCATCACCGTCTACACCTATGGGAATCTGTTGTCTTTGACTAGTTGGGACAAAAGGCAAACATTTCCCAGTTCAGGGAGCATGAGATTGTGTCATTTATTGTATCAAAGAGAAAATGTTTATAGTTTAATCTTGACGTGTTTGTTACAGGTCACACCAGATGTATTACATGTTTGGCTTCCTGTTTCTGGTGTTTATCATTTTGGTGATTACATGTTCAGAAGCAACTATACTGCTTTGCTATTTCCACCTGTGTGCAGAGGTATGTGTCAGCAATGTCCACTTTACATTAATTTGTAGACAGTATTTATAATTTTGGCATAAAGCGACTTTGAACTATTAATTGAAATAATTTCTTTAAATATGTGTTTATTAAGGTAGAAATTAACCTGTATTCCTGAATCAGATGTAGCCCTCTTTAGGAATGGATTAAGGTAGTATCTTAGTTCAGTATATTTATTTAGAGCTACAGTTTACAAATGTTAATTTTCTGAGAATACCACATTATGCTGAATTTTCATTTTTGAGTTTTTAAATGTCTAAATTAAAAATTAATACTCTTTATGAAGCATAGATATTTCTAGACTGGAAATTTAGTAAACATCTTTGTGGGAAAATTGACTAAAACATTCAGCAGTTACATTATAATGAATTATATCTGTGGCAATGTGATGGCATTCTTATGTAGAATTAATTTTTAAAGGTCTGGGTTGTATTAAATCATTCTTTTATCGTTGTTTTCTATACAGCAGATTAAATCTAACTTTGTTAAACTTGAGATGCTTTTCCTTTGAAGTTAAGGTTAAATTCACCTAACTTAAAATTAACCACTTTAAAAAGTGAACGATTCAGGGTGCTAGTTACTACATTCATTTACAGTGTTGTGTAACTACCACCTCTTTCTAGTTCCGAAATAGTTTCATCACCCCTAAATAAAACCTCATACCTATTGAGCAGTTATTTCCCACCGTCCTCCCCATGTAAGACCTGGCAGTCACCAATCTGCTTTCTGTCTACAGATTTATCTATTCTGAGCATTTCATATGATTGGAATCCTACAATATGTGGCCTTTCATGTCTGGCTTCTTTCACTTCAGGAGAATCTTTTCAAGATTCAGTACTTTGTTCCTTTTTATAGCTGAATAATACCCCATTGTACAGATATATCCCGATTTCCTTATCTCCATTCACCTGTTGATGTAAATTACGTTTGTTTCCACTTTTCGGCTATTGTGAATAGTGCTGCTGTGAACATTCATTTACAAATATTTGTTTTGAGTACCAGTTTTCAGTTCTTTGGGGTATGTACAGAGGAGCGGAATCGCTGAGTCATATGATAATTCTTTGTTTAACTTTTTGCAGAACCACCAAACTGTTTTTCACAGTGGCTGTACTGTTTTGCATTCCTGCCAGCAATGCACAAGAGTTCTAATTCTCCACATCCCGCCCTACAGTTGCTGTTTCCCCCCCTTTTTTTTAAAAAAAGCTCTAGCCATCCTAGTAGGTGTGAAGTGGTATCTTACTATGATTGTGATTTTCATTTCCCAGTGACTAATGATGTTGAGCATCTTTTTTTGTGCTTGTTGACCATCTGTGTATCTTGTTCAGGGAAATGTCTGTTCAGATCTTTTGCCCGTTTATAAACTGGGTAGTTTATCTTTTTGTTGAACAAGAAGAGTTCTGTATATATTCTGAATATTAAATACTAGACCTTTATCATAAATGACAATATTTTTGCAAATATTTCTCTCATTCTTTAGGTTGTCTTTTTACTGGATAATGGCCTTAACACAAAAGTTTTTAATTTTGATAAAGTCTGATTTATCTTTTTTTTTCTTTTGTTGTCATATCTAAGAACTAATTGCTAAATCCAAGGCAATGAAAATTTACCTCTTTGTTTTTTCCTGAGTGTCTAGTTTTAGCTTATATATTTGGGTCATCAGTCCATTTTGAGTTAATTTTTTTGATTATGGTAATTAGGAATTCCTCATCCCTTTGCATGTGTATATGTAGTTTTTCCAGTACCATTTGTTTTTTTGGGTTTTTTTGTTTGTTTGTTTTTTGAAGATTTTATTTATTTGACAGAGAGAGAGAGAGAGAGAGCGAGAGCAGGAACACAAGCAGGGGGAATGGGAGAGGGAGAAGCAGGCTTACCACTGAGCAGGGAGCCTGATGCAGGGCTCAATCCCAGGACCATAGGATCATGACCCAAAGGCAGATGCTTAACGACTGAGCCACCCAGGCGCCCCTCCAGTACCATTTGTTAAAGAGACTATTCTTTCTTCATTGAATGGTCTTGTAACCCTGTGGAAAACCCATTGCCCATAGATGTGTGGATTTGTATCTGGATTCACAATTCTATTCCAGTGGTATATATTGCTGTCCTTATGCTAGTACCACACTGTTTTGATTACCATAGCTTTGTAGTAAATTCTGGAATTGGAAAGGGTAAATCGTCCAACTCTGTTCATTTGTGAAGATTATTATGACTATTTAGGACCCTTTGAAATTTCATATGAATTTGGGATCAGCTTTTCCTTTTTTGCAAAAAAGGTCATTAGAATTCCGATAAGAATGGCATTGACTCTGAGATTTTTAGGGGGGTATTGCCATCTTAACAGTATTGACTCTGCCAGTCCATGAACGCGGGATGTCTTTCCATTGATTTCAGTTGTCTTTGTTTATTTATTTTTTTAACCTATGTTTTTTAGTTTTCAGTATATAAGTCTTTCACATCCTCGGTTGAATTTCTTCCTAGATGTTTTATCTTTCTGGATTCTGTTGTAAATGAAATTGTTATTGTTACTATTATTATTTTTAAAGATTTTATTTATTTACTTGACAGAGAGAAAAGAGATCACAAGTAGGCAGAGAGGCAGGCAGAGGGAGAGGGAGAAGCAGGCTTCCCACTGAGCAGGGAGCCTGATGCGGGGCTTGATCCCAGGACCCTGGGATCACAATCCTAGCCGAAGGCAGCTGCCTAACCAACCGAGGCACCCAGGCACCCCATGACATTATTTTCTAAGTTTCCTTTTCATAGTGCCCATTGTTAGTATATAAAAACACAGCTGATTTTCATTTCAGTCTTGGACCCTATAACTTTGCTGAATTTATTTGCTATAGTAGTTTCTGTGTGTGGATTCCTTAAGATTTTCTCATTTGTGCTGGTATACTTTATAAGTATAGTTATTTTTCACATATTCCAAGGGGTAAGGAAAGAGTGAAGTTTTTTTTTTTTTTTTTTTTTTTTTTTTAAGATCTCCTGCTAAGGGGCGCCTGGGTGGCTCAGTAGGTTAAACCTCTGCCTTCGGCTCAGGTCATGATCCCAGGGTCCTGGGATCAAGCCCCGCATCGGGCTCTCTGCTCAGTGGGGAGCCTGCTTTCTCCCTCTCTCTGCCTGCCTCTCTGGCTGCTTGTGATCTCTGTCAAATAAATAAATAAAATCTTTAAAAAAAAAAAAAATCTCCTGCTAAGGTAACAGCTACTTTATATCAAAGTAAGAAGAGCTGTTTTAAAAATCCACCTTGTTTAAATTTTGTTAGTAGTAACTGAAGGTAGATTTCAACCAGGCCTTGATAGGATAATCTTCCTAATATACAGCTGACCAGTTTGTAAGATAAGTAATATTAATTTTGAGCTATGGAAGTAAGCTCTTATACATTGCTTTTCTTTGGGAAGAGTACATTTTAAGTACAGTTAAGTACTTTTAAGTACATTTAAGTACGTTTAAGATTTCTCAGGGGCCCCTCGGTGGCTCAGTAGGTTAAGCGTCTGCCTTTGGCTCAGGTTGTGATCCCAGGGTCCTGGGATCAAGCCCTGCATCCCGCTCAGAGGGAAGCCTGCATCTCTCTTTCCCACTTCCCTGCTTTTGTTCCCTCTCTCGCTTTGTCTCTCTCTGTCAAATAAATAAATAAAATCTTAAAAAAAAAAAATCTCTGTCTTCAGCTCAGGTCATTATCCCAGAGTGCTGGGATTGAGCCCCTCATCAGGCTCTCTGTTTGGCGGGGAACTTGCTTCTCCCTTTGCCACTGCCTGCCTCCCCTTACTTGTGCTTGCTTGCTCTCTCTCTCTCTGTCCAATAAATAAAATCTTTAAAAAAAAAAAAAAAGATTTTTCAGCACGTTTTTAGCCAGTAGCACCTCCAAAATGGGATGGTTCTTAGCATCTTTAGTGAGGAGGGAAATGGGCAAAATTCAGTAGGGGAAAAAGATTGGAAATGTTAGCAGAAATTAGATTTGGGGGCTGTTTCCCTTAGCTGTGTTTGCTTTGTAACTCTGCTCAGCTACATATTGTCTATTAATTGGAAACTAATTCTTATTCTTTTTTTCTTCTCCACCTAGGATTATCACTGGCAGTGGCGTTCGTTCCTTACCAGTGGCTTTACTGCAGTGTATTTCTTAATATATGCAGTGCACTACTTCTTCTCAAAACTGCAGATCACAGGAACAGCAAGTACAATTCTGTACTTTGGCTATACCATGATAATGGTTTTGATCTTCTTTCTTTTTACAGGTAAGAACTAAGATGATTAGTTTTAGTTAATAAGTCGGTAGGCATTTTATTTATAAATATTTTCCTTTTATAAAATCCATGAAGGCTTCTGCTACTCAGCACTCCTGTATTTAGCCCTCCGTGCAGCTAAATGTTGCTTGGTCGGCCCCGCTGTGAGGTGTCTGTCAGTAACACCAAAGCTGAAGGAACTGAACCTAAGGGAAGAAGTTCTTCCTAAGCATAAGGTTGTTTAAATACATTTATGTTTTCACCATTGCTTTTCTAAAATTAGCCCCAGCCTCTTCTCAAACCTTAATAATGATCTTTTGAATATCCAAAAGGTGTATTTTTATGTCCTCTAAAGCATAGTGACGGGCACATTGTAGGGACATGAGATATATGAATGAGTACAATAATTTTTTAACATCCCTACTGATGTGTCCCATATATAGTCTCTTGACTTAGAAAATCTCTTACACTTTTTCTTTGTATTACATTTAAAACAACGGTGAACACATTGGAACTCTAAATGTAAAGTTTACACAAGGATATGTATATCCCCTTCTGTGTTCTTCAGCACTTAGACTTACTATTCTCAGGGGGTAATTTTGGGAAAAAATTCCAGCTTTTGAAAATACGGTAGGCAGTTCACAATTAAGTAAATACTCTTTTGCAAAACATAGTCTCTGAATATATGTCTAGCAAATCTAAGCATGGTGAGGTTTAAAATAGCACTATACTTGAAGTCAGAGAAAGTGAGTTTGCATTCTGATCCTGCTGACCATCCAGCCACGTAACCATTAGACATTTACTTGAGTGTCATTTTTGTCATCTGTCTAGAATTCAAATTTTTTGGAATCTAGACTGAGGAAGATACTTGAAAACCAAAACATGTATTTTTTTTTTTTTTTCATGAATCATCTCATTTACTCTATCTAGGGCAGATTGAATTATCTGTTTTATTATATTTTATTTATTTGAGAGAGAGAGAGCACAAGCAGGGAGAGGGGCAGAAGGAGAGGGAGAAGCAGGCTCCCCACTGAGCAGGGAACGCTGATGCAGGGCTCAATCCCAGGACCCTGAGATCATGACCTGAGCCAAGGGAGACGCTTAACTGACTGAGCTACCCAGGCACCCCCAAATTATCTCTGTTTTAATAAGAAATGGGCTGGCAGAGCTGCTCTGTCCTCTGAGGCCATGCCACCTCTCCTTTACAGTGGGGTGCATCTTTGTTATTATCCTAATTTATCACTTTTAACACTTCGTAAAAACTTTCTGAGTTTAGTTTTATTGTAGTTCTTTGGAAACTGATAATTCCCAATAACTATGCTTAGAAAATATTCCCATTTAGTTATTCTGTAAATCTGATATTCCCTTTAAACTATTCATATTATACCTTGAATTAATTTTAATAGCAATTTTCCATTTTGTGATGAAATATTCTTTTTTTTTTCTAGTTTGTCTTATAGGTAACATTTTCTTTTTTTTTTTTTTTAATTTAAATTGTTATTTATTTATTTATTTTAATAAACATATTATGTATTTTTATCCCCAGGGGTACAGGTCTGTGAATCGCCAGGTTTACACACTTCACAGCACTCACCATAGCACATACCCTCCCCAATGTCCATAACCCCACCCCCCTCTCCCAACCCCCCTCCCCCCAGCAACCCTCAGTTTGTTTTGTGAGATTGAGAGTCACTTACGGTTTGTCTCCCTCCCAATCCCATCTTGTTTCATTTATTCTTCTCCTACCCCCTTAACCCCCCATGTTGCATCTCCACTTCCTCATATCAGGGAGATCATATGATAGTTGTCTTTCTCCGATTGACTTATTTCACTAAGCATGATACCCTCTAGTTCCATCCACGTTGTCGCAAATGGCAAGATTTCATTTCTTTTGATGGCTGCATAGTATTCCATTGTGTATATATACCACATCTTCTTTATCCATTCATCTGTTGATGGACATCTAGGTTCTTTCCATAGTTTGGCTATTGTAGACATTGCTGCTATAAACATTTGGGTACACGTGCCCCTTCGGATCACTACGTTTGTATCTTTAGGGTAAATACCCAGTAGTGCAATTGCTGGGTCATAGGGTAGTTCTATTTTCAACGTTTTGAGGAACCTCCATGCTGTTTTCCAGAGTGGTTGCACCAGCTTGCATTCCCACCAACAGTGTAGGAGGGTTCCCCTTTCTCCCCATCCTCTCCAGCATCTATAATTTCCTGCCTTGTTAATTTTAGCCATTCTGACTGGTGTGAGGTGATACCTCTTCGTGGTTTTGATGTGTATTTCCCTGATGCGGAGTGATATGGAGCACTTTTTCATGTGTCTGTTGGCTGTGATGAAATATTCTTAAATAGGAAAGGAAAATTGGTATCCTATTCATCTTTTAATTTCAGGTTTCTTGCATGTAATAAGGAAAGGAATGTATTATAGAAAGCTTAGGTAATCTTAAAGTATAAAAAGTCCTATTCTGTAAAAAATTTGATATGAACTACTTGTATGTTTTTCAAAAAAGCTTATGGATCTATGCCTGGTAAGTAATAGTTTATAGTTTTGTGGCTTTTTGTAAGGAACCAGTCATTTTAAGTCTGTGTTTTTGTGTAAATTATGAATTTTCCTCTGGGAAAGTGTTGATTTTTGTTTTTTTCTTTTATAGGAACAATTGGCTTCTTTGCATGCTTTTGGTTTGTTACCAAAATATACAGTGTGGTGAAGGTTGACTGAAGAAGCCAGTGTGTCCAGTTAAAACAGAAATAAATTAAATTCTTCATCAACAAAGACCTGTTTTTGTGACTACCTTGAGTTTTATCAGACTTATTGGCCTAGTAATCCTTCAGAAACAACATAATTCTAAATACACTTCTTCCCATTCACCTGTCTCCACAAAATGTGTTTTCAACACTAAAACATTTGTATCGTGATTTGATTAAGTATATATTCAGTTGTTCTCAATGAAGAGCAAATTTAAATATTATGTGCATTTGTAAATACAATAGCTATAAAATTTTCAATACTTCTAATGGCAGAATAGAGGAGGCCATATGAAACAGTACTGATGAAATGCAGGACAGTTCATTGTAAATAGGATTTTCTAGGCTCGGTAGGTGGAAAGAATTATTTTTCTTTGAAGGAAATAACTTTTTATCATGGTAATTTTGAAGGATGATTCATATGATGTGTTTATTGGGGGGATGTGGCTTTTAAAAAAATCTTGTATTGGTTGTAACTGTTCATATATTCTTTTCTGTGTTGACTTCATTATTCCCATGGTATTGGCCTTTTAAACTATGTGCCTCTGAGTCTTTCAATTTATAAATTTGTTATCTTAATAAATATTGTAAAAACGTCTTCATTGCATCATTACCTATTGTGTATTCAAGGAGAGCCTATAAACAGCAATCTATTACCAGTGCTATTTTAAAATGGTTTTATCAAATTTTACTGATTTCTGTTCATGTAACACTTTCTTGGTTGATCTAAAGGAAATTCCAGTCTCTTGGGCTTTGTGACAAATCAGATTTTTCACTCTTAGGCAGTAATAGAAATTTTAGTCGTGCGTATCTAGCCAGATAAATGATGTAAGTCTAGCAGTTAATATGGGCCTCACTACATTTCATTAAGGATTTTATATTTTTGACCTGTTTTTCAAAACACAGTATTTTTAATTTATTTTTTAATAAAAATCTCAATCATTTTATTTACTTTTTGTTTTAAAGAAAGAGCATGAGCAGGGAGTGGGAGAGAGGCAAAAGGGAGAGGGAGAGAGAGAGAGAGAATTTTAAGCAGGTTTCAGGCTCAGTGGGGATCCTGACAGAAGACTCAGTCTCACAACCCTGAGATCATGACCTGAGCTGAAATCAAGAGTCGGACACCCAATGGACTGAATCATCCAGCCACCCCATTTTTAATTTTTTTAAGTCAGTATTTGTTTATACATTAACAATGACTAGCAAATCTCCCTCTTTATGATTACATTGTCTTCGCTTGGATTTCACAGTTTTATTTCTTAAAAGTTAAGAAATAGCTTTCTGGGGCACCTGAGTGGCTCAGTTGGTTAAGCGTCTGCATTTGGCTCAGGTCATGATCCGGAGTCCCGGGATCAAGCCCCATGTCAGGCTCCCTGCTCAGCAGGGAGCCCACTTCTCCATCTGCCCCTCTCTCCAACTCATGCTTTCTCTCTCTCTAATAAGTGAAACCTTTTTTTTTTTTAAATTTGAAACCATAGTTTATTTGCAAATTGGTCATGGGGAATTGCCTTAACTTTTTAAATTAATTTTTATTAACATGTATTATTTGTTTCAGGGGTACAGGTCTGTGAATCATCAGTCTTACACAATTCAGAGCACTCCCCATAGCACATACCCTCCCCAGTGTCCATCACCCCGCCACCCCCACCCTCCCACCCTGCTCCAGTCCAGCAACCCTCAGTTTGTTTCCTGAGATTAAGAGTCTCCTTTGATTTGTCTCCCTCGTTTCATCTTGTTTCATTTTTTCCTCTCTTCCCCTATGACCTTCTGTTTTGTTTCTCAAATTCCACATACCAGTGAGATCATGTGATAATTGTCTTTCTCTGACTTATTTCACTTAGCATAATACCCTCTAGTTAAATAAAAAAAGATCTTTTAAAGAAAAGATAACTATTTCTCTTTCACATTCATCTGACTAATTGAAATCCATTTATATGTGAAGAGAAGTTTGGGATGATTTCAGAAACGTTAGTCTGTTTATACCTATCAGAATGTTCATCTTGTATTTTAGGGGCTCAGTGCTTGCTGCTTAGGAGAGAACAAATAGAATAGTGAGTTTGCTGGGCTCTTAACCAATAATTCTGTTGATTTCCTTTTTTAAAAAAAACCTAACTAACCTGTTGGTTTTGAAGTATGAAGGAGCTCTAGTTATTTTTAACTTCTCACACAGAGATTAAGACAGAAGTTCCTTTCAAATGTATTTTCTACATCTGTTGAAGTATATTTAATTTTTTATATAGAATACTATTAAAGTACAGTTGAGGTAAGCTGCTTGACTAAAAAGATTTTATAAAAAGCTGGATTCAGAAGTAGGCTAGTTTTGTTGATTAGAGATAAGTTTAAATTTTATGTTTCCTTCTGTAAACAATTAGCTTAGTGACTAAAGCAGTCAGCTTCCTGTCTTGATAGAATTCTTTTCGAAGATTTTATTTATTTGAGAGAGAGACCATGAAAGGAGAGAGGTCAGTGGGAGAAGCAGACTCCCCGCCAAGCAGGGAGCCCAATGCAGGACTCGATTCCGGAACTCTGGGATCATGACCTGAACCGAAGGCATTCACTCAACCAACTGAGCCACCCAGGCGCCCCTAGAATTTTTTTTTTTTAATAAAACTTCCATTTTTCTTTATACTTCACAGTAAGCACATTTACACTTAAATAATGGCGAGGCAATTGGAAAAATAAAGATATCAAAGGAAGGGCGCCTGAGTGGTTCAGTGGGTTAAAGCCTCTGCCTACTACATGATCCTACATGATCCTACTGGGATCGAGCCCTGCATCGGGCTCTCTGCTCAGCGGGGAGCCTGCTTCCCCCTCTCTCTGCCTGCCTCTCTGCCTACTTGTGATCTCTGTCTGTCAAATAAATAAAATCTTAAAAAAAAAAAATCGAAAAGATTTAGGAGGGAGCAAAGATGAGAAAGGAGACAGCAAAGAGGAAGGCAAGACCAGTGGTGAGAAGGGGGCGTGGAGGACGCGTCCTCTTCTCCGTGGCTTTGACTGACTTCCTGATGAGGCAGCGGCCGTGCTTCCAGCTCGCTCGCCTTGGTTGCCGCTATGCCATGAGCACAGAGGGCAGTCACAAGATTTCTGAGTCGTTTTTCCTTTTCTGGTCACTTCAGAATTTGCCTGGTTATGTCTTTTTCTCCAGGTCCCAACTCTTGGCTGATCTGATCATCTTAAGCAGTGCCAGTATTTAAAGTCGTCTTAGTAAGGCTGTTTAACACTTGCAGTCTGGGTTTTACGGCACATGATCAGTGCTTCAAAGGAGAGCCTTGAAAGGCTGCCGTTTAGGTAACGGAGCACTTGGGGGAAGTAGCTGTGGCTAGACCTTTCTGTCTTCACCGCCCCATACAAGGTGCAAAGCTCGGGCACAGCCGGGAAGAGGCTGTATGGTCATAAAAGGGCATCTGGTGCTTTTGTTCTATTTCATGTTTCACTTGAAATTTAATCAGTATCTTAAAACTGTGCAATCAGTCCCTCATACTTTCACATATACTAGCTAAGATTATGTAATGCCAGGACTCACAAAACACGTTTAGAATTACAAAGCATTAGAGACCTTAAGGATTTTTTTAACGATTAACTTTAGAAAGCTTTATAAAAGCTTGCTTTTGGTTTTTAATGAACAGGATAAACGACCTCTTAACAATGCAAGTCCTCACTTTTTGCCTATTGATAGCGGGACATTCTAGTATTTCATTAATATGTAAATTTATGTCAATATATTTTTCCATATCTGTATTTTTCTCCTACAGCCTGGACAGTGGCCATAACATCTCTGTCTGCAATGAAATCCATATGTAGGACATAATGCTTTCTCAGAAATTTTTACTTTGACAGAGTCAAATCTGTTTCCTTCTACTGATTTGCTCTCTCCTTTACTGTAATTTGAAGTCTAAACACAAAATCATTATTAATGCACATTTCTCTAGTTTTTGAAATTCTACTGGATTTCTTTGTCCTGCCCATTTGAGCTTTCTGTCTTCATTCTCGCATTTGATTATCTTTCGTTCTCTTTTATTCTTTGGTCCTTGATATAGTTGACATTTTTATTAATAATGAACTATTTGATTTTATAAAGAAGAAAGCACTGGCTCCTGAAAGTCCTATTTATTATTTCCTTCGGATATTTTTAGCAAAAAAGCAGTCTAGGCCACATAAGTGCTCTTGACTGTGCTATATAAATCATACTACAAAAGTCATAGGTCACTAATTTCTCTGAAAAGAATTAAAAATATGACCAATTTAAGTGAAAAATGATAGAGTAAAATATTAGTGTTTACTTTTAAAAGCTGGTTTTTACTGGTACTTTATGATCAATGATGTGTATGTAGAATTCAAATCTGCTTTTTTTCCTCAATATAAGCTTAATGTTTTTGTTAACATTATTATCAAAGAAACTAATAGGCCAGTGAGTCAGAATGAACCTGGCTCTGTTTTCTGGCTAAGGCTGCAGCCAGACAAGGGGTGTTGCTGCGAGTTGACTGGAACTGTTGCCGGTACAGTAGCCCACTAAGGTGCTAAGGCGAGGGTTGATCACAGGAGAGTTGCTGCGTGTGTCCTGCTTTGACCACGCTAGCTTGGAAGGAGCTGTGGACACAGAAGAAGCCATCCCTTGACACTGCTGCCAAACCACAGCCCTACCACACAGTCCTTGGTGGCCGCCACCACTAGGAGTCAGAGGACACCCTCCAGACTCTTACTCCTCTGCTCTGGATTATGTGACTTTGAAGAACTTTGCCAGCCCCCTGAGGAGAAGGGGTCGTGATAAGAAACAGGAAGCTGAGAACTGAGGTGCTAGAATCTTCCTTCAGGACATCAGGAAACCAGATGGTAAGCACTGGGCGCACCTGAGCGCGGTGGCATTTGCTTTCCCTGCAGGGACACGGTGGATCAGTCATGACTGCAGTGCACAAACTAGCTGCCGTCAACACTGACCCCTCTTCCCCCATTCATGTGAATTCCTTGAGACCTGCTGCATGACTTGTATCAGAGGATTGGGCACCCTACCTGTGCAGGGTGGGGGCCCAGGAATCGGGTGACTTTGACAAACAGCCTGGGAGGCCGTGAGGACTAGGACCGAGACTCGGGCTGACTTCCCTAAAGCCACCAAGGTGTTTGGACCTTCACCAACACAGTGACGCATCTCTGGGTTACCTTTAGCCATTCTAGAAGCTCTGCACCCACTTCTGTAAACCTCCTGCCCTGAGTGTGTGTGTGTGTGTGTGCGCGCGCGTGCATGTGTGTGTGCGAATGCACGTGAGAGATTTGGTGAAAGTGATTAAGGGACACAGGCTTTAGAATCCTGCTCTACTGCTAAAACCAGACCCCTCCAGTATAAAGGTTTTGGCCCAAGTAATCCTTCCCGTCCCCTGAACGCCTAGTAATGTGCTAAGCTACATAGTGATGTTTGACAGCTCTCCTATTATTGTCATAAATATTATTCAGATTGTTTAACTTTGCAGGCTTATCCTCCAAATAGATCACAGACTTCTTTCTGAAGGGCAGGAATCACCACTTATATCCTCTTTGGTTCCTGCCCAGTGCGCAACAATACTTGGCACATAGTAGGTGTGTATTTATTAGAGGGAAACTAAGAATTTAAGTGATAATGATTTTAAATTTTTAAATTGATAGAATGACATAAAGACACCATTTCACTATTTTGTTTAGCTCTCGGATTCTAGACTGTGCTGTTTTGATTCCATAAAATTATGCATTTTAATGTGTATGCAGCAACATTGTCTTGTACACTTGTTCCATGATCACTGATAGTTGTTAAAACAAATCAGCACCGGCAGAACATGGCCAGCTCCTCTCTACACTTAAGTTTGAACTGTTACCCATGGAACCAGCTCAAACATAAAGCTACAAAGAGGCTAATTGAAATCAGAATGCTGGGTCATTTCTCTTTCAAACAAAACAGATGGCCCTCCTTGCCACAATTCTATCAAACTTTGGGGAGACATGATTAAATGCATTTTTAACTCCCACATATGCTTACTAGGCTCCTCAAGGGAATTGCACAAAGCTATTGAGGTACAGAGGCTGGAGGAGAGAGGGCTTTTCTTAGTAGAACTTGTTTCCCTTTCCCTTGGAGGTTTAAGAAAAAGCTCTCTATAGATTCTGAATATTTATTTTAATCTTCACTATTTTAATTCCATTTTTCCTTAGAAATAGGCCATCCATGTACATGGTACACAATTCAAACTGTACTAACGCATATAGAGAAAATCTGTCTTCATCCTCTAGTCACTGAGTTCTCCACCCAGAAGACAATCACTGTTTTTTTGTTTTTGTTTAAGATTTTATTTATTTATTTGACAGAGATCACAAGTAGAGAGGCAGGCAGAGAGAGAGGGGGGGAAGCAGGCTCCCCACTGTGCAGAGAGCCGGATGTGGGGCTCGATCCCAGGACCCTGGGATCATGACCTGAGCCGAAGGCAGAGGCTTTAACCCACTGAGCCACCCAGGAACCCCAAGACAATCACTGTTAACGCTTTCCTGTGTACCTATCTTTTCAGAAATCGAGAACTTCATTTTTAATTCACCAAGTTGAAACCTCTTATTTGGATCCTTATTTATATGACAATTTTAATAGTATTTGGTTTCAAAATTGGTTGTGAGGATTTTAAGAAAGCAGCTGTGAAGATTGTATTTTGTTGTACAGTGGGTTCAGCATGTAGTACAAAGCATCGCTGTGATTAAATGGCACCTCCCTGATAGTAAACATGTAAAGTGATCTAAGCTACCTCTTAAGAACTGTTTGGTGAAACAAATTTGAAGAGAAGAACTTCCATTGTTCCATAACTCAGCTACCCACCGTCAGCACATGATGGCAAAAACCAACAAAAGCATTGCCAAATGCCGGCTAACAGGTAAGCCATCTAATTCCGTGCATCGCTACCCAGAAATGTGGCCACTTATTACCGATCTTTGAAAAAAACTTAAAACAACCTGATGCCAGCACTTGACTGTCTTAATGTTTGTGCCTCCCCATTTGCCTCAGGAGCCTAGTGGGCGCCCTCTGCTTTCTCTCCCGCTCCCCCCTGCTTCCCCTCATCAAAGTGCAGTTTCAGGAGAAGTCACAGAAGTGATTTTATTTTTAGATTTTCTTTCTTTATTTGACAGAGAGAGATCACAACTAGGCAGAGAGGCAGGCAGAGAGAGAGGGGGAAGCAGGCTCCCTGCTGAGCAGAGAGCCCGATGTGGGGCTCGATCCCAGGTCCCTGAGATCAGGACCTGAGCTGAAGGCAGGGGCTTAACCCACTGAGCCACCAGGTGCCCCATCATAGAAGTGATTTATTTCTACCTCAGGTGTGATTTTTGTTTTTTTTTTTAAATCTCTGCCAGAATGATTGCATCTTTAACCACAAGAATAACAGCGGAATGAACTTTGTTTTCTCGAAAAGAAAATCCAGAAGTCAGCACAAACAGGTGTGGAGTGCAGGTCCTTCTCTCTCTGACATTCTCCACTGAGGGGGCACCCTCCCAACCCCACCCATGCCTCATGCTGTGGCCGTGGCTAACTTCAGGACATGGGTTCCACCTCCCAACTCGGCCTCCACCTTCCAGCAATTCCCCCAACACGTCTTACCACACCCTGGCTCCCAGAACAGTCCCAAGACGGTGTCGCACTCCTCCCCATACTAACCCAAAGGCGGTGTCGGTGAAAGCCTCCCCCAGTGCCTGTGAGTTGCTCTCTTCCACCGGAAGATGAAGCCTATTTTCAAAGCTGTGAAAAATCTATAAAATCTACTTTTATCCTTCCTGACTTATATTTACATTTAAATATCGAATCTCTAGGTTGCGGTAGTTAAGTATGAGTAAATATTTAAATTTTAAATATATGTTAAATTCTGTCAGGAAGTGGCAAAAGGCTAGAAAGGAGTTAGGTCATTTTATATTAAGTGACAATCACCTCTGATTTTCTCAATGTCTTGTCCCATGAGCAATGGTGTGGCATTTGTAATATTTATCCTGATTTTGCCAGATTTCCTATAATGTGAAAGTGTTCTGTACACACATTATAAAGAGTAAGATATTACTCTTTAACAAATTTTTTAAAGTTTTAATTCCAGTATAGTTGACATGCCATGTTATCTTAGTTTCAGGTGCATGACACAGTGATTGAATGATTCCGCACATTACTCAGTGCTCATCGTGGTAAGTGCACTCTTAATCCCCTTCACCTGTTTCTCCCATCCCCTTCCCCACTGCCCCGCAGGGTACCACCAGTTTGTTCTCTAGAGTTAAGAGTCTGGTTTTGGGGGCACCTGGCTGGCTCAGGTGGAAGGACATGTGACTCCTAATCTCAGGGTTGTGAGTTTGAGCCCCATGTTGGATATAGAGATTATTTAAAAATAAAATCATAAAAAAAAAAAGAGTCTAGTTTTTGGTTTATCTTTTTTCTTCATTCATTTCTTAAATTCCATATCTCAGTGAAACTGTATGATATTTGTCTTTGACTTATCTCCCTTAGCATTGTACCCTCTAGATCCATGCGTGTTTTTGCAAATGGCAAGATTTCATTGTTTCTTGGCTGAATAATATTCCATTGCTTATGTATAGCACATCTTATTCATTCATCAGTTGATGGATACTTGGATTGCTTCCATATTTTGGCTATTGTAAATAATGCTACAACCTGGGGGTGAATATATCATTTCAAATTAGTGTTTTCACCTAGAAGAACATAATGTAAGGCACCTTGTTACCTCACTAAGCATATGCACATCTGTGTATAAAATGAGGTGTAGGGACGCTTGGGTGGCTCAGTTGGTTAAGCAGCTGCCTTTGGCTCAGGTCATGATCCCAGTGTCCTGGGATCGAGTCCCACATCGGGCTCCTTGCTCGGCAGGGAACCTGCTTCTCCCTCGGCCTCTGCCTGCCTCTCTGTCTGCCTGTGCTTGCTCACTCTCTCTCCCTCTGTCCCTGACAAATAAATAAACAAAATCTTTAAAATGAAAAAAAAAAAATTAGTGTTTTCATATTCTTTGGGTAAATACCCAATATTGGAATTACTGGGTCGTATGGTAGTTCTATTTTTAATCTTTTGAGGAAACTCCATTCTGTTTTCCACAATGGCTGCACCAGTTTCATTCCCACCAACAGTACACAAGGGTTCCTTTTTTTCCTCCACATACTTGCCAACACTTGTTATTTCTTGTGTGTTTGTGTGTGTGTTTAAGATTTATTTATTTATTTGAGAGCGAGAAAGAACATGAGCAGGGGGACAGACCAAACTCTCCCCCTGACGAGAGAGCCCGATGCAGGACCATCCCAGGATCCTGAGATCATGACCTGAGCCACCCAGGCATCCCCCCGTGTATTTTTCATTTTAGCCATTCTGATAGGTATGGGGTTATACCTCATTGTGGTTTTGATTTGTCTTTCCCTGGTGATGAGTGATGTTGAGCATCTTTTCATCTGTGTATCTTCTTCGGAGAAATGTCTGTTCATGTCTTCTGCCCATTTTTAATTGGATTATTTGAGGGTTTTTGGTGTTGAATTGTGTAAGTTCTTTATATATATTGGATATTAACCCATATCAGGTATGTCGTTTGTAAATATCTTCTCCCATTCAAGTAGGTTGTATTTTTGTTTTGTTGATTGTTTCCTCTGCTGTGCAGAAGAAGCTTTTCCTTTTGATATAGTCACAATGGTTCATTTTTGCTTTTGTTTTCCTTGCCTTAGGACACATATCTGGAAAAACGTTGCTATAGCTGATGTCAGAGAAATTACTGTGTGTGCTCTTTTCTAGGATTTTTACAATTTCAGTTCTCACATTTAGGTCTTTAATCCAATTTTGAATTTATATTTGTGTATGGTTTAAGAAAGTGGTCCAGGGGCGCCTGGGTGGCTCAGTGGTTTAGGCCACTTCCTTCGGCTCAGGTCATGATCCCGGGGGCCTGGGATCGAGTCCCGCATCGGGCTCTCTCCTCGGCGGGGAGCCTGCTTCCCTCTCACTGTCTCTGCCTGCCTCTCTGCCTACTTGTGATCTCTCTCTGTCAAGTAAGTAAATAAAATCTCAAAAAAAAAAAAATTAAAAAAAAAAGAAAGAAAGTGGTCCAGTTTCATTCTTTTGCAGATAGCCATCCAGTTCTCCCAGCACCAATTTTTCAAAGAGACTGTCTACCTCACTGCATATTCTTGCCTCGTTTGTTGTAAATTTATTGACCATGTAGGTATGACTTTATTTCTGGGCTCTCTTTTCTGTTCCATTGTTCTATGTGTCTGTTTTTGTGCCAGCACCATGCCATTTTGATTACTACAGCTTTGTAGTATATCTTGAAATCTGGGATTGTGATACCTCCAGTTTTCTTCTTTTTCAAGATTGCTTTGGTTATTTGGGGTCTTTTGTGGTTCCATATAATTTTAGGATTATTTGTTCTAGTTTACTCCTTATATTCATAAAATCATAACATGACCACTATGGAAAGAAGAGGAATTGCTAGAGGATAGCAAGAAGGAACTGGTGTGGTTCAGTTTGAGGGTTGTAGTCATTGCTTGGGTGGTAGGAGGCAAGCCTGAGTCCCCACCAGTCAACGCGAGGACAGTAGTTGGAGTTGGAGGTTGACCAAGCAATGTTCATTGACTGGTTAAAGAGCCCAGATTTACTGGTTTTCTAGTGAACAAAAATGTGAATCAAATATAGGAGAGGATGTAGCAATTGGATAATAACTGTCATTGAGTTAGAATGTGGGGAGGTTAAAGGAGGACAATGAGCCTGAGTCCCCACTACCATGCCAGTTACTCTCTGAATAAGGCAAGTAGCTTCTTGGCTGAATTGGAGTTCAGGATGTGCCTTGGTTTGTGCTCTTTGTTTCCATGTCTGTGCTGGGCAGGGCTGGAGACAAAGCTGCAGTAACCCATGAACACCCCGTACTCACTGAAGAAATAAGATCCAGTGGGTGGGATGCCAAGAGATGTCACAGAGGGAAATTCCAGAACTCTCAGTTTGTAGGCACAGAGCAGTCCTTAGGAAAATGAACTGTTGCATGAACTCTCTCCTGTCTTCAAATAGAATTTGATGAGTTCCTTAGTCAAAGGGAGGTTTTACAAGTTGCTCAGGGACTGGGTGCAAGGATGGCCTGAGCCAGGCCAAACCACCTGGTGAGTGTGACTCCCCCTCCACCATCTGGCCTCCATTTTTATAATTTTGTCACTCAAGAATGTTGTATAAATGGACTGAAGCAGTAGGTGACCTTTGAGACAACTTTCTTCACCCAGGATAAGTGTGTGGAGATTCATCCTGGTTGTGCGCGTCCATGGTTCAGTAGGTTTTATTGCTAAATGGTAGCCGTGGTATGGTTGTCCTGGGTTTTGTTTCCTTCACTGGAGCACTTCCGGGTTGTTTTTGGTTTAGCGCTCTTGTGAATAAAGAAAAAAATATGAACATTCTCATACAGGTATTTGTGTAATGTAAGTTTTCATTTCTCTGTGATAAATGCCCTGGAGTGAAATGACACAGTTGCATTTCCCTTATGATGGGACATTGGACATATTTTCATGTGCCTGTTTGCTGTCTGTATATCCTCTTTGGCAAAATGTCTGTTGTCCGTTTTCTAACTGGATTGTGTGGGGGGTGTCTTGTTTTTGTCTTAAAGTTTATTTTTTGGAGGGGTTATACTCACACACTGGGTGTGAAGCCCAGTTAAAAAAGAAAAAGAGACAGAGAAAGACAAAGAAAGTTTATTTTCTTCAGTAATCTCTACACTCTACACAGGACCGCAAGATCAAGAGTCACGCGCTTTTCCAACTGCACCAGCCAGGTGCCCCAGACTTTTTTTTACTGTTGAGTTCAGCTCCTCATTTTTATATCATGGATGTATGGCAGGTTGCAGTGTGGAGGCTTGGAATTCCCGAAATTAATCCATTAATCCCATTGGTCTTTGCTCATCCCCTAGATCTCTTAGCCAAGGATTAGCAAGTAGGGGCGGAGGGGGGCATGTGCAGCTGAATCCTTGTTTTCTGTTCTGAATGGGGTGGGGCTGTCTGCAAGAAGGGAGACTTTCCTGCGTGTATTTATGGTGGCTAAGAAGTGGGACGAACATTGTTTCCTTCCAACTTGCTTTTTGAGAGAAACATGAGGAGGAAGTTTGTTTTTTTGTTTGTTTGTTTGTTTTTTAATTTATTTGACAAAGAGAGAGACAGCGAGAAAGGGAACACAAGCAGGAGGAGTGGGAGAGGGAGAAGCAGGCTTCCCGCTAAGCAGGGAGCCCGATGTGGGGCTTGATCCCAAGACCCCAGGATCATGACCTGAGCTGAAGGCAGACGCTTCACAACTAAGCCACCCAGCTGCCCAGAAGGAGGAAATTTTAAGTTTCATACTGACAGGCTCTTGGTCGCCTCCATGACCATGAGACCCAATGAGTCTTAAATCAGTGCTTCTCAGACTCCCACATGCATATGAACCAAGTAAGGATTTTTTTTTTCTTAATTTTTATTTGACAGACAGATCACAGGCAGGCAGAGAAGCAGGCAGAGAGACAGGGGGGGATGCAGGCTCCCCGCTGAGCAGAGAACCCGATGTGGGGCTTGATCCCAGAACCCTGGAATCATGACCTGAGCTGAAGGCAGAGGCTTTAACCCACTGAGCCACCCAGACGCCCCCAAGTAAGGATCTTAAGATGCAGATTCTGGTTCACTGGGCCTGGGAAGCGTCCAGAAATTTTCCATGTCTCATCAGCTCCATGTAATGTGATGTTTTTGGTTCCTGGCCGCAGGATCTAAAGACCACTGGAATCTTTGATCCCCCTCCCCCTCGTAGAGAAGGAAGTTGGGACCCAAATCAGTTAAGCAATTTAGCCAAAGTCACCCACAGTGCCCACAACCAACCCCTCCCTGTTCCCATCACTGACAGCACCCCACGAACCCCACTACCCACTGGGAAAATGACATTCTTCTCAGGAAACAGCCAGAAAGTCCTGCTAGTGCATATTTAATAAGCTCATGCAGTTTCCTCCCAGGGATTTCTGCAGTTTTAGTCTTGTCTTAAATGGTTTGTGTCCACTAAACAGATTCTAGGCTCTTTCCGTATAAATGAGCACCTGTTTCATAAGTTGAGTTTCATCAAACCAGCTGACTAATAGCTTTCAGGGTCTGTGAGAGTAATATGCTGTCCATCTTGTTACCAGCTCTTAGGGGCTGAGTTGTGTCTTCCTAAAATTTCTATGTCTAAGTCTTGATGCTCGGTACCTCAGAATGGAACTATAATTGGACATAGGGCTTTTATAGGAGTAATTAAGTTACAATGAGGTCATATGGGTGCACCAGTATGACTGGTGTCCTTATGGGAAGAGATTAGGACACAGACACACATGGGGGAAGATGTTGTGAACACAGAGAAAGGAAAGAAAGGAGTGGGGAGAAACCAAACCTGCTGACACTTTGATCTTGAACTTCCAGCCTCCAGAACCAAGAAGGAACTTGATGTTGCTGAAGCCCAGCCTGTGGTGCTTCGTTGTGGCAGCATCAGCAGCAGACTCAGATGCCAGCTATTAGGATACAAACAGACAGGACGTAACAAAAGGTCCTTGGCATATTCTGCAGAAAAGCGTGCTAGCGGGTGGCGGTCTTTCAGCAGTGACGGCCAGGTTGCTGATCCTCGCCTCTGGGAAGATGCAGGCAGGGCAAAAGAGAATGTCCGTTTTCCAAACTGCACACCCTGCCACAACCAGAGATCTCCCTGTGCTTATTCTAATCAGGCTCGGTCAAAAAGAGGAGAAAAAAAATTCATAGCAGCATTATTCACAGTGGTCAAAAGACAGGAACAATCCAAATGTCCATCAACAGATGAAAGGATGAACCAGCATGAATGCAGAGACAATGGGGAATTCTGACACGTGCTACAACACGGATGGACCTTGAAAACATCATGCTCAGCGAAATAAGCCCAGCACAGAAGTATGCATATTCTACGATTCCACTAATACAAGGCACCCAAAGGACCTCATATTTCACAGAGATGGGAGCACCAGGGTGCCTCAGTCAATTGAGTATCTGCCTTTGGCTCAGCTCATGCTCCCAGCCATGATTAAGCCCCACATCAGGCTCCCTACTCAGTGTGAAGTCTGCTTCTCTATCCCTCTCCCTCTACTCTTCCCTTCTCGTACTCACTCTCGCTCCCTCTCTCTCAAATAAATAAATGCAATCTTTTAAAAAAATTCATAGAGACAGGGGCACCTGGGTGGCTCAGTGGGTTAAAGCCTCTGCCTTCGGCTCAGGTCGTGGTCCCAGGGTCCTGGGATCAGGCCCCGCATCGGGCTCTCTGCTCGGCAGGGAGCCTGCTTCCTCCTCTCTCTCTGCCTGCCTCTCTGCCTACTTGTGATCTCTGTCAAATAAATAAATAAAATATTAAAAAAAAATTCATAGAGACAGAAAATAAAGTAGGTGGGAGATTCTGTTCAATGGACACAGAGTCCACGTTTGGGATGATGAAAAAGTTTCAGGTACAGAGAGTGACAATGGTTATACAATAGTATGAATGCATTTAATGCCACCAAACTGCAAATTAAGATGACAATTATCATGTGGCATATTCCAGCACAATTTTATAAATTTAGCATAGATCTGAAAGTTAATATTTTTAAAGAATATTTTTTCAAAAGGAAGAGAAACAATGCCCTTAAGGTGTCTCATCCTCTAAGCTGGGGAGAAGGTCTTGCTGGGAACGGAAGAAGGAATTTTTGGACCTTGCAGTGGTGGGGCCAAATCAGGCCCTGGGGCTCTCTCCAGGGGAGATTTATATGGCCTCCAGTCAGCAAAGGGGGGGAAGTTAAGAGCGTTAGGAGGTTAGAGAAGAGAATGGGAAAGGTCCAATGACTGAGTTCCCCTCTTTTGCATTCTCCGCACTCACACACCCAGAGGCTGCTTTCCCACCCCTCTCCCGCTCTGGCTGGCTCTGCCCCATAGTCGCCTGTGTCTGAGCCCTCAGGTGTCCACGCCTCACTTCACTCCTCTTCGCCTGTTAAAGCATCATCTTTCGAAAGGCAGAATCGTGACTCTTCTACAGACTAGAACATGCTTGCCTGCGAAAGATTTAATTTAACTCGTTAATTAATGACAGACCCATTAAGATGTTAAAACCAGATCCAATAAGATTTAGACTTTCAGAGATTTACATCCTCTCCGGGACAAATGTATTTTGCATCACTGTGAATGAGACTTAATCGGCATCACCAGAGACAGGAGACATTTGCGTGACTGTCGGGTTTCTCCAAGCTTACTAATGCCTCTACAGAGTTGTAAAACGATCCAGTCGAAGACTATCAAAGGTGAAAACACCCTCATAGGACCCGGTACTCCTGGCCAGCCTGGGGGACAACACCCCAGCATTTCACTGGAAAAATACTAATTGTAATTTTTGCCCATTTCTAAATCTTTGACAGTTTTTCTGGCCTGCCTGTTGTGCGGTGTATAAACGTGTCCACCGGACTCCTGGGCTCTCATCCAACTTCGTGGGCCAGCCTGGGGCGGGAAGGAAACTGTCCCTGAATTCCTGACTGTACCTGAACTCAACCCCCTGTGGGTCTCCTCCACCTTGTCTTTCCTGAGTGGAGCTGAAATCACCCCATTCGCTGACCCCACAAAGGCCGCTTAAGCCCCCTTCAGCCATGTTTACATCCCTGGGGGCCCGTTACTATTTGGTGTCCAAGGGGAACACAGACTTTGCCAATGCCAGCATTTTCTGCCTCAGCACTTGCCATTTTCTTATTCAATCTACTCGTGGCCAAACCCTGAGCATGGTTCCAGCTTGAGCCCTCTTAAACTGTGCGTCCCCTTCCTTGGTGCCACGCTGAGAAAACCAGTTACCCACTGCCGTACTGTGAGCCTGCCTTACTCATTCTATGGTACAGACAGGCGGCAGCTCACAATAGAGAGGAAAATGAAGAGCAAAATTAACATTCTTATAATATTTAAAACATATTTATGAAATTGAGTGCCTATTATATATTAGGCGTTATAGTAAGAGATAAGATAGCTTCAAAAAAAAATAAATAAATAGCCAGCCTTCCTGATCTGATGGGGTAACAGCCAGAAAAGCAGATAATTAGCCATGACTGTGCATGGCCTTCTAATGTCCCCATCTTTTAAAAGCTTGTCGTTTTGCCCCGATTCCCCATTGCTAGAGGCTCTATCAGGGCGTTGTTTGTAAGTTACCCCAAGCATATCCTATCGTGCACAAGGAATGACTTGTTGGGGCGAGCCAGGCCATGCAGGCTAGCTAGGTCTTCCCAGTCTCGGCTCGGATATTTTTACTCCTACGTATATCAGTTAATATGCATTGGGGAAAATCTGGGTTTGATTAGGAAGGAGAAAAGAGCAGGAGGGAACTGGGAAGATGTTATGGCTTAATGGTGTCTTCCAAAAAAAGAGAAATCAAAGCCCCCAATAACCTCAGAATGTGAGCTTATTTGGAACTAGGGTTGTTGCAGATGTAATTAGTGAGGCTGATGACATACTGCGGAGGGCGGCCCTGATCCAGTACATCTAGCATTCTTATCAGAAGAGGAGAGAGAGGGGCGCCCAGGTGGCTCAGTCGGTGAAGTGCGGTTAAGCCTGCCTTCAGCTCAGGTCCTGATCTCAGGGTCCTGGGACCGAGCCCCACATCAGCCTTCCTGCTCAGCAGGGAGCCTCTGTCTCCCTTTCCCTCTCTCTCTGCCCCTGCCCCCCCCGTCTTGGGCTTACTCGCTCTCTCTCAAAGAAATAAATAAAATCTTTAAAAAGGAAAAAAGAGAAGAGAGAGACACATGGGGGAAGCTGTGTGATGAGGGGCAGAGGCAGCCCTAAGGATGCCCAGCAGGCTTCGAGAAGCAGGGAGAGGAAGGAAGGGTCCTCCCCTACAGGTCTCAGGGAGGTGGAGGGGGGAGGTTGCGGGGGGGCGGGTGGCTCCCTGACACCTTGCATCAGGGCCCTGGCCAGACTTTAGCCTCCAGAACTTCAAGAGAACAAATTTCTACTTTTCTATGCCACCTGGTTCGTACGGTCGTACGGTCGGCGACCCGTCATGACCCATATTCAGTAAGGAAATGCGCTCTGAAGTGGGGACAGAATTGAAATTAAAATATCCATCTGAGGGAGCTCTGGAGCCATCCCTTCCTCAGGGCTAATTTGACTTTAACCTAGATGATGGATACATAAGAGCGGTTTTCGGGAGGTGACTCTCTTAACCACCCTTGAAAGGGATTCTGATTATTTTGAGTTTCTGTTCTACTGAAATGTGGATTCAGACCACAGATGCCTTGATCGCTCTGAATGCCTTTGACCTGAGGGCTTTGGCTGAAAGTACGGGATTCCAAGGGAAATAGACACCGACTCACCCATTAACCTGCTCTGACTGCTCCAACCGTCCCACTCAGGGCCGGGTGCTGGGGCGCTGAGATGACAGCTTTAAGGCAGAAGACTCACCCACGCCACCCGCTGCTGTTGGCAATGGGATACTACAGGGGACAGGAATAGGTTTGGGATTTTTTTGTTTGTTTGTTTGTTTCGGGGTTTTTTTGTTTTTCACAAGATAGGAAGCAGCAAAATCCACTCTCTTTGGAAATTGCTATCTGGACTGACAACATAGAAATATTTTCAATCTGTCCATTACTTTATGCCAGACCTCTGAGGTTTGAATTGTCTTAGCCACACCTTAAAACTCTAGCCTCTCAATGCAGTTCCAGACCAGCAACATCAGCATCGCCTGAGAACCTGTTAGAAATGCAGATTCTTGGGGCGCCTGGGTGACTCAGTCTGTTAGGCGTCTGTCTTTGGCTCAGGTCATCATCCTGGAGTCCCGGGATGGAGCCCCACATCGGACTCTGTGCTCAGCAGGGAGTCTGCTTCTCCTTCTGCCGGTCAGCCAAACTGGAATCTATTGCCATCAGCAGGGATGCATTGTCTTAAGGCACTGGCTAGCCTTCCGGTGGCTGCTTCACCACGTCCTGTCGTAGCTCATTCCTCCTTCCTCCCCCTGCCTGTGGGTGACTACGTGTGCACGCATGCACCCCTGCATTCATACAGCCGTCAGCAGACACCCAGGAAAACATATGCTGTGGTCCATTTGGTAGGCGGGTCCCCATGAGTCCGAGGCTCTGATGGGACATTAGTTAAGCTCCTTCAGGTGGTAGGGACCAAAGATCCTTTTCAGATCTTCCCAGGTGGCAGCACTGATTGTAAAGAAACAAAGAGAAGGAGCATCTCTTACTACGACAATCCAGGAAAAAACATATCAGGGTATCTCCGAGAGAGACAGGGGAGAGAAACGAAAAGAAGACTGGAAATCATCTCGATGTCTAGGCTCCATGGAATCTTGGAATGTTCTTCAGGACAGGCAGTGAGACCAGCCTCTCCGGCAGTCCAGTGTCTGGTGTCCTTTGCCACTGGCTCTAGAACTCCATTTGCATATGACAGGGCTTCCTACATCTCTGCCTCTTCTGCGACTATTTCTGCTTCTCAATGCCACCGACTACCCTTCCCTGTGATTGTCGTGAGGCTTGTTTGCCAAGACAAGACTGTGTATTGCTTTCTTTCAGTCTGGCTGCCAGCGTGGGGTTTCTCTGTCTCCCATTCGAAGGGCCCCCAGAGACATCCACTTGGGTCTCTGGGGTCACCGTGTCAGCAGAGAGCTTTCCCATCTGCAGCTCTCTCGTGGGCACCCGTCCCTGGCCAGTCACTGGTGGCCAGGACACAAGTAGGTACAGGTGAGAACCTGCTTAATGTGGCAGGGTACACAGGAGCCTTCTGGGGGTGATAGGCGCTCAGGTGACATCAGAGCCCTCTCTGGGTTAGAAGAGAGGTCTAGGAAGAAAATACAGATCTTAAAGTCATGACTGTGGAAGTCGATGGTAGTTAAAGCCTCACGTGCGGTAACATTGTCCAAGAACGATGGAGAAAGAAAGAGAAATGGAAGCCCAAGGTCACGCACAGCTACTAAGGGGTAGACAGAGGACTGCTAGGACATAGGAACTAGCATTTGTTGAGCACCTCCTGTTTACCGGGCTCTGTGTTTTGATGCTTTACATAAATTACCTTATTTATTCTTTAAAACTCTTGCAAACTAGGTATTATCATTATTGTCCCCAATTTACAAATGAGAAGACTGACCGAGGCTCACAAAGACCAAGATCAAGCAACTTATAAATGACAGTAGGGAGATATTGGTTCAGTTTTGTCCAATTCCAAGATCGTTACTCTTACTATGGTATGTGAACTATGTTGGCCTCAACGATATGGTGTGAAACATGGTGGTGATACCAGGAAGAAGAATAATTTCTGGAGGAAGGGATTAAGAGAGAAAGCCTCTGGAAGGTGCCTCTTTGGGCAATTAGAAATTTATCAGTGAAATTTCTTTCATTTGGGAGGGTCTGATTGTGATGAATTAAGAAGCCTGGCAAAAAAGACAAGGAGGGTCAGCTGTGAAGGGTAAGAAGCGGGGAGGGGGGGGCGGGGCGCGGGGGGGGGGGGGGGGGGGGGGGCGGCGGGGGGGGGGGCGGGTCAGAGCCTCCTGTTGTATTGTTGTTTGTTGTTTTACTGCGAGGATGGTCCAGTCAGGAGATAGAATCCATGCCGCTAATTTGAACAGAGAAGGTTTATTTATTTATTTTTAAAATTTTATTTTTTATACTTTTTAAAATTTAAATTCAATTAATTAACGTATAATATGTTATTGATTTCAGAGGTAGAGTTCAGTGATTCATCAGTCTTATATAATACCCCATGCTCATTACATCACGTGCCCTCCTTAAAGCCTATCACCCAGTTACCCCCTCTCCCCAGCCCCCTCCCCTCCAGCAGCCCTCAGTTTGTTTCCTATGATTAAGAGTCTCTTATGGTTTATCTCCTTCTCTGGTTTCATCTTGTTTTATTTTTTCCTCTCTTCCCCTATGACCCTGTCTTGTTTCTTAAATTCCATGTAAGTGATATCGTATGATAATTGTCATTCTCTGATTGACTTATTTTACTTAGCGTAATACCCTCTAGTTCTAACCACATCGTTGCAAATGGCAAGATTTCATTTTTTGATGGCTAAGTAATATTCCATTGTGTATATATACCACATGTTCTTTATCCATGCATCTGTTGATGGACATCTGGGCTCTTTCCATAGTTTGACTATTGTGGACATCGCTGCTATAAACATTCGGGTGCGCATGCCCCTTCGGATCACTACATTTGCACCTTTGGACTAAATATCCAGTAGTGTGATTGCTGGGTCATAGGGTAGCTCTATTTTCAACTTTTCGAGGAACCTCCATGCTGTTTTCCAAAGTGGCTGCCCCAGCTTGCATTCTGTGTTGCAGGAACAGGACGGAAGACACTAGAACAAGGGCAAAAAGCCCTTTCCACCTGCAGTGTCTTCCCCTGCTCCCTCCAGCCCTCCCCGCCCCTCCATGTCTGCTGCAGGTAAAACTTCCCATTTGTAACAGATGTCAGGAGAAATGTTTACAGGGCCCCGCCCCAGCATCACATAGCAGGACAAAGAAGGATGGATTTGGAGCCCCAAGGAAACGGTACATTGATGACTCGCACAAATGGGATAATACTGCAATGGAAGAGCCAATAGAGGTCCATATTTTCCCTGTGAAGGTTCACTATGTTCGAACTTCAGTGACAGCACTCCCCAGAGAATTCTCAAGCCATCTCTCATCCTATCAGCACACCCATTTCGACTCTAGTCTGGTAGCTCCCACTCCTCTCTCTGATGGACTCAGAATGCACATCCACACACTTGGAATTCAGATACACAGAATTTAGCTAATTCCATTATTGTATATGTAATTATTCCATTATCTGTATATGTAAGGCCCTTCTCTTATTTTTCATTCAGTTTCCAAACCTTGCTCCCATGCCCACTCCACCCCACCCAGTGTCATCTGTTTGGTGTGTGTCCTTGGATATGTACATATGCACATGATTTTTAAAAACACATAGGTTTGTTTTGCATATGTATTATATGTACATATACATAAATATGTATACACATATGTACCTACATAGAGTATTAAGTCACGGGTCTCATTCTGTTCTGTTTTTCTCTCCTTTACAGGCTGATCTACCCATGCAGCGCTACAGACCTCTTGTTCACCACGAGCTGATGCAAAGCCCTCTGCAGGCCGCACCTAGGACACCTGATTGCCTCTTCCTTTGAATATTACCAGGCGGACTCTGACAGCCCACTCCTGCAAATGGCCAGGAGGAGCATCCCTGTGCATGTTCTCTTACACACCAGAGCAAAGATTCTCAGAGCTGCGCCCGGAAGTGCGATTGCCAGGCGTACCATGTGGGGATTTTACTAAGTCCTGCTCAGCATCTCCCAGAACACCGCACATTCTACAGTCCAATCTGTACTGCATGAGAATTTCCATTTCCCTACGTCCTTGTCAACAATTGCTATCATCTTTCTTTTTTCCTTTTTTAAAGGTTTTATTTATTTATTGAGAGAGAGAGCTAGAGAGAGTGAACATGAGCAGGGTGAGGGGCATGAGAGGAAGAAGCAGACTCCCCGCTGTGCAGGGAGCCCAATGCGGGGCTCCATCCCATGACTCTAGGATCATGTCCTGAGCTGAAGGCAGACACTCAACTGACTGAGCCACCCAGGCGCCCCTATCATCTGACTTTCTAATTCTTCTTACATTATGGTTGTAAAGTGGAATCTCAAATAATTTGCATCTCTTTGACTAATCATGAAGTTGAGCCTTTCTTCAAGTTGCCCTTTTATATCCTTGGCCCATTCTTCTATAGGTTTCCTGATTTACTTTGTTAATTTCCTGGTATGTCCCAGATAAGATGTCAATAAACTTTACTGTAAAGGGCCCAGATAGTAAGCATTTTTTGGATTTGCAGACCGTGTGTCCTCTGCGGCACCAGCTCAGTTCTGCTGTTAAAGCATGTAGGAGCTATGACGATCTGTAAATGAACAAGCAGGGCTGTATTCCAATAAAACTTACCCAAAAAGTTGTCAGGGTCAGATCTGCTGCCCTTTGGTTTCAAGCCATTACAGGACAAAGCACAGAATATGAAATCAGCCAAGCTCTAAGTGGTAATACTCTACTGAACATTGTTTAGCCACTGTTTCTTCTTCTTAAGATTTTATTTTTAAGTAATCTCTGCACCCGCTGTGGGGCTCAAACTCATGACCCTGGGATCAAGGATCCCATGCTCTTCCAACTGAGCCTCATTACCTGCTATTTCTTGAACACCTGCTGTCTCAAGACTCTTGGGTTCAAGAGCCAAAAATCCAACTCAAACAACGTTAATTTAGAAACTATATGCATTTTGGCTGGAAATGTGTACAGCTGAAAAGTACGAAGAAGTCTGTGCCATCGAAATGAATTGGACGCTTAACCACTGAGCCACCCAGGTGCCTCATAAAGCTTGTATGTTTTTTTAAAGATTGTAGTTTTAAAGAAAATTTATTATTCTTTGTGGTTTAAGTGGGTTTCAGTTCGGATCAGCACAATAATGCAGCAGAGCAGAGCACTCTGTAATTCAGGGGCTTAAAACAACAGGTATTTCTCATTGGCAAGTAGGCAAGTGTCTATTGAGGTTCGATCTGGGCTGGGGCAACTTTGTTTCCCACTGCAGGTGGAAGCTTGGCTCCATGGGTCTCTCCTTATCCACACTGCGGTGTGCTTTGCTGGGGCCTGTTCTTCTGACAGTGACGGCAACAGTGCAAAGGGCAATAAGAAAGAGGCGAGGCCTCTCAAGACCTAGGGCTTCAACGGGTCAATAGCCAAGCTCAAAGTCAAGAGGTACAGGGGATACTCCATGCACACCAAGTCGACGGTGTTGAAGCAAAGGGGGTGGAAGATTTGGAGTCATCAACTCCATCTACCAATAAGAGGTGAAATCTATACTCCATTCCCTAGAGTTCAAAATCTCCCCTTGTCTGGTCTCACTCTCTTCATCCAATCTCCAACCTAACCCCCCACTTTGGGCTTTTCACCTAAGACACAGTTCATGGACCTTGGGAATCTTCTAGAAGCCGGACAAGATTGGGCAATCCCAGACAGCAAACCCTATTCCAACCGCAGGCCAAATTTAGCTTGCTGCTGCTTTCCCACCACAAAAAAAAGAGGGGGCAGTTTTATGGGTCTGCCCGTTATCAGTAGTGTTTATAAAACAAACGAATGTTAAACAGTTTTCCCTCTAGGAAATAAACCAAGCCAAAGATCTTCTTTATGATCTTTTATTTTAGTTCTTTGGGGGAAAAAAAATCTCCAGGAATTATTTTCTCAATAAACAATGGCAACAGTTTATTTCTGTGGGATTGACTTGAATCCTCCCCCATTTTCTTTTTTTGGATTAAGAGGTTGACTGCAGAAATGAGAGAGATAGTTTTTTATTCTTTTTTTGTATGTGGTTTCTCTGGCTGGAAAATAAAAGCTCTTCATTCTTTCTGTATTCAGTGCACTTCAAAGTTATAAAAATTTAGATAAAGTACATCAGGGTTATGGTTGTTCTAGATTTCAATCTATTTATAACTTCCTCATATTTCACATTAGTTTGACCTCAGGTGAAAGGAATGCTTTTGAAAAGTATAATGATTTGATCCTAGCAATGGATATAGCAAAAATACTGGGGTCAATAAGTTAAATTAAAAGGCTTACAATAAAAAAAAAAAAAATAAAAAAAGAAGAAGAAGAAGGAAAAGAAGAAGAAAAAAACCAGATCTGGCAAACTTTTTAAGTTTAGGACTGCATGACAATGGGAGAATTTCCCAGCCATGTTCTCATAAAAGAATAATGGTGTGAAATATGTTTTTCAAAGCTTACCAGTGTAAAAAAGTTTGAACTAGAAGAAACTAATTTCCTAATAGTCTGACTCATTTTCACAGCTTACATAGGGATTTTCCCTGGATTTGTCTTTAGTACCTTTACATATGTGTTTTGTTTCTTTTCTTTTCCACCAAAGTCTGAACAATGCTAAATGAGTTGAAGTTTCATAATATTACCTAAAATATATGCTTCAGCGATTTATGGAGAGGAAAAGAGCAGGTTTCAAAACAATATATATACACATACATATAATATATATATATATGTATATATGAGTGTGTGTATCTATATCTGTTGATCTAGAGTGAAAAAGATATATATACATATATATACACACATTCCACAGAAAAATGTGTAAGAACATGTCTATAAGGAAGCTACCAGAATATGAACAGTTACCTTTGTGTGTTGACTTTATCTCCATGCTCCCATTTATTTGTTTTCATAGGTTTAAATTTATTTCTAATGAACCTATATTATGATCTACATAATACTAAATGGGATTTTTTTGGAAAAAGAGAATAAATATTTAACAATTTGGCGTCTCGCCTGAGGAATTCTGAAAGTCCTCTAACTTTACGGAAACTGATGACAAAACCTTCTGTAGGGAGCTTGTTGGAACGCTGGCAATCCTGTGGCTGGCTTTATTGTTTCATTAGGCAGAAAATCAGAGGGGGACAGGAAGAGTCTGGATCCCACCAACTGCCTTCCTCACCAGGCAGGTCCTAACCCACACCTAGAGAAGCATGCCCTGCGCAGGAGAGATACACCCTAAGTCACCTCTGAACCGTTTCACCTGCCACGTCTGCAGAATGGGGAAGCTGTCGCTCGACCAAGGGTCAGGCAGATCCCGCTAAGTGAGATATAAACTTATGCTTACAAATGTTTCTCGCGCAGCAATGCTTTCAAAAATAATCACATTCATTGTGATATTATGGATAAGATTAAATACCAACCATATGCATCGGTTTAGAACTTGGCAGATGGCATTTTACTTCTTATAAATCAAAAGGAATTATAGATGTGATTTAAATTAATCTCTCTTGGTGTTTCCAAATGTAGTCTGTTGGAATCTAGGTATCTGAGGACTAAAATTATGAGTTTCTGAACAAGGCAATCCCACAACTGGTTTTGGAACCTGCTGAGTGTTGGCCACTGGAGCTGGAGCCAGGAATGAAGAAATGGACTTTGCATTCAGGGATTTGTGCTTAATCATCACAACAATTTCAAGATTTGCTTTGACCTTTTGTTTTAAGTCTTAGAACAACAAATAAAAACAAGAAGAGGGACTAAGGAACCCCAGCCACATGAACAATTATAAACAAAGAGTTCAGTTTGTTAGATGGACCATTTTGCCATCTTGGGTCAAGGCCAGTTATGCCATTGTGGGCAGGGGGTACAAAGGTTTAGCAAATGGGGATTAAGGAACAGCTCAGAGCAATTAGATCATATAAAGTCCTAAGTGCCTAGTTTATCAGGATGAATCCTAGTTTGGCTCCTGTTGCTAAAAGAAAAAATAAAAAGTGATACACATGTTACTTACAAGCAAACTGGAGGGCATGCCATCTATTATCAGCAATAAACAGATTTTATTCTTTTGTAAACGAGATTGTCAGGGCCCAGGGGATTTGTCAGCACCCGGATAATCCTTCAAATCATCTGCCCGGCCTACCACAGTAATAAGAAATTGTCAGTAATAAGGCTGGTTAACAATCTTCTTGGCTGGTGCATTAAAGATTATTCCACAAAACCCGGAGGGTCTTAGCCAACCAGCCTTTATTATATGGTTCAACATTACAAGTCCACAGAGCCTGCTAAGACTGTCACCTGTGCGAGTCACTAGGCCCTCACTCTGGACAGCAGCTGGGACTTGGGGAGTTTTTAACACAACATGAGATGGGAACCACAGCATTCAGCGGCCATGGGCTTGCCGAAGTGTAGATGGCGTCCCACTCTCCATATACCGAGTTGGTGGAGGGTGCCAGGCCCAGTACAGAGCCACAGCTTCATGAAGGTCAGACTGTGGTTTCTTTCTCTTTCTTTCTTTCTTTCTTTCTTTCTTTCTTTCTTTCTTTCTTTCTTTCTTTCTTTCTTTCTTCCTTCCTTCCTTCCTTCCTTTCTTTTTTTTTTTTTTAGGATTTATTTATTTATTTTAGTGAGAGAGAGAGAGAGAGAGAGAGAGGGAGAGTTTTAACCAAGCTCCTCTCTGAGCAGATCTTGATCTCATGACCCTGAGATCATGACCTGAGCTGAAACCAAGAGTCCCAGACCCAGCCACTGCACACCTAGGTGCCCCCAACTGTGGTTTCTTGTTTCTTCTTTTCACCTTATTGTTCTAGGATTCAAATTTAGTGTTTTGAATAAGTAATACATACACATGAATTTTTAAAAAATTTTTAACCTTTTTTTTTAGATTTTATTTATTTGACAGAGAGAGACACAGCAAGAGAGGGAACACAAGTACAGGGAGTGGGAGAGGGAGAAGCGGGCTTTCTGCCAAGCAGGGAGCCCGATGTTGGGGCTTGATCCCAGGTCCCTAGGACCATGACTGGAGCCGAAGGCAGATGCTTAACAACTGAACCACACAGGCACCCCCATTTTATTATTTTTTTTAGAAGGCTCTATGCCTGCTAGGCACCTGGGTGTTGAAGTCAGTTAAGGCTGGGACTCTTGGTTTCAGCTCAGGTCATGATCTTGGGGTCATGGCATTGAGCCCCGCATCAGGCTCCACACTCAGCTCAGAGTCTGCCTCAGATTCTCTTTCCCTCTCCTTCCTACTCACTCACTCTCTCAAATAAATAAATAAAATCCTGAATGGAAGGAAGGAAGGAAGGATAGATGAAAGGAAGGAAGCTCTACACTCAATACAGGCTTGAAATCAGGACCCTGAGATCAAGAATCATATTCTATACCAACTAAGTCAGCCAGGTGACCCTCAAAAAAAAAAATGTTTTTAAGATTTTATTTACTTGGGGCGCCTGGGTGGCTCAGCGGGTTAAAGCCTCTGCCTTCGGCTCAGGTCATGATCCCAGAGTCCTGGGATCGAGCCCCGCGTCGGGCTCTCTGCTCAGCAGGGAGCCTGCTTCCTCCTCTCTCTCTGCCTGCCTCTCTGCCTACTTGTGATCTCTGCCTGTCAAATAAATAAATAAAATCTTAAAAAAAAAAAAGATTTTATTTACTTAATAATTTGAGAAAGAGAATGAAGGAGAGAAAGAGAGAGGTGGGGGAAAGGCAGAGGGAGACATCTGGAACCTCAAGCAGATTCCACAAATATTTATTGAGCATCTACTGTGTATTAGGTATCATTTTAGGCACTGAAAATACAGTAGCAGAGCACGTAAACTCCGTTCCCACCCTCATGGGGCTTCCATCGAATGGTAAGTAACGTACTGTAAACAAAATGATAGCAGCGGCAGGCAATAAGCAAATCAATGGATAATATAAGAGATAAATGTTCTGTGTCTCTGTTTACTGGTTCCAGTGGTTAGGAGCCTTTTTTTTTTTTTTTTTTTTTTTTTAATGACTTAGAGGAAGGGCTCTAATTCCATCTTGAAAAATTAGAAACTTTCAGGCTGAAGGAGGCTCTGGCCAGGGCGTATGCTTGCTGATCCTGTTTGAAACTGAGTGAAATATTTCTGGTGGTTTGAATACAGTGTCCCTTTGGATTTACAAATGACTTTAAAGGCACTCTTTGAGAACCAGGTTCCATGTGGAGGTGCTCTTGGGAAGGTTTCTTTGACTAGTGATAGGAATTTTTTATTGCTGCTGTGGTAAGTTACCATAACTGTAGTGGCTTAAAACAACACAGCATTATCATCTTGCAGTTCTGGAAGGTCAGAAGTCTGAAATCGCTCTTGTGGGGATTAAATCAAGGTGCATGCAAGCCTGCATTTCCTCTGGAGGCTGCAGGGGGAAAGCCATTTCCTAGCCACGTCCAGCTTCTAGAGACGTCTGCAGGCCTCGGCTGGGGCACTCCTCACTCCAGCCTTGATTTCATGTCATATCTTGTTCTGACTCTGACCCCCTTGCCTCCTTCTCCGAAGGACTAGTGATTCCACTGCGCCCACCCAGATAATCCAGGATCATCTCCCCACCGCAAGATCCTTAATGTAAACACACCTGCTAAGTAACATAGTCTTGGATTCTGGGGATTAGTTTGTGGACATTTTCAGGGGCCATTCTTCTGCCCACCACATAGGCAACTAAGAAACAGCCCCGGTGGCAAAGTGGTTAAGCATCTGACTCTTGGTTTGAGCTCAGGTCATGATCTCAGGGTCATGAGATTGAGCCCCACGTGGGGTTCTGAGCTCAGGGCAGAGTCTGCTTGAGATTCTCTCTTCCTTTCCCTCTGCCCCTCCCACTTGTGTTCATCTTCTCTCTCTCTTTCTAAAATAAATAAATTAATCTTTAAAGAAAAAAAGAAACAAACAACCTGGCTGGCTCAGTTGGTGGAGATGTGACTCTTGGACCTTGGGGCTGTGAGTTTGAGACCCACACTGGGTGCAGAGGATTACTTAAAAATGATAAAACTTTAAACAAACAAAAAAGAAACAGGGCACGTGGTTGGCTCATTCGGTTAAGCACCTGCCTTCAGCTCAGGTCATGATCCCCGGGTTTTGGGATGGAGCCCCGCCCCCGGGCTTCCTGCTCAGCAGGGAATCTGCTTCTCCCCACTCCCCGCCCTCTCTCTCTGTCAAATACATGTTTAAAAAATTTTTTAAATCTTTAAAAATTTTTTTTAATTATTAAAAGAGAGAAAGAGTACCAGGGGAACAAGATAATACCATGCAAATTGAATTAAAGTAACGGGGGATTGTGTAAGGAATAATGTGGGCAGAGAATGCCTCAAAATTCAACACTTCGAGTTTAGCAAATGAGTTTTAAATACCTGGTGTGTGCCAGGATACAACAGTAAACAAAACAAGAAAAAAATCCCTGCCCTATGGGGCTTACAGTCAACAAAGACACCATAAATAAGCGCATTATGTGGTGATTTAGAAATGGCTAAGTGCTAGGGGAGAAAGGAAGAGTGATCAGGGGAAGGGGCTGGAGAGCCGCCCGCAGGCTTGGGGAAACCCTCCGTCTGTGGACACTAGGGGGAGCTGCAGCACACTTTTGACGGCTGAGACTGGGAAAAAAAAAAGATTTCCGTTACATAATCAGAGTCTGGGAGCCAGAAGGAATTTTAGAGGTCAGCTAGTTTAACTTTCTCAGTTCATAAAGAGAAAGCTGCGGCTCAGAAGGTCCACAATGTGGTCGTTAGTTATTCTGCATTTGGCCTAAATTTGAGAGTCTCCTCCTCTCTCCCCAAGAAAGCCAGACACAGCCATAACGTTATCAAAGGCAGTGCCTGCCAGGAGGTGAGGCTGGGAGGGTTTTGTATCTGAGCAGCAGGAGGGATGGATGATCTCAGAGCGTAGTTCTATCTATGCCTGTGGAAAATCATTCCACAGAACTTCTAATATGTCTCTTTCTAAGTGCAGCATTCTGAAGTCTTAAACCAGTGGCACTGCCCTTCAGCCTTTGAGACTCAACATTGGTGAAAATAACCTACATCGGCCAGACACCAAAGGAAAGGAAAAATGCGTTATGATAAAGAGCCTTTGGTGTTTATAACAAAAAAAAAAAAAAAAGTGGCTTCATTTTCCTAACAGTTACTGCTTCAAATGGTTATTTAAGCTTTAAATGGTTACGGTAAATCGTGGGTTGATTAGATATTTTCATCCGTATCTCCCAGGGTGTGACTATTTGCCAAAGGTGTAGTTGAGCCAATACAAAAGCCCAATATTTCTTAGATTAACAGGGAAAGTTATTTGAGTTTCATGACAATTATAAGACCAAGAGGTAACAATGTAATGCACTTCTACTCAGGAGACCTGTATTTTTTAGGGCAACGTTGGTTGAGACACGAACATTCACGTGGTTTAGTCTGGCCCCAGGCAGTACCTTCCCCTAACACATTTAGAGTCCCAGCTGGTTATCCCCTTCTCTGCAAAGTCCCCTGGTTGTCCCGCCTGTCTCAAAGCAGAGGAAATTCCAGGATTCTTTCTGTTTTTGTATTCCTTTCCCTGTGTCACCAACAGACCTCAGGACCTACCTATTTTCCCCATTCACCTGCCCGCCTCTTTCACTAGACTAAATTGCTTCTTTTTAAAATCTTTTTTTCTTGGGGTGCCTGGGTGGCTCTGTTGGTTAATGTCCAACTCTTGATTTTGGCTCAGGTTATAGGGTTGTGAGATTGAGCCCTGCTTTGAGCCCTGCACTGGGTGTGAAACCTGCCTAAGATTCTCTCTCTGCCCCTCCCCCCCCGCCCCCTCCCACACTTATGAGCATGCACGCGTGCACTCTCTCTCTTTCTAAAAAAAAAAATAAATCTTTTTTTTCATCGTGGTAAAACACACAACATAAAATTTATCATTTTTAACCATTTTAAGTGCGTAGCTCAGTAGTGGTAAGAATATTCACACCGTTGTGCAATCATCACCATTATCCATCTCCAGAACTTTTTTCATATTGTAGAACTGAAATTCTGTGCCCCTTAAACAGTAATTTCCCATCCCACTTCCTCTCAGCCCCTGACAATCCTCACTTTCTGTCTCTATGGATTTAATTACTCTAGGAAATTCCTAGAAGTGGAATCATACAATATGTGTGTGTGTGTGTGTGTGTGTGTGTGTGTAGTTTATTTCGTTTATCAAGGTTCATCCATGTTGTAGCATGTTTCTGAATTCAGATAGTTTCTTGAGGTCAGGAATCATTCAATAAATGCTTAAATTTGTTTGAGTTGAAAAACGAGGTGGATATGAATGTAAAGGAGTGAGATCTGTAAACAATCTCAAAAGGGAGGAAGTTAGCACAGACAGCCCCATATCAGCAGGTGGACCGCCGATCCACAGGCATATGCACGCATGGCCGCAGTGCCTGGTACCGCGCGGACCTGCTGCTTCACTTCCGCCTGCCAGATCTCATGCAGATGTCTCCGCTCAACGATCTCAACCTGGAAATACACAGGCAAAGCAGTTCTGGGAGGAGTGTTTCCAGCCGAGCAGAGTCAACATTGTGAAAGCCACTACAATGCCATTAGAATGTAGCCCAGACAGGAGTTTCCACGTTGACCAGATACGGATAAGAATTAAACATTCTCTTTGCACTTTTATGTATCTGGTGACCACAGATGGTCTCTGGCTCCATATATTTCAAACTGTCTCTTCTATTACCCACACGCTTCTGGGTCAGATGCCTTAGCAGCATATTTTCACTGGGACGTGACCTCTGGCCTTGCATGTCTACACAGGTAAGACAGCACATTGGACAGCAGTATTCCTGGAAAGCATTCCTAAACCTGGACAGCTAATCATAACTAAACCTGGAAGTGTTTGCAAATCACATAAATCCCAGGGTGCCTGGCTGGCTCAGTCAATATATCATGTGACCCTTGATCTCAGGGTTGTAAGTTCAAGCCCCATGTTGGGTGTAGAGATTATGTAAAAATAAAATCTTTCAAAAAAATCACATAGGGGCACCTGGGTGGCTCAGTAAGTTAAACAGCCGGCTCTTAATTTTGGCTCAGGTTGTGATCTCAGGGTCCTGGGATCCAGCCCTGTATCAGGATCCACGTTCAGTGGGGAGTCTGCTTCCCTCCCTCTCTTCTCTCCCTCTTCCTCTGCTCCTCCCACTCTCATGAGTTCTCTCTCTCTCTCTCTCTCTCTCTCTGATATAAATAAATAAATAAATCTTTTTAAAAAATAAATAAGACTCATTTTAAAAAATCACATAAACACATTCTACTAAATCTAAGCCAAATATATCCCAGCTCAAGTTCCACTTAATTGGATCCTCAAAATGCTGCAGCCACAGGGACGCCTGGCTGGCTTGGTCAGTAGACCATGTGACTCTTGATCTCGGGGTCGTGAGGTCAAGCCCCATTTGGGGTGCAGAGATTACTTAAATAAATGAATAATTTTTTTTTAAATGCTGCAGTCACTCCAACACAACCCAACACACCCACAAAAAGCTTGAGGGAGGGTAAGTTGGAATGCACAGAGAAATATCTCACTTTTATACATTTTACAAAGACAAATGACCTGTGAACACACTGGGAGGGACCTATAAGGGGCCTGTTCAAGCCAGGGGCCCTGAGGCTTAACCTCCTTTGGCTTCGGGTAAATCTGCCTTTGGCTCTTTCTATGCTAAGCATTAATTGAATTGATTTTTATTTTAATTTTTTTGTTAAGAATATTTTCCAACATACACAAAGGCGAGGAACGTGTAATCCATCCCACTCCCACCTTGTGTACCAGCCACCAGTTTCAATAATTATCAGTGTTGGTTCATTATTCTAGTCCCCACTCTTGCCACCCCTGTGCTTATTATGCTCCAGAGGTACTGTTTCTGGCCCCTTCTTTCTCAGATCTCTGCAAGGTTTTTACCCTATCAGATTGCCTAATTCAACAGGATAATGAGTCTCTGCTAAATTTCATATTTTTAGAATATCCTTGGGGCAAACATGTACTTTTATTTTAGTTTGGAGGCTGTGAATAAAACCAGATTTGACTAGCCTCACAGGAGGAACTCTCGATTCTTTTCTTTATTATATTCGGAAATACAGGAAGTTAATAAAGCTTTATTTTTAAAATATACAAAAATTAGAAAACAGTCCTTAAAACCTATGAGTTAGCAATCTCATGAAGGAGCTCATCAAAACCACAGATGTCCTGGTGAGAATGGGCATAGCTACAATTTCTTCAAGCAGAATCGGAAAGATATTGAATCAGCAAATGAGTCACAGGAGGTCCTACTTTACCTAAAAAGCCATGAGGTCCAGGGCATTTTTAATAAAGATAATTACTCATATGGCAGCTCTTGGAGTTATAATGAGGCCGGTGGAACAATTTCATTTTATAATTATTAAATACCGACTGGTTACAAGTCACTCACCCAGGTGCTGGGGGCAGACAGCACTGACAAGATACACCAGGTCCTCGTTTTCAAAGAATTCACAGTCTTTTCCTAGAGATGGTGTTTTTAGACCTGAGAATTAGCTGCCTTTCTAGGAGTGGGACTGTCACACAACTTAAGCCCTGCCCCTTTAATGACCATAGCATACCCTAAAAGCCCACCCCTTTGATCAGTGGGCAGCAGTTCCCTCCCACCTTGAGAACCACCAAGGAAAAGGCAAATAAAGTGAGTTCTCAAATCCCCAAATGTTGTGATGAGGGCTGTGATGGAAACCATCAGGTTGCTGTTGGGGGTGAAATAGTTTGGGAGGACACTCGGGTAGTCAGTGCAGGCCTCTTTGAGCGTGCTCAGGTGGCAAAGAGTCTCAATGTCCTGGAGGATGAGAAGGTGTAGCTGTGAGCATTCTGGGGATGGGAGCAGCATGTGGGAAGGCCCTGAAGTGGGAGATGGCTTAGTGAACTTTAAAAAAGTGGAAAGAAGAATGTGGGGCTGAAATAAGTTGGAGAGATAGGCAGAGGCCAGATCCTGTAAGGCCTTCCTTCAGGGTTGTGGTGGAGAACTTGGGTTTTATTCCAAATGCTTCCCAATGGAAGCCATCAAAGGGTTTCAAGAAGGGAATGGACATGATGATGTTAATAACGAGAATTAACGCTACTGAGCACTTGCTCTGGGCCAGCAAGGTTTTAAGCTCTTTATATACATTAACTCAAGATATTCTCGTAACAGACCTATGAGGTGAGTATTATTAACATTCCAACCTTACAGAGGAGGAAACTGAAGCACGGAGAGCCCAAGTAACTTGCCCAAAGTCACACAGCTAGTAAAGTCTGTTTTAATACCTCAGCAGTCCCCCCACTGGTAAGCCGCAGGAGTTGTATTTGCTGAAAAACTGACAGGAAGGAGTTAGAGTGAAGTGTTGTGTTTGCCGACCGAGTCTTCAGCATGCAGTTCTGTGGCCCAGAAAGTTGCCCACAGCAGTTCTGATCCTATTACAAGCAGATATGTCCCATAACGGATTAACTGTTGAGGCGTGCAGATGGGGAGGTTCACGAATTTGTTAGGCAACTCTTTCAACGATAAAAGCAACTAATCCCTAGAAAATTTGGCCTGTTCTGGTTGGGAAAACGCAAAGTTTCTCAAAGTCGCCTTAAGAAACCCAGAAGCACGGAGAAAACCGGATTCAGTCATCAGAAAAACCGCTCAAGAAGCGTTCAACCACTCCGGGCCCCGGCTCTACCCGCGGTGACGGCGGAGAAATTTCTGGCAGCAGGGACCGCCCCCCGCAGCTCAGGGCGGGAACAGGTGCGCCAGGCAGGCGGCGTGGCTTGCGGCGGCACTGGGCGCGGCGCTGCTGGGCTTGCGGAGGGCGGGGCCACCTGGGGGCGGGACCCCGGGGGCGTGGCGAAACGAGGAAGGACAGGACAGAGGCGGGGCGCGCGCGTCAGGAAGATGGCGCTGCGTCTGCTATGGAGAGCGCCTCATGGAACGCCGGCGGCGGCGCTGCCGAGGCTGTGAGTGCAGGTCCCTAAGTCCCCCGCCACCCAGCCCGGCCTTTCCAGTCCCTGCCGGGAACCCCCCAACCCCCGCCGGCCGGGAGCACCGCGCTTCTCCCGCGCGCCGGCTCGACCTCTGCCAAGGTCGCCGACGCCCCGCGAGGGTCGCCTCTCCTGCGCGTGCCGCCCTGTGGGAGGGTCCTTGCTTGGGCCGGGGAAATGGGTACAGGCATTGGGTGTAGCAGCCCCAGAGCCCACGACGAGTCTCCCCAAGTGGAAACCGCGGACGAGCGGCTGTTCTGTGAAAGGGTCCTGGAGGCAGCCTGTGAGAGGCGGCTCGCCTGCGGAGAAGCCCTCCGCCCGTGTGTTCGCGCCGCAGCTCCGGGACTGGTCCCAGGACCCCTTTACCTGCCGAAAAATGGCTGAGGACCCCGAAGAGCTTTTCTTGTATTTGTCCGTCTTTGCGGTGTGAGGAATTAAAACAGAATTTTAAAAAGCAGTCATTTACAAACGACAAACCCGTAACATTTTAACACAGATGGCGTGAAAGGGGCGTGGTTTTGTATTTTTGAGAATCTCTTTGGTTTAACAAAGGACAGCTGGAGTCTCATCCGCTGTCGTGGAGGACGTTTACAAAGCGATTCTGGGCTCAGGCAGACGCTAGCTGGAAAAGGAAGACCTCTTCGGCCATCTCGAAGGGTCTCAGGGACGCGCAGGTGCCCTCGGACCCCGCTTTGAGAACCGCAGGTCCAGCAGTTGCCTGTTGGCCAACTGTATGCACACACGTTATCATCTGATTCTTTGACCACCGTGTGAAGAAGTCGGAAGACTTCTTTGTATGAGGGAACAGGCTTAGGGAGGCTAAGTGACGCGAAGCAGAGAATGGCAGAGTTTGGTTCCGAAACCAAGTCTATGGCTCCTGGTCTGAACTTCTCACATTTGCCGCGCTTCCCGACTCACCGGTGTGACCCGGGCTGGGCCCTACCCGGTCCTGTGCATCCACCTTCCCCATTCCCAGAGCAGAACTAGGTGTATGGCCCTGGGCCCAGGGCAGCATCCTGGAACCAGAGATGTGGCTGAGGCCGTATACCCAGACCCTTCCAGAAGGTTCCTTTTCTTTCTTTCTTTCTTTTTTTTTTTTTTAAGATTTTATTTATGTGACACACAGAGAGAGACCACAAGTAGGCAGAGAGAGAGGGGGAAGCAGGCCCCCCACCGATCAGAGAGCCCAACGCGGGACTCGATCCCAGGACCCCGAGATCTTGACCTGAGCCGAAGGCAAAGGTCCAACCCACTGAGCCACCCAGGCGCCCCCAGAAGGTCCCTTTTCTTGCAGGTCAGCGTCTGTGGTCTGTTTAATAATGGGTCCAGTGACCACATGCAGTCACCTACTTATGAGGCGCTTGGGACTCATCTCACAGTGTTCTTTGCCATCCTTATTAGCCCATTGGTTCATTCTCCACACACTTAACAGATCCTGCTAAGGCTGTGGCAGTAGGCTTTCATGCTGGTGGCTTCAGGGAGCCTACACCCAGGGTAAATCCTCTGGGTTTCCGCTCCTTCAGAACACACACAAACGGGAGAAGTAAAGGTGCCAAATGTCAACTTAGTATGAGTCTGCTTACAGATGCCTTAGTTTCTACCCGAGGTGGGCATGCTCCTGCTGGCTTTTTCCTTCTGTTTTTACAGTATTAGCACCATTGCCAGCAGGCAGGGACCGTTCCTGACTTGTCTGCCGAGTCTTCAATCTTTTCCCCTGTTGTTGTGGTGTCCTTGATGTTTCCCCTTCCATCCTGTCTCTGGCCCTGTCTGTAGCTCCTGCTCAGTTTATATAAAAACCTGGCCCTTAGGTTGGGGGAGCATAACTCCCCACTCCTAGAGGTACTGTCGGTGAGCATGTCTTTTAAGCCCTCTCCGGTGACAGAGCAAAGAAACATACGTGTGACTAGTAACCCATGCATATATTATAAATACCTGTATTTTTAAGGGAAGCTCTAAGCCCAAGGTGGAGCTTGAACTCAACAGCCCTGAGATCAAGAGTCACGTGCTCTACAGACTGAGCCAGTAGGCGCCCCTAAATATTTCTATATGTAACCACTGTGTCTATATTAGGCTGAACATGAGTTCATACTACTCCAGTTCTAATCCATTACCACATGAATCATTCTAGCCTCCTCCCTTTGTTTCTTAATAAATTTTTACTGCTACAGTTAGAAACCTGGCCTTCCCCCCCCGCCCCCACCACCACCACCAAAAAAAGAAAAGAAACTTGACTCCTACCATCTACCATCCAATTTCAGCATACGCATATAGCAGTATTTGAATTGTTAGACCATACTCTGTGGGGAAAAACTATCAATTAAAAGTCCAGTGCTTATGTGTAGTTCCTTTTCCTTTAGTAGGCTCCACTCATTTCCTTGGTTGCTTAGGTTGGTGCCTTTTCCTCCCATCCCTTCAGTGAGGTTGTTTCATACATCTGTGATACAGGTAGATTCCCTTGTCAGTTTGCATTCTTTCCTGGGATCCCCCAACCCTCCATGTGAAATTTTTTTTTTAATTGCATATATTAAGGTTTGCTCTTTTTGCTATAAAATTCTGTGGTTTTTGACAAATGCATAGTATCATGTATCTACCATAACAGTGTTACACAGAATTGTTCTTTTTCCCTAAAAATCCCTTGTGCTTCATCTGTTCATTCATCCTGCTTCCCTCCAGACTCCTGGCAAGCACCGATCATGTTCTTGTCTCTAAAGTTTAGCCTTTTCCAGAATGTTATATAATTGGAGTCCTATATAGTCATATAGTCCCTTTAGACAGTTTGTCTTCACTTAGCAATGTGCATTAAGGTTCCTCTATGTCTTTCTCATGGCTTCTTAGCTCTTTTTCTTTTGTTGCTGAATGTTCAATTTCAGAGATGTTTCATAGGTTGTTTTTTTTTTTTTTTTAATTTTTATTTATTCAGGGACACCTGGGTGGCTCAGTGGGTTAAGCCTCTGCCTTCGGCTCAGATCATGATCTCAGGGTCCTGGGATCGAGCCCCCGAATTGGGCTCTCTGCTGGTCAGGGAGCCTGCTTCCTCCTCTCTCTCTGCCTGCCTCTGCCTACTTGTGATCTTTGTCTGTCAAATAAATAAATAAAAGCTTTAAAAAAAAACAACAGAATTTTTATTTATTCATTTGAGAGAGAGAGAGAGTGAGCGTGAGCATGAGCAGCAGAGAGGGGCAGAGGGAGAGGGAGAAACAGGCTCCCAGCTGAGCAGGGAGCCTGATGTGGGGCTCCATCCCAGGACCCTTGGGATCATGACCTGAGCTGAAGGCAGATGCTTAACCGACTGAGCCACTCAGGTGCCCCAAGATGTTTCATAGTTAATCTGTTTATCTGTTCAGCCACTGAAGGACATTTTAGTTGCTTCTATTAAGGTTTAATAAAGCTGCTCTAAACATTTTTGTGCAGGTTTTCTATGTGCATAATTCTATTTCGAATTAATTGAGTAAATACCTTGGAGTATGATTGTGTGTTGAAAGTACAAATTTGGTTTTGTAAAAAAACTACCAAACTATGTTCCAAGGTGCTGTGGCATTTTGCATTCCCATCATCAATGGAAGTTCCTGTTGCAGTGCGTCCTTGCAGGCATTTAGTATTGTCAATTAAAACATTTTTGTTTAGTCATTCTAATAGGTGTGTAGTGGGATCTTTTGTTGTTTTAATGTTCTTTTAACTTGAAATTCCCTGGTGTCAGCTGATGTTGAACATCTTGTCATGGGTTTATTTGGCATTTGTGGGTCATCTTTGGTGACCTGTTTAGATCTTCTGCCTATTTCCTGGATTGTTTTCTTATTGTTAAGTTTTTAAGTATTTTTTGCGTATCTTAGTTATGTCTTTTTTAAGATATGTGTTTTGCCAGGATTTCTCCCATCTGTGACTAGTCTTTTCATTCTCTTAACAGTATCTTGCACAGAGTAGAAGTTTTTTATTTTAATGAAGTCATGATTATTGATTTTTTTCTTTCATGGACCATGCATTTGACATTTTTTTGTTTGTTTGTTTAAGATTTATTTTGAGAGAGGGCAGGGAGAGAATCCTCAAGCAGACTCCCTGCTGAGCACAGAGCCTGAAGCCAGGCTAGATCCCAGGACCTTGAGATCAGTACCTGAGCTGGAACCAAGAGTGGGATGCTTAACCTGCTGAGCCACCCAGGCACCCCTGCTTTTGATAATATATTTAAGAACTCATTGCCAAATCCAAAGTCACATAGGTTTTCGCCTGTATTTTCTTCTAAAAGTTCTACAGTATTACCTTTTATACTTAGGTCTATGATCCATTGTAAGTTGTTTTTGTTATGAATGGATACTGGATTTTGTAAGTTCTTTTTCTGCATCAATTGATATGAACATACGATTTTCCTTGTTAGCCTTTTGATGTGGTAGATTACATTATCTGAGTTTTGAATGTCAAACCAGCCTTGTATACCTGTAGTAAATCCTATGTGGTTGTGGTGTATAATTCTTTTTAGACATTGTTGGATTTGATTTGCTAATATTTTCTTGAGGGTTTTCCATCTATGTTCATGAGAGATTGGTCTGTAGTTTTCCTTTTCAGTGGTATGTTTATTGAGTATTGGTTTCTGTATGTCTCTGTCTTTTTTTTTGTACCTCTGTTCCTTCCTTACTGCTTTCTTATGCATTAAGTGAATATTTTTAAATTTCTTTAATGATTTTTAAACTTTTTTTTACTCTTAATTGTAATTTTAAGGGATTTATTTTGAGTGGTTACTCTAGGGCTAATCATATACATTTTTTAAAAAAAATTGTGGTAAAATAAAATATATGTAACATAAACTTGGTTATTTTAACCATTGTAGGTGTGCAGTTTAGTGGCATTATTGCATTCACACTGTCCTGCAACCATTACCACTATTTCCAAGATTTGTTCATCACTCCAAACAGAAACTCTGTACTCGTTGAGCAATAACTTCTTTCCTAACACCTGGTAATCTCTAATCTACTTTCTGTCTCTCTGAATTTGCTTATTCTAGATATTTCATGTAACTGGAATCATGAAATTTTTATCCTTTTGTTTCTGGCTTATTTCACTTTGCATAATGTTTTCAAGAATCATTCATATTGTAGCATGTATCAGAATTTCATTCCTTTTTATGGTTTGATAACATTCCATTGTATTATTGCATCTTAACTTAAAAGAATCTACTTTTGATTTATACTAACTTAATTCCAGAAGATAGAGAAGTTTTCCTTCTATATAGTTCTATTTCCTTTCCTTTCCTTTTTATTTTTTTTTAAGATTGATTTGTTTAGGGGCACCTGGGTGGCTCAGTGGGTTAAGCCTCTGCCTTCAGCTCAGATCATGATCTTGGGGTCCTGGGATCGAGCCCTGCATCGGCTCTCTGCTCAGCAGGGAGCCTGCTTCCCTCTCTCTCTGCCTGCCTCTCTCCCTACTTGTGATCTCTGTCTCTGTCAAATAAATAAATAAAATCTTTAAAAAAAAAAGAGAGATTGATTTATTTATTTGAGAGAGAGAGAGAGCGCGTGCAGAGAGGGAGCTGAGGGAGAGAATTTCAAGCTGACTCCTGGCTGATGGTATTATAGTTAAGCATATTATATTTATATGTTACAAACCCGTATATACATTGTTGTAGTTTTGCTTATATAATTTTATGCTTTTTATTTGTTTTTATTTATTTATGTTTGAAGTAGACTCCACACCTAGTGTGGGGCTTGACCTCACGACCCTGAGATTGAGTGGCATGTTCTACTGACTGGGCCAGCCAAGTGCCCCAATTTTATGTCTTTCAAAGAAACTTAGAGAAGGGGATGCAAGTGCACACACACTTTATAATATGTGTTACAGTTACCTTCTGATAAGAACAGATACTACACTTGATCTTAGCCAATAGGCCGAGGAGCGATTACAGTTACCTTCTTACTTACTTTTCTGGTTCTCTTCATTTGTTCTTGTTGATTTGGGTCACCCTCTGGTGCCATTTGTTTTTTAGCCTAGTACATCTTTGTTCTCACTCATTGGTAAATATATTACATTTCTATATGTTATAGACCTAACAACACAGTTATGTAATGTTCTCTTGTATAGTTTGTTTTTTTTTTTAAAGTTAGGTAAGAGAAGAAAGGAGCAGGAATATGCATTTACACTTAATTACCACGTCTGTGTGTGCATGTGTTGTGTGTGTCTGTGAATTTGCATTACTGTCTGGGATCACTTACTTTCAGCCTGAAGAACTTTGTTTAGTATTTCTTGTAAGGTGGGTCTGCTAACAACAGCCCTACTAACAACAGCCCTACACATGTATGTGGCCTTTTAGAATCCTAGGAAAATGTCAGAGCTTTACAAAACGGTCTATGGACATTTCATTGTTCAGCTTTTCCTTTTTAAAAAAAATCATATGTTTCCAGTATATAGCTTTAAAACTTGACATCTGCATATACTACAAAGCAATCACCACACGTCTAGGGTCATACATTTGCCCTCTTAGCCCATTTTGCTAATCCCCCATGCTCTTAACCCATAACCACTAGTCTATTCTCTATATGAGGTTATTTTTGTTTTGTTCATTTCTTTTGCCTTTTGGATTCCACATATGAGTAAGATCTTATGGTAATTCTCTTTATCCAACTGACTTATTTTGCTTGACGTAATACCCTCAAGATCCATCCATGTTGCTGCAAATGGCAAGATTTCATTCTCTTTTATGGCCGAGCATGGCTTCATTGTATAAATATAACACATCTTTATCCATTCATCTACTGATGGACATTTTATTTCTGTATCTTGGCTATTAAACTGTGCTTCAGTGGACATAACAATAAACAGGAGTGTATATATTTTTTTAAACTAAGGTTTTCCTATTCTTTGGATAAATACCCAGAAGTAGAATAACTGGGTCATATGGTAGTTCTAGTCTTAATTTTTTGAGGAATCTCTATACTGTTTTCTAGTAGCTCTACCAGTATACAATCCTACCAACAGTGTGTGAGGGTTCCCTTTTCTCTACATCCTCTCCAACACGTGTTATTTTTTGTCTTTTTGATAGTAGCTATTTTTACAGGTATTAGGTGATACCACGTTTTGGTTTTGAGTTGCACTTCCCTAGTAACTAGTGATGTTGAACATCTTTTCATGGACCTGTTGGCCATCTGGATGTTTTCTTTGGAGAAATAGCTATTCAGCTCCTCTCCCCATTTCTTAATCAGGTTGTTTTTTGTTGTTGTTGAGTTGGATTAATTCGTTTTATGTATTTTGCATATTAACCCCTTATTGCATATATGGTTTGCAGATATTTTTACCCATTCATTAGGTTGCTTTTCATTTTCCTGAAGGTTTCTTTTGCTGTGCTGAAGCTTTTTACCTTGAGATAGTCCCATTTATTTATTTTTGCTTTTGTTTTTCTTGCCTTTGAAGTCTCATCCACAAAGGTGTTTGTAAGACTGATGTCAAAGGCTTTACCACCTATGTTTTCTTCTAAGAATTTTACGGTTCCAGGTCTTATGTTCACGGTTTTTTTTTTTTTTTTTCCCTTGAGATTTTATTTATTTGACGAGAGAGAGATCACAAGTAGGCAGAGAGGCAGGCAGAGAGAGGTGGGGAAGCAGGCTCCCTGGTGAGTAGAGAGCCCCACTTGGGGCTTAATCCCAGGACCCTGAGATCACGACCTGAGCCAAAGGCAGAGGCTTAACCCACCCAGGTGCCCCTACATTCAGGTTTTTAATCCACTTTAAGTTAATTTTTGTGTGTGGAGTAATATAGTGGTCTGATTTTATTCTTTTGCATTGGGCTATCCAGTTTCCCCAACACTATTTATTGAAGAGACTGTTCCTTCTCCATTGTGTATTCTTGGCTCCACCTTTTCCTTTTAAGCTTTTGGGTAGCCTATTCTTTGCCCTATTATCTGCCATTTCAGGTAGTGGTGATGTTAAATAATTGCTTCTGATTTGACAAACACCGTCAGGGAAAATGCAATCCCACTGTTTGGGCTCTGAGCCGGGTGAGCCTTGCAAGTGGGGTTTCCCAGAGAACTATCAGATAGGTCAAATAGTGTCAGTTCTCTGTAAATGGTGCTTTGAAAGAGCTCCAGTCCTGCCTTGCCTCCTCCAGTGGCTGCTAGGTCGATGGTTTTAGACCATGATTGTGGCTTTTGGTTTTCAAGGCTACCTCCCAACTGGGAAGAGGGAGTGGATAAGTTTAAAAAAAACAAAACAAAAAACCCCACATAGTTTGTTCTTACTGAGATTTGTCCATGTTTTTTGAAGAAATGTTCCTAGATTGCTGCAAGCCTTTGGTTAATTTTTAGAGTTCTTAAAAAGCTTGATTTTGACAATTGTTGCCAATATTCTCATTGCTTTTATGGAGGATTGGGTTTTTGAAGGTCCTTTCTCTGCAATTTTGTTGAAGTCACCCCTGCTTAGAATTTTGATCAAGAATGGGTTTGAGGGGTGCCTGGGTGGCTCATTCTTACCAGATGCTCAGGTTAAGCATCTGCCTTCGGCTCAGGTCATGATCCTAGAGTCCTGGGATTGAGCCCCACATCAGGCTCTCTGCTCATTGGAGAGCCTGCTTCCACTTCTCCCTCTGCCTGCTACTCTGCCTGCTTGTGCTCTCTCTCTTTGTCAAGTAAATAAATAGAATCTTAAAAAATAATGGATTTGAGTGTATAAAATGTTTTTTTTTAGTATTTATTGTGGTGATCATGTGGCTTTTCTTCTTTAGTGTATTAATGTGATGAATTAGATTGATTTTTTAAAAGATTTTATTTATTTATGAGAGAGAGAAAGCAAGAGCGAGAGCACAAGCAGGAGGAGCAGCAGAAGGAGGGGGAGAACAGGCTTCCCGCTGAACAGGGAGGCCAACACGGGACTCGATCCCAGGACCCTGAGACCATGAGCTGAGCAGAAGGCAGACGCTCAACTGAATAAGCCACCCAGGTGCCCCTAGATTGATTTTTAAAGTTAGGTTAACCTTGCATTCCTGGAATAAACCCTATTTGATCATGATATATGACTTTTTTTTTTTTTTAAGATTTTATTTATTTATCTGAGAGACAGCATGTGGGCAGAGGCAGAGAGAGAGGGAGAAACAGACTTTCTGCTGAGTGACAAGCCTGAAGTGGAGCGCCATCCCAGGACACAGCGGAGATCCTGACCCAAGCTGAAGTCAAATGCTTAACTGACTGAGCCACCCAGGCGCCTCATGATGTATTATTTTTATATATTGTTGAATTGAATCTGCTAACATTTTGTTAAAGGTGTTTGCATCTGTGCTCATAAAGAACATTAGCCTATAGTTTGGGGTTTTTTTGTTTTTGTTGTTTTTTGTATTGTCTTGTTCTGGATTGGTATGGGAATAATAATGGCCACATAGAATTCATTGGAGAGTGTTCTCTTCTATTTTCTTGAATGAGCTGGCAGTATTTTTACTTAAATGTTTGTGCCTGGAGTTTTCTTTGTAGAAAAAATTTTAACTACAAATTCAGTTTCTTTAGTAAGGCTATCCAGTTCTTCTTGAGTGACCCTTGGTTAGTTGGTCAACCAAATTCAAGGAATTTGTCCACTTCATCTAAGCTGTTGGATTCATGGACATAGAGTTGTTCATGATAATCCCTTATCCTTTTTCTTACAGCTTTACGAGGTATAATTTGTATATAATAAAACTCATCTTAAGTGTGAAATAATCTTTAGTAAATTCATAGACTTGTGCATCCATCACCACAGTCCCGTGTTAGATCACCCCCCCAAATTTCCATCATCCCCCAAACTCCTTCAAGCCCATTTGCAGTTAGCCCTTACTCCCACTGCTGTCCCTAGCATCCTTTTAACAGTCATACAGTCAGTAGTCACGTGCCCTCTCTCTCTGATATTTATAATTTTTTTTCTCTCATTTTCATTTGGTTTGCCAGAGTTTTGTCAGTTTTATTGACCTTTGTAAAGAATCATCTTTTAGGGTTTTTGTTTTGTTTTTCTTTAAAGATTTTATTTATTTATTTGGCAGAGAAATAGCACAAGTAAGCAGAGGGGAAGGCAGAGGGAGAGAGAGAAGCAGGCTCTCTGCTGAGCAGGGAGCCCGATGCAGGGCTTGATCCCAGGACTCTGGAATCATGACCTGAGCAGAAGGCAGCCACTCAACCAACTGAGCCACCCAGGGCCCCCATGTTTTAGTTTTATTGATTTTTTTTTTTAACTATTTTTCTGTTTTCTGTTTCATTGATTTATGTTCCTATCTTTATAATTTCCTATCTTAAGCTTACTTTGGGTTTAATTTGCCCTTTTCTTCTTATTTCTTAAGGTGGAAATTTAGACCTTCCTACTTTCTTAATATAAGTGTTTAATAATAAATTGTCCTCTAAAGTTTGTTTTAACTACTTCTGGCAAACCGTAGGAGTTTGCTGATTCCTATACTCTTTTTCCTTCTTATCTTGATGCTCTCCTTTCTAAAGTAGTTAGTAATAAAACTCTTAAAGGAACAACCTCTTGCTTTGCAGTATCAGGTTAGAGAGGAATCTGGTATGGAAGAAAATGAATGAAGACAGGTTAGAGAGGGACAGATACAAACTAAGGATCTGAGACTGGGTAAGCAAGAATGAACTGTATGTGAGGAGGCAGCAGGGTTGTGTAAGTGGCTGAGGGAGCTTTGATGGGGTTACTTCTCAGAGGTCCTGGTAGTCCCTTTTATACAGTTGGCCTCAGTTTTGAAGATTTTTAAGATTGCGGCGACAACCACCGTTGTCCTTCTGTACTACTGTGGGGCCGTTAAAGGAAGAAGGGAGGGAAGGAATTAAAAGGGAGTATGGAAAGGGAGAAAAGAGGTATAGAGGGGAGAACAGAAGCAGTGAGAGAGAAAGGAGAAAAACCTTTATAGAAAGAATGCTAAAAAGCAGGCAGGTATTAAAAAGGATTGAGAAATTTTTAAGTGATCTTTGAAAAGAACTCAGAATAAGAATGAATATGTGTGGGGCGCCTGGGTGGCTCAGTCTTTCAGTGTCATCCTTCGGCTTAGGTCATGATCCCAGGACCCTGGGTTTGAGCCCCACATCGGGTTCCCTGCTCAGCGGGAAGCCTGTTTCTCCCTCTTCTGCTCCCCTTGCTTGTGTTCCCTCTCTCAGTATGTTTCTCTCTGTTACATAAATAAAATCTTAAAAAAAAAAGAATGAGGGGCGCCTGGGTGGCTCAATGGGTTAAAGCCTCTGCCTTCGGCTCGGGTCGTGATCCCAGGGTCCTGGGATCGAGCCCCACATCGGGCTCTCTGCTCTGAGGGGAGCCTGCTTCCTCCTCTCTCTCTGCCTGCCTCTCTGTCTACTTGTGATCTTTGTCTGTCAAATAAATAAATACAATCTTAAAAAAAAAGAGTGAATATGTGTACTTTGCCACTTGAACTGTTATTAATAGGTCAATGTAGAATGTTAGTTATTTTGAAGTATTTTTTGGCTTCATTCAAAATTGACTTTCCCGAGTACATGGTAAGAAGCTAAAAGGGGGTGCTGTAAACAAAAATTATGTTTTGGGTCGTAATGGAGAAAGTAATATTAAGTGGTCCAGGGAGGCAAGGGACCAAACCATTTCAGCTTGCCTGCAAAACTGTCCTGGTTTTAGCCCTGAAAGTCCCACATTCCAGGAGGCCTCTCTGTTCCAGGCATAGCAGGATAGTTATTCGCTCTAGAGACAGAGAAGTGAAGGGCTGAAGGATGAAGTGAAGATGGTCAGAGGGTAGACCCGAAGTTCGAAAACTGGTGCTGAAGACTTCCAGGAACCTCCCAAGAGAATGGAATGGGACAGAGTACTCCGAATGTTTTTTTTTTTTTTTTTTAAAGATTTTATTTAGTTATTTATTTGACAGACAGAGATCACAAGTAGCCAGAGAGGCAGGCAGAGAAAGAGAGAGGAGGAAGCAGGCTCCCCGCTGAGCAGAGAGCCCGATGTGGGGCTCGATCCCAGAACCCTGGGATCATGACCTGAGCCGAAGGCAGAGGCTTTAACCCACTGAGCCACCCAGGCGCCCCAACTCCGAATGTTTTAATGGAGAAAGAAGGGCCTCTGTTGGAGGCTGAGAGAAGAGAAAGAGGAAGGAGACTCTGGGGATATAGGAAATACCATGGGGGGTACACGGATCAGGAGCAGCGGACGTGTCCGCAGGCTGGACGGAGGAGTTGGTGGGAAATGAGGTATCCCAGAGCAAAAACTAGTGGGCCGTAGCCACGCCGGTGAGCAAGCACTGAACCTGGGGGCTGGGACTGAACTGGAAGATGCAGACGTGCATGGGCAGTTCCTCCTGGAGAAGGCGTCCCTGCAAGGGGAGATGCCGTCCCTGCAAGGGGAGATGCCCACGACGGCGCTGTTTGTTAAAGCAAGGCTGTGCCGAGTCTGCGCAACAGCATAGCCTTTGCCTGTGGATCCAGTCCAGCTGTGTCGGGCTTTGCTCCCACTGTACTGTTTCTGTGTCATGGAGCTTTGCTGTGAACTAGAACCACCTGTGTGGGTTCAGGCCAAGAGAAAGGACACTGGGTAACCCGTATAGTTTCTGCGGGTGAGGCTGAGGAGTAGAGGAAAAGCTGGGACCTGAAGATGAATTCTCTCTTTTTTTTTTTTTTAGAAGTATTTTCAGCAATTTTTAAAAGATTTTATTTATTTATTTGACAAAGAGATCACAAGTAGGCCGGGAGGGGGGGAGCAGGCTCCCCACTGAGCAGAGAGCCGGATTCAGGGCTCCATCCCAGGACCCTGAGATCATGCCTGAGCTGAAGGCAGAGGCTTAACCCACTGAGCCACGCAGGCGCCCATGAAGATGAATTCTTGACTGAAAAACCATTACCCTCGATGCTCTTCGCCCCACAGATCCATAGGGGAGTTGAGGACAGTTTCACCACACGTAGTTTCTTTACTCCCCTCTGAATAACTGTGACCACCAAAGTCTCTCCCTCTTAAGGAACTCTCTCCATTTTGCAGAATGTTTGAAAGGCATATGCACCTTATGATTCTAGAAATACTCCATGGTGGTGTGTCGAGGATGGAGTATTCCCTGAAGTTACGTTCGAGGCTTGGGAAGTGAACCTCTGTGCTTGGTTGTGGACGAGCCTGGTGGAGGGCATCATACGTGGTCAGTGAGATCGCATCCGTGGAGTGGCTGCCACCGCCCGGCATCTGCACTTCGCGGCAGCGCTCGCTCTCTCCAGTTAGCGGCTTTAAACAGCCAGGGTCCGCTTGATGTCATTTCTAAGAACAGTCTTTGGTCACAGTTTCCCTTCACTGCATGTTGTGGTGGCTGATCTATAGGAGCTGCTGTTTTATGTGTGACTCCCTGTGAGGAAGTCCACAAATGCACGCAGCTAAAATTTTAGGAAGTCAGGGAGAAGAAAGCTGGGCTCCTTGGTTATAGTAGGTTTGATAAATATTCTTAAGACTGGAAGAGTTGTTAATTGTAAAAACAATAGGCTTTCATGCCCCTGAGTGCAACTGGAGTTGTGTTTTATTGTTACGTTTTGCTTCATTATTCCTCTACACATTGCTCATGATCTTGCCAGGTTAAGTTTAGAATTTTTAGTTAATTAAAAAAAAAAAATCAAGGAAATAATGTTCAGGTTTTCATACAGGTCACTTGGGGATGAATTTAAATCCATTGCAATTAAAACAGGTTTAATTTATTTCATGTTGTTACATGGCTTATCAGTTAAGTAACTCATTTGAATGTCATAGATAATAAATGAGCTCCAGAATTGAGACTCATTTCTTCCTTACCTCCTTCTCTCCCTCCTTCCTTCCTTCCTTCCTTCCTTTCTTTTTCCCCACCCTCCCTCCCTCCCTCCTTTCTTCCCTTCTTTCCTTTTCCCACTATAAGCCAGTTTTTAGGTGGCTTTTTATCTAGTTGCTTTGATTTTATATTTTGGTTAACTTTGAGGATGTTAACCTAATCTTAGAGCATTGATATTCACTCTCGTTCTATGACTCTTACCACATATATCTGTATGTATATAATGCTGGTTATCCATTTAAACTATTGCCAAGTTTTCTCTCTTGGGAAAGCAGAGATAAATGTCCCTACACCCAAATCTCTATGGTTACTCTTACTCATGTACTTGAAGGTGAATTTCTGTATGTGAACTTTCTGGGTCAAGGAGTATGGACATTTTGTCTTTTGATTCTGGTTTTCAAATCACCTGCCAGAAAGGTGAAAGATACCTGGATTGCAGTGTGCCCTTCGGAGGCTCATCTGCCCATTATTCTTGGCATCAGCAGACCCATGCACAGTAAAGTAGGGATAGACTATCTTGCTGGTCACACCGCTGGCAGCTCCAGGCCTAGAAAGAATCCCATCCCCTGGCTGGCAGTCAGGGATTCTATGAACATTTTAAAAGTTTTATGTATTTTTAAATTTAAATTCAATTAATTAACATATGATGTGTTATTTGTTTTAGGGGTACAGGTCTGTGATTTGAACCTTTTGACAGTTTATATGGTCATTTAAAAATACTGCACATGTGTACATTTGTACTGCTTTACAAGTAGTGCATGCCTATTTTAAAGCACACTTGCCTTGTCTTCTTATTCAGTTTCACAGAATCATTTATGAGAAAGATGATATGTCCTTCTTGATATACGTATCAAGGACAGTATTATTTTTGGCCAAATACAAAAGTTTAAGAAATTAAAAAGAATAACAAAAAAAATCTGTGCCAAATGCTATTTTCATACAGAGGCACTGGAGGGCACTCTAGCAATGGGAGATGTAAGTTGTCTCCTTAACAAACATGCCTCTTGCAGAAAGAATAGTGGAAAAAACCAACTGTTTTTCTATCACTTAAAAAAATTTTTTTCTTTTTAATTAAGTAATCTCTGTGCCTAACGTGGGGCTCGAACTCATGGCCCTGAGATCAAGAGTCACATGCTCGGGGCGCCTGGGTGGCTCAGTGGTTAAAGCCTCTGCCTTCCGTTCAGGCCATGATCTCAGGGTCCTGGGATCGAGTCCCTCATCGGGCTCTCTGCTCGGCAGGGAGCCTGCCTCCTCCTGTCTCTCTCTGCCTGCCTCTCTGCCTACTTGTGATCCGTCCAAAAAAAAAAAAAGAGTCACATGCTCTAGTGACTGAGCCAGCGAGGCTCTGTCACTTTTTAGGACAAATGAAAGACGCATATATGGCAAAGGAAGTATTTCTATACTGAACTTTTCCCTTGAAAAGTTTATAAGAAACTTAAGAAGTAGGTCTGTGCCCCAGGGCTCCTTATTACTCCTCCTCCTTTGGCTCCATCCAGCCATATTGCCTCCTTGGCAGGGCTCTGTCTCTGGCCTGGGACACTCTGTTCCTTCAACAAGTCTTTCCTCAGATGTCACCCATGGGAGAGGTGTTTCCCCACAGCCCTAGACAACATAGCAACTCCCCTCCGCCAGCTAGACTCCACAGTCTCTTCTCCCTCATCCTACCTGATGCTTTTTCCATGGCATTCATTTCCACCTGACATACTGTATGTTTATGTTTTTTGTCTGTCTTCACTCCATCATCCCCTTTCCCCCATATATTCATGAGAATAGGCACTTGTTCTGTTTGTCCCATTGCTATAGACCCTAGTCCTGAAACAGTGCTTGGCACATAGTAAGTGCCCAATATAAATTTGCCAAGTAAAAAAACAGATTTGGGGGCACCTGGGTGGCTCAGTTGGTTAGGTGTCTGACTCTTGATCTCCCCTCAGGTCTTAACCTCAGGGTCATGAGTTCAAGTCCCATGTGGAGCCTACTTAAAAAAAAAAGGAGGATTTTAGTATTGAAAATAATGCTTCTGGAGATTAGTGCCTTTTTTTGTTGTTGTAGTAAAATATACATAACAAATTTATCTTAAATTTATCTCATTTTTTAAATTTTTATTTTTTTAGAGATGGAGGGAGAGAGAGAGGAATATGGGGAAGGATAGAGCAGGCTCCACACCCAGTTTAGAGCCTTCCCAGTGGGGTCTCAGTCTCACAGCTCTGAGCTGAAATCAAGAGTTGGGAGTCTTAACCGACTGAGCCACCCAGGTACCCCCATAAATTTATCATTTTAACCATTTTTAAGTATATGGTTCAGTGGCACTAAGGACATGCACATTGTCGTACAACCAGCACTACCATCCGTCCCTAGAACTTTGTCATCATTCGGAACTGAAACTCTATACCCACTATGATAACTCTTCATTGTCTTCTGCCCCCAATCCCATAACCAGTGTTCTGCTTTTCTTTTTTTTTTTTTTTTTTATATTTTATTTATTTATTTGAGAGAGAGAAAATGAGCAGGGGAAGGGGCAATGGGAGAGGGAGAAGCAGACCTTGCACTGAGCAGGGAGCCCCAACACAGGGCTTGATCCCAGGACCCTGGGATCACAACCTGAGCTGAAGGCAGATGCTTAACTGACTGAGACACCCAGGTGCTCCTTTTTTAAATTTTTAAAAAATATTTTATTTATGAGAGAGAGAGAGAGAGAGAGAGCAAATGTGGGGGGAGGGATAGAGGGAGAAGCAGACTCCCGCTGAGCAGGGAGCCTGATTCGGGGCTGGATCCCAGGACCTTGAGATCATGACCTGGACCGAAGGCAGACGCTTAACTGACTGAGCCACCCAGGCGCGCCCCCAGTGTTCTTTTCTGTCTCTATGAATTTGACTATTCTATACTCTCGTATAAGTGGGGTCATGCAATATTTGTCTTTTGTGTCTGGCTTATTTCACTTAGCATAATGTCCTCAAGGCTTATCCATGTTGTAGCATGTGTTAGAGATTCCTTTCTTTGAAAGGCTGAATAATATTTTATTTCATGTATATACCACATTTTGTTTTCCACTCACCCACCGATGGACATTTGGATTGTTTTCACCTTTTTGCTATTGCTAGTGCATATTTTATGTAGAGCACAGAAATGTGATGTTTAGGTTTTGAGCCTAAAGGTGGATTTCTTTGGGACAGTGATAACATCTTCAAATTATACCAGTGGGTCACAGTTCACCCTTTGCCTTCAGGAAAATACTTTTAGTTCAGATTAAACTAGAAACTTATTTAAGATCCGAAAGATCAGAATTGTTTTACTATCCCTATTGGTGCTATTGAAGTTTTTCTTACAAATGCCAAAAAAAAAAAAAAAAAGGTCACAAAATCAAATTACTAACTCTGTGCTATAAGCAAGAAAATCCTGGATAGATGCTCTGGGGTTTTAGTCCAGTGCTGACCCTGCAGTTAGCCCTTGACCTTGTTCAAGGCCCTTGTCTAAATTGAGCCTTATTTTTCTCACAGTTAAAACAAGGAGGGTGGACTCGGTGCCTCCTGCCAGTTGACATTCCATAATCTAGAAAGAAATTACTGACCTAAAGTAAGAGAACTTTGGAGAATTCAGAAATATAAAATGTATGGTTTTTTGAGCTTTTAGTTATTTTGGTCTGTTTCAGGTCAATTTAAACAGATTGAAGATAATAAAAGCTCTGCCTTCCCCAAATTTATGGGTTCAGTCTGCACTTAATTGATTTGAACTCTTCCTGCCATGTTGGGAGGTTTTTTTGTTCATGTGTTGTTCATCTGTATCCTTTAGATCTCCCTGACAGGAGGTGTCTTCATTCTGTTCTCTCTGCAGCAGGTACTGATGCCAACTGCTCTGTTCAAGCCCTTAGTTCAAGTGGCTGCTGACTGCCACAGTACAGAGGGCTGTGATTTTAAAATAATTTAGTTATACTGGAAATACAGAATCTGGAAGAGCTCAAGAATAAGAAGATGTAGATATCCTAAATTTTAGTCTGATCTGCAAGACTGATTCAGAAAAGTGCAGATATGATTTTTGCCTGCATTCTCTCCCCTTCCATTTGTCTCCTGCCCTCCTAGTGCTTTCATGCTGATCCATAAACACCCCAGTGTATGGAGCTCAATGCTCTTGGGGCCTGCATGTTCTAGTTTCCATAGTCTACAGCTCACCTAGTGATGCCCGTTGAAGATGAGAAAACCAACATGTGCTAATGTTATGTTTGTAATCTCTCCCAAATGCCTTACCTGAAAAGGAGGTGGGCCACTGAAGAGAATTTCTCTTCTACCAGGGAAGCAAATGTGGACATAGAAGAGGCTTGTGATGCCCTTCCTGTCCATCAGTCCAGAGACTGTGAATTGGGTCCAGGCTGTGAATTTGGGTCATCAGTATCTCCCTGTGCTGCAGAAAAGTCGGGGATTTACCAGGTGACCTGGTAACATGCCTGAGACTGGGGAGATTACTGAGGCTTAGAAAGCTCTCTGCCCTCCCACCCACAACCCTCCCCCACTTACATGCACTTCTTACTGACCTTAGGTTTCCTAAAGCAGGCTCGGATCATTCCCTTCCACAGCATAAATTCCTTGATATGTTCTAACTGTTGGCTGCGTGAAGTCCGGACCCCCGAGTACGGTGCGCACATGCCTCCTCATTTATCATCTACCTTTCTAATCTCTCTCCCATTATGGTCCCTTGCACCATTCAACCGGGACTCTCACCATGCCTCACACCCACTGAACCCTCTCTCCTCTTCGATTTGCTGACCATCTTCCTCCCACTTCTTATCTTTAGGTTCTGCCTATCCTTCAGTGCCTGTCCCAAATGCCACTTCTTCCTAGAAGCCGTCCTTCCCTGGCCCTCTCACATAGCAGCCATCTGTCCCTTCCTTCTGAAACCCTCACCCCCTCTAATGGCTCTTGCTACAATTTCCTCTCTTAAGGTCATCTGGGACCCAAAACTCTGAGTTGTGGTTGATGCCTTCATCTCCCTTTCCTGATCACACCCCATCTATTGCTAGGTCTGTTGAGTTTTCCCTCTTGTCAACTCTTCCTCACTGTATCAGTTTTCTCTTGCCTCTGTAACAGATTGACACAAACTTAGAGGCTTAAAATAGGACAGATTTAGTATCTGACACTTCTGGAGGTCAGGAGGCTGAAACCAAGGTGTTGGCAAGGCTGTGTTCTTATCTGGAGGGGCTAGGGGAGAATCCATTTCCTTTTTTTTTTTTTTTTAGCTTCTTGAGGCTGCCCACATTCTTTGGCTCGTGGTCCCTTCCTTTGTCTTCAAAGGCAGCAAAGTGGGTCAAAGTCATCTCTCCCGCCATCTTTTTTTTTGTTTTTCTTTTTTGCTTCCCTCTTCCTCTTATAAGGTCAGTTGCTGATTAAAATGGAGCCACCTGGATAATCCAGGCTTTCCTCGGCATCTTAAGGCCAGTCGATTAGCAACCTTAATTTCATCTGCAGTTTAATTCCACTTTGTCATGTAACCAAATGACTTCAGGGGTTCTGAGAGTTAGGACTTGGACATCTTTAGGGAGCCATTATTAGGCTTACTGTACCCACTCTCCTAAATTCAGGTTTGAGCTTACGGCCCATCTGTTTTGATTGGCTGCCCACCTCACCTCTCTCGTTGCCTTTGATGTTACACACCACCTGCATAGATATTACCATGTATGTTTTGTTATCAAGACCTGTTGGACCACTCCAAAAATATCTCTTGGATCTGTCCCTTTTTCTTTGTCTTTACTGCCACCAGCCTTATGGTCATCTCTCATCTGGGCCATTTTGAAAAAGGTCTTTTATATCCACTTGTACCCCTGCAAGCCATTATAAAAAATGAGGTAAAATTCACATTACATAAAATTAACCATTTGAAAGTGTACAATTTAGTACATTTGCAGTGTTGTGCAACTATAACATCTGTCTAGTTCCAAAACATTTTCATCATACCAGAGGAAAACCTTTTACCTCTTAGCAGTCACTCCCTATTCCCTCTTCCACTAGCCCCTGGCAACTATTAATCTGCTGTCAATGTGTCTATGTGCTCTGGATGTCTCATATAAATGGAATTATATAATATATGAATTTTTGTGACTGGCTGCTTTCATCTAGCTTGCTTTCAAGGCTCATCCGTGTTGTAGCATGTATCAGTCAGTGCTTCATTCTCTTTTGTGGCTGCATAGTATTCTGTCATTGATGTACATTATATTGTTTGTCCGTTCATCAGTTGGTGGGCATTTGGTGCTTGTGAATGGCGCTGTTACGAATATTCATGCACAAGTATGTGAGTACCTATTTTTAGTTCTTTTAGGTGTATACCTAGCTATGGAATTGTTGGGTCATGTGGTAATTCTTTGTGTAACTTTTTGAGCAGCCATCAAACTGTTTTCCACAGTGGCTGCACCAGTTTACATTTCACTGGCGGTGCATGAAGGTTTCAGTTTCTCTGCATCCTTGCCAACACGTGTTACTTTCCATTGTTTTTATTATAGCCATCCTAGTGGGTGTAAGGTGGTATCTCATTGTAGTTTCCTCCAGACCATTTTTTTAAAAAGGTTTTATTTATTTATTTCACAGAGAGATAGGACAAGTAGGCAGAGCAGCCCGCTGAGGGAAAGGGAGAAGCAGGCTCTCCATGGAGCAGGGAGCCTGATGCGGGGTTTGATCCCAGGGCCCTGGGATCATGACCTGAGCCGAAGGCAGGCTCAACCAACTGAGCCACCCAGGCTCCCCACCTCCAAACCATTTTTAAATACACAGATCAGTTCATTTCACTCCTCTGCTCAGCATCCTTAGAGCTCCTTCCCTTAGCCCCACAAGGCATGTCTGGTTTTGTTCCTTCTCCGCCTTGTAGCTCACTGCTTCCACACTGCTCACACCCTCTGCTCACACCGGCATCGTTGGCTTTCTTTTGCTTTTTCCAGCGAGGAAGGCAGACCATGGGCTTTGAGGGTCAGAGGGGTTCAGACACTTCCCCAAGGTCACACATACCTGAGCGGTAGATCTGGCCCTGCCACTTACTAGCCAACTCCCTTTAGTTTTGTCATTTGTAAAAGCAGCTTGTGATACTGACCACAGAGAGTAGTTAGAATTAAATGAGATGCACTGAATGCATGGTGCCTGGCTCATAAGAACATCAACAAACAATGGATGTGAAAAGGAAATAAAATAAATACATAAAACCCACCTCCTTGGGAGGGGGTGCCATCTGAAGCACATCCTCCCTCACAACCCCATTTTCCTCCCTCAGAGCATCTTGTTTTTCATTACACTCGCAGTTTATAATGTGAGGTGAATGTGTGCATTTCCCTCTTATGTCTGGTCTCATCCCCTAGACTGGAAACTCCATATGTATTCTTTATGCCTGTGCCCAGTGTAGTGCCTGACACATAGTAGGTACTTATTAAATATTCTTGAGTGAAAAAAATCACCATAGGGTCATAGTAAACGGAATTCATTACTTATTATTTAGTTGACATGAGAGAGTGGAAAGGCAAACTTTTTTTATGTGTGAGTGTGGGTGAATGTATGTTTTCCTAGATTATAGATTTGTCTAAACATTCCTGCTAATTTAAGATGTCAAATCTGAAGGTTCTTTCTTGGCTTCAGTTTTTGAACACAGTCCAGGGCTGTTTTCAGATTCCTTATTATTCTTTTTTTTTTTTTAAAAAGCATTTTTGAAAGCATAAAGGGGTATCTGCAAATACTTATCTACATTTTTTGTTTATGAATATGAGTCGTGGGTGGAGGGGATATTTTAATGGCAAAATGTGGCTTTACCTTGGTGTTGAGGTATCACTGGAAGAACCCAGCCTGTCTGAGTCCAGGTGGTCTAAATCTCCCTCCAGCCAGTCTTTCTGTCCCAAGTACATACTGTTTATTGCAGAATTTCTCATCTGGGGAACACACTACTTTCTTTCAACTCAGGATCAACTCAGCAGCTGGAAGATGTGTTTAAAAAAAAAAAAGTCAAAGTGTGTCCGTTCAGTGTAGGAATCTTAGCAGGATCCAAAACAATATTTAAAACAATATTTGCTTTGTTTTGTTTTTTCCCTGCCCCACACCATTCCCCACCCCTACCCCAGATACCCTGGTTGATACTGGGGTAAGGTGTCCTCAAAGACTTGGACTTCTGGCTTTGGCTATAAAAACATGTGTGGCCAACACTGGATTACTGACCACTGTTGGAGAAGAGCCTCCTACTCTCGTGACTTCTCTGTGGGGAATTAGTTAAATGAACTCACAGGCTGATAGGGGCAGGGTTCTGTTACTGATCCAATGCCTGGTGGGCTGTACGCTCCTTGAGGACAAGGCACTATGTTTCCTTATTTCTGTCTCTGCGCGGTTCCTGGGTGGAACTGCTCACCAGCAAGTTTCTGAAACCAGCTGGATGGCTCCACATATTCTGTTGTATGTGGGAACCGCTAAGCATTAGCAACTAGCCAGTGACCAGCAGTGATGAGCAGTTTTTAGGCTCCACACACATTTAATGTGCTAAATGAGGACCCCAGGCATCAGCTGAAGAAATGACTTTTAAAGATAGAAACAGGACTGTTGACACAGGTGCATTTTACTAATTAGTGTACTGTTTTTGAGGCGTAGTAAAAATGTTAGTATTTCCAGGATTATTGTTAATGAGGGGTAAAAAAAACTTATCTTTAGTTTCACAACCATATGGCTTACTGCTTGATGTGGTTTTCTTTCTGTTTTTTGTTTTTTTTTTAATTTGGCTTTTATTTTAGTAAGGGCAAAACCATTTTCTTGCAGGAATCATTATTCATTTTATTCTGCAGGAAAACGGGAAAGGTATTTACTTCGTAGAACATTTCTTTACAACAGGAAATTCTAGAACTATTGTTTTTCAGTAAGTGTTACTTGTAACATAATTCTTTCTGTTATTCAGTCATTCATTTATACATTCCCCTGAAAAGGATGAGAACTGTGCCTCTACTAAGTCCTAGGTGGCTTCTAAAAATGAGGAAGGGAAGAAAATTTCCCACAGGTCCCCATGCTGGTACCCGGATGTGGTTTATTTGGCACATCGTCTGTAATATATGTCTGTAGCCTAAGGTACCTGAGTCAGGGAATGAGACCCTGAAAGGACAGTTCTACCACTATTATGTTTTATTCTTTGAATAGCCAGCATAGTGCTGTGGCCCGTGGTGGGTACTTAGTAAATATTGAGTAAATTGATAGTGATAAAGCAGAGACAGGAGTGACTTTCAGAGGGCATGGGGACTATTCCCAGGGAAGTTGACCTTTGAGTTGATTTCAAAGGATGACAGGAGAGGGAAGGGCATTACTGGCTCAGGAAACTGCATGTGCAAAGGTACAGCAAGAGAGTTTGGAGGGGATTATTGAGGAGTGGGGGGTGCCTAGTGGCAGAAGACTGAGCATGAAGCTGAGCAGGGGGCTTGGGGCCAGGTGGCAGAGGGCCTCCAAAGCCACCCCGGGATTTCAGGTTCACATCCTTTTGGCAACAGGAAGGCAGGGGAAATGTTTATTCTCTCTCAGCCTTCATCAGATTAGTGCTTCTCTCTGAACTGTGGCCTAGGTTGTAGTCCTCATCATGTCAACCTCTTGTCTTTCTGTTTCTTTTAATTACACTCAAAATGTTCTGGGAAACCTAGTTGGAATGGAGAAAAAGTGATGAAATTGTAGCCTATGGGGCAAGCTAGTTCATCCTTTCCTTGTAATGCACTTAATACATTTAAATGCTTCTAACTATGTGGAGCCTTCAGCTGACTTCATTTCTCTGAATACTCTACACTTAGTTTCCTACATCTGCTGTTAATTTCTTAAACGACCTTAATGAGAAACTTCAAACAGTTTAAATGTCAATTACCAAAAAAGTGAGGTTTTCAGATTCCAGTAATCCATCTGTATTGGTCAGTGGAACATAATCCCAGGTGGATGTAATTTAGGACAGATGACATTCCAGAGCGTCCCTGACAAAGAGCTTATATGTCTTTGGGACTAAGGCAGGCCCTGGTGTTGCTCCACTTGCAGGACTGCCTCCAGTTCCGGCTTATCTGGTGCAGGCTCTGTGCTCACTGCTTTCAGCTCACCAAATTCGCCCTGGCTCTGTGTTTCGGCTGGTGCTTTGGAATCTGGGAAGACCCAGAAGCTGCCATGTACATAAAAATATGTTGAGAATATAGTAAATGTAGTAATTCCAATTTTTAATCTTACACTTTTGAGAGGAAAAAAATATTCATGATGTACTTTATCATAGATTTATTCTTGTTCTTTGCAGGTTTATTCCTTTTTTTAGATATTTTTAAGTAATCTCTACACCCAGCGTGGGACTCTCATACAGCCCCAGGATTGCTGTACTGACTGAACCAGCCACGCGCCCCTTCATAGATTTATTCTTAATGGCTGGGTTATCTTAAATTTCTGACTGAGAAATCTAGATTTGTTTGTTTCTTGCCACTCTCTTTCCCCCCCCAGTGTTCCTTCCTTTGCCTTTATTTTTTTTTTTTTAAGATTTTATTTATTTGTTTGACAGAGATCACAAGCAGGCAGAGAGGCAGACAGAGAGAGAGGGGGAAGCAGGCTTCCTGCCGAGCAGAGAGCCCGATGTGGGGCTCGATCCCAGGACCCTGGGATCATGACTTGAGCTGAAGACAGAGGCTTTAACTCACTGAGCCACCCAGGCGCCCCTGCCTTTATTTTTGATTAAGATAAAACACATGAAGAAAGAGTAGAATATGGTGATGAGTACTGTTTTAACAGGAAGTAAAACCAGAAGCAAGCAGAATAAATCAAGCTTGCATTTTCTCTGTAGGTCGCTTAGCCGGTGCTATGTGCTGTAGAGGGAGCGCTTTCCGGCCGCTGGTTGAGTTTTCACCACTTCTAAGCCTCTGACAAATGATCTTAGATGACCTTTGGTCTTAAAAAGGGAAACTTCTTATGCATTAGTTTTAAGTTCAGTTTGTTGTTTTTTGAAGGCTTTTTTAGGTAAGCCATTTATTTGATCTTTTGTTTTATATGAATTTGAAATTTTTTTAAAGTTTTAAAAGTAGAACCTGCCATATTGAACAGTTTTTCCCATGTTTTACATTTAAAATTTAATTTGCCTTTTCTAGTTTTAAAACTAGATGCTAAGAAAATAAAGTTCCCTCATTAAGCAGCCACTGTTTATCAACTGCTTTTGAAAATTGGAAAATTATGTTTACTGTGTATGTTTTTAGGTTGCCCCCCCCCGGGAGAAATAATGTAAATATTCTTAGACCTACTGCCTATCCATTTATCTATTTAGCCTGCCTTAAGTCTCTCTCTTTTCAAAAAGGCATTTATTTATTTGAGACCGAGAGAGTGTGTGTGAGCTCACACACCTAAGTGAGGGGCAGGGCAGAGGAGGAGGGAGAGGGAGAGAGAGAATCTCTCAAGCAGACTTTGCACTGAGCACAGAGCCCGACTCATGTTTTGTTTGTTTTGTTTTGTTTTGTTTTGTTTTTACAGAGAGAGAGAAAGCACAAGTAGGCAAAGAGGCAGGCGGGGGGTGGGGGGAAGCAAGCTCCCTGCTGAGCAGAGAGCCCCATGCTGGGCTTGATCCCAGGACCCTGAGATCATGACCTGAGCCGAAGGCAGAGGCTTAACCCGCTGAGCTACCCAGGCACCCCCCGACTCATATCTTGATCCCACGACCTCAGCCGAAACCAAGAGTCAAATCCTCAACCAACTGGGACACCCAGGCGCCCCTGCCATAAGTCGCTTTCAAAGATAAAGAAATAGGGATGACTCAGTGGGTTAAAGCCTCTGCCTTCGGCTCAAGTCATGATCCCGGGGTCCTGGGATCGAGCCCCGCATTGGGCTCTCTGCTCGGCAGGGAGCCTGCTTCCCCCTCTCTCTCTGTCTGCCTCTCTGCCTACTTATGATCTTTATCAAATAAATAAATAAAATATTTTAAAAAAATAAAGAAATAGTCATACAAAATTAGATTTAGCTGAACATGTGAATTTCATTTATTTTCTGATAATCACCCCTGTTTTAAAGGCTTCACAGTTCTTTCCAAAAGCAGTCATTGGTGCTGTATTTGGCATTTTTTAAAAAAAGATTTTATTTATTTATTTGACAGAGGCACAGCAAGAGAGGGAACCCCAAGCAGGGGGAGTGGGAGAGGGAGAAGCAGGGTTCCTGCCAAGCAGGGAGCCCAACACACAGCTCAATCCCAGGACTCTGGGATTATTATCTGAGCGGAAGGCAAATCGTTAACGACTGAGCCGCCCAGGCACCTCTGGCATTTTGTATATTGTTAAAACTTTATGTAAATGTAGAGGTACCAAATTGTGCACTTTATAGCATCTTGTCTGCTAACATGATCACTATTCCAATATCAATAATCTTTGTGTTGTGAGATACATGTACTATGTATACAAAGCCTGTGTTTGGCTTTTCTGATTGGAATGTGAAATTTAACATTTTCTAGTAGTTACTTCCCAACATTCTAACCGACTGATACCCACTAAATGTATATTTAACTCAAAATGCAAAGGATCGGTGAGTTGCTTAATCAACTTTATAGTTGTAAAGTTAGGATGCAAATTCACATCCCCTCACTCTCCAAGAGAGGTGACTTAATGACTTCCTCCTCGTTCCCTTAGTAATGTAGTAGAGCCCATTTGGCTTAATCAGTAGCCTTGGGAGTTGGAGCAATCATTTTGAAATATTGAGTGGAAAAGTTCCTTGCACTTGGAAAAGTCAGGAGGCCAGGAGTGAGAGACATATCCACATCCTTTCCCTGGTGGCCCCTCACCTGTGAATTCACACCAGGGTGGTAATAAAATTGTAGGAGCTCATTTTATGTGAAACCATTAGCAGCCTGAGAATTTGGGGCTAGCTGCCTCTCATACTTTAAGACACTGGAAGGTGTCATTTATAAGCATGGAGGGCCTGAAAGAAGGCGGAACAGGCTTGTAAACTGTAGCTTTAGGCTCTGGACAATAATCAGTTTGTAATACAGTTTAGTCTTAGGCTATCATAATCACAAATGTGCCTTTAAGTGTGGCAGGCAAATCCCATGAAACATCAGCCTGTAAAAGGTAGAGACAATGGCTAGTTATTTCCTCTTGTTATTGTGATGTTATTTTCCTTCTGTGCCTTCCTGGATGAGGGTGGAGGGGAAGAGGGCCATGCTGCAAGTGGAACAAGTAAAACTGAGTATTTTGTTAGTTTTTTTTTTTCTTTAGGTTCATTATGATGATGATTTAAGTATCACAGCTTAATATGGAGGTTTTACTTTGAAACAGCTACTTGTGCAAGGTTCCTGCTTGCATCTGTGGTGGACTCTGAGTTCCCAGGCTGGGCAAGTGTGTGTGACAGGCAGAGCCCTTGGGGCTAGGGGAATAGGGAAGCATTTCCAGCTTCCATTGGCCCATAAGATGGAGAGTTCCCCATCATGAGAGCAGAATTCAGGTTCTTGGTCACGTGTGGAAATGGCAAATGGCCCTCATTTGGGCCAGCCCAGCTTCAGGATCTCTGCTGATGATCCAAAGAATCATTCTTTAACCGCAGCCATGAAGAAAACCAGATTAGGTGAGAATTCAAGAACTCATTTTGCAGATTGAGAACAGTGTACAGAATCTGCCTGGGCATAATGATGTGTATATCAGGATACTCCAGGCTTTGCCTCCTGACCAGTACAAATGTGACTGTTTAAAGATTTAGGTATTCATTATTTGAGAGTGAGAGAGAGCACGTGCACGTGTGAGCAAGGGGAGGGAGAAGGAGGGGGGCGGATCTCAAGCAGACTGCTAAGCATGGAGCCCAAGGCAGGGCTCAGTCTCATAACCCTGAGATCATGACCTGAACTGAAATCATGAGTTGGACTCTTAATCAGCTGAGCCACCCGGGTGCTCTCAAATGTGACTGTTTAAGTTTCAGTGCTCTGAGCCACCAGGGAGACCCCAAATATTACTGTTTAAATCTCAGTGCTCAGGGCACCTGGGTGGCTCTGTGGTTAAGCATCTGCCTTCGGGTCGGGTCATGATCCCAGGGTCCTGGAATCGAGCCCCACTTCGGGCTCTCTGCTTGGCAGGAAGCCTTCTTCTCCCTTTCCTACTCACCCTGCTTGTGTTCCCTCTCTTGCTATGTCTCTCTTGGTCAAATAAATACATAAATAAAATCTTTTTTAAAAAATTAAAAAAAAAAATCTTAGTGCTCTGAACCACCCAGGTGCCCCAGATGTAACCATAAATCTTAGTGCCCTGGGGCGCCTGGGTGACTCAGTTGGTTAAATGCCTGACTCTTGCTTTAGGCTCAGGTCATGATCTTAGGATCATGAGATCGATCACCATGTAGGGCTTTATGCTTAGCACAGAGTCTGCTTGAGATTCCCTCCCCCTCTGCTACTCCTCTTGCTCGTGCTCGCTCTCTCTCTCTCAGTAAATGAATAAATAAAGAAAATCTCAGTACTCTAAATCCCCACTGTCTGCCCTCCTCTAGGAGTTAGATAAGTTACCTAAAATGTGTCTGGTTCTCTCCCTGTCAGATCAGAGCTGTCCCTGTGGCTTAGTAGTGGCCCTGCCACTCTAGGGTCCTATGGCAGTGGGAGTCCCAGGTTCATATGCAGCCCTGTTGATTTTCTCTTAATCTGGCCAGTGGGAAACAGTCTTTCCAATTCCCATGGGTTACCCAGAGAAAATTATAGGCATTTGGTAATATTTCTGTGCTTCATTTCAAGGTCTAGTTCTTTCCAAAGGACACCCATGGCACTGGGCAGGAGAGAGGTGACCCTATACCAAGAGATCAGTATGAGAAAAACCATTGTCCCCTTAGACCCTAGGTACCTGTTGCTCAGGGTTCCCGTTTTAAACCTGTTTCCTTCCTAAACTTTTTTTAACCTTTTTTTTTTTTAATTTTTAAAACTTTTTTCCCCCCCAAGGAGACGTTATGTTGAGCCTCTCTTGAGGATCTCAGAGTGTTTTAGTACATGTCTGTCAGCTCAGAAATTGTGTTTATTCACTTGAAGGCAATCTCTGCTAACATATGTATTCAGAGCCACCGGGTAGAGTCTTCTCTAGGGGTGTGGTCAGAAAGGCTCTGGGGGCGCCTGAGTGGCTCAGTGGGTTAAGCCTCTGCCTTCGGCTCAGGTCATGATCTCAGGGTCCTGGGATCGAGCCCCGTGTCGGGCTCTCACTTGGCAGGGAGCCTGCTTCTCCCCCTCTCTCTCTGCCTGCCTCTCTGCCTGCTTGTGATCTCTCTCTCTCCATCAAATAAATAAATAAATAAATCTTTAAAAAACAAAAAAAACAAAAAAACTTCATTTAAAAAAAAGAAAGGCTCTGTTCCCTCGTGTTTCTCTACATAGGTAGCCTTGCTTGCTGCCTCTGTGCTCTGCATTCCTCCAAGGATGAGGCCCAGGTTGAAAGTTGATTGTTCTCATCCAGCAGAACAATTCCCTCGTGCAGAAGCAGCTCAGGGCATACCTTGGTTAACTGTCATGTGGGCCACTTAACGCAGCGCTTTTCTGAGAGGCAATGTGGGAGACACTGTCCTGATAAATTGTGAAATGCCTCTTTGCAAGGCATCCTGTTCTTTTATGCCCCCTCTCCTTTCTTTACTCTGGAGCTCCTTGTAGTGCAAGCATTAATGTTTTTGTGAGGTTTTCCTGAGGTTGAGGGAAGCTATAGAAAGGCTGTTGGCTAGGACAGTCCCTGAAAACAACTTTTTTTAGTAGTAACTCAGGCACCATGCTGGTGGGACCCTAGAGGGTCCAGAGAAGTGCTAAAAGTGCAAGAGTTGTGGGCAGGGACTTTGCCTGTTTTACAAGTGTTGACTTAAGTAGTTCTGAACCAGAAAAGCATTTGATGGACTCTTACCTTGTACAAATATACATTATTTTTGGCCTCTCTTTTTTTTCTTCTCTTTTCTTTCAGTTTTCCCCTGTGACCCTGTGACCTCCCATTCCAGTTGATCTCTCTTGTCCCGAATTACCCTGTGCTCTTGATCTTAATACGAGATCTGCCCTCTCCTATACCCTGTTCTTATTTTTGAGGAGGATTATACTCTATTGAGCTCTATGTGCCCAGCACTGTGCTTTTATATATTAATATTATCATGACAAAATTCTTTGGCCTGTTTTACATATGAGGAAATTGAGATTCAGGGAAGTTGACTTATCCAAATTTATACACCTACTAATGGATAGAGCAGAAGCCAAACCCCTGTTTCTGAAGCCTGTTTACTAAGTCATTATATTTCAGTCAGTTAGTCTGGACACCTTTGGAAAGGAGGATTGTTTTATTGTTACCAAAGAGATATTAATATAAAATGTTCATAAATTGGAGGTTAGCTAAGTAAATTGTGGCATAGTCATACCATAGTAATGATGTAGCTATTAAAGATAATAAGGTTGTTTCCGTGAATGGAGAAGTAACTTGATTGCAGCGATCCCCCTGTAGATACAATTTACATGATTTGCAAAAAACATTTTTTTAAAGATTTTATTTTTTTGTGAGAATGAGAGCACGAATGAGTAGGGAGAAGAGCAGAGGGAGAAGCAGACTCCCTGTTGAGCAGGGAGCCCAATGCAGGGCTCAATACCAGGACTCCTAGATCATGACCTGAGCCAAAGGCAGATGCTTAACCAACTGAGCCACCCAGGTACCCTATGCAAAAAATATTTCTAAAAACCAACTATTGTGGGGGCTTGAGGGTTGCTGGGTGACTCAGTCGTTTAAGCATCTGTCTTCAGCTCAGGTCATGATCCCAGGTACTGGGATCAAGCCCAGCCTCAGGCTCCCTGCTTGTAGGGAGGGAGGGAGGGGGAGAACCTCTGTCACTCCCTCTGCTTATGATCTCTCTCTTTCTGTCAAATAAATAAATTATTTTAAAAAATAAATCATCAACTATTAAAAAAACAAAAACTATTTGGGACTTGCTTTTCACTCTGTCCCTCCCCCTGCTTGTGTACACTCTCTCTCTCTCTCTGACACACTTGCTCTCTCAAATAAGTAAAATCTTTAAAAAAAGATAAAAACCAACTATTTAAGGCAGTGGAGAGCAAGCAAAATCAGGCAGAAACTGGAGCAGAATCTACCCTCAAAACACAAAATACACTGGATTAAGTTTGCAACTTGGTGGGTTGTTTTTTTTTTACCTGAAGGCAATTTGAAATCTACCTTATATATGTGGCAAAAAGCACAGCCTTACTGTATTGAGGTGTTAGAAGTCAGAGGTAGAGACTGGCAGAGCAGCCAGAAAATTAGGAGGGAAATGCAGAGGGAAGGGAGGTAAGAGGGAACAAATTCCAAAATTTACATGTAAAAATGGCAGAAATCCTTGGCTAGCTACTAAGCTCTGTGTGAGTAAGAAGAGCTTCCAGTGGAACTGGTGAAAAAGCAGCTGCTGGAAGCTGAAAGAACTGAGTAGAAATCTTAGGTGCCTCTCACCACAGAGAAGACAGAGTGTGGTGTTTGCGTTAAGCCAAATTAACTGCTAGAACAAAAATCACTCTTCAGAGATATATATAGAATCTAAAATCTCTACAACATATTAATCTTAATGTCCAAAGTCCTATAAAAAAAAATCCCTGTGTCAAATCACATTATGTTGTATACTTTATTTTTTAAAAAAATTTTTTTAAAGATTTTATTTATTTATTTGACAGAGATCACAAATAGGCAGAGAGGCAAGGGGAGAGAGAGGAGGAAGCAGGCTCCCCTCAGAGCAGAGAACCTGATGTGGGGCTCGATCCCGGGGCCCTGAGATCATGACCTGAGCCAAAGGCAGAAGCTTTAACCCACTGAGCCACCCAGGTGCCCCTGTTGTATACTTTAAATGAATACAATATTATATGTCAATTACAGCATAAAATTAAGAAAAAAAATCACTATATAGATGAAAAACAAGAGGGGAAAAGCAATTAATTAAAGCCAAACCCAAAATGATCCGTATGTTATAATTAATAGACAAGGACGTTAAAGCATCTGTCATGTAAGCATGTTCAAGAAAAAAAGGTATGTTCAAGGTCTTAATGATAAATATATACACAATGAGCAGATAGAGAATATCACCTTAGAAATAAACACTATTGGAGCTGAAAGATTAGTGATTGCCAGTGGCTAGAGGAGAGGAGGGAATGGGGAATGAATGTTTAATGTGTATAAGGTTTCCTTTTGGGCTGATGAAAGTGTTCTTCAACTACATAATGGTGATGTTTGTGTAGCATTGTGAGTGTATTAAATGCCAGTGAATTGTATACTTTAAAATGGTTAAAATTAATTTTATGACAAGAGAGCTGAAAAGTACATTAACTAAATTAAAAACCTACTGGATGAACTTCATAGCAGATTGTAGACCTCAGAAGAGTTAACTCAAAAATAGACCAATAGTAACTACTCACTTGATGGACAGAGAGAAAAAAGATTAAAGAAAAACGAATAGAGCCTCAGAAACCCGTGGGACAATATCAAGCAGTCTAAGGTGTATAATTAGAGTTCTAGAAGGAGAGAAGAGAAAAGAGGCCCAAAGAATACTTGAAGGAGTAATGGATAGAAAGTACCTCAACTTCTTTTCAGAAACTTCCCAAACCTGATGAAATATATTAACTTACAGATCACTCAGCAGATCCTGAGCAAGGTTAATTTCTCTTTCACACACACACACGTGCATATGTGTGTACATAAGCCACACTGCTAAAATCCAAAATTAAATCTCAAAAGTAGCCAGAAGGAAAAAATATACATTACTTACAAGGGAACAGTGATATAAGTAGCAGCAGCGGTCTCATCAGGAAGAATGGGGAGTAGGAGTTAGAAGGATTGATAGCTAAAGTGCTGAAAAGAAAAAAGAAAATATCAACCCAGAATTCTATGTTTGGCAAAACTATCCCCAAAATGAAGCTAAAATAAAGACCTCTACAAATAAGAAGAAACTGAGAGAATTTGTTACAAGGAGATCTGCACTATAAGAAATGCTGAAGAAGGGACTCCTGATTGGCCCAGTTGGTTATTTATCTGCCTTCAGCTCAGGTCATGACCCCAGGGACCTGGGATCCAGTCCACCACTGGGCTCCTTGCTCAGCAGGGGGCCTGCTTCTCCTTCTGCCCTGCTACTCCCCCTGCTTGTGCACTCTCTTTCTCTGTCTGACAAATAAATAAAATCTTAAAAAAAAAAAAAAGGAAATGTAAAGGAAGTTCTTTAGGCTAAAGATAAATAACCCCAGATAATAACCTGGATCTATAACAAGGAATGTAGATCACTAGAAATGATGAAGAGAAGAACCAGGTAGATCTGTATGTGTTGATATGAGTATGTAATAGTAACAGTAACAACAATAAGTATTTATATAGCAATTAGTGCCCCGAGAGCCTTAGATATATTATATAACCCTCACAACAATCATGTGAAATGAATACTATTATTAACCTCGTTTTACAAATGTGATAACTGAGGCACAGGGTAACTTACCCAGTGTCAAACAACTAATGGGAAAGATGTAGGATTCAAATCCCACATTCTGATTCTAGAGGTTGTCCTCTCAAGAACTCAACTCAAGCCAAATTGCCTCAATATATTATTGCCTAAACAAAGCAGTGTGTATATACTATGACTTTTATGTAAATAAAAGTATATATGAAGATATTATTTATTCTTAGGAAGAATACATAAGAAGCTTTTAATGGCAATCGTCTTTGGGGAGAGATTGGGGGCATGGAGTATGGAAAGGGAGACTAAAGCTTTGAATGTTTTTAAATGTGCTTGTATCACTTTTATTTTTGAAAACTAAATCTTAAAGTTTTTATTTATTATTTTAGACAGAGAGTGTGCATGAGCAAGGGGAGGGGCAGAGGAAGAGCAAGAGAGAGAGTGTTAAGCAGACTGCCAACTGAGTGTGGAGCCCAACCCAGGGCTCTATCTCAGGGCCCTGAGATCATGACCTGAGCTGAAATCACGAGTTGGACATTTGACCTGACTGAGCCACCCAGGCAGCCCCTAGAAAAATAAATTTTAAAATGTCATGAAATGGCTGGGGAAAAATAGAGATATATGGTAGGGTGTGGGGGAGTATAGTCTATCTCTGCCTTATAAGGAGTTTGACAGAAATGAAGAAAATGTAGACTGGGAGTCAGGATTCTTTGTCAGCAAGACAATGTGTTATTTGACAAAGACTCTCATGGAGTTGTCAGATACTGTTGTTGGGTCTTTGACACTTTTCTCCCTTTCCTAAGTCTTATCTACTCTATCCTCAGGTTTCCTTCTCACTCAGGAGACAATTCCAGGGAAACCCTTCCCTTTCTGAAGTTCTCTCAGCACTACCATCCCAGCACACCAGTGGCTTAATTGTTATTCAGAGCTTGATAATAGGGCCCCTGGCTGGTTCTGCCCAAGGTTTCTTAGCTACTAAGTAGAGGACAGGATTTGACCAGGGTGGTATGACTCATAGGCACCTCCTTAGTGGCTGTGAAGTCCTGTGCTGATTGGCATTACATCAGTTAACCATGGCCATTGCTAGATCAGGAAACCAGGGAGCAGAGGGGTATGTACCTCCCCCAATATGAAACTGAGAGGCAGAATTGGGATCCCAACCATCAGTCCTATTCCAAAGGTAGGGTTCTTTTGACAAAGCTATGCTGACCTGTTATCTTGTCTTCACCCTTCCACCCAAGGCTAAATTTTAGGTCACAACAATTGAATTTTGAAAAATCACCCCCTGGAAGATCTTGAAGATGATAGGGATAAATGCTATTAGAAAGCCAACAATCTAGGGGCACCTGGGTGGTTCAGTCAATTAAGCTTCAGACTCTTAGCTCAGCTCAGGTCTTGATCTCAGGTTCATGAGTTCAAGCCCCACTTTGAGCTCCACCCTGGGCTCCACGCTGGGCAAGGATCCTATTTAAAACAAACAAACAAAAACCCAGCAACCTACCAGTTTTCACATTGATGAGCAATGTGGCCTTAGAATTCATCATCCAGCTATGGACACTTTTGAGAGTGAAAGGAGTGCTACTAATATTGATACTGGGGCGGGGTGCCTGGGTGGCTCAGTGGATTAAGCCTCTGCCTTTGGCTCAGGTCATGATCTCAGAGTCCTGGGATCGAGCCCCACATCGGGCTCTCTGCTCAGCAGGGAGCCTGCTTCCCCCTCTCTCTCTGCCTGCTGCTCTATTTGTGATCTCTCTCTCTCTGCCAAATAAATAAATGAAATCTTTAATAAAAAAAAAATTGATACTGGGGCATTCAGAGTTAGCCAAGACTGTTCAGGCTAACCATGGCTTGTGTTCACTCTATATACACAGCATGTTATTTAGGGTCCACACATATGTAATGTTATTTATAAATCCCATTACTCTCTGGAGTACAAGCCTTTGAAGTGCAGAAATAGTTGTACTAAGCTTTAATCATACACTGTTTCATAAATATGGGCAACCATAATGGCAATTACTTGACTAAATCCAATTCTAGAACATAAGCATTTGTAGTCATTCTGAAAGCGTTGCTCCAATGGTTTAGCAATTATTTAAGCGCATTTATATACAACACATGAAAGCTAAAAACGAAAATCAAAATAAAAAATAAAACCTATCCTGTTTGCACGAGGTGACTAAATTGGTGTACTCACTGAGCACATGATTTGAGTATATTTGTGGAAGTGGATAATGGGACAAAATATTTGAAATTGAAATTATCTGGGAAAATTGCAGGCATGTGATTGCTCTACATGCAGTTGAAAATGTATGTTTCCTCAGTAATGTAGGGTTTAATTAAATAGAATGATCTGATTTTAATCTAAATTTTAATACTTATTAAGTTTCTGGACAGCTGGCTGTTTCAGTTGGTGGAGCATGTGACTCTTTATCTCTGGGTCATGAGTTCAACCCCCATGTTGGGTAAAGAGATTACTTAAAAAAAATTTTTTTTTAATTAAGTTTGATTCTTTTGTTTTGGGTGACTTTTTTTAAGTCATGAAAATTGATGTTCATGGGGCGCCTGGGTGGCTCAGTGGGTTAAGCCTCTGCCTTCAGCTCGGGTCATGGTCTCAGGGTCCTAGGATTGAGCCCCGCATCGGGCTCTCTGCTCAGCGGGGAGCCTGCTTCCTCCTGACTCTCTGCCTGCCTCTCTGCCTACTTGTGATCTCTCTCTCTGTCAAATAAATAAATAAAATCTTAAAAAAAAAAATTAATGTTCAAAGCACCTATCAAAACAATTTTATTTTTTCATATGAGGCAATTTAATAGACTGGACAGTTGCATACTTAACCTTTCAGTATTTTTGCGTGTCTCATGGGTTTTAAAAATCATTTAGTTTGGAGCCAGATATATTTTGCTTTGGTTTTTGTATGTTAATTCACATAAACTGTCTTAATGATTCACTATCTCCACCATGCTAGGCTGAAGATATTTTTTGTTGTTACAGATATCTTTTTGTATTTTATTTAAATCATATCTATTCACTTTAAATAATTGGAATTACTGGTAAGGCTAGTGGAAAATATTTAAGTGTAAAAATGAGGGGTTTTTCCACAGTGTTCTTTTGAGTAGTTGATAGATGTGAAAAACATTTAGCAGGTTTTCTGCCTTTCCACCTTCTATTAAGCTGTGCTTCTGAAGAAATATTCCTAGCAGAACATGCTGCAGTATGTCAGAAGCACTGCTGTATTACAGATGCAACATCATCTAAAAGGAAAAATTGAGTGTGGGTTTGAAGTTGACAAGTGATGAAAGTAGCCCTGAAGTTGTCAATTGGAAAGTGAAGGCCTGGAACTGATAACTTAATGGGCAGTGCCCCCTGCTATTTTATCTTAAGGACTGTTGGATTTTTTACTCTTCCAGAAATATGTATGCCTGTACCCAGTTATGGACATATGTACATAAATACACCATGTATGTGTGTGAATATATGGTGGGAGGTACAAATCCAAACACTCACTGATACATTTCTTAGAAATATATTTCCTTTATGGAAGAACTTGCCAAAAGAAAAAGAAAAAAAAAAAATCAGTGCAAGTGGGGCACTTGGGTAGCTCAGTCTTAATTGTCTACCTTAGGCTCAGGTCCTGATTCCAGGGGCCTGGGATTGAGCCCCTCATTGGCCTCTCTGCTCAGTGGGAAGCCTGCTTCTCCCTCTCCTTCTGCTGTTCCCCCAACTTGTGCACTCTGGCTCTCTCTCTTTCTCTGTCAAATAAATAAATAAAATATATTTTTAAAAAAAATCAGTGCCTAATATTAACCTTGTGTCACATTTATTGTTTTTCTGACATAGAAGTTTCATTGTTTGGTTTTATGAACTGTATTGACAAATAACAAATGTGAAAATATATAATTTTTTTGTCTGTAGAGTTTCTTCTGAAAACTCTTGCCTTCAGTCCTGCTAGGATTTATTCTGATCACCAATGCAAACATATAATCATACATTATCTGCAGTTTTTTAGAACTCCAATTGATATAGTATGCTTTTTGCTGATTTTAAATTAAGAGGGGTGCGTGGCTGGTGCAGTCAATAGAGTGTACAAATCTTGATATTGAGGTTGTAAGCTTGAGCCCCATGTGTTGGGTGTAGAAATGACTTAAAAATAAAATCTTTTAAAAATATGTGAGTAAACGTCATTTATAACCTAGGTTGAAATGAATTGTGAATGGATAAGGTAGGAATCCAAATGAACCAAAGCTATTTATATTGTATTGGCTCTATATGCATCTTTCCATTATTTATTATATCAATTAAAAAATCACTTTATTTATTAAAAATAGCCCTACCATAAAAGAAGGGATGAAAGTACAGAAATAAAAAGTCCAAGGTGAACTCAGTGAAGTTAGGTGTTTATGAGATTGCTGCATTTTCCTTTTTTTGAAATGTCAATTCAAATTAAAACTTTTAAAAATTGAATTTGAGAATAATGCTCCCCAGTTTTTTGAATGGAATTTTTTTAAGTAAACTCTGTCCAGCATGGGGCTCAAACTTATGACCCCGAGATCAAGAGTTGCATGCTCTACTAACTGAGCCAACCAGGTGCCCCTGAATGGAATTTTTAAATAAAATGTGACAGAATGCAAAAAATGCATACCTGTGTTAATGAAACCCTTAAGACATATCAGAGATGACTCACCCAAGACAAACTCCTAGAAGGGTCCCAAGTTCTCAGACACAACGCAAGGTTCTGAGAGATTGTTGGGAAGAATCCTCGTTTTATTACCTCCGACTGTAGGTAGGTTTGGTTGAGAAGCCCACACTCACTGAGGAGGGCTAAGGGTCTCATCCCATAGGCACTCTGACCCTTCAGTACTGCATCTTTGGCTAATGTGTACCTCTTTTGAGGATGGGAATAGGCAGTCACCATTAGCCAAAGCAGGCATGGGAGGGCTTGGCAGTGCTCATAGCAGGTTCCTTGAATCTACCACCAGCACGAAAATCAGAATATCGGTCCCTTTCTAATCTGCTGAACTCAAGTGTTCATTGGGCATGGCCTTCACAAGGTCTTTGGCCCTGGGCTCATTAAGTTTCTCTCAGGTACTTACTTGTCTCTGGAGTCCCCAGAGTCCTCTCTTCACCCAGAATCTTTGACTTTTCTTTGGAGAGAAGAAATAGGTCTGTGAAGGGGCTAGAAGGCTTGGTGTACTATGTTTCCGTCTGCTTCCTAAGGCAGCACCTCGGGGGTTGCAATGACATTCCCATTACCAGCAATGTTTACACATTGCTCTGGTGGTGAAAGCCCAAGCATTGATTAAATTATATCCATGTGTTCTGAATAACCAGAAGCATTTTTTTTTTTTAAGTTTACAGATCATCAGCTTTTCGTCAGCATGATTTGTAGTTCCTGTTATCTAGTATCTATAGTTATCTATACCCTTAAGTTTTCTGCCACCATCTGTATCTTTGACAAAGGTAGAGCAGGGGAGAGAAAGGAATTGTTTAAACAGGTGGGAGCCCGAACCAAGGGACACTTGCATCTCTGACACATTTGCAGGAAATTGTCTCACTTTTATCTTTTTCTTCATAATTACATTAAAATTTAGTCATGTGGTAAAGGAAGTTGAAGAATCACACGTGGGCAACCATCACTCACTACCCCTTTGCTCCTCATTTTGGATCATTCAGGACAATGGTGTTTCAGACTGGGAGTCCCAATAAGTGAACTGGAAATTAATTTATTGGGTCATGACAAGCATTTAAAAAATGAATTATAAGAGAAAATTTTCAAGTCAGAGTACATCATGTTAAGTTTTGTTTTATAAAACTTTTTTTTCTTTTAATATGTTGGCTGTTGGGCATGTTTCTGGGCTCTCAGTATAAATATGTTTCTTCCTGTGGGTTGCGGGGGAAAAAAAAAAACAAACTTTGGAAAAATGCTATTCCAGGAATTTCTGATCCAGGGAGATGGCTTTCTTTTAGGGGTATGGGGCACCCACGAGCTACTATCAGTGTCCTGGGTATCTTTTTCCTGTAGCTGTGGAATTCCCTAGTTTAAACCCAGATTCTCTTCCCATGGACATGCTGTTCCATAAGTGTTTGGGTGTAGTTAAACCAGCACTTAGGGACATTGTGGGGTTAAATGGGTTTTTGTGGGCCCTAACCATCATTTGTAACATCTTTTCTGTGGAGAAAAATTCATTTCGGTTCCAAAGAAGCAAATTCTTGGTGAATTTATTTTAGCAGAACTCTGTCATAAATTGGGCACTACTTTTATACATTCTATATTTATTAGTAAAATATATATTTTTAATATTTGTATAAATAAAATATATTTGTACCTTAAACGTTCTGTCATATTCTTTACCGCTTTTTCATTTCTTTCTCTCTCTCTCTCTCTCTCTCTTTTTTTAAGATTGTATTTATTTATTTGACAGAGAGAGACACAGCGAAAGAGGGAACACAAGCAGGGAGAATGGGAGAGGGAGAAGCAGGCTTCCTGCCGAGCAGGGGGCCCAATGCGGGGCTCGATCTCAGGACCCTGGGATCATGACCTGAGCCGAAGGCACACACTTAACGACTGAGCCACTCAGGCACACCACTCCACCCCCCTCCTTTTTCATTTCTGATGAAGAGTAATGTGTTCTAGGAGCTCTGGGTGGCCTGGGCTATGTGGTGTTGCTGACAGCGCTTCTGAAGAGGGAGGCTGGCAAGTCCAAAGGTCAGAACATCTGCCTGTCTGCTCCCCTTAAGGAGTTTCTGCACCCCTTAAGGAGTCTCAGAAGTGCATCTTCCTGCACTTACAACACTTTATAATCATCGGGTTCCTTTTACCATTGAAGCCAATGTGGCCCTGTATTAATATAAGGTGCTCTATTTTTTTTTTTAAGATTTTATCTTATTTATTTGACAGAGATCACAAGTAGGCAGAGAGGGAAGCACAGGGGGTGGGGGGAGGCAGGCTCCCTGCTGAGCAGAGAGCCCTCTGCGGGACTCGATCCCAAGACCCTGAGATCATGACCTGAGCCGAAGGCAGACGCCTAACCCGCTGAGCCACCCAGGCACCCAATATAAGGTTTGCTCTTTACAAAGGCACATTAATACCAGATCTGCCTGCTGTTCTTTCAGCATCATTGATTGAGCACCCTTTCTGTGCAAGGTCCTCTAGGTCCTGGGACAAGACAGTGGGCAAGGTGGACAGGGGCCCTGCCTAGGAGCTTCCCCTCCAGTGAGCCTGCTCTTTGTTGGTCTCACACTGTGGCCTTTTGTCCATGGGGCTTGTTGGAGTCAAGGTGTGCAGCAGATTTACCCTTCCAGTGTGGTAGCTGGGCCCAAGCACTACTCTGTCCTCACTTCAAGTGGGGCCAGGTATCAAGCATGTGAAAGGCTTATAAGAGAGAAGGGAGTTTCTTCTTAGAAAATGCTACAGATTGTTTGAAGAACAAGAACCTTACTGAGATTTTGAGGGCCCCAGCGCAACAAAACAATAGTTGGGGCACAAGCTTATAGATGGCAGTCAGAGAGGACAACATGCATCAAATTCAGATTTAGTGCTCTAGTATCTTCTTAGGGAAAAAAGCCTTCTTAGGGAAGCACCACACCCCATCTATAGCCTCGCATTTCCATAGTATCTAACCTCTTACGAAATCTACCCATGTTACATGTTGCCACCCCCACGCCCAGCACAACTTCATACTAAGAACTTATATTGCTGCCTGTTTTTCCTGAGGTTTATAAAAACAAAATGTGTGAAGGGAATGTATTCTGATTCTCTTGGGACTAATTAAAGAAACAGATTCAGGGAAAGAAAGCAGAGAAGATGTAGTATAGTTAAGATGTAAAAAATGTAATTTTCGGGATAACAGCCGTCAATTTTTCCACTTGAGTGTTTTTCCGAAGGGCAGAGGGCAAAAAGCATCTTACGTCCTCCCAAAGCTGAGACACATTTCAACATGGAGCTATTAGAAGCAAATTTGGTGCCCAAGACAGGTGCCAGATTTTAATTACAGTTGGCATTTCTGAGGATGCTTTTGGCAGAGGTGGCCATCTTGTTGGAAAAGCCATAGATTTTGACACTAGCAGTATGGATGCCCAGTTAAAAATGATTGAAAATAATTTCCCTCCTATTTTCATCATGTTGGTTTTGAGAGAAAACTTCAGTGGTTAATATTTAAACAAGATATCCTCTGTTCAGAGAAAAACAGTTGTTCATTGAAATTGTCTTGGTGGTTTGGAGTGTTAATTCGGGGGGTAATAATTTCTATCTTAGAGCCTTTGAAAAACCCTAGTTAAAGCAATAAAATAGGATGTTTCATTATAAGAAATGAAGTTGGCACATACCAGGTTTTCCATTAAGTTCCAGGTCACAGACAAATAAAGAAAGTATGTTAGGGAGAAAAATCCTTTTTAAAAATAATTAGGGAGCTGTCTGTTTTGTTCACCAGATGGAAAATCCGTAGTTGTGGGTGGTCTGTGTTGGAGAGGGCATCTCACAATTGGCAGGACCATGCCTTTAACTTTACAAGTCCTAGGACAAAAATCTGAATGCTACTGACTGTTCAGAGGCTCCCACTATGTATTAGCCCTTCTAGGGCTCTGCTTCCTAAATTTTACGTTTTCTAGAAGAGTATCTAGGTAAAATGATTATGAGATGCCAAAATAAATGGCCTATTGTTCTTTGAATTCTGAAACAGTTTTCCTGTCCTTGTTTTCTGTGACTTCTCTCACTGTCAATATATTATGATGATACTGTGATTAGTGGAACTGCCTGCATTACTGTTCAGAAGCCCCTTTTTATTACACTAATGTATTCCAGAGCCAATAGGGTGGCCAAATGTTCCTGAAGCTTAAGAAGTCTTCCTAAGATTGCTATTTATTGAAGAAGGATATCGTGCCTTCATTAATGTTTAAGCTCTTTTATAACCTTGCTTTGATTATCTGATAAAATTAATTCAGCAAAAAGATATATATGCTTTTCTTACTGCTTTCTTGGACTGATAAGAGAGTTAGCATCTCACTTCACTAGTACTTTTTTTAAAAAGCTTAATAGTTTTTTTATATGCATCAAAATATCATTTTTTTCAGCCCAGTTCTACATGTTACAGGTTTACATCTGCAAATCAGACTTTGAAATGAATATGTTTTAAGTTTGAACATAAGGATGTATATATATATTTATATTTATATTTATATTTCATTCATAAATTTAAGCTTTCCCAAATAAAAAACCGTTAGTGATTATAGGACAGTTAAATTGATAAAATCATTTTGGATGCATAAATGCATAAACTCTTAACTTGAGCGGGGAGAAAGCCCTGGAATGTAAATCATTTTTCTCGGACAGCAAATGTTTGGCTTTGGCTGTTCTATGACATTCTGCCGATGCGCAGGAAAAACGGCAATGATTTATTGGTTCCATATCCCCCCCAGCACAGATGCTGCACAGTCTGTCCCTTTTCTGGGCACTAAACACTAGGTTTTAAAAAACATAATTTCACTCAAGTTTTCCACTTGGGTTCTGTGTTGTACTATTAATAGCAACCCTTTGTGGCCGGTGCCAGCTCTCTTCTAGCATAAGACAGTGATGCGCAGGAACCAGTTTAACTAAAATACTGTAATTGGCATCCATTTTTGATCGGATAGTCCAGGTGCAGTTCTGTGAAGAATATAAAGACCCTTAAAAATTATGCCATGGAGGTAAAAAAGCTAAACCGGGGTAACCGTTCAGTAGGCTTCAGTGAGCTGTACCTTTGCAATGTCATGGTTTCTTTGGCAAATCATACTTACTTGCTATTGGGGGGGGGGAAGGGTGGGGAAAATTTGAAACATTGATGAAGAGCTTATATGTGAAATGTTCTACGATTCTCCATGAGAAAATACTTTTCTAGAGAGGAAGTAATAAAGAATAGTCTTGGAAACCTCAGGTTTTAGCCTCACTGCTCCGGAAGCAGGAGCTGTATTGCTAATTCTCATTCAAAGATGAGGTCAAGTCTTGATTTGGCCAAAGTAGATGTGTTGTTCTGAGGAGTAAGGTAAGTAGGGAAGCCTCTGTGTTTGGTATGTTGTTCTGGTCATTGCACCACTCAAGGCCATGGCTCTGAGGCCGCATTTCCCTGTTTTGTGGCTGCAGTCTTTGGAGGTATCCTTGATTCCGTCCCAACTCCTTTGATTCTGCGTATCTGTACCATGGCTCCTGGCCATCCTGTCCTTGCTGCTGTCCCAGCTCATCACTATCTCCTCTTGCCTGGTCTCTCCCCCTCCTGTCTGTCTGCCGAAAGGAAGTCTCTAAACACAAATATCAATGTTCTATTCTGAAAGTTTCAGTAGGGCGCCTGAGAGGCTCAGGATCTTGGAGTCCCAGGATTGAATCCCGCACGGGGCTCACAGCTCAGCGTGGAGTCTGCTTCTCACTCTGACCCTCCCTGCTCTCATGCTCTTTCTCTCTCTCTCAAAAAGTAAAATCTTTAATAAAAAAAAAATAAAATAATAGTAAAAGTTACAGTAAAAAATAACAATAATAATAAAAGTTTCAGTAGCTCCCAACTGTAAAGAATGAAAACCTTACATGGCCTTTAAAACCCGACTCTCAAATTTCCAGTCATCTTCCAATACTATGTACCTGACCTACCAGTCACATTAAAATCCTTACTGTTATGACCCCCCCCACTCTCCCAACCCCAGCTCTTGCCCATCTGCTTGCCATTGCTCATGCTGTTCCCTCTCCCTGTAGTACCCTCTTTCCATATTCTACTTGGTGAAATCCTGATCAAATACTGCCTTTGGCTCAGGTAGTGATCATGGGATCCTGGGATCGAGTCCACTTGCAGCAACCTGCTCAGCAGGGAGTTGTCTTCTCTCTCTAACCCTCTCCTGACTTATGTCCTCTCTCTCTCTCAAATAAATAAATAAAATCTTTTTAAAAAAATATCACCTTCCTCTTATGACATCTTTTTTTTTTAAAAAATATTTATTTATTTATTTGACAGAGAGAGAGAGAGAGAGAGAGGGATCACAAGTAGGCAGAGAGGCAGGCAGAGAGAGGGGGAAAACAGGCTCCCTGCCGAGCAGAGAGCCTGATGCAGGGCTCAGTCCCAGAACCCTGAGATCATGACCTGAGCCGAAGGCAGAGGCTTAACCCACTGAGCTAGCCGGGCACCTCCCTCTTATGACATCTTATCAATCACTCACACTCACCCTACTGACACCCTTCCTCTGCATCCCTGTAGCTTTGCTCATGTTTATTATTCTTCTTGCCCTACTCTATCTCCCATAGTAGATTAAATCTCCTGAAGGTTTTTCAGGGCTAGTCGTTGCACCTGTTTGAAAGCCAGCATGTGTCTCGGTGCTAGGTTTGCAATAAGAATAATAATTTTTTTTTAATTTAATGGAATTCTGGGTTATGGCTATCAGTTAAGATTCTTCATTAAGCAACAGATACAAGAATTTTTTTTTTTTTTTTTTTTTTTTTTTTAAAGTAAGCTCTATGCCCACTGTGGAGCTTGAACTCACTACCTGGAGAGATCAGGAGTCACGTGTTCTGCTGATTGAGCCAGCCAGATGAAGGCAACATAAATTCTTTTTCAATAAGATATTTTTTAAAAAGATTTTATTTATTTATTTGAGAGAGAGGGAGAGAGAGAGAGCAAGAAAGGGAGCACAAGCAGGGAGGAGAGGGAGAAGCAGGTTCCCCACTGAGCAAGGAGCCCGGTGCAGGGGTCTATCCCAGGACCCTGGAATCGTGACCTGAGTCAAAGGCAGGCACCTAACCAACTGAGCCGCGCAAGCACCCCAAGGCAACAAGAATTCTTAAGTAAGAGATACCAAGTCTAGCTTTTGTAGGCAAAACGATTTATTGGAAGGATATGGGCACACTCACAAAATCAGTGGGAAGGCAACCCTAGGCATCTTGGCATCAGCATGACTCCTTTGTCTTGTCCCAGCTCAGCCACCAGAATGGATGTGTTGCCAGCATTTTTAATCTTTAACTCTGCTCAAGGTGTTAACTGTAGGGATGATGTGTTTGGCCACAGAAGAGTCTCTGTCATGAGGCAGATAACCCAGGGACAAAGATGGCTGTCTGAAAAAAATAAAATCTTCTTTGGGAGGGAGCACCTAGGATTCTAGACTTAAAATTACTTGGTTGTGGGATACCTGGATGGCTCAGTCAGTTAAGCATCCAACTCTTGATTTTGGCTCAGGTCATGATCTCAGGGTTATGAAATCGAACCCGGTGTCAGACTCCACACTGGGCACAGAGCCTGCTTGAGATTCTCTTTCTCCCTCTCCCTCTGCACAGTGCCCCGCCCCTTCATGCACATGTGTGTGCTCTCTTGCGTGCTCTCTCTCTCTCAAATAAATATTTTATAAAATTTACTCAGTTGTAACTGCAGGCAAGTATCTATGCCTCACTTTACTCATCTGATGGTAACAGCACCATTATTATGATCAAACGAAATAATGTTTCATTTTAAAATGGCTCCTTAATCACATTCACCTATTTGAAAATTTGAACACATGAGGCATGCCTGGGTGGCTTAGTTGGTTAAGGATCTGACTTTGGTTCAAGTCATGATTTTGGTGTCCTGAGATTGAGACCCTCATCGTGGAGTCTGCTTATCCTTCCCATCTACCACTCCCTCTGCTTGTTTGCTCTCTTTCTCTCAAATAAATAAATAAAACCTTTAAAAAAATAAAACTACTGCATGAGAAGTTGCTGATTGTTTTCTCCTTGGCTTTCTGCTCTGTATTTTTTTCTTTTTTCCTCCTTCCTATTTTTTATTAACCTTCCCTTATACTTGGGATCCCATAGTGCTCCAGATGTCCTAGTGGACCAACAGTATAGTTTTGCTTTACTTCTTTCTCCTGCTCAAAATTAGACTAATTCAAGTGATAATATGCTACGTACTGTGGGCTAGGTACCCATTTCATTCAAACTTGTAGAGTAACTAGTATATAAGTCAGGATTCAGGTTTGGATGTTGTAACCAAAATTCAGTTATCTGAAAGAATTTCTCTCTTTCTTTAAGTATAGGTAAGTGGTAGAGGTGTATGTGACAGCTCTGTGATGACCCAGGTTTCCTTTATCTTGTGGCTCTTACCCTCAGCATCTTACCTGAGAGGGCTGCTCTGACCTGGCCCATGACGCGGAACTGGAAGACACGCTCTTCCTTATGCAGGCAGCCCATGCTGCGCGCCCTGACATACCCCGTCTACCACAACTTTGTCTCATGAATATGCCCAGACACAGGAGAGGCTGGAAGTGTCCCTGTTATCTGGGCATCCGTGAGCTTCTGCCTGGGTCGGTCATGGTGGGCAGACAGTGCCACTGTAGTGTTGACACTGCAGACCTGAGGCGTAGCTAACGGGTGTGGTGGGCTAGGAAGTGGAACACCGAGCTTAGATGTGCAAGTTGGCATGACCACACACATACAACACTGAAGCAGGGGCGCTAAGGGGAAGGGTGAGCTGGGGCTTGGGCATTGGGGCCTCCACTCAAGCCCTGAGACCCTTGTATGGAGGGGTGGTCCTGTTCAGCCCAAATCATCAGGTCTCCAGTCTTTCCTTGTCCATGGTTTAGCCTGCTTCCACCTCACCACTGTCCTGCTTACTATCAAGGTCTCCAGAGCAATCACATCAGAACAATGAGTGAAAGTGAAAGTGGGCAGAGCACAGAGCCTCTGGCCTCAAAGCCAGAGTGAGACCCATGGAGACAACTCCCAATTTTAAAATGAAGTAGCATTCTAACAAAACTTAAATGTCTATAATGAGAAGTAACAGTACTGATGTTACTCCTGTGGGGTCAAACCCAGTGGTTAATTTCTCAAACCTTGCTCTATCACACATACTATATTTCAGACTACTCAGTGCATTACCTACTTTTATGCTTCAGAACAGTTCGATAACCTTGGTCCTGTTACCAGCTTAGATTTTATTTTATAGATTTTATAGATTAGGAAAACATGTTTACTGAAGTTAAGAAACTTGGCCAAGGTTATGGGGAGAACAGGTAAAAAAAAAAAAATGCACCTGTTTATCTACGTCTGCCCAACTCCAGAAGTTGTGTTCTTAGCATTAAGCTGCATTTAGCATGCATGGGGAACTGTGGACAATGCTATACAGTCCTTACAGTGGCGTTCCCATGGCGATGCACTCGCCATCATCTTTGGTGATCCCCTCCTTTCTGTCGTTCAGTGAATATACACTGAGTCCCCCTCCAAGGTTTTTGCAAAACTCTGTATGTCCTCTTAACTCTGATTAAGACAGGTGTTGTGATCACTGTTTCATATTGGATGAGCATAAGACCCAGGGAGTTAAGGACCTTACTGGGATCACATGGTGATGCTTGGCAAAGCAGGATTCTGACCCAGACCCATTCTGAAGCCCTTTCTTTCCACGCAATGACCCATCTGTCTTGAGAACCCCTCTCCTTGCCAGACCGAAGTAAGTAGATCTTCATTGTTCTCACTATACACACACACACACACACACACACACACACACACAAATGTGGTTATGTGAAGTGATGGATTTGCTAACGTTATTATAATTATTTTGCAGTGTGTATGTATAGCAAATCATTAAGTTGTGTATCTTGAATTTATGCAGTATTATGTCAATTATATCTCAGCAAAGCAGGTTGCAGGGGAAGAACTTAGAAGAGTATAGAAGAGTACGGCGGGTGCTACAGTGTTGAATTTTGTTACTGTTAGTACAGCTGTGCGCTTTCAGGTGTCTGTGCACAGGACGTGACACAGAAAGAAGCCAGGACAGTGGCCTCTGGTGGGTGGGACAGGCGTGTGGATCAGTGAGCTCTGGGGATCTCTCCTCCCTCGTGGGCCACCACATGCATGTCGATACTGTAGGATGCTACCTCAGATGGCTGGCTGGAGAGGTGCTTCGAGGTGTGCTGGAGATACTAACCACTGTGTTTGTTTTAGGAGGGTTAATATCAGCACAGTTATTTCTCATTATTCATAATTCAAGCTTCCTAAATCCAGTTTGCCTCTTAGGCCCTGGCATAACGTGGGGAGGTGGGGCGTCCTCTCTTCACAGTAAATGACACATTGTGGGTTGGGGCTCCATGGAAATTATATTCAAAGTAAGTATCCGAAGCATGGAAACTGTCGGCCTCGCTTCTGGTGCTTGTTGTCGGTTTGTGACTGGCCCTCTCTGAAAGTCGGGCAACAGGGATGGAAATGAATACCACTTCCGCTCCATTGGACTTGACTCTTTACAGAGCATATCCACATAAATGATCTCATTGTATTTTCAGTAACCTACTTTGAGGCGCAAAAATAGGTATCATAGCCCCATTTTATAGTCAGACAAACTGATGCTCTGACGTCGCATCCTTGCCCGAGGTCACATCGCTCGGGAGCTACCATGGCAGCCCTTGCCCTGCATATCCAGGGCCTAACCCAGTTAGTCCCTAAACGTCTTCTTTAACTGTGAAATGCTTTAAGTATCCATGTCTATGTACAGAGGGCAAAGGTTCTTTTGTGGAGATGGCACAGTCTGGAGCCAGACTTCTGAACTTAATCTCATCACTGGCACTGTTGTGAGCTGGCTACACCCCTCTAATCCGGTTGCCTTTGCTGTGAAATGGGGATGATAGTAATAGTTCCTACCTCAGGGAGTTTTTGTGAAGATTTGGTGAGATAAAATTGAAAATACTTTGAACAGGTGTGGGCATAGTATGATGTAACCATATATTATTGTTATTAAAGTGGAAATGGAGGGAAGAAGGAGTGAGACAGGTGATCAAAGGAAATCAGTCTCAGTTACCACTGCACAAGACCCTAGTGTGCCAGGGCTGCCTTTGACTAAGCCCTCTGAGTTGCCATGTACCCTGGCCTGGGACTCTGCAGCAGTCTGTGAAGAATGTAGGTAATCCCCACCCCCAACCCCCTGCTCATTCTCATGTGAACTGTTTACCCTCCTCTCAGTGACCCTGTCTCAGAGCAGGAGGAAATGGTGTCCTTGTCTCCCCAGGTCACCTGGGGAGGGTCCTTCATCTTTCTGAGTCACTTGACCTGAAAAGTGAGAGTTGGAATAGGTATTTTCCAACTATAACAGACTTGTTCTCTACCTCTCAGTACCCACAGGGGAGTACTGATGCCCAGCCTAGAGCTGATTAACACCAGAGAGTGGGCTGGTATAGATAATAGGGCTCCCTATTTATTTAGTCTGGTCCTCCAGGTGTGTTCACAACAACTCCTTATGTAGAAACTGCGCCTATAAGTTTCTCCACATGGTTTGGAGGCAACCCTCGTTAGGGACACCTGTGATATATTTTGCTTCTGGGAGACCCACCCCAGCCTTTGGGATCATCCCTCATATTGTTTTCTGAGGCTTTGTGTATTTTTGGTTTATCTGGTAATTAGGACAGAAAAGCTACAATTATTGGACAGCAGAGTTGTGAGTGCTGAAATGAGCCAAAATGGAGTGGAGAAATGGGGGTAAGGGGTGCCTGGGTGTCTCAGTGGGTTAAAGCCTCTGCCTTCAGCTCAGGTCATGATCCCAGGGTCCTGGAATCGAGGCCCACATCAGGCTCTCCGCTCCGCGGGGAGCCTGCTTTCTCCTCTCTCTCTCTGCCTACTTGTGATCTCTGTCTCTCAAATAAATAAATAAAATCTTAAAAAAAAAAAAAAAAGAAAAAAGAAAAGAAAAGAAATGGGGGTAAGGAACCACAGACTATCGGATGAAGTTTCCAAGTAGAACTAGACCAGAATGCAGTTCTAGGCAGACCACTAGATGGCACTCACACATTAGCGTTAGGACTAGTCCGTGACACTTTCCACTTTGGGTTTTTGTAGCATCTCTCTAGGGACTAGCCAAAGCTTTGTATCTGTCATCTCCATCCATCCATTCATCCTCTAAACTCTCTTGCTCTTCTGCAGATAAGTAGATAAGTCTCTCCCTCTCTTTCTTTTTCTTTCGATTTAGTGACCTTAAACACCTGCCAAAAATAACTTCAAAGCCACCCACCTTTTCAGTGCTTTATTTTTACTGTTCTCCTGAGCAGATGTTTACATGGCAATAAACCCATTTTTAGAGTAGGGGAAACAGGGAAACTTATTTTTCTCTTCAGGCATTCTGAGGACATATGCAATACAAGGAGTGGAAATTGAGGGGAAAGGAATTACTTAAAAATAGTAGGTAATAGAAACATTTAAAAATATTTCTGTTCAAGAGGTGCCTGGCTGGCTCAGTCAGTAGAGCATTCGATTCTTGATCTCAGGGTTGTGAGTTCAAGCCCCATGTTGGATGTGAAGCCTACTTAAAAAGAATGGTAAAAAAGAATTTCCATTCAGAATTATGGTTTCCTAACTTGTAATGAAATAAAAAATCACTTAAGATTTAATGACTTTTTTTTTATCAAATCATTTTCTATTACAGGATTTTCTATAAATGGAGAGTCAAATGCAGAATGCCTTGTTGCTTACTACTGGGGGTAGGAGGGAGAAGAGATAGGCAGGAAATCACAGTTGATACTGTTATCTTTATCAGGGTGCATGTTGTATAAAAGCAAAACCCCATCTTAAATTTATAATCTGATGTTTCAGAGGAATTTAAAAATGAACTTCTATATAGCAACTGAAATGGGTTCTGCTCCTGCCTCATTCCGTTTTCTCACAGCCAGGCGGACATGTTCAGGAGCTGTTTGGAGCATACATGCAGACGTGCTTCATCTGTGCACTTCTTAGCTGAGATAACAGTGCCCTGAGCCCCACTGCTAAGGTTAACCTGTATACTGCAGAAGGACAACAGATGGAAATTCTGGTTTGCAGTCACTGCAGAAAAATAAAAACATGTTCCAAAGGGAAAAGGATCTTGTATTTCTGCGTTTGAACCTTTGATCTGCATTCACATCTGAAGGGAAGGCTAGACCTTTTGGTGGAGACACATGGCTTTGCATCTGTGAAAACACAGCTGTATATAGCAAAACAAAACTAGTGGAAAATACAATGGTTTTGCTGTGTCAGGCTAGCTGCTAATGCTCAAATTCTATACAAATATTGTCTTTTGATAGCTCTTTCAGAAACCCTTCCTGACTTTCTATGTAATTGTTTAGTAACATTTTATTCTTTTAAATTCAGATTTTTGAGCTCTTTAGGATTAAGGTACATGGATCTCTTTTATCTTTTCTTTTAAAAAAAGCAGTGAAATAAATGGCTCACAGTTAAATTGTAATAACATTATTTAAATTCTGACCTAATTGGGGGTGATGGGAAAAAAAGTTAAACCCTTAAAAAAATTGACAAAGGTAAAGTTCTAAGTTGATTCTTGATCCTGAAAATCTTTTATTTTTCGAAGATGACATTGTATGCGCTTTGTGCTGTAAGTTACATTCTTAGGCATTCTCAAAATTTATATTCTTAGGCTTCTTAGGCATTCTTGAAACTTGGCGGCTTGTTTTTGAGCAATTAACATTTGTTAATTGTTAATTGTTAAATTAAAAATTTAAAAATTGTTAATTGTTAAATGTAAACATTTGTTGTTAAGTGAATTAGCAGCTCTGCTTTCCTTCATCTTTAAATAGCCATCTTCGGCTACTTTCTTTATCAGCATTGCCCAGTAATGTAAGCCAAGTTTGTTTCATTGGGAGGCATTTGCCTTGAACCTCCATGTTTCCTCTCCGTCCCAGACACAGAGCCCCAGTCTGTGCGCCTGCCTTATCCTGCCCCATACGGTGGCTTCCTACTATTGAATTGGCGACCTTTTTCCGTCCCTCCCCTTCCTGTTGGAGCTCTGGCCCCTTGTGGCCCTCCCCACTCCCTGAGACGGGAGTTGGGTGCAGAGAGCTGGTGGACAAAAGATGAGGATGAGAGTTTGATGTGCAAGCAGAAGGCGGCTTGCGTGCCCCTACTCTGCAGAGGTGTGCCTTACATTTTTCTGAAAGGAGCGGAGCTAAGGCGAGGTCTTTGTGCTGTCACCCCCCCCCACACCCTCCCTAACGCCAACATCTTCATCAACAAGCAGCTCAGGAGCTGAAAAGTGGTTTTCTTTAAGAGAGATAATTTTGTTTTTATCATTTGATAACAACCTTTGGTGTTAATCACACTGATGGGAAGAGCAGAGCTAGATAACAAGTCCTTCCAAGAAGTGTCCCCTTTGAAGTGCTGGTTCCCGCCTCACCCTTCCAGGAGTGGAGAGGGGGAAAGAAAACAAGTGTAAAGATCTGAAGCCACTGAGGAATGCCGACCTGATGTCTCTCCTCAGCATCCCTGCCCCTCTCAACAGTTCTCCCCTCCTTTCAACTCCCTGCTCTTTGAAACTGCGGGGTTGGGGTGGTCGGACCCTCCAGCCAGGCCGTGTTGTAGCTACAGGCCTTCTCCGACAGGCGACGAGCAACGGGCGGTGGGGCAGGCCGTGGAGAGGAAGAAGAGGGAGAAGAAGCCGGAGGAAGTCGTAGGGTAGACCCTCTGCAGAGTCAGGGCTGAGGGCTTTCTCCATTGTGATGAAAGAAAAACAAATAACACCCCCCTCAAACAAACAAAAAAGCCCTCCCCCAACCCCAAGTCCTTCTTTACAGCTGCATTTTGTTCCTGGGACTGTGGGTGTCACTAGAACCTCTTTTTTTGCAATTCTAGACGATACCGCAAAGGACTTGTCAAGCCTATTAATTTTTCAGGCAGAACGGATCAAGCCTGCCTTTGATGCGGCTGCTTCCTAATTTAGTATTCAAAGGTAAAGAGTCTCACCTTCTCTTCACTCTTTACATAATTAAAGATTTTTTTCCAGTGGCAGAGAACTAGTGATGTGTAGTATTTTTTGAAGTTAAAGGTCCAACTTTTTATGCAACATCTGCTCTTATCTCTTTCCTTAAATAGAGCCAGTATTTACTTTTTGCTGGTACTCAGTTGCTTACCATTCGCCCTGAGTTCTAATTTTCGACAGATGGGGTTACAAACGGTGAATTCCCTCTATCTCATTCCCCTAATTAAAAAAAAAAAGTGTGTGTGTATGAATATATGATTATGTGTATATTTGTATGTTTATATGCCTATTCTAGCAAAATAATAGTGTGATTAAAACTCCAGAATTATCTTTCGCCCTAACTTGTCCATTACTCTTGATTTTATTTTCTGCTCGAGCATTCTAAAGTTCACTCAAGTGGACTTTCACAGTTTCCATCTGCTGTGTTTAATAGCAAATTGCGACCCTCAAAACCACTTCAGGGCCTTTTGTGTTCTTATCTGTGCATTTCAATACCTTCTGGGAAGTGCCTTCGGTTTCACTACATATGCAAAAATCCCAGCTTGAATTTTTTGACACCCGCTATCCGTTTGTTGGTGGAGTCCTGTTTTCCATTGTCTGGTTGTTGATGTTGGCAAAAGTCATTTGTTTAACGATGCCAGGGTTACTGTCCCTTATTTTTTATTGGAATGAAATCTGAAAATATTGCTAAGTATTAAAAAAATTAATGCATGCTGTTGAAACTGCTACATACTTGCATGGTTTTATTCTCCCATCGTAAGGTGGATGATATTTTAAAGATACTAGGTAGTAATAGTCACTAGAAGCCAATTAAAACCACTAGGATTCTATCAAAAACCTGTTTGACAGTATAAATAATTGATATCTGGAAATAAAGCGGCTGCACTGTGTGAAGGGCCCTTCTGTACACGACTGGGCAGCGTTAGCAATCTCTACTTCACAGACCAGGGGATGATTCCTGGGCATTGTCGCCTGGGTTTTAAAAATTTGATGATAAGGCCACATGCAAACAGATTTTTTAAAAACATCTTCTTTACCTATGGATAGAGAGGAATAGTTACATTATTTTCAGGTGTTTGAGCTTCTTAGCGTAAAGAAACAAATACCCCAACTCCTCAAGAGCCAGGTGTGAACGGAATAAATTGAGGCACTGTCCGGATGCATCCAGCTTTTTTAAAATGATGTGATTAAAGAGGACATCTGAGAACAAATTTATGAAGTTGTTATGGCAACTGAAACACTTGGATTGAAATGTGTGTATCTGAAACATGAAAGATTGTAGGAAGCCGGAGAAATAAGCACGGCATTGTATTTGGGAAAGGCAGTTGAACAGTGGTAGCCAAATGTTATTTCTTCGTCGGTCATCATTTAGGGTTACTGCCTTGATTTCCACTTGTAAAAATGTGTGGTGATTGATGCTTTCCCAGACCGTGTTGCCTGAAGTCGCCATGCCTTGAACCAGCGTTTGCTTGTTGGTCATTTGACCTGTTGAGAAGTCACTCTTGTGTTGTGTTCATTGCGGAGATTGCATTTAGAGTTGCCTCGGCATTTGCCCATAAGTTTACCCGTCTGTGTTCTCACATTAACGTCCTTGTTTGTGAGTAGCCTCTACAGTGGGTCCATTCACGATGTCCCCCAACCCTAGCCCACCACCAGTCACCAGTAAACAGCCGCACTCAGAGGATTCAAAAGATTGAAATAGTCCCTAGAATTTCCTGCTCTCTTCGAAAAGCTTTCTATCCCTTCTATATAATTTGATTCCACCTTAATTTTTCATGCTTTTAAATTTTTCTCTTGGGTGCTGGCAAGAGTATTAACTGTTGTTTGGAATCACAGGCAAAGATGTTTAAAGTTAACACCTACAAATTTGTATTAGAGTGTGTTAGAAAGTCAATATTTGTAGCCATATCCATAATGCCTCAAGTTTTTTCATTCACTAGACTTTAGATATGGAGTGTCCAGAAAATTGTTTTTAATATATCATTACAAATTCTTTGTAATATATATTTTTGGCTTTACATGAAAAGATAGTTAAATGTCAGTTATAGTAATTTTAGTAGGTTATCCCATAAGTAATACACTATTTTAACTGAAAAGTGTTTGACAACAAAAAATAACATTTACACCAAAAAATTCAAATGAAAATGTTTTCTTTATAAACATCAATTGTTGAATATTGATTACTGGTTATTTAGTCTCCTTGATTTTAAGCACAGCACTTTTTACTTTGAATGGTCTTAATTCCTAAAATTAAGCTAAGTGAAACAAAGGAGAGGAAAAAAGCAAAATAATATTTAGAAAATTTTATTTTTCTCAAGTTCATGAATTGGAACTTTTTATTCTTGCTGAAATTACTTAGCAGTTTTTGAGTTGGACGTGTGGGTATAATACCCAAACTTTCCATCTATAGTGGAGTGTTTTCCTATTTCTTTAAAAATTGAACCCAAAACATTATTCTATTGCAAAATTAACTGGTGTTAATCTGTCAGACTTATTATTCATTTAAAATATTTAAATCTGTGCATTTGTGTTTTTAATCCCTTTTTGCATATGTATATGGAGGTGATTCTATTTTGATATGGCTTCTGTGTTTAGAAAATTCATAGATTGAAGATTACATCAAAACGAAGTGTTTCAGGAGTATTAAACATAAGAATTTGGGGTATTTGCACATAGTTTACAGTAATGGATTTCCTTTTTCCTATCTTTCTTTAGTCTTTCAATTTTAAGGATTTTTTTAAAAAGTATGATTTGGATTCTTCCAAAGTGGATACTATTTTATTTCAGGTGGGTCGTTTATAGTTTGTTGATGTTTTCAAGGTCTCTAAACAAAGTCTGATGTGTTAACAGTCTTATTAACGATGTTAAAATAGAATTAACAGCTTGTGGATGCCTCCAGAGCACAATAGCCTGTCAACCTCGCCTGCCCCCTTATAAATTGTTCCCCTGCTGTCTTCCCTTTGTTTCATGCCCAATCAGCAAACTAAACTTTTGTGGAGAGAGAAGGCAGTTCAAGTGTTTCTGCTGCAGCTGAAGGGAGGAGCTAATGTGGAATTTACTGGGAGACCAATCAGTACTGGAGGGAAGAATGACCCCAGATTGGGAAGAAGGACTTTGTTGACCTGCTTGGTTCCCTGACCTTTCCTTGCTATTTTGTCACTTTAAAGAGGTTTACTCTGGTTGTCGAGTACTTTATGATGCTTCTACTAAAGCTGCAGAACTTTTAGACGTTTGAGATTATTTAAGATGATCTTAGCACACATATTACAGTGCTGTGTGATCTTTAGGAATTTGATGAGACGTTAGTATTTAAAATTATTTAAAAAGCTGACACAACAATAATATTTTTTTTTAAGGGAAGAATACATTTTCGTCAGTTATCTTCATCCAGATTTTAAATCTTTTCTAGTGTCTCTTCCTCATAGCTACTTTGGAGAGAGAATCACATTAGCTACTGATGTTAGAACATTGGTTCTATTTTGTTGAAAGTATGCTTTGAAAAAATAGATTTCTATCTTTTTGTTTGTTTATTTTTAGTAATCTCTATGCCCAGTGTGGCACTTGAACTCATGACCCTGAGATCAAGCGCTACATGCTCGTGCAACTGAGCCAGCCAGGTGCCCCTATATCTTCTAGGTCTTTAAAAGATTTTTGTTTGTCAGGTAATGGTTAAAATGAGTTGAAAACTAAGATTTTTAGGAGAAGGGCTATTTTTTCATTAGTATTATGGGTTACCCTGTCAAATGGGTGATGCCATCTTATCCTTTACCACTATCCAATTTAGTAACTTAATAGTACAGCACATTTATAAAATAGTTCCCAATTCTCACTGCATATTAACACCACTTTCGGTAAGAGATCATTAGACATTATTGAGACTTATTTTTTGTGTATTTGTGGTTTTTACTTACCTTTAAATAGGCCACTGGTCCAGGGGCTAAAGAAATACAGCACTGAAATCTGAGGTGGTCACTGTCAGTACAAAGAAAGAACATCCCATGCTAGATGCAGGACTGAACATTTTCTTTAAATCAGGGTTTAATAAAATTACTCAAATGCATATAGACACAGGGAATGAGATATAGTTAAAGGAACTATGATTTTAAAATATGGTTATTTTGTCAAGGAATATGCTAGAATGAAAATTAGGCAGTACGAACTTATCACCTCTCTTTAGCTCACGTATTTGCTACTTAGGTGAAGCTCAAGTGGACTATTTCCTCCTAACTTTATAAACCCTGGAGATATGTATCCATTTATTGAACAATGTATCAAACCGGGGCAAACAGGGACTTGTTTGATACTAGCGAGATGCATGGGTAAAATAGTATTTTCTGGTTGGCATCTTTGAATGCACACGCTTCACTAGGGTCATTTTACCTGGCCAAGGAAGAATGTCTCTGTGGTAGTTCTCCCGTGAGTGTAACTGCTTGTCATTTTTGCCCAAAGCCCTCGTTGCTGTCCACCCCTATCCCATGGCCTAGTGTGTCTTCACGTTTTACAGTTGGGCAGCAGAACCATCTTGCAACCAAGTATAACTGACCTCTTTTTTGGTGTGCCTGCTGAACAAGTACTCCAGGCTCTAGAGTTGGGGATTTGCCTAGGGATGTGGGCACCACGCTTTTGTGGAGCCCAGACATCAGTACGGCAGCCACCTGATCCAAGTGTCCAGTGCATGTCTGCATGGTTTGGGGATGATAAGAAGCCAAAGGGATTAACAACAAACAAAGAAACCTTGTTACCTTTGTGCAGAAGCCAGCTGGCATCTCACAGGGACAACTTCAGCTGCTCCATTGTCACTAAAGCTGGGTTCGGATGGATCTCATTTGCTACTGCTGTTCTAGGAGCGTGCCACAGGCTTGGTCACCATAGGGAAAGGGGAAAGAATCAACTGGAAACCCGATGCTGGGGCCCATGTCTTTTGTTTCAGATGATGCAGAGAGGGATAAGACTGCACATTTAATGAAATTTTAATAGTGCAATTTCTCTCCGTAAAGATGTTGTAAATAGCATCTATCTTCCAAAAGTTCTCTCCTTTTTTTTAATCATTTCTTTTATAAGCTTGAAGGAAAAAGAGAAGTCGGTGGTCCCAGTATTTGCCTTAGTTGTGGCCTAAATGAATTGTAACTCTTCACCACTGACACTTACTGAGATGATCAGGGTCATAGATATAGAGTTATATCCCAGTTCATGTCTGGAACCAGTCCCCTTGAACAGAAGTTTTCATGTGCTTTCAGAGTTCTGAAATGGCCACAGCAGCTTTCAGGAAAGTAAAGGATACAAATAAAGTTTCTGACGATTTGACTATTTGCTTCTGCATTTTAAAATTTGTCAAATGTAGGGGTTCCTGGGTGGCTCAATCGTTGGGCATCTGCCTTGGGCTCAGGTCATGATCCCAGTGTCGTGGGATCCAGCCCTGCACTGGGCTCCCTGCTCAGCGGGGAGCCTGCTTGCTCTCCAGCGCCCCCCCCCAACTTGTGTTCCCTCTCTCACTGTCTCTCGCTGTCAAATAAATAAAATATTTTTAAAATAAAATAAATAAGATAAATTTTGTCAAATGTAGAAATAATTTTTCTCAGAAATTTTGTAATTCCCCAAAGTGGATACTTTAAAACCAGTTGTGTGTGAAATGCTGTTTAAGAAAGAATTCATATAAATGTGCTTCTTTATTCAATCATAAGGGAGGCTGGGAGAAAGGATGTTTTATTTTTCAGTAGTTTTTGTTCCATAAGAATATGGAATTATTGTTATTTGGGTTAGTAATAACTTACTTTTGCATAATACTTTATAATTTTTAATATACTTTAAAAAATATTATCAAATATAACCCCTGAAGAGTTCTACAGGAAGATATTATTGTCCTCATTTTATAGATGAGGAAACAATAAATGCACATACTCATAACATGCCACATAGTACCTGCTTTGTATTTCCAGAAATAAATTTGGTATGTAAACTGATTAGAAGATACAAATCTAGTCCTGAAGAAGTTATTTTGGTTCCACATCATAGCTATAAAAGATGATAAAAAGTTGGAATAAAATCATATGATGATGTGCAATCCCCCTTTAAATACATAATTTCATGAATGTTGGTTTTATGATTATTTCATTTTCATGTGTTTCCTGTGTAAAGTTCTGTAATATGTTATATAATAATTAAACAGGAGAATTACCCCTGTATTTTTAAAGATAGAAATTATAATCACAATATCACAGCAGAAGAATATTTTCCATTTAAAAGGTAGTCTGATTTGTAGTTTAAAATGTGATTTTTTTAAATGAAATCTCAAAATGGTCAAAATATATTTACTCCTAAAAATCATATCTTTTTTTTCTCCTGCTTATTAAATACTATGTATCCAGGGTATTTGTTTTGGGGCAATTTAATGCTGCTGTTCAGAAACAGAACTGTGTTACTGGGGACAGGAAAATCTGATTAGTGTTTCTAAGAATTATTACAGCACAGCAAGACAGGGAAGCAGTCCAAAAGTACTAAAGGTTAAATGCAATTTGTAATAACTAGGAGAAGGCTTTACTTGTTTTAAAAAAAAAATGTTTCTTAAGAGCCATTAAAATTGTCTAAGTGATATCTTTGACTGCTTTCCATTATAATATTTTTATATTATTTTCATAAATATTTTGTTGGGAGGGGCAGAAGAGGAAGAATTAAAATGAGAAAGAAAACCAAAAGTTTCCTATTTTACAAGATCCAAAATCCTAGCAGTGTAATTTTCAGTGAAAAAAATTATTAATGTAAACTTCCGTATGATAACCTTAAGGTCAGTTATACTTGGTTGCAAGATGCTTCTGCTTAAAAAAAAAATAAAACTAGGGAAATAGTTATTTTATGAAAAAAGGTTGATTTAGAATTTCTTTAGGGCTGCTCTTAGAATCAAATCAAGCTTCATTTCTATCTTTAATTCGGATAATCAAGCTCAAATTTTGCATTCTAGAAGTTTAGAGAAGGAAAAACTATTGGTATTATATGTCCAGGGTTTTTTAAAACAGCTCTAACATCAAAATGGCCAAACTGTTGGACTGATTCATGTTAGATAAAACAGATGGGATTCCCAGATCGTGCACCGTTCAGCCGTTTGATGGAATTCGCGCCACCCTGACCAGCGAGCCCAGATGGCGCTTAAATCTGTCACTCTTTAACGACCCTACTGTTTTTTAAAAATATTTTTATATTTGAGCCCATTCGGTTAATCTGAGAGATTAATCATTTCCAAGATATGTCTGGGGAGGGATTTAGTGTGGGTTTCATTTGGAGGGGCTGAGGATAAGAAGAAGGAAGGGGCCTCTCAGACACAGGTCTACCTCCTAGAGAGAATATGAGGAGGGAGGCCTGGTAAACTTGGGCTTTGGAACACTTTCTGGGCACCACGATTGAGAAAGCCATGTAAAGAGCAGTAGCACTGGGAGTTAAAGAAAGAAGAGGGACATTTGGGAAGGGTCTGGGAGTGGATGAGTGGAAATGCCCAGAGAAAGGACTACACTGCTGAGCTTAGACCCCAGCAAAGGACACAGGTGCCAACTGCCCACACTAGGGTGGCTTTGTGTGGTCTGACCCTAATCACACTGGGATGACTCCGGTGGGTGGGCCTCCTGGGATGACGGGTGGGTGTGCCACCTGGGGTGGAACCCAGAGATCAGATCCAACAGGATCAGACTCTCTGAGATGGTTCTTTTAGTAAGAACCTGTTCTGCAACAGAACATCTACAAATCTGAGTTTTTCCCCCGAAGGGTATTTTTTTTTTTCCCTCTCTCTTTCTTAAATTGCTATTTTAAGTCAGTCAGTTTGCTGAAATGCTTCAGTGATTTGGGGCATGAGATGCTGGATGCTGGCTAGCTCCTCCCTCCAAAATCTCTAACCTTGGAGACATTTGCAGAGTGGCTTGGAATTGCTTTCTATTCCTGCTGAGATGGGGAAAGGAAAAATGAATGGTTTTTCATTATGCAAACCCAATTTTTTTATTTGCATTTGAATCAGATGTAGTAGGTGTCAAAATACGGTGCAGAATTTACACCATTCATGTGAAAATTTATACTGCCCCCAAAAGCCACAAGAAATGGGCAAACCCACCCACATTAACAACATTTAAAAATCCCTGCTCTCTTTAACGATGTTCTTGGTGGTATTGGGGCTGCTTAGGGGTGGCTTTCCTGTTTGTCACCTGATACTCCCTATACAGGTATCCCCTGCTTTTTGAAAGTTTGCATTATGCCACTTTGCTTTTACCGAAGACCTACCTTAGTACCTGTTTTCACTAACTCAAAGAACTCCTAACAGGACTTTTGCTTTTATGAGAAAAGCAAAAACAGCACTCAGCATTGGTTTTACAGCAAACTGTTGGAGAGGCATTGCAAACCTATAGCATCCAGAACGGCCCCGCCAAGCTCCTTCCCCGAGAACTGCTCTCAGCGTCTCAGCATCAAGGCACCAGAGCTTTGAACTGTGTCTGTGAACATTTGTGCTTTATCTCCATTTATTTTCTGCATCTGTTAGCAAGATGTGTTGTAAGTTTGTAAGAAAAGTCTAAGACAGCCTATTTTTTTGGACCTGGGAATGCTAAAAAAAGATTTCCATATGGAATCATGATAATTGCTTCTTTACTTTATACCATTTCAGCTTACAAAAGGTTTCATAGGAATTTTCTACTTTCAGATAATGGGAGAAACCTATACTTGGAGTCTCACGGATGGCATGCTGATATGTCTTACTCTTGTGCATGTCAGAGATGTGGGAATGGGGTCCCAATGTCCTTTGCCCCACCTGAGTATCGGCACACTGAAAATACGTTATAATTCTGCTTCAGAGGGTTTCCAAGGAAAATTAAGTGACCTTCATGTACACCCAAAAGTCAGCAGAGAAGCAAATTATGTGGGGAGGTTCCTTTGGAAGCTTTAGAGCTCTGGGGGTCTCAGGGACTAAGGGTCTGTTAGAAATCACTGCTGTACCAGAATACAGTGGGAGCTGACACTTGTTAACTCTCCACCCATGTGTAACCATCCCATGAGGATGAAACTGGGTAAGTTTTGGACAGAGGAGAAGAAATTCAAGCCCAGAATATGTTGTTTTCATCTTAAGTCTAGTAACCATTCAACTGTCAGAGTCCTTGTTCTCTCTCTGTCTCTCACGTGTGCGTGTGCACGTGCACTCACACACACACACACACACACACAAAGCCAGATTATGGAAAGGATTGCTTATAGTCATGTTTAAAGGATATTGCTTTTTATAGACAGTAAATTGTCATTGGAAGAGTGGAGAGGCCACCCTGCGTCTAATTCGGTAACATGTTTAGGATTGGATGTTAATCAGTAAGACTCAGTTTTGTGTGTATGTGCGTTGTGTATTGGCTTCAATTTCTTAGGTAGTCTTTGGGTATTTATGGAATAAAATTGAAAATTTTAATGGAAACAACAAATGCTCACGTTAAAAATTATGAAGTCATATAATGTACTTGGTATTATCTAAACAATGAATTTCTTACCTTTTTGACTAGAGTATATATGCCTAATAGTCCAGATAAACATTCTCTCTTAAATTTTACCTGTCAACTCATTCTGTACTCACCTCATTTCCTCTAAAGACTAAAATGTCTCTGGGCGCCTGGCTGACTCAGTCAGTACAGTCAATATGAGACTATTGGTCTCAGGATTGTAAGTTTGAGCCCCACGTTGGGTGTAGAGATTACTTAAAAATAGAATCTTTAAAAAAAAAAAAAAAAAAGACAAATCTCTCTACTATTCCAGTTGGCAAATGTTCTGTTTAGGAACAAAAGGAGATACAGATAGAGATAGAGACAGAAATACAGATATAGATATAGATTTGAAGAATTCTATGGGCACTTGAGAAATAAGGCATCATGAAGGAAAATAACCCATAGATTTTTCACTAATGGCAAATAATCAAGTATTAAAAATGAGGAGCAAAGGGACACCTGGGTGGCTCAGTCAGTTAAGCATATGACCTAGGCTCAGATTATGATCTTGGGGCCCTGGAATCGAGCCTCATGTTGGGCTCCCCACTCAGTGGGGAGTCTCCTTCTCCTTTACCCTCTCCCTCTGTGCCTCCCCCTGCTTGTGCTCTGAATAAAATCTTCTTTAAAAACTGAGGAGCAAAAATAATACTTCACTGTTAATGAACTGTTGGCCATTTGGGCTAGATGATTGTGTTTTGGTAGACAGAAAAAAGAGGAAAACTGCTCTCTTCATTGCCTGTGTCTACATTCCCTCCTTGACATGACACTGACACAGCAACCCCAGCCTGGCTTCTGGAGGTTGAACTGAGCATTGCATGGCCAGGTCCAGGCCAAACCAGGAAATAGGATGAAGGGATAAAGCCAAACTCAAAGGCCATGGTATAGTCAAATCAAGGTATTCATGTAGATGAAGAGTTACTGGGACGAGAGTCAGATTCAGAGCAATCGGAGAGCTGGGTTCAGAGTAGAAGGCAGGAGATGGAGCCCCTAGAGGTATCCTCAGGTCTCAAACAGAACCACTGGTGTTCTTACAGGGCCTTAGCTTTGAACACATAGTGAGGCATTAAGGACCCAGAGTGCTGTGAAGAACATGTGGATTGTCCATTCTCCTTTATAGAGCCGTCTCTAGCCATTGGCAAAATTCCACAGGTTCTTTTCAGAGTATCTTTAAAAAATCAAAAGAAAAAAGTCATAAGCCTTAAAAAAGTTGGGTATCCCTAGCAACCCTAGTTTTCCAAATAGAAAATGTAAAGTTGGATGGTGGTTTCAGATTATTGTTTCATTTTCTTTATCTTTGAAAGATTTCCTAGTTCACTGAGAGCCAGCCTTCAACTGCATGTTATAAAATTTCTTTTTCATTCCCTATAAAGATCCCTATTTTTAGCTTTTAAGAACTGTTACAACTGAGATATAAATGGTATTCTGCACCCTACACAGTACACGCCTCAGAATTGGAGGCAGAGTTCCTAAAACTGTAAGACAAGTTTAGTCTTAGTCAATCTGTTAGGTTTCCTTATAGGAATTTTTTCTCGTATTATTTCATTTTAGGGAAAGCCTGTTAGAAATTTCCATGTGTATAAATGATGCTTAAAAAATTCTCATTATCCAAATTTGTGGAATTTCCCATCACAGTTTATAATTTCCCGAAATAACTAAAAGATTTTATTTATTTATTTATTTATTTATTTATTTGAAAGATTGCACATCAGTGAGGAAAGGGCAAAGAGAGAGGGAAAGGGAGAAGCAGACTACCTGCTGAGCTGGGAGCCCGACATGGGGCTTGATCCCAGGACCCTGAAATCTGACCTGAGGTGAAGGCAGACATTTAACCAACTGAGCCACCCAGGTGCCCCTAACTTGTTTGTAATTTCTACACACATGCTCCAAAAGCAGCATCCATCAGACCCACCCTTTTTTTTTTTTTTTTAAGATTTTATTTATTTATTTGACGAGAGAGATCACAAGTAGAGAGGCAGGCAGAGAGAGAGGGGGAAGCAGGCTCCCCGCTGAGCAGAGAGAACCCGATGCGGGGCTCGATCCTAGGCCCCTGAGACCATGACCTGAGCCGAAGGCAGAGGCTTTAACCCACTGAGCCACCCAGGTGCCCCCATCAGACCCACCCTTAATGAAGGATGGGATACTTAATGAAACACTAGACTACCAGGCCAAGGAATTTGACACTGAGCTGAAAGAAGCTTGTGAAAGTTTTCAAATTTAGGAGGGACGTGATTGCATTTTAGGAAGATTAATGCATAGCATTAGGTAAGATAAATTCAAAGGCTCAGTGGGGGCCAGGGAAAGACTGGAAGCCAAAAAGCTAAAGTCAGGAAATGATTGCAAAAATTCTATTAGGAAGTGACAGGTACCCAAACTTGTACATTGAAGAGATGTGTGAGAACCTCCCCTTCTACCTGGGCTCCTGTCACTGACTTGTGCACCCCACTGCCAGGCACACACTCCTGATCTCCTCTTATCTCTCGGTTCACCTTCAGTTCTCAGCTCATGCCCTCAGGCTTCTGACTGCCCTTTGGGAAGCTCCCTCACAGGCCTACAGCTTTGAGGCCAAGAACTGTATCTTACTCTGTTCTTGTTTTCAGTGTCCAATAGAATAGATGTAGTAGGTGCTTGATGAATACTTCTGAATGAATGAATCAGTTCCGAAAGCAACTTACCATGCAAACTTTTAGTAAGTGATGTCGGGACTTTGGAGCAGTTAATGCACATTGCTTTGCTTCCTAATTTTAGTTTGGTGGCAAGAGATAGTTATGGTTAGGAACATAGGCCCAGGAAATTAGAATATGGTCACCATATTGCTGTCCTATGACCCCAAGCAAGTTATTTGATTTTTCTGTCTCAGTTCTCTCCTTTGAAAAATGAGGATAATATTCTAATGAACAAATGAGACCAAGTATCCAAACTTCTAAGATAATTGCCTGGCACAATGTTGGAACTCATGTATTGAGGGACTACCTTGTTCTGGGCATTTGAGATCCATCAGTGAGCAAGAACAAATACCTGTTGGGGCCAGAGGTGGAGGAAGGATTAGTAGTTTAACTTTGGGCAGGTTGACTTTTAGATTCTCTATTAGAAATCAGGTAGAGAGGGGTGCCTGGGTGGCCCAGTCAGTTAAGCTGCTGCCTTCGGCTCAGGTCATGATCCCAGGGTTCTGGGATCGAGCTCCCAGCTCAGCAGAAAGCCTGCTCTGCTTCTCCCTCTGCTTGCTGCTCTGTCTACTTGTGCTCTCTCTGTATCTGTCAAATAATTTTTTTTTTTTTTTAGATTTTATTATTTGACAGAGAGGCAGGCAGAGAAAGAGTGGGAAGAAGGCTTCTTGGTGAACAGAGAGCCTAATGCGGGGCCGATCCCAGGACCCTGAGATCATGACCTGAGCGGAAGGCAATGGCCCAACCTGCTGAGCCACCCAGGGGCCCCTGAGTAAAATCTTAAAAAAAAAAAAAAAGAAAAGAAAAGAAATCAGGTAGAGATGCCAAGTTGGCAGTTGAATGTTGGATTCCAGAATTTGGAAGAGTGGCCTGGACTGGAGACCTACATGTGGAAGTTGCTAGCACAGGGGTGGCATTTAAACCAGTAGGACCAGGTTGGCTTCCTATGGGAGGACTATGAGGCTGTGGACCCAGGGCTGACTGTGGGATACTCCCAACATTAAGGAAGAGGGTGAGGGGGAAGTGGGAGGGAAGATCCAGCAAAGGAGATGGAGAAATAGCAAGCAGTAAGATAGGATTATAACTAAGGCACGTGTGTCCTGGGAATGAGGTGAACACAATATATCAAGATGGGGTTGGGCTGGTGATTATGCTACGTGCTGCTGGAAGGTCAAGTCATTTAGGATCTGAGAATTAGCTAATACATTTAGCAACCTGGGGATCGGTGGTGGCCTCAACAAGAGCAGATTTGGAGGAGGTATTGGTTTTTTCTTCCTCTTCAGAGGGGGAGAAATTTTAAACAATCCTGTATTTGGAACACTCATCAATCTTTATGATTGACCTTGCAGCTTCTACTGAAACATACATTAAAAGGACCAAAAATGTAAGGAATCTCTCTACTTTTAAAATATATATGTGTAAAATATATATTTTTAAAAAATATATATGTAAAATACATATGCATAATATTATATATAACAACTTTATTGAAATGTAACATATATAGTTTATCCACTTATAGTGTACAATTCAGTGGCTTTTCATCTGTTTACAATATTGTGTGACCATTACCATAATTAATTTTAAAACATTTCATCACCCCTAAAAGAAATGTCATACCTATTAACAATCCTGGCAAACTCCCCAGGCCTAGGCCTATTTTCTGTTTCTATATATTTGCCTCTTTTGGATATTTCATATAAATGTAATCATAAAATGTGGTCTTTTGTGACTGATGTCGTTCCTTTAGCATAATGTTTTCAAGGTTCATCCATGTTCTGGCATGCACCAGAAGTTTCTTTCTTTCTATGGCTGAATGATGTTTCCTTGTATGGATGTACACAGTTTATCCAGTGATCAGTTGATGGACATTTGGTTTGTTCCTGCTTTTTAGTTATTGTAACAATGTTATGAACATTTATATACAGGTTTTTGTGTGGTATGTTTTCTAGGGTGTGTATGTAGGAGTGGAATTAGATTTCTACTTTCTTGTTAATGTCACCAAATAGCCTATATTGATATTACCACAATTTCAGGGCTAGAGGTAAAAAAAAAAAAAAAAAATGAGACAGAGTTGGAAAGTGGGACCTAGAGCACCTGTTCTTTTTCTTCTTTCCCAGAGCCCTAAGCTTCTAGAGCTATGTTAGCCATAGTTACTGTTGAGTTACTGCAGTTCTAAATGAATGGATATTTTTCCTTGATCTGCTTTTTTTTTTTTTTTTAAGATTTTATTTATTTATTTGACAGAGATCACAAGTAGGCAGAGAGCAGGCAGAGAGAGGGGTGGGGAGCAGAGAGCCCGATGTAGGGCTCCGTCCTAGGACCCTGAGATCATGACCTGAGCTGATGGCTCAGAGGTTAAGCTCAGAGGCTTAACCCACTGAGCCACCCAGGCATCCATCTCCTTTGTTTTGTTTTGGAGCATAGTGCTATATAGTAGGCTGCATCAAAAAGGGCAGAGAGTGAAGGAGAGAGTCACTTGCTATTGGCTTCCTGAAAATATAAGGTTATTTCAGAATCTAGTCATTGTTTACTTTTAGCTGCATAAAATTTTCAAGTAGATTTTCTTAGAGCATCTCCGGAATAAAGAAGCCAGGAAAGGCAGCCAAATAATTGACTTTGAGGAAAAAACAACAATTTGTAATTGCCTGTCAGTCTTTGGATTTACTTCTGGGGAGCACCAATTAAAAATCTCAAACATCGCTTTTTCAGTGGAATTACATTAATACGAAAGAGTTTTATCAAATATCGTGTGTGTGTTGTGTGTGTGTGTGGTTTTAAACATTTCCATAATGAGTTCCCAAGTGCTTTTTGGGCTGTGGTTATTAAAGCTTGTGTGTTTGCAATTTATTTGGCAAAATGCCTTTAGTGAAGAAAGGATATAGTGTTCTCTTGGTTCTTTGCCCAAAGTAATTTTGGAGAAGTCTGTGACTGTGTTTAGTTCATGTCATTCATTGGAGACAAGTCATTGTAATTACATTTGATCACAATCAGTTTACAGTTGTTTTATCATGTTTTCATGCTGAATATCTACTCAGACATCATAGCAAAACTTAATGGCTACTGTTTTATTTGTACATAAAATGTTTTATAGCCTTTTTCGCAGTACACATCAGGTTTCAATCATCACTGCTATGTAGTAAGAGGAAAAGAGATGGATAAAGAACTATCAGAAATCCTTAACTATATAAAATTTTATGTCAGGTCACCTTGCCATTAAAGATATTGAATATATTTTGTGGCTTCCCCCCTGCCCCAACGTGTTAGCCATTGTAGAAGAGTTACAACATTTGGAGAAAACCATATGAGATGTGGAACTTAAGTTCACCTACAATGGTTTACATTTGCATTCGCTCTCCACTGGATGTGGATATAGGTAACATTCTAGATAATAGAATTAAAAGGCAACATATTGTTATTCTTGGGATTTAAAAGCAGGTTATCTTCTTAACTATAAGGCTAAACATTTTGTCATTGTTGTTTGAGAAAGTCTACAACATCTGCACTGTGTGGCGGAGTTACATTTTAGGGTGTTATTTACAGCTACCAAATGCTGGAGGCTCTCACATACGGGACAGTCCCTGATTTGCTAATTACAGTAGCCCTGCTTCAGCAGTAGATTTGGGTGAATTCACTCATTATCTCCCAAGTGTCAGTTCTCACCGTTATTTTACCCCAAAAGGTTGTTCCCTAGTCCTGAAAACTGCTCTTCTCTATATATTTGATTCTCTGTGGTTGAAGACGCTCCTGTTAGAAAAGTGTAATTAATGGGAAACTTTGACATCCAGCTGAGAAAATTAGTTTGCATCAAAAAAGGCAAGATAGAGGATTAAAGAAATTTTAGTCCTAATCTAATTAACACCAATTAAAAGATGCAGATGAATTTGCACCAACAAATTGTTAATTATGCACCAATTTGCCTTTTCTACGACAAAACTAAAATTAGGATAGTATTATTATCTTTTTTGTTTTAGGAGACTACCAGAGCTGGTTTGTTACAATCATCTTTTGTATAATTAGAGAAAAGGTAGGCGGCGGGAGTTAGTATGAAACAGTTGACTCTCCTGACATTTTCATGTAGATTAACTCTTTAAAAACAGAAAGCACAGGAGAATTTTCTTAGCATGTTTCTCACAGATATCTGATGAGGATCTAGCATGTACCGGATCCTTGCTCCATGCAGTGAAAAAACGAGCATGTGTGCAGCAAATTTGGGTTTTCTCGTTCAGAATACTTCGGCTGTTGATAGTGCTGACGTTCTGTTCCTTAGAGAAGGCCTTGTGACCTAAATGGTACAGCCAACTAAACTTTGCCCTGGGTACATGTTAGAAAAGGAAACTTGAACTTTTTTTAGGCCTCAAGAAATAGTCTTTCATGTTCCCAACCTCATCTTTAATACTGGCCTTTTGGGGTATTCTGCTTACATCTTCGTCACTTGGCAGATCTGTGCGTCTGTTTACCAGAGTATTACTCAGATGTCCACTGTGCTGGGACTTTGATTTTACCTTTGAATCACTCTTATAGGTCCTCAGATGGTGATCTGAGTAATTGTGTAGGGGGCGGTGAAACACAGACCTATTATATCTGCAAATGACACATCTGTCCAAGTGTTACGTAATGAGTTACCGCAATCCACTTTATATAAACCATATATTTTTCTCCTTCCAAAACGGAGGGGAGAGAGAGAAAGGGACGTCTGCTAGAAATGGGAAGGAAGGCAAATCTATGGATTTCTCTGGCCATTAACTAGATACACAACCCAGCAGCTGCCCGTAGATTTCCAGGAGCCCATTGTTAAACTTCATCCAAAGAAAATATTTGGCCAACCAGGTCCTGGTGTGAGAAACAGCATTTTTAAAAGGCTGTGTTATTGCTATCCAGTGTGTATACTTAGAACCTAAATAACAATAGCTAAGTGTCTTATTAATGGGGCAAGAGTTAATATAAAAATTTAGGATGCTCGGTTTGCATTTTTCAGTATTTGTGCCCGAAACTTTTGCATTCATGACTTTGGCTGAAAGTAAACTGCTTATAAAGTAGCTTTTACTGACTGGTATTTTCATGGGTAATGGTAGTTTGAAGTTGGCCTACTCATGGGAGAATTTCACTATGACAACGCCTATGACAGCAAATGGAGGGACATTCTTTAGAAACAATATCTTCCTCCACACATTCACAAGAGAATATCTGATACCATCTTTGATTTCTAGAGAACCTATTGTACTTCTCAGTGCTCAGGCTTGCAAGTCTCTAAGGATGCAGTGCATCCTTCTGTAAAAATGTATTCCCATAACATAGATCCCATGTAAAATGCTTTGTGAATCAATTTAGAAGGTAAATAATATAGCCCGATGAAATGGCATTAGTGGGGTTAGGATAGCAGTCACTTGACTGATATTCCTGTTGCATTAGAATAAAAGAATGATGCCTGAGTTGACCAAGTCTTATAAGAGGCCCCCCAAAGTAATCGTCAAGGACTGGTCAGCTAGCAGACCAAATCTCTCACCCCTAAATCCAAAACCTAGAGTTTGTTATGATTAATAGAGAAGCTTGGTTTTTTGTTTTTTTTTTTTTTAAGATTTTATTTATTTATTTGACAGACAGAAATCACAAGTAGGCAGAGAGCAGGCAGAGAGAGAGGAGGAAGCAGTCTCCCCGCCGAGCAGACAGTCCGATGCGAGGCTCGATCCCAGGACCCTGGGATCATGACCCGAGCCGAAGGCAGAGGCTTTAACCCACTGAGCCACCCAGGTGCCCCAAGCTTGTTTGTTTTATACCTAAGTAAGATCTGGAGGTATCCAGTATGTTTCCTTCATTGAGTGATGATGATTCCACCAGGGTAAGATAGGAATTTGAAGTGTGTTTTCCAGTGCTACTCCCTGTGCCTACAGGAATGCTTTTGCCCCGTACCTAGCCTTTCCTCTGACTAGCAACACAGACGTGATATGGCCACCTAGATCAAGGGTCTAATCTGTGGCCTCACAACAGATTGCTTGTGTTTCTCTCCCCAGCCTGAAACCTTAGTTCTGTTTGCATCGGGCTTGAACCAAATAAATAACTCAGTTGTGAAAACACACCACATTTTTCGTGGTTTTTACTGTGCCTCTCCTACGTGCTCTTTCTTGTCCCACTAAAGAAAGAAAAAAATAATTACTTATTAAAAATAAATTATATTTTTCCCCTTGTGATTATTTTGGACCAGAGCTATAACATCAGAAGATTATGAGAGGAGTCATTTGTCTAGGAACAATCTCTTGAAGAAATATGTAATATTGCAGTTTCCTGAGTCTGAAGAGGCATGAAAACTAAATGCAGTTGGTGATTTGGAGTGGGTCGCCAGCCAGAAAAAAGTAGCATAAATGACATTATTGGGACAGTTGATGAGATTTGAATCAGGGCTATAGAATAGACAGCAGCATTATGTCAGTGTTCTGTTTCCTGATTTTGATCATTTTAGTGCAGTTGTGTAGGGGAGTGTCCTTGGTTTGGAGAAGTAGTTAGGGGTCGAGGAGCACAATGAATATGATTTACAAAGGTTCAGAAGAAAAAATAAAAATATACATAATATATGAACATCATTCAGTCAATCAATAGAGGGCAGTAATGATAAAGGAAATGTGAAAAAATGTTAACATTTGGCAAATCTGGGTAAGGGGTATTCAGGAATTTTTTTGTGCTGTCCTTGCAGCTTTTCTGTTAGTTTGAAATTATTTAAAATTTCTTTTAAAAAATTAAAGTAGAAATGCTGGGTTCTTCCCCCAAATTAATAAACCTTTTTGTGTACGATTCTGGAAAGAAATCAGAGGTGGTTCTGTGAGGGGGATTCTCAGACAAAGCCTGCCACCGCATCACACTCAGAGGGTCTGTGGTAGGGCTCGGCTAGTCAAAACGGATTCTTAGGAAGAATGTTCGCCAGGGTGGATTGGTTATGTTCAACAGTTTAATGTATTTCTTCAAAATCTACCAGCCTGATGGAACAGAGAACTGAATGATCCCCTCCGAGTCTACAAATAACAAGATAAAATGTTCTCAAGTCCATCCATTTCTCACATACACCTCCCTCCCCTGTAAAATTGAGCCGTGGCCTTAAGTGAACATTAGAACTGAAGTTCACTGTATTTAAGTTCCCTTTCAGACAGGATTTCACAAAGACCCTCTTTTATAAAGAAAACAACCAGCCAATAAAACAGTATTAGAGTACATTATATATGTGACCAATCATTTTATAAAATCTGATGTAAGCCTTCAGGCATAATTGGAGTTCTTAGCAAAATACTTCGGTTTTTAATATTTCTATGACCCTCTAAGGGGGACTTAGCAATTACTCTTAAATTTTCAAAGTGGTGCATGGAGTTTTAGCTGTGTGACTTCCATTAAAGCCCATAGGAGTCTTGTTGCTAAAACATCACACAACTCATGAAAATGTGCTCCTTCTTGTGAAATTGTTAGAAGTAATGGGTATGGAAGTGTAGCCTGGTATTTCTGATACATTTACAGGCATTCTGCACTTGTTTCAAATTTTATACTTTTATAAAAACTCAACAGATCTATAGGAATTGAAAAAAAAAGCCAATTATGTGTATTTCAAAAGTGAAAGGGAAGAAAAATATAGAACCACTAAAAACTAAGTTCTAAGGTAATTCTTAAAAAATTTTTTTAAATCTTTTTTTTTTTTTTCCCCAAGATTTTATTTGCTTATTTGACAGAGACACAGTGAGAGAGGGAACTCAAGTAGGGGGAGTGGGAGAGGGAGAAGAATGCTTCCCACTGAGGACAGAGGCCAGATGTGGGTCTGGATCCCAGGACTCTGGGATCACGGCCTGAGCCAAAGGCAGATGCTTAATGGCTGAACACCCAGGCGCCCCCTTAAATTTTTTAGAAAAGATTATCTAAGAGAGAGATAGAAAACTAGCTTGGGGGGGGGGGGTGGGGGGGGGGGGGGGAGGGGGGTGGGGGGGGGGGAGTGCAGAGGGGGAGAGAATCCTCAGCAGACTCTCCACTTAACATGGAACCTGATGTGGGGCTCACAACCCCGAGATCATGACCTCAGATCACAACCTAAGTCGAAACCAACAGCCAGATGCCCAACCAACTGGCTACCCAGGTGCACCTAAAATAATTCTTCAAGAAAATCCAAATGTTTAAAAATACTTAGCACCTTTATTTCAAAATCAGTATATCAGCTCCCAGATTTTTAAAGAATGCCTTAAAATAATGCCATTAAAAAAAAAGAAGAAGACGACACTTACTGACATACTTTCAGTATAATAACATACAAGGCTTTGGGTTTGCAACTACCTCTTCTGCTAAAGCATACATAATTTAAGCACAATCTGAACAAACTTCCCTCCCTCAGATAGAGTGATCTTCCCAGGGATAACCCTTAAGGTTTGCTGAGTTCCCTTTCTGCCTGGAACTTTACACATATGCTTAGCTCACAAGCTGGCATGGTATCAGCTGGTGGTCTTGCTGGTGACCCAGCCAAGGACTTGGTGCACTCTAGTTCCTCTTAGGGCAGAAACATCTCTGGAGTTCTGTTTCCTCGGCCCTTTGGGAGACAGTCGAGACCAGGAACTGGTCTCCGACATAGATATATTTGTTTCAACACGTGCAGAGGGGAGGGGGATGAGAGGGAAGCCAGGGACTGTGTGACTCCTTCTTGAGTTAATTATTGTTGGCTCAGTTTCAGTGGTACTCTTTTTGCTATAGATCTTTTATTAAGGAGTATTGGATTGTTTTTATTCATTATCTTGGGAAGCTCCTGTAGGCATTGTTTTCTCCTGAAATCTCTGCTAATGTCTGAATAGTAGATTTTAAGATAGGTTTTGAAAATGAGAACTTGAAGGGCACCAGGGTGGCTCAGGAGGTTAAGCGCCTGTCTTCGGCTCAGGTCATGATCTCAAGAGCCCTGCAACGGAGCCCTACCTCTCCTCCCTGCTTGTGTGTTCTCTCTCTCTGTCTCTCAAATAAGTAAATAAAATTTTTTAAGAAATGAAGAACTTGATGTAGATCCAATTTTTCAGCATAGCATTGAGCAAATAGCATCAGTGAGGTGTGAGCTATGCCACCAGTTTGAAGTGTCCCAGCTGGGGTCGGAATTAGGGACTGTCCAAATAAGGCAATTTCAGAAAGGCAGGAGAGAATATCAAGGTACAAATGGGAGGAAATAACCCATTGTTCCTTTAAAAAGCATAGTAACCTCAATAATGAGAGGCTATGAAATCGTTCTTTTTATGACAGTAGCTTCTTAACTTCACAACCCGAAGAACTCCTAGGGTCACTTCCAGAGAGCCCCAGGGCTACACCTGCCTTGCATAGATTAGGGCCTGCTGCAGCTGTCTTCATTTGCAAGACTAAGGTGTAGCTCGATGAGGCTGTGGGTCTCAGCAGGGAGCGCTCCTTCCTGATCTCAATAGGCTGGCATTTCAGATTAAGATAGCCATTGCAAGTTAGGCTCAGAAATTCCAAGATGCAGCAGGTAACTATTTCCTGAGTTTTATTTATCAGACATTATGAGGTATGAAGCAGGAACTCTTATATATGGCTGCCTTGAATTAACCCTGCCCTTTCCAGTCAGCCCTGCTGAAGGGCAGCTCCTAAACCATCTAGCATATTTAGGGGCCAATCCTGCCTTTGACTCACAAACATGTTTGTAAAGAGCGTGTCAGTGTATAAGGTGATCTATTGATGAGGACAAAAGGGAATGCTCTTTGGAACCTATACCCGTCAGCATTGGTCTGTGGGTTGGATACGCTTTCTCTGTAATGTGCATTCATTTCACAGAAAATACAATTAGGATAATTCTTGTGTGTTCTCTACAGGAAGGAAGTAGTATACTGCTAGTGAATGGTAGGCTAAATGAGGGAATCATTAAAGGGTTTTTAATAGACTTTTGAACGAAAAGACATAAGGGACTACAGTTATGTTGCCTTAATTGAGAACTATTTTGCAGTATGAGGAGACTTAATCAAATTTTCATTTCATACCTGGTCAGGGACTAGGCTGAATGTTTCTTCAAGCAATTTGATAAAACGCACATAGAAGACTTGTTGGTTATGTGAGAATGTGTAGAAGCGCTTAGCATCTCTCCTCTGGGTGCCTGAGTATCAGATACTTGGTTTACTGTGTTGGGTTGAATGCTTCTGTTCTAATTTCTAATGAACTTTACCACCAGACTACTTGATCATGACTCAACCCAGGAACAATGCAAATGGAATTGCCCCCTGATGGGGAGGAATGGGCCCAGATGGCCCTTAAAAGGTGATAATTAGGAAATATAGCATATCTGAGTAGCTCGAAAGAGAGAAACTTGTTAAAGACAGTCAATCTGTTTGAATCAATGGTCTTTCCCTTAATTATATGCATTTTCATTTAGAGTTGCTTTAAAGTACGATTTTCTCAGGAAAATTTTTTACTAGTAGCAAAAATTCTATCCATACACCTTTTTTTTGCTACTCGGTTTCAGATTATTTTAAAAATCCTTTCCTTCATACATTTTTTGTTTTCGAGATATGTGTAACAGACTTGCTGTGTGTGTTTCAGGGGGCCGTTATAGGTTATTTTAGCTCTTATGCTGAAACAGTGGGGGAGTGATTAAAAGTGAGAAAAATATTGGTATATATTTGTAAACTGAGCTTTTAAAATTAAAATAGTTACAGGATATGACAGTCTGTGATTTCATATACTTTGTAGGATTGCCTTAAATGTGTTGCCTTCTAGGCAGCATAATCTTCGGATTCTTCTTGAATATGTCATTAAAATAATTTTACATATGATAAGTTGGACTTTTTAAGCATCTGAATTAGCATTCCCTAATAATATCATTCCTTTGGCTTTTCTTTAGTCATGTATTTTTTAGTGTACCAATTTGTCATTGCTAGAAGAGTAACACGTGAACTGAGAATGAGAAGGTGGTGACTTGGGTGCTCATTGTATCTCTTCCAGCTTTTACAGGGCTCCAAGGGTGGAGAATATATAGCTATTCCAGGAATTACAGCATAAAACAAAAGCTCTAATGGTCAGGAACCAACTGTTTCCTTATTTGTAAAATCAGAAAGTACAATTACATTAAGTGCTAAATCACAATATTCCAAATATCTCAGCAATCATATTTTGGCATATGAGTTGCTTTTCTGAAATTTTTCAACGCCACCATTCATCCTGACAAAAGGCAGTGATACCCATATGCACCTATGGGACTGTGGCCAGGAGAAGACCTGTATTTTTCAGGTCTGCCCACTCAGGTTTTGAAGGACTCACCATAAAATAAGCCTCACACCCCAGGCATTGCCCCTCCCATCCTTAGCAGTTATACTGTGTCCGAAATGTAGGGTTCCAGGGATCTAATCCTTAGGGCTTAATACAATTGATAAAGTATCTTCTTCCATTCAAAAACCTTAGAGAGTCTTTGACATTTTAAGCCTAGTTATTGGAAAATGGCCACAGTTCATAATCAATTTCAGGATTTCGGAAGGACATATACCAAGACAGAATAGAGAAGCATCATGCTTTCCTTCAGCAAGCTTCAGGGGAATATAGAATCAAGAATGAGCCTTGGGTACACTATTTGCAGAATATTTTGAAAAGTATCCTTGTAATCACTGACAGGTTGGCCCAAAGGAAATAATCTGGCTCAAACTTCTCTTGTTATCAGTGAAAAACAAAAATTATTTACTGCAGGTATGCTTAAGGGAAGGAAAAGTCAAGAGGAAAATTGGAGATAAAAATCACTGCTATCTTTAATTCCATGACTCACCGCAACGAAGGAATAGGTTTCGTATCCCATGTGTCCAACTGTATCTATAAATGAAAAGTATGGTTTTTGAAGATTGTACTCGATTATTTCAAACTTAGTAATTGAAAAAAAAATCTGGCTCTGGTTACCGAACAGTCAATTTTATTTACTCTTACTTCCTAGATGCGACCTGACTTGAAACCTTTATATTTGTTGAAATTTTTCTCCATCACAGAACAACCTCTGAGGAGAAAAGCAGGTTCAACTTTTCAAATGTTTTTAAAAAACTTAAATTTGACCAAAACCGAACTTGCCTTTTCTTAAATAAAACATGATTGCTATAACAATATTTGGAATCTTGTTTAACAGCAAGTATAAAGAACAGAGTTGAAATAGACCAGGGGATGGATGGCAATTAACTCTGCATTCTGTTTTAGACTGTTTTATTAATTAGTTTTCTAGACTCAAATAGGTTACATCCTCTAAGCAGTAAATTGCATTCCATTTGCAAGCTCTGTGGATGAAATTTGCATGTGGCCTAAATGCTATTCACATTGTTGTGTTAAGTAGCATTTTATCTCTCTAGATCCTCCCCCACCCCCAGTGGAAAGTTTTATCCACTCTTCTTGCTAGAAGCGAAAGTTGTGTGTAGTTTGCTTATTTGGCGCCATCTTCTTTTTTATTGTTAAATGCACTAAAGCCGGTCATGCCTGGCGGTACCGAGCAAGCTTTTTCCGGTGTTCTGGTCTGCTAAGCATTTGGAGTTCTTTGCTGTTTATTTACATGGAATGTTTTCAGCTTCTGTCTTTGCTTTAAGAGCCGATTAAAAGGAACTTTAAAAGAAAATGAAGGTAGTTTTTAGTATAGGTTTTTTCTTTCTGGAATCTTCCCTTAACCTTACCCCCTACCCCATCACCACCTTACCCCCATCCCCAGCAGCATGTAGTTTTCTTTCTCTTTTAATTTTAACACATTTTTAGGAATTATAGGAAGCACATTAATACTGCACAGCTTGGGGGATAAGAGAACTGGACAACTCCCCATCACCAGTTGGTCACATAATCAGTGTTCCAGTTCTGTTTATCATTATGATTTGAGAATGTTACTGAGCAGCTGCCCCTCAAAGGATGTTGATAGTTAGACCCTCCTGTCATTTATCGGACTCAAAAGCACAACTCTTTTGAAATAGTATCAAACTTAGGAGAATTTAATTATTTAATAAGGTAGATTCCTTTTCAATACATACTTTTTAACAGGGAGGATCCCATCTATTTTAAAAATCATTAATCATAGACTTCTGACATTTTCCCTTTGAATTTCCTCAGGGGGAAAGTTATTTGAATAACAAACAAACAAACAAAACCCCTCAGCACAAATAGCGTTCGCCTCCTACTTCAACAAAAGCTTTCTGTCCTCTGGAGACCTATAGTGTCCTGTTTGGTTAGAGGCCACAGGGTGGTATAGACACTATGCAGAAAGGGTTGGGTTAATAAGTACTCTCTGAATTTAGTGTTTTTCCTGACTAACTCTTGGATGACTTCTTTGAGTTTCTAATCCACTGCCACTATCCCAGGCAAAATTTCCAACATGGTAGCAGCCTCTTCTGCAGATGGCTCCCCTGGATGTCCTGATGGTAGATAGCATGAAAATTTGTATAGCAGTTTGGTTTTCCAATGAATTGTAAGTAAAAACCTTATGCATTGATTCCTTGACCAAAGGACCATTTTCTTAATGAATATCTAAGTTTATCTGGAGCTGTGAATAAGATGTACAAATGAATTTTTTAATTTTTTAAGCTTATTTATTTAAATAATCAATACACCCAGTATGGGGCTCCAATTGATGACCCCAAGATCAAGAGTTGCATGTTCTTCTGATTGAACTAGCCAGGTGGCCCAGTACAAACTAATTTTTAGACACACATCTTCAGGTCTTTAGTTCAAACCAACTCTCATATAGAAACTCTGACTTTTTTTTTTTTTTTTTTTTTTTTTTTTTTAGTTCACTGGGGATCATAAACCCTTCCCCTTACCTCTTAGTTGGTGGTCCCTGAAGGAGCTCTCAGGGCCCCAAGTTTAAAATGTATCTTGTGTAATGAAATAGGGTCAAAATGATACTTTTTTTTTTTTGACCACTGTGCATTAGATTGAACCGTAGCTCTCTGACTGATTTGATTTGTAAAAATGACACTAAAGTACTAAAAAATGTTTCTTTTTTTTTTTTTTTAAGATTTTATTTATTTATTTGACAGAGAGCACAAGCAGGGGGAGAGGCAGAGGGAAAAGCAGGCTCCCCGCTGGGCAGGGAGCCTGAAATGGGGCTCAATCCTAGGAATCCCAGATCATGACCTGAGCCGAAGCAAATGCTCAACTGACTGAGCCACCCAGGGACCCCCAGAATTTTTTCTTGTGTATTAACACCTCCTTATAAGAAAATGGACAAATAAGGATGCTTGAAGAGGGGCACCTGCCTGGGTCAGTCATTAGAGCACGTGACTCTTGATCTCGGTGTTGTGAGTTCAAGCCCCACGTTGGATGTAGAGATTACTTACAAAGACAATATCTTTAAAAAGAAAGAAAGAAAGAATAACAAAAGCTTGAAGAATTAGGCTAGAAGCTCATTATAAACAAATAATGCCTGCCTGCCTTCCTTCCACAGTCGTCTGTTCAGTCCCAGCTGTGTGCTGCTGATACAGAGCTATAGATACAGAGATAGACAGGTAGATAGGAGATAGGGATACAGAGATAAAAGGTATTTTAGTCATTGCTCTCAAATCGCTTGAAGGACAAATAAGCACGAGCACTCCAAGTGATGGTCACACACATCCCTGGGTGTGGTGGGAGTTTCTAAAATTGTTTCTAAAATCTTCAAAACCTGAAACCCACACTGCACAGACCTTTAAGCCCCTAAATTTTTAGAATCCTGTTTCTACGGACTGTATGGAAGTAGTAATTGTTTCAGAATGTGGGAACTCACTGTCTGTCCTTCATGGCCAGGAGGTATTGAGGTGCACAATGAATCCAGTGATTTGTTTTCTTTCTTCATTCATTCATTCTTTCTTTCTTTCTTTTTTAAGATTTTATTTATTTATTTGACACACAGAGAGAGAGATCACAAGTAGGCAGAGCAGCAGGCAGAGACAGAGGAGAAGCAGGCTGCCTGCTGAGCAGAGAGCCCGATGCGGGGCTTGATCCCAGGACCCTAAGATCATTACCTGAGCCGAAGGCAGAGGCTTTAACCCACTGAGCCACCCAGGTGTCCCCAATCATTCTTTCATTTTAAGAAAGTGCTTAGAATCTCGCCATGTTCTTTTTTTTTTTTTTTTTTTTAAGATTTTATTTATTTGAGAGAGAGCAGAAGGTGGGGAGAGGGGTAGAGGGGAGAAGCAGACCTCCTGCTGAGCAGAAAGACCAATGCAGGACCCTGAGATCATGATCAGCTTAACTGACTGAGCCATCCTGGCACCCCTTATCATGTTCTTTTTCTTTTTTTTTTTTTTTTTAAGATTTTATTTGTATATTTTCAGAGAGAGTGAGAGCATGCAATCACAAACAGGGGGAAGGAACTGTCAGAGGGAGAAGCACACTCCCCACTGAGCAGAATGCCTGTTGGGGCTCAATCCCAGGACGCTGGGATCATGAACTGAGCTGAGGCAGATGCCCAACCAATTGAGCCACCCAGGCACCCTGCCCCTCATCATATTCCTTAATACAAGGAGGGGTGCTGCATATAATATCCTTGTTCCCTGAGTCATAATTTCTCTGAACCCTCTCCTCCCATGGCTTTTTTCTTTTAATTTTTTTTCAAGATTTTATTTATTTATTTGAGAGAGAGTGAGTGAGTGAGAGCAAGCGAAAGAGAGCCCTCAAGCAGACACCCCGATGAATAGGGAGCCTATCACTGGGCTTGATCTCATGACCCTGAGATCATGACCTGAGTTGAAATCAAGAGTTCTATGCTTAACCGACTGAGCCAACCAAGTGCTCCTCCAGTAGCAGTTTTAAATAGTAGTTTTATTGAAATAGCATTCAATTCCAATACCGTAATATTCACCTTCTTTTTTTTTTTTTTAAGATTTTATTTATTTATTTGTGAGAGGGAGAGCAGAAGCATGGAGAGCTACAAGCAGAACAGGCAGAGGCAAAGGGAGAAGCAGGCTTCCCACTGAGCAAGGAGACTGATGTGGGACTTGATCCCAGGACCCTGAGATCATGACCTGAGCTGGAAGCTCACACTTAACCAACTGAGCCACCCAGGCATCCCTCTTTATTTTTTTTTTTTAAGATTTTATTTATTTATTTGAGAGAGCACATGTGCATGAGTAGGGGGAAGGGGTACAGGGAGAGAGAGAAGCAGACTCCCTGCTGAGTGGGGAGCCCCTTGGGGGGACTCAATCCCAGGACCCTGAGATCATGACCTGAGCCGAAGGCAGATGTTTGACTGAGCCACCCATGTTCCCCAACATTCACCTTCTCAATGTGTATAATTCAGAATTTTTTTAGAGTTCATAAACTTTATAAACTTTATTCATAAAGTTGTACAGTGATCACTCCTAATTCCAGAATATTTTCCTCACCCCAGAAAGAAACCCTATGCCCATTAGCAGTCATTCCCCACATTCCCCTCTTCCCTTCCCCTGACAACCCTGATCTACTTTCTGAATCTATAGATTTGTCTGTTCTGGACATTTCCTATAAATGTAATTGTATAATTGTGCCATTTTATGTCTAGCTTCTTTCACTTAGTGTGATGTTCTCAGAGTGCATCATTGCTATAGCACGGATCACTACTTCATTCCTTTTTATAACCCAGTTATGTCCCATTTGTAGGGCTATACCACATTTTATCCAGCCATCCATCATGGACATGTGGGTTGCCTCTGTATTTTGGCTATTATGAATAATGCGGTGGACATTTCATATATTTGGGGCATACCTAAGAGTGGGATTGCTGGGTTATAGGGTACTTCTGTGTTTAACACTCCAAAGAACTGGGATACATTGCATTTAGTGCCTATATTATAAAACTCATTATGAAGCAACTTATAGTCAGTTACCATTAGGCCTGTCTCTTGCACAAGGTTTAAAGTTTCTTGAGAGAGGAGGGTTGTCCTTTTTCGTCTTTGACCCCCTTCCCCTCTCTAGCCCAGCACTCACCACGGCATGTAGTATGTTCTCAGGAAGTTGTTGAGGATGGAGCTGACCAAAGCAATGTCCTGATGCCCGTGAAATCCCCCACACCCCTGAGACTCTCCCGCTCTGTGTCTCTCTTCCCTGTAATGAGTGACAGCTTGTCAGGAATAGAAGCAGCTCCGTATTGTTCACTGAGCTCTCCAGCTGGTTGCTGACCTCCCTTATCTGCAACAGGGCCTTTACCCAGATCTCGGGGTTTCTCCAGGCTGCCTCATCCCCACGGTAGCCGTTAGGACCCACTCTGGCTTATGCATATACTTTAAGAAAGCTTATTCTAAGCGCCACTAAACCCCAGGCAGAGGCAGTGCTGGTGGACACCCCAGCATTTGGGGGCACGTCCCCTGCTTGACATGGTTCACATACCTACTTTCAGGGGATTTGGACAAGGAAGCCCTAAAATGCCTATCTAGGCTTTGACTTGGAAGCATTGTGCAGGAGGTTTAAGAGAGCTTATTTTAAGACTGTCTCAGAAGGCTGGAGCAGCATCTTTATGATTTATTCTGTTACTTTCACTCAGAGCCTGTGAGTTCTAATAACATCTATCTCAGGTTGGATTTAAGAGACAGAGCGGCCTCTACAGAATTGGCCACCTTTGATGTTACAGTACCAAGGGTGGGGGGAGGGACAGATGGAACAAAAGTCGTAATTGCCCAAATTTACAATGGCTTCCCAGCAGCAGCCAGCACAAAAGAAATGTTAATGCAATAAACTGTAAATGGAGGGAGCTAAAAGCTAAGGGGGATTTATGGTTGTCGAAAACCTGCACCAATAGTTGGAACCTCCTTCCTTCATCCTTGAGGCCTTTCAGTGGTCACAGTAGAACTGAACTCATTTCAAAGTCAGCGACCACGCTGTATTCTCCATCCCTTATAGGTCTCGGACCCCCTAAACAGAGTCCTGTAAAAACCTGGGAGATCTGCTAAAATAGTCTGGGAGGAAAGATCAGTTATCGCGGGCTCAAGCCTGAAATGCTCGCGGCGTCGAGAACACACATCAGCTGTAAGCATGTGCATTACAGCTGCAACCAAAGCAGACATTTTTCTTCTGCTCTGAGTTGGAGATCTCTGCAGACACAACAGATGGCCAGAGTGTTTCCGTGTTTGAGCCACGAAGTGAGAGGGCAGCGTGTCATTCGCCAGCCAGGCACTTACCCATCCGTCAGGGCCACTGCTATAAATGGCTGCTTTTCACATTCGGGTTCCCGCAGCTTTCATTTCCATTTAGGCTCACACATACCTTTACCTGTGTTGTAACGTGTGGGGTGTTCATTGTCTCCTTGTCCAGATTGCCGGCCCGTTTGGTTTTTTAATTAGCTGAGGAGCACAGTCTAAATGGAAAATTGCTTTCTGAGATCCCTGTGCTCCGGTTCCATGCTGTGAGGGGCTCCCTGTAATTAAACACGTTTTAAGAGTTGTTCTCTTGCGTATGTGCTGTAGTCGTAAGTGCCTTTCCCACTAGCTGGAGAGTTCTGTTTCAGGCCCGAGACGTAAATATTAATACTCGGTATAATTAAAAAGGAAATTTATATATCAATCAATTAAGTATGGGGGATTTTTCCCACTTTAGTAGTTGGGGGAAAGAACTCCTCGGTGGGAAAATAATTTTTACACTTTTTAGGGCTAGGAAGATGGCCAAGCATTAGGGAGGCATCGAGAGGAAACAGGACAGGAAGTCAGGAGATCAGGAGCACAGATGTCTGCAAATTCTCTAAGTCCTCAGGCTCAGGTCCTCGTCCCCATAGTAAGTATTCCACAAGTCCCCTCAGAGATCCTGAATTCATTCTAGAATTATAATTTTCAGAATGAAGTACCCATATTTAAAAGTTCCTGCTGCAGTTTCAAATGTTATACTGGCAGGTCATTTAGAGCCCGGACACGAAGGGACATGTCATTGGGGTCCCTTCCTTGTAAGGGATAGGGCTCGCTAATAATTAACAAAGGATAAAGGAAGCCTTTATGAAGTTTTTGCTTAGAGACTTAAAATAAAAATTTAGAGTTATGGTCCCTAGGTCAGCGTGTCCATTAGAGAAGATCTGACATACTGCGTAGAATGGCGTGCCCTTCTCTGCAGTCTTTTCTGAAAACGGTTTTGCATTTGTTTCTAATAAACATCTGGACAGAATCATGGGGCACATAGAAGTCTGAGACCAAAACCATGTAATAGAGATCATTCATTAGGAAAAATTATTGGAATTAAAAATCAACTATTTAGGTCCTAATACACAAGACACAGGGCATGTGGTAAAACTCAATTTAATCACTTCCTGAGAGGCCTAGAGCTGACAAAGAAGGAAAAAGACAAGGGTGAAAAGAAAGACGAGAAAAGAAGGAAATAAAAGGAGCCATGTAGACAAAGAGCCACACGTACTCAAAATTCTGTTGTTTTCCCCACAAATGTCCATTCTGTATTCCATGACCTGTATCTTCTTCTGACCCTGTCTTCTCTATGTTTTGTAGCAGAGTTCATATTTTTCTATGTTTTTCTGCTGCCAGTACTTTCCCAAACCTTGGGCCATTGCGCTCGAATGCCTTATCCCAATTTGGCCAAGCTCTTTGAGCCACTTTCTTCTTTTTGAGTCATAATTGATGTTTAGGGTGTGTGACAACAGAAAGCACAGGGGATTTGGACGTATGGAGTTGTAATTGCCAGCACTCTGGTTTCCTTCTCTGTGCAGTAGGTATAATCAGAGTCTTGGAAGTTTTGGAAGGCTGTGGAGAGGTGTGTAGACAGTGGGCTTGTTCGTCCCAGCTTTCATATTTTGTTTGCTCGTAAGTTTGTGATTTACTCTCACTCGGATCCTCTTTTGCTGAGGTTGCTTTTCCTTTACCCCACAGGCTTTTCAGTCTTGAGGTCAGCAGGGGAGTGGGTCAGCAAGTATATTTGGTATCTTGCATTTGATTTAATATCTGGTAAGAAATAGATTCCTTAAGGATGTTAACGCCGTCTAACCCTACATCTCCCGAGGCCTCTCAGGGCACCCAAAGCACCATCCATACAACACACAGTCACATGCTTCTGAGCGTCTTGAAGGCGATTTGCCCGGCTATATTTCTATAATTATTTTTATCAGGTGGGCTCAGGATCGTCATGCCTTGATGGAGTTTCTAGTAGAGGAATTAATGTCATTTCTAGGCCCCCACCAGAATTCCGTTGAAGCTATAAGTAGTCATGCTAAGTCGTAGGTTAAATGATTTGGGAATAAAATGTCATTTGACGTGACAGAAATGAACCCTCGGAGGCCCACACTTCCTCTGGGACTTGCTCTCGCTTACAGTTCTCGTGTTAAGTAATTTTATTAACTGAGGCAAGGAGGGGCATGAGATGACAAGGGAAATATTTTTTGTTAACATTTTAATCCTAATCTCAAAATTTATTGTGTGTGTCTTTCTATGCATTTGTAGCTATGAAGCCCTGGAAGATGATGAAAGTAAAAATGAGAATGCCTTGTTTTTCTTCCCAGGTGTTATTTAAAGCATTATATGAATTGTCAAAAAGATTAATTGTTGTTGCTTGCAGCTAAACAGATGATAAATTTTAAAATTATATTATTACTGTGTGTCAGCATAAAAGCTCTGTGTCCCAAGTGTTTCACCTTCTTCTGTTGCTGTTGACAAGGTTCACGTTTTATAGCACACCGCCAGAAGGTGTTGACATATATTCAGATCACTGATTAAATGTTTTTAAAACGTGCCACTCAGAAACTAACCCTGATGTTCTATGAAAGAGTCATTTTGGGGAGTAAGATTTTTTTTTCTCTTCATCATTGATATGAAAGAGATTTTAAACGTTGCCATTATTTAAAAAAAAAAAAGCAACAACTAGTGGTTACATTTTCCTATTTTAAATTGTGATGCAGAAGAGAAGATGTTTTTCAGCATTCTCCTTTCTCCTCCTTCACAGGAGGAAAAGTAACAACATGGTGTAAAATCTCGAGGAAGGTGCTAAACGGCTCCTTGTAAACACCCGGCGTTGGGCACGGGACTCCTGATGGAGGAGAGTGAGGGTGGTTCTGAGGTTGTGTTGGAGTTGTAAAGCCTGGTGTTGTTGTTCAGTGCTGTCACAGCCCTTGTGCTACAAAGCGTAACGGCAGACCACTCCTGCACAGCTTCTGAGGAGGGCAGAAGCCTCTGTGTTCTTCCTTACAGTGTAATGCTTGAAGGCTTTGCTGGTCCTGGCTTGTTGCATTTTGTGGGTGGAATGAGCTGCGCTTTAGACCAGAAGCTTCTAGACCAGAAGCTTCAGTGAATCCAGATGTGTATTTTTTACAGTGATAAACATAATGCCTCATGAATCAGCATTTCAATGCTTTTCTTTTTTTCTTTTTGTTAAGGTGTTTGTGGGACGCTGTCAGTAGGTGCTCTTCTGTCTCTCAGCACAGCACGAAGGAACTTGGAAACAAGTGATTTCCTGTTCATTATGGAGAAGTTGAATTTTTCCTCCTCCCTGATTGTCAAGATTCCTTTGTTTATGTTGGTTTTGCAGTGTGAATTTTTCCCTCGCAGTAGAGACAGAGTTGACATTGCAGAGGATGATGTGGGATGTAAAGCCTGTGTCGTTTGTCAGCTCACTCCAGCATGGTGCTGGCTTAGAGATGTTTCAGTGACAACCTTGGGTGCCCTTAGGGGGCAAATCTCCAGTGATCTCCCAAGACCAAAAGTACATAGGAGATTGCAAACAGCAAACAGCTAAGGGCCATGGTCACGACAGCTGCCATTTACTGAGCAGTTAATGCATATCAGGAGCCCTAACCACATCACATATATTGTGTCATTTAATTCCAAGAACATAACAGCAGCTATGCGAGGATGTATGTTTATTCCCATTTTAACAAAAGAGTAAAGCAAGACTAAGTTATGCTCCCAGTAAGTGGCAGCCAGCGTTGGAACCAGGTATATCAGATCGTAGAGCTATCTTCACATTCATCCAACAATTGTTTTTTTGTTTTTTTAAGATTTATTTATTTTTAGAGAGAGAGAGAGAGAGCACACACTGGAGGCGGGGCAGAGGGAGAGAGAATTTCAAGCAGATTCCCTTGGGGAGTCCGATGGGGGTGGGGAGCACCGCTTGATCCATTGACTGGGAGATCATGACCCCAGCCAAAATCACTCAACCGACTGCGCCACCCAGGTGCCTCCCCCCACCAACAGTTGTTTATTAGTAATCTATGTATTAGACACTGTTTTTTTTTATCACATCTGTTGCCTTAATCTTTTTTTTTTCTTCACCTTAATTTACTTATTTGGGGCTTTTCAAAAATTGGTTCACCATTAAAAAACAAAGCCTCACACGGAATTCCCTGAAGTTAAGGATAAAACAGTATTCTGAGAGTCTTGAGGTTTCCTGCCTTAAAGAAGGGGTGAGGGAAAGATTTTCAGATGCTCCCTGGAAAATAGGCCCTTGCGGCTCCATCTCATTTACTCTGGGCACCTGGAGATGCCATGAGAGCTTCTGAGTTTGAAGGCAAACACTTTCCTAGGTCACACAAGTTGCTGATAACATTGGTTGGCTTCTTGGAGGTGAACTGGGGACAGAGGGAAAGGGTGGCTTAGGGGAATATCTTTCACTTTTGAACTCTTCGGTACCTTTCCGGAACCTTGTGAATATGGTATCTTTTCAAAAGAAAAGGACACTTTCTGTTAAAAAGCCACCTCAGGTAATTTAGTTGAAATGAAAATTTCACTGAACCCATACTATCATAAAAACGTCAGGAGTTCTAAATTTATTCTTTTGTCTTGTGGGTTGCTATAACACCCCGTTTGTGTTTCCATTTGTACCTTCATCCTTTTCTTCCCAGGCCATCATCTCCAGGGGGCATTCTCTATTTAATTGCCTGTAGCCTCTTACTATATAGGCAGGTGATTTTTTTTTTTCTATCCCTCAACTCTTGTCTTTTAATGTGGATCTTTTTGGATGGCATTTGTTTCATGTTTGTTTCTCCACATAGATATATTCACAAAGATACCTTTCTCTAATATTTATGTATTTTTTTCCTTTCTTCTTTTATATAAGGCATTTGTTTTTTCCTTGAGAAGTCATCTTCTGGGTCTTTTTTTTTTTTTTTTTTAAGATTTCATTTATTTATTTGACAGAGAGAGAGCATAAGGAGGAGGAGCGGCAGTGGGAGGGGGGGTGAAGCAGGCTCCCCACTGAGCAGGGAGCCTGATGCGGGGCTGGATCCTAGGACCCTGGGATCATGACCCAAACCAAAGGCAGATGCTTAACCTGCCTCGTTAAGACAGGTGGCCCTCGTCGTCTGGGTTTAGAGTAGAATGAGAATTTGGCTTTACTCTTTTCCCATCTATTGGTCTAGAGCTTTCCTACTTTTATGTCAACAGGCGTAAAACACTTGTGCATTTATGATAACATGTAGCACGTATAAAGATATATAGAATGCCTTTACATTTCATAAGTTCTGTATTTTAGTGAAATAAAACCAAAGCTTATGTATGTAGAAAGATTACTGTATTCATAATTGTCAGCGATTTCTAGCGAAAGGGGTTACTGTAAAGGAGAGAACAGCTGTGGATGTTACTTATGTCAAAACTGGAGCCATCAGTAAGTGAGACTTCCTTACGCTATTAATGGCATTCAGATCTTTCCACTCCTTCTCTGGAGAAGATACAGTATGCCTCTGAGCCAAATTATATGCAGAAGAGCAAAAATACAAAAACCATTTCAAAACTTTGTGTAAATTCCGTGTACCATCCTTCAGGTTTCTTGTCTGGTCTGCATCCTGAGAGGCATTCTCATTGAATGGCTCCAGTGAATATGAGGTTATGGGGGTTGAGTTATGATAGAGATAACGTTCAGATTCTTAGTAATTTTGGGGTATCTCTGCCCTGTTTTTTCTGAGACAAAAACTTACCTATCAATGGAATACCATTGTATAGAAGGGGATAGGGAGTAATTGCATCTTTCTCGGTCATTTGGCATAAAGACAGTTGATGAAGGGAAAGTCACATATAGTCAAGTTCAAATCTCTTACAATGTTATGTTAGACTAACACGTACTAAATTGATCACAGGTTTATTTCCTTTTCCGTTTCGGAGCAGATTTCCATTCCTTCAGCTAAATGTAAGAAAGAGAAGAAGACGGCTACATTTAGAGTCAGAGACTCTGGGAAAATGGATATTTTGAAATTTGGTTTTAAAGATTTTATTTATTTATTTATGAGAGAGAAAGAGAGGGGGGTGAAGAGCAGCGGAAGGGGGACCGGCAGACTCTTTGCTGAGTGTGGAGCCTAACTCAGGGCTTGATCCCCCAACTCTGAGATCAAAACCTGTGCTGAAATCAAGAATTCGATGCTCAACTGAGTGAACCACTCAGGCGCTCCTGAAATTTGTTATTTTTAAAGATTTTATTTATTTGTTTGACAGAGAGAGAGAGAGAGCACAAGCAGGGGGAGCAGCAGAGGGAGAGGGAGAAGCAGGCTCCCCAGTGAGCAGGGAGCCTGATGCGGGGCTTGAGTCCAGGATCCTGGGATCATGACCTGAGCTGAAGACAGATGCTTAATGACTGAGCCACCCAGGAGCCCCTGTTTGTCTGTTTTGTTTTGTTTAAGATTTTATTTATTTATTAGAGAGAGAGAACGTGCAGTGGGGAGGGACAGAGGGGAAGAGAGAGAGAAACAGATTCCCTGCTGAGCAGGAAGCCCAGTACAGTGCTTAATCTCAGGATGTGGAAGATGGTGACCTGAGCTAAAGGCAGATGCTTAAACTACTCCCAGATGCCCCTGAAATTTGGTTTTAAACACAGGCTTCACACTAGCTCCCCAGACCGGATGAGAGGCTCAAAAGACCTGGGAGACTTTCACAGACTAATTTACATCTCTCTTCTTAGTTAAGTGGCACGTAGAGCCAAGCATACTGTTTAAAGTGTTGATATTTCTCTTTAGATTTTTTATCTTCCAAGTGCATGTAGTTGATTCGAGTGCTTTCAAGTGGGTAGCTCAGTAGGTTGGGTGTCCAACTCTTCATTCTGGCTCAGGTTGTGATCGGGGTGTCCTGGAATCAAGCCCCACCTGGGCTCTGAGCTCAGGCGGGAGTCTGCTTGTCCCTCTCTTTCTGCTCCTCCCTCTGCATGCTCGCTCTCTCTCTCTCAAATAAATAAATCAAATATTTTTTAAAAATTAAATAAAGTGCAAGCATGACATGATTTTTTTGAGAAAGAGGTTTGGCCTTGATTTTTGGAGTAATGATTTTGAATGATCATTTACAGTGATATGTTTTATAATAAGACGTTTAAAAGTTTTAAACACTAGTTATTAGAACACAGTCTCTCTGGACTGTCAGTTAATCATGTTGCTGCCGAAATAGCAGTTGACCTTGTATTAGGGAGTTGATAAAGCCTGGTGATTTGTGTATTTGCCCAAATTGTGTTTTTTGCAGGCTAGCTACTAAAATCTCATCTTTTCTCTTATATTTGAAAATCATTTCAGGGGGCACCTGGGTGGCTCAGTGGGTTAAGTGTCTGTCTTCAGCTCGAGTCATGATCCCAGGGTCCTGGGATCAAGCTCCTTGTGGGGCTCCCTGCTCAGGAGGGGAACCTGTTTCTCCCTCTGTTCCTCCTCCCACTCACTTGCACTCTCTCAAATAAATAAAGTATTTTTTTTTTTAAAAGATCATCTCAGAATTGTTTCATTAGAATTGGGCACATACATGAAATCATTAATGCATGTGTTTCCTGCCACCAAACACATTCATTTGAACTCTGAAGCCTGCATGCTCTGTAGTAGGTGTCACTCAGCATTCATCTTGGATTTCAGGATGCTACTGGAACCCTGCCTCGTGCTTTGGATATTAGCTCCACTGTGTAGAAGTTCTCAACCACCACCAAGTATGTTTATTTCCCATTCATGTACTTGATTCATTCATTCATTCACTTGGGCATTTATTGATTGATATCTGAATGGGTGGGTAGAACTATCTTTTCTTTTCTTTTCTCTTTTAAGCTCTGTGACCACCATGGGGTTTGAACTCATGAACCCTGACATCAGGAGTCACATGCTCTACCAACTGAACCAGCCCAGTGCTCCTAGAACCCTGTCTTTTTATATAACAAGTAAAGGATAGAAGTTAGTGCCTTGGGGCGCCTGGGTGGCTCAGTCATTAGGCGTCTGTCTTCAGCTCAGGTCATGATGGGATCAAGCCTTGCTTCAGGCTCCCTGCTCTTAGGAAGCCTGCTTCTCCCTCTCCCACTCCCTTGTCTGTGTTCCTCTCTCACTGTCTCTCTCTCTCTGTCAAATAAATAAATAAAAATTTCTAAAGGAAAAATAAAAGAAGTCAGCACCTTGGCGATCCTTGCCTCCATTTCAGACTTCTGGCTTCCAGAAATGCAAGATAATACATTTTGTTGTTTCAGTCGCTCAGTTTGTGGTACTTTGTTACAGCAGCCCTAGCGGATGAACACAGCTGACATTGTCATCCTCGCCTACAGTGTTTCTCACTGACCTGAGAATCTGCCTCTCTTTCCTGGCCAAAGGGAAGTACATGTGCTCCTTTTCAGCTTGCATTTTTCCTTTTTCTTTCTTACATAGCATGAAAATAAATTCATAGTAAGAAATAGCATGAAAAAAATTCCTAGCGACAACAGGTGTTCAAGAAAATTTCCATGCCCTTTTATTCCTGTGTCTCTTCCTGAAAAGCTGTAGTTGAAAAGTTTGTCTTCTCTCTTACCGCATTTCTTCTCACCTTCACAGCTTGATGTTTCTTTCTTTCTAAGATCATAGCCCCTTATAAATTGCTAACTCCTGGAGCTTGCCTACCCATCTCCCAAAGTCCTGACAAGAGGTGGGAGTTTATGTGTTGGGCTTTTATGTGTGACTTCTTTCAATAAAAAGGAAATGGGGGGGTATAGAGAGGATGTGCTGTGGGAGATGATGGAGCTCATGGCGGTGTGCTCAGAGTTTGATGAGGTGCGTGAAGGAGACGGAGCGTTAGAAGGCATGTCGGGGGGACACGTGGAGCATGAGTGGGCACCTGTTGGGGGCGTGATGGGACCCATAGGGAAGGTACTCCCAACAGGGTATGTAGGCGGTGGGGACTAGCATGGGGGCACGTGATGGGACGTGCCCAGTGTGATGGGGTGTGCAAGGGTCTGGCCATGTGAGATGCAGCAAGGGATGGGCAGGCCGCAGTGTGGTCAGGCACATGGCAAGGACAGGCGGGGCATTATGGGCACCTGGTGGAGTGCATGGAACATGTGAGTTCATGGGGGGGTGTGCGTTGGGGCACGCAGGTAGGGAGGATTAGCAGTGAGGCTTGTGGTTGGGAGGGAGGAAGCAAGGGACATGTGGCTAGAGCGAGCTCTTGAGGTTAAGTCCCCAGAAACTGTCTGCTGCTGGAAGGGTCAGGCCTGGCAGGAGTGGGTTACTTCCACCTTACAGTTTCTCCTTTCCTTCTTGAAGGATTTATTATTATTATTAATGATTTTAGGTAAGCTCTGTGCCTGAGGTGGGGCTTGAACCCAGGACGCTGAGATCAAGAGTCGTATACTCTACCAACTGAGCCAGCCAGCACCCCTGTTCCTGAGAAATTTAGACAGAGACAGGACTTTGAGGTCACACTGCCCAGTTCCTGAGAAAATGAGGTTGTGTCTTTCACTTTCCCATCACCAAATCCACAAACTCCGCTGCACCTGCTGCTGCTGCCACGTACTGTGGAGGAGGAATGGCCCCAGGTCCACGCCCTTCTGCTTGGTCCCCGGGTCCTGCACTCCTGCCTTCTCAAGGACTGGACTCCTTTGAATATTCTGTCTGTTGGCTCCAGTGTTGCCTGGACTATCAGATCATTTCCTCAGCTTATCTGTGTCCTAAAATTTCCCGTCTTAAAACAAGCTTCCTTGGGGCACCTGGGTGGCTCAGTGGGTTAAGCCTCTGCCTTCGGCTTAGGTCATGATCTCAGGGTCCTGGGATCCAGCCCCGCATCGGGCTCTCTGCTCAGCAGTGAGCCTGCTTCCTCCTCTCTCTGCCTGTTTCTCTGCCTACTTGTGATCTCTCTCTCTCTCTGTCAAATAAATAAAATCTTTAAAAAAAAAAAAAAAGTATCAGGGACTCTTGCTCTAAAACAAAACAAAACAAAACAAGCTTCCTTTTGTCCCACATCTCAGTCCTGCAGCAGGTGGCCCCATTACTACTCCTGGCAGAAAAACTTTTCGGAGGAGTTGCTGCAAGCTGTCAACTCTCCGCTGTCCTGTTTCTAGCCCCTCAGCCTCCATTTTCTCTGCAGCCTACTGCAGTACCACTTTCCCCTGCTCCTGTCAGTTACTTTGTCCTCAGATTACTGGTTTTTGTCAGCGTTTGACAAAATTGACCTCCTGCCCCCCCCCCTTTTTTTTTCTTGGCTTCTGTATTGGTTTCCTATCATTGTGGTAACAGATTACCACAAACTAGTGTTTAGAGCAACACCTATTTATTCTCTCTCAGTTGTATAGGTTACAAGTCTGACACCAGGCTCACTAGGCTAAAATCAAAGCATCAGGCTTACTGGAAGCCTTGGGGAAGAATCCACTTCAAAGCTCCTTAAGTTTGCAGCTAAGTCCAGATCCTTGCAACTCCAGGCCCGAGGTCCCCATGTCCTTGCCCACTAAGCTCTTAGAGGCCTTTGTCCTGTCCTTGCACATGGGTTCCCCACACTTAGAGTCAGCAATAGGGTGCTGAGTCTGTCTCAGGCCTGGAATCCTCTTGCCTCCTTTTCTGCTGCCTCTCTTTCTGACTCCAGCCAGGGAAAGTTCTTTACTATTTCTGGGTCATGTGGTTAGGTTCACCGCATCCAGATAATTCAGGTCCATGACCATAATTGCACCTTCAAAGTCACTTATGCCATGCAAAGTAACATTCACAGATTCTAGGAATTAGAGCATAGAATTCTTTGGAGAACTGTGCTGCCTTCCATAGCTTCCTGGGCACCAGTCTGCTTTTCCTCCTATCTCACTGTCTCTCCTTTCATCCTCCTCTCTTGACCTTTAAATAGTAGCAACCTCAGGGCCCTGCCCTTAGAACCCTTCCCTTCTCTGTTCTTAAGCCCTGAGAGATTCTAGCCATTGCCATAGGTTTAAGTATGTGATGTACTTCAAAAGGCATTACATACCTGATCAGCCTAGAGCCTCTCCCGAGGGCCAGAGCTCCAGGCTCCTGGGTCCAGTTTCAGTCATTCTCAAGGTGTAGTTCCCAGACAGCAGCATCAGTGTTGTCTGGCCGCTTGTTAAAAATGTGAATTCTTGAGCCCATCCCTGTACTTCTGAATCAGAAACACTGGAAGCAGGGCCCAAAAGTCTGTGTTTTAACAAGCCCCTGCCCCGGGTGAATCTGTTGTTCACTGAAGCCTCCAGATCACTGGCCACTCAGTCACTCTACCTGGATGCCAGGTGCAAGACCCCGGATTCCCCCTTCTACTCTGTCCACCTTCTCTGTAGCAGTCTTTACTACCCATCCACCCAGGTGCTCAGGCTGCTGTGATCCATTTCCTACAGAGTGACTAGAATGATCTTTTATTTATTTTTATTTTTTTAATATGATCTCTTAAAAATGTAAGTCAGAGCATATTCCCTTGCCTAAAAACCCTCTAATATAAACCCTCTGCCTTTGAAATTAAATCCAGACCTTAGCACTGCTCTACAGGGCCCTCCCTGCCAACCCCTCTGGCCTTCTCTTTGGGTGTTACCTCTCACTACCCGCCAGCTCCCCGCGGGTCCCCTCTGTAGTGTATCGCCTCAATACCGAGCTCGCTCCAGCGTAGGGCCTTGTACTTCTGCCCATTGCCTGGCCTGCCCTGCAGCCTTTTAGGATCCTCCCTGTCTCAGCTCAGCCATTGCTCCTCAAAGACATTGCCCTGCCCCTTTCCAATGTGCCTTTTACACAGCCCACCATCCCGTCCCTCCTTCTTACACTGTTCACTTCCTGCATAGCATTTAACACTGTAATATTATCTTGTTTATTTGTGACCTTACCCCACTCGTACCACCACTATGCTGTAAACCCCAAAAGGACAGAAGGTTGTCTGTCTTGTTCTGTAATGACTCCCTAATACCCCACTGACTGTTTGACATATTGCAAGTGCTAGATAAATATTTGTTGAATTAACAAATAAAATTAGCTTTCTACTTGCCTTTGCCAGACCTCGGTCTCATTGTCATAGTGTAGCGATCACCCCCCATGGGCAGACATGGATTTAGGCCTGTGGGAGTCATGGCCTGCTGGTCTAGAGTTCCTGAGTTCCTTGTTTCTTTCTTTATTTTCTTTTTTCTCTTCTTTTTTTAAAGATTATATTCTTAAGTAATCCCTACACCCAAGGCTCAAACGTAAAACCCCAAGATCAAGAGTTGTATTCTTGGAGTACCTGGGTGGCTCTGTCAGTTAAGCATCAGACTCTTGATTTTGGCTCAGGTCATGATCTCAAGGTTCCGGGACAGCCCAGCGTCAGGCTCTGTACTCAGCAGGGAGTGTGCTTAAGGATTCTCTTTCTCCCTCTCCCTCTACCACCTACCCCACCACCCCAGCTCTCACTCTCTTTCTCTCTTTCTAAAGTAAATAAGTACATCTTTAAAAAAAAAAAAAAAAAAAAAGTCACATTCTCCACTGACTGAGCCAGCCAGGCACCCCGAGAGCTCCTTGTTTCTTTCCTTTCTTTATTTTAAAAGTTTTATTTACTTATTTATTTGATTGAGAGCACAAATAGGCAGAGGGAAAGGGAGAAGCAGGCTCCCTGCTGAGCAGAGAGCCCAATGCTGGGCTCAATCCCAGGACCCTAGGATCACAACCTGAACCCTGAGGCAGTCTTAACTGACTGAGCCACCCAGGCACCCCAAGCTCCCTCCTTGTTTCTTTTTCTTTCTTTCTTTTTTTTTTTTTTTAGATTTTATTTATTTATTTGACAGACAGAGATCACAAGTAGGCAGAGAGGCAGGCAGAGAGAGAGAGAGGAGGAAGCAGGCTCCCTGCTGAGCAGAGAGCCCGATGTGGGGCTCGATCCCACGACCTGGGATCATGACCCGAGCGGAAGGCAGAGGCTTTAACCCACCGAGCCACCCAGGCGCCCCTCTTTTTTTTTTTTTTTTTAAGATTTGATTTATTTATTTGACAGAGATCAGAAGTAGGCAGAGAGGCCGAGAGAGAGGAGGAAGCAGGCTCCCCGCCGAGCAGAGAGCCCGATGCAGGGCTCGATCCCAGGACCCTGGGATCATGACCCGAGCCAAAGGCAGAGGCTTTAACCCACTGAGCCATAGAGACCCTCTCCCACCTCTGTCTTTTCCAGTTAGTAATTTCCTACCACACCTTGTGATGTGCATAGTATATGGTCACCATAATATTTATTAACTATAGCAAAATGTCATCCAACTTATAAATATTTAAAAGACTTTATATTAAAAAGTTCATAATTCAGTAATACTGAGTAAAGGAAGTCAGACACCAAAAAATACATACTGTGTAATTTTGTTTCTTTGACATTCAGAACCACACTATATGAGTCTGTGGTGCTAAGAGTGAGGATTGTGGCTATCCTTGTCAGGGTGCTCTGCCTGCTGGGGAGCGCATGACGGTGTCTCCCAGGCACTGGAAATGTTCCGTATCTTGATCTTGAGAATGTATGTACATCTGTAATGTGTCCATCAAGTGGATGGTTAAGATCTGCGCCTTTTAGAAGTTATACCTCAAAAAATCTAAATAAGTAAATAGAAATACCTTCAAACAGAGGGGGAAAAAGGACATGTAGATGAGCAGCTATCTGCTATATGAAAGATCTGCTAGAGTCCTCTTACGGGCTTCAGTAGCTGACTTCACTCTTATCTACCTTTAAATTGGTGGCTTGGGTTTTTCTTTGTTTGTTTTTAAAGAAACTGGAGATTGGACCATGTTTCTCCTTTCCCTCCAGAGGCCCAGAGCAATGTGCCCAGTGCATTCTGGATTGGGTAGCACTAACATTTGTTCTTCCCGGGGACCGTCTGCTACTTTTCTCTGCCCCAGTGGAGCTGGGGGAATAATAAAGCTGTTATTATTTATACTGCCCAGCATTTTTGTCAGTGGTCTTTGTCATTGAGAGTTATGAAGTCAACATAGGACACGAAGAAATTCGTGAGTCTTTAATCCAGGTAGAGAAAAGAAGTAAAAGGGGGTTGTTTTTCCAGGGATGTTGCTTTTCCAAACACCTTCAGTTTTCTCACTGCTTTTCTTGGCCCCTTCGTGCACTGCCCTTTCACTTGCATTATAGTGACCTCTGAACTCATCACCTCCCAGCCTTGTCGCCCCGCTACTGCCACTGCCCTTTCGATCTGCCTCTTCTCACCAGTACTATCACCGTGGCTCCCAACCAGTTTCCCTGCCACCAGGGAATATATAAAATCTACCTGCTTAATTGTCAAGTTTCTCTATGGTTGGTCTCTAATTTTCCTCGTACTTAAATATCCTCTTCTTCTTCTTTTTTTTTTTTTAAGATTTTATTTATTTATTTGGAAGAGAGAGCATGAATGGAAGGAGAGGGAGAGACAAGCAGACTCCCTGCTTAGCGGGGAGCCCAACAGCACAGGCCCCAAGCAAAGGACCCCTAAGACCATGACCTGACCCAAAGTAGATGCTTAACCCCCTGAGCCACCAGGCACCCCTAAGTATCCTGTTCTTTAAGGCAATAAGAGTAATTGTTGGTCTCCAGAATGCAGGCAGTGACTCAGCCATCACACCTCTCTCAGTCTCCCACTGCTGTGCTTAAAATCTTCTTGCCTCCCTAACTTTCTCAAAGGAGGGGCCATTCTTCCTCTCCAGGGTTGCTGCCTTCTCATTTCTTCCTTCTCCTTGGGGAATCTTAGCATACCAATTGAGCCCTCCCTTCTCCTGTTTTTGGTTGTTTTTTTGTTTTGTTTTGTTTTGTTTTTACTTCTTGCTACGTTGTGGAATTCTTCCCCACAGTCTACAAAAAGATTCTACATTCGTCTCTGTCAAAAATGAAGTAAAGCATAAACTTTCCTTTATGGCCACAGCTTTAAGCCTTTGACACATGTCCCAGCTTCTCTTGATTCCAAACTTCTTTGAGGAATGGCCTGTATCCACCTTACCTACGTCCCACTAAGTGGGATGGAATTCTCAGTCCATTAGAACATATTTATCCCCTCTAACTCTGCACCTATCCCCTAAAAGTCCCCTGCCTTCAGAATTGCCTGATCCAAAGCCCCATTTTTAATCCTCATACTAATTCTCTCCAGTTCTTAGTGCTGTAGATCGTGCCCTGCTTCTCTAAATTCTCTCCTCCCTCTCCCCTGTATTGAGGGTGCTAATCTCCCTAAGATCTTCGTCTTTAGTCTGAACATGGCTTCTTGTTTTCCTAAAAGGATTTTTCATCCTCCGTGGGACCCTAAAATCCTGATACTCCCCTCTCAGTCATTTCCCTTGATGATGACATTCTTTCCCTTTATGATGGTCTCAGAATTTTATTTCAACCTGGATGTACAGCTCTTTGTATAGCTCTTCAAATCTTGTTTCTACCACTCTGACTTCAGGAGGTTTCTCGAAAGTATCTTCCTAAATTTGAGTCTAAATAATGGTTCCATTTTAGTATTTAAACCGTGTTGTGTTGTGATTTCGTGTCTGTCAGTCTAACTAAAATTTGAATGCCACAAAGGCAAGACTTTTGTCTTTTTTGTAGAATCTGTGCTTGATTGTTGCTGGTGTATGGGAATGCTGCTTGATTTTTTTTTTTTAATGTAAATTTAAATTTTTATGAACTAATACAAGACTCAGAGTTTTTCCCTTTCACTTGAGTGCTCTGCCTGGTAGTTTGTTTTCAGTCTTTTTATCTTTCATGTTGGCAACTTATCATCAAATGTCTGGTGATCTGTGGCTATCAGTCCATTTTTAAGAATGAGGAACTTAGGGGTGCATGGGTGGCTCAGTCAGTTAAGCGTCTGCTTTTGGCCCAGGTCATGATCCTGGGGTCCTGGGATCCAGCCCAGTGTTCAGCTCTCTGCTCTTCCGGGAGTCTGCTTCTCCCTCTGCCCCTTCCCTCCAGCTCATGCTCTCTCTCAAATAAATACATAAAATCTTAAAAAAAAAAAAAAAAAAAAAAAGAATGAGAAAAAAAAGAACTTAAAAATTGATGGAGTTCTTTGCGGGTGCTAATGCGCTTCATGTAGGGTTATCAGATGGGGACCTGCCACCTTCACCAGGCAATTACCAAATATCAGTGACTGTAGGGCCCCTGTTTCTCAGAGAGGAATCCTCCAGCTTCTGACCTACATGAATAACCTGACTGCCAGCATCCTGGAAGCCAAGGAGGGAAGGGACCCGAGGAATCCTTACCATTCCATAGACTGACTTTCACTCGGACCCAGTTTTTACTCCTGTGACTAACTCCTCGTTGTTGTGCTTTCATCCATGAGTTGGAAGCTCTTCTGGTTCAGTTTCTCCAGAAAGTTACTTCCTTTCCTTTGTTAGCATGGCAAAAGTAGTAGGAGCAGGGTCTTAGTGCTCTTCTTACAGGTTTACAAACAGTCCTTTTACTCACGTCCACAACCCTGTCTTCACAGGTTCTAGGAACCGCAGTTCCTAAACATTCCCAGAGCTGTGTTAGGGAAAGCCACTGCGTGTCTTTGGCCTGCCACACCCGTTCAGCCCCAGTACATTAGGCAGTTAGTAGCTAGCTTTTCACCTGTCAACTTCCTGTCCATTTCCCAAAGTTGCTGACCTTTTTTTTTTTTTTTTTTTTAAGATTTTATGTATTTGACAGAGAACACGCACGCTTGTGCAGCAAGCAGAAGGAAAGGGAGAAGCAGGCTTCCTGCTGAGCAGGGAGACCGTTGCAGGAATAGATCTCAGGACCCCGGAATCATGACCTGAGCCAAAGACAGACACTTAAATCGCTTAACTGACTGAGCCACCCACACGTCCCAATTTGTTGACCTTTCTTAAAAGGGGTTTCTTCATGGGTTCTGGTCCTGTGGAATCATACTACTCCCCTTCAGTGTGGGTTTTTGAAAGGAAGTGGAGATAAACTCATGCATGTTGCTCTGGCATGTTTCTGCTTTTAATTTGGTATCCAGCCAACTAACTATGAACATTTATTAGTTTTTGAAAAAAGTATGTTGTTTTTTGTTGTTGGATTTTAGGATTTCTGGAAATTAATCCCTTACCAGATACATGATTTGCAAATACTTTCTTCCATTCTGTGGGTTGCCTTTTTGTTGTTTATAGTATCTTTTGCTGCACAAAATTCTTTACATTCTTGAATTTGATAAATGATTTTCCTACATCTTTTGAGATTTCAAAAGACTTCTCTAATTTGTTAATGAAGTGAGCTATACCAGTATACCTTCTAATGTTAAATTACTGGTATGAAACAATTTTTTTTCAATTTCCTTGATTTGGTTTGCTAAAATTCAGGAATCTTGCATTTATGCTTTAAGTGAGACTGGATTGTAATTTTCTTATATTAACCTCCTTTGTTTGTTTGTTTGTTTGTTTTAAAGATTTTATTTATCTGACAGAGTGAGAGAGCACAAGCAGGCAGAGCAGCAGAGGGAAAGGGGAAAAGCAGGCGCCCCACTGAGCAAGGAACCTGATGTGGGGCTTGAATTCTAGGACCTTGGGATCATGATCTGAGTCAAAGGCAGTTGCTTAACCAACTGAGCCACCCAGGAGCCCCTTGTGTTCACCTTCTTTGGTTTTTATACTCTCTTCAAATACATTGTAAAAGAATTATTGAGGACCTATCCCTCTTACTCTTTTCTGTGAAACAGTTTGTATAAAATATGAATATTCTGTTTCCTAAAGGCTTCTTAAAACTTGCTAGAAATTATCTGCACAACTGATGTATGTGTATATCTTGACTATAAATTCAGTATGTTTAATGGCATGATTTCTTCCTGGTTCTTTTTTTTTTTAGATTTTATTTATTTATTTGACAGAGATCACAAGTAGGCAGAGAGTCAGGCAGAGAGAGAGGAAGGGAAGCAGGCTTCCTGCTGAGCAGAGACCCCCCCCCCAATGCGGGGCTCGATTCTAGGACCCTGAGATCATGACCTGAGCCAAAGGCAGAGGCTTTAACCCACTGAGCCACTCGGGCGCCCTGTATATATATCTGTATATATATATATTTTTTTTTTATTTTATTTTTTTATTATTCTTTTTTTTTTTAAAGATTTTATTTATTTGACAGACAGATCACAAGTATAGAGAGAGGCAGAGAGGCAGACAGAGAGAGGAGGAAGCAGGCTCCCTGCTGAGCAGAGAGCCCGATGCGATGTGTGGCTCAATCCCAGGACCCTGGGACCATGACCTGAGCTGAAGGCAGAGGCTTTAACCCACTGAGCCCACCAGGTGCTCCTTAATTTTCCATCTTGTGTTTTAGATCTGTCTCTTTTAAACAGTATTTAATTGATTCATTTTTTTTTCTTTGCATTTATTTGCTGTCCTTTAACATGGATATTTAATATGTTTATACTTGTTATGCTTACTTATGGAATTAAATTTATTTTTACTCCCTTTTTTTAAAAAGATTTTATTTTTAGGGGCACCTGGGTGGCTCGGTTGGTTAAGTGGCTGCCTTTGGCTCAGGTCATGATCCCAGGGTCCTGGGATTGAGCCCCATTTGGGACTCCTTGCTCAGTGTGGAACTTGCTTCTCCCTCTCCCTTCCACTCTGCCTAGTTGGGCGCACGCTCCCTCTCTCTCTGTCAAATAAATAAATAAAATCTTAAAAATATATATTTTTAAGTAATCTCTACACCCAACATGAGGCTCGATCTCACAGCTCTGAGATCAAGAGTTGTATGCTCCACAGAATGAGCCGGCCAGGAGCCCCTTTTTCAATTTTTAAATATACCATTCTGCTTGCTATATTTTCCTTCATTTCTTGCTTTTAGTTGGATTTACTTTGCTTTCTTTATTCCTACAATTTTATTTGTTTATATTGATTTGCAAGTTACATATTCTAGTTTTTTCTTTTGGTGATTACTTTTATAATTTTAATATGTATATTTCATTTAACAAAATCTGAAGTTAACTGTTAACTCTCTATTCTCTTTCTGAACAAAGTGTTCTAAAATATTTTAGCCCTGAGATATACCCTGTCTAGTATGTTATCAGAGCCTACTACTTATTTTGTTGTTTTGTTTTGGTTTTTTAATCCTTTGTTTTAAATGAGGTGGTATTGTTATTGCTGCTGCTGTTCTTCTTCTTCTTTTAGTAAAGGCTGTTATAGAATTAGTTACCTGTTTGCAACCTCTTGGCTCATCAATATTTCTTGGATCCCACTCCCTTCTGGATTCAGCCTCTTGTGTTATGAAATATATCTTCAGTCACTTCTCTCAGTAAAAGTATGAGTAGTCACTTCTTTCACCCTTTGTCTGAAAAATTTATTTTGCCCCTCTCTTGAATGATAACTTAGTTGAATTCAAGACAAAAGATAATTTTCCTTCAATGCTTGGAAAATATTTTTCCATTATTTTGGGGTTCATTTTGCTACTTGGGAATAGTATATTATGCAGCAAAATTGTTTTTCTTCATGAGTATTTGGTCTTTTCTGGCTTTTTGGTTTTGTTGTTGTTTTTTTCTTAATTAGGTGTTCTGTAGGTTCACTGCCATATGTTTAGGTGTTGATTTGTGTTTATTTATCTAACTCATGACTGTGCTTCTGCTGAGAACTTAAGTATTTCTTTCAGTCTGAAAATGTCTGTCATGAATCCTCATTCTTTCTATCCTCTCTTATTATTTTATTTATTATGTTTATTATATTTTTTATTATAATATCTCATTTTGCCCTTTTTGTTCTCTATCTTCATGACTTCCTTTATTTTTTTTCCACTTTAAAGCCACTCCTGTTTTTTAATACTGTTCAATTCTTATCTAACCTCATGACTTCTGTCATCTACCTGTCCCCACACCATGTTCTGTATGGTTTCCTGTCATCCACTATAGTTTACTAATACTCTTATCAGTCATATCTACTCTACTGTTTTACTTATTAATTTCATGACTATGTTTTTTCCTTTTTTTTTTTTTTATATTTTTATTTATTTATTTGACAGACAGAGATCACAAGCAGGCAGAGAGAGAGATGGGGAAGCAGGCTCCCTGGCAAGCAGAGAGCCTGATGTGGGGCTCAATCCCAGCACCCTGGGATCACGACCCGAGCCGAAGGCAGGGGCTTTAACGCACTGAGCCACCCAGGTGCCCCTATGTTTTTTCCTTTTAAAAATACCATTTGATTCTCTTTCAAATTAATTTTTATTTTCAATACTGTCCTTTTAAAAAAAAAAATGGTTACTGTTCCTTCTTGGATCACTTTAATAACTTCAAATGTGTATTTCAGATTCCTTCTTAGGTTTTCACTTATTTCTCGTTCCCAGTTACCTCTTCACCCTGTGTTGTCCTTGCTCACTGTCCCACCTGGTGGCTTACTTCTTCACAGGATTGGGGCTTTCTATTTTAAGTTCATCTTCCTCCAGGTTTCTTTTCCTATTTGTCTCCGGGAGTCCAAGTGCCCTGGATTGTGGATACATTCTTGCAGCACTGCTTTGTATTTTTCTTCTACAAACCAAGACTCAGTTGTTTCAGGAATTCAAATTAATTTTAATTTCTCTATTTGTAACTTTGAGCCCATCCAGGTGGTATAAATTTAATGCCCACACTTGCTCTTTACATGGGCTCATGGTTTTGATGACTCATACAGAAGGCTTTGTTTATTTTCGCAGTGCCCAAGCCAGACCTCAGGCTACTTTGCCATTTCTTTTGCGGGCAGAGTTCTTCTAGTTCCCTTTTCATGAATTAGATAGCTTTTTAAGGGCTCCCTCAACCTTGAACAAGCCCACATTCGTCTCTTCTGTTCCAGTGGGTGTTGATATTCCAGGCCCCTCGTCCTTGTTCCAGGCCTGATATCCTTCTGTGGCTATAGCACCAGCTCCAGGAGTTCCAGCCCTCCAATTCCTGCTGTTTCAGCACTTGAAAATTTTCCTTCCCTTTTTCTTTCTATCTCAGCTATACATTTAACCTTTAAAAATGTGGGTGGTTTTTTGCTTTTGGTTTTTGCTTTATATTATCCAGTATTTCTGTGTAATTTAAGCAGGAGTGAGGTCTGTATCAACTCAGCCTACCATACAGCTGTTCATGTCTGTACTCCTCAGCCCAGAAGAGCAGCTAACTAGTCCCTACCAATGCTAGATGACTGACTGAAGGAATGACTGAATGAATGAATTTTTCACCCCCAGACACAGATGGAAACAATGTTCCAGTAAGTAGCCCCCACTATCTGTTCAGGGGCACCAGAACATGCAGAATTTACTTGTCTTTTTCTTTTCTTTTTTTTTTTTTTTTTCAAATTTACTTTTCTATGAGGATGTAAATAAAGAGAGTTCCCAGTAAACAAGATGAAGAAAGAACATGACTTCTTAGGTGCTTTTTCTGTAAGTCTGGGAACAATGAGAACATTTAACTGCCTTCCAGGACTTGATATCCAAAGGTGGAGGGAAAGTGGATTGAGGAGCGAGTGCTTGTACCATTTGCTGGTGGCTCCATACAGCATGCATACCTAGAGGAGAGACTGAAGAATTACAGAGAACAGGACCCTGGGCCTGTTTAGTTCCCCTTCTCTCCACTGTTTTAAGAAAAGCATGCCTTTGATGAGATATAGCTGTGGGTTCTTGTTTTCCTTCTTATGTCAGCCACCTTTGTTAGAAGCTGGTTATTGATGCCATGCCCTGTTTTAATTCACACTTCTCTGCTAATCAATTACAGCGTTTATCCATTAATCGGGCATTCTGACAGAGTCAATAACTGCTTTTTGGGATTTTGTGAGGGGCTGCACGTTACCCAGCAAGGAATAACATTCAGGAGCTCACTTTAAAATAATGTGACTTTCCCAGGCTGGTGAACTTCTGGAGCAATAAACATCTAGCGGGGATTTCATATGGTGGTTTTTTAATATATTTGGTTGATGGGATTTTCTCACTGACCACTTCATTAGCAGGGCTCAGCATTAGTGAAGTGTGGACAGGTGTACCTCTGTTTAAGAAAAACAGAAACATCAAAAGGTAATTATTCCCAGTATGTATAAAAGACTGCATTCACCTAAAAGTAACATTAAATCATTAACTTCTTCATCCATATTGTGACAATATCTTCTTGGCAGTGGGGGTTGAGAGCAAAGAAACTTAAAGCCAGAATATTTGAAACTGCTACTAGATGAAAGTTAATCCAAAATTTAGAGCAAATATCTCTATAGTTACAATGTGAGTCAAGAGGAAAATATTTTGTAAACAAAAGCTGGGTTTATGTACAAATTTCCTGAAGCCTATCTTTTACATAGAGTGTTTTAAACATTTGTATACATGTGTACACACATTTAAGCACCCCTCAGGTTTTCTAATTTGTTAGCACATATTCAGATGTTGTTAAGTGTCATAGAAATTAAAACTTTTACTTTTAGCGAGGGTAAGAAACAGAGGTGTCAATGTTTAAATTGGAGAGTTACGGTTTGGGTAGTTAAGTTTACCACACATAATGATGGTAACAGGTTTCAGTGATCTTTTTTTATGACAGATGTACCAACATTTAATTGTTTTTCATCAAGGGTGGAGAGAAAAGACACTTCTGTAGATTTTTCAATTCTCCTACGTGTCACTTAGCTGTCCTCACCATTGTCTAAGCTCCTTTCTCTCATCCTTTTTGCTGCAATGAGTTGTGTCATTCCCTCATGATCAGCACTTTTGTTGTCTTTGTTTTTTGCTGTACCTCAGAAGTCCATCTTTTCTTTCATCTCCTTCCCATTCATGCATGAGGGAACAGTTGTGCCCTGTTGTGGGGATGTTCCGCTGGGTTTCAAACAGTAGGGTTTCTTTTTATTCTCTTCTAAGTAGTACAATGGGGCTGAATGTCTGTTGCAGAATGCACACACTAATATGCCAGGTTATTTGGTTTCTAAGAAGTCAATAAAAATACTACATTTAGGCTCACCCCTTGGCTTGCTTTTTCCCTGTTTGCCTTTCATGTCTTCGGTTATAAATCTGTTTGTTTGTTTCTGATTGTAAAATATAATCTTCCATATTAAATCAAAGCGTGGAATCAACAAACAGAGGAAAATGTTCCTGGCGGTGGAGTATTTTCACACTAGCAGAATTGGCAGTCTGTACCGTCCCTCGATAAGAGCCTTGAAACAGCCGCCAGAGCTAATTAATGGCAGCTACAACTCAGGGAGGAAGAGAAAGGAGAGCGGATCCCAAGTTGGTCTTGGCAAAACTTCCCAGTGTGAGAAAGTACCACATCTCTGCATTTAGAGGTGTGCAGCTTTGACTGTCCCCCCCCCCCCAATCACCTTGCTTGATGTTGTTTTGTGGCGGGGGGGGGGGGTAAGTGTGAGCATGAGCGTACCTAGTTATAAACACAGACCCAAAGGCCATCCCAGCAGCAAAAGGCTAAAGACATAAAAAGCTAGAGATGTCTTAAGACACTTTGTTCTCATATTCAGGAACAATCTTCAAAATCCTCCTTAATGAGGTCATAAAAGAAAAAAATGGAACAAGTGTTCCTTGTGTATCTCACTAGGGCACGGCATCAGGGTCACTTGCCACCAGTATCCTATTTAAAAAGGGATTGGGGTAGTTCAATCAAGCATTGCATTAAGAGAGAGACTTTGATTAATTCCTTCTCTTTTCTTTTGTGCCACAGATAATTTCAGTAAATTTGTGATACTTTCTGCTTAGCCATTGCTGAGGCTTAAAGTTCTTGATGCGTCATGCTGAGTATTAGCATTTATCGGGCCTACTTGGCTATGGGGAAGAGGAGTGTATGCTCCAGACAGCTCTCTAATCTTTGACAAGCAGGGCTGGTCTTTAAACATGACCATATCTGAGATCTTAGCGTAGGGAAGTTTCTGCTCTCAGGTTGGTGGAAAGAAATCTTGGTTTAAAAGAAGGAAAAAGACTCAACAGTAAGGAAGATGGTGATTTATCATGGTTAACTTTTTTAAAGGTACGGGATCTGCCTCTTAACTCAGAAACGCACAGCTTGGGTAAGTTTCAGGGATGGCTCGCAAAGGAAACAAAGCAAGAAAGGGACAAGTGAGTGCTACCACTGTGTGCTTTCTCTGAGGCTGCTGTGGGGGAGTTGCAGATGGGCCCCGGGATGGTCAGGAGCAGGTAGGAAATTGGATTCTATTGTCATTTGTTTTCTTTTATTTACCAACTTTGTTTGTTGAGAGGCCATCAGAGATAGGAAGGGTCATTTTGGCACTATGCTAGAGAAACCCAGGGTCAGATGTTAACTCTTTTGGTTGTTTTGGCTAAGAAGCAAGTTAGGGTATATTTCAAGCACTTAGTTAAAAAAAAAAAAAGAAAGAAAGAAAGAAAGAAAACTCCGTCACATAGCTATTGTATTTTATAAGCTGATTTTGAAAGGGTGTATCATGTTTACTTTATTGCAAATGCAAGGTCTGTTAGGTGTCTGTATATTTAGGTGTCATTGAAAAGTTGGATTTGGGTTCTGATGGACCTGAACGGCTCCCAGGGGCCATTGTAGTGGTGTGTAAATCCCTTTTTGTTTGTAGTTTACTCACTGGATGCTCTGGATGGGCTTTTAGGGCTGCTGCTCTGTCCCGTTAATTCAGCTACCGCACATGCGCATGAAGGCAACAGGTTAATAGTCCTGACTTGGGAAGATAGTTTTAGGTATGGATGGGTAGAATCCCTTCTCTTCCAGTTGAAACGTTTGTCAGTGGAAAGTGAGGTAGCTGGGTTTATTTTCATGAACTTATATATCGGATACTTTTATGTTAAGGCAACAAGTTAAGGCAAGATTTTAGAAATAATTTACATTGCGTGATAATGACTACTGTCCTGCTAAAGGTTTAATAGCCAATCATAAGGGTTTTTAAAATTACTAGTTTATTTATTTATTTATTTTTTAAGATTTCATTTATCTATTTGGCAGAAAGAGAGAGAGCACAAGTAAGGGGAGCAGCAGGTAGATGGGAAGGAAGAAGCTGGCTCACGGAGCAGGGAGCCCAATGGGGGGCTTGATCCCAGAACCCCAGGATCATGACCCGAGCCAAAAGCAGATGCTCAACCACTAAGCCACCCAGGCACCCCTAAATTGCCAGTTTAAGAATAAGATATTATATTTCTCATACGTTCTGTTTTGGTAGTGTTTCTGGATTAAAGACCCAAAGCTGAACTTACTCATTCATTAAATACCAATTATTAAACTCCTACTTTATGCCAGGCTCATAGAATTATAACAGCATTGTTATCATTGTTAGTGTAATTGCTTTTTAACTGATATTTACAATGATTTTTATAAATGGTGGGAACCTCTAAGTATGTTAGTTTTTGATAATCAGCTTTAACTGTGGGAGTGAGCATGTTCTCTGTGAAGCATGTCTGTGAATAGATTACTCAGGCCTGACCATAGTTCTTGGAATGCTAACTGAAGTTGCATGATTACTAGATTTTTTCTTTTTCTTTCTTTTTAAAAAAACATTTTAAAGTTTATTTCTTTATGTAATTTCTGTACCCAGTGTGGGGCTTGAACTCACAATCCTGAGGTCAAGAGTCACATGCTCCCCCTACTGAGCCAGCCAGGTGCCCTGATGGATTTTTTTCATATTTGAAACTGGAGAGAGCCATGGAAGTAGAGTAGTGTCATGGAAAAGATAATAAAGACTGTCACGTACTTTTCTTTACCTGAAAGGGAAGAGCCACTAACTCAGGGCTTGGTATGAGAATTAAATTCTCTGAATGTGGTGAAGGAGCCAGCGCGCAATGCCTCTGTGATTGGCCCTCCCCCCACTCCCTTCTTCCCAAGAAATAGGTATTTATAGGGCATCCCGTGTTTACGTTCTGATTCCCATCATGCATACTGAGGGCTAGAGAAGCTACCTGGTCATACTTTCTCTGTGCCACCGAAAAGGGTGTGAAGGGGTCTGTTCGGAAACTCACGCTGTGGAAGGTTTTTTAGGTTCGGGGAATACCCGCTTCGTTTGCTTATATGAAACATAATTGCAGGCATTTTAGTATTCCCTACAGTGGATATACTCCAAATGTTGCTTTTTTTACACAAAATCAGCACGGTGGTTGCTGAGAAGAAAGAGGTCACAGCCTTTACTTTCTCAACAAAATCAAGCCTTCCACCACATTTCTTCCAAGGTTGTAGATCTCAGAGGGCAGACAAGGTCTTCTCATAAAATCAGAGGACTGTGATCCTCTGGACACCTCATCTTCTGAAACCAAGTGGACAAAAGGAATGAACACAAGCACATTTCCGCCTCCCCCAAACCTCCTTATAGTCAGATCTAGGATCCAGTAAGTAGCAAAAGTAGGCCACTTAGCAAATGAACTGTTTTCTTTGAAACAGGCAAGTAAGACTTCTGGGCTTAAACATAGACCTAGTTCTCTCTCCCATAGCCAACGTATAATAAATGCTAGCTGAAGAAAATTGCCCTTTTTACCTTAGAATAGATATCATAGGAAATGATATCTATTTGCTTTTATTTACAGAGGACATTAGGATTAATATTACAGATCTCATTATGCTGCTTTTCATGTGTTTCATGATGAGAATTTATCAGTCCATTTATTATAAATCAGGTCCTTCTCAGTACTTAAACATAGCAGATTTTTTGAGCTATTCAAGACAGTTGTTGCTTCTACTTTGGAATGCTGAAAACTTTCTGCATAATTATGTTCTGGAAGTTATACAGGGCCTTGCTGTTAGAGCTAGAAAAAGCATAATGGCAAGGGTCATCTCATTGTCTTCTTCTTGTGGATCAGGTTGAAGAACTGTCTTACATGTTCTCACTCATATCAGTTGGAAAACAAGTAGCACTGAAAAGAATGATCTATGCTGATTTTTCTTGTTTTTTTCAAACCATGAACCCTGGATGGGAGACTCTGTTTTTGTGTGCTGTGGTATGCCTTGTACATTGTTGGTGACCAGCAAATGTACTCAGCCATTTATATGAAGATAATGCATATATGATCTTAGCCAGAAGGCCCTCCACTTATAGGTCAGTTGCTAAACCCGTCTTTAGTGGTCTTTTAGATTGAACTGCTTTTTCACCATCTGCTTGAATACCAGTTATGCTTCTAAGGAAAAGACACAGGGAGTGGTGGTTGATGGTGCTTGCTGTAAATGTGTCTCTGAGGCAGAGTTTCATCTGGTCAGTAGGATGCATGCCTTTGGATACATGGGTCTGTTTGGAGCTGAGTATCCTCAGAGTTTTGGATGAGCTTTGGAAATGTACATAAATGGGAGGATGGGAAAGAGAAACCAGAAGATACATTGCCACCCCTTCACTCCCCTCCAGAGGGAACCAAAGAAAAGTGTAAATGGCCTTTGGCCCATTGGCAAGACACTCCAGAGTCACTGAACAGTTCTTTTTCTTTCTCTGTCAACTAGCAAAGTGTGATTTTCTTCTGTCTACAAAAGTTTATGAAAAAAGGAGAAAGAAGAGCACTGTATCCTGGACCACTTTCAGCTTGAGCCTGAGTGTCTTGGATATGTGACTCTCCTGACCCCCAAATGCCATTGCGTCCCCCGCAGCCTCAATCCGTGCTTTGTTGCTATTGTTAGTGTTAGCGCCAGAGCAGCCCTCCAGGACCTGGAGTCTGTTGGGCCCTGTCTTTCCAGGGGACTGCCACCATAGCTGTGGATCTCAAGGTGCACCAGTACGCACTCAGGAAACTGACCTCTTTGTTGGGCAGTGAAGGTGTCACATTCCTGCTTTAATGTATTCCATCCAGTATCTGGGTCCACCTCTTGAAATTTGACCAACATGTGTGGTAGAACTGGTGTGCACCCCGCCTGCAAGTGCATTGACAGGGCTGCGGGCAAGTGGGCCCTATGGGGGGGCCAGCAGCCCAGTCTGGGAGGAGAGCCATTGGCTACATCACTGGTCTGTTTGTTGTGAGGATTGGGGATTGTCACTTGAAGCCCTTGCCCTTCACTCTTTCCTCAGGACAGGCCATACTAGGTTGATGAGGAGGGGCAAGGCGGTTCTCTACCCATGTGGAGATCAAGTGGGACTGGGGGACAGGGCAGCCTCTGAGCAGTGACTTATAGAGGGACTGCACACATGTGGGTCCCAGAGCCCAGAGAGCAGCTGCTGATGAGATGATTTTGTAGGGAAGCGAGGGTGCAGAGGCCGTAGCCTGGAACATCAGTGGGGAAGACCATGGAAACCATGACTAGGAGGGAGGCAGCTCAGCACCAGCCTGAGAGGTGAGCCCCCAGGAGCCCCAGAGTGAGCTTCTCGGAGGGGTTCAGGGTCATGGCTTTGTTGTACTTTGTTAATACAGGCCAGGTATTGGCAGCTTGCCCTGTATAAAGAAAAATAAATGAGGATGAAAGAGTTAAGTGGATTAGTATCGTCAAAATAGGGTTAGCAAAGCCTACTTTGAAAGTTGACTTTTATTAAAAAACTTTAATTTATAATTTCTTAAATGAGAAGCCTAGCAGCAGAAGCATGACTGCCTGGCTTGCTTTAAGAAAATTGGAAGAATGCTTCAAAGCATTGAAATAAAACTTACTGCTGATAGCACCGAAAGAACAGAAACATTTGCTGTTGCTTAGGCTGTGCTGGATGATGGAGTAGGCCCTACGAGGTTTCAGAAGTGAGAAGACAGCGGCGGTGGGGTAGGGGAGTGCTCGCAGGAGAGAGCCGATGCTCACGTCTAATGCAGTGTGGGGCGATGTGGACAGTGGCAGGTGACAGAGGGGGCACGGGGAGAAGGGAGCTGAGAAATCTCCTGAGGGGAAAAAAGGTCGGGGCTGGCACTTCTAACTTCTTTGTTTTCTAGCTAGGAAGTACACTGAATAACAAACTCAGCAACAACGTGGGTTCGCATTGCTTTAGCTTTTCAGGAACCAATACTTGTGTTTTTTAGTGAGAACTGTCCCTTGCTTGCTCCTCTGTTGGATGCTGCTGGGATGACATATATTGAAGCACAAGAAATGTGGGTGCACTTGCACAAGTAGTGCCAAAGACTTTGGATTTCAGCAGCATAGTCCGTTGGGGCTTCATTTTTGTTGAGGACGTGTAGTTGTTTCTTTTCTTTCTTTCTTTTTTCTTTTTTCTGTATGCAACATGTAAAGACTCCTGCATCTTCCAGACCACATTGTTTTAAGGATTTTAGCATTATGGGGCAGCATTTTAAAGGTGTTACCTTCTTTTTTCTCTTTTCAGAGAGAAATCGGTTTGCTGTGTATTTTAAGCTATATCCACAGGAGGATTATGGTAATGAGTCACTGTTTTGTAATTTTGCTATTTTAAGTGAGATTTAAATAAAACCTCTGGCTGGTTCATGATCACTGGGAGCATACCCATAAACTTTAGGTGCTACAAATATCCTAAAAGCTTAAAAATAGAGTTAAATATGAAAATATAGTGCTGCTATCCTAAAAGCTTAAACATAGAGTTAAATATGAAAATATAGTGCTATAATAAAAGAGGTTTTCATTACCTTCACCCTCGCTGTCAACAGGACAACTTTATATTTCACCCAAAGAGATTTAAAAATACATCAGCTTCTTTAGAAATCTCTTGACTATGATAGGGCACTTGGTTGGCTCAGTCAGTGGAGTTGTGGGACTCATGATCTCGGGGTTGTGGGTTCGAGCCCCATGTTGGGTGTACAGATTACTTAAAAATATAATCTTTTTTTAAAAAGGGAAAAAAAGATGGGGCTCCTGGGTGGCTCAGTGGGTTAAAACCTCTGCCTTTGGCTCGGGTCATGATCCCAGGGTCCTGGGATCAAGCCCTGCGTTGGGCTCTCTGCTCAGCAGGGAGCCTGCTTCCTCCTCTCTCTCTGCCTGCTTCTCTGCCTACTTTTGATCTCTGCCAAATAAATAAAATCTTTAAAAAAAAAATTAAAAAAGGAAAAAAAATTTCCTATCACGGTTTTCTATTTGAATGATTAACATATGCACATTAGCTAGTAGGTAAATAGTATAATTCTACTTGCTCTTCCAATTCTCTAAAGATAATTATTATCACTATCATTACAATTAAGGAAGGGAAATTCATATAAAGCTAATTTAAGATATTTGTTTTTTGCACTCCTTTATTTACTTGTATATTTAATTAACATCTCTTGTATGCCTGCCATAGTGCCAGGGTCAGCAAAAAGGGTGCTTCCTAAAATCACAAGTCCCCAAAATCATGGCTCTTAAAATCAGTTCTTTATCTCTATTTTTCCCACTCAACTATTACCTTCTGTTCTGCCTTATTGTTGTGATCGAGCTTTGGATTAATTTTTAAGATTTTTAAATTCCCAATAATGTAAAATATGCAGTAGAAATGTCAGAGAAGAGAAATCTTTAAGAAATTTTAATTACTGGGGAGCTGACGAGCAGAGAAACGATCAGACTTGTCCCTATAGAGATGGAGGGCTGCTCAGGCTGAACTGAGCCCCTGTTGTGATTGAAACTCTTTCCACTTTATTGTCCAAATTACTGCCTTAACTTCCTCCCTCTCCTCATTTGCCTATTCCCCCTTGCTTTTTGTCTTCTGTATTACCAGTGTACGACATAGTGGTGTTTAACTGCTTCCTGAAAGCATTAGTAGTCATCAGGAGCACTAGTTTGTTAGAGATGTAGATGAATGGGTGTCAGCCCATCAGATACGAGTTGGACTAATTTGGAAAATATGGTTCCTTCCCGCAAAAGAAACTGCTCCGGTTCCTTTGGACATTTCTGTAAAACAGCTATGTGCATTTTCCCGTTTGTTATGAACAACTAGAATCCCTGTGTCCTGCCTGATGCTAGAACTGGATGGAATTTAATTCACAATGGCAAGGAAGCTTTACCTAGAATGTCTGTCCACATGAAAGGGAGGGAAAGGCCTTACAAGTTCCCTCTCCCTTTCCGTTTTTGGCGAGCTTTCGACTTTTCTTCCTTGTGATTATTATTGAGTGGAATGTAACCCCAAATCTTTCACCAGATGTTGCCTCACCATCTTAAAGGGAAGAAGAAAGTTATAATGGATGTTTTGAATGTGCTCAACTTTTGTTTTGTTCAGAGCCAAACTGAATGAGGCAAAGAAGTTAAAATCTTTTCTTGTTCCATCTGAGTAAGCATGAAAACCTACAATCCTTAATCTTTTAAAAGAAAAATAACCCTCCTCTGTTTGTGGGATTTCTGATTCATTTCTTCCCTGCTCCCCTGCTCTGCATTTTTGTAGTCAAATTCTGTCTGGACTTTTGTGAGCCAATAACCTCCGTCCTCACCCCACACCCCTCTCCTCCCCCACCTCTACCCTATGATCACACAAAGAGCAGGGAGCCCACAAAAGACTGAGTTTCTGGGTTTTGTATTTAAAAGGAGGATGAAATGCTGGATAGACTTAGGAACACAAAACTGATCTGTTAAAACTTTACCAAAAAGAAATTTATTGGCCTCAGGATAGGGGGAAATAAGGAAAGTGAGAAAAATTGAGATTTTTTTTTTTAAAATGCCACAAATAGAAGTGAATATAATGTACTTTTTTGTGATTAACACTAAATTGACTTTTCTTTAGTGTAGCACAAAGTAGTTGGTGTGGCAGCAACATCAAACCTCCCAAGTTAGCAAGTGATGGAAAAAAATTAGAGTCCCGTGGGAGGGTAGTGGGAAACTTTCTATTTGTTGATGTCTCTGAATAATAACCAGGGCTGGTACATGGCCTGTGGTTCAACGATGAGGACCTAAGTCTTAAGCATTTTGCTCTGTTGCCATGATTGTGGTGATTGTCTGTGACTTGGGTCCTATGTCTGTGAACTCTGGGTCTCCAGGGTGTATAAGTTTGTCTAAGGCTGAACCCTTAAATAAATATTCTAAACCAAGGGTCCACAGGCCACATTCTGCTTACCACTTATTTTTATACAGTCCTTGAACTAAGAATGATTTTTCCAGATACATGTTTTGATGATAGGGAACATTACCTATAACTCTAATTAAGTAAAATGCTACCCCCCCAAAAAAAGAATACCATTCTTCTCTTGGTTAGAACTGCAGTACCAAAAGTTGTACTCAATTTTATTTTCAGTTTCATCAATAAAAGAATGTGTGGAAATCTGTGTTCTCTCTTGTTGTACAAATCCCTGTGTAATTTCACAGCATTTGTCTCTCAGCTCACTATCTGAAATAGTTACTATCCGGCCTTTCAGACAGCATTCGCTGAGCCCTGTTTTAGACTGCCCTA